>NC_143017.1:1483963-2683963 GCF_055824585.1 Amblyomma mixtum
GCTGAGCACGTGTTGACGCAGGACATGTGGCTGCTGTATAAAGTATTCGCTCAGTACTCTGTTGTTACACGCTACGTGCTGCCATCCGTCCTCTGCGCTTTCGATTGGCATTGGCTGCTGGAGTTTCGGACGGAGTCCACCAAGTGGCTTGCTAGTGGGTGCGCAGCCGACTGGTCCGGGCTGGTCGTGCGGACTAGCGCTAAGGCTACCAACCACTGCAGTCCTCTTTTAACAACTTCTCTGCACGACCATTCGATCATGACAGCTGTCGCTTTCGAGTAGAAACGTACGATGAGTGCAGAGGACGCTGCGGGCTAAATATTAGCCTTTGTACGCCATACCGCGAGTGGCCTTATATCTGGTTTATGGGGTTTAACGTCCCAAAGCGACTCAGGCTATGAGAGAGGCCGTAGTGAAGGGCTCCGGAAATTTCGACCACGTGGAGTTCTTTAACGTGCACTGACATCGCACAGTACAAGGGCCTCAAGAATTTCTCCTCCAAACAAATTCCAGCCGCCGCGGCCGGGATCGAACCCGCGTCTTTTGGGTCAGCAGCCGAGCACCATAACCACTGAGCCACCGATATCTGCCGCGGTCCATCAGCGGCAGTGCTGCTAAGTCAGCCATAATTTCCGAGCTTTTCTTTGCCTTCCTTAGTGAGGTTTCCGTAGCCTACCTTAGTGCGTACTGGCCCAATGCGCACTCCACACTGTGCCCCCTTAGGACCTGTTTTGAATGGCTGCATGGCTCCCGTGGTGTGCTATTGCCGGTTCCACAACGCGACCCTGGCCTTACAAGTAGGACTGCCACTCACTGGCTGATTCTATTATACGCCACTCATTTGGAAATCTTACAGGCTGCACACATTTGTTTTCATCTCTAGCCGAAACAGGGACACCCATTACGAGAAAGAAAGAGCCAATCCCTTCTACCTGGTAGGCAGGGATGTCTTCGCAAGCTCCTAAATAGTGACAGCACACTTGATTTGCTGCAGTAAGGTCGCCCTAAGAGACACCGAGTTCCAATGTTTTTATGCCGCAGGGAAATCGAAAATTCATGACACTTCTCTTTTTGAGCACAATTTTCGTCAAACCTGCGTGTTTTTTTACCTCGCTGTGAATTGTGCGGCGAAAGCAGCAGAAGGTTCCTCAGGTCAATACAATCGAGGTTAAAGAACCTACACTGCCAGCTTTAAAGGGACACTGAGGAGAAATTGAAGTTGGCTTGTATCGACATAATACCAGCTCCTGATTACAAAAACGCCCCTCATACTGACAACAAAGCTCTTGTAACGTAAAAAAGAGCAAGAACCAAAATACAGGTATCGCCGCCACAGGCCAAACTCGCAAGTACAAGCGTGATGAGATCATCGAAGAAAACAGTGTTGCTAGAACGAATGGTTCTAGCAACACCAGGAACCGAGAAACCATGCATCACTGAGGCGCAGCCAATGCATGCGCAAATCTCCTTGACGTCGCCAGATGGCGCCACATGCCCGGCTGCTACGCGCGCTCCTGAAGCATCGGGACAAATCAGCGCCTGTTTTCCGGCGGTAGGCGGGCTCCCGGTATTCCGCTAGCGGTAACAAGGTACACGGTATGCTAAAGGTGTCTATTTGCGAGAACTTCGTTGACGACTTCGAACATGAGATCCATCGTAACGCTGGCAAAACGCCAGTGCAAACGTAATCGAAGCGACTGTAGCGACGGCCGCAATAGCCGATAGATGCCTTCAACGTGCGGCCGGCGGTAGCTTTCTTTTCGGCTGCTGCTAGGCCGCACTGCTGGCAGCCAGAAATCACGGAGTCTGCGTTACGTCATGTGCACGTCATGTTTCACGTCTCTTAGTCCTCTGTCGTCATAGACGAATCCCAAGTTTGAATCAGAGCGGCGGGAAAAACTTTTTCAACTTCGAATCCAAATTTCTTAGAAATAAATGCATCTTTCGCTGCCGGCCAAGTGGCAACAAAGCCAGGACATGCCGAACTATCGGATTTTACTATAAAAAAAATATTAATAGTGCTCTCCTCAGTGTCCCTTTAAGTGTGGAGCAGCAGAATTATGGCGCGGGGCTTTTAGAAAATCAGTCTCTCTACAAGTAGCAGTAATTACACATGGTTCCGTATCGACGACGACTGCGGAACCAACACCAGGCGCAGTTTGACGTTTAATACTAAGAATACGAAAGCTTCAATAGTCTACTAAGTCATTGCCACCATAATAGGAAGCTGTTATGATTCTTACGTTTCGTAGCGTCCAGCCAGGACACATTGAACCCGTCGGGTGTCTTCAGCTTCAGAGTGCTGCTGACGGCGTTAGTGGCTACTAGCACTGCGGTGGCTTTCCTGTTATACGACAGAGAAGAGTAGGTGTCCAATTAATCATAGGCTCATGAAAATTTATTTAACACGCACGTATTCTGTTCAATGCCCAAAATGAAAAAGCAGTATGCGAATGGGAGACCACCTCTGATTATTATGTGAAATGTTTTTTTTTCAGTTTCTATGGGACATTAGCTGTTGATGCTAGAATGAGCTCATCAGTGCGAACGAATTCATTATATTTAATTGAAAGAAATAAATATCCTCCAGTTGAGATCAGCCAGAATTAAACTTTCTCAGGATAACTACAACTGCCACATGAATCAAATTAATTTTTTTTTCTCTCTCGCTTTTTTGCAAAGGACGGAGACAGCTGCAAAAAGATTCCTGTAAAGGAGCTTAACGGGGCGACTGCCTACCTTTCGTTAGCATTGGGTTTCGCATACAGTCAGTTCCATATTTTTAGTTTAATTACCACGTGCGGTCATTATGCAAATCAATCAAATCATGGTTACAAGCTGTTCACAAATGCACATTTATACGGTCGTCCACTGCTAGATTGTACAGGGCTATTATGGAGTATTGAGAGAATAGATTATACAGTTTTGCAGCTAAGTAATTGTGGTAGACTCCGAGTAAACAAACAGCTTGAACTCCCACTTGGACGCAGTTTTTCTCCGTATCAGCCTTTTATTACGTGTTGATTGCAAGAAGAAACGATAAGCCTGTGCCCCCGTGGATGCAGCTGTCAAGAACGCGGGATTGCTGTGTTTGTAAGCTTTTTGTACGGGAAACTGTATCACCCGGGCGCTTTGCGCGCTCAATGCGAAAAGGAACTTCACAGCAAGGCGAGCTCAATCCTGCAGTGCTGGCGCTCTGTAGCAGACCACGCGGCGAAAGCCACGCCTATTGTTTCCACTGCGCCTGCGCGCCAGTTCCTCAGACATCAGAGAGAGCTGCTGCGCGGAGTGCCGGCTGCCTGAAGCAGTGTTCAGGCTAGATTTGGCCGACCGTGTACAGCGTACAGGGATAAATAAATCTCGTTTACAGGGATTTGCAGGCCACAAGTATAGGTTGGTTGGTTTATGGGGTTTCGATGCTATGAGAGACGCCGTAATGAAGGGCTCCGGAAATTTCGACCACCAGGGGCTCTTTAACGTGCAATGACATCGCACAGTACACGGGCGTCTAGAATTTTGCGTCCACCGAAATTCGACCGCCGCGGCCGGGATCGAACCCGCACCTTTCGGGCCAGCAGCCGAGCAACATAACCACTGAGCCACCACGGCAGCCGGCCGCAAGTATAAATGCAGATCGAGTAAAAGTATAGGAAATGCGCGATTGCTTTTCAAAAACAAACGAAAGAGAAAAAAAATTAGCTCACTGAACACAATGAAACTGCACATAAGGAAAAACACGCAAGGATGACAGCAGCTTGTCAACTTATTCAGACATTTATCTTTCAACAGTCCCGCTCACGTCTAACTTATTCAAAAGCGTCGGGAAAGTGTCACTAGTAGATTCTAATTTAGAGCTAGGGGCTGTCGGAACAAACTATCGCTATCTTTTTAAATGTCTAAATCATTTGGAAATTCTTATTCTCCCTTGTACACTGGCAAAATTACCACTCTAAATGACGTTCAAATACAGACTATTTTAATTATTCAGCATCTTTGAAAATGGTCTGTAGCATGGTAAAAGAAGTGAACAATCGGAATCATGATTATCTGTGTGTAGTAACAATAGCTTATCTAAATTTTCTAGCACATGTTCTCCACACTAAATACCCGTAAATGAACTCGACTAGAATAGCCGAATTATAGAATAACAGTTTTCTGGGTTTGAATAGCGGTATTTATGTTTGCTTAGTACGCCTGTGGTTCTGAAAAGTTTCCTATGGATTCAATTTACCTGGTGGCCCCTAATTAAATTGTTTAAGAATTTCGCTTCTAAAACTTAGTCAACTCTTTATATCCTTCCTGTGCCAACAGAGATCCCAGGCACAGTAACTGTTCCTTTCTCAGGCCATTTGCCTTCGTCTACACTAAAAACAGGTATAATGTTTCTCCGCCTAATTTTTAAACGTTTATAAAAATAACTGCAACAAAGTGCTCCCACGTGCGCAACAGAAACGATATATTTGCGGTTTCGAGTCCGTAAATAATTTATGCGCAAAGAGAAAAGAAGCGGTCCTAAAATACTTTCACGCAGTGCGCCTGTGCTTCAGATTTCATGAATATTAATTTTGTGGAGCGTATTCCTTTTGGCATTCTAAAGAAATAAATGCTATTTGCAACGCGATGTACTGTCGCCCGCAACAGTCTGTGGGATCTGCGATGCATGGCGAAGCAAAGAAAAAATGCATTGCTGCGCAATCTGCCCTCAGAGTGCGGGCTGCGGACGCTCACACGCGGCAATGCCGCACCAGGCGTGTCGTGAGCCTCGACATCGCGCTTTGTGACAGCAGGCGGCGCAGCAATGCGGTTTTTCTTCGCTCCTCCGTGCATCGCAGATCCTCCAAACTTTTGCGGCCGACGGCACACCATAAGTAATTATTAAGAGTGTACTATGATAACGTATTCAGAGGCTTTTGATAACTCTATCTAAAACGCTAGTGTGCAGTAATGATTTGTAATGTTGCAAGAATTGTTCATTATTGTTTTTGGAAAGCAGTTTCATTACAACCCTTTTTCCGCAATCCCTTAGCAAAGAAGGCTGTGGAAAAACAAGTTGAGAACATTCTGTTAATTTCATATTAATTTTTCATTTTCGTCCCTAGGCTCGAATTCTAATGCGAACGCTTTCAAACTAAGCTACCAGTAACATTTTGAACACTCTTACAAATATGTGAAAAATACAGCTTTTGACCACTCAGTTTATTTATTATACAAGACATTCCAGTAGAAATATCCAAGGAATAGTTTACGCTACATTAAACATGCACATAATTTACGCATTTAGTACATTAAAAATATATTCCCTTCGGGTTTAAAAGTCCACTAGTTGGCTTCACTGGGTGAGGCTGCTGTAAGTTGCCATCAGCAGAAATAATGGCTGACGGGGCTATAAGCGATAAGCACAAGGAGCCCATCCCTGAGAAATCGCCGAGGTTTCATGAGTGAAGATGCCTGTGACAATGAAAGCGCAACTTCAACGAGAAAGATGACGCCACAAAGAAACTGCTGACAGAAATTGACGTGAGCAAAGAGGAAGTGATTCGACAAGAGAGATACTTGGCTTGCCTTACATACACTCCCCGGGAGACGATACAATATCTTGCCCGGTGACGCATTTTCACCGCAAACATGCTGGGCCCCCGTATTGTCCCACAAGTTCTGGACTGGTCGCGTTCAAATCTGGGGGCGATCTAGAAGAGAACTGCTAATGGTAACTTGCGTAAGGAATCGGTGAGGAGTCGACTTTTAAACCAACCATAATATGCGTGTCCACAGGAGTCTGCAGCCTTGTGAGTCGGGTTCTTTTTAGGTGTCATGTTCGAGCCCAGAGGTGGCCAAAGTGCCCTTGCCGCTGTAATGTTATACGTTCTCCACACGTAATGTAAATAAATGGTGATTGTCTTTCTGCTAGAAGTTTTCGTAAAGAAATAACGAGAGAAAATAGAGAATTTTAAATTCTCCCTGAAGCCTGGTTTCTAGCACTGGATTGTTCCTCGGCAGCTTGAAGTGTTCCGCAAAAATGTTTATGCGGACTGCCCATTTCTTAAAATTCAAGTATACTTTGTTCTAATGAGAGTCAAGCGAAAACATGTCACCTTCCCGTCAAATGTTTGCACTTTCCTCTCCTCCACTATGTCGCACTGCAGGGGCATCTGCAGGAAGCAGATTGTGGTGAGTTGTGATTCCACGGTTTCCCAAGCACGCGCAGTGATGCTGATGATGCTGATGAGCCGTGGGCCACCACGGACCTGTGCACCCACACTTACCCATGCGTGGCACCGCCGACTCCGGAAAAAAGAATCCTGGTGGTTGAGCAGATACCGAGTGCTTGGACTTTTACTGCCCCTTGGTGGAGGCAACGCACCAATTTGGCCCCAGATTTTTGTAAGCGACGCATGCCGGCTTACCCGACAGGGAGAAATTGGCTGTCGAGACTCTCAATTCCCTATCCCTTTCTCACAACATTTTTATCCTCTCCGCCTCCTTGGTCATTCCTTGATTTTCTGGCAGCTGGAGTTAAGCTTGTGCGGAGTAGCTACCCTGAGTTAGCCCCTATCTAGTTATAGTAGTCGCATACAGCTGGTGGGTGCAGGACTTGCTAGCAAGTTCTTGTCCCGTTCTCTTATTGGGCTGGCCCCATGGCCGAACGATACATATATTTGTGACTATCCTTTTTCCACAAAGTGATCGCTCTCCCAAAAAATGACAAACCGAAGTAACAGCTCAGTTAATCACGTGAAAACGAGAAACGTTTCAAAAATACCATGTGATTCACCGTGAAATAACGGAGCAACCAGAAAGAAAGATATCCTTGTTTGCAGCCTCAAAGACTCTGAGAGATGCCTTGGGCCTCGCTTGCGAGGTAACGAAACTAGGAAGTGGTGACCTATTGCCGAATTCAAAGTTAGCACGCATCATGCAGAACTCCCAAATTTTGGATCCACCGGGCACATTCTTTACATCGCGCACCCATCCTTGTATACAGTATGCCACGTAATTTCACAGATTTTGTCCCGCTTACGGAAAAGCCATGCCATAGGGCCACACTGAAAAAATGTCGAAAACGTACACCGGATAAAACGCGAAAAGATGACAGAAAAATAGCAAATACCTTCTACTCATTTTCCTCTGCAGCACCCTCCATGAATCTATTGAAGTTGACTATGATGAAATATGCGATCATACCTACATTCCAAGTCCCCGTAGTGTTTTAATTGCCGTGGGTTTTGGCCTTGGCTCCCATAGATGCTGCGGCCGCCAAACATGCGCTAAATGTGCATCAAAAGATAACACAAATCAGAGAACTCAGAAGCGTCTCCGCACTGCACAAACTACGCAGTCGAACAACCTGCTTATTCCAGGTCTTGCCCATCACGGAAGATGGAAAGCGAAATAATAACACTGAACACAAAGCACAGTATTTCATTCGAAGATTCACCGAAAAGATTTTCACTTTCTAATGCATCGCCTTTATCACACTGCGATCCACCTCTTGCCCAGGGCCCGGTTTTCCGGGTCACCAGCGGCGCTGTCCAAATGCGACAACAGCGAAAGCTGCCTTCTCATCACCCAAAGGCCGACCCACATGGAGCGAACAGACGCTGCGAATTTCATGCGGCGCGGCGGAACGCCGACGCGCTGCCGCCGTGCTGCACCACATACGGCGAAAAACTGGCGACCGCCGCCAGACCGCAGCCGTCTCGACTTCAGTGTTGCTGACCACGGGATCTTAATCTTAGTGAACTGCAACAAAAAACGATTTTTAAGCGTACTATAAAGCCATTGTTTATTAGAGGCCGGCAAAGGAAACAAATTATTATTTATACTTGTCTCAATTTTATCAATTTTGTCTTCACTTATCAGACCGTAGGCTAGAGTAGGCGCTCACACTTGTTTAAAAATCCGTAGCGGATCCGGTCACCGCAAAAACTAGTACAGATGGCAAAACACTTGTCTAGAACATGTTATGGGCGTGTTTCGGGCTTAACGCCTGGTATCTAGCGATAATATTTGGTTAAAAGTTGCTTTGATGTAAGCATGTGCATTTAAACTCATACGACTTCACCGTCATTTTGTTCCTTCGTCGTCGCGGCGGCTTTGGGAGCTGCGCAGCATACAATTCGGTCGTTCTAGACAAGCGTTTTACCCTCTGTACCTGTTCTCATCCGCCGACGCGCGGGCGAGGCGGAACCGTCGCGCCGCTGCTGTTTCTCGCTTTTCTACACCACGTCGCCGCTTGCGGCGTACACAGATACAGTGAGAAAAGAACATAAATTTACTCTGTCTACGTACCATTCGCGTATGCATGCTTACGTACGCTAAACGGAGGCGCATTCCCACTTTTAGTTGAGCGTATGCTAGCAGAGACGCAAAAATAAACTCAGCCTATAGTGGCGCCATCTGGTTCTCAGGACAGGAACCAAACAAACCGACTCTTCTCCTAGAAGTGAGAGAACTGTCACTCTAAATAAAAAAATAATCCAAATTTATCACTTATACGTTTTCTTATAGGCAAGGTGAGACGAAGCGAAATACCGGTGCTCCATTTACGGCCAGTGAACGCTCTGAAAAAGGCTGCAACAACGAGAATTCAGTCCAAAGAGAGGGGTCCGGCTTCGCAGGGCGCCGCCATGTTTGTCGCCGCGCGCGGGCGGAAGCTAGATGAGGGAAGAGGGCGCCCTCATTGGTCCGCACTGACAGCTCGCATTCGCCGCTTCCGGGGAGCGGCTGACCGCCGGGCGAACAAATCTAGCACTGCTTGGTCGGCGGCGAACGGCCGCCGGCGGCCAAGCGGCCGCCGCCGGGCGGCCGTTCGCAGGTTTTTCGCGAGGAAATCGCTCCATGTGGGTCTGGCTTAAGATGGTTTGGCCGTCCCTTGAGTCTACGGATAGCTACCCCTCCAGGCAGGCTTCAAAACCTGCATATGCGCGCTTTCCTCGTGCGCTTCGACCACCTCCGCCCCACTAGGGTAGCGCAGCTCACTCGAGAGTTGAACCAAAGTAAGGCCCAGAATAACAGACCCCCTAGAAGACAAACAGTTTTCTGATAAACGTTTCAAACAAAAAGAAAGAAAATGGCAATTTTAATCCAGTAAAATTGTAGCGGTCTTATAAAGAAGCTACAGTGATGTAACAGATTTTATTAACTAACTTTCACGGTGTTTTTTTGTTTTATACCAGTTTAGGACAACAGCACATAAACATTCTGAAAAGTATATAGCCTTTCGTTGCAACCTTGAGGAAGAGTGTAGGTGCTCTGGAGGTGCTTCTGTCGTGGTTAGGAAGGGCACTGCAGCTCGCGAAATCAAACTGCATGACAAGTGTGGAGCTGTTGCAGTCGCCATCCTTCGCTTTGAAACAATCGCATTATGTTCTGTACACGTGGTGCCACCCTTTAGAAGAACATTCAGAACGTCTGCCAGAGCCATAACGGGTAGCTGGGGAAATCAATACCCTGCTGGTATTTGGAGAAGTGAGGAAACGGGCACTAGAGTCGTATTTTAGAACCTCAGTGTGTCCAGTCACGTCTGCCTGCTCAATACAGGGAACCCCACGTACTGCTCTCCAAGCTCTGTAAGAATGAGCGGCACAGACCTGTCTGTAGCTTATTCTCTGCTCTTTACTGATTTTAAATGAGATAGTCATCACAAGCCACAAGGAATCACCTACGTGTGGTAATTAACTTTTTATCTCCACCATCAATCATTCCAAGTAAACCTTGCCATTGGAAGCTGCACTGATCCGGCAGGTCACTGTTTCGAGAAAATACCAGCCGTGGTAAAATATTTTCTTGCATTGTCAGCGTCCTCAAACTCAATGGAATATTCACAGCCTTCAACGCGACGAGCGCTTACGCCGTCCTAATAAATTTTCACGCAAAACCAGAAACTGACTGGACATGATAAAGGCTGATGAATTTTTCGACAATACCCAACACAGGAAATGCTTACAAATGATAAAAGACCAGAGCAAAATCACGGCATACATGTCGCAATGCTGAGAAAACTGCCTGGCAGAACTTTATCTAATCCATAAATATTACAGTCACATCTAAAGAATTGTGGGAGCAATTTCGCAAACTAAATGAAACATTCTTCCCATTCACAATAACTTTTCTGAAGAGCCCTAATACCCAAAGAAGAAATCATGACCAGGCAGACATACTAACATATCGTGCAGTTTACAGTTCGTAACACTAAACACGTCACTTTTAATTATAGCTCAAGAATACAGCCGAGAAACACACATTGGACAAATAGCAGTACAAACGGATTTGCCATAACCCAATCACGCTTCAAGAAATCCACAATTACACTTCAAGAAATGCACAGAGTACTGTACGCCGCTAAACAGACTGAACCCGGCCTTGTAGAGATATATAACTTGAAATGAAATGCTGGCCCATCTCTCAGTACCGGCCGTAGGGGCACTCTGCAGATCTTTTACAATACGATGCTGGGAAATATCCCGGAGGCTTGAAGAAAGCAGCTATTTTGCGACTCCTGAAACCTGAAAAACCTCCAACCCGATAGCTGTACGCCGATAGCTGTCGCAACTTGTTCTGCAAACTTTTCCAAAAGTCTATTCAATATTAGGCGACTGTTTATCCGCGAATCCTGCTAGCTTCGGGACGTCCACCAATATGGATTTAAAAGAGCATGTTCAATAAGTGACCATCTTGACCGCCTTAAAACGTAAAAACCAGGGAACAAATAATTCCAAATTCCATGATGTATTCCGTGTATGTCTATGAACTTCGAATTGCGTGCACCTGTTCCAGCTTATTATTCTATGAGAGACAGATACAGCATATATTAAACAGTTCAGCAAGTTGAGCAGATAGAAATCAGTTTAAATTCTTGCAAAAAACAGTAGATGTTCTTTTTTTGCTCAAACGAGCATTGCAGAATAATGCCACACTTTAATGAACCCTTTCTTCCAATAAAATAAGAAGATCTATTTTTTCCCGCAAAATTTGAAAGGAAACTCGCATCCCTACCGCACATGAAGAAGCTGAAAAATAAAGCCTCTCAATATCTGAACATACTTGAAATGCTCTCACGTGAACATTTGGGGTCTGACAGAAGATGTGTTCTGCATTTTCATTCCTTTTTGATACCATTCTTCTCAGACGATTGGCGCGTTCTGTACGGCTCAGCAAGACCATCGCACATAACAAAATTAGACATAATGCAAAACTCAGGCCTGCGCCTTCAGTGCGATGTATACAGGACATCTTCCATAGTCCACCTCTGTGAACAAACAAATGGACCATCATTTGAAATTAGAACTGCTCTTACTTGAGAGCACATATCCTTAAAGTGAGGCCACTACCACATCGTAGTCATGAGTTGTCCTTCTCAAATACTATTCAACAACAGACCTCAAGCTACAGGCCACTGGTCTTGCGATTCAGAGATGTTCCAGAATCTCGATACACAGGCCACATTACCTGACATGTCCCAAAGATACGATCCACTACCACCATGGTGCAATTTTCCTGAAATCTGCGACTTCACTCTTGCGCGGCTCCGCAAAAAGCAAACTCGACGATAAAAGATCGTAAAAGAATTCCCTGCACCCGATAGAAACACAGTAGCTTACGGACTCTTCTGATCCGGGTTCAAAACCAGATGTTTACGCAGGAATTGCACTGATAGAAAGGAATTGGGGAGAAACATCAGGATTTCAAATGTGCGCATCTTTCTTCAGTGCAGAATGTTACATTGTTTGAGTGGCAGTAGGAAAAATAGAAAACGTCAAACTCACGATGAATATTATTTGCACAAACTTCATAAGCATATTCATAGGTCTTCACATTGGGACGTTAAACCCCATAAACCAAACCAACCAAACCACATTATAAATACAATTACTCCGCTACTTGCTGACCTCATAGACAACATAATACTGCCAGAGCTCAAGGAGAAAACTTAACTGGGCCGGGTCCCGAATCGTATCGGAATTAAAGGCAACAAGAGAGTAAACTTTCGCGTGAAAGGAATCGAACGGAATTGTAGCAGGGTGCGGCAGAAAGTTAGGTAAGGATTTGAGATTAAGGAGAGCGCGGGGATAGGGTGGACGCCGATCGCACAAGACAGGGTTAACTGGAGGGATATCGAATAAGCATTTGTCGTGCAGTGCGCGCAATCAGGATCCTGCTACTGAAGATGATGCTTCACTTGATACACCTCAGACACCTTGCCATTCCTTAGAAGTCTGAGGTCCTTATTTGGTTTGCCGGGAGCCTCGAGATCTTTGCAGAGCCATGAAGCTTGATAAGGTTAGCTGACCCTGTTGCAAGTTTGTACTTTTATATATTTGAAATATTTCGCTCCTGTGCTGTCACTATGCAGTAACATTAAATTTTAGGGCCTCTAAACCTCCATTGCCTAAAAGCTATTCTACCAAATCCTACACAAGGGAATTTCCTATACCCTTAGTTGCTGCATGATACCCGTAGATGGCCATGCGCCTCTAAACCCAACACAGCAGAGCACCACTATGCCAGGATTCTTGCACGATACGAAGTCTCACTTTTATTTTCTCCGTTCTGGCTTCTGCAAAGCCACTTCTGATTATGCCGCTGACTGCCGAAAGTATTCATTACCGCAGAAGAATTTCAGTTCGTGAGTTCAATAACTGCCGGTTGCAATTCATGAAACGAATGCCAAAGACCCGACTCTCTGGTCGCCTGCCTGCTTCTCGTCTAGCATTTCAATCAAGTCAGCGTCAGTACCATGTGGCGCTTTTTACTCAACTCATTGCGATTTGCTTGTGTTCATGAAACCTGCCAACTACCGGGATATCAGGACTGGATGCAAGTGCATGGGCCCCTACAGCCGCACATTTGCGTGTATATCTTCACTACGGTAACAGTGATCCTCTGGCTATTGCTGTAGAACTCCTCTGTTTGCCAGCTATATCCTAACTATTCAGGAATCTCACATACAGTTTCTGCGAATCCTGTAAAAAATGACCGCAAAGCATACGTCCGCCCGCTTAACACTTAAATGCTCCGTTCCTCCTATCTTGACAGCCCATTAATTATACGCTATTTCTCCGAACACTACTGCTAGGCTAGTTAGCAAAGGGGAAAGCGAGAAAATCTATGCAACCAATAAAAAGGGGAAAAGAGGCAAGTCAGGGTAAGGTAACTCCAGATTTGCGGTGGGGCCTTTGTCGCAAAAAACTTGCCACTGTGTATACGCAACCCTCATACTTCGTGATCATCAGAGTGTTGGAACAGTGCTGAATTGATCTCAATCCACAAGAAAACTTAGGTCAAGGACTTTAAAAAGCACAGGCCAATCACCTTAGTCTCCGGTTTTTTTTTCAAGTATTCATGGCGGGGAGTGAAATGAGGCAGCGACGTATTCTTACACTTCACTGTCGTGATCCGGATCTGATGCCATTACGTGCCTTAAGTACATGCATTCGCACCCCACTTCAAATGATTGATGCCTATCCAAGAATGCTTTTTCGTTCCGAGAATCTCAAGCATTACTTAGTTTTGTGCAAATTGTATTCAGGCCCATCAGTTTTTTTCTACGCTACTTCCTCAAATATGCTCTCCAATCCTTCACCTGTGTTACTTGCCAAGGCAACGTCATCAGGAAATCCAGATTGCCTTCTATCACCAGCCGTTCCTAACGCAGATCTCTTAATACCTTACGTCAGTGAAGTTTGATTGCTTTCGCTATAGATGAAAATATCTATGCATCCGATGTACTGTTTTTTACTACGAACATGCAGCTTTGCCGCGTGTTCCTTGCCTGTTGAGCCGGGGAGGCTTTGTACCTTGTGATTTAACGGGCGTAACAATATATTAAGGCGAAATCCTTAAAGGGCTCATACTGTCGTCCGTTAGCAATAGGTTTCACACTTTCGGCAACGTGTTAAATCGCGCACTAAACAAATAGGAGAAAAGAAATGCTTGCTTCAGATACAGACAGAAAAAAATGAACTATGATGACTGAACACGTATGATGACTGTAGAGTAATTAGTTATTTAATTATAATCAAGAACGTAAAAATTGCATCGAAATAACGCAGACGTTGATATAACCGTAGAAACGGTGTGACGTCACATCCACCATTAGTCCTTACGGCATAGTGAAAACTGTCACAGAATAGTCGGGAAAACACCACATTTGCGCCAAATTAGATGGACAAATGTGTAATTAAGCGTAATTAACTCTTAAGATCCCCGAAAGATGTACAATTTGGTTATCGATATAGCCACGGGAAGGGTGTGACGTTACATTCAACGGAAGTCGTCACTGCATAATGTCCTCAGCTTTCGCCTCTCAACACTTTATTTGCCATATTGTCCTCGGAAATTTTAGTAGCATCCTCACATATGCATCTCATTCAGCTTGTTCCATAATGCTTGCAGAATGGCCCAAGCTTCGACAAAGGGAAATACTTTCTCCTAATGTCGGAAGGTAATAACTTTTGCAGATGCTTAGGACATCATAACTTGGAGTGATATTGAAGAGGCCTTTGTCCTGCAGTGGACTTAATTACGCTTATAATGATGCTGATAACTGGCATAAATATTACAAAGCAAGTGTTGCAAATAAAAGGAAGATGTCTTCGGGTTTAATATACACGCGTACCGGTCTTCACCGAACAGAACATATTGACTGCGAGTGGTGAAATACGTGGCTGTCTTACATGCCACGGGTCAAAGCTGCCGCGGTCCTTGAAAGGTACTTGCAACTTAGGTACTTGCGATCAGAAAGGTGCACTTTTTAATAGCTGGCATATTGATCATTGTATGGACATCAAGGGAATAGAACGCTTTGGAGCTCCGTTTATTGTGCGTTAGAAAACATTGATTCTTCGAAGCTTATCGAGAGCCCTCCACTACGGCACCGCTCAGTTCCATATAGAACTTCGTACGCACTTCTACTTTCTTCTGAGACAAGAGTTAAAGCCCTTCGCTGAAAGTTCAGGCTAACTAAACAACTGACGTAATTGAGATGCCAGTTTGCTCCGGCTGTGCGTGCTGCAAATTTTGAGGGCGCTGAAAAATAGAGACTGGCATACTTACGGTTCCTTCCATGTTAGCTTCTTTTGTGCCCCGAATGTTCTCACCAGTTTGACGGTTTCGTAGCCGGCCCCCAGAAATGCCTGAAGCTTTTCCTTTGGCAGAGCCTGCAAGAACAACCGTCGTAACAGTGCACTTCTTCAGACTGACCAGTAGCCGGATATCTGCTCTAAATGGCTCTTTCTCATCCTGTCAGCTCCTGTATCACTATCCTGGAAGCTATCCTACAGGCTCTTTAGGCGGTGACCTTCACGCCACAGTTTTCCACATGCTTTTTGGCTGCCCTACTGATACTCACCCGAAGGTATTGCCCGCTATCTGAAGTTCGGGGGACTGAAAAGTCCTGCCATCATGACCGAATCGGACATCGTAGCTCCCTGCGGTGATCATGCTGTCGGCTTTATGACGAAAAGAAATATGAACGTTTCGGCGCAGTGGTCCAGAGACACAGCGTAGCCCAACTTCATTTTTCACATTAATTTTATTGCGAAGGCAATACTACTCGCACTTTAAAGCCTTAGCGTGACCCTGCCGCAGTTACGTTTGACCTTTATCGGAGTGAATATGGGCGACAAACTCGCTCCTTCAGATATCCCGGCAGCAGTTACGCCGCGCCGCGCACCTGTGGCGCTACCGCCGCTGTGACGTCATACCAGCTGTAAATTATGGGCGACAAACTGCCTCCTTCAGAGAGCCCAGCTGGAGTTACGGTGTGTGTTTGCCGCGCTGCGCACCTGTGGCGCTGCTGCCGCTGTGACGTTATACTAGCTGTAAATTATGTTTTCTTTCTCTCAGTCGCAACAACACAAAAAAACAAACTATAAAAAATTACGGAATACGCTTTGAGTCGTCGCGCAGCGGCGGCCGGTAGCCAGGCGTGACCTGTAGACGCGACGCACTGCGTTCCTTCAGTTGGAGGAGCTGCGCTTTTTCCTTCGCAACCTACCAGGTTTAACCAAAGCTAAACCCCGCCAATTTTTTTCTCTCTCCTCTTAAACTAGACAGTCAGAATTATAACTACGGATCATGGGTCTTTAATTTAAATATAATTTATTAATTGAAACAATTTTGTTCATTTGCTTAAGGATCAGCTTCCTGGCTTTTGTGCGGTAATTGCCTACTACTGTTTGCAAACAAACTTAAATGAAGCTTTCCAAAGTCGAAACCTTGCACTGGAACGTATGACATTAGTTCATGACTAATCTGTGCTTGCAAAGCAGCGATGTAGCTAACGCTGCAAGTCTCACCATCATAACACTGATCAGTTGTGAATTTTTATACCTAAGGTCAGCACTTCCTCTCTAGTCATTCATGGATTCAATGATGCTTTCTAACGCAGATGGTTAGCTGTGACATCGATGTACACGACATCGAGGACAGACAACCTAGTTCGACGCAAGCAGAGCAGCAGATTAGAGAGAAGCCTTCCAAATAGACACCACAACCTTACAGAAGACCAGTAAGTTCCCATAAATGAAGATACTGTCACAGACATTGCCCTCAATTTGGTAGCAAGAATGTTGGTCAAGGAGGGCTTCTATATATGAATTGTATGTTTTACAGCGACCGCTCTAACCGCCCGTTTCACAAGTTCAGGCATTGCAGTCGTAGTGCGCAACCGATGGTTTAGCGGAGCAGGTATACAGCTGGTAGTTACCATGCAACGAGAAAGTCATTGCGAGAGGATAAGAATGCGCAACACCGGAGGCTGGTTAGCGCGATATATATCGGAGGTTACTTGCCGTGGAAGGGGGCAATTACGCAAGAAGGAAGGAAAGTGCAAAGGCAACATATCTGCCAGTAGAGACACGCAAGGAGAAGAAAGCAGCGCACGCCGCCGGAAAGTGGCTGCCACCGAAACAACCTATAGCGTGGTTGAAATATTGCCACGTATCATTGCAGTGTCCGTTCGTTCGCGCAAGGCTGCAGGAAAGGGGTGTTATCATTTTTTTTCGTGACGCGAGAAGCGACCGTACTAATCTCGATTGATCACAGGCATGCCGAGCTGTATCTACGTGTTTCCAGATTACTCTAGATGATCTCAACCTGTTATCTCGAAGTTTCCTTGCCGGCTTTAAATTGAAGGATGCCGCGAGCAGCGGGCCTTCGTAGTTCGACGACTGACGAGCACGTTTGTTGCTTACGCACGCAATGTTTGAGTGTGTAGTTGCGCGCACTTTTTGGACATTGGTGTCACGCATGTTTTTAACCCGCCTGGAAGCGCGCACTAGTTCTCCCGAAGTGTTTCAAAATATGCTCTTGTGTGTCGGCATGTTCGTTTTGTGGCGGCAGCGTGGAGTGGCATCCTTAAATGGGCGTCCGCAAAGAACAATGTTCCCAATGTTGCAGCGCCTGCGCACGCGCCTCTTTGAACAAGCATGCATGGACGCTCTGTCAATGAGCGAGGCTGAGTTCTTGCGCAAATGGTCGACATACTTTATCGTCCTGCGCGGCGGTCGAGTATCGGCATTTTTACTGCATTACTGACATGCTCAGTGCTGCGTCACTGCGCATGTGCTTGAATGATCAGAGAATTAAGTTCATCTGTTTTGTTGTATTTTCTATGCTATGACAGATAAAATAAACTTCTCTTTATACGCCGCCGCCGAGTGGTTCAGTTCTTTTGCGGGCGCAAGTCAGCCGAAATAAAGAGCTTCGTTTCCACGTTCTGTTGCTCTCGTCCTGACTGCTGGATTGCCGTCACTACAAGGTGACATCTTGTGGAGGTGCTGGGTGCCTTCCATGTTCAGGACAGCCCCTACAATTCGAGACGCCAGCCCTCTGAGTCATTCACCGCAAGGCCTGAGTCCAGTCCACCGCGCAAGCCGACGTCTGCTAGCGGACGCACCTGAGTTCGGGATTCTGCCGGACCCTACCCGGAAGCGAAAGCCAGTATCAAAGTCCACCATGAGCCTGCCCCAGGCGACGACTCCAATCATTCTTCAGCAGCCCCGGGTGCCACCAACCTTCGACGCTTCACCTGGCGCCGACCCCGAAGATTGGCTGGAACAGTTCGACCGTGTGGCTGTCTTCAACAACTGGGATCATGCTACGAAACAAAGGTACGTCTTCTTCGCCTTGGAGGGACCAGCAAGAATCTGGTTTGAGAATGAGGAAGCTAGCCTCACGAACTGAGAAACCTTCAAGGAGCAGCTTCTGAAGATCTTCACGAATGTCGTGCGAAAGGAAAGAGCCCATCAGGTGCTACAGTCTCGCATACAACATCCAAACTAGACCGTTGCAATGTACACTGAGGAGATGAAGCGTCCCTTCCGGCGTGCCGACTCGAACATGAAGGAAGATGAAAAGGTCAAGCTGCTTATGCGAGGAGTTAAAGAGCAACACTTTGCGGGCCTCGTACGGAACCCATCCAAAACCATCGCGGAATTCGTCGAAGAGGCATCCACGATGAAAAAAAACCTTGATACCAGAGCCCGCCAGTATGACCGCCAGCAGCGGTTTTCGTCAGCAAGCTGCATGGACAACGCTAACAACGATAGCCTGCGCGAGGTTATAAGTGAAATTGTGCGAGAAGGGCTCCGACGATTGCTGCCAACAGGAATGCAGCCCCAGCTCACTTCGCTCACCGACGTCATCCGGGACGAGGTGCAACAGGCCTTGGGTGTGACACCGACCACCAACCAGCCTCTGGAGCCTCCAGCCATGACTTACGCCGCAGCAGTGCGTCGTCCTGCACCACGACGACGGGACCCAAGCCCCTATCGCCCTCAGCCAGCTGCGTTGGACCGCCGCCCACTCGCCCCAACGCGCCCGTCCTATGAGCGACGCGCGCAGCCAAGGAAATGCGACGAGCGGAGAACTCCCAACCAGCACCGCCCACTATGCTTCCACTGCGGCGAAGCCGGTCATATTCTCCGTTACTGCCCATACAGGAGATTGGGCATCCGTGGGTTTTATTACGACGCCCCACGACCCCGACCCGGCCAGCGACCAGAAGAAATCGAGGAGTTATTGCGTCGGGAAGAATGCTCACCGCCCAGCCGCCTATCATGTTCCCCGTCGCCATCGACACCACGTTTTGTATCTCATAACCGAGGCTACTCTGTGCGTTGACGCTCCCGCAGCCCCCGAAGGTTAAACTGAATAAAGCAGCCTCTGGCGGTGAGGTTGATTCTAAGCGCAAGGACAAAGATCCTCCACCGACGACAACCCCGACGACACCTACGACGACGACCACGCGGCCAGACTTGACGCCTTTACCTCTGCCCATAGAAGTAACTTCGGAGTACGCCCACCGCAGCCTCACTACCCAACGAAGCCGAGATCGGACACCAAAGACAACGTGCAATACCAAAACGCGAACAAGTGACCTTGAAGTTACGGTCGACGGTCACGCGGTTACTCCCTTGGTCGACACGGCAGCTGACTACTCCGTCATGAGCGGGCCATTCGCTTTCCGACTCAGGAAGGTAACAACAACCTGGGATGGCCCGCTTATCCGCACCGCAGGTGGCAACCTGATTACGCCGTCACGACGCTGCACCGCGAGAGTTACTGTAAATGGGAGAACCTATGCGACAACATTCCTGATCCTACAGCAAAGCTCGCGAGACGTGATTTTTGGAATGGACTTCCTGAATGAACATCAAACGATCATAGACCTTCGATCTAAGTCGATAAAGATTTCTACGGACAAAGCCATACCTGTTCCGACGAGCGCCACTCACCACGTTGCCTTAAACGTCGTCGACGAAGCATTGATCGCGCCACCCCGACCAAATGTCCTCGCCTGCATAATTACTGGAGACATCGAAAATGCCGAAGGCGTCATCGAGGGGAACACCCAATTACTCCTGGATTGAGGATTGGGAGTCGCAAAGGGAGTCGCCGAAATCCGAAATGGCCAAGCCCAGGTGCTGCTAACCAACTTCACTGAAGAATACCGGCATCTAAACAAAGGTACTACGATTGCCTTTCTCGACGGGCTGCCAGACATCAGAGACATATTTGCCCTCCCCGACCAACCCGCAGAACCCTCTCACCAAGGCCATCAGCCCACGATCGACATCAACCCTGCATTACCCCTGACCAGACAAGACCAAATACGCAGTCTTCTTCAAAGGTACAGCGATTGCTTCTCATCAGCATCGAATATGCGACGAACCCGGCTTGCCAAGCACCGCATTGTCACAAACGAACACGCCCGACCACTGCGGTAGAGCCCCTACCGCGTATCGCCGATAGAACGCAAAGCTACCCGCAAGCAAGTAGAGGAAATGCTACGTGGCGACGTCATCCATCCATCCAGGAGCCCCTGGGCAGCACCAGTTGTCCTAGTGAGAAAGTAAGACGGCCCCCTTCGCTTCTGCGTCGATTACCGCCGCCTGAATAGCATTACGAAGAAGGATGTCTACCCCCTCCCCCGCAACGACGACACATTGGATCGGCTATGGGATCGGCTATGCAACGCTAAGTACTTCTCATCGATGGACCTGAAGAGCGGCTACTGGCAAATTGAAGTCGACGAAAGAGATCGCGAGAAGACTGCGTTCATCACACCAGTCGGACTCTTCGCGTTCAAGGTGATGCCATTCGGCCTCTGCTCTGCCCCAGCGACGTTCCAGCGAGTAATGGATACTGTGCTCCCAGGCTTGAAGTGGCAGATTTGTCTAGTCAACTTAGATGGCGTTGTTGGCTTCTCCTCAAGCTTTGAAGACCATCTAGAAGGCTTCAGATAGTGCTGGAAACAATCAACACTTCAGGACTAACACTGAAATCAGAGAAGTGCCACTTCGCCTACGAGGAGCTGCTGTTCCTTGGTCACGTCGTAAGCAAGGATTGAGTTCGCCCCGATCCTCAAAGACGGCTGCGATCGCAGAGTTTCCACAGCCTAATGACAAGAAAGCTATACGCAGATTGCTTGCATTGTGCACTTATTACCGGCGATTCGTGAACAACTTTTCGTGCATCGCTGAACCTTTGACCCAACTTACCAAGGCTGACGTTTCTTTTAAATGGGAAACGCCGCAAGCGGAACCTTTCGAAGGGCTGAAGCGCCTCTTACAGTCCACTCCTGTGCTCGGGCACTTTGATGAAAACGCCGAAACCGAAATCCATACCGATACAATCAGTGTCGGCTTAGGAGCGGTCCTCGTTCAGAAAAATGGAAGACAGGAGAAAGTTATCGTGTACGCTAGCCGTTCACTGTCGAAAGCCGAGACCAACTATTCAACCACCGAGAAAGAGTGTTGAAACTTGGTTCAGCGCGAAAGACGAACACAGAGAAAGGAAACGGCACACACGGAGCGCTACTAACAACTTATTTATTGATATATGCAAGAAACAAATTTATAGTCTTCACACGCATGCGCACAATCGGGCGGCTCCAGGCTACTTTAGCAGTTTTGGATGACTCACACTTATCTAAGCTCACATTATGTCACTGATGAAATCACGGGAACCAGATAAGGAAGATAACTCTGAACATGAAAATGACAAAGGAAAGATAAGGAGGGGATATGACCAAAACATTTCGAGAATCGACAGACGAAAAAGACGCGGGCCAGGAAGTTACATGACGTTATATGACGTTGTCCAAAAACATACGCTCAGCTGAGTACAAACTTATGGAAGGGTCGCTGATGCACTGGCTAGACTTTTTATGAATATGAAAGGCCTCCAATATGACTATTGATGTTGTGCTTTTACTCCTACCTAAAACCTTTGCTTCTTTGAACCGTGGCGCGCTGCTGCACCCCATTACGTGCGAAACAAGATTCGCAAGCTTATCTTGAGCGATCAAATTTTGAACAAGCTGCCTTAAACGGTCATTGATACAGCGTCCTGTCTGCCCAATATAGCGCTTTCCACAGGACAGGGGGATCTTGTAAACCACTCCTAAAGCACATTTGACGAAGGCTTCTTCATGTTGCTTTTTGCAACCGCGCTCACCATCGCCGCAGATGCGGGGGCACAGCTTCGCCAACTTATTTGGCGCGGAGAATACAAGAGGCACTTTGTCCCTGCTGGCCACTTTTTTGAGATTATGTGACACGTTATGAATATAAGGCATCACCTCAGGTTTGCGCTTTGCGCGTTCAGTTGCAGCCACGTTTCGTCGAGGGCGAAACTTCTTCAGGAGGGTTTCGGCTACTGCCGAAAGGACCGAGCAAGGGAAGCCTGCGGCCAAGGGAAGCCTGCGGCGATGGTGAGCGCGGTTGCAAAAAGCAACATGAAGAAGCCATATGTATCAGCAACGCGAACACCACACAGGAAGAAGGAGAAGAAAGTAAAGAGCGCTCGTTCTTCTTCCTGTGTGGTGTTCGCGCTGCTGATACATATGGATCGCAACCAACTAGCCCGACAGATGGTGTTAATGAAGAAGCCTTCGTCAAATGTGCTTTAGGAGTGGTTTACAAGATCCCCCTGTCCTGTGGAAAGTGCTATATTGGGCAGACAGGGCGTTGTATCAATGACCGTTTAAGGGAGCATGCTCAAAATTTGATCAATCAAGATAAGCTTGCGAAACTTGTTTCGCACTTAACGGGGTGCAGCTGCGCGCCACGGTTCAAAGAAGCAAAGGTTTTAGGGAGGAGTAAAAGTACAACATCAAGAGTCATTTTGGAGGCCTTTCATATTCATAAAAAGTCTAGCCAGTGCATCAGCGACCCTTCCATAAGTTTGTACTCAGCTGAGCGTATGTTTTTGGACAACGTCATACAACGTCATGTAACTTCCTGGCCCGTGTCTTTTTCGTCTGTCGATTCTCGAAATGTTTTGGTCATATCCCTTCCTTATTTTTTCCTTTCTCATTTTCATGTTCAGACTTATCTTTCATATCTAGTTCCCGCGCTTTCTTCAGTGACATAATGTGAGCTTAGATAAGTGTAAGCCATCTAAAACTGTTAAAGTAGCCTGGAGCCGCCCGATTGTACCCATGCGTGTGAAGACTATAAATGTGTTTCTTGCATATATCAATAAATCATTTGTTAGTAGCGCTCCGTGTGTGTCGTTTCCTTTCTTTGTGTTCGTCTTTCGCGCTGAACCAAGCTTCAACTATGTCCAACCAACTAGACCAGCCCGAAGTTTTGTTAGAGAAAGAGTGTCTCGCCATTATTTGGGCCACGTCGAAATTTTGCCCCTACCTGTACGGACGACCATTCAAGGTTGTCAGCTATCACCATGCTCTGTGCTGGCTAGCCAATTTGAAAGATACCTCCGGCCGCCTTGCTCGTTGGAGCCTGCGCCTTCAAGAATTCGACATAACTGTAGTCTACAAAACTGGCCGCAAGCATACCGACGCAGACTGCTTGTCGCGAGCCCCCGTCGACGCAGCACCGGAAGAGGAAGACGGCGACGCTTTCTTAGGACCGGTAAGCGCCAGCAGTTTCGCGCAGCAGCAGCGCTCGGATCCTGAGTTGCAAAGCCTAGTTGATTATCTGAAAGGCAAGACCACATCGCCTCCCCAAGGGTTCAAGCGCCAACTGTCGTCCTTCGTCTTTGACAATAATGTCCTCCTGAAGAAGAACTTCGCGCCCAAAAGGACAGTGCATCTTCTTGTCGTGCCGAAAAATCTCAGGCAAGACATTATGCAGGAATGTCATGATGAGCCGACTGCAGGGCATCTCGGGATTGCTCGCACGTTTCACCGCATCCAGGAGAAGTACTATTGGCCGCGGCTAGCTACCGACGTTTCACATTACGTGAAAACGTGCCGTGAGTGTCAGCGACGCAAAATGCCTCCGACTAGACCAGCCGGACTCCTGAACCCCATACCACCGCCAACTAAGCCTTTTCAGCAAATGGGGATGGACCTCCTCGGCCCCTTTCCGACTTCTTCATCAGGTAACAAGTGGATCACCGTGGCCACCGACTACATGACCCGCTACGCCGAAGCAAAAGCGTTGCCTAGTGGTACCGCAACAGAAGTCGCAAAATTTTTGTCGAAGAAATTCGCCTGCGACACGGCGCCCCCGAAGTGCTCATCACAGACAGAGGAACAACATTTACGGCGGAGCTGACGCAAGTCATTTCAAACTACAGCCGGACAAGCCATCGGAGGACAACTACCTATAATCCACAAACCAACGGACTCACAGAGCCACTGAACAAGACCATCGCAGACATGCTCTCCATGTACATCGACGCCGAACACGAGATGTGGGACTCCATTCTGCCATACGTGATCTTCGCCTATAATACTGCCGTCCAGGAGACAACGATGTTTACCCAATTCCAGCTGGTATACGGCAGGAAGCCCACGGCAACACTCGACGCATTGCTCCCGCACGTTACCGACGAAGACAATCGCGACGTCGCCGCCTACCTTCATCGCGCCGAGGAAGCCCGAAGACTTGCGCGGCTTCGCATTCAAGACCAGCAGCACACCGACGCCCGACGTTAGAATCTGCGCCGTCGAGACACGCATTACAAGCCAGGTGATCGTGTTTGGATATGGACGCCAGTTCGCCGCCGTGGATTGAGTGAAAAGTTGCTGCGACGCAACTTTGGCCCGTATACGGTTCTCCGTCGCATCGGTGGCCTCGACTATGAAGTCATCTCCGACGGCACGACAGCATCTCAGCGACGCCGCACACGCCCTTAAGTCGTACATGTCGTACGCCTGAAGCTGTATTATGAACGCTAAAGGACTCGAAGTTTCCATTCTCCGTGTTTATTTTCATTTTAAAGCATCGAGAAGATGCTTCTTTAGGAGGGGGGTAATGCCACGTATCATTGCAGTGTCCGTTCGTTCGCGCAAGGCCGCAGGAAAGGGGTGGTATCATTTTTGTTCGTGACGCGAGAAGCGACCGGACTAATTTCGATTGATCACAGCCATGCCGAGCTGTATCTACGTGTTTCAAGATTACTCTAGATGATCTCGACCTGTTATCTCGAAGTTTCCTTGCCGGCTTTAAATTGAAGGATGCCGCGAGCAGCGGGCATTCGTAGTTGCACGGATGACGAGCACGTTTGTTGCTTACGCCGCCGCCGAGTGATTCAGTTCTTTTGCGGGTGCAAGTCATCCCAGATAAAGAGCTTCGTTTCCAAGTTCTGTTGCTCTCTTCCTGACTGCAGGATTGCCGTCACTACAACGTGACTATATGAAGGGAGATGGTATAGGGAGAGCGAATAATTGCGTAACCTCAAGGTGATTCACACGGAAGGAATAAGGTATGGCGAGACGAGTGGAATGAGGAACCGTACGCGGGGGGGGGGGCGGATCGGTAGTTTCTCCGGTACTGATGCAGGCTATGGCGTGAGCACAAGAATAGAAGAATGAGCATACGAAGAATACGCATAAGAAGAATGAGCATAAGCGCGCGCCCAAGGGGAGGGTCCGCGACAGTGGCACTGCGCTTCTAGAACGCTGGACTGGAGAGGAGTACTAGACGACGAGCGAGTGCGACTTGAAAGCTAAAAGTTCTGCACTATAACTTGTACTTATGTGCATGTCGCTAACAAACATTTTGAAGGCGTAAGCCGTGTTGTCCTATTAAATGTGCGTGCACCAAAAGTGATAAGAAGACTCCTAGCGATCCATCAATATTAAGTAGAGAAAAACAAGTTGTGTACATATGGGCATAAGCTCCCTAGCTACCCCGTGCTACCCGCAAGGCGGAGCGCAGTCCGTGGTACGGCGGCGACTGCCTTCACAAATTTAGCGCGCAGATCAGAAAGGGTGCTGCGGCATCACGAAGGCGGCTACGTAGAGACATGCCGCGGGAGATTTGCCAGCTGCGTGGCAGCGACTTACATCACGTCGCTCGGCGACTGCGTTAAAAGGCCAGCGGGCGATCTTACGCCTTCTCATAAGTAAGGAGTTTTTAGTGTCTATGCCGACTTTTTTCCGTCATTAATACCTGAAGATAAAAAGGTCGGCCACCTTCGACGCAAGGCACCGATCGCTTCTCGGCCATCGAAAGGTTGATTGCTTCTAGTTTAACACAAACTCCATAGTCTGGAGAATGCATGATGTCAGAAGGATTGCCCAAGTAACCTAGACCTTTTTCAATTTTGATAAGGTGTTTCTTGCGAATGTTCTAATTTCTCTCCGTTAAATCCCCACCACCTGTTGCGGTAAGTGCCGCAGCTGACATCGTGAAAACAACCGTTTATTTGCAGTAAGTCGGGCAGTCTCCTAAGCGGTTGCTCATCTAAAATTGGCATGGCTGTACTGCAGAAGGCGGTTCTTACCGGGGAAAATATATCAAGGGTGGCGTCATTTCCAGGATCGTCCTTGAACAGTTTCTCGTCGATATGTTTCTGCAGTAAACGAAATGCAATGAGCACTATAACTAGGGCCCTGATATGGTTAAACCCACCTTTAATGCCTTCTTGGTGCCGCTGTCGCCGACTGAGATGTGGGCCATGCGGAAAGCGAGGAGTGCCTGCGTCCAGAACGAAAGACAATTTTATTTTCCCAGCTAGCTTCTTTGAGCTGGCAGCCAAGACAAAAAATAAGAAGCTTTTAGCAGGCTTTCTGTCCTCCCGACAGTACTGAGGAGGTTTCGGGGATCGAGCTCCAGTGTGCAGACTGCGGGAACATACAACAGCGATGCACAGCTGGTTATTGCGACAGCGGAAGGTGCGGTGAAAATAGGGTTGCTTTTTCCAGTTACCTAGCGTTACCTATTTTAGTTAGGAGTACGAATATTGTCAGTGTCGCTCTTCAACGCGAAAATCATTACAGATGTAACGACGAAGAAGTTCCTGTTTAGGCGAAGACGGCGACGAACTTCTGGCCGTTGTGTTGAGCGGCATTGCCATCGCTTTGGGTGTGTGCTCGTGGTGCTCGACCTCTGTGTCTACGAGGCCTGTGTCTCTGTGTCTACCGCCGGCGCCCAGTACCTCTAACCATCCCAGTACCCATCTTACACGGCGAATATCCACAGGTCCAAAAAAAATATTTCACCTAAAACTTCGGCTTTCTGCTTCCTTACTACAGCATGATGAAATAGGCCGTGGAATCTAAAAAAGGGCAGTAACAAAAATTTGTAGAGGCTATCAGAATTGTTCTGTTATACTGGGGGCTTTCAGAAATATCAAGCATGATTCCTTAAGACCTTTCACTATTTTACTAAGCTGGACAGCCAAAATATTGCTGAAGGTTTCCTACAAGATTTCAATTCGCAGTGCTTTCTTTGAGCCTAGGCTCAGTTGAAGTAACGACGAGCGGAGAGAGGAGGGCTGCCTAAGGTCCACATCCGAAGCCTTTGATCCTATATCAAACACTAGGATATTCTTCTCCAGCAGGTCGTTGCTCTTTATTTTACGCGACATACACCAGCTGCTCTAGGCAGACGTCAAACCTGCCACCACGAAGCAAGGGCACCGGAAACACTGTAGGCAGTGTTCCTCCATAGGCTCTTCCTCAAGAGCAGAATTCCGCAGGCTGCATTTTACAAGTTTAAGTGCATTATGACCGCACAACAGCTTAAACTTTAGGTCTCCGCGTACATGATGAATGCTACTCAATACTCACATAATTATGCGACATGATTAACTCACATTCATGTCAGATGCTTGGCATTGATAGCATTAGTTGCCTATGCGAGATAAAATCCACCACAACACCTAAAGAATGGTTATGGAGGCTTGTCAAAAGGAATTGTAATCCTAGTGCGCACATTGTTGTCTGTGAGGTTTGTATTTCTTCTGAAAGACACCCCTGGTGCATCGCAAGTTTTTCCGATAACTGCTGTGCTAACAGCGTTAGAGATGTCAGAGAATACTGTTGGTTAGGAATTGCATTCGAATACCACGTCACAAGTGCAGCAGACCACTCTAGGCCGTCTCCTCGTAAGTGTGTCGAAAGCCACAATCGGGAAGTCGGGGTACTGAATTCTGTTATACGCGTTTCATAGCAAGTTAGATTTGTTGAAATATATGCTAAAGCCGCTACGTAGTGTTCTCAGTAGCGCTGCATCTCCTGCATTTGTACTTTACTGACAGTATATCCGATGATGGCTAGAGAAATCTCAGTATTGATGTCGATCTTTACAATTCCTCTGAAGCCTGGCTTTAGGCTGTTGATTTTTCAATAAACATTCGTGGAAATTTACGCGTTCAAGACTGCTGAAAAATAACTACAATGCAAGAGTTATATTAACGCGTTAGACAAACGAGCTCACTAGCTGTGACACACGTTCCTATATAATGGGAGTTTATGTAACTGGCCTCTTCCTTTGGTCGTTTTTTTTCTCGAGCTAATTTTCGCCATAAATCAGACTCAACTGGGTCAGCATCCCACCTTACTACTATAGTATAACTCTGGTATACGCGGGGTTTTTATGGCAAAGAATTTTCTACCTTATATTCCAGTAACCTTATTGTGCATGTGCAAAGACCGACGCAACTGAAAAAGGGGTACAGGGGTGGACAAAAATTGCGGGATGCGAGTTCTTGGAAAAACGTTTATTGTAGCTCCACCTCGGTGCCCAGTCGCCTGATATTGTTACCAGAGAAATGAGCACTTAGGCCTTTAATACCTTCATACAATATCAGGCGACTGGGTAGCGAGGTGGAGTTTTTCCAAGAACACGCGTCCCGCAAACTCCCCCCCCCCGCCCCTGTACTACGAACTTCAAGGTAATAAGAAAAACCGAAGTAATCATAGTTAATGATGAGAAATATTTGCAGTAGTTCGATTTCATGTGGTCGCGTGTTGATAATATCAGCCTTAAAGAGGCTGTTGATTCAATGAATACTGGGAATATTTCGAAGAAAGCACGACATAAAGTGTAACCAGTAAGATATCCGATAGGATAAGGCCTCTATCATCAAGTGATTCTACTATTCGAACGAAGTGCGGTGTGCCATGTACCAATGAATGAGAGCGAATTTGAACGTTGGCAGGGCAGTAGCTCAATAATATTGACAATTGCTTTCTGTGCGCGTAAAATTGTTCAAACGATAGCCACTACTGGGATAAAAGCTTCGCAAAATTCTTCAGAAAAATATTATGTATGATATGAAGCAGGCAAAACCGACCAGCTTGTTTGATGGATTTAAGAAGTTCTAATCTGTTGGCTGATTAGTGTTCTGGCGAATATGTGTTCCATTTCACTCCAGAGTACTTGGAGGAAGGGTATGGTGAAGTTGATATCTGATTTCTTAATGTACGAAGGGTTGTCGAGTTGCCTGTGGGCCTCTTTTGTAATTTTTGGCTTTGAGGGTGACTATGCTGCGGCATTTTTCAGCTGGCTAACAGATATGTTAGGTCTGTCTTCTTAATAATTACGGTGGTAGAGAATAGCGTCTTGTGTCAAAGTGACCTATATATCTCATAGCACACGCTAGGCACGATAAGATACCCCCGCTGACAATGAGCTCGAGCTCTACAAACACACGTAAGACCTACAGACATTCAAAAAGAAATCAATGCAATTGTAAGCACGGGAATCGACATCGTGTTCGATCAAACGGTTGTCTTTAAATGCCTGTAGTATAGAGTTATTTGCATGCTTCCAAGAGCCTGCAAGAACACCTTTAAATAATGAAAGCTGTCGTAAGATCGCTGAACTAAAGGTATTCAATCTCCAGTCAGGCTGCAACTCTTCCCAAGGTAGAAAATAGGGACATTCCCAATCCCCGAATTAGAAAGCTCACAGCAAGGAGCGGTAAAGTCTCCAACGGAAATTCTGAATCCTACAGGTATATTCTGTCGCAGTCCTTGCACCTGAAATAACATCACGAGAGGAATACGAACAGTGCAGCGGACTTCCTCATTTTTCAACCACCTATAAATTGCTACTTTTCCTCCTTTTTTCTTTGTTTTATTTTGATTCATTCGTGTCCTTTTCTTAGAGACATTCTTTCTTTTCTTTATTATTAAAAATTTTTGTTTTAAATATATTGATATAGTTCTATCTTTCATTTTGTACCTCCTGCTGTCAGTTCCCAGTGACCCTTGGCTCCCCATCCCCCATTTTTTCCTAATTTCACGTTTTTTTGTTCATTTCTTTCCTTGTTTCTTTGTTTATTCCCGCATTCTTAAGAAACAACTACATATTTCTGTGTCATTTCTTATTCTTTTGTTTTCGGCCATTCTCTATTATTTTTGCATTTGCTCGCATTTGGTACCGCCGTCCTGCTCGATTTGGTAATTGCAGTTTTTTGTGATAAACAAGTCTTCCTCTTACCATGCCTGTCAGTCTCCTGTGCTTGGCGAAAAGGCTTTTTCACGATCTTGTTTGCTTTCTCACCATCCTTTCGACAAACACAGATTTCATTCTGCGGATCTTGGCTATGTAGTTATCGCACTTTTACCATGTCTAATGCTGTAGTCCTTTTTCGAATCTCTTCGGTCGCAGTACCCACGCCTGGGCAAGTCTTATCAATATAGCTTTCGCCATCTTAGCGCCCTTGAAACATCACACCCTTCTCTCTCTTACCGGTAATTCCTTCTCAAAACACAGGACCTCTGTGCCCCCGCCAATGACGAACGCATTGCCCAGACGAACTGAAGTCCCTACACTTTAGTTAGTGCCCACGACCTCTTCAGAGGCTTTTTTTCACTTCCTGTGGTATAATTCTCTAACGTAATCACGTGATGTAATGACATCATGCAATTTTTGAAAACTTCACGTGCGAAGGCTTGTAGTATTAAGAGTGCTTTGAGTCATGATACGTTAACTGCGTCTTAAGGTGACAAATTCTGCTCCTTGTGCAATCCCACGGTTAGTTGAATATCTGACTATCAGCCATGATACGTTAACCGCGTCTTAAACTGACCACTTCTGCTCCTTGTGCAATCCCAGAGTTAGTTTAAAACACCTCACAGCGGGCAGCTTATGGTCGAGGTCATTATAGAACCTGGGCAGTCCGGCATAATCGCCTATTTTTGCAATGGGATTTCGAGGGGCTTGACTACGCAGCTGTTATATAGAACCTTACGATCGCTGTAGGGCTCAGAAGAGTGTGTGAAGCCAGTTATGATGACCTTATGTAGAAATCTGAAGAAAAAATCGCTACACAAGAACTTGTGGCGGAGAAAAAAGCTCCGTTTTTTCATCACTGTGGCCTCGACCGTAAATGAGGACCACTTTCCGTCTGTAATGAAGCTTTTCCATGATTGATTCAGAGTTAAACCCAGCAGTACAGCTTTTTGAAGCCGTCAGCAGGTTTTCCAGTAACACCACTCTGACTACGTTTTTCCATAAAAAATAAAATCTATACAAGCGTCTTGGTGTCTAGAAGCAATACGTATTGCTTTAAAGGGCTTCTGCACATGTACAACTTGGCACACATTGTCGGATTTACCGACCAGGCTACAGAAATAAATATGATGACATCGACGACAGAGAGCTTGAGAGAAATGCGTCAATGGTTGTTTCAGCTTGCATCACTTGGATTTGAAAGACTGCTACGGCCACTAGTGACCATCTTAGGAGCCAGCTTGCTTTGGCGGTAGATTTTCTCGGCTGAAATTGAGACTGCTGGAGTGGTAATCTATAGTTACTTGATTTTACAGAACGCCGACGAGGTTAACTGAGATATTAGGTCGTCGACAGCGATTAAACTGCGTCTTGCGTAAAAAGCTTGCCAACAGGCGGATCGTTCACAACCACGAACAGGGTGTAGATTTCCCTCGACCAAAATACCAACCATTGTGCGTTTCAACATTGTCGCAGAGGCTTAAAGCTTACCTTGACATCGTCTGTGGCGGCGTTCGCTATGCATTTGTCTATGTCGGCTTGGAAAGCTGCCACCTGGAGAAATTTTGGGTAAAGAATCATGTACAAAGCTTTCTACAATTTCTGTCCTGGTAGATTTGACTTTCTACTAAAACTCAGAGTAGGAAAAACATATGTACAGCCATATTAGTAAGACTTGCAACACACTATCTTAAGGTTTTCGATGTCACACAATGCGCGCGCTGCAGTGGAAAGAACTGCTCCACCGACGGTCCGTTCAAGTGAGGTGGGTAAATAAACACGTTACTTGTAAAAGACAACTAGCATATGCCGCTTCTTCCTGTAGGCATTGACGACTTCCGAAGTGAAAAAAATTAAGGCACAATACAGAAATAATGTTTCTAAATACAAACACTCGAAAGAGATTTCTACCCACTATTAAGGTGACACGAAATTCCTATCCGCTTATCTGGGGCGCCAGCTTGCCAGCACGCGTCGTTAGCCTTCACGATTATGCATTTCTGTCAATCTATATCAAAAATAGAAATATACTGTGACATCCAGACATACTTTTTCAGTATAAGGGATCATAATTTTACTTGTGCAGTTAACCCTTTCCTCCTTGGTGGCGTTAGTTGACACCACAAAAAGAAATTCGCGCTGTCACTGGCAACAATTTTTTTTACCAAGACAGTGCTTCCAGGATCACTATGGCTAGCAGCATCAGTATTAGCGCATTTCTACTCAGTTGCGGGGTCTCCGAAAAAAAATTCAGAATAAAACGCATGGCTAAAGACGAAGATTTATAGCAAAATCTTTATATGTCAACAGCTATTCCTTCTTATTTGCTGAGATAATTAAAAAATTTGCGAAATACCTTGCTAAGCTCACAACAGCTTATATATGGTGGAATGGTACAGGCCAAGCTCGGCCAACGTTTTAAAATGGATGATTTTGGCTCTAGCAGGGCTGATTGTTGTCAGGAGAACTCATTGAGTTATTAAAGGTTTTATCAGAGCAGGCAACAATATTGACACCGTCTATTCGTCGTCATCGTTCTCGTGGAAACACGACAGCGCAGACTTCGCGCGAGCTCGCCTTGAGAAAAGAATGAAGCCGAAGTGTGGGGGCCAGCGAATGCTCCGCTTTTGGGCTGGTACCGACGTCCACTGCTGTCGCCTACTTTGACGTACCCAACCGTGCGAACCGTACTGAACCAAGCGTGAGACCTGGCGGAGGTGCTGGGTGACGCATTCCATGCCTCGGACTCCCCCAGCAAGCAGGGATTGAAGTCCTCGAGGGTCATCTGTCATCGAGGTGACGCCTGTACACCACGGCAGCCGCCGGCTCCAAGGCCTTCAACCTGAGTTTGGGCTCCTGGAGTCTCGTTCGACCCAATCGGTTCGTCCAGCGCCATCGTCGACGACCGTCCAGCCCGAAATAGGCATGCAGACGACGATTAGTGCACCTTCCGTTGTGCTGCAGCAGCCTCGGGAGCCACCGATCTTCCAAGGTTCTCCAGGCGAAGACCCGGGAGACTGGCTGGAGAAATTTGAACGTGTGGCCCGATACAACAGCTGGACAGATGACTCCATGCTTCAACACGTATTCTTTTCGCTGGAAGGCGCAGCTCGTATGTGGTTTGAGAAGCGGGAGTTGTCCAGAACAACGTGGAATGTATTTAAAGAGCAGTTCCTGAAGTATTTCACCACGGTGCTTCGAAGAGAACTGCTCCTTCAGTCTCGAATTCAGCTCCCAAATGAGGGCGTGCTTGTGTACTTCGAAGAGATGGCGAAGTTATTTCGTCGATCTGACCCGGATATGACCGAGCAGAAGAAACTTCGGTACCTTATGCGAGGTGTAAAAGCGCAAATCTTTGCCGGTCTGGTTCGCAATCCACCGAGCACGGTAGCAGAATTTCTGTCGGAGGCCACCACCATAGAAAAGGCACTCCATATGCGGCTGCGGCAATACGAGCGTCAGCCTTTCGCCATGACTGCGGCAGCCACTGAAATCAATACTACTGACGTGCTCCGCGAAACCTTACGCGCTGTCGTTCGCGAGGAGCTCCAGAAGCTGTCCCCGGCTACGCCGCGTGCGCCAACGGCTTCTACCCTCTCCGAGGTTATTCGGGAAGAGGTGCAACAGGCGCTTATAACACCAGCTCCCTTTCAGCCGTCTACAGCCCCACCGCTAATCACATACGCCGCTATTGCTCGTCGCGCGGAAACTCCGGCCCCTTTTCGGCCGCCACAACCTGCTCGTCCTGCTCCAGCGTATTCCCCCCGTAAAAGTGGCATCTGGCGCACTCCCAACTACCGTCCACTCTGCTATCACTGCGGTGAGCCTGGACACCTTTACCGCAATTGCAGGTATCGTCAGATGGGCCTGCAATGGATCCCTGCTGGTGCACCCCGTCCGCAGCCTGGGCCGCGACCCAGGGAAATCAACGACTATCTGGCCGATTCTGCCAGCGGGACACGCAGGTCGCCATCCGCACGTCGTTTCTCTTCTCCTCGTCGGTCTTACAGTGACTTTCGGCGGGGAAGGTCGCCAAGGCCCCGCCAGGAAAACTAAAAGCAGCAATGTTTGAGGGGGAGGTTGCTCATTGACTCAATATACAAGACCCTGCTACGCCGCAACTAGGTGGCCACCTGATGTCACGACCGACTGCCGTCCAACACCGTGATACGCCGACTCGACGTAAATGCCACCTGACGAATCGAAGCCAACCCGCGCCGCACCGCAGCCGTGACCGAACACCGCGCCGTACCTCTCACACGACGTCTACGACAGCAAACCTGAGCATTTCTCTTGACGGAACAGACGTCACTGCGCTCGTCGACACAGGGGCAGATTACTCTATCCTCAGTGGAAATTTCGCGGCAACTCTGAAAAAGGTCACCACTCCGTGGATGGGCCCACAGATTCGTACATCGGGGGGTCACTTAGTTACACCGACCTGGACTTGCAGATCAAGAGTAGCAGTTCCAGGCGCAACCTACCTGGTAACGTTCGTTATACTCGAACATTGTTCACCTGACGTCATTCTCAGGATGGATTTCTTGACCGAGAATGGAGCGGTCATCGACCTCCAGTCAAAGGCCGTGTGTTTCTCCACAGAGAACGCAATACACAGAGATTCAGACCATCCGACCGCACTTTGCATCCTGGATGACCACGTCACCATTCCACCTCGTTAAGTCTCATGGTTTCTGTCGGCGCCAAGACTGTGCGGAATTTCGAAGGCGTCGCGGAAGGCAACCAGATCTTGCTTTTTGCCAGGAGCCTTGCTGTCGCCAGAGGAGTCGTTAATCTCGTCAACGAAGCAACAGACGTGCTGATAACCAATTTCGGTGGTGCACGCCAACATCTGAACGCGGGAACCGTTGTGGCTCACGTTCATGCCATCGTCCATGTCAGCAGCACACCCAGTATTTCCACAATATCGTTGTTGGAACAGCAGAGCCCAGTCACGCAGCAGCAACAAGATCTTCTTCTGCGCTACGTCGACACCTTCTCAGTATTATCGCGTGTTGGACGAGCTCACCTAGCGAAGCATCGCATTATTACGGACGATAACGTGCACCCTCTCCGACAGTCCCCCTTCCGAGTGTCTCCCGCTGAACACGACGCTGATATATTTGTCGATGCTCGTAGCGTGTCCCACCAGGCATCGGGTCCAGGATCACCGCCGCAATGCCGAAGGAGGAAGGAAACGTGGGCCGGAGACGGGGAGTAGGGGAAGTGAAGGAAAAACTGTATTCACATATTTACATTATTTACAAGAGCGGGACTGAGAATGGCTCTCAGTGGAAGAGGAACGTCTTCGTCAACCGTAGTCGACTCGAGCTAGCAGGCGTCTCGGCCACACTCACGGCCGAGTTAAATATCGTCCGGTTTCCCCAGATCCCTGGCTGGGGAATAATGGTCGACGAGCACTGTCCAATCGGATGGACCGAAGGGGACGTTCTTGTCACCACCCACGGCTGGGCAGGTGCGAGCTTTTCCACTCTCCCACAGCTGGGCCGATGAGAGGGGGAGAATGCTGACTCATCCAGCACTGCGGGAAAGGAATCTCCCGAAGTCCTCCAGCAGGGGAATGAACTTGCCTCCCCGCCGATTGCCCAGAACGCGAGTCGGGGACACAGAATTCTTCAATTATCCGCCAGCGTGACCGGCGCCGCCAGGTCGCCTCCGCATTCACGGTGGTTGCTCGGACAATAGCTCCTGGGCCTCGCCTGCCTTCGTCGCCGCTGCACTCTGCTCAAGGAATTTCGCTGGGATTACTGCTGACAATGGCCTTTGACATTCCTGCCACACTAATCCGCTGAGGCTCGGAGGGGCATTCCAAGCATCCAACTTCCCATGGTCGTCGCGAGGTTGTCGACCTCGATGAATGTTCACGGTAGCTGCATGATCGGGCCCACGTGGTCCGAGTGGACACAGGTGTGACGGGAACACACAAAGAGAGTTAAGGGGGGGGGGGTAGAAACATAACAGCACGTCCGCCGCCCGAAGAGGTCTCGTAGTGGTTGCAGCCAACGCTGCTGCGCGCAGAGACCTGGAGTTGTGTCCGTTCGGCCTTTGGTCACAGCTGGGCCCAAAGGTTCTTCTTGCTTCGTTGACAGCTGTAACGAGCTCAACCAGCAAAGTCCAAAGCCCAACAAGCAGAAAGCGCCAAACTGACTTCAAGAACCGCCAAGCTGTTTTCGGTCAACAAAATCTCTTTAGAGAAAATGAGCTGTAGCGTGAAATTTACGTCCTCCTCCGAAAGTTGACATGTTTGACCAAACCAGAATACACAGAGCTTGTTTAGCCAAAAGGGAGGAAAATTTTCTAAAATTTTGGGGGGGTGCCGTAGCACGGTTTATGTCACAGAAAGCCACCGCCCGTGAGAGCACGAAGGGAAGGTGGAGCTGCTGAACACACATACAAAACAGACAAAAATGATTCCCGCTAAAGCAAAAAAAAAACAAAATACAAATTTGCATAGCGGATTAACGTCTGGGGAGTCAGGAAAGGGCATTACACGGGAGAGCTTCGGCTGAGGCCATCAGCGTTGTCATTACCTCGCAATTTTCTGAAACGCATGTAAACTGAGTCCCGCAATGCCAAGCTCCAAAATTTCGCTCTCATTTTTGTATAGGAGAGTGTAATGAACAAAAGAACAAAAAAACAAGCATTAAACTCAATATGAGATTATGCGTCATATCCGCCCCTTGCGCGGCCGCGGTCCGACAGCTGCTTTAGCAGATGAGACATTACATAATGCTAGGAATTTCAGCTTGCATTTCTGTACAGGGGAGTTAAATGAACAAAAGAAACAAGCATTCAACTCAAGACGGGATTATTCCTCGAATCCGTCTGCAAACGGCGTTGCGATCAGAGGAATTTACTGCCTCCTATTTTTCAGCCGCCCCGTGCGCGGCCGCGGTCCGATTGCTGCTCTAGCAGGTGCAACAGGACACAAGGCTAGGAATTTCAGCTTGGGACCCTTAACTGTTTCTCGTCCAAGTCTCGCGGTTCTGAAGTTTGGCTGACGCTCAGAAAGCAGAATGCGAGAAGGGAACGGACGAGTGCGAATGCCGTGCCAGCGTATCCGTCTCTCTCGGATCGGGTTCGCGCGTTGCGTTCTCTTGGCTTGTGTTCCCACGAGGCGGGTGCGAACTCTTGAGCACCGAGGTGCCAAATTGGGGTGGCTACGCGGTTCGGATTTTAGTCGAGCATTCAACAAGAGCCGCACTTTCCCCTTGATTAACTCTTCCCGTTTGGCCACCTCTATACGCTGCCGCTCCGTGGAAACCCTCGCTGTTGGTTTGCGGGGCGCGTCACTAGCCATCGCGGAACCGTCACAGGCAAAGTCGCTGGCGTTCGCCTCATCATCAGTTTGTAAAATTGCCTGCTCTAGCTCACCACCGTGAGAATTTATCAGGCTTACTGGGTCATGTTTGCCCTCGTCACCCGCGTGCTCTGCCGGCGCTGCGAAGTCTGGAGCCTTCGAACTGGTGAGGACCTGCGTAGCGTTATCTCCAAAACTAAGGCCCTTTTCTTTGGGCAGCATATCCAAGCGATTTGCGAAAATCGAGGGATACTGCATAGGCAGGTTTTGGGAGACCGCTGCTTTGGTCAGACGCAGCTCGAGCGGGCTCTCGATCGCGACGCGGGCAGTAAGTTGGTCGTGTTGGATACCTTTCCTATCCTTATACTGGCGGTACAGCAGGCCAGAACGGAACTGGAAAGGTATGTTCTTCCATGACACACCTATGTCACTTTGGTGACTCAAATTTTGTACGGTTTGGTCTTTCTCTTGCTCAGCGGTGAACGCTTCTCTGTCCACACGAAGGAGTTCGAGAAAGCCATCCGAGTGGGGTAACACAAGATTGGTATTCAGTTTCTCACCTAGCCCCAACTCATCACTTGCGCCTGCTTCGAAAGACTCACTATAGCCTGCACTACTGTCGGTACTCTTTACCCCTGTGCTATAAGTGAGTAAGTCCTGCGCTGGCTCGTCATTAGGTAGCGCGGAGCCGTCACAGCTTAAGTCACCGGCGTTCGTCTCATCCACAGTTTGTAACAAAGCCTGCTCTAGCTCATCACCGTGAGAATTTACAGGCTTCGGGCTTACAGGTTGAGGTTTGCCCTCTTCAACCACGTGCTCTGCTGGCGCCGCGACCTCACGAGCCTTCGAAATGGTAAGGACCTGCGCAGCGTTATCTCCAAAACAAAGGCCTTTTTCTTTGGGCAGCCTATCCAAGCGATTTGAGAAAATCGAGGGATGCTGCCTAGGCAGGTTTTGGGAGACGGCTGCCCCGGTCAGACGCACCCCGAGCGGGCTCTCGATCGCGACGCGGGCAATAGGCAAAGACACACTGGTTTCATTGGAGCATAACTCATTTTCGGGTGTTTGGTCGCGAGCGGCTGTCGTTCCCTCATCGTTGAACTGATCGTTTCGAGGCAGCGCTGAGGCGCATTCCTCGCTTAGAATAGAACTTGCAGTTGCCGCTTTCAACGCGCGACTGCTTTCTGGAGGACTACATTTTTGCGCTGCGCCTACGCCTTTCTTGGTTGCAAGGGTAATCTGCGCGGCATCGCGCTTTTCATCTAACGCCGCGCTCTGGCTTGGAGCGCCACAGTCGCTGTCAGGTGGCAGACAACGACGCTCTGTGCCGCAGATTATCACATCAATTTCCCGACTGTCACTGTTCTTCTGAGCAACTACAATGTGCGTAGCTGACCAAGCGGGGCTCTTTGGCTGGTCGCTGACGCACTGATGGGGGCGCTGCTCGCTGCTATCACTTCGGCTTTTAGATTCGGTCTGTACACAAATTCCGAAGTATCGGAAGAGGGCACTTTTCGCTTTGTCGTAGCTGCTGGCATCCTCATCGGACAGTCGCGCTAATACGGCGCTGACATCGCAAGGAAGGATGGCCAGCAGCATCATTGACCATTCGCCCTGATCTAGCTCCTCTTCCGTACATATTTGTTCAAAATTCGCGAGGAAAGTTCTGAAGCTCTCGCCTCTCTGAAAAGTCCTCAACCGATCTCGGGCCCTTTTCCGTCTGAGAAATTGAGTCGTACGTATGATCTCCTGCTGCTCTCGTTTTCGTAGTTCCTCGAGCTCAGCGAGTCTCTTACGGCATTGCTCCTGCCATTCTTTTTCAACCCTGTCGGCCTTCTCCTTGCGTTCCTTTTTAACCCTGTCGGCCTCCTCCTTTGCGTTCCTGATTCCCTCCTGAATGACTTCCCAGGTCTCCCAAATTTTGTCACCCTCCTCCTTAGCACCACATTCCTTAATAGCCTCAATCAGCTGCGGCTTTCTGTGACTTTTCCTGGCCTCAATACCCAGATTTTCACACAGCAACATCAACTCTGGCTTCTTTAGTTTGCTCAAATCCATGGCAACTTCCGAACGAGGACTTTCAATACAAGCTGCTACGTGAAATGCTTAAGCGAGCACGTGCAGAAAAACAATCTACAGGTAGTGATAAATTTCCAGAGTTATCAAGCCTGGCAGATTCTTAAAGAAAGTCAAGCGCTCACCACTGCTGAAGCCAGGACCAAGCGTGGAAGATCCCGCCGCTGCCAACCAGTTGATATATTTGTCGATGCTCGTAGCGTGTCCCACCAGGCATCGGGTCCAGGATCACCGCCGCAATGCCGAAGGAGGAAGGAAACGTGGGCCGGAGACGGGGAGTAGGGGAAGTGAAGGAAAAACTGTATTCACATATTTACATTATTTACAAGAGCGGGACTGAGAATGGCTCTCAGTGGAAGAGGAACGTCTTCGTCAACCGTAGTCGACTCGAGCTAGCAGGCGTCTCGGCCACACTCACGGCCGAGTTAAATATCGTCCGGTTTCCCCAGATCCCTGGCTGGGGAATAATGGTCGACGAGCACTGTCCAATCGGATGGACCGAAGGGGACGTTCTTGTCACCACCCACGGCTGGGCAGGTGCGAGCTTTTCCACTCTCCCACAGCTGGGCCGATGAGAGGGGGAGAATGCTGACTCATCCAGCACTGCGGGAAAGGAATCTCCCGAAGTCCTCCAGCAGGGGAATGAACTTGCCTCCCCGCCGATTGCCCAGAACGCGAGTCGGGGACACAGAATTCTTCAATTATCCGCCAGCGTGACCGGCGCCGCCAGGTCGCCTCCGCATTCACGGTGGTTGCTCGGACAATAGCTCCTGGGCCTCGCCTGCCTTCGTCGCCGCTGCACTCTGCTCAAGGAATTTCGCTGGGATTACTGCTGACAATGGCCTTTGACATTCCTGCCACACTAATCCGCTGAGGCTCGGAGGGGCATTCCAAGCATCCAACTTCCCATGGTCGTCGCGAGGTTGTCGACCTCGATGAATGTTCACGGTAGCTGCATGATCGGGCCCACGTGGTCCGAGTGGACACAGGTGTGACGGGAACACACAAAGAGAGTTAAGGGGGGGGGGGGGGGGGGGTAGAAACATAACAACGCTATTGGCCGCCAAGTCAAGGAAATGCTCCGCGACGACGTAATTCGTCCTTCCCGGTGTCCCTGGGCAGCGCCAGTAGTCCTTGTGATGAAGAAAGACGGAACATTGCGGTTCTGTGTAGACTACCGTCGCTTTAACAAAATCACCAAAAAGGATGTCTATCCTCTCCCCCGGATTGACGATGCTCTGGATCGCCTCTGTAGCGCGAAATGTTTTTCTTGGATGGACCTGAAGTCAGGTTACTGGCAAATTGAGGTCGATGAGCGGGACCGTGAAAAAGAGCTTTAATTACTCCAGATGGCCTGTATGAATTTACGGCCATGCCCTTTGGACTGTGCTCCGCACCGGCAACTTTCCAACGCCTCATGGGTACCGTCCTTGCCGATTTAAAATGGCAGACGTGTCTCGTCTATCTTGACGATGTTGTCGTCTTCGCCCCGACTTTCCAGGAGCATCTTGGTCCTACAAGCAATAAGAACTTCAGCTCTGTATATGCAAAGTGGCATTTCTCATTTCTCAATTCTCTAAATGAGAAATGCCACTTTGAGTATACAGAGCTGAAGTTCTTAGCGCACGTTGTGAATCAAGCCGGTGTTAAGCCTGGTCCTGAAAAAACAACAGCTATTACCCATTTTCCGCCGCCGCAAGACCTGAAAGCTGTCCGCCGTTTTCTTGGATTGTGCGCGTATTGCCGTCGCTTCGTGAAAGATTTTGCTCGCATTGCCGAGCCGCTGACGCGCCTAACAAGGACGGACATACCTTTCCGATGGGAAACAGCTCAAGAAAATGCATTCCGCAGCCTTCAAAGCCTCCTGCAGGCGCCTCCCGTTCTGGCTCACTTTCAAATTCAAATTAAAATTTATTTAGCATCAACAATGATGTTACAAAACCCGTGATGCTACGGGGTGCTAGCAAAAAGCCTGTAACGGCTTAACAAAGGCCAGCACCCTGTTCACAGAGCAACACAGCAGTGGACAAAAAGAGATAGCGATATAAAGAAAAGCAATATATATATGGCGACGGTTTTACATAATCATAAAAACATGTTAAGTGGTCAGGCTATCATTGCGGGTTCATAATTGCGAGTGTTAATGTCTTGAGTAATTACACATACACTGATTGATAGATCACTGGACGTATTATCAGAAGAGTTAAGAGCGTGTGGTAGTGTGTACATCAGCATTTGGCGGCCATAGTTAGTACGGGTGTGAGGAATCATCCATGTCTGACGGCTTCGTGTGCTTTCGCCAATGGAGACAGGGTCGCAAGGTTTTTAAGGAGAGCGTCATTATTTAGATGAAATGCATGATGACGTTTTAACAGAAGTGCATTGAACTGGTTCGGTAATGGTTGTAAATTAAGGTCATCAAAAAGAGGTTTTGTGTGTGCGTCATTGAGTTCGTTTGAAATAAATCTTACAGCTTTTTTCCTGAGTCGATAGATTTTGGAAAAATTTGTGTACGTTGTGCCCCATATCAAGTTGCAATACGATAATGTGGATGCGAAAAGGAAGTTATACAAAAGTAATTTAATATGCTTAGGCAGAAAGTAACGAAAACGTGCAAGAATACTAACTATTCGGGATAATTCGGAGTGAACGAGGTCAGTGTGTGCGTTCCACTGCATATTCTCATGAAAAAGAACACCTAAGTTTTTTATTACTGTTACCACCTCTATGACTGAAAGACCATGTTGCAGGACAATATTTAAATTAACTGGTTTATTTTTAGGGCGAAAAAGAACTGATTTTTTCTTCGAGATGTTTATAGTTGAGGAATTATTTAGACTCCAAGTGTTCAATACATCAAGCACTGCATTCGCTTTCTTTACAAGCAGGGGTAAACTGTGATGGGAGAAAAATAAGCTTGTGTCATCGGCATAAATAATAAATGATGCATTTAAATCTATTTTAACAAGGTCATTAATATATAGGTTGAAAAGTAATGGCCCGAGAATACTTCCCTGCGGAACGTAATGTAGCAATGGTTTGAAGCTGGAGCAAGAGTTATTTATGTGCACCCTTTGTTGGCGGTATTGTAGGTAGGATTTAATACGAGAAAGGAAGCAGCCTCTGATGCCATAATATTCCAATTTGTTAATAGTGTAACGTGATTTATTTTGTCAAATGCCTTTGAGTAGTCTATGAAAATTCCAAGTGAATACAATTGGTGTTCGAAGGTGTTAAGAATGATTTTTTTTGCACTAGCAAGCCGCTTTCTGTAGAGCATTTTTTTGTGAACACAAACTGATACGGTGTCATAATCTGATGCTTGGTTAAGAATGAGCTCATTCGTACGTGTATTAGCTTCTCTACGACCTTGGAGAATACAGGGAGTATTGAAATTGGCCTGTAGTTAGACTTGTTACATTTCTCACCACCTTTAAAAATGGCAGTACCTTTGGCCACTTGGAGCCGGCGAGGAAATTGGCCTCATGAAAATATTTGATTATTGATGTACTCTAAAACAGGGGCTATAATAGTAGCAACATGTTTAAGTGGCCGAATCTCCAAACCATCTACATCAGTACTGGTAGCATTGTTTAGAGATAAGATTGTAGACACAACCTCATCTGCAGTTACTGGGAATAAAAATGCAGTCTCTTCTGTTGGTTGGTGCATAAAGTTCATGCAGCTTGGGTCATGATTTATTTATTTATATATTTATTTATACACAGTACCTACAGCGCCCTCACTGGGGCATTATTATCTGTTATTATTATTGTTATTATTATTATTATTATTATTATTATTATTATTATTATTATTATTATTATTATTATTATTATTATTATTATTATTATTATCTGTGGGCTATTTCCCACACATGTGAAGAAATCAATAAAAGCTTTAGCTAATTCTTCTCCTGCAAGAGTTGTGCCATTCATACTTATCTCCATCGGGCTATCAATTGCACCAGTGTGCCGATTTAGGATTTTATTTAATCCTTTCGAAATGATTTGCGGAGTTTGCTTCCTGTCCTGCATGAAAAGGTTTTCAAAGTACTCTTTTTTAATTCTCCGTAATATGCTGTTCGTCCTGTTTCTGCGTTTCTTGAAGTCATCTAAATCGTTTTCGTTTCTGGATTTCACAAACTTTTGATAAAGAACATTTTTCAGCTTTATGGCTTTGACACATTCAGGTGTAATCCAAGGTTTGCGTGCCTTGCGTGGCCGCTTGCGAGCTTTGAAGGGAAAGCAATCATTATATACCTTTATAAATTTGTCTATGAAGATGTTATAAGGCTCCTCCGCATCAGCGCTTGAAAGAACACTCTCCCATGATATCTGTAAAACTAAATTATGAAAAGACCCCAGGGTATCTTCATTTATCGCCCGGAATGTACTTACAGTCGGTCTCGCGTCTTTTAATTGGAACTTTTTATGACTAAGCACTGAATATATAGGTAAATGGTCACTAATGTGTGTTTGAACAACACCTGAACTGATGGGCACATTTGTAGCATTGGTGATAAAAATCTCAATGAGTGTAGATGTATCCCGCTCTATGCGAGTTGGTTGTTCTATGAGATTAATAAAAGCATTTGTTTCTAAAGTGCAGCCCAATTCTTCACTTTGTGGGGAAGTCGACCTAAAAACGCCGACACGGAGCTCACAAACGACACGGAGCTCACAAACTCCATACTGATGCCAGCAACATCGGCTTAGGTGCTGTCGTGGTCCTGATACAAGCAGGTCAAGAACGAGTCATCGCTTACGCAAGTCGGTGTTTGTCACCAGCCGAATCAAACTATTCTGCTACCGAGAAAGAATGCCTTGCCATTGTATGAGCCGCTCCGAAATTCCGACCGTACCTTTACGGCAAATATTTTAAGGTGGTGACCGATCATCATGCCTTATGCTGGCTCGCAAGCCTCAAAGACCCGTCCGCTCGGCTCGTCCGATGGAGTCTGCGGCTCCAGGAATACGACACCACTCTCGTGTACAAATCCGGCCGCAAGCACTCTGACGCCGATTGTCTGTCCCGTGCCCCAGTAGATCTTTCTACCGACGCCTGTATTGATGAGGACATCTTACTGAGTGCTCTCAGCGCCTCCTGCCTCGCTGACCAACCTCGAACTTCGAGATGTAATGGAATTTCTCAACGGCAGCAACACGACCGCCACGCGCGCTTTCAGGCGCGTGTTGCCATCTTTATGCATCCGCAATGGTCTTCTGGTCAAGAAAATTTCGCTCCAAACAATACGCAATACCAAATCGTCGTACCGGCTAGCCTCGCAATGAAATCCTCCAAGCCTCCTATGACGAATCCACTTCTGGACATTTGGGCATAGCCCGTACGCTAGCCCAAATTCAAGAGAATTACTACTGGCCTCGTCTCCGTGCTGATGTCGCTCACTACGTCAGAACGTGCCGAGCCTGTCAGCGTCGCAAGGTGCCGTCTACCAAACAAGCTAGGTTCTTGATGCTCATTAGACCGCCCACAAGGCCCTTCCAACAAATAGGAATGGACATGCTGGCAACAAATGGATCACGTGGGACATCCGTTCCCACGTTCGAACTCTGGTAACAAATGGATAATTGTCGCGACAGACTAGCTTACCCGCTATGCACAAGCGGTTGGTTGGTTGGTTTATGGGGTTTAACGTCCCAAAGCGACTAAAGCTATGAGAGACGCCGTAGTGGAGGGCTCCGGAGAAACGTCAGCTCTACCCAGCGGCACCGCTTTAGAAGTCGCGAAGTTCTTCGTGCATCAGATCGCACTCCGCCATGGGGCACCTGAACTGCTGATAACTGACAGAGGCCCTGCGTTCATGGCTGAGCTGCTGCAGGAGATCTTGGTTTACAGTCATACCGACCACCGCCGAACAACGTCGTACCACCCACAGGGGATCGGGTTGACTGAAAGACTGAACCGAACCCTTTCTGACTTTATTTCCATGTACGTGGATATTGAACACAAAACCTGGGACGAAGTGCTCCCTTCTGTCACCTTCGCCTACAATACGGCCATGCAAGAAACAACGCAGATGTCCCCATTCCACCTCGTTTACGGCCGTGCAGTGACGACGATGCTCGACGCAATGTTACCACATTTTGACGACTCTAGCCTTCACACTGATACCTCACGTTCCTGGAACGCGCCGAAGCGGCTCACCAATTGGCCAAAGTTTGAATTCAGGAGCAACAACTTCGAGATGCAGATCGCTACAATAGGCGCCGTCATGACGTCCATTATGCGCCCGGCGACCGTGTGAGGGTGTGGTTCCCCATTCGGCGATGGGGACTGAGCGAAAAACTCCTCCATCGCTACTTCGGACCATACCGCGTGGTCAGGTCATTGAGCGACCACAACTACGAGGTCATTCCCGATGGATTTCAGAAGTCCCGACGGTCGCCGTGCCCTGAAGTGGTTCACATGGTCCGCCTGAAGCCTTATCACGAGCGGTAGCCTCGCCCACTAATACCGTTCAGTCCTTCCGACCACTCCACTCACTCCCAGCATCGGGACGATGTTTATTTTTGCCGGGGAGTAAAGACACCGTCTATTTGTCGTCATCGTTCTCGTGGAAACACGACAGCGCGGAATGTGCGCGAGCTCGCCTTGAGAAAAGAAAGAAGCCGAAGTGTGGGGGCAAGCGAATGCTCCGCTTTTGGGCTGGTACCGACGTCCGCTGCAGTCGCCTACTTTGACGTACCAAACCGTGCCAACCGTACTGAACCACGCGCGACAATATAGGACAGCACAGCAGTACAGAGCAGCAGTAATCTATACTGATGTTTGTTCGACTCCCTACAGTGATATTACCATCGTGAATTTCCACATTGACCCCCAGGCTTAAAGCTTACCTCGATGTCGTTTGTGGCGGAATCACGCCATTCAGCCACAAAAGGATGTTGCACAAACCAAACATTAACTAATAAACTGAACATTAATGGAGCAGTCTCCTTGCACTTTTATTTTTTACCCCTCTCTTTCTCTCTCCCTCTCTCTTTCTGTCACATGAGGATTGCTAGAAAGCTGCCGGAAGCGACTTGGGCATTCACAGTGCAAGGAGTACGCCTTGTTGGCGGACGCCGCGTTCTCGTGCGAGGAAGAGTCGGAGGCCGTGGTGGGCCAAACCCTTCAATCCTTTGTTACTTTCCCTCTGGCCTCGATTTCCTCCTCAGAACTAGCTGAGAAGGTAGCGATCGCCCTTGCGATTGCCCACCCGCAAGCCCGTTATATTCTCACAGATCAGAAAACTGCAATGCTAAATTGCGCGCTGGGGTGACCTCATGTCCCTACTATTTGCATACTGATCTCGCCCGGTGCAAACCCGCCTAGCCACGTGGAGATACTCTGGGTGCCTGAGCACTCGAGAAACACCGGCAGCAAGGCCGCCGATAGCTCAGCTCGAGGCTTGATACTGCGGTCACAGGAGGCCCCCGTGTCGGATTTGTCCAGGCAGTACATGCACACATTAAGTGAGCCGCCTCAGGCTTACCTAGCAGATGGTGTGGCTTATGGGATTTAACGTCCCAAATCCACACAGGATATGAGAGACACCGTAGTGAAAGTCTGTAGAAATTTCGACCACCTGGGGTTGTTTAACGTGCGCTGACATCGCGCAGTACACACGTCTCTAAAATTTTGCCTCGAGAGAGCCAGCTGTGCCAACCACATCACTCATTCGATAATTACCAAGAAACCACCAAACCAAACGCTCAGCAGCCCCTCTTCAACCCTCTGCAACTACCCCACCGCCACAGTTCTCCGGCGGATCCTCTTCCGCGGAGCTTGGAGCGCCTCCCCGGCTGGAAGGACTGGGAGAGCCTGTTGCGCTCTGAGGACCCGGTCCGGCAGAAGACCGCCACGGACCGGGCTGCGGACGCCATTAACCCTACGAACACGAATATTTGAATGTAGCTGGAACGTGCAAGCGCCCAAGCACCTGTTTGCTCCCAACCCCTCTGTTAAAATAAAAGTATTTATCACCACACCGATGGTGTGGCGGCATGTGGTTGTTTTTTTCTTCTGCTTTTCTAATCAATCAGCTTTAAGCGATAACGTATTCAGTAATATTATAAATTGATCAACAACACAAAATAAATAAATTAAAACTCCCCTGTGCCCCTTGCTTTCTGTCGCTGTTGGTTTCTCTCATATTTATAACGAGCCAATCATTCCCCTTTCCTTGTCTGCTTAATTGTTTTACGAGGGCCTCGGTTCTGGCAGCCTTGATGCCTTAGGAAGCATAAGAGGGTTCTCACACAGCTTCCACCCTCGCCGTTCGATGACGTTCTACGTCACATCAGCTGTAACTCAGGACGTGCTACGTGCGCCGCTTAAGAACGTGGGTGGCGCTGGTGAACACTCCCAAGCAAACATAAGCATAAACATAAACATAAATACCCCCGAAAGCAGAAGGTTTGAGAGCCGTCGCCGTAGCTCAGTGGTAGAGCACCGGACGCGTAATTCGGAGGTCGTGGGTTCGGATCCCACCGGCGGCATTTGGTTGTTTTTTCTTCTGCTTTTCTAATCAATTAGCTTTAAGTGATAACATATTCAGTAATATTATAAATTGATCAACACCACAAAAAATTCAGGGGGCACTTTGACTGTCTAAAGTGCGTAGAGGCGAAAGCGTTTTCCGCACCACTTTGACTGCTTCTGTGGCACTGGTGGCGTCACATGTAATTGAGTACTAATTGCTAAGTGACGACAAATCACTAACCAATGGTTCATTAGTGATTTGTGCCTGAATACTAATTAACTGCTAATTAATGACGCTTAAGCTTCGCCTTTAGGAGTGGAACGCGACAGCGTGTTGTAGCGCTGCCAGGGAGTCCACGGAACGCCACCACCCGTTCGGCGCGATGCCTTGCCCTTTGAACGCTTTTGAGGAAAGGAAAGGAAAGGGCGCAGTAATTCTCTGTCATCACGGTGGACACCTGAACTGCACCGTAGTGGAAGGGAGGAAGTGGCAGTGGAGAAGAAAGACAAAGATGGCCCGTAATGAAGAAAATGAAAATTCTATTTGAGGAAAGGAAATTACGTAAATCCTCAAATTATGAGGAAATTTGAGGAAATGACTGTCGCACATATCTCGGTGGACACTCGTCAAAATTCAGGGGGGCACTTTTTTGACATAAAGTGCGGTCACTGATGCTTGGTTAAGATGTTAAGCTTCGCCGCCGCGGTGGCTCAGTGGCTATGGTGCTCGGCTGCTGGCCCGAAAGACGCGGGTTCGAACCCGGCCGCGGCGGCCGAATTTCTTTGGAGGAGAAATTCGAGGCCCGTGTACTGTGCGATGTCAGTGCACGTTAAAGAACCCCAGGTGGTCTAAATTTCCGGAGCTCTCCACTACGGCGTCTCTCATAGCCTTAGTCGCTTTGGGACGTTAAACCCCATAAACCAACCAACCTTCGCCTCTAAGAGTGGAACGCGACAGCGTCTTTCAACGCTTCCAGGAGTCCATAGAACGCCATCGCCCATTCGGTTCTATGCCTTGCTCGTCGATAAATTGGTTTTTGAGGAAAGGAAATGTATCTGTCTCTCATATCTCGGTGGACACCTAAACCTCGCCGGAAGGGAAGGGAGGAGGATGGGAGTGAGAGAAGACACCGTATTCACTAGACGCACCTTTGTTCTTCCCAAAGCGTCGAGCTGGCATGGCGGAGTGGATAGCATGCTCGTCTCACACTCCGAAGACCGGGGTTCGATTCCCGAGCTCGACCAATTTCTAATTCGGTTTTATTTATTTAGATGGCCTGACTATAAAAGTTAATTAGGCTAATTGAGTCATTAAGCAAATAACTAAGCTCAGTCCCACTTACGATCCCTTCAATTGGTTGCCTGGTTACTAGCCAAACTACAATTATCCCCGTTTGAAATTCGCGCACTGTGACGTCACGACCGTTTGGACCAACTGAAAAGCGTGACATTTCTGTCGACAACTGCTGCTTACAACAATGAGACATTAAGGGCTTGCGCCTTAATTAAAAAATTTAAAAATCCCCTGTGCCCCTTGGTTTCTGTCGCTGTTGGCTTCTCTCATATTTATAACGAGCCCCTCATTCCCCTTTCCTTGTCTGCTTAAAAAAAACAGTTGGTTTTTGAGGAAAGGGAATGGCGTAGTAACTGTCCCACTTATCTCGGTGGACACCCGAACCGCGCCGCAAGGATAACGAAAAAGGTGAGAACGAAAGACGAAAAGAGCTAGAGCTGCTGTAGTGGAGACCTCGAGAATATTTCAGGCCATCTGGGGATCCTAATCTGCACTGACATCGCAAAGTACATGGGTGCCTTTTGCGTTTTGCCTGAATCGAAACGTGGCCGACGAGGCCGGGCTCGAACCTGGGTAATCCGGCTCAGTAGAGAAGCTCTTTAAGGACTGAGCCACCGCGTCGTGTCAAACTCAAAACCCTGCTTGCGGAGCAACTGCGGCGCGGCCTTGAGACTGGAAACACTGCTGCTTGTTGGTGGCGTTTTCATGGAACGCGTGCGCGATGCGCTCGCTAACTCTTTATGCTTTGAAAGGAATGCAAGCACCAGGGTAAAGCCGCTTGTGAGGATTAAATAACTACTGATCAATTGAACGGTGGTGAAGAGATGTTCTAAAAAACAGGACGCCCTGTATACTGTTACTGCATAAGAGGAGGAAGAGATCGAGCCGCAAATAAGGAACAAAGACGAAGCGTGCCGCGTCGCTTGAATGCGCGAACGTGAAATAGGAGGACAGTCAGTCGGTGTGTTAGGAGAATCGAAAGTTCATGTTTTCCTGCGCCATCCTACACCGTAACAATACGCAATGCTTCATCGCCTGACGCGAACAGGAATTCGGGAGAACGCTAATATTGCCTTGGTCCACAAGAAGCATGATGTCAATGACAGCAAAAATAGACCGATCAAATTACCGTTGATTCCTTCGTGTTTACTGTATCTGTCTCAGGTTCGGGCAAGTGGTGCGAAACTCAACGTAAGAGAAAACACTATATTTTCGATCTTTGCACTCCCAGCCTTTTCGATGTGCAATCGTATTCATTTGAAATTTAGCTGCTATGATGTGGCTATGTTTTACGCAATTCCGTCAATCGCTTATCTCTCCGGTTCTTTTTAAGCAGAGATAAAAGTTGCGAAAAGAGGCTTCGAGAACGAAAAAGCGGTCAGAAAGGTGCAAAACTCTACACGCCACGTTACCTGCAACCATCAAGCTCAACCGACCATGCGCGCTACATTAACGTAAGTAAGGCAGCGCGGGCAGTCGGCTCAATATTGAGAACGTATTGGCAAATGCCAGTCCTACATAGAAGTAGAGTGAAACCATACGTTTTCAGCACTGGGCCGATTGATCACCTGCGCTGCTTGGGATGCAGCTATTATTTTAGGTTATCGCTATTCTCATCCACAGAATTACGAATTCTTGCGCCTTCAGGTCTTACGAGGCATTTATTTTGGCAGCTGGGAACACGTCCCGCAAAGCGCTACTTTTTTCAGGCGCTCTGGAGCAACATGGGAAGTGGTAACAGTTTCATTACTTCCCATCAAGCCCTCTCCGCTTTTGCTCTCTAGAAAAGTCTTAATATTTAAGAGAAATGCACTGAATGAAGAGCCTAGGGTAGGGAACAGGTGAAAAAATTTCTGGAAGCCGCAAGATGAGCTGCTGTCATCAATAGTGTCTTTCCATGGCGCCGCCCATAGCGAAACACTAGAAAAAAAAGAGAGAATAGAGACAGCACGAACACTACAAAAGGTTATGATAATATCAGCCTTGCACTATGTGCGGTAGGCTATAACAGTTTTTTTAATAAAGCCTTCAAGCTATATTTGAAGGTCCCACACTCAAAACCTCGTGTTCAGGAGGTACAAACTCAACCAAATCGCATGACTGCTCAGTACAACTGAGCAAAAAGAGAACAGCGAATTCGTCCCTAACACAGACAAAAAAAAAGCGTCGAAGGATGAAAATTAAGCAAAAGTCGTCTAACCAAGCTATATGCAGACCACGGTTTTTAAACCGACAATAGTGGGTCAACGAAACAGAGTCGAGTTCTTCTTTGCACTGTGTCTGGCATGCTAATGGGCACTAAAATATTTTCGAGACGTCAATGAAGAAAAGTTCATGCGCATTCTTTGCAGGAATCATTTATAGTTTCATTCCCGGACAGCGTCGTAGTTTGCCCCGACCCCGTTTGTTATAGCCCCGTAGGTGGGGCGATATGAGAAAATTTCAAACATTAAAGAGCACTTAATTTCCCTGAACTACTGGCCTTTCCACATATTGTAGGCGTCAGGTGAAGACCGCAGGAAATGCTTTTGGAATAACTGAATCTTTTTTTCATATCTGTGAGTAATAAGGAAATTGCCTGTCGTTAATTAATGCTAAGCAGCTAATATTGCATGAAAGCATTTTTTCTTCAGCTGCACACCACCTGCAATTACCTGAAAGCGCGACTGAAGTGTCCACTGGCACAGGCAGCCATTAATGCGCTTTTTTGTTCCCAAACTCAAAAGAGTCAACAACGTCATCAAAGCCAATGCCAAGAGCACGATGAAAGGCGGCAGCCTATTGTTCCGGTGGTGCATTTCTGCAAATATTTTTTCAACGCAAAGACTAGCAGCGCACATTTCTCGGACTGCCGCCACGGTGCCCGAAGCGCGTTTGTGGTGTCAACTGATCTGGCAAGCCAGGTATGCGCATTTACTTTTTTTTTAGACTTTTGCGCACAGATGAATGTTGTCTATACCAACTAGGAATGGACACTGACAAAACCCGGCAGAGAACTGCTCGAGAAGATTCATGTTAATCTGCCCTATACAACCGACCAAAGGGAAGAGGTCCCACGCGATGTGAGAAGACGTATCAACGTGCACCTCATTCCGCGGAATATGCATCCCGCATATAAGATCGAGAGGAGGAAAGCAAGAGGGGAAGCCCTGCAGAAGAAATGGGACCAGCAAACAGGCACCCTTTACGTGGACGCAGCAGGGCTAAAGCATGGAGTCATGACTGCTGTGTTCTCAACGCCTTCAGGATCGATGATGAATGGCGCCTCGATGAAAACATCTAACCCCACTCATGCAGATGAGGCAGCTATTGCATTGGCTGTAGCATCTAACTCCAACGCCGTTGTGCTCACTGATTCCCAGAACGCCTGTCGCAACTTCAATAACGCATTAATTCACAGGTCAAGGTTATCATTGCTGACTAAGCATACACCCAACCAAGCCTCAATCATCTGGTTTCCCGGTCACCTGGAACTACTAGGAGGAAACGAAGCCGCTCACAGGCATGCTCGAGATCTTCTATACCGGGCATCTCCCCGTGATGACCATGAAGGCTGCCGCGACCTTATAGGTTTAGCAGTGTATGCTGACAATCTCGCGCCATACAGAACAGCCAGGAAGCAGTACCCAACACCAACCAACACACACTACAAACCAACGCACACTCAACGCCAGCTAAGTTACACCAGTGGTACCCTACACTGTACTCTCCGCAGTGCCCACACTGTGGAGAGGTAGCTAACCTCTACCACATAGTGTGGGCATGCCAATATAATCCCTTAGTTGACCCCATTTCCAAGCCCTCAGAGGAGCAGTGGGAGGCTATTCTTCTCAGCGATGATAGTGACCTTCAGCACTGGCTGGTGGGGAGGGCCAGCGCAGCAGCAACAGCCAGTGGACTACCCGACTAGACGGCCCACCCACGCGCTCTAAGAATATTGAGCAAATAAATATGTTTTCAATCAATCAATCATTAAATAAATAAATCAACGTACCTCTGTGAAGAGACGCGTAAACTCACCTACCGAAATATATCAGGGAGAACCTACTCATAAAACAGCTCCCCAAGAAATAGGGACCACTCATGACCACAGTCATCAGAGACTGTTACACTGCAGGGTTTATATCGGCAATAGAAAGGAAGCGATACAATGGTGCTCAGTGAGCACACAAGAAAGAAACGAACAATGAGCACACAAGAAAGAAACGAAGAGTCGAAAAGAAAAAAAGAAAATCTGTGGCTTAGCTTGGTTAAGCCCGGTAATTGCGAAAGCAATATCCGTACGTACGGCATGGTACAGCTCGTAGTGTAGCTGGTGGTGGTGCTTGTGGTTAGACTTGTGGTGATGCATCGGTTATACAATCCAATCCAATTCAATCCAATGCAATCCAAACCAACGCAATCCAATCCATTCCAATCCAATTTGATGTAATGTAATCTAATCCAATCCAATCAAATCCAATCCAATCAAATCCAATCCAATCCAATCCAGACCAGACCAGTCCAGTCCAGTCCAATACAATACAATCCAATCTAATCTAATGCAATCTAATCCAATGTAATGCAATCAAGTTCAAATGAAGGTCAATGGTGGCCACCGCCGCGGCGCGATGGTGGCCACCGGCCGCGGCACGATGGCGGTCACCAGCCGCGGCACGCAACGGCGTGAAAGTGTAAGTAGTATTGCTTTCGCAATAAAAGTTGCAGTAATAAAAATCTCAAAGTGAATGTGTGTCGGCGTGTCGGCGTACTGTGCTCTGTCATCGGAACACATGGAGAAATGGACACGCATATGGGTGACCACTCTTGTAGACATTTTAAGGTGAAAGCCTGTAATGCCTCATACTGTCGTTAGCAGCCGTGTCAGCAGCCGTGTTGGCAGGCGTGTCGGCAGCTATATCGACAGATGTGTCCGCTTTTTGACGAGTGTCCACCGAGATATGTGAGACAGTTACTGCGTAACTTCCTTCGTTCAAATATAATTTTCAGTTTCTTGAGCCCCCCCCCCCCTTTCTCTTTATTCTTTCACTCCCACTGCCTCCCTTCCGGTACGTTGTGGTTCAGGTGTCGACCGAGATGACAGAGAATTACTGCGTCATTTCCTTTCCTCAAAAAGCGTTGCGTTCAAAGGGCAAGGCATCACACCGAACGGGTGGTGGCGTTCCGTGGACTCCCTGACAGCGCGACAATCACGCCGTCGCGTTCCACTCCTAAAGGCGAAGCTTAAGCTTTATTAGTTAGCAGTTCATTAGTATTTAGTCATTAATCAATAATTAGCCACCATAATTAGTCATCAATTATGTGTGACGTCATCCAATCGCGACTTCACCAGCGTCACACAGGCAAAGTGGTGTGGAAAACGCTTTCGCCTCTATGCTCTCTAGACAGTCAACATGCCGCCTGAATTTTTTCCACTTCCGTGCTAGTGAGAACCACGTCTTTATTGAAACATAGCCTATTATATTTTTAGTTTATTGTGAACGCGATGCTATTCGGCGCATTTCTGATGAACAGCGGGAGGGAACACCAATGAGAGAATAACTTAAACAAAAGATCAGCAAGACAAAAAAATTGGCAGTGGTTTAGCTATGGTAGAGCCTGGCGGGTTGCGAAAGGAACGAGGAGAGAGAGAGGCGATGGAGAGCGCGCGGAAGCGGCGGCGGCCCCAGCACGCTAGCTATGCGCCGCTACTGCGCATGCGCAACTGGCGAGCGCGGAGGCCGCACCTCTTAGTCACCCGCGGAGCGACGGCGGCGGAGTGCCTGCTATGAGCCGTGTGACATCACTGCTCCTCTCGCATGCGCAGTAGGGCCTTGCCTCAGCTCCCCGACATGGCTCGGCGACTCTCGCAGTGTTGCTTTCGCAACAGAAGAACCACGCAACAGTGGTGCCAGTAATACCTAAATGTTACAAATAAGTGACGCGACTGGTGGCCTTGACGGGTACAGCGCTTGTGCCATGCAGTAGTCGACAATGCGCTGCATTTCATACTTCGTGTAAAAGGGAAGGACGACAAGTTCTAGCCGACTGGAACGAGAGCTCCACGCACTTGTCGTTGTCTCTGAAGGTAGTCCACTTGTTCTCCAGATTTAACGATTAGTTTTCGTCCACACACCATACTCACCATGAGAAAAAAAAAGGAACAAAAAAACTAACGTCGAATGTGAGACTGATTTTCGAGCCTTAGGGCATGAGGAGAACGGTTAGGCACAGCGGAGAGAAGTTGAGAGCTGCTCTAAGGAGTTTTCTTAGCTTATCTGGAAATTCACATCGCTGCCGATGGAGGCAGTAGGCGTGCTTTGCCCCCTGTGATAATCGCTGTCCACCTCCAGTTTTGAGTGCAACGTGCCAAAAAAATCTGTACACGGCAAGAGTTTCTACACCGTACAGGCTCTTATGTGAGTGAGGAAAAAAAACCAAGAAGAGAAGACGAAAACTTGTAAAGAGAATTAAGTGAATAATGCGATGTGCAAAAGAAAAATCCACTCAGAATGATTAATACAATGAAATCAGTGGGAAAGAACAGATTTTTGCGACGAAGAAGACGATGATGTGCGGACATTGTCGCGGGACGGAGCAAACAGAAGTTAAGAGGGCGCTTTGCAATACACAACGCGAGTATGTGGTACAGCTTAAAACAAGACGTGTTCGGCTGCGGCGAGAGAATAGTGGTCTGTTCGCGCCTCCACGGGTGTGATTCCCAGTCGTGGATATTGCTGTGGTTTCTTTTTGCTGGCTTCGGATCTCCAGACATGCATCGGCAAGAAACGAACAATTTTGCTAGGCCCTGAACCTCCTGATTAGTGTTTTCGTACTAAAAAAAGAACATAAACAAGAATGGAGAAGATGGAGACGTGCAGCTCGGTTAAAGGGAAGCTGAAGAGATTTTCGAATTCATTAAGAAGCTCACGTATGGATGTGGGAACCTTAAAAATCATGCGGGTGAAATTTTTTTGCAGATTAATCACTTAGGAGCGACGTAATCGCCGTTTAAAATTGCGCGGTAGCTCCGCCCCCCGCTGTCCGCCGAGCGCTGCTGATGACCCTGACGATGCGAGCCGAAACCGGAAACCGTGGGGTGGTGACGTAAACATTGGTGTTCCGTCGCCACGCAGCCTACGCGACCGTGCTTGTTCCTGCGTGCGTGCCATTGTAAGCTGCTTCGATCTGCCGTGTGTTCCTGTATTTGTGCTTTTTTATGTTTGTGGTGACGTACAGAAACGTGGGCAGCATCGAGTGAAGCGGTGGACCATCATGCCGGCGTTCTGCACAGCCTTCGGCTGCACTAACACCAGCGGCCGCGACGATGTGGTCTTTCATAATTTCCCGCAAAATAAGAAGCTTTCCGCGAGGTGGGTCGCTGCTGTGAAGCGAAGGGATTTCAAGCCCTCAAAGACTACAGTGCTATGCTCTGACCACTTTCGTGATGAAGACTATAAACATAGCCTGTCGATAATGCGTTCATTGGGCCTGTCAACAAAGCCAGCTGGACTGAAACCCGGCGCAATACCGTCTGTCTTCGCGCACAGGAGCTCGTCACCGCCACCGAGGCCAGCTTTCGCGAAAAGGAGGAAGCTCGATGTAAGAATTTGTGTATTAACCCTATGAGAATTTGACTGCGCGAACCGGTGTTCTGTGTAGTGTATGGCGCGTAATTTCGTGGATGCAAGACTTTCGGTAGTAGTGAGATGAACGGCGCTGGAATGAGAATGTCAGGACGGCAGCAAACTGCAGCTTACAAAATAAGTGCTTAGCTGTTATGCTTGCAGGCATGCATCATGCATCTCGTACAGCATTACTCATATCAGAGCTCGGCCCTAAAATGTTTGGCTGAATAAAAATCGTTAAACTGCTATTAATACTGCAAGAGGTGGAACGACGCGAAGTGCGCCTTACAACCGGAGACTGCGCGCGGCGCGTGAACAGAGAGCTTCGTTCGGTAAGCGAGCACGTGAAAAGACGCTATATGCAGACTCTTTACTCAATTATATTGGAGCTCACATATTCTAGGATTCATGCGTAGCCCTCAGTGGCGAGAACATAGGGAGTAGTACGCGGCACATTTTTCTTCGTGGTCGGAGCGCCGAGAAAACTGTTTGCACATGTTTCTGGTATACGGGCGCGCGGCGTTTCGTTTTCAATTTGGTTTCGCCTGGGGCCTCGTCAGCGCCCAATGTGCGCAGTCATGGCGCTTGCAGTCCGGCCCCAAAGCGCACACTTTTTTTTTTAGCGATCTACGTCGGACGCGGCCGCTGGTTCTGTGTTAGCGCTTGAAGTTGCCTGTCAGGGTTTTTAAAGAGATATTTTTTTGCTTGGCTATAGCATTTGCAGGAGGTGCTCCAAATCTGCAAATACAACATAATATGAAATACAACATAATATGAAAATAAAAATTTAATTAAGATATGCAGTTTAGTGAGCTAATGGAAGCCTTCTGCCTATTACTGGTGTCTGCCGTATCCCCCAATGTAGCCCCAGGTATAAAATTAATACAAGGTTAGTTACCCATTTTTTAAAATAAATTTTGGACCTTCTAAAGGAACACCTGGTATACAATAAATGATCTCACTTCGCACGGAGCTCGCCAATCAACAAAATGGTTTATGAAATAAACCAGCAGATTTTACTCATACTGAAGCACACTTTTGTTCTGTTTGGAACAATAACATCATGTGGCTTATGCCTTTCAGTTTCTTGCCGAACTGCTGCAAGATCAACACTGCGCACCAGACGATAGTGCAAATGAAGAGTGCATGGAAAATGACATCACACCTGGAGGCTGCACACCACCAGGCAGACAAGAATCCACACCAAACGGCAATACAAATCAGGACTTAGCAACAAGTCGAATGCCACTGGCAGATGCTGCTGAGGACCCTGCATCGAACTTTTCTAAAAGTGATGACAAGGCTGACAAGTCTGTTCTTTTCTCAACTTATGCCTCACGGCAAACTTCTCGAATAAAAAGTTCTAATGCAGCCAATACCAGTAAAGTGTTCTGCCAGGAATACGTTTATAATAACACATGTAGTCGTAAAAAATTGCCGAGTGCAGCATGGCTTCATACATTAATAATAATATTATATAATTGTGCGCCACGTGTGCTACAGCCAGCCTTGCGATTCGGCCTGCTTGGTTGCAGCACGAGGCCATCGAGTTAGTGAAAAAAATCACTGAGAACAGCGCGGTAAAGGCGGCCGCAAACGGATGGAGATATTCCTACAAGGGTTTGCAGTATGAAGCAACTCGCCTAAACAAGGATTTCAATTTACTGCCAGATCCCATCTTGGCACGCAGAACGGAAGGCGCACGTTTGTCACCTCGACGAGTTCTGCCGCAAAGCGCCGCGAACTTCTGTCTTTCGCGTGTGTTATGAACCGAGCCGGCACGCAGCGACCATGAAGCGATGCCAGCATAAAATTTGCGTGCAAAAAGAGCCTGATAACTTCTTGCGCTTGTTAATGGTCTGTGTGGATTACAAGCAGATTTGCGGCAGCACCGACAAGCGGCAAGACAACAATGCCGACGATCGCATCCCGCTTACATTGCATTAAGAAAATTTCGTGGAGCAGTGCTATACTACATTTGCTCGCCTCAAAATTCATCCATTGTATCTCTGAATGAAGTTTGGCTAGAAAAGTATGCTTACCAATGGACATTTCCAACACGTGGAGATGCTGACACTTCGCTTTCGTTCAAGCCCAAAGCACCGCTTGCGCCAGCATCGTTGCTTCATTGGAGCGGTTTGCTCTTTGCGATTGGTTCGTACATGTAGGGGATGACGCCAAGATCCTCCTGGTAATCTTCGATGTGTTCCATCGTGATATAAGCATCAAACCAACAACCGGAACACCGCGCGCCGCGCTTCATGTACTGCATCGGCGGCGACCGAGCCGGGCTCACCGAGCCAACGCCAGTGTTTACGTCACGAGGCGCCCAGCCAATCACAGGCGGCAACGAGGCGCGCGAGCTGGCCCGAGGCTGCTGCGGCACTTTTCGCCAAAATAAAATAGGTTTGCGCTTTCCTTTGCCTAATTTCGATGAGAAATTCGAATTCCGAGGGTGGAAAACTGTAAAGTGTATCTCTTCACTCAATTTTTTTGGGAAACCTTTCATCATCCCTTTAATACATAGCCAGTTACGATGTCTAAACACGTTTCACCATATAAGAGAATGAAAGGAACTTTCGTGCATCGCTAAGACACTCGCCACTACGGATTGTAGCTTTGAACTTTAGGCAGGGACGTAACCTTTTCACTCTTTCAATAGCTTCTCGAAAAGTCCGCTTGGATCTTATGAATAAGTTTTGCCTCTCGTACTAATCTGTCGTGGTGAGTGCGGAATTTTGATTACAGCATAGTAACTTCCAAACAATTGCAAGCATGACCAGAATGTTAACGCTCCTCGATGAGGGGAGCCCAGGAGAGATTTGGTGTGCGAGCGACGGTTATCAACCTTATTTGTGCGGCAGCGTCAGAGCGAACGCTACGAGGAGAAGCCGTGCGCGTTACCACACTAATTCAGGATTGGTCTACAGGGGTGTGACGTCATACGCTAAGCTGTGGAAAGAGAATGGTTAATACATCAGGCAAAACGTGGCTATGACATGGTAGTACGGCTGAAGTGTCATTAAGACAAAAGAATGCCAATTAATTGTGCTAAAAAGAAAATTGGGGTCATTGGTCGGCAATACGCTAACTCTAGGCCAATGGGGCGCGTTCTTTCGACTTGGTTAAATGGAGGCGTTGTGTGCTTTGTTGCGTGTCACGGGATATGCCTACTGATTTATGCTAATGCGTGCGCAATTAGAAACGGCGTGTAATTAAGAAAGACCGTAGCAAATTGCAATTAATGTTGTTGCGTCATGCTTTTGAAGCGGAGCTGAAGTGCTTTCCTAAATTTTCTGAGGGCTATTTTCTGCTTGGCTGAAATTTTAGTCTACATGCTGGACACTAAGACGGTATCCCAAATATGAGCTGCCGCAAGTGAAATCACCTTCTGTAACGAAAACTAGGGATGCAGTGCACAGGACGGTGTCTGTACTATCAACAGAGCGTGGGTTTCACAATGAGCATGATTAGAGTGTGATAATCCTGTTGCCAGAAGTTTGCCAGCATTTGTCGACGAAAGAGTATCCCGGAGTTATTGTATATCAGCTGAACAGGACCGGCAGTGACTCAGAAAAAAAAAAAAATTATAGAGCGCTCAATTTTTGTGAGCGTGTTGCTGTTGTAAATTGGTTTTTGAGAAAACGAAATGCCTCACATCTCGGTGGACACCTGAACAGCGCTGTAAGTTAGGAAGATGGGAGTGAAAGAACAGAGAAACAGGCGCTGTAGTGGAGATGTCCGGAATAATTTCGACCACCTGGGGGTATTTAACGCGCACTTACATCGCAAACAACCTCCCTATCACTACCTCTACCACTAAGCTTTTTGCCACAGGCCTCTTCCATCCTCTTCGTTCTCTTCTCAGTCTCCATCGTGACTCGCAGCTTGCCCGGCTTTCCCTTACCCGTCAGGGTCAGTGGTTATTGACTCAAGCGGGTATCTCGCCCATTCCAATCTCCCCGTTTACCTCTCCTATTCCCACCCCCGCCCCCAATCTTCGTATCCTTCCCCTCCCGACCAACATGTCCCCCGTCCTGCACGCCGGACGTCGTCATGCGGCCGCACAGCACCATTCCCCCCTCTTTGATACCCAGGGTGTAGCTTACACGGATGCCTCCTTCGTGGCTCCTCGAGGTTCCTGCGGCTACGCCCTGTACCATCCACACCTCTCTGCTCCTGAAACCCACACCAGCGGGCCGTATCTACACCCTCCAGACGCATTGTCCCTCGAGGTCCTCGCCATTGCGCATGCCCTCCAGTCATTTTCCCTCCTTCCCTCTCTCCAAGAGTACACAGTCTATTCGGACTCACAAGCCGCTATACATCACATACAGAAACGCACCCTGACCCCTTCTCTCCAACAGGAGGTCGAACGAGCGGTCTCCGCACTGCAGCCTTCCATCGTTTTCCTCCGCTGGGTCCCTGGGCATTCAGGGATTGACGGCAATGAGCTGGCCCATCAGCTCGCCCGCGACACACTTTTCCGGGCACCGTTGATCCCCTGGCCCAAGCCCTCGGAGGACGGTGGGAGACTCACCCTTCGCCGCACCATAAAAGAGGTCTACCTTGAGCTCCGCCTCGACAAACGCCTTTACCCTCCCCCTCATCCATCACTCACGGTGCCGGAGTCTCGCCTTCTTCGGCACATTCAGATGAATGCAATTATCACCCCGTCCCGCCTCTTCCTCTATCGCTATCGGTCGGACCCTTCCTGTCCCAACTGCCCCTGTATCTATGCGGACCTGGCCCATTGCCTATTCTATTGCCCGGCTGCTCAGCAGTCGGGTTCCTTCCCCCCACCCTCTCTATCCATCACCACCTGGCTCGACTGGCTTGGCGCTGAAGGGGAAGAAGAACAGCGGCTTCTGGTCGCCCAGGCGGTCGAAATGCTCGGCCTGTAAATTATGGTTGATTAAAAGTCTTTTACTACTACTACTACATCGCAAACCACATGGCCGCCTTTTGCGCTTCGCCTCCAACGAAACGCGGCCGCCGCGGTCGGGTTCGAACCCGGGTGTTCCGGTTCGGTCGACGAGTACCTTATCCCCTAAGCCACCGCTTCCGGTATATGAGCTTCTTGTAATGTCGTTTTGGACTGGAGGAGACGTTAGGTAGAGGCAGAGGGCACGCCGAACCCTGATATAAACTCAAAGGCCATCGCAAAATCACTCATTAAGATTTATCGAGATCGTAGAATCAAGAATATAACGAACCCATGCTAGCGACGCATGACTGCCAGCCATGTGCCGGCCGCCGGCGTCCTATCTAAACAGCGATAGGTAGGAGTAGTCTGCCTTAACCATGTAATACAAGGAATCACCGGAGCTAAAAGAGTAATACTCTAACACTCAATTTTCAAAGGGATCTGTCCTCTATATTACCAACTGTTTTAGTTGTCCGGGTTCGAAATATGCGCGCTCGTGTGCATTAGCGCAAGAATGGTGCAATGAGATTTCTTTGGAAACTCAGGGCTCTGGAATGCAGGTCGCAGTTCACTTTGTCTCTCGCATGTTTTCGGCCACTTAGAGATAGAGCTCAGATTGTCGCAAGGCTTGCAATTTGTGGCTGGTATTTACGCCTCAATAGGCCCCCTTGAAGCTCTGCAGAGTTCCAATGGAAATCTTTCTTTGCCCATATGCGCCTAAACTTTGCGTCTGGCTACATGAGATGCCAGTTATGTTTTATTCGTAGTGCTGCTGCTCTCCATATGCAGATATGGTGGTCTGCAAACGACCTTGCGTTAAAGCTTAGTGACAAGACTGCGTCCAAGTGCATAGCCCGTATATTGACAAGTTGTTCGCAACTCTAAGCGATAGCAAGTGCAACCGCGACTGCATTGAATGAAAACGTACACGGAATTCATTATTGCACAGCCAATTTTACAGGGAGCGTAAGACTGCTTAAGACATAGCCTTTTGAGTTATAAGAGCGATATTTTCAGCATAGCACGTCAACGCTGTAGTACATCACAAAACAGCTGCGATGTGCTAACAAGAGGACCCTTTATCTAATATTGAATTGATAAGTTTTGGAATATTACTTATGGGCTCGTTAATTATTGAGTGGAGTGCAGCCTGCGGTAAGTAATATCGATATCATTTGTGGGGATTGAGCTTCTTGGGCTGCCCGAATTTGCGCCCGCTTCCGCCGTTTCGTTCGTTAGAGAGACCCCCCGTGGGGTTTCCGCGAGCGGAATGTGGGCAGCCGCGCTGCATGTCGTCCCTTGCAAGGGAAGCTCTACCGAGAACCGCAGTAAATCACCCTCTCTTCCGTTCTTCCCGCTTCGACCTCGCGTCCCCATTGGGTCACGCCGAGTGACAGTTGGGGGCATTGTTTCGGCGAGAGGCCCCGAGCGGGAAATGGAACGGGGAGATCGCCACCGACTCGGGCAGCAGAAAGAAGCGTAGAGTTTGGCTCCCGGGTGCCTCGGCCTTTGCCCGGGGCCCAAGAGCGCGGGTGCTTTAACGTGCGCATCTAGTATGTATGCTTGAGTCCTGGCCCGAACCTCCGGAGTCGTCTAGCCCGCCTGTGCGGCGCCGACGCGCTCCGGATTCGGTAGGGCCTGATTTGGCTGGTTCTCCGTCATCGCCGGCCATTGCCGGTGACGACGCACGATGAGCCCTCGATGTGCGACCTGCGTCGTCAAGATGTGCTCCGCGTATACCCCATCCTTCCTCTTGTTGCGCTGCGCGCGATTTGACCGTTTGGTTGGCCGCGCGGCAGGCGATCGCTTAACTTAGCTGTGCTGTCAAGCGCGTATATGTAGTCTCTGCTTTGCGCGCGCGGCTCCGCGGGCCCGCTTTCGGGTGCGGCGCCGGGGCTATTGATTTCACCGAGGTCTGGGGATTAGTGCAGTGTTATGTAATGCAGCTGTCTGTGTAATAAACACTTGTGCTCTCAAATAACTGCGCCTTCCTTCGGAGCGAGAGCGCAGGCACGCACCAAACGCTGGCAGTGCCCTCAGCTTGCCCGAACCCCCGATATGTGGGTGAATTCGGATATGGGTTTACCCTCGGCGTTATGGCCCAATAACTACTGGCTACATCGTGACAAAATAATTGCGCTTTCGGGAAGACTGCGGGCAAAGGAATTTCTCTGGTGGACTGACGCGACAAAATAGCCAAAATGTGTAGTGCCAGAGCTAAAAGCTCAACCAGGTTTTCGAAATTCGAAAACCTGATATGGATAGTACATACTGCAGGATACACGGTCCTCAGCAATTAGCAAGCCTAACAGTAACAGTTCAAAACTTAACTATTCATTAAGAATTCCCCAGCCTGTTAGCAGGTTTTAGCTTTTGCTGGTGTACTGCACCGCTGACAGTGCTGTAGCGAAAAAATCGGGAAAACGAGTCAAAAAGATTGCTCACTCTAATAATAACGAACCTTTAAAATAAATATTCACTCATTATGATTTATTCCTGTTCATCTTTAACACCCTCATTAAATTTTAATGCCTCTTTTGTATGACTTCTCCCATTAGACGGCGCGTACGCATGCAGCACCGTGTAAAAACGGCAGCCAAGTTAAGAAGCCCGCCTTTCCTGTAATTGGGACCGCTACTCGGCAATTAAGTGGACTCTGCATGAAGTGCGTAAAAACAAATTGTAGGGGGAGTTTTATTCGCTCGTCGTGGAGTCTCATCTGTACTTAGCAAAGTCATTTGCAAAAAGATGCACTGTCTGCCACAACCACAATGGCTAACAATGAATAGAAGAGTTGGAATGCGTACATCGATTCGAGCCAATATCGTACATTCTTCCGGAGAGCTCGTTCTCTTCAGAAACAGGGAGTACTCAAAATCTGCCTCTCAGGTACACGGACCTGAATACTGCAGACCAAAAGTGCTCACCACGCCGTCTTCATCGTCGGCGAAGGCCAGCCGGCAGAGATAGGGGGCGCCACTCGAAGCCAACCAGCTCGGTTTTCCGTGCTGCGGCAGCAGGTGGCTCGTCCACTGTGCCGCCACGAGACAGGTAGAGCAGTCACCGCCACGCCGAGTTTATTGCTTTCCAGACGCGTCAGAGAGCAGCATGCAGCAATGTTCTTTGCTCTTAAAGACTCAGAGGCGTTTTTAAGAAGCGAATCGGTGAAATTGAAACCAGATACAAGCGCTATGGACACATTGGCACCGTGAGCTACGCTACATTACAGAGGCAGCGCCCACCTCCTGTACATGTTCGGAAAAATACTTGGCGCATTTTCGCAGTGCGAGTATGTTGAGAGTCAAACTGTGACGAACGTCACTGATATGTTCGGCATTTACCTGCTGTGCGACCTTGCTACACATGGCGACGCCTTTTATAGTGACAGGCGAATTGAGTAGCAGAAATCCGATGCTGTCTTGCACTTCGGTTCCGACCACAAAGTCTGGAATGCAGAAGGACGACACTAAGCTTACACACAGGCGACTGGCGCAGGAAGAGTCAGCGGATGAAAAAAAAACAACAACAAATGCTTGGCACAGGCGACCAGCTCACAGGGACGGGAAGCAATGCGATACTAGTCGCCGCAGCGCCGCTACTTTCACACATGGGAGAAAGGATTTAACATCAGGGCGCAGGCAAATTATTCCCGACTTGACCTCGCAGCGACTTTGCTCTGGCAATAAGGCGTTAGTTCGCGGCCGAGCGATTCCTATTACATTGAAAGTGTTTCCTATGATAATATGAAACCAAAAAATGTTGTTGCAATACGCACCTAATTTTGAGATATATCTATTGTCAACTTCCTGGAAGTATCCTTCGAGGAACAGAAAGAACTTTTTGACTGCCTCTCTGAGGTCCGTGTCTTCGTTTTCAGCAAACTGCCTCACCAACTGCACGCGCAGAGCAGACAAGAAACGCATTCACACAGCAGCTACTTACTTATCAGTGGCATCTCATTTTATGACCTTTTTCTTGTTAAATGCTCCCGTCCTCCAGCGCTATTGTATGTGTTCTACTAAGGCAGGTTCTTGGCGGAATGTCGGCTATTCATCCTTGTGCATTCGTAAATACTGTGGATTGCTGTAGACTAAAACACTAGTGCATTAAACAGAACAACATTGAAGCACGCAGCCTTCCTCGCGAATTGTGTGTGATCACAGTATTAGCAAAATTTGATAATGTTTAAAATATGGCATGTAAATCGCCAAACTCATTCCATCTATTGGTCTGTATCGGGTGCCTCGCGTCTTCTGTATTCGCGTGTTTCACACCATACACCGATCCTCCTCTCTCTGTGCCCATAGCAGGGCTCGGTGTTCCGATTATCGCCGGCCTTCCACGATCTCCTCTCAGGGCAGATCGTGCCATGCGCTTTGAATGTTTGCAGAAGAGTACACTGTGGTTCCGTATTCGCGTAGATTAATAGACTGATTTCTCACTACCCCTCGCCGTATCATCTTCTCCAGGCGGCTAGTAAGACGGCAGTGCCTCCTGGCGTGAGCCATACATCCTCGCCCTCACTCTCCATCTTTGCGGTGCCAGCACGCCGTGCCAGCCTTCTCTGTTTGTAGAAGGCGCTGTGGAAGCCCTCAGCGGTGCTATCGCTCTCAGCGCCATGCAGCGCGTGGCTGCGAAACGAAGAGTCTCCTCTAACGTTCTACGTGGCACTTTTTCTTGAAAGAGTGCGGTTAGAGCACAGCCCCATATCCACTCTTTGGGGTTGGATGCGAACCGAACGTACCAGCGGCTTCTAGTGCATGTTTGGGTGTTTTCAATTGAGTGAGATGCTTTTGGAAGAAAAATGCTGAAGATACTAGGAATACGGGGAAAGGTCTATTACAACTAGCTCCGGGAAGCTGCTGCGATGACTCTGTAGGCAAAAAAGGAAAGACGTATCTCTGGATTTCGACTCTTGCTTCGCTTATCAAGAGAGAAGCACTGCGATCTTGAAAGTGTCATTGTGCTAACAGTACGATTACCAATCCTTATGCTAACAGCAACAGCGGATCTGCTCAATTTATGCAGAATATTTGCGATGCAGCCATGGATTCGTCTCACGAAGAAACAGCCTTTTCAATATGCGCTGGTTAAACATGGCGCCCACCTGTTTCATCATCAATCTAGAAATCATGCCACAAACGAAATAATGCATTGCACTCGACAGGTCCGCAATGTTCAATGCAACAAGTTCAATGCTGTTCGGAATACATTTTCTAAGGCATCGCTCTCACTCTGGGTGCCTATTTCAAGGTCCTCGTCCTCATGAATCATATTAAGTCACAACAACAGAGCCCAAAAAGTGATAGTCTTTTTCATTCACGTATGTAGCCGGGACTTTCCTCTTCGAAAGAGCAACTTTTTGCCTGACCTCTGCAGCCAGCCTATTGCGGTCGCAGAGAGAGTTACTTACGGGAAATAAATAGCGCACAAGAGAAGACGGGACAAGCATGGAGACACAGACAAGCGCTAACTTTCAACAGACGGTTTATTGCAAAATCGGGAGCATATATACACATGTCCAGATAGGCAACAAAGAACATGATCGAAGATAACATCAACAAGACACACACCCCCTCGACAGCCATCTGCTTATCGTGCCAGATATGCAAGCTCTTTTTTCGACAAATTAACGGAAGGTTCCCTGACACAATCCGGTCCAAAGCGCACGATGTTCGACGCTTCAACAATCTCCCTGGTAAGTTGGTCGCGGTGATGATACAAGATCACAGTATCTTCAAAAATTGGACGGCAGGGAGGGTCACAGTCACATGTCTTACAATGCAAAGCCAAATGCCCGTCGACACCACCTCTGACTTTCTTCGCGTGCTCTTTTAGGCGTACGTTGAGACATCTGCCCGTTTGCCCGATGTAGAATCTACCGCAGGACAAGGGGATCTTGTAGACTACCCCCAGCCGACAATGGACGTAGGTCTCTCTATGTCTGATATTACAGTCGGGTCTACGCATTTTGATCGGGCAACTCATTCTGCACAATCTCCCCTGCCTCTCAGGAGCCGTGAACACGACCTTCACATGAGACCGTTGACCCACCTTCTTGAGGTTGTGTGATACCTTATGCATGTAAGGTATCACCGCCAACTTTTCTTTCTCTCTTCTATGCTTTTTCTTTTTCCTGTCCTCTGCTCTTTGTTCATGACTTAAGTATGTCATACCAACATGCCCAAGCCTCGTCTCTTCTCTGCAGAGAGAGTGTTTCCTAAACGAATGTTTTCAGCGTTGAAAAAAAAAAATTAAAAACCGGTCGCCACCTATTGCCATTTCATCAGCCGTTGCCAGTAGAATGCGACCAATATATGCGAACGAAAAAGAAAAAACTGCACGGAAACCGTGAGAATATTTTTTCAGCTAGCTGCGGCACTAAGCTTACCACTATTTGGTTTTAGATCTGCCCAAAAAAGCAGGAACCAGGTATTCACACGGAATGCCAGATTAACAGCTTTGTACGAATGTGTGTAATGAATACGAATGTTATGGAAAGTCACGCCCGAGATGAGAGGCAACACAAAAGGCACGAACACTAGCATGACCAACAAGCGAAGTGAATGAGAAAGCTGAGCTCCCAGTAAGCATCCCTGCTTCTTTAATGCATGTGAAATAAGCGTATAAACGATACATGATTTCACACCTTTCAGCTTCTGCAATGTGCTCCGCCCAATTTCTCAACGCACTGCTGTCGATTTAGACTGCATGGCCTAAACGTTTGTACCGAAAACTCAGCAAGGTGCTTACAATTTGATCCGTCCAATTCAAAGCTGGTAAAATATTTATTATGTTCCTCTCCTCGGTCGACATTCAGTAAGCGCAGTGCGCGGAGCTTTAGGGGAATATTTCTCTTGAATCAGACAGTTTTGAAGAAGGCAGGCTTCCTTTCCTCTTGACTTGCAACGGGCCACTGCATAGTCTATGTTTGGCAAAAGAACGTCATTCGAGGCTACTCTTTGTGTTCAAAAAGCATTACACAGTCCTCAGTACGTGACACTGAAGCTCAACGTCGAAGCTTTACCACTAGCTCAGGAAGATTGTCCGAACAGATATTGCCACGTATCATTGCAGCTCCGTTCGTTCGCGCTCAAGACCGCAGAAAGGGGTGTTATCATTTTTGTTCGTGGCGCGAGAAGCGACCGGACTAATCTCGATAGAACTCAGCCATGAAGAGCCATGGGATGTCATAGGGCTCAGTCAGGTTAGGAGGACAGATCAGGCATATACAGTACTTGTGGGAAACCTGGCTTTCCGCCGTCGCCTTTGCGCGGCTCTGCCGGCCGCCCGCGTTGTTTCTCCTCTTTCCCTTGCTCCCGCCTCAGGCGGTGGAAAGGCGGCTGGGTGACTAATCACTGTCATTTAGCCACAGCTCCGCCCCGGCTCCCCAAGGGCCTTTGCCATTGGCGCCTTTTGGCGGGAATTTGGGACCCGCTTTGGGCGGCCGCGCGCTGCGCGACCGTCCGAGCGGGGCCCAGAGAGAGAGATCCCTCCGAGACAGCGAAAGGTGCGTACGTTACTGTTTGTCCCTGCCGGCCTTTGCCGCTCGGACCAGTGCTTACTCGAGCTCGCCCGCATGTGTCCTCTGACCTGCAGCGGCTCGAGCCTGTCCAGCGGGGTCCAGCGACCTCAGACAGGCGTACCTTGCGTTGATTGCCCACTCTCTCTCGCAACCGGCCCAACGGTCGACACGAGAGAGAGATCACAGCACTGCCGCGGGGACATTCTCCTGCAGCGGCGTGCTAGCGGCGCATATTGCTCGAGTCGCTTCGTGCGCGCAGCGGAGCCTTGCTCCTCGCGCGCCCCCGGGACGGGGTGACGATTGAGTGTGTGTGTACTGCTGAAGGACGACGTGAATAAACGTCTCCTTTGTGAACTTGGAGGCCTATTTCTTTGCGGCGAATGGCTCTCCTCCCAGCGGAGGTTGAGTGCACCGCATCGGTGTCCCAGTGTGTGTGTGGTGACGGCTGATCGGGGCCCTTGGCTCGCGCGAAGCTCGAACCCGCGGTGGGTGGTGGCCTGTGTCCACGTAGAAACCCACAACTGGCGCCCAACGTGCTAAGTCATTGGCGCTTACGCCTTTGATGGCACATTAGCCGAGCAGGTCGCCTTGCCGATCACGCTTGCGCACCATGTCTACCACCCCCAGCGGGGCACTCGGCAGCTACATGTCGGCTCCCTACGGAGTTGTAGCGTCGTTTGATCCGCTGGCTGCTGTTCCTTCGAATAGCTAGACACCGTGGTTGGCCGCGGCCTCCATTGGGGTTTACGGTGACACAACCCAAAATGTTGACCACGTGGCTCCCATTGGAGCTGTATCGGAAGCACCCTGCGGTGCATCCGCTGGTCACATGCCTCAGCTGTGCACGCTTTCCGCCCAGTGCGAAAGCAGTTCGTGTCACGCTGCCGCAACCGGCAGTTTCGAACAGCAGCAGCCGTGCCCCGCGAGCAGTCAATTCTGCTCTGGGAACGGCGAGGCGCTGGCCGGTTCCCTGTGGAAACCGCGCCGCTCATCGAACTAGGAGCCTTGCCTCCCTCGTTCGTGCAGCCCGCCCAAGCCTCCACTGAGGCAGGGGTGCAGTCGCTGAGGCCGGTGCTCCATTGAGCCAGATGCGGAGAAACTTCGAGCCACACTCGAATTTCCCGCGCCCAAGGACGTACGCGGCCTGCGCCGTTGTGTGGGAATGGCCACCTTTTATCGTCCTGTGCCCGCGTGCAGGCACCCTTGACCTAGCTCTTGGGAAAGACTGCAGCGTGGCGATGGGGGCCCGAGCAAGAGCGATCCTTTCGCCTCCTGTCTAGTGCCATTGCCGAGACAGCGCAGCTCAGGCTACCCGACCTGACCAGACAGTTCGTAGTCCAGACTGACGCGAGCGATCTGGGTTTAGGAGCAGTTCTCCTACAGGAATTCGATGGCGTGCTGCAACCGCTGGCCTTTGCCAGCCGCTCCTTGCTGTCCTCGGAGAGGAATTATTCCGTCACCGAGAAGGAGTGCCTCGCCATCGTGTTTGCACTGCGTAAATTTGACGTCTACCTTGATGGAACGCAATTCGTGGTGCAGACAGACCACAGTGCGCTCAGTTGGCTGATGCGGCTCCGCGAGCCTGCGGGTCGGCTGGCGCGCTGGGCTCTCCTGATACAGCATTACGACTTTTCCGTGCAGTATCGAAAGGGGAGCACGAACGTGGTAGCTGACGCGCTATCCCGTGCCCCACTCGCCAGCGGCGCCTTGACGCCTGTAGGCGGAGGGGGCGAAACAGCGGACGAGCCGCCGGGCGGCAAGGAGGGGGAGCCCGCAAACGGGTTAACCCATTCCGCTAACTAGGCAAGCAGCGCTTCGCAAAGCGGACGAGAGGCAAAGCTCTTCGTGAGCGCCTCGGAGGTGCCGACGCGAACGGAAATTTTGGCTGCAAACCTGAGTGGGGACGAGACCATGCTCCCCTCTGGGATGACTGGAATCGTTTTCAGCCGTAAGAGCTACTGAAAGCCCAGCAAAATTACCCCTTTTGTCGCGAGGTGAGCGACGGTCTCAGGGAGACGGAGCGCGTGACGCTACTTGTATTGTAGCGGGCGCAGGGGGGGCAGAAGCCAGTGTGTGTCGCGGCGAACCCCGGGGAGTCATATTTCCTGGACAATGACGGGCTCGTGCTGAAGTACATAGCCACCGATGACGAGTCCATCGACCCGTTCAAGGTGGTTATCCCCAAAAGTCTGAGAGGTGCACTGTTGAGATTCTCTCATGACGAACCACTGGCCGGTCATCTGAGTGGCTCCAAAGTTTTTGCAAAACTGAGTCATTCGGTGACGTGGCCTGGCATGAAGCGTGACATTTTCCGCTATTGCCGTTCCTGCCATGTCTGTCAAGCGGTGAAGTCACGGGGCGGCAAGCCGCCTGGAATGATGAAACCGATTGACAGTGTGCGTCCGTGGCAGATGGCCACCTGCGATTTGATGGGGCCTTTCCCCAGGAGCAAGCAGGGGTTCATAGACCCGAAGGCCTACGCGTCACGGTCTGACGAGCTTGCGCCGGTACCCATTGGTATCAAAGGCAAGCGCAAATGCACAGCTGGTGCTGCGGAACGCAAGCGTACGGAGCACCGGTACAATCTGAGGCGACGGTCACCGGTGTGATTGATGCCGGACGGCGGACTTTTCCGCAACCGAAGGCAGGCAGCCTCAGCTAGCTGACGAGCTTTCTCGTCAGTCCCTACCCAGGCGAAGCACGGTGTGTTTTTTTTGTTGTTGTTTTGGCAGCATGATCAGTTCCAGCCTTGTGTGTTTATCAGTTTATTTATTTGTTTGCTTGAGTCAGTTTCTAGCCACTTTAGTTTCCCGCTTGTACGTCTGTTTTCGTTCTAGCGTACCGGGATTGTACATAGGCAACATGCGTCAGCATTGGCGTTCAGTTTTTTTTTACCAGACTTGTACATAGGCAAACTTTAGCCCGTTCGTGCTTGCTCTTATCTTCTAGAAGCAATAGATTGGGTGTCGTTTGTACGGCGAGCCTTTTCTCATTTCCGGACCGACTGTGGGTGGTTGGCTCGTTAAGGAGCCGTGTGTCGCGGTGTGAGTTTTGTGCGGCCCGTATGGAGGGGAAGTTGGCGGGGCGTTTGGGGCGATGGGGGGCGGAAAGTGCACCCTTTGACCCTCGCCGCGGCGCCTCTGGACGCTTCTGATGAGGGGATCGTTGTCGCCGACCAGCGTCCGCGCACGTGCCGGTGTATGCGTGATTGTGGCTGTGACTGTGTGCGCGCGTAACCATGAACCAAGGTGACGCCTGGGAGTTGTGCCGTTGTGTTCTTCTGCGTGAGCGCGAGGATGAGAAGGACCCCTCGCTGTGGCCAAGGTTACACATCTGGACGCCGCCGAACGTCCTCGCCCGTTTCAGCCGGCGTGAAAGGGGTGCACTAACTTTCTTGTGCCCGAACGTGATGTCGTGTCCAAGGGCGCGAGGTCAGTGCTCTGCCGTGGCCCCGTCGTCATCAACGCACCATACATCAACGGAAAGAAGACCGCCATCAGTCGTCGGCCCCCCCAACCCGTTCAACTTGAAATCTGCGAGCGGTGAGTCGCCGACCGGCCCACTGGGCCGCGCCATCGAACTTTGAGGCTGGCATCCACCTGTAACATAGCTGTACAGTTGTATTCACATCTCCTTGTGAACCGTGTATATAATCTGCAAGCTGTTTTGATTTACTGAAGCGTACGTATGGCAGTGTTTGTTTGTTTGCCTTGTTTTCCTTTGTTTTCTTACGTTGTTCTGGCTGGAACTGAAGTATAGCTAGTTTTTTTTTGTGTGTGTATTCATTTCTTTATTTTGGCCGCGTGCTTTGCCGATGGGTAGGAGGGCATTTAAGGAGAGGGGGATGTGGGAAACCTGGCTTTCCGCCGTCGCCTTTGCGCGGCTCTGCCGGCCGCCCGCGTTGTTTCTCCTCTTTCCCTTGCTCCCGCCTCAGGCGGTGGAGAGGCGGCTGGGTGACTAATCACTGTCATTTAGCCACAGCTCCGCCCCGGCTCCCCAAGGGCCTTTGCCATTGGCGCCTTTTGGCGGGAATTTGGGACCCGCTTTGGGCGGCCGCGCGCTGCGCGACCGTCCGAGCGGGGCCCAGAGAGAGAGATCCCTCCGAGACAGCGAAAGGTGCGTACGTTACTGTTTGTCCCTGCCGGCCTTTGCCGCTCGGACCAGTGCTTACTCGAGCTCGCCCGCATGTGTCCTCTGACCTGCAGCGGCTCGAGCCTGTCCAGCGGGGTCCAGCGACCTCAGACAGGCGTACCTTGCGTTGATTGCCCACTCTCTCTCGCAACCGGCCCAACGGTCGACACGAGAGAGAGATCACAGCACTGCCGCGGGGACATTCTCCTGCAGCGGCGTGCTAGCGGCGCATATTGCTCGAGTGGCTTCGTGCGCGCAGCGGAGCCTTGCTCCTCGCGCGCCCCCGGGACGGGGTGACGATTGAGTGTGTGTGTACTGCTGAAGGACGACGTGAATAAACGTCTCCTTTGTGAACTTGGAGGCCTATATCTTTGCGGCGAATCGCTCTCCTCCCAGCGGAGGTTGAGTGCACCGCATCGGTGTCCCAGTGTGTGTGTGGTGACGGCTGATCGGGGCCCTTGGCTCGCGCGAAGCTCGAACCCGCGGTGGGTGGTGGCCTGTGTCCACGTAGAAACCCACATACTAAAGGGCGGGCATGTACTGTGCTATCGTGGATTAGCAGATAGGCGAGAACTAGGTGTGGGATTCCTCATTAATCAGGATATAGCTGGCAACAACGAGGAGTTTTACAGTATTAACGAGAGAGTGGCAGCTATCGTAATTAGGCTTAATAAGAGGTACAAGCTGAAGGTGGTGCAGGCCTACGCGCCTACATCAAGCCATGATGACCAGACAGTTGAAAACTTCTATGAGGATGTGGAATCGGCAAGACCAAAGTAAAATCGCAGTACACTGTATTGATGGGCAACTTTAATGCAAAGGTAGGTGAAAAGCAGGCTGGAGACAAGGCGGTAGGTGAATATGGCAAAGGTTCTAGGAACACTAGGGGAGAGTTAATAGTAGAGTTCGCAGATAAAAATTAATTTACGGATTATGAATACCTTCTTCCGAAAACAAGCAAACAGGAAGTGGACGTGGAATAGCCCCAATGGCGAGACTAAAAATGAAATAGACTTCATACTGTGTGCACACCCTGGCATCGTAGAGGATGTGGAGGTCCTCGGTAAGGTCCGTTGTAGCGACCACAGAATGGTAAGGTCTCGCGTTAGCTTAGATTTGAAGAGGGAACGTAGGAAACTGGTGAAGCGAAAGGCTATTAACGAGTTAGCATTAAGACGGAAGGCAGAGGAATTCGGAATGTCGCTGCAAAACAGATTGTCCGCTTTAACTGAAGAAGACGACCGTAGTGTTGAAACAATGAATGATAATCTTACAGCTATCGTTACAGAGTGCGCCGCAGAAGTAGGTGGTAGGATGGTTTGACAGGATACCAGCAAAGTATCTTAGGAGACTAACGATCTGATTAAGAAACGTCAAAGCATGAGGACGTCCAACTCCACAGAAAGGATAGAACTAGCAGAGCTATCGAAGTTAATAAATAAGCGCAAGGTAGCCGACATAAGAAAGTTTAGCATGGAGAAAATCGAGCACGCTCTATGGAACAGAGGTAGCCTAAAATCAGTGAGGAGAAAACTGGGCATAGGTAAAAACCAGATCTATTCGCTAAAAGACAAACAGGGCAATGTCATCAGCAGTATGGATAAGATAGTTGAATTAGCCGAGTTCTACACAAATCTATACAGTAGCGAATGTAATCACCAAGTTACTGTGGTGTCTCAGTGGTTACAGTGCTAGGCTGCTGACCCGAAAGACGCGGGTTCGATCCCGGCCGCGGCGGTTGAATTTCTTTGGTTGAAGTGGCGGCAACTGACAAAGGACAGAGTTAATTGGAGACACATGGGAGAGGCGATTGCCCTGCAGTGGGTGTAGTCAGGCTGCTGTTGATGATGATGAAGAGCTGCTTCTACGTTTTTCCAGATTACTGTAGATAATCTTGTCCTGTTATCTTGAAGTTTCCTTGCCGGCTTTAAATTATGTGATGCCGCTAGCGGCGGATATTCGTAGTTCGACGACTGACGAGCACGTTTGTTGCTTGCGCCGCCGCCGAGTGATTGTTCTTTTGCGGGCGCAAGTCAGCCCAAATAAAGAGCTTCGTTTGCAAGTCTTGTAGGTGTCTTCCTGACCGCTGGACTCCTGTCACTACAACGTGACATCCGGTGCAGGTGCTGGGTTGCCTTTCATGTTCCAGACACCCCCTACAAGTCGTGACGCGAGCCGTCTGATCCATTCACCGCAGGGCCTGAGTCCAGTCCACCGCGCAAGCCGACGCCTGCAAGGGGACGCACCAGAGTTCGGAATTCTGCCGGAACCTACCCGGAAGCGCAAACCAGTAGCAACGTCCACCATGACCTTGCCCCAGACGACGACTCCAATCATTCTTCAGCAGCCCCGGGTGCCACCAAACTTCGACGCTTCGCCTGGCGCCGACCCCGGAAAATGGCTGGAACAGTTCGACCGTGTTGCTATCTTTAACAACTGGGACGATGCCATGAAAATTAGGTACGTCTTCTTCGCCTTGGAGGGACCAGCAAGAATCTGGTTTGAGAATGAGGAAGCTAGCCTCACGGATTCTGAAACCTTCAAGAAGCAGCTTCTGAAGACCTTCACAAACGTCGTGCGAATGGAGAGAGCCCAGCAGCTGCTACACTCTGGCATACAACACCCAACTGAGACCGTTGCAGTGTATACTGAGGAGATAAAAGGTGTCTTGGGGCGTACCGACACGAACATGAAGTAAGAAGCGAAGGTGCAGTTGCTTATGCGAGGAGTTAAAGAACATTTCTTTGCCGGCTTCATCCGCAACCCACCGAAAACTGTCGCGGAATTCGTAGAAGAGGCATCCACGATGGAAAAAACTCTTGATGCCTGAGCTGGCCAGTGTGACCGCCAGCAACACTTTTTGTCAGGAAGCTGCCTGGACACCCCTAACAACGATAACCTGCGGGAAGTTATAAGGCAAGTTGTGCGATAGGAGCGCCGACGATTCATGCCACCGCGAACGCAGCCGCACCTTTCATCGCTCACAGACGTCATCCTTGACGAGCTTCAAAAGGCCTTGGGTGTGACGCCGACAACTAGGCAGCCTCTGGCAGCCTCCAGCCATGACTTACGCCGCAGCTGTGCGCCGTCCTGCGCCTCGACGACAGGACCCAAGCCCCTATCGCCCTCAGCCAGCTAAGTTGGACCGCCGCCCTCTCGCCCCGACACGCCCGTTCTAGGAGAGTCGCACACGGCCGAGGGAATGCGACGAGTGGAGAACTCCCGACCAGCGCCACCCACTATGCTTCCACTGTGGCGAAGCCGGCCACATTCTCCGGTACTGCCCATATAGAAGAATGGGCATCCGAGGGTTCTCTTACGACGCCCCACGACGCCGACCCGGCCAGCGACCAGGCGAAATCGAAGTGTTTTTGCGTCGGGAAGAATGCTCACCGCCCAGCCGCCTATCACGTTCCCCGTCGCCGTCGTCGCCGCGCTATGTATCTCCTAGCCGAGGCTACACAGTGCGTGGACGCTCTCCCAGCCCCAGAAGGTTAAACGGAATAAAGCAGCCTCTGGAGTTGAGGTTTCTTTTGAGCTAAAGAAGAAAGATCCTACATCGACGAAAACGCAAGTCCATGCCTCAAATACGACGAAAACACCGACGACGACGCGGCCAGACTTGAAGCTTTTACGGCTGCCCAGAGAAGTAACGTCCGAGTACGCCCACCGCAGCCACACTACTCGACGAAGCCAAGATCGTACACCGAAGACAACATGTAATACGAAAACGCGAACAAGTGATCTTGAAGTTACTGTGGACGATCACGCGGTTACTGCCTTGGTCTACACGGGAGCTGACTACTCCGTCATGAGCGGGCCACTCGCTGTCCAACTAAGGAAAGTAACAACAACTTGAGATGGCTCGCTGATCCGCACTTCAGGTGGTAACCTTATTACGCCGTCAGGGCGCTGCACCGCGAGAGTTACAGTAAACGGGCGAACCCATGCTACAACTTTCCTGGTCCTACAGAACTGCTCGCGAGATTTGATTTTGGGAATGGACTTCCTGAATGAAGATCGGGCGGTCATCGACCTTCGATCAAAGTCGATCAAGGTTTCCACGGACAAAGCCATATCTGCAGCGACGACAGCGACTCATAACGTTGCCTTAAACGTCCTCGACGAAGCATTGAGCGTGCCGCCCCGATCAAGTGTCGTCGCCTGCATAGGTAGGACTGGGCGTCGCAATGGAAGCGGCCAATCCGGAATGGCCAAGCACAAGTGCTGATAACGAACTTCACCGAAGAATACCGGCATCTAAACAAAGGTACGACGATTGCTTTTCTCGACGAGCTGGCAGACATCAGAGACATTTTCCCTACCCGACCAACCCGTACAACCATCTGACGAAGGCCATCATCAGCCCACGTTTAATATCAAACCAGCATTAACCCGGTGCAGACAAGACCAAATACACAGTCTTCTTCAAAGGTACAGCGACTACTTCTCATAAGCATCGAATGTGTGACGAACGGGGCTTGCCAAGCACCGCATTGTCACAGACGAACACGCCCGACCACTGCGACAGAGCCCCTACCGCGTATCGCCGCTAGAACGCCAAACTTTTAGCAAGCAAGTTGAAGAAATGCGTCCTGACGACGACATCCAGCCATCGAGGAGCCCTTGGGCAGCACCAGTCATCCTAGTGAAAAACAAATACGGCACCCTTCGCTTTTGCATCGATTACCGCCGCCTGAACAGCATTACGAAGAATGACGTCTACCCCCTCCCCCGCATCGATGACACATTGGATCGGCTATGCAACGCTAAGTACTTCTCATCAATGGACCTGAAGAGCGGCTACTGGCAAATTGAAGTCGACGAAAGAGATCGCGAGAAGACTGCGTTCATCACACCAGACGGACTCTTCGAGTTCAAGGTGATGCCATTCGGCCTCTGCTTTGATCCAGCTACGTTCCAGCGAGTAATAGATACGGTGCTCGCAGGCTTGAAGTGGCAAATCTGTCTTGTGTACTTAGATGACATTGTGGTCTTCTCCTCAAGCTTTGAAGAGCATCTAAGGAGGCTTCAGACAGTGCTGGAAACAATCAAGTCTGCAGGACTAACACTGAAACCAGAGAAGTGCCACTTCGCCTACGATGAGCTGCTGTTCCTTGGTCACGTCGTAAGCAAGGATGGGGCTCGCCCAGACCCTCAGAAGACGGCTGCGATCGCATAGTTTCCACAGCGTAATGACAAGAAAGCTATACGAAGATTTCTTGTATTGTGCGCTTATTACCGGCGATTCGTCAAGAACTTTTCGCGCATCGCTGAGGCTTTGACCCAACTAACCAAGGCTGGCGTGCCTTTTAAATGGGAAACGCCGCAAGTGGAAGCTTTCAACGAGCGGAAGCGCCGCTTACAGTCCCCTCCTGTGCTCGGGCTCTTTGATGAAAACGCGGAAACCGAAATTCATACCGATGCAAGCAGTGTGGGCTTAGGAGCGATCCTCGTTCAGGAAAATGGCAGACAGGAGAAAGTTATCGCGTACGCTAGCCGATCACTGTCGATAGCCGAAGCCAACTATTCAACGACCGAGAAAGAATGTCACGCCATTATTTGGGCCACGTCAAAATTTCGCCCCTACCTACACGGCCGACCATTCAAGGTCGTGAGCGATCGCCATGTTCTGTGCTGGCTGGCAAATTTGAAAGATCCCTCCGGCCGCCTTGCTCGTTGGAGCCTGCGTCTTCAAGAATTCTATATAACTGTAGTCTACAAATGTGGCCGCAAGCATCCCGATGCAGACTGCTTATCGCGAGCCCCCGTAGACGCAGCACCAGAAGAGGAACACGTCGACGCTTTCTTAGGACCGGTAAGCCCCTGCAGTTTCGCGCAGCAGCAGCGCTCGGATCCTGAGCTGCAAAACTTAGTTGATTAACTAAAAGGCAAGCCCGCATCACCTCCCCGAGGGTTCAAGCGCCAACTGTCGTCCTTCGTCTTTCAGGATAATGTCCTCCTGAAGAAGAACTTCACGCACAACAGGACAGTGCATCTTCATGTCGTGCCCAAAAATCTCAGGCAAGAAATTTTGCTGGCATGTCATGATGAGCCGACTGCAGGGCATCTCGGCATTGCTCGCACGTTGCACCGCATCCAGGAGAAGTACTATTGGCCGCGGCTAGCTGCTGATGTTTCCCATTACGTCAAAACGTGCCGTGAGTGTCAGCGACACAAAACGCTTCCGATTAGACCGGCCAGACTCCTGAACCCCATACCACCTCCAACTAAGCCCTTCCAGCAAATAGGGATAGACCTCCTCGGCCCCTTTCCGACTTCATCATCAGGTAACAAGTGGATCATCGTGGCCAACGACTATATGACCCGCTACGCCGAGGCAAAAGCATTGCCTAATGGTGCCGCAACAGAGGTCGCAAAATTTTTCGTCGAACGAATTGTGCTCTGACACGGCGCCCCCGAAGAGCTCATCACGGAGAGAGGAACGGCGTTCACAGCGGAGCTGACACAAGCCATCTTACACTACAGTGAGACGAGCCATCGGAGGACAACTGCCTATCATCCGCAAACCAACGGACTCACAGAGCGTCAGAACAAAACCATCGCAGACATGCTCTCCATGTACATCGACGCGGAACACAAGACGTGGGACACCATTCTGCCCTATGTGATCTTCGCCTATAACACTGCCGTCCAGGAGACAACCAGGTCTATCCAATTCGAGCTTGTATACGGCAGGAAGCCCACGACAACACTCGGCACAATGCTCCCGCACGTTTCAAACGAAGGCAACCTCGACGTCGCCACCTACCTTCATCGCGCCGAAGAAGCCCGAATACTTGCGCGGCTTCGCATGAAAGAACAGCAGCACACCTACGCCCGACGCTACAATCTGCGTCGACGATACACGCATTACAAGCCAGGATATGGACACCAATTCGCCGCCGTGGATTGAGTGAGAAGTTGCTGCGACGCTACTTTGGCCCGTACAGGGTTCTCCGCCGCATCGGTGACCTGGACTGAAGTCGTTCCCGACGGCACGACAGCATCTCAGCGACGGCGCACACACCCGGAAGTCGTACATGTAGTACGCCTTAAGCCGTATTATGAACGCTAAAGGACTCGAAGATTACATTCTCCGTATTTATTTTTATTATACAGCATCGAGGCGATGCTTCTTTGGGAGGCGGGTAATGGCACGTATCATTGTATTGTCCGTTCGTTCGCGCTCAAGACCGGAGTAAAGGGGTGTGATCATTTTTGTTCGTGACGCGAGAAGCGACCGGACTGATCTCGATTGATCGCAGCCATGAAGAGCTGCTGCTACGTTTTTTCCAGATTACTGTAGATGATCTTGTCCTCGGCTTTAAATTGTGCGATGACGCGAGCGGCTGGTATTCGTAGTTCGACGACTGACGAGCACGTTTGTTGCTTACGCCGCCGCCGAGTGATTCAGTTCTTTTGCGGGCGCAAGTCGGCCCAAATAAAGAGCTTCGTTTGCAAGTCTCGTAGGTGCCTTCCTGACCGCTAGACTGCCGTCACTACGACGTGACAATATGCTTCTCTGTCGTCGGTATGTCCAGCTTGTGACGTATTTCCTTTACGCTACTACTTTCCCCTGCCTCCCAGTTTATGTGGAGTAAAACAGAAGGTGAATTAACGGCCGATTATGCAAAAATGCATCATCTTTAAAACATGCGCATTTCATTCACACGTCCTGTGCATAGTAAAGACGGCAAAGACGCAAAATGAGTGTGTGGCCAACCTGTGTTCTAGAAGAAACATTCGGCGCCAAAAGATAAATTTCAAAATAAATATTTCAGGAGCAGAGTGTGTTGCTGGGCAAGATGGTTTGACATCCTGAACGTGCAGCGCTGACAGCGGAAGGACGAACGAGAGAAGAGACAAAGAGGGCGCTGAACTAACAAGTGATTTCGAAGGAAGGCAATCCGTACATACAGCATCCAAGCTATTGGCTCATGCCTACTTAAAGAGGTTTGAGCATGTGGCCACGGGGCAGGGCTGGCCAAAAGAAAAGTGGGCAACGGCGTTGAGCTTGTGCCTTGGTGGCGAAGCACTTAGGGTCTTCGGTCGGCTCTCGCCTGAGGATTCCGTGGACTATGATAAAGCGAAGCTTGCCTTGCTTCAGAGGTTTAAGTTCACCGCGGTGAGGGTACCGAGAAAAGTTTCGCCAGAGCAAGCCCCAGGATGGCGAAACGGCCTCGCAATATGCTGCCAGGTTGTTTAGTTTCTTTGACCGTTGGGTCGAGATGCGGGGAGAAGGCCGCACTTTTGAGGTGGTTCGCGAGATGGTGGTGAGCGAGCAATTTCTGAACAACTGTCATTCTCGTTTAGCCCTTTTCTTACGTGAGCGGGAGGGCAAGACAGTTTCCAAACTGGCGGAGGCTGCCGATCATTTTCTCGAAGCACAGCGGCAAAATAACTTGTTGCTCTTTAAAGAGGAGGGTGAGCACACGATAGTTAAAGCCAAGGACGAGGTTTCACGTTCACAATCCCGCCTTCGATGTTTTCTTTGCGAGAATACTGGGCACAAGGCGTCGGATTGTCGGACAACGCCGAAGCAATTGTATTGCACCTGGTGCCGCGAGGTAGGACATGATGCCTAGTCATGCAAAGCTAAGAGACCAGGAGATCGTGAGGAGTCCGCCTGTTGCATGACACCTCGATATTCCCGTCCCGATAACCCTGCAGAGGTAACGCGCGTAGAGGGCCAGTTGGGGGAGATGGTCTGTCCTTCCAACCCGGTGGAAACTGCTATGCCCGTGGGGCACGGTGAGGTGTTCGGCCAGCCTGGTTCGGTATTACGGGATACGGGCAGCACCGGCATTGTTGTGCGTGAGTCCCTTGTACCGGAAGCGGCACTTACAGGGAAACAGGCTACATTATTCTTGGCCAATGGGACCCGTGTAGAAGTTCCGGAAGCGGAGGTGGTGATTTCTTCACCATACTTTTCAGGTAAGGCCATCGCGCGGTGCTTGTCTACACCCCTGTACGACATCATAATAGGCAATGTCCCTGGCGCTAAACCTCCATTCTCGGTTGACCCGCCAGTTCTCACTGATCAGGCAGTTTCCCTTGCCATTACGGGTGCGATCGATGTTCCTTCCCTTACGGTGACAGCAAAGGTTTCAGAGAGTAGCAAAAGCCCCACTCTTAACACACTCCACTTGTCGCGGCCGGAGTTTCGCCTCAAACAGGAAGAAGACCCGACCTTAGAGGTGTTTCGCAGGAAGTTGGGGCAAATATTTCGTGGCAATGGACAGACCGCCCACTCTTTTGACACAGATGACGGTGTTCTTTTCCGAACATACCAAGTGTGTCCTGGCCGAGTCGTTGAGCAAGCGGTGGTACCGAAGGGCTTACGCACGCAAGTTCTTAAGTTGGCGCATAAGAGTGCATTATCCGGCCATCAAGGAATACGGCAAACAATAGCTAGGGTGCTCAGTGAGTTTTACTGGCCCAGTGTACAGGCTGACATAAAGAGTTATGTCAGATTGTGTGATATGTGTCAGCAGACTGTGTCGAAGGCAAGGGAGAACAGAGTGAATAACATCGTAGGACGGGAACATGTAAAATCATGGTGGAAACCAAGGTCGGTTTGGAGAAAACGGTTTCACAAAGGAAAACGGAAGTACTAGCTGAAAAAGTTCTCGGGACGGTGAAGTGGTTTGATGTGAAGAATGGAATACAGAAGAATTTAGCCCACACCTGTTCTTGTATTGTCTGTGTTTGCTCATGTTTGTTTTTGAGTGTCCGCTACCTACTTTTTATGGCTTCCGTGTTTCCTCGCCCTCTATGGACGCTTTACGTTGACTTTCCATGTGCTCTCTATGCTGTGTGTGCGAATGTCTGTGGACGCTTCGAGCATTGACGACCATCGTATGTGTGGCGTGTAGTGTGCGCGCTGTGGTGCGGTGTTCTGTGTTGCGATCGCAGAACGCGTCTGGTGTCGCTCTCCTGAAGTTGAGTTCTTTCCCTTGGAAAAAAATTCCGAAGAGGGGGCCTTCTGTAAGGAGATAGCGCCACCCAGCGTCGTTCGAGAGGAGAAGAAGACAAAGCACGAGGAGCGCGTGCGGAGGGGAACGCCGGGACAGGTAGAAGAGGATTACGGGCAGAGAAGAGAAGAGCGCGGTGGGCGACGGACGTGGACGAGTTCTGGTGGCTCCCCGAGTTCCGGGCTTGGGCCTCAGCCGCAGACGTCCGGGCCACAAGACCTGGACATCCATCGTCGAGAACCTCAACCACCAGGCCCAGGCGCCACTCTTCTCCATCCATCCGTCAGCTGCTCAACACAGGCCGCCTCTGGCGCCTACGTGACCTTTCCGGGATACCAGACCTCGGAACCGTGCCGGGAGACCACGGACGCTGACGCTGCGGTAGCGTTGAAGGCCAACGGAGAAACGCCGGCAATAGTGCATCGCCACTGGAACGCCAAGATACTCCTTGACTGCCCGACACCCAGCCAGTCCTCCCCGCTCGTTGCTCGAATGAGAGACAAGTAGGGTGACTTTCCTTTTTTGACTTTCTTTTTCCTGTATTTTTCGTAAGCACTTTGTTCTGTTCCCCCGTGTGTTTTTCCCGTGTGTTGTTGCGTTGCTCTCTTGTTCCTTTCCTTTTTTTTTCACTCCCATACTGAAATTGGTTTCCTTTCCTATAAAATCCGCCTCGTTTATTGTTTATACCTTTGTGTTTGTTTAAAATAAGACCTGCAATCGCACAGTCCTCACACGCCGATCCGTCGGTATCATGTGATGACTTATGGTTGACGTTTAAGCATAAAGTGGAACACTGCATGTCCCTTTATGTTCCCACACGAGTAAAAACTGTAAAAAGTTTAATCCTTGGATAACTCGGGACATCATACATATGAAGCGCAAGCTGTCACGACTGAGGAAACTTAAACGACGTAAATCATCGGCAACTTGCACTGAACTCATTCGAAAACTCTCAAATGATCTAAAGCAAGCAATTAGGGCTTCAAAACTGAAATTTACACATGTTACCCTCAGCAACTTTATCAAAACCGCTCCCTAAAAATTTTGGAGATGTCTGAACTCTAGTAAGCACAAACGAAGCAATGTAACTCCGCATGAGGCTTTAAAGATAGCTAATGACTTCAATCAGTATTTTCAATCGGTTTTCACGTTTGACGACAATTCTGTGCCTTACCTAGATTCCCAAATAGGTGACTGTAGCTTAGACCTGCCCGAACTAACAATAACTGAATAGGGAATTTTTGCCCTTTTACTTAATCTTGACGAGAAGAAATTAGTGGAGGAGTGTACGATGGGGGGCTAGTTGGTAATCCATGAACTATGAACGAAAACCACGCAAAGGACGATACACAGGGAAGAAGCAGACAGGACGAGCGCGGACTTGCAACTATTTATTGAAACACATCTTCCTTCCATCACCAACCCTACGCATGCGCAACAACCAATCTCTATCTAATCGAGTTCAGGAACTTCAGTTCCTTCTTGTACAGATGGACCGAAGCCTCGCTTACACACTTTTCGGGCCCATATCTATCAATCTGCCAGGCTTCGATGACCTGACGTGTTTTCTGGTCTTTGGCCCTTCCGATTATCTTTGTGCGCTCAAAGAGTGGCGTGCATTTATTGTCACACGAAAGACAGTGTTTTGGCAAATGCATGCCGCTGTGAGAGCCCAACGAATTCTTATGTTCTTGTAGGCGCTTATTAATGCAGCGTCCCGTTTGTCCCACGTAAACTGAGCCGCAACTAAGCGGGATTTCATACACTACTCCCATTCTACAGGACACAAACTTGATTTTGTGGTTAACACCACAGCCTGCTTTTGTTCTTGATTCATTGTTAGCGCGCACAAACGGGACAGCTTACAAGGCGCCGAAAAGAAGATTTCCACACCGAATTTCCTTGCCACTCTCTTCAGGCCATGCGAGGTCTTATGTACATAGGGCAGTACTTCAAACTTCCGCCTCTCACGAATGACAGGTTCTCGAGCACTAGAAGTTGAGACGAGGGTTTTCAACAGAGACCCGGCAGCGGCCTGCAGAAGCGACGAGGGAAACCCAGCAGAACTTAGGCGTGCAACTTAAGCGGAAAAGCTGAGTGAAATCTTGTGAAAACAGGACTTAAATAATGATGACCTCAAGCAGGATGAAGCAATTCCTCTCTTAATAAGCTTGGAGTGACAGGAGTCATAGGGTAAAAGGGCCTTTTTTGTTCTAGGCATATACATCCAACACAAGTGGTCCGGTTCACTGAAAAACAATCTCAAGTCCAAAAACTGTAAGCAAGAGTTCTCAGGCAATTCTACAGTAAAATTCAAACTGGAAGCCTTGGATTTAAAAGACGATAAAACTTCATTAGTGACCTCTTGTGGGTTGTCATTGGGATTCATTATTAAGAGTATTAAAAAATCGTCTACGTATCGGAAAACTCGCGCGATGCGGTCGTCAGTTAGTGCCCGTGAGAGTGAACAGTCAACTTCCGCTAAATATATTTCAGTGAGAACTGGTGCCACACTCGACCCTATACAAATGCCTCGTTTCTGCACATAGAATTTATCCTCAAAACTCACTAGCGTTGAAGAGAGGTACACATTCAACAGTTCCATGAAAACTTCTATCGAAATGCCGCAGGCATTTTGGAACCCCACAACCCCCAAACGCTCTATACAGTTGCTGACCGCCATGAGCAGTTCATTGTGAGGAACCGAGTAAAACAGATCCTCAATGTCAACCGAGAAGCCGTAATTGACACCTGGCATGCCTTTGAAAATTTTCACCATTCCGTCCGAGCTGGTGATCTTGTAGGGGTCTTCAGGCGACAGACTCTTCAGGTGTCTTTGAAGGTATCGGCTAACAACTGCTTGCCAGGTTCCTCTCTCCGTTACGATTGCTCTAAAGGGGCATTCCAGCTTATGACTCTTTGCACTAAAAAACACAGTGAGCACATGCACCTTGTTACTCATCACTTAATTCTTCATCCGCTCAAGCTTCAAATCATCTAAAAGCGCAACCGCTTTGGCCTTCGCCTTCGTCGGCTTCACATCCGCAACTCGGAAGTTCTTGTTGATCGCTGTTAGTGCCTTCTCCCCGAATAGGTGCTGCGGTAGGACCACGAAGCCGCCTTCTTTTTCAGACAAAAGAACCCGTAGCCCAAGCCCAGAATCACAAATTGAGCCAGCCACTCTTCTCAGCAGGGAAGTGCAGTCCTTTTTCTGAAAGGTGTTGCTCACTGAATCAACTCCTTCCGAAAGGCAGCATCCTTTCTCTTCCCCTTCTACCTTGTCAGCGATCCTGTGAACCGAAGCCAAAAGCTCAAGTTTGCTGAGCGGTACTTCCAGGCTGAACTTAGGTCCCTTCCTGAGGACCCTTTCGATGTCGGTTGGAACAGTCGCCCCTCCAAGGTAGATAACAGGGACCTCACCTGTCTGCTTCTTTGGCGCCTTAGGTAGGCTTTGTCGTCGCTTGTTCCAAAGGAACTCAGTGGTAGTATCAGCCAGGTTCTGGTAGTCCTTGAATGTCCTCAGGCCGGCAGAGCCTGTCCCCTTCCAAGTGAAGCACACCAACCGCAGCCAGTCCCGTAGTAGTCGAACGTGTCTCCAACATTCGCTCCTTAAAATCTTAGCCATTCTTTTCCAGTGACCATCGGTGCAGCCGAGGAAGCCGTAGAGGCCCGCAACGCTGGGCGGACAGACGTGCTTCATCCTGCTTGAGGTCATCATTATTTAAGTCCTGTTTTCACAAGATTTCACTCAGCTTTTCCGCTCAAGTTGCACGCCTAAGTTCTGCTGGGTTTCCCTCGTCGCTTCTGCAGGCCGCTGCCGGGTCTCTGTTGAAAACCCTCGTCTCAACTTCTAGTGCTCGAGAACCTGTCATTCGTGAGGGGCGGAAGTTTGAAGTACTGCCCTATGTACATAAGACCTCGCATGGCCTGAAGAGAGTGGCAAGGAAATTCGGTGTGGAAATCTTCTTTTCGGCGCCTTGTAGTAGTAGTAGTAGTAGTAGTAGTAGTAGTGAAAATATTTATTTTTATTTATTTTTTTTCAAAAGGAAGAAGTAGGGAGTAGCGGGATGGGGATAGATAGATGTGGAGCTTCAGTGGTCGGTCTTCCCCTAGTCCAGGATCCCGTTGGCCTCCGCCGCTGCCTTGGCCCTCGTCACCAGCATAAGCTGTGTGCTCGGGTCGGAGTCAGCCAGAAGGGCCTCCCACTGCTCTAGACTAGGGCTATTTACCTTTGGTAGTAAAGGGCTTTTTTCGCAGCCCCAGGTGGCGTGGTACGTTGTGGCGTAGCCCCCACACCACACGCACTCTTTCGCGTATCTGTTCGGCCACATTTTGTGATACATGGCTCTGCTTGGGTAAGCTGTCCCGTTTGTGCGCGCTAACTAACAATGAATCAAGAACAAAAGCAGGCTATGGTGTTAACCACAAAATCAAGTTTGTGTCCTGTAGAATGGGAGTAGTGTACGAAATCCCGCTTAGTTGCGGCTCAGTTTACGTGGAGCAAACGGGACGCTGCATTAATAAGCGCCTACAAGAACATAAAAATTCGTTGGGCTCTCACAGCGGCATGCATTTGCCAAAACACTGTCTTTCGTGTGACAATAAATGCACGCCACTCTTTGAGCGCAAAAGATAATCGGAAGGGCCAAAGACCAGAAAACACGTGAGGTCATCGAAGCCTGGCAGATTGATAGATATGGGCCCGAAAAGTGTGTAAGCGAGGCTTCGGTCCATCTGTACAAGAAGGAACTGAAGTTGCTGAACTCTATTCGATAGAGATTTCTTGTTGTGCATGCGTAGGGTTGGTGATGGAAGGAAGATGTGTTTCAATAAACAGTTGCAAGTCCGCGCTCGTCCTGTCTACTTCTTCCCTGTGTATCGTCCTTTGCATGGTTTTCGTTCTTAGTTCATAGACATCTAGTGGCCTAGATAATATTACGAACACGTTCCTCAAGAGATACGCAGAGTGGGTATCGAAATATTTGCTGCTTCTTTATAAGAAGTGCCTAGATAACGCAGAAGTGCCGAAAGACTGGAAAATAGCTAAGGTTGATCCTGTTCATAAATCTGGGGACACTACAAATGTATCTAACTATCGCCCTGTTTCACTCACGTGGGGAGCACCCAAAATATTTGAACACATCATTCTTAAGCACATAGTAACATTCCTTGAAGAAAATAATCTACTGAGTTCTAATCAACACGGCTTTAGGAAAGGGCTATCAACTACAACTCAACTGCTGGATACGATCCACGATCTCGCATGCGCACTGGACCAACGTAACGAGATTGATGTTTTATTTCTTGATTTGTCGAAAGCGTTCGATCGTGTATCACAACCAAAATTTATGTTTAAACTTCAACATTTTCTTGGTTGTAATAAAATTACAAACTGGATACAAAATTACCTTTCAGACCGCAACCAGTTTGTGCAATATGACGGCCACGCATCGCACCATGTCAAAGTAATGTCTGGAGTACCTCAGGGAACGGTATTTGCACCCATATTATTTCTAATTTACATCAACGATCTAACAGTTAACCTTAACGCAACAGTCCGAATGTTCGCAGTTTTATAAAGAAATTAAATCGTACGACGATCAAGTCACATTAAACAATGCAGTTGGTCAAATAGCAGAATGGTGTCGAGAGTGGCAGATGACCCAGAATCTCGAGAAATCAGTGTGTATGACTGTATCAAGAAAAAAGAACCCGCTCGTTTTCTCATATGAAGTCGAAAATAAACCTTTAAAATCAGTCCAAAAATACAAGTACCTCGGTGTTGTCATCTCCTCTGACCTGAAATGGGATAATCATGTAGAATATATATCGTCAAAAGCATTTTCCGCACTCTTTTCTCTAAAGCGATGAATACCGACTGCCTATTCCGACACCAAGCTACTGGCATACCGTTCCCTCGACCTTCCTGTGGTCGAGTACAACATCCTGTGTTGGTTTCCGCACACACAGAAATGCATAAATAAGTTAGAAAGCGTCCATCAGAAAGCAGTAATGTTTATTTTTAACAAATATAAACGTAATGACTCTCCAACTGAACTTTTAAACAAGGCGAATCTCTGCACTATTAGTAACCGCGCCCGGATCTGACGCCTTAAATTCGTATTTTTCCTATTAAACGGTGCTCTTAAAATTGATTCTGAACTCTACTTAGTTCCTTCACCAAAACGCAATACCAGAACGAAACACTCGCAGCATTTAACAGAGTATAAATTCAATACTGACACCTTTCGTTATTCATTTTTTCCGCAAGCGATTAGGGAATAGAATATGTTACCTGCAAATGTTGTTAGCTCTGAATCTCTAAGTAGTTTTCTTTGTCAACTGTCACAATTGTTTATTTGAACTTTTTAGTAAGGCTTTGCTTGTACTTTTTCGAAAAAAATATTTTTTCACATTGTGCTTTATTTTGTGTTTAATACTGCGTCTTCCATTTCGAAACTGTCTCCCATGATTATCCCTTTTAGAATGTTATTTCAGTAGTGTGAACCTTCTTTGTGAGTTTTTTTCTTTTTTTTGTGACGTACCTAAAAAAACGAAAACAAACATGTACCCATTCTTGCAACAGCCTCGAAAGAGGCTAGCAGTATGTTCCAAATAAATAAACAAAATAAAAAGGCAGAAACTGCAAAAAAAAGCATGGAAATGCCAACATGCAAAACAGCTAAGGCTGGAAGCAACCACAGTGGCAAAAAAACAAGCGAGGAACCGGAAATAAATCTTGGAAGAGAAATTGGAGATGTTCGTCTCGTGCTCACAGAAGTACTTCAGATCAAATCGAAAATTGACGCATTAGAAGAGATAAAGGCCACTGTGGATGGTATTGAGCAGTTTATGCAGGAAATGTCTACAAAATACGACGAAGTTTTGTCCAAAATGAAACAACAGGATGCAGCTATATCTGCCCTTGGAAAGCGAGTGGAAAAACTCGAGGTTCTGGTAGCAGAACAAGAAAACCAGGAATTAAGGCAACAAGTTAACGAACTAGAGCAGTACAGGATACGCCAAAATTTAGAAATACTCGGGCTGCCCCATCATGAAAATGAAAACCTACTGGAAAAGCTTAATGTCTTGGCCACTGATCTCGATCTTCTGCCGCTTTCCGAGGCAGATGTTGAGGCTGTTCATCGATTGCCCTCACGGTCTATCAACGAGAGCACCAGCAACGAGAGTGCTAGTAGTGACAGTGAGGTCGGGGAGAGTTCAAAGAAGGTTACACCTGTTCTTGTACGCTTCGTATCCCGTTCAACCAGAGACGCATGGCTTGCAAAAAAGGGACAGCTAAAGGAAGCGAAATCTAAAATCTTCTTCAATGAAAACCTGACAGCACAGAACAAGGCCCTATTTTGGAAAATGAAAAAACGGCCAAAGAAAAAGATTATGAGCTTGCCTGGTTGAAGAATGGAAAAATGTTTGTTCGTCGTGGCCCCCGCAGCCGAGATATCAGGATTAGGACGACAAACGATCTGGATAAGATACGTTGAGTAACAGGCCGTATCCACACCACGGTAACTGATAGCAGCACCGTTGAAAATGACAGCCCCGTTCGCATATTCTTATCATGATGCTGATTCGTTCAAACATTCCAAGCGTCTAAGAGAAAAAAATCGACTTTCTTTATTCCATCTCAACGCGCAAAGCCTTCGGAATAAACAGGATTCTGCGGAAACCCTTTTAAATGCAATAGACCATAAATTTGAATTTTTAGCTTTCACTGAAACTTGTTTTAACAACGATTATGATGTCATACAATTTCCAGGATACAAATGCGTATCAATTTCACGCAGTAATAAGAGAGGGGGAGGTGTGGCCATTTATGTAATGAACTACCTAATTTATGTCACCATAGAAGATTTCTGTGTCATAGATCAGGACTTTGAGTGTGTCATGTTAAAATGTGTTGCAACCATATTTGCCGTTGTATACAGGCCGTCTGCTGGATCACAGGCAATGTTTTTAGTATTTCTTGAAAACATGTTAGAACAGTGCATGCAATTTAATTTAAATCGCCTGTAGTTATTTGTGGTGATTTCAATATCGATCTCTTATTGCCTGAATCTAATCAGCAAAGGATGGTTGATATTTTTTTCTCGTTTGGTTGTGAAAATGTAATACATATGCCAACTAGAGTGACTGATATGTGCCATACTTTACTAGATGTGTGTTTCACAAGCTACGAAAAGGATGATGTGCAAGCAGGTGCACTGATAGCTGATGTTAGTGACCATTTGCTTATTTTCATGTTATTTAAACCATACTTTACAACACAGTAATTCCAAAATCAGTGCACCGATTACATATAGAATCATTAATGAAGCAAAGACCACAATATTTAGAAACTTAGTAGCAGAAACAAGCTGGGCAGAGGTTTTTCAACTGTCTGACCCCGTTACAGCATATGACGTCTTCATTAAAACGGTTACCGAGCTCTATAATCAAGCCTTTCCTACAGTGCAATTCAAAAAAATAAAAAAGCCAGAAAACAGTGGATAAATGCTGAACTTGTGAAAAGAATTATAAATCGTGGCAGACTATTCGCCTCTTTTGTAAGAACAAAAAATCTAGACAGTTTGATTGAGTATAAACGAATTCGTAACACGTTAAGCTTTGATATAAAAAAAGCCAGGACCAGTTATTACCAACATAAGTTTACTGATATCTGCAACAACCCTAAACAGGTATAGAATACCGTAAACAAGCTAATGTCCAAAAATGAAAGAGACGGCATCTCTGAGCTCGTTGTAATTCGTGTGCCTTGCACAGGGGCGTCGCTTGCTGACAAACTTAATGAGCATTTTCTCATATCAGGGGCTTCACGTAAATCTCAGGCAAGTAACTGTGATTTTACATCGTATCTCACATCCAACGTCGAAAGCTCAATGTTCATGTTCCAACTACAGAATTAGAAATCTTAGAAATTAGAAAGCAGCAGTGCATGTGGTGCTGATGATATTAAAGTTCAACCTATAAAATCCGTTAGTCGCATGATTAGTCAGACACTTACGCATATATGCAATCTGATTTTGAGTACCGGAATATTTCCAGACAAACTAAAAATTGCAAATGTCTCCGTCATATACAAGGGAGGCATAGAAATGATATGAATAACTATAGACCAATTTCGGTACTACCAGTCCTCTCGAAAGTAGTTGAACAGGTTATAAACATCAGACTACTAAACTTCTCCACGCGAAACGATATCATCGCCGAACAGCAATATGGATTTCAGAAAGAGAAATATACTGAAATGGAGCTAATAAAAATAAGGATAAGATAATTGACAATTTTGAGCAGTAAATATATACAATAGGTGTTTTTCTTGACTTTAAAAAACATTCGATTCTATCAAGCACCCGATTTTGTTGTACAAGTTGTATAAATATGGCATTAGAGGAACGGCTCTCACATTAATAAAGAGTTACCTCTCAAATCGTCAACAGTACACGAGCATTCCGAATGCAAAGTCCAGCTTAGGTCTGATACATTAAGGAGTTACGCAAGGATCAATCCTTGGGCCGCTGTTATTTCTTCTTTATATGAATGATGTAATTAACGTGCCCTCTACACCAGAAATAGTACTGTACGCTGACGATAGCAATGTATTCTTCTGCGGACAAGATCTGGAAGCCCTCCAAGTAGAAACCAATATATGGCTGCAAAACTTATCCACATGGCTCCGCCCTAACGAACTGCAGTTAAACACTAAAAAAACTAAGTACATTATATTCCGCGCACGTAACAAGTGCATTAAACAAGAAATACAAATTTAATTTCGTGATGAACCTATCGAACGTGCAATGTTTCATAAATTTCTTGGCTTCATATTTCACGAATGTCTCGACTGGTCACCTCACATTGAAAAAGTTCGCACAGGTATCTCTAGGTCCATTGATATCATGTATAAATTAAAGGACCTTTTGCCTATGTGGCTAAAGAAACAACTATATTACAGCCTGGTACATTCGCGTTTCCACTATTGTTTTCTTGTTTGGGGCACAGCATCTAAAAGAAGCATAGAAAACATATACTTATTACAATAGAAATTTCTGCGACTAATAGATAATGCACCATACCTTAGCCACACTGCCCCATTGTTTAGGAAACAGCAATTGCTTGCACTGTGGAATTTTATAAACAGAAAGATAGCGTTGGCCACTTGCCAACAAATGCATTTTGATCCTACCTCCTTTTGTCGTAAGTATCTCACTAAAGCACACAGGTACAACCTACGGCACATAATTTATAATAAGGAAAAAATACGTACGAACTACGGCGCCCAGAAACTTAGCTACAGAATTTCCAGTTTTTTAAACGATCACCATCCTGCTGTAAACATCATTCAAGAAAGCAAATCATTGAAAGCGTTCAAAAATTGCATCACCATGTATGTGTTGTCACTCCAGGCATAACCGCTCTTCTCGTTTTTTTTTCCTTTTTATTCTGTTCTCTCCTAGTATTTCTCCAACTGTACATAAATGTTCAAGATGAAATTACTGCAGCTCACTGTTAACCAACCCTTTCTGTATTTCCATTTCGTTTTTGTGTCTATTTCATGCGCTGAATGTCTTGTGCTCTCGAATGGGAGCAAGAAGGGCGTGGACACTTTGTCAGGCACCCATGTGCCTTTTAGTCAGCGCCCTAGGCAACTGTACCATAGAGTTGTCTGAATAAACACTTTGACTTTATCACTATTAAGCTCGACGTGCCGGAGTTAAGATGCTCTTGACTGTGAGTTGAACTGATCTCCTGAAACGACACACTCATCCGCAAGCAACCTGATTTGCACTGAGGCAGACCGAACAACTTGGTATTGGTTCGTTATGATGGCACCAGCGCGCAAAATGAAAGCGCTCGTCGTGTGTTTCTTCAATTTTCTCGTCCTTCCAACAAAGCTATTTTGCACGTTAACTTCGATTACAGTTACAATTCCGTTGACATGCAGTAAAACAATTATTGTCCTTGCACATTCCCTTGGGAGACCCCAAAACCGACCGGAAGGCAGCCAGATTATCCCTCATTTCCTGCTACAAATTGATATCGATTGGTTCAATAGTGATTTATTAAAGTTATTGAATTTTCCAGAGGTTCAATGCGTCTGAGTTGTAGCATGAGTTTGTCATGCGGAACTCTACAGAAAGATTTGCTAAAATCTAGGAAATAGTTCATCAATCTACCCGTTCTTATTGAGGCATGATGCGAGTTAATGGATTATTGTCTCTATTTGTGCAATTGTTGAGTAGCCTTTTTTGAACCCATGCTGGAAATTAGCCAGGACTCAGTGTTCAACCATAACTTCAATACTCTTATAGCAATATTGTGTTTAATTAGTTTACAACTCAGTGATACAAAAGTTACTTGACTGCAATTTTCTAACAAATCCCTGCCACCTTCAATGTGTAAGGCCACGGCTCTAGCTATCTTCGACGCACTCGGTAATTTTCTTTAAAATAATCAGATACAAAATATAGTAACAAGAAACTTTGCAATGAACTCGGCATATCGCTTCGGAAACACGTTTCGAAGGTCATCAGGACGACATCCTGATTTGGTTTTTAAATTATTAGCATAGAAGCTACGCCAGGGTGTGAAATAGAATTCGCATTGGAGGGACTAAATAGTTCTCATTTTATTAACTAATACCAAAGCTAGAAAACAATGTGAAAGTGGTCGTTGAAACGGCACGATGGGTAACGCTGTTTGGTTTCTATAGAACCATAAGCACATAGTTCAGAAACTGGTTTGTTTATTTTCGCTTTCAGAACTCAAAATATTTTTTTTGGTCCTATAATGAATTTTGACACCTTACGAACACTTTACTGCACGTGCAAGGTTTTCATTTATTTGTTTTAGTAAAAAGAAATATAGGCGCGGTTTCTATATCCTTTTCATCTTTCGCTTCAGGAGAATTACTTCCTGCACCATCCACGGTGTCCGCCTGCGAACTAGTTGAGGTTTTCTCTACACAAACTCGTGTATACAGAAGTAGCACATAGCTTTAAAACGGCACCAAAGTGTGGTCACATCATTGTATGTAAAATCAGCCTGTGAACAGAAGGTCTGCACACAGAAGGTCTGTGTGGACAACTGAATTCCGCTAATCGATGTAAGGCATAGCTGATTCAAATCATTCGCTGGCCCCTTTGCACGATGCGTGTCAATACTCACACCAGGGATGATGTCGTGCGCCTTCAGCGTGGGTGGAAAAACAGCCCAGGCGAGCTTGTGCAGCGGCATCGGCATGGTGGTTGCAAACTTCCATGCACGCTCCGTTCCGCTGATTCTTTTGGCGGCATTCCTTCGATCCGGTGGGAGGAAGAAATCGGAGCTCTGCTTAAAGCAAATTCCTGACCAATAATTTGTTCCATTACAAAAACTTAAATGCACATTGACATTACATAAAACGAGTCATTTATATGTATTGAACGGCATGTAGGGCGCTATCAAAAGAAGCCTTAGCGCTCATGTCCTTAGTGCATGTCCATCTCTCACACTCTATAAAAATGGCCTCACTGTAAAAGGTGCAAACCTCACAAGGTGCAAAACATTTAATAGTCACGGCTGTTTGATGTGCTTCACGCCAATAATTTTTTTTCTTTAAAAATAATAACGCCTACTCTGACTCTCGATGTTGTCAATTCTGCTGCATGAAGAAATCAGTATTTTCTCATTTATTTGAAATAATTTTAGGGCAGTGAGCTTCTACGCAGAAATGCGTGCTTATTTTCGCGTCAAAATGAAAAGTAGCTTAGAGCTCTTCGTTCGCAAAATTATCAATTCAAGATGGTTTCCTTGAGTGGGAAGGATATTTATGTTGGCAGAAGTTGCGAGCGGGAGAAAAGGCAATACTTCTGTGCATTGAAATATTTTGCCACTGCGATATCTGTATTAAGAGGTTATGGTAGTACAATACGTTACGACATACGTACGCTGAAATTTGTTTATAAAGAACACCCTATCACTGCATATTTAACCCTACAAAAATCCACCAAAAATAACCACAAACCTATGCAGGCAGTCATGGGGATACCACAAGCAAACACTATAGACAACAACTGATAAAGAACCAAGTACTCCCATAGTTCGCTTTGAGACGTATGCAAGCAGCAAAGAATTTGACAGAGACATTTAAAACTACTATGTGTGGAAATGCGAAAGCCTTAGTCTCTCTCGGTGCATCGTAGCGCCTCTACACACGCATCCCCGACGCATACACGCGCGCGTTTGACACCACCCCGAGCGCTGTACCGCGAACGGTTGCATGCAAGAGAAAGGAAATTGCACACTAGCTCTTTGGGCACCTCAACTGCTCCTTAAGGGAAGGGGCAAACAGCCTGGGAAGGCAAGCAATTGAAAGTGGGCATGTCATCGGTTCGAATCCCTGTCGCAAGCTAGCCTCCAACTTGACTAGCACAAGTATGGAACCACACAGAACGCTGTAAAAAAACGACTGCGTCACAATTTTGGTACAAATACAGTCGGGAAAACTGAGGTCGGCCAAAGCTGGGTATCTATAAACAAACGACATGCACAGAATGGTCCACTGTTAAAGGGACCCTCGCGCAGGGTGGCCGATGCGCTCCGCGAAGCGCCCCTTTTGAGAAGCGGCGAGAATAGGCGACACCAGGTGCAGGCGCAGTAACGCGGAAGTTGGAGCCAGCCACGCGTCGTCTGCTACGGCGCTCCTTTGGCGCTTGGCTTGCTGAAGAAACTCTGGAACGCGACGGCTGAATTAAAAAAAAAAAAAACAGATTTCTCTCGCAGCTACATAATGGACGTGCGTTTCTGCAATATATTTTTTGTCATTTCCGATTCTTATTAGGCAATTTTTCCGCTATGCAATAGTGGTGCAGGACAGACATCTCTAGCTGTCGTCCACTTTCTGCTCTGAACCCACGAAAGCAGTCTCCTGTAGCTGCGGCGGGGCTATTAGTACATTTCGTCCGCCGCGATCTCGAACTGACGGCTGCCAGAAAGGTGAAACCGTTGTGAACCGAACAGCGCTTTATCACCGCCGCCTGACACCTGGGATATAAGAAATGCCGCATCATCCCTTTTGCGACCGGGCTGCTTTCGAAATCAGCGGCTTTCTGGTTATCTCCAGGTCAGTTTGCGTTCTGCCTTTATTTTAGTCTTTCATACGAAATTAGTTCGAAGAACGACACCCTTGGCGTGTGGCGGGGTAGCTGCGCCGCTCTTTTGCAGACAACACGCGGCCGGCTGCGCGTTCCACGCTTAGTGCCCATTTGCCTGGAGCCGCCGATTGGGCACTCGGACGTTGCATTATGCTCACTGTTTGAGCAGAACGAACCTGAAGTATTTTTTGCACGAAACAGCTGCACCGTTTGTCGTTCTGGAGTACGCATACCGCAACCATGTCGGCAATTGATATTGGGCGATGGACCAAATGCACTAATAGCCTCACCGAAGCTACAGAAGGTAGCTTTCGTGGGTTCAGAACAGAAAGTGGACAGAGCTGGGGATGTATCTCCTTCACATTGCATCGCAGAAAAATTGCCTGAGAAGAATGCGAAATTAAAAATACATTGCTGAAAAGCACGTTCACGATGTTGCTCCGAGGAAAATCTGGTTTTTATGATTAAATCAGCCGTCACATTCCAGAGATTCTACCTCAGCAAGCCAGGCGCCGAAAGAGTGCCGTAGCAGACGACGCGTGGCTTGCTGCACTTTTCGCGGTTACTGCGCATGCGCCTGGTGTCGCCGATTCTCGCTACTTCTGAAAAGGGACGCTTCGCGCAGCGCGGCGGCCACGCTGCGCGAAGTTCCCTTTAACAGTGGACCATACTGTACATTATTGTCTGAAATGACTGTGCTCTGCTTGCTGTGCGCGTCTTACGGCTGCTTGATGACGGAATCTTATTTTTCTAGCCAGTGCTGGCATTTTCCTTACCACCCGCGAGTACACACACGCTGCCAGCTTTTCTCGTAATGGGACCAGTGACGCTTTGGCATTAAAAACTATAAACGTGGGGAGCACATACAGCCACAGTAGCTTGAACAGGAGGATTACACAGAGGCATGGAGATGCTCCGAGGTTCGCCGAATAAGCAAAAATAAAAACGACGGACGTGAGAATTTGAAATTAGAAAAGTAGAATCAAACCATTTACACACAGAAAGCCTAGCAGACAATAGTTGACTGCAAAAACGTAGAGCGATAACGACTAATGAAGCTTAAGAGGAAGGTTATGAAGCAAAAGTACGACCGTAGTAGCCTGCAAAGGAGCCAATAAATAATGAGGCTAGAGAAACGCTAGAGAAATGTGAGCACGTCATCCTGAAGCAAACCAGAGGGCATGCTGACGGACGCTTCTTTGAGGTCTGAAATATAGGAAGTTTCCTCTATTTCGTAAGCCAGCTTGTAGTTTCTGGAATGTTTTCAAAACTATTGCCTCCGCGAAGGAAGGGAAGCATTGTTGTTTACTCTCACGTTTTCGCCAACGAGGACGCAAGTTCCACAGTGATGACCCTGCTTTATTAACATCGTGATTGTTTAATGCTTTTCTGTTAGACCGGTTGATTTGTCCGGTCTGTGCCTCGCCTCCCGATATTGGGAGGGAATAGACCAAGCCTTTCACGCTCGTCAGAAAGGTGATTTTGTGCAAAGTGATGTAGCATGGTCCTATACCTGGTGTCTCAGCCAACACATTTGTTTCGTGCTTGACGCTTTGAACATTTTTTCGCACATCCCAGAAGATAGAAGCTCTTAACGAGATCCGGATTTTGTCAGCCTGCATACTTATTTAGAAGAGATTTCCTGAATTTTTTGCTCGCATGACCCCGTTAAGACTATATTATAAGATGATAGTACGACTTTCAGAAGATTTTAGTCAAGATAGAAAGAAATTTAGCCAATGCAAGCTAGCATCTCATGTCAAAAATGCACATAAAAGAATCATGGAAGAAATGCACCCCCATCATAGCAATAAGCATGCCGGAAACCTAACGTTGTATTTCCCAGAGTCCTTCAACTTTAAAGCTCGAATGGTGCAGACGCCCTGCAGATACGAAATGTACCATTATACAAAGTAAACGATTTGAACCGAGCGCGAAAACGAAACCACTCGAGTGCACAACAATGAAACTTCTGTGCCAACAGGGCGCCGAGGTTCCGCTCTGGGTTCGGGAACTCTCACTAAGTTCAGACGGCCTGGTATCATCATCGCACTCGAAGCTGCTGTCTGATACGCAACCATCCGTGCTTCAAACTTGCTGTTTTCTGGATACCTTTTTACACTGAGCGCAACGCAACTCATTTTGAACATTTTCCTTGCCTTACCGCTTAATATCTTTTTTATAAATTTTATACCTCCCGGCACCTGTGTTTACATTTCCTTTTGTCGCACATCTTGTTCGTGCGTTCCACTCCATGTGCATGTCGAACGTCTGAGTGAGGTTGCGCGGGTTCTATCAGCATCGCATACTTGTGACACCCGCAGTTAAAAGAAACGCAGCTTATTAGAAGCAAGGGCAGTGTTGCAGTCGGTATAACCATTAGGGCAACGGCCCTGAGACTCAGGCACCACGGAGACTCGTGGCCTCTCAACTCAGTCATAGTGAGCGAATCAGTTATAGCGAGACAGTCCTCGGCCCGCATTCGTAAACCTTACACTTCCTCAGGGGCAGTGACGGGTGCAGGGCGGGGCAGAGAATCTAGCCATGCCTTCGAGGCACGCCGAGGTCGAGGGACCTCAATAACATGGACCCGCACCAACTCGCCCAATTTTCCACCCTTTTGAAATAATATAGCGAGTGGAGAAAGCAGAATAAAGGCGGGAGGTATGCAATGCAGACGAATACATTTGCTCAGAACAGTGTATTGCGAGCTATGCTCTCGTACTCAACACGCGCAAAGAATGACACTAATCACGAACGACTTTTGTTCTTTCGTCCAGTGTGTCATAGGCATTAGTTATGGAAAGAGGTAAGAATAATGCGCGAGAGCTCGCATAGTGTTTCGTCCGTTGCCAGCACTACAAGTGGAAAAGAGTGTTCCACCATGTGCTCGTCAAATTAGGCCAGCACTACGTACTACCTCCGCTGACTGAGGTGAGCAAGCTCTTCTGAAATCGAATTCGACGCGGAAGACCATGCACTGGACATAGGAATTATTCACCCACTCTAGTTGTATCAGCTGCGCTTCACAGGTTATGCCGGCAGGAACTACTAGGCCAGGCGCCGAAGTACTTGTAGAATTCTCTGTTCTCGTACATGAAAATTAATAAGAAGACAAGGAAGGAAACGACTCCGGAGTGCATCGCGAGTTGCTTCATTGGGGTAGCATTTACAGAAACGGAAACAACAGAGGACGCCGTTGAGCTCCCACGGTTTCAGACACGCATATACACAGTCCATTAAGATAATTTCATCATCATTATCATCATCATCAGCCTGACTACACCCACTGCAGGGCAAAGGCCTCTCCCATGTCTCTCCAATTAACCCTGTCCTTTGTCAGTTTCTGCCACTGTATCCCCACAAACTTCTTAATCTCATCCGCCCACCTAACTTTCTGCCGTCCCCTGCTACGTTTGCTTTCTCTTGGAATCCACTCCGTTACCCTTAAGGACCAGCGGTTATCTTGCCTTCGCATTACATGCCCTGCCCAAGCCCATTTCTTCCTCTTGATTTCAACTAAGATGCCATTAACCCGCGTTTGTTCCCTCATCCACTCCGCCCGCTTTCGATCTCTTAACGTTACACCTATCATTTTCCTTTCCATAGCTCGCTGCGTTGTTCTTAACTTAAGCTGAACCCTCTTTGTTAGCCTCCAAGTGTCTGCCCCATAGATGAGTACCGGTAGGATACAGCTGTTGTATACTTTTCTTTCAGTGATATTGGTAAGCTACCATTCATGATCTGAGAGAGCCTGACATATGCCCTCCACCCCATTCTTATTCTACTAGTTATTTCCCTCTCATGATCCGGATATGCGGTCACTACCTGCCCTAAGTAGACAGATTCTCTCACTACTTCCAGCACCTCGCTACCAATTGCGAACTGCTGTTCTCTTGCTAGGCTGTTGAACATTACTTTGGCTTTCTGAATGTTAATTCTTAGCCCCACCGTTCTGCTCTGCCTGTCTAACTGATTGATCATGCTTTGCAGTTCTTGTCGTGAGTGGCTTAGCAAGGCAATGTCATCAGCGAATCGCAAATTACTCAGGTATTCTTCATTAACTCTTATCCCCAACTGTTTCCATTCCGGTCCCCGGAATACCTCCTGTAAGCAGGCAGTGAAGAGCATTGGCGAGATCGTGTCTCCCTGCCTGACACCTTTCCGTATTGGAATTTTATTGCTGACTTTATGGAGAACTATAGTAGCTGTGCAATCGCTATAATATCTTCCAATATTTTCACATAGCACTCTTCTACACCCTAATTTGGTATGCGCGAATTATGACGCCGATGCCCACAGACAGAAACAAACGATCCTGCATTGAGAAACTATGGAGACTGCCAGACTGCCAAGAATAACAAAAATGATGATGAGGAGGCCGGCCTACCACAAGCAGCCGCGAACACTTCAGCCGCGACTAATTATTTTGAAACCCTATATATCAGGTTCATCACCAACCCAGAAAACGCTGTCTAATCGTGAAAATAATACAGAAGCAAAATATCTGTCGCGAGGAAAGAAACACTTCTCCAATATGCGTCAGCAGAATTAAACGTTTCCCGGCTGCGTTTGACCGAGGCACAACGCTGCTCCGTTCTTCTCGCCTGCCTCACACAACATACAGTTATCATAGAAAAGAACGAATGCGGCAGTTCGCATAGTAGAGCAGGTCTTTTTTTTTTCACGGTAAACCTCGAGCATTTGCCCGCCGCGATATCAGTCCCTACTGCGGCCGCTCTGAAATTACATCTTCATCATCATCACCCTGACTACACCCACTGCATGGCAAAGGCCTCTCCCATGTATTTCCAATTAACCCTGTCCTTTGCCAGTTGCCGCCACTGTATGCCCGCAAACGTCTTAATCTCATCCGCCCACCTAACTTTCTGCCGTCCCCTGCTACGTTTGCTTTCTCTAGCAATCCACTCCGTTACCCTTAAGGACCAGATGTTATCTTGCCTTCGCATTACATGCCCTGCCCAAGCCCATTTCTTCCTCTTGATTTCAACTAAGATGTCATTAACCCGCGTTTGTTCCCTCACCCACTCCGCCCGCTTTCGATCTCTTAACGTTACACCTATCATTTTCCTTTCCATAGCTCGCTGCGTTGTTCTTAACTTAAGCTGAACCCTCTTTGTTAACCTCCACGTTTCTGCCCCATAGGTGAGTACCGGTAGGATACAGCTGTTGTATACTTTTCTCTTCAGTGATATTGGTAAGCTACCATTCATGATCTGAGAGAGCCTGACATATGCGCCCCACCCCATTCTTATTCTACTAGTTATTTCCCTCTCATGATCCGGATATGCGGTCACTACCTGCCCTAAGTAGACAGATTCTCTCACTACTTCCAGCACCTCGCTACCAATTGCGAACTGCTGTTCTCTTGCTAGGCTGTTGAACATTACTTTGGCTTTCTGAATGTTAATTCTTAGCCCCACCGTTCTGCTCTGCCTGTCTAACTGATTGATCATGCTTTGCAGTTCTTGTCCTGAGTGGCTTAGCAAGGCAATGTCATCAGCGAATCGCAAATTACTCAGGTATTCTTCATTAACTCTTATCCCCAACTGTTTCCATTCCGGTCCCCGGAATACCTCCTGTAAGCAGGCAGTGAAGAGCATGGGCGCGATGGTGTCTCCCTGCCTGACACCTTTCCGTATTGGAATTTTATTGCTGACTTTATATAGGAGAACTTTAGTAGCTGTGCAATCGTTATAAATGTCTTCCAATATTTTCACATAACACTCTTCCACACCCTGATTCCGCAATGCCTGCATGACAGCTGAGGTTTCCACTGAGTCAAATACTTTCTCGTAATCAATGAAGGCTATATATAGGGGTTGGTTATATTCTGCGCATTTCACTATCACCTGATTGATAGTGTGAATGTGGTCTATTGTCGAGTATCCTTTACGAAAGCCTGCCTGATCATTTTCTTGACTAAAGTCCGAGGTTGTCCTGACTCTATTAGCGATTACCTTAGTAAATACCTTGTAGGCAACGGACAATAAGCTGATTGGTCTGTAATTCTTCAAGTCCTTGACGTCTCCTTTCTTATGAATTAGGATAATGTTAGCGTTCTTCCAAGCTTGTTGTACTCTCGAGGTCACAAGGCATTGCGTATACAGGGTGGCTAGTTTTTGTAGCACAATCTCTCCTCCGTCCTTCAACAAATCTGCTGTTACCTGATCCTCACGAGCTCCTTTCCGTCTTTGCATTGCTCTTAAGGCTTTCTTTACTTCCTCCTTCGTTACTGGCGGGATGTCCCATTGCTGTGCTCGACTGCCTCCTTCAGTAACTTGGTTTGGTTTGGTTTATGGGGTTTAACGTCCCAAAACGACTAAGGCTATGAAAGACGCCGTAGTGGAGGGCTCCGGAAATTTCGACCACCTGGGGTTCTTTAACGTGCACTGACATCGCACAGTACACGTGCCTCTAGAATTTCTCCTCCAAAGAAATTCAACCGCCGCGGCCGGGATCGAACCCGCGTATTTCGGGTCAGCAGCCGAGCACTGTAACCACTGAGACACCGCAGTAACTTGATTACATTCGCTACTGTATAGATTTGGGTAGAACTCGGCTAATTCAACTGTCTTATCCATATTGCTGATGACATTGCCCTGTTTGTCTTTTAGCGCATACATCTGGTTTCTACCTATGCCCAGTCTTCTCCTCACTGATTTTAGGCTACCTCCGTTCCTTAGAACATTCTCCATGTTAAACTTTCTTATGTCGGCTACCTTGCGCTTATTTATTAACTTCGATAGCTCTGCTAGTTCTAATATTTTCTGACCGGTTCCGATGTGTAGCCAGAGTAGCACAGATCTTCGCGTGCATTCACCAATATTATCCCACCAGTAGCGATCGGTTATAAGAAACATGCATATCCTGGCATATGTGGTTCAAATTTGTCCTACCTGTTGCGATGCGCGGCCAAAATAGCATACATTCCGACATACGTTCGTCAGTGTTGTCTGACCAGTTCTGATGGCTCGTCGACGTTGAACATTGCACTACTTAGCCTGTGCGCGTGGTTGCGCGGGAGCCAAGTATTGTAGTATTCTTCATAAACCGTGCAAAGTAATTTTTCGTTAGGCCGCAGTGCCTTTAGAAAGGGGAAAAAACAGCTGACAACGCACTTCTCAATTTCGTCGATTTAACGGTGAGAGAGCCTTGCAAAGCGCGAGCTCCCAAAGTAAACAGCGCCGCGCTGCTCCAGCCTTTTGGCAGCTGTATGCGATCTGGTCGTTTTTGGGTATTATGTACTCGGGTCTTTGATTAGGAGCTGTCTTAGAGCGTGCGCTCTTCCTTGCTCAGTCCCTCAGCTTTGCGTCAACGTCGTCGGCGGCGGCCGCACCGCCATCCGCAGGACCGAATCTTTCACTCTTCCTCTCTCGATCGTCGCACGCTGGGATGATTTTGGCTGAGCCGCCCCCAGGCTAGGGAAAAACGAGCGCCGTGTGCGCGCGTGCACGTGGCCCAACCACTCTACATGACGCAGAGCGACCCCTGGTTCCCCCGCTGTCCCTAAACGTGGTCTGATGGCTTGCGGATTAAACTAGGCCCAACATCAACGATTCCGGGGCCGTTGCCTGACCTGTCCAAAGTTGCATCTGGGGGAACGGAGAGATGATCTCTGATCTCTGCTGGGTGAGATGATCTCCAGGAGAGAAGAGCCAACGAGGCGACACGTTCCACGCATTTTGCGATGGAAGGCAGAGAGCAGATCCAGGGGTAACCGTGTTCAGACAGACCGCTTCATTCGAATGCGCTGCCAGAAATTCTGCGGTTTGGGTCGCCAGCATCTTGTACCCTCTAAAGCGACGTTCTCTTTGTGATTTGTTAGTGCGTCTTAGTCGGCAATCTATGCAGTCTCCTAAATAATGAACTTAATTTTGTCGCAAGAGCGCCTTTGTGATTCTTCGCCCACTGGCCCAAGCCGCTCTACAATTGTGAGCGTGAGCTTGATTTTAGCAGTCATGACCGATATCTTTCACCTGAGGCAATATGACAGATATATGTGGTAAACATTCAGACGGTATGAGGGCTGGAGGGATGACAGTAAGATTAAAATGTCTTATCTGATCCATTATACTCAGCATGCAGCAATTCACTAAGGTATCACAAAACCGACATCGCTGCATAACAAAAATTTAAGTGTCAAAATCGTAAAAGCCTTAAATGTTGCTGCTGGCACTGCAGCGAACGCCCGAACATTTCGATCACATCACACACCCGAAACTTCCCTGTGAGTTTTTAGTTACTCCATGCAAAATTTTCGCGCTACTGTATGGTACCTAAGTCATTTTGCTTCACCTTGCCAAAGCTATAGACTAGATTTGTTTGTACATCACCAGTGGCGCATTTTTCGCGCCACTTTTAGTAGTAATCATATACACAAGCTCATCCGTTGAGTTCGCAATCCATCATCACGCGTTCCCTGCATGCTTCATGATCGAGGCACCTTTGTATCCTTTTACCATAACCTGATGTTTATTGTGTGGTTAAGAAAAGTGGATGAGCGATTATGTAAAGTTCTTGAACTTTTTGATGCTGTCAGCAAATTTTATCAGCGTGGCTCGGCAAACGTTAGCAAGTTTTAAAAATGCGGGGCCCTGGGCGAAAGAAAACATCTTTGTAGTGCTGCGAATCGTGTGGCATAGTCTGTGGTCAGTTCCTTCTGGAAAATTACTTTCGTTGATAAGTCCTAGTTCTTAAGATGCAGTTCAGGAGAGCAAGCTGCCGGGCTAGTTGGTGAAGCATGTTAAATTGAATTCAGCGCAAAAATACAGACAAGGGACAAAGAGAGACACACTGAGGCGTTCACGAGCGCTCGTGAACGTCTCAGTGTGTCTCTCTTTGTCCCTTGTCTGTATTTTTGCGCTGAATTCAATTTAACAACCTAGTTCTTAAAGCTGGCCCGGGGAAAAAGAAAATTTTGAAGCAGACTGAAATGTTCTCAGTAAGGCACGAGTTATGGAGCTTTTATTTTACTCTCCTCAAAGAACTAGCACGAACAGGTTGTTCGTGCATAATTTGCGGCCACTGCGAAAGCAAAGCCGCTGCCCCGGAAACGAGCGGATTTTGTTGTTAGAGAGAGTGCGTCTCGAGGCGGTAGCTACTGCTATCACGCAATTTACCCCAGGCCAGTGTAGGAAATGTTGTTCAATTAGCCTGAAAACTGAACAACTCTTCAGGATGTAAAAGTTCTGAAGACTAAGTCACACGGCTATCAGCGGCACCAATCTAGTTGGTTTCACACACGTTGCTAGGGCACTACGTTTTTTAAGACCTTGGTTACAGGCTCCCGGTTGCAGTTAACTCTTACGTGGCATATCGTAAGAGAAAAAGAAATGCTGCTGTCTGGATTCACGCACAGGCGCTAAGAACCGCGTTTTTTTCCGTAAATGAGAATATCCGGTTATATACAGTTCCAAACGCGTCATATAAGTTTGGCTGCTGAAGCGTGGTCCACTGCCGTTGTCCGGTCTCCAAGTATTCTGCTGCATTTCTTTGATCTGACCGTCTGAATCAACCTGCTCCTTTACCTTCGGACCTGTGATCATGCCCTTAACTTTATGTCCTCAAAATATTTCTTCAGTTTTGCGCATATGATGCTAGCGGTTATTGTATATATTGTAAGGGAAGACTTGACGTAAGACGTTTATTCTAGCCCTCTGCCAGAGACGTGTTCCAAGCGAACAGCCCCAAGCGATGACGATGGGTATCTTCAGGTGAAGGAGAATGAAGTCGCAGCAAGAGAGGCGACGACGACGAAGGCTAATAAATTTCTCACAGTATATGTTACTGCAAATATAGTCTTGCTTTTTGGTTATTTATGTAGTGTCTTTATTACAGACTTGATCTTTTATGACGTTATCTTCACTCATTCATAGATATTCTTTTTCATTCATTGTACGCATTTCTGGTTGTCCATTTCTTCTGTGTTGTCTATTAGTGGCTTGTCTCAGCTCCCGTCGCGAAAAAAAGTAGCCTGCAACGTTGGCAGGTAGCAAAACCTATGTAAAGTTTTAAATTTAAGAAATATCCTACAGCCCCGGTGCGGTGCCTCAGTGATTACGGCGCTCGGCTGTTGACCCGAAAGACAAAAGTTCGATCCCGACCGCGGCGGGCGAATTTCGTTGGAGGCGAAATTCTAGAGGCCCGACCAAATATTTAAGGGAATCCCCCAAGGTGGAGTAGATTTGTAATAAGGGAGTAATTACTCATTGACTAACTTTTAACTCCGAAGTTTCTGTGAAAGCTGCATAGCTTTCCTTTGTGGCCGTATGGCTGCGCTCGGGTGGACGCCAATGAATAATTACTCCCTTATTCTAGAGGCCCGTGTGCTGTGCGATGTCAGTGCACGTTAAAGAACCCCAGGTGGTCGAAATTTCTGGAGCCCTTCTCAACGGCGTCCCTCATAGCCTGAGTCGCTTTGGGACTTTAAACCCCAATAAACCAGACCAAACAATCTTGAATTCATTTTGATGCCGTCCTTTGGACCTGGTTTTTCCCTTCTGCAGTTGGTATATTTTCATATGTATTTATTTATTTACCCTCAGGGCCGTTAGGCGTTACAGAGGGGAGTGGGAATAATATGCAAGTACAAAAACAAAAGAGCAGCTAGAAAAATTGAATAGAGTTACAGCACACACTGGTATAAAATCAATAACAGAATTAACAAAAGGCAGCATTACACAAAACAAAACATAAAAGAAAACAGCAGCTAATAAATTAACAAAGTTATAGACACATACTTATATAAAATTAATAACAGCGTTCCGAAATGCAGCAGTATCAGTAATTATAGCAATATTGTGAGGAAGGTGATTCCAGCTGACACAAGTTCTGGGTATGAATGAATCGTGAAAACATCTTGTACGACAAGGAGGGATCCAAACTTTGTGACGGTGATCAATGCGTGCGGAAATATAGGGTGGTCTTCTTAGCAACTTCTCTTTAAGATAAGGATTATGATAAATTTTGTGAAAAGTACATAATGAAGCTATTGACCTTCGATGGGAAAGAAGCTGTAGGGAAAGGTTAGTTTTCATGGCAGTTACACTACTAGTACGATGATAGTTGGAAAGTATGAAGCGACAACCGTGGTTTTGAATTGATTCTAAGTCAGAAATGAGAGATTCGACCCCAGGGTTCCACACCGATGAAGCATATTCCAATTTAGAGCGGACCAATGTTTTGTAAAGTATTAGTTTTAATGAACTCGGTGCACATGAAAAATTTCTGCGATGGTATCCAAGCATGCGATTGGCGTTATTTGTAATGTAGTCAACATGAGTTTTCCAAGACAGGTTAGAAGAGACGTAACACAAAGATATATATAAGACGACACAGTTTCAAGAGTGATGCCATTAATGCAGTAGGTAGAGGGTGTATTAGATAGACGAGAAATGGGCACATGCTTGCATTTAGTAATGTTTAGCCTCATACTCCACAGGTTACACCAATCCAGTACCTTGTTAATATCTGACTGAAGAACACATACATCATTATCAACATTAATTTCGCGGTAAATAACACAGTCATCGGCAAAAAGACAAATGGAAGACGATATATTAGTTGGTAAGTCGTTTATATTGCCACGCGCCTAACGCGCCGCGCGGCCTCCGCGCTGAGTCGAAGACGACGACGAAGCGGCGGTGGGCTCTCGAGGCGCGCTTGTTCTGTTCGGTGTCCTGGAACCTGGCGCTGTAATTAAAAGAAGGCTCCCAGTCTTGGCTTCTTCCCGACGCCTATCTCCACGGCCTCTCTGGTCGTGACACTGGTGGAGGTGCGGCCGATGCTCCCTACTCCTGAGGACGACTCGACACGCCCGCCTCTTGTGACCACCCCTGTCCATCGTGCCAGCCGGAGGATCCGAGGCTTGTCCCCCGAGGCCCTCCCTTTTGTCGGTGAGCCCTCGACTACCCTACACTCGACTACACTCATGGCGACGCCAATACCCGCCCTGCCTCCGACTGTCCCTGCAGCCAGCCCCGCCTATCTCACTCTTCAGACCCCACGAACGCCTAAGCCCTTTCACGGTGACCTGTTTGAAGATGCCGAAGATTGGTTGGCGCACTACGAACGGGTTGCGACCTTCAACTGCTGGGACGCCGCTACAAAGCTGCGTAACGTGTACTTTAGCCTTGAGGACTCTGCACGCACGTGGTTCGAGAACCGTGAGGCTACTTTCTCGACGTGGCAGGACTTTAGACGTCAGCTCCTGAGTACGTACGCCAACAGCGACCGCCGGGAGAGGGCGGAGCGTATCCTGTCCTCTAGAATTCAGCTCCCCAATGAGGGTGTTGCCATGTACGTCGAGGATGTGACGCGTCTTTCTCATCGCGCCGATCCGGCAATGCCTGAAGAAAAAAAGCTGAGGCACCTCATGCGCGGCGTTAAAGACCAGATCTTTTCCGGCCTCGTGCGGAACCCGCCCAACACCGTCGCGGAGTTTCTGGCCGAGGCCGTCAACATGGAGAAATTGCTGCAGCAGAGATCCCAACAGTACACCCGGCAACTGCGTCCGTCGTCGACACTGTCAACGTTGGACCGATTCGACCATGATCCCAGGACGAATCCGGACTCCCTTCGCGAACTCATCCGTTCAGTGGTCCGCGAGGAGCTGCAGCACCTTCAAGGAACCTTTGCCCCTCGCGTCGATTCCGTCACCAGCGTCATCCGCGAGGAAGTCCGGCAGACCCTCAGAGCACCAGACGCTGCAGTTGTGCCGGCGCCGCAACCGACTCCATACGATCCCGCGCCGTACCCGACTCCGGTCCAGCCAGTCACGTACGCGGACGTCGTGCGCCGCGCGGCCCCATCTCCTGGGTCTTTGCCTTACACCGCACCATTGGTCGCGGTGCACTCTGCTCAGCCTAATCCTTACTGGGCGGATCGGCGCCAGGCACCGCGGAAGACTGACCTCTGGCGCACCCCGGATCAACGACCGCTCTGCTATCACTGTGGTGAGGCCGGCCATCTCTACCGGCGGTGCCCCTATCGCGAAATGGGAATACGCGGATTTTCTATCGACAGCCCCCGTCCACGGCCTGGAGAGCGCCCTCAAGACATCGCCGAGTATGTCACCCGCCAGCGTAGTTCGCCGTCTCCTCCGCGCCGCGAGTCGCGATCGACTTCTTCACGCCGGTCTTCCCCCTCTGGGCTCCGTTTCGCCTCAGGACAACGCGGTTCCTCGAGCCCTCGTCGGGAAAACTAGCTCCGGCGGCCTTTGGAGGCGAGGCCACCGAAGCCGATCCGCCGCAAAGCTTCCACCGCCGCAGCAACCGAATAGCCCCGACGTCGGATGCCGCAACGCTGCGCAGTTTTCCCCGACGCGCCTTTCGACTCGCCGCGATGCCCTAACCCCAATCGCCGACCCGCTTCCGCCGCCGCACCGACCCAATCGCCCCGACGCCGAACGCCGCATCGCCGAAGAGTTTCCCTCAACCCGCCGCTTGAATCGCCCCGACGACGCAACCCCAGTCGCCGACCAGTTTCCGCCGCCGCACCGACTGAGTCATCCACAACAGCCATCGACGGGCCGCGCTGAAGGAAGGGTCTCTTTGGATATCCCTGTTCTCGTCGACACAAAGGAGGTTAGCGCGTTGGTCGATACGGGCGCAGATTACTCTATCCTTAGCGGACGGCTTGCGACGGCCCTGAAAAAAGTGACGACACCCTGGGACGGCCCCGACATACGTACGGCCGGCGGACATCCTGTCGCACCGCTCGGTATTTGTGCGGCCCGGGTTACGGTCCGAGGCTGCACATTCGTAGCCACTTTTCTCATTCTGCGCGAATGTTCTCGCGATGTCATCTTTGGCATCGACTTTCTTCGCGAGCACGGTGCTATCATCGACCTCCCGAATCGCTTGGTGACATTTTCTACCGCAATGGCCACAGAAGAACCTGCGCACCAGGGTTCTCGGCCCGCCCTGCGAGTTGCCGACGATACCGTTACGGTGCCACCACGTGCCATCATTCTCGCAAGCGTTACCTGTGACGAGCCACATAGGGGACTGCGGGTTGTCGAGCCTAATGTCTCCCTCGTACTCACTAAGGGAGTTGCGGTGGCACGGGGCTTTGGATCCCTTCATGACGGTTGTACAGAGGTCCTTGTCACCAACTTCTGCAATGAGCATCGGCATCTGTTTCGTGGCTTAGCCATCGCTTACGTCGACTATGTTCAGGAAGTGGCCGAATGCTTTGCTTGCGAGGAGGGCACACCTGGAGGTGACACCGAAGCGGTCACCAACGTCGACATCAATCCAGGCCTTCCACCCGCTGAAAAGAGACAACTCCAGGACCTCTTGCGGGAGTTTGGTGCGTGTTTCACGTCGTCGTCTAAAGTGCGACAAACGTCGATAGTTAAACACCGCATTATCACGCATGAAGGAGCACGACCCATCCATCAGCAGCCCTATCGTGTGTCCCCTCGTGAGCCAGATGCTATCCAAACACAGGTCGAAGAGATGATCACAGACGGCGTCATCCAACCGTCAAGCAGTCCGTGGTCGTCTCCTGTCGTGCTCGTGAAAAAGAAGGACGGGACACTACGATTCTGTGTCGACTACAGGAAGCTGAACAGTGTGACCAAGAAAGACGTGTATCCGCTCCCGCGTATCGACGACTCCCTCGACCGACTTCGTCAAGCCAAGTACTTCTCTTCGGTTGACCTCAGAAGTGGTTATTGGCAGATAGAAGTTGATGAGATGGACCGTGAGAAAACCGCCTTCATCACACCGGACGGGCTGTATGAATTTTGCGTCCTCCCATTCGGGCTCTGCTGTGCTCCTGCCACGTTCCAAAGAATGATGGACACCGTTCTAACAGGTTTGAAGTGGCAGACCTGCCTTGTTTATCTTGATGATGTCATCATTTTTTCCGCAACGTTCATGGAACATCTGCACCGTCTCAGGACTGTCCTCGAAGCCGTTCGATCCGCCAACCTCTCCCTCAAACCAGAAAAATGCCACTTTGGGTTCACCGAATTGAAGTTCCTCGGGCACGTCATTGGTGCTGACGGAATCCGGGCTGACCCAGAGAAGCTTGCTGCCGTCGCTGCCTTTCCGGTCCCCGTCCACAAAAAAGCAGTCCGACGCTTTCTGGGCCTGTGCTCCTATTATCGCCGCTTCATTATAAATTTCGCACAGCTCGCCAGCCCTCTGACGCTCCTAACCCGTGATGACACGTAATTTTCCTGGGGTAACGAACAGCAGGCTGCCTTCGACGAGTTACGACGCCGACTCGAATCACCGCCCATCCTGGCACATTTCGACGAAGATGCCGACACAGAGGTGCACACGGATGCGAGCAACGTCGGCCTTGGCGCCGTTCTAGTTCAGCGGCAATGCGGTGTCGACAAAGGAATTGCCTACGCCAGCCGCGCACTATCGCGCGCTGAGTTGAACTACTCTACCACGGAAAAAGAATGTTTAGCGGTAGTCTGGGCCGCCGCTAAGTTCCGCCCATACCTGTATGGCAGACCGTTTTGTATCGTCACCGACCACCACTCGCTGTGCTGGCTGAAAAATTTAAAGGACCCTTGCGGCCGCCTAGCACGTTGGGTTCAGGAAAGAAAACACAGCGCTAAATTCTACACAAACCACACAGAAAGACGGACAGGACGGGCGCTGACTCCAACTAAGTTTATTGAAAGCCACATGTAGCATATATATAGCCCGAAGAAGGTGAACGCATGCGCATTTCCCACATGGCAACAACACCCACACACACACGGACGATAACTTCTCATAATCGCGTATTTTTTAACAATCTGTGCTCACTTCCTCGTAGGGAGATAGAAGTGGTGCTGACGCACATGCCACCCCTCTCTTAGGATAAAGAAGGCTTCTGCCAGTTCGCGAGCTAATCTATCTTTACTTCTGGTTAGAATTTTAATCTCTTCAAGTCGTGGTGCACAGTGCTTTTTATTTTCATCAATGCAAGAGCGGCAATGGGCGGGAAGGTTTTCGAACGAAACGAAAGCACTGTGCACCACGACTTGAAGAGATTAAAATTCTAACCAGAAGTAAAGATAGATTAGCTCGCGAACTGGCAGAAGCCTTTTTTATCAAAGAGAAGGGTGGCATGTGCGTCAGCACCACTTCTATCTCCCTACGAGGAAGTGAGCACAGATTGTTAAAAAATACGCGATTATGAGAAGTTATCGTCCGTGTGTGTGTAGGTGTTGTTGCCATGTGGGAAATGCGCATGCGTTCACCTTCTTCGGGCTATATATATGCTACATGTGGCTTTCAATAAACTTGGAGTCAGCGCCCGTCCTGTCCGTCTTTCTGTATGGTTTGTGTAGAATTTAGCGCTGTGTTTTCTTTCCTGAACACAATGTCAAACCAACTAGCCCAGCAAAACGAACTGTTAAAAGCACGTTGGGCATTACGCCTGCAGGAATTCGATTTCACCGTCACCTACAAGTCAGGCCGGAAACACACCGACGCTGACAGCTTGTCCCGCGCTCCCGTCGAACCTCCCCCACAAGACACCACCGACGATGATAGCTTCCTTGGAGCGGTCAGTACGTCTGAGCTCGTTTCCAGACAGCGTGCCGACGCCGAGCTGCGTCTGCTCATCGATCATCTCGATGGTGGGTGCCCTGAAATACCACGATACCTCGCTCGTGGACTGTCGTCGTTCTGCCTGCGGAGAGGAGTGCTTTATAAAAAGAACTCTGCCTCAAGTCCGACAACTTACCTGCTCGTCATACCGTCTGATCTACGGGATGAAGTCCTTCTTGCCTGCCATGATGAACCAACTTCCGGCCACCTTGGAGTTACACGCACCTTGTCCCGAATCCGGCAGAACTATTACTGGCTCAACCTTACTTCAAGTGTGAAGCATTATGTCCGGACATGCCGGCAATGCCAGCGGCGGAAAAAACCCGCGCTCAAGCCTCCTGGACTGCTTCAGTGCATCGAGCCGCCACAAGTACCATTCGACAAAGTTGGCATGGACCTTCTGGGGCCATTTCCTCTCTCGTCGACCGGCCACAAGTGGATCGTAGTCGCCACAGACTACTTGACCCGCTACGCTGAAACGAAGGCCCTGGCGCGAGGTACTGCCGCCGAAGTTGCCCACTTCTTTATGCACGACATCGTGCTTAGCCATGGCGCCCCATCGGCCATCATTACTGACCGAGGCAAGGCGTTTACAGCCCGACTCCTACGTGACATCTTAGCGCTTAGCCATACTGCTCATCGACCAACAACAGCGTATCATCCCCAAACCAATGGTCTAACGAAACGGCTCAGCAAAACATTGGCGGACATGATCTCGATGTACGTCGACGTTGAACACAAAACCTGGGATGAGGTCTTTCCTTACGTCACCTTCGCATATAATACTGCGACGCAGGAAACCACCCAGTTCACCCCGTTCCGTCTCGTGTATGGCAGAGAGGTACGCATGATGCTAGACGCCATGCTGCCGTACGGCGACGCAGAGCTCCCCCCTGAAGCAGGCCACTTCGTGGAACAAGCAGAGCAGGCCCGTCAGCTGGCCCGCTTGCACATCAAGGACCAGCAATCCGCCGATGCCCGACACTATAACCTTCGGCACAGGGACGTGCACTACGAGCCGGGCGATCACGTGTGGGTGTGGACACCCGTGCGCCGCAAGGGATTGTGCGAAAAGCTTTTAAATAGGTATTTTGGCCCGTACAGAGTCCTGCGCCGCCTGAACAGCGTCAACTATGAAGTTGTCCCCCATGGAACTGTGATCGCCGGCGCTCAGCGTCACCGGCCGGAAATCGTGCATGTAGTGCGCTTAAAGCCGTACTTTCCGCGTGACTGAGCGCTGTGTTCACGCTTCGTTTTGTACCTTTCTTCCCTTACCCCACGTGTGAACTTGACTCTCCCCGCTTTCATCTAGCGCGCATTGTGTAGTTCACCTCACCTCTATTTTTCTACTTTTTTTTCTCCTCCTCCTCTCTCTGTACATATCCCATTCCACATCGAGACGATGTTTGCTTTCGCGGGGGGGAATAATGCCACGCGCCTAACGCGCCGCGCGGCCTCCGCGCTGAGTCGAAGACGACGACGAAGCGGCAGTGGGCTCTCGAGGCGCGCTTGTTCTGTTCGGTGTCCTGGAACCTGGCGCTGTAATTAAAAGAAGGCTCCCAGTCTTGGCTTCTTCCCGACGCCTATCTCCACGGCCTCTCTGGTCGTGACAATATAAATGAGAAAGAGGAGGGGCCCAAGAACGGACCCCTGAGGCACGCCAGAGCAAACAGGAGAGGAATCTTAATTGAGGTTATTTGCTGCTACGAACTGACTTCGCTTTGAAAGAAAACAATCGCCAAGCATTTGGTTCATCTGCTAGATACGTGAGTACATTTTGTATATTTAATTAATTATTGTAGGTACTGTTACGCTTGTAGATACAACTTTATATATAGCAGATGTATCTACTATAAGTCGATAAAACTCGCGACCCGAAATGTGCAAATACACGCCGAAATGTGCAAAATACGTACTAGCCTTTGTCGGTAATTAATTTCAATGTGGCAAGGTGTACCATATCATGTCGATCGAGAAGAATGCAGTGGAATACTCAAGCATAATTAACAAATGTGTTATACAGAGCATTTCACACTAACCTTCACAATTTTTTTAGCAGACTTTTTTTGTTACAAGAGCGCTTTCTGCGGCATAGCATTATGAGTGATGTACTACATCAGAACACCGCGAAGATGTGCTAGCGAGCAGGCTAGTTGACTAATATCGAATAATTCACTTTTTACTTATTACTGTTAGGCTCTTAAATTGTTGAGAGGCGCGTAACCTTCTGTTTTATAGCCGAAACAAGTTTCTAGAGTCTCGAAAACGTTGTTGCCCTCGGCGCTGCGGCCGAACAAATTTTGGTTATATCTTGCTATTTGGGCTCGAGAAAATGCTTCTTCTGGATAGCTGCAAGCTTCTGGACAGCTCATGTACTTTGGTGCCATGCGGTCAAAATTTCTTGGGCCACACCGTCGAGGGCAACCGCGTATTCGAAATTCGAAAAGCGCTCTTCTAGCTGAAAAAGCCTATTTAAAAAAAATTGCAGAAAGTGAGAGTTAGGTGAAACTTCCGGCATAGTTGAATTTTTCATCCCTATATTCCATCGCTTTCCTCATGATTTGTTTGATGGCAGCAAACCGATGGGTTACTGAGCACCGGCGGAAGTGACATTTAATTCCAGGAATTAGTCTATAGGGGATGATGTTTTGCTTTAGATAACATTGAGCTGCAGTGAAAATTGTGTTCGCTTCATTTTTGCTGTTCCACCTTTATGTTCTTAATGGCGGCAAGCCGATGGGTCAATGGGCACCGGTGGACGTAGCGCGTAATTTTTAAGCTGTACGTAAAGTGGCATCGCCGGAGCAGAGCATGCCTTGAGCAGAGGTTTTGTGCGATGATCGCATAGTCGAAGTAGAATTTTAAAAGGAAACAAAAACTGGAATACACTCACACAACCAATAATTTCCAACCGAACATACCGAAACCAACTCGGTCCCTTCTTGACGGGTGACAGAAATGCGAGGCATTGCAGTAGAGAACGTCCTCCCCCTTCATTCTGTTAGCATGTGTAAATTGCATTAACGTACACGGAGAAAAGCTTTCCCAGAGTCGTATTCGAGGCCACCTTTGTGATATTCCATGACTCGACGTGGCTCCTCTCGAGCGGATTACCCTTTACGGGCAAAGTGCTCATCTCCGAAGGCGATTCTGTGGTCAATGCGGTCACAGTGCTTGGTGGGGGTATCACCTTCCGAATTCATTGACCGGACGTCATTCTTGTGTTGCCTGATTCTTTCACCGAGGCTTTTTGTCTCGCCAATGAATGAGGCCGAGCACAGGGAGCATGGCATTTTGTAAACTGCATCCGCGTGTTTCTCTCTGGCAAGGTGGTCCTTAGGGTATCGGTAGAAAGCGGCTGCTATTTGAACCTGGTTTGTCAGACAGGCAGATATCATGCTTTCGAAAAAAATAGTAAGGATCGCCGTGCTTCACCAATCTCGTTCTTTTTTATTTTTTGAACTGTAAGACTCAACATGCGTGACCAACTAGCCAAGCAGTTTTTTTTTTCGCAGAAGACATTGTTCTTGTGATTTCAAACTGCCATTCACAGTTGCTTCTTGTTTTCAGCGCCGGCAGCTCATCCCGCTAGGGGGCGGCAAGCTGCCAGTGGTTGCGGCCAGTGTGATGAAGGTCATTATGGTATTTCCTGTTACAAGTTCCACGAGGAGCATTTATTTTGACAAGGCTCGACAAAGGGGCTGCAGGTGATGTTTTTATTTGGAATCCTTACTAAATTTATTTATTCATTTATTTATTTATTCATTAGAAACACTATCAGTCTGGACTGGACCAAGGTAGGAGTGACTCAAGGGTAGTACAGATTCCAAAGGCGGAACACAACGAACAAAACACAAGCACCATGCAGTCGGTGCCAAGTTTTAACATTTCAAGAAACGGAACTTACCTGTACGCAACAAACAAACATGCGCGAAAATCTCGCTGCAATGAAACAGAAAACAATGTGAAAAGACCATGCCCAACACGCAAAGCGCATTATATCAGGCACTATACTAACAAAGCCCGAACTCCAGCAGAGAACACATCCACACCCGATGCGAGCACCACATTCTCTGGCAGTCTGTTCCATTCTCTGGCTGTGGACAGAAGGAAGTAATGCTGGTAGCAGTGCTTAGAAAGCTTTTGTTCTTTTACATGTCTACAATGCTTACCCCCAGTGATACGTCAAGTAGTTTCGCTTATGTATTGCTCCTTATCGATATGAACCATGTTGTTCATAATCTTATGGAAAAGAATGAGCCTTTTTTGCTCCCGGCGACGGTGAACGGGGCGCAAGTTCGCTAAAGTGGAAAGTGGGGTTACTGGATCTTGTCTTCGGAAGCGAGAATAGATAAAGTGAAGTGCACGTCGCTGCACTAGCTCCAATTCAGCTGCAGGTGTTTGAGTGTAGGGATCCCACACCTCACACGCATATTCTATATAGGGCGTACCAGCATCTTAAAACCCGTAAGTTGTGGGCAATTCCTCTGCGCGGGGACGCACAGGCAGTCACTCGAGGCAGGTCTCTGTACAAAGGGTTTATTCTCACATCAGGGGGGCCGGTCGTCGTCGTGGCAGCTGGGTCAGGTGGTCCTTTCGCAGGGCTGGTCCGAGAGCGAGAGGCCGCGAGCCTCTCCGGTCTCGCCTTATAAAGGCTTTCTCGCAGCCTCGCCCCCCCCCCCCCCCCCCCCGCCCCCTCACTCGGGAAGAAGGGGTCCGAGGCTACCCGCGGTGAGCGGCGCGAGATTTGACTTGCCCGCGAGCAGACCCTACATCTCCCCCCCCCCTCAAACGTCCGTCCCGGGGTCCGCCAGCAGGCGTTCGATGACCTCCGGGTCCGGGTCCATAGAGTCGTCGCAGGGGGGAGGGGTGCTCGCCGGGGGGCCGCTCACCGCTGGCTGGACGGGCTCCTCACGAGCCGCCTGGGGGAGCGAGTCGCCTGGCTCCGCTGGGGGCCCTGCCGGCAGCGCCGTCCAAAGCTCCTCGGCACTAAACACGGCCGGGGACTCCTGGTCCCTCTCCTCCAGGGTCAGGCCGCGGAAAGGCAGCGCCACTTCCTGGAGGTCACCGCCGCGAAGGGGCTGCGCCTGGTCCCGCCACCTGGACCGCGCGCAGTAAGAGATGGCCGCTCCGTTGGCGACCGTGGTCCAGGTGGCCACGTGCCGCAGGACCCTGGGCCGCTTGGGTTGCGGCTGCTCGGCGGCCTAAGCGCCGGCTGGGTGCTGAGGGGGGCCCTGCGCCTGGTCGTCACTGGCCCTCTTGCGTTGTCCTGCACCACTGGGAGGTTCTCTCCAGTGGTCAGGCGCGCGGTTAGACTGGCGGTGGGGGCCACCGCGGCCGTGGAACCTGCGCCACTCGCGCGGCTCCTGCCGCCAGCCGGGTGGCGCGCCTTGATGGCGGCCACCGTTCGACGGTGGTCTGCCTTGCCTTCTGGAGTCCGAGCCACGGGCGTCGGTCCGCTGGAGCTTCCTAGAAGACATACTGAGAGGGCGAGAGCACTGCGAGTGATAATTGATCGAGAGACACGGGTGCTACCTGGTCCTCAGGTTGTAGCGTCGGTTGCGAACCGCACCGCTACCTGCTCGTCCTCCCGGGGGTGAGATCGCCGCATCGCGCTGATTTTCCACCGCTTCGCAGCCATCGTCCTTGCGAAGGTGGAAAGCCTTCAAATCAGCGACATGCACCGGACCGGCGGTTTCGCCGTTTGTCAACAACCGCAACTGGTAGGTGAGCGGCGTAGTCCGTGCCGTAACTTCGTACGGCCCAGCCCACTTGTGCGCTAGCGACGCGGCGGAACCGCGCGCTGCGTTACTAAGTGGGTGCGTTCTCTTGAATACTAAGTCGCCCGTGTCGAAAACGACGTGACGGCGACCTTTGTTGTACTGATCCGCCTGCTCCATGCGCGCGACATCGAGGTTTTCTCGGGCTGCGCGCTGCGCTGCATCCAGGCGCTCCCGGAGCCTTGCCGCGTACTGCGAAAGCGGAGGGGGCGCGGGCCCCGCCGCATCGAGTAGGGCATTCTCTAGCGGAAAAGCGATCTCTCTCCCAAAATTCAAGTAAGCGGTGTAATACCCACTGACCTGTTCACGGTTGTCCTTGTAGCGAACGCCAGTTCGGACAGCCGCGCGTCCCAATCTCTGTGCTGCTCGGTCGTCGCGACCAGCATGCTCTTCAGATTTCGATTCACCCGCTCGGTTATGTTGCTCTGAGCGTGGTAGGGACTCGTTCTCCTGTGGCGGATTTGAAGCGCCCGACAAGAGTCTACAAAGACTTTGCTTGTGAAATACGAAGCATTGTCTGTAATCAGGTCGGAAGGGAAACCGAAACGAGTGAAAGTCTCCAACAGTTTTTCCCAAATTCGTTCCGACACAAGCTTCCTAAGGGGGAAAACCTCAACCCACTTGGAATAGTGGTCCGTTATTACCAGGATGAATTGGTTTCCGCGTGCGGACCGAGGGAGGGGTCCCATGATATCGCACGCGACCACTTGCCACGGGTAGTTGCTAACTACCGCCTTCATCATGCCAGCGGGCTTGCCCGCCCGAGGCTTGGCTACCTGGCATACCGGGCAGGTACGGGCGTATCCCAGCACATCCTTTCTCATGCCTGGCCAGGTCGCGACACGGCATAACTTGTCGTAAGTCTTACTGCCGCTGCCATGGCCTGCCAGCGCTGAGTCTTGGAAGTACTGCAGGAACCGTTTCCGCAACCTTCTCGGGACCACGACTCGGAAAGGGGATGCTATCGCCTCTTCCTCGTCAAGTTGGGGAATATAGCGGAGCAGCAAGCCATCATCGCCCAGCAGATACGCGTCGTACTTGCCCTCAGCGTTCCCGGTGCAAGCTGCGCTGCTCGCAAGCTCCTTCAGCACCCGCTGGCAAAGACCGTCTGCTTTCTGGGCCTCGATCAGCTCTTCTCTACTGACCGCTACTCCCCAAGACAGATTTCTTTCTGCCTCGCTCCTAGGCAGGCGAGCGGTCGCCGCCACGAGCTGCTGTGTTTCCCTTCCGTCACAGCACCGTGCGGGACCTTTGTCCGTCTCCTCTTTCTCCAAACCGGGCGCGACACTCCCGTCCACCCTCTCCACCTCTCCAACAGCGGTGACGCCGCTTTTTACAAAGCTGGGCTGCGCCTCTGAAGCGCTTCCGCCAGCATTCCACGGTGCGCGCGATAAAGCATCGGCCACCTTGTTCAAGCTGCCCCGGCGGTACTCGATGGCGTACGCGTAACGTTCCAACGTCAGCGCCCATCTCGCGAGTCTGCCTGCGGGGTTCTTGAGCCTCTTTAACCAAGACAATGCCTGATGATCTGTCTGCACGGTGAAGACCGCTCCGTCTAGGTACATGTCGAACTTCGACAATGCGAACATGATCGCCAGGCATTCTTTTTCGGTCACGGAGTAATTCCGCTCCGCCGATGTGAGCGTGCGACTAGCGAACGCGACAGGGCGCAGTTTGCCCTCGTGTTCCTGTAACAAAACAGCTCCAACACCGTAGTCACTAGCGTCTGTCTGCAAGACAAACTGCTTGTTCAGGTCGGGGAGGCGCAGACTAGCGGTATTCGCTATCGCGCGAGACAAGGCAACAAATGCGTCACTCTGTTCCTTGCCCCAGACCCACTTCGAGCCTTTACGCAACAGCAGGTTCAGCGGCCTTGCAAGCTCCGAACAGCGCGGGATGAATTGCCTATAGAACGCAACCATCCCCAAAAACCTCTGCAAGCTTTTCACATCCATGGGGCAGGGGTAGTTCAGAATTGCCTGCAGTTTGTCATCATTCGGTCTCAGTGTGCCATCATCCACGACAAAGCCCAAGAGGTTCACTCTCTTCGATGCCAACTGCACTTTCTTTGGATTGATGGTTAGACCGGCACGTCTCATTCTATCGAGAACGGAATTCAGGTGAATGAGGTGCTCCTCGAACGACTGCGAGAATATCACAACGTCGTCGAGGTACGCCATGGCGTAGTTGAACCTTGCATCGCCCAGCACGATGTCCATCAGTCGCATGAACGTGCTCGGGGCGTTAGACAAACCAAACGGGAGTCGAGTAAATTCGAAGAGCCCGCGGTGGCAGGTGAATGCGGTTTTCTCAATGTCACCTTCGGCCACCTCAATCTGCAGGTACCCTCTGCTTGCATCAAGGACTGTGAAAAACCTCGCGTTCCCTAACGCGTACATCACAGCCTCGATCGACTGAAAAGGGTACGCAACCGTAGGCGTCAGTGAGTTGAGCTTACGATAATCAACACACAGCCTGACCGATCCATCTTTCTTCGGCGCTAGAACCACTGGGGACGCCCAGGGACTTTGTGAGGGTCTCACCGCACCGGTGTCAATCATCTCGTCAAGGGCACAGTCGAGAAGCTGCCTCTTATGCGCACTTAACGGCCTCGGGTTACACCTGAAAGGGCGCGTATCACCCGTCTGAATCTCGTGCTGAAGCAGGTCGGTTCTGCCCGGTTTCTCCGTGAAGCAATCCGAAAACGGGAGTAAAGTTTCCGCGAGCCTTCGGCGCTGACTACTGGGTCCTGAGAAAGACGCAATAATCGCTTCTAACGGGCCACCGTCTCTCAGCATCTCGAGGGAGCTCACCTGCCTTTCTGTCGCACAGGTGTGGACACCCACCTTTTGTGCAGGACAGCCGGGTAAGGATGCGCTTTCGAAGGGAATGAGGGGGGCGAGCTGGCTGTAACGATAGCCATTCTCCCCCATGTAGAGCACAATGCCTTCGCTCGAGAGAAAATCCCTTCCCAGAATTACTGGTATCGACAAGCCAGGCAGATAGACGAAGCGATGTCTCCGCTTTCTGGCGTCAAAACGCATCGTAAGACGCACTGCTCCCTTTGCCTTTGCCGCCCCAGCTGCTAAGCTTAACGGGGTTCCGGCCGGTCTGACACGGATGTTACCTATCCGGCAGGCCTCGTACACCTCGTCACCGACCAGTGACAGCGTTGAGCCCGTGTCTACGAGTGCAGAGTAGCATCGACCCGCTAACTGCACTAGCATAAAAGGGCGGAACGACTCCCTGAGCTCTACAGGCGAGCGGGACAAAGGCCTCCCCGTCGCCGGCGCGGGAGTTCTTTCCCTGACTAGCGCCTTGACAACCATGAAATTCTCCCGCTGACGGTGAAAGGTCGGTGCCACCAGACATCACCGCCAGCGGCTGGCGTTTCCCTGCATACGCCTAGCTTGGCATTAGCGTGCCACGTGGCCGGGCTGGTTGCAATTCCAGCAAAGCCGGTCGTTCACCCGCCGCGTGGACGGAGGACCCCTCGTTCCACGAAGCGGTTGGGGACGACTCTCCCCTTTCTCCGGGCATTCCTGACGCTCGCTCGGCGCGTGGCCTGTGAGGCCGGCACGACGCCGCTGCTCGAATGCGTACGGGTCAAGCGCGCGAGGGACAACAGGGGGTTCCGCCTGCCTTTCCACGGCCATTACCTCGGCGCGCCGAGCCCTCATCGCGCATTCTCGGCCTCCATCCCATGCGCATCCCGGTTCCAGCGATTCGGCCGGCCTGGGGGGCGGCTGGTAGCGCAGTTCGGCGAGTAACTCCGCCTGCACGGTCTTGGCCTCCTGCGCTAGGGCCTCGAGGTTTGTAAAACTGCGGCCCCGCAGATACGGCTTGAAGCGTGGATGGCACTGCCTGATCACACGCGTAACCTGATCTCGGTCGGTTGCCGTCGGATCTGCCCTCTTGTACAGCTCTTGCATTGCGCGTACGTACTCGAGGAGGCTTTCCTCTGGGTGTTGGGTGCGCAACGCGAGCTCCTCCAGCATCCGGCGCTCATAATCAGGCGGCAAGAACTCGGCGCGGAAATGGTCTTTGAAGTCCGCCATCGACTGGAAAGTCGGCTGGCAGCGCCTCCATCGCGCCGCGCTCTCGACGAGTGCTACAGGCAGGACCTGCCCTAGCATTACGTCATCTGGGGCGCCCAGAGCCGTCTGGTAGTCCTCGAGTTGTTCTAAAAACTCGTGGACTGATTTCGCGTCCGTGTACCCGGAAAAGGAGGGGACCTCCATATTTATCCGCGGGCGCGATGCTGTCGCTGATGCTACCGATGCTGCGGCCTGGTTGGCGCCAGCCACCGAACCGAGCTGACGGGCTAATGCGGCAAACATCTCAGTCACCTGCCCCATTACGGCCGCCGCGTCGGCCGTCTCACTACCGGCTGCCCCGCCATCCAAAGCCATGGCTGAAACATCCTTTCTGGGAGGCATAGTTCGCGCTAACTGTCCGGCCGCACCGGCTAACTACTCATGGCAATAAGAACATTCACATACACAACAATCTATCTACAAACACGCGGAAATACACAACAGAAAACGCCCGAAAACTACATAAATAACACAAAACCCCTAACAAATTTACAACACTACACAAGTCGCTACCCCGCGAACATTCCGCCTGACCCGCTCCTTAACCCTATCGGTCCGGCGTGGCCCCGAACAAAGAGGGCCTGCCACGAGTCTGGCTGCACGTCCCAAAATCGGCAGAGAAATCGTCCACAAGGTGTTAATTAAAGCCGCACGCTGGGCGCCATTATTTGTGGGCAATTCCTCTGCGCGGGGACGCACAGGCAGTCACTCGAGGCAGGTCTCTGTACAAAGGGTTTATTCTCACATCAGGGGGGCCGGTCGTCGTCGTGGCAGCTGGGTCAGGTGGTCCTTTCGCAGGGCTGGTCCGAGAGCGAGAGGCCGCGAGCCTCTCCGGTCTCGCCTTATAAAGGCTTTCTCCCAGCCTCGCCCCCCCGCCCCCTCACTCGGGAAGAAGGGGTCCGAGGCTACCCGCGGTGAGCGGCGCGAGATTTGACTTGCCCGCGAGCAGACCCTACAAAGTTTAGTATCCTGTGTAGCATGCTTAAGTGACCGCCTAATGTATCCTAATCTTTGATTTGCTTTGGCAACAATCTTATGTATGTACGTGTTTGTTCCAACGCAGGTCTGAAGTAGTTGTCACTCCTAGGTATGTATAGTCGATTCAGTTTGTTTTCTTCCAATGAGTAGTCGAATTCAAGTGGCTGATGTTTGTGCTAATACTAAGCAGGTAACCATTATGCTTAACTTGATCTTCAACTCAATTAACGATAGTATAATTAATGCAGTCGTCTGCAAATAATCGGGGCTTGATTTCTGAATCTTCAATACGGTCGTTTATATATGGAAGAAACAATAACGGTCCGAGTACCCAGCCCTTTGGTACTCCCAATGTCACGTCACACACCCGGGATGCTTTCCCGTCAATACTTCCAAATTGCCTGCGGCCCACAAGAAAACTTTTTAGCCAACGAGCGATATTTGAGTTTGAGTACTGATTGAAATTTGCCTAAAAATTTTCTATGATTTAACTTTCCGAAGGCTTTCCTAAAGTCTATGAATATTATGTCAATTCGCCCTTTCTGGTCAATGATTTCGCTAAAATCATGCAAAGTCTCTATTAATTGTGTAACCGATTACATGTCCTGCCAAAAACCCTGCTGACACCTATTCAAGAATTCAATATCATTTAAGTATTGTCGAATCTGCTTTTCGACAATGTGACGATAATTACTGACAGGTTTAGGATCTCCAGTCTTCAGAATGGGAACTAGTTTGCTAATTTTCCAATCATCTGGAGCCGTGCTTCTTGATAGTGAATTCCTAAAAACTAGTACGACGTATCTAGCTGACCATTCTGCGTATTCCTTCAAATACTTATTAGGGATATCATCAGAGCCCATTGATTTTGTTGTTTTTAGGCTCAAAAATGAAGTCAGCACACCTTCAATCGATAAGTTTATGTCATCAATCACGCGTGTTTCAACAGCGAACCTAGTATCCGCTGGCTTGTTATCGTCTTCACTGAAAACACTTGCAAAGTGTCTATTGAAAATATCGCATATTTCAGTCTCATCACGTATGGGTCCGCACTCTGCCCTTATGTCAGCGACATTTTTCTTCGGTACTGCCAAGTGTGTCAACACTTTTGGGGTGATTTTCGTATAAGTTTTTCCAATGTAACGTTATAAAACTTAAATTTCGATTCTTTTATGTGTGACCTCAAATTACTACTTAGAGCTAGCATGTCACTCAACGCAGGCGGATCGAGTGTGTGTCGGTACTTTTTTCTACACCGGCCGATTCTTCCTTTTAGTTTTTAGTTGAATAATTCTCCTTGTTATCCAAGGACTGCATGCACATTTCTTTTTTTCTGATCAGTAGCACATAACGAGTTATGCACCCATGGACTAAAGATTTGATTCTAACCATAGTTCATTAACAGACGCGGATTAGTTACAGCTTAGTTCTTCAAATGGGCCAAAGCAGTAATCTAGCGCGTCAGGTACGGCGGTGTCGTCGGCCCTGTTAAAATCTGCGTAGGATGACACTTCCATCGTCTTATTTCGAAAAGAAGCAAAGGAAAATTCCATACTAACTAAACATCGATCGGAAAGACCAGGTAACACTTCTACCTCCACCGGCTGTGACGAAAGACCTTGAGTTGGAAAAAGAAGGTCTGAAACTGATTCGCTGTTACCCTGTAGTCATGTGTACCCTCGTGCTACCTACTGAAGCCCATGAGAAAAGCACAAATCGAGAAGACCGAGCACTGCTCTCGTTCGCATTGCCCCGGCATCATTTCATCCCATTTCACATCCGCAACTTTAAAATCCTCCGCAGTTATCGCGTTTTTGTTTTGAATTCGCAAGTTGTGTAGAAAGTCGTTCAATGCGTCAGTGACGTCTGATGTTGCGCCCGGAGGACGATACACAGCGCCAATTAAAATTTCATGTGTTCCGCGATGGACTCTGCAAAAAGCAGATTCGATGTTAGGAGGGCCTGAAATAACCTTGTGCCGTATTGTATTGTCAATGAAAATAACTACGCCTCCCTTTCGGCTGCTGCGGTCAAATCTGATAACGCCATTCCCAGGGGGGCATATCTCCGTATCCAAGATAGTGGGGTGAAGCCAATTTTCCGTGACAACTGCGACTTTAGGTTGGTGCTCTAATAAAACGTGCGCCATCTCCGCTACCTTATTAACAAGACTGGGTGCATTTATGTTTAGTATATGAAATTCCGCTTGTCTGTCAGTCTTGGATATATGGAGAAGCACTCTCTCGGGCAGACGTGGAAGCATTTGATAGCGGCAGATGAACCTGATAACGTTCGCTTGTAACGTCATTCCATGCATGCATGGCCCCATCTATTTTCAGCTTATAAAAATTTAAAGCTACCTTGTGTCCGCTCTTTCGGCTATCTGCAGCACTCTTCCAAAGGGTTTGCCTTCTGTTCCTGACGATACTTGGAGAAATCTTCGTGAACGGAAAAAAATTGTATCCTTCAACTTCTTGGTATTTTTAGTACTTTTACCTTTTCGTTGTAGTTGCCAAAACGCACAACTACAGGCCTGGGACGCTCTGTGCTTGGTCGTGTTATCCTGTGAATACGCTCGTGCTAGCCACGGAAACGCCCAGTTTTTTCTGAAGAACACCGCTTACTACACTGCTTTTTAGCTGCTCCTACGTTCCGTTTGGAACCTTACGAATACCGTGAATGACAAGATTGTTTCGGCGAGAAGGATTCACGAGGTCGTCGATCTCTCTCAACATGCTGTCTATGCTTGCACACAAACTATATAGTTCTTTCTATGACTCCTCAAGCCTTTTAGCCCATTCAGTAACATGAGATACCACCATTTCCATCTTAGACAGCTTTTGCTGCACTTCTGATATATCCGTATTGATTTCGTTTTGTCCATCAGGAATAGTTGGCAACAAAGCCGGCGTATCGGGCCCCGTGTTGTTTTCAATATCGCCACAACACAGCAGAATGGCAGATATGCATCGCAACACTCAACAGCAATCTACAAGGGGGCATGTGGGCTTGTCAGCACTAGCAAACCAGGACAATCGTCCATAATACTGCTGTAATAACGTTTTTCAATAACCTGGAGAAGGGTGAGAAGTGATTTGTTTGTTCTGTTCGCGCCGGTGCCTGCAAGCCCATTGCCGAAATCAGGGAGAGGCAGGTTCAAGGAAAACGCCTCCGTCGATAATGTCGATGCCCTTGGTGCTGTGCCGACGCAGAGGTTGCCGGTTCATTGCCATTAATAGCTATCTTAGCTACTGTTGTTGAAACTGCATTTTCCGACATAAAGTTTCCGTTTGCAGTTTGTATGTGCAAATACCGTCACTGGAAAGAAGACAGCTGTGTAAGATACCCAGCCATACATCGGCAGGCAGTTTGTGACCGGCGGCCGGAAAAGGCGCATGCCTGAGGTGGTGGCTGGGATAGCACCCGAGCGTGCCCTCAGTGCAGCCCGCTCCCTCGAACACAGTGCCTGCTCCAGCAGCGGATTCTTTGACGACGCGGTCGAGCCCCGATGAAACCCTGCAGGACTATTGAATTCCTTCCGCGCAGCCTCCACATCCTCGCCTAGATGTACGGGTCTTTGTTATGTTTTTAATAAATATTCAAACAATAAACTTGCCGCATTAACACTTCTTCTTGGGCGAGTTGGTGCATACTTGATTTGAAGAAAATAGCGCGAGAGCATGCAAACCACGAAAAGACAAGGACGAGACACATAGCGCTTTGTGTCTCGTCCGTGTGTTTTCGTGGTTTGCATGCTCTGGCGCTGTTTTCTTCAAATAAACTTGCTGGTTTACTCATCTTCAGTGCATGCGACTATAGAATGCTGCATTTACAATGTTTTTGCATAGAAAATGGTTGCTAAAATGAAGCATTCGTGACAGATGGATTTGTCAGTGCAACGCACTGAACGCATGATTAGCGCAGAATGTTGGGGAACTGGGAATATGGCTGGTAGTCAGTTTTCTTGGATGCATGCGGTGAACTTGCGAGTAAGCTTGGGTGGGAAATATTCAGTAGCCAGTGAGTGTGGCTAGATGCCTGCGACAAATAACCAGTGGATTACCTTGGGTGGACAATACTGGGGAGGCAGTGGGTGTGGCTGGACGCATGTGATAAAGAAACAGTGAATAAGCTTGGGCGAGAAACATCGGACAACCGGTGAGCTGAGGCGACTACCTTTGATAGATCAGCCAATGAGGAATTTCGGATGGCTAAACTGAATAGCCAAGGAATGCCAATGAAGCTACTCAAAAAGCTTGTATGCCATTAATGGCTGCTCAATGGAAAGCCAGTGCAGTGCATTGGATTTGGTAGCGCACCAGTTAGACCCAATATAGGCATTTGTTAGAGGCAATTTTCCCCATTATGATACCAGTTCTGGGCCATTACTAGCGTGCTGCTTAGGTTTCACTTGAGTGTTTCATCTAGCACCCAAACCCGAAGCTGACTGCTACAACTGCAGAGCGAAACAGCCGCCGACATTTCGCGGAAGACAACCGCGATAGTGAACCGCACAATTTTCGTGCAACAGTGACAGGCCAGCGAGGCGGGATCAGGCGGAGCGAGTTAATCCAGCGCAAGCGGTAAGTGCACCGGCTACTTGTAATGCCGAGGCGTTTCTAAGCTATGTCTTCGAGGTCGAGGCACCAAAAGGTGTCCGCAGTAGCTGCGTCGTTCTCGGAAGAAGAGTGAAGGATCAAGCGAATGGTTTGTAATCGATAATGGACGATGTGGGGATGACGCGCAAAACATCTGAAGTAAGTGGGAAGAGTAGTTCACTATTTAGAGCCAAAAATGTCAAAGAACGATCGAAATAGCACGGACGTCGATATAGTGAGTTGGAGGAATAGAGGAGGCTGCGAAAAAATAGTAAAAAAAATATGTAGTGAAAATAAATTCTGAAATGAATTGAAGTGTATTTGATGACTGATAATTAATCGAGCAGTAAAGTTTGACGTGAAATAATTATCAGCTAAAGCATTGTAAGGATGAATAGGCTGGACGGATATATATATATATATATATATATATATATATATATATATATATATATATATATATATATATCTATATATATATATATATATATATATATATATATATCGATGTATACGCTGCGTTAAAGAAAACATTTATTCCACTCGACGTTTCGATCGGAAGACCAATATTCTTCAGGAGTGATTTTACATTGTTAATGTATCCCCTTTTATAGGGGTTGGCACAGAACAGGTAAGTGGGAATCACAAAGCACATAGCAGAAAAATACGCATAAAAATTACTAGAGGCAGTGCGACCCACACACACACAAAAGAGAGAGAGAGAGAGAGGAACAGGTACTCAGTAAGAAAATACAACGTCCAGATGCGGCCTCTGCTTTGTTAAGCACCACAGGCTTGCTTATTGACAGGCGTGATCGACAGGTGATCGACAGGTGCGTGATCCGAGGTGATCGACAAGTGCGTGGCCGTGCAACAACTTTCGTAGAAAAATGCGAAAACTTGTTCCTTCTCCTGGCCGCGAGAGCAAAAAAAATAAAAAAATAAAATCTGACCCTCCAACAGAGAGAGCAGACAACAGAAAAAAAACTAGAAAATGAAGAGCAAGGAAGAAACCTCGAAAAAAAAGTGAAATAGGTAAAAGAAAACCTTTAAAGTAGTGCTTATTCTTCGCACCCAGCGATAATGCACCCACGCCCTGTTGGGGGAAGTATTGGAGGGAATGTAAAAAAATGTAAGCTTACATAGTAAAATTAAAAAGGAAAAAAGAAAAAAAGAAATTGTGTGGCATTCGCGTGACCACAAGGTGAGCACACCTGGGGGGGGGGGGGGAACGGCACAGGTGTGGCATGCAGAAAGGGGTATGACCTCAGACGACTTAGTCAGTGGTGCTTTGTTTAATTTCGTAGGCCTCTGACCTCGGAAGAGAGGTGAGGGTGCCGTAATTTTCATTAATGCCATTTTGCACTGTGTTAATTTTAAAAATAAAATATAATTCTCGTTGCTCGCCCTCACGAGTGTTTTTGAAGCCATTCTGTAGTATTGTTACTTTAAGTTTGTCAAACTCGTGGCCTTTCTCGCGGAGGTGTTTCGAAAGAGGGAGGTTGGGGAGGGATTGGGTATGTGAGCGGTGGTTATTAAATCTGAATCGGAAGGAATTGTCTGTTTGGCCTATGTATTGCATTCGATAGTCGCCACACTCGAGCATGTAAACCACGTTGCTTGAATCGCAATTCAGGTCTTCCCGGATAGAATGCTTTAAATTCGAATGGGTGCTTTTAGCCAGTGCCGTGGTTTCCATGTGTTTGCAGACTTGGCATCGGCTTTTTTTGCATGGTGTGCAACCTACAGCTCTCGGTTTATTGACTGTCGAATGGACAACATGGTTTTGCAGATTTTTTGGTCTTCTGTATGTTACTTGGGGGACCATTGTGAAAATTTTTGAAAGACGGTCACTCTGTTCTATGATATTAAAGTGTTTTTCTTAGGATGTTGTTAATGTTCGGGAGATTATTAGTGAAGGTTAATATGAGATTACAGCGCTGTGATGATGGCGGAAATTCCTTAATGACATGATTAATATTAGTTGCTTCTGCCTTTTTAATGGCATCGTTGATTATAGGAGACGGGTAATGTTGTTTGTTTAGAGTGTCCCGCATGCGATTAGCGTTTTCGTGAAAATCTTCGGATCGTGAGTAAATTCGTTTGAATCTGATGGTCTGTGAGTATGGGATTGAAGTTTTGCAGTGGCATGGGTGGCAGCTGCTGAAATTAAGATACTGTTGTCTGCCTGTGGGTTTTTATAGACACTAGTGATTAATGTACTTCACTCTACTCGAACCAGAACATCCAGGAAGTTAACTTTATTGGTTGAGTAGGTGTGTGTGAAAGAGATATTGGGATACTAAACCAATAATGTTAACTTCTTGGATGTTCTGGTTCCAGTAGAAGGAAGTACATTAATCACTAGTGTCTATAAAAAAACCACAGACAGACAACAGCATCTTCATTTCAACAGCTGCCAGCCACGCCACTGCAAAACTTCAATCGCATACTCACAGGCCATCAGTTTCGAACGAATTTGCTTACGATCGGAAGATTTTCACGAAAATGCTAATCGCATGCGGGACACTCTAAACAAACAACATTACCCGTCTTCTATAATCAACGATGGCATTAAAAAGGCAGAAGAAACTAATATTAATGATGTCATTAAGGAATCTCAGCCAACATCACAACGCTGTAATCTCATACTAACCTTCACAAATAATCTCCCGAACATTAACATCCTAAAAAACACTTTAATATCATAGAACAGAGTGGCCGTCTTTCAAAAATTTTCACAACGGTCCCTCAAGTAACATATAGAAGACCAAAAAATCTGCAAAACCATGCTGTCCATTCGACAGTCAATAAACCGAGAGCTGTAGCTTGCACACCATGCAAAAAAAGCTGATGATAAGTCTGCAAACACATGGAAACCACGGCACTGGCTAAAAGCACCCATTCGAATTTCAAGCATTCTATCCGGGAAGACCTGAATTGCGATTCCAGCAACGAGATTTACATGCTCGAGTGTGGCGACTGTCGAATGCAATACATAGGCCAAACAGACAATTTCTTCCGATTCAGATTTAATAACCCCCGCTCACATACCCAATCCCTCCCCAACCTCCCTCTTTCGAAACACCTCCGCGAGAAAGGCCACGAGTTTGACAAACTTCAAATACCAATACTACAGAGTGGCTTCAAAAACACTCGTGAGGGCGAGCAACGAGAATGATATTTTACTTTTAAAATAACACAGTGCAAAATGGCATTAATGAAACTTACGGCACCCTCACCTCTCTTCCGAGGTCAGAGGCCTACGAAATTAAACAAAGCACCACTGACTAAGTCGTCTGAGGTCATACCTCTTTCTGCATGCCACACCTGTGCCGTCCCCCCCCCCGTGTGTGCTCACCTTGTGGTCACGCGAATGCCACACAATTTCTTTTTTTTCCTTTTTAATTTTACTATGTAAGCTTACAATTTTTTACATTCCTTCGAATACTTCCCCTCAACCGGGCGTGGGTGCATTATCGCTAGGTGCGAAGAAAAAGCACTACTTTACAGGTTTTCTTTTACCTATTTCACTTTTTTTTCGAGGTTTCTTCCTTGCTCTTTTCATTTTCTCGTTTTTTTTTCTGTTGTCTGCTCTCTCTGTTGGAGGGTCAGATTTTATTTTTTTTATTTTTTTGCTCTCGCGGCCAGGAGAAGCAGCAAGTTTTTGCATTCTTCTAAGAAAGTTGTTGCACGGCCACGCACCTGTCGATCACCTCGCAGCTGGACACGCCTGTCAATAAGCAAGCCTGTGGTGCTTAACAAAGCAGAGGCCGCATCTCGACGTTCTATTTTCTTACTGAGTACCTGTTCCTCGCACTCTCTCTCTCTCTCTCTCTTTTTTTGCGTGTGTGTGTGGGTCGCACTACCTCTAGTAATTTTTTTTGCGTATTTTTCTGCTATGTGCTTTGTGATTCCCACTTACCTGTTCTGTGCCCACCCCTATAAAAGGGGATGCATTAACAATGTAAAATCACTCCTGAAGAAGATCGGAAGATGTTTCCTTTAACGAAGCGTATACTTCGCTATATATTCTTGTAAGCAGCCAAGTACTTCATGCTTTCGCAACCTATATATATATATATATATATATATATATATATTAAACAGTGGATTTTTAGTGGTTCACGGCGACCAACGCACGCAGCGGTCCGGTCGAAGCAAGACGGCAGAACCAGCCGAAGGAAGCAGCTAAACCACGAGAGTCGCGCCCCAACGACCAGCGATGACGACGAAGTGCGGGACCGCGGAGACGTCCTCTTTTTCTTCTTACAACGGCCCCGGCGAGAAGGAATAGCCATCCTGGCGACTTACGGCGAACAGACGACAGGCGGGTTGTGGTACGGTTTGAGGCGGGTAACGTGGAAGACCTCGCGACCACGACGGCGGTGGTCCGAGGAAGGTGTAACTGGCTCAATGAGGTAGTTGACAGGAGACGTGCGTTGAATGACGCGATAAGGGCCATGGTACTTGATGGAGAACTTGCTGTCGGCAGGAACCCAAAGCCAAACGAGAGATTCAGTGGAGAACGTCGGAGCAGGCCTGGCATTGTCGTGCACGTCTTTACGGTATCCTTGTGTGTCGGAAGTAAAGGTGCGGGCCAGCTGACGGCACTCTTCAGCCTTGTGGGCAATGTCGGAGAGACGGGTCGGGTCGGTAGGGTAAAATGGTGTCAATGGTACAGGATGGTTCACGGTCGTATAAAAGGAAGAAAGGGGAGAAACCTGTCGTCGCTTGATGGGCGGTATTATACTCAAAAGTCACAAAGCGAAGTACCTGATCCCAGTTGGAATGGTCAGACGCAACGTACATTGCGAGGATGTCGCCCAGAGTGCGATTGAATCGCTCCGTGAGGCCGTTTGTTTGCGGATGGTAGGCAGTAGTCGCCCGGTGATATGGTTTGACATGCTGAGAGGAGCTCTTGAACTACCTCTGACAAAAATACACGGCCCCTGTCACTGAGGAGCTCCCGAGGTGCGCCGTGACGGAGGACGAAGTGGTGCAGAACAAAATAAGCGACGTCACGAGCCGCCGCCGGGGTAAGGGCGGCTGTCTCGGCATAACGGGGCAGGTGATCGACGGCGACGATTACCCATCGGTTACCGGCTGGAGTGCAGGGAAGTGGGCCATAAAGGTCGATGCCGATGCGCTCGAAGGGGCAAGCGGGGCATGGTATGGTAAAGGTTGCAGGGGACCGGCCGAGCGACAAGGTGAATCCTTTCGTTGCTGACAGGCATCGCACGTTCGAATGTATCGGCGGACAAAATTGTACATTCCACGCCAGTAGTAGCGTTGACGAAGCCAGTGGTATGTTTTGAGGACACCAGCGTGAGCACTTTGCGGGTCAGTGTGATGATGGGTACGAACGTCGGAGCGGAGATGGCGCGGGATAACCAGTAACCATTTTCTGCCGTCAGGGTTGTAGTTTCGGCGATAAAGGAGGTAGTCGCGGACCGAGAAATGGGAAGCTTGGCGGCGCAGAGCTCGTGGATATGCAGCCATGGTAGGGGCATTGATGACATTGAACAGGGCAGAAATCCAAGGATCTCGGCGCTGCTCGGAAGGCATATCTGAGACTGAGAGCGGTAAGGGGAGGGTCTGGTGTGGCAGAGGCAGGCAGGGACACCTGCGACCGAGAGCGTCGGCTTCAGAATGCTTGCGGCCCGAGCGGTACACAACACGGATATCATATTGCTGAAGGCGCAAGGTCCAGCGGCCGAGACGGCCCGACGGATCTTTGAGCGTAGCGAGCCAACAGAGGGCGTGGTGGTCTGTAACAACGTCGAACCTGCGTCCGTACAGGTAAGGACGGAACTTAGTGATCGCCCAGATGATCGCCAAACACTCTTTTTCCGTAATGGAGTAGTTTGACTCTGCTGTCGTGAGGGCGCGGCTGGCATAAGCGACGACGTATTCAGAAAAACCATGCTTGCGCTGGGCGAGTACCGCACAGAGGCCGACACCACTGGCATCAGTGTGGAGTTCCGTTGGAGCATCGGGATCGCAATGACGAAGTATGGGCGGTGATGTCAAAACTTTGCGGAGCTTTGCGAAGGCGTCGTCGCAGGTCGGTGTCCAAGAGGACAAGTTAGCGGGTCCATTCATGAGCTTTGTTAGTGGGGCGATGATTGTAGCAAAATTACGTACAAAACGACGAAAGTAGGAACATAGGTCCACGAAGCTGCGCAGCTCTTTGAGAGAGGCCGGTTTCGGGAAGTCAGCAACGGCGCGCAGCTTCTCAGGATCGGGGAGAACGCCATCGTTACGCACGACGTTGCCGAGGATGGTGAGTTGGCGGGCGCCGAAGTGACATTTTTTAACATTCAGTTGAAGGCCGGCACGAGCAAGGCAGGTCAGCACCTGGCGGAGACGATGCAAATGGGTGTGAAAATCAGGAGAGAAGACCACGATGTCGTCCAGATAACACAGACAGGTCTTCCATTTGAGGCCACGCAGCACGTTGTCCATCATTCGTTCAAATGTTGCTGGGGCGTTACAAAGGCCGAATGGCGTAACGATGAATTCGTAAAGCCCATCCGGAGTGATGAAAGCGGTCTTTCGGAGATCAGCTGGAGCCATGGGAACTTGCCGATATCCGGAGCGTAGGTCAAGCGAAGAAAAGAATTCTGCGCCTTGCAAACAGTCCAATGCATCGTCAATGCGTTGGAGTGGATACGCATCCCGACGTGTGATTTTGTTGAGACGTCGATAATCCATGCGGAAACGTATAGACCCATCCTTTTTCTTGACAAGGACAACGGGAGACGACCAGGGACTACTTGATTCTTGAACAACACCGCGGTGGACCATGTCGTCGACTTGTTCGGCTATGACACGACGCTCTGTAGGTGACACACGGTACGGGCGCTGGTGCAGAGGCGGGTGAGTGCCTGTGTCGATGTGGTGGGAGACAGCCTTCGTCCGGCCCAAAGAGGCTTGCGGCGTGTCAAATGAAGACCAAAAATGGTGCAACAGCTCAAGAAGCTCCTCGCGGCGGCGTGGCTCGAGGGCAGTATCAACAGAACAGGCGAGAAGATCACGCTGAGGCGGGTCGGAAGCCACATTAGCAGGGGTCAACGCATCAACTTCGCAAGCAGATGAACGGTCGGTAAAGTCGAGGTCAAATAGTAAGTCCACAGGCTCAAAACGGCCAACGCACTCTCCACGAAGCAATGTAACGGGGTAGGAAAGGGGATTGAAGACCAGAAGTGTGCTGGCACCTTTGCTCAAGTCAAGCACTGCGAAGGGCAGTGAGAAACGGTGGCGGCAGAAAGCAACGTCGGAGGGCAAGAGAACGATGGCGTCGCCGGTAGAAGAGGCAGAGAGAGGAACGAGGACAGCGCTAACGGGTGGGATAGTAGTGTCCTGAGCGACAAGTAGTTTCGGTACAGCACGAGGACCCACGTCATCAAAGGGAGCGGCGGATGGCAGAGCGCATGGCACGGAAAGTTCGACGTGAGGGCGGGCGCAGACAATCAAGGCATGATGATGGGATATAAATCCCAGCCGAGAATGACATCATGAGAACAAGTGGCGAGAACGATGAATTCAAAAAATACACGGTGTTCGCATTTATTACTCGAGCGGTGCAGAGAGCTGTGGGCTGGAGGTGCTGTGTGGTGGCGGTACGTAGCGACAAACCGCAAAGAGGCCTCTTCACATTGCGCAGAGAGCGGCAGAATTTTTGGCTAATAACAGATACGGCGGCACCAGGGTCTATAAGAGCTAGCGTCGAAACACCTTCCACGATAACGTCAATAACGTTCGCAGGGAAAAGAGGACTTTGGCGGTCAGCGGAGTACGCAGTTCGTGGCTTGGGAACTGCGGCGGTTAGTTTCCCTGCTCGGCTGAAGAAAGTCGGCGGCGCATGGGCGAAATGGAGCGGCGACGGGGCGAAGGTGAGCGACGAGACGAGGAAGCCTGGTGGTCAGAAGGTTCAGGTGGCGGCCCCGGCGGAACTCGGAAGTAGGGCGCCGAATAGGACCTTCCAAGATATTCAGGCCCCGACAGTGACATGCGGCGTCGACAACGGCGGGCGACGTGTCCGGGAATGCCGCAAGCAAAACATATCGGGCGGTTGTCCGATTTGCGCCATGGCGAGGTAGGCGGCGCAACTCTACCTGCAGTGCGTGGCGAGCGCATGATGGCCGAAGGATACGCATACTCCGTGGGAGGTGCTGGGCGAGCCACAACTTCAGCGTAGGTGCGAGGCGCCGCCACAATGGGGTGCGGCGCGAAGGCGTCAGGATAACTCAGCTGCGCAGCACTCGGGGCAGGTGGATTTAGGGCAGCCTCAGAAAGCGCCATCCGGGCAGCGACAGGACCCGGCCAAAAAATCCTTCAAAGGTCCTTCAGGGAGCCAACAGGATTTTTGACTGTCACCTCTACATGCACCTGAAGGTCCTGAAGGAATCTGCATGGATGCTCTGTTTGCAATGGCGCGACACTGACGGGGCTGAAGGCATCTCCATTAGCAGCTCTGTTTGCACCGGCGCGGCTCTGACGGTGCTGAAGGGATCTCCGTCAGCACGTCTGTTTGTAACGGCACGACTCTGACGGTGCTGAAGGCATCTCCATTAGCAGCTGTGTTTACCGGCGTGACTCTGACGGTCCTGCAGAAATCTGCATGCAGCTGCTCTGTCTGCGGGCGACGTTAGCTTCGACCGTCACCGACATAGCTGCGAATCGCTTCGGGAAAGTTATAATACTGGCAAGAAGCTTAATTGTACGTTTTAATCGGTTTGTGTAGCACACATCTTGTAGTACCAGCACAACCGCTCACCGGTGGAGATTTATTTGGCCAGAAAGCAGCTTACGAAATTAGCGGGGACATAGCTGAATCACACGTACGTATGCTCAAACACATACAATATTCGTGCAAATTGCATGATTCTTGCCAGCACGCATTAAGTATATGTGAGCTGCGCGCCCTTCCGATAGTGCCTGAAAATTCTTTGCACGGAGGCCATGAATCGCTGTAGAGCTCGCGCTCTCGATCATATGCTTAGCTTGATCCGGCCGGCTTCACTCGATCCTGGCTCATTTTCGCCAAAACTGTACACATATCATATATCAATATTTGACGGTAAACGTTTTCTCGTAGTGAACTTGACAACTGATGCGTACCAACCAAGCGGTTCGCATAACTGAAGTACTTCTGCGTTTCGTGCGAAGCATATATATGGCCACCCATGCAAAGACGGCCGGACGCTATTCGGCTTTGCTGACTTTTCTTCCCTCGTCCTCGGCGCAGACGATTCCAGGCGCACGGCGTAAACTACGGCCAGGTGAAAAAAAAATGTGTGTTAGCTGCGCAGTTAATTTTAATCTAGGGAGAACCATCAATTGAGGCGAATGAATTTTTAAAAGGTGCTGCACAATTAATTCTAGCTTAACGCGTTTGTGCGCGTTGCGCGCAAAAAGTAGAGCAAATGTGGTATCGGTACGTACGTCGATCATACTTCAAACTCAAAACTGATTATGTTCGACCTTTCCGCTATGCATATGCTGCGCACCACGTGCAGTGAACCCGCCCGCTATCAGGGCAGATTTGCCTATCTGATAGCCAGTACACGTACGCATGTTTGTGTGCGGCATACATCGGCCAGGAACTGCGCCAGTCGGAATTAACTTTTTCTACTACGCATAGCCTTTCCTCGATCCTCGATCATCCTTTCAGCAAGGTGGCGACGCTGCATGCATGCTCGATCGTCCAGAGCTTCCTCGATCGGGCAACGATACCAGTGCCCATATTCTACGCGGGGGCGCGGGCGCGTGCCCGCACCGATTTTCGTAGTCACGCGGAATTCATACGCCAGCGCACCTTTCAGTCGGGGATTAAGGTGACTGAATGCAGCGCACAGCGCTATAAGCGCGGCAAAGACGTGCAGCGAATTGCTCGCGCTGAACGACAGCGCAAATATTTTTTTTTTCCATAGCTCTATATAGGCCATGGCGTGACGTTTCTATTTAAATAATTTTCACCAAGCAGGAAAGCGCCCTGCACTTGCATTGACTGTTGAAGCCAAGTGCAGTGAGTACACTGAAGTCCCCTCGAGGCATCTGTGTTGTCATGAGAAGCCGCACAACTCATGTGCGGCTCTCCTTCAGTCTTTATCTCCCAAATTCCCCTCCCTACGCAGAGTAGCATGCCAGCGATATTGAAACGCCGGCTAAACTCTCTGTATTTAATTAAAGAGTCTCTCTCTCTGGCGATGTGTATCGTTGAAAACATTAAACTCGCCCACCTAGCACCGCGATGTCAAGTGAACATATTCCTTGACGCTCGATTCATGATCTCTATGCAGTTAATTCCCAGCCCCCTGTATGTCACACTAAGTGAATGGGGATTAACCATCACATCACACCAATTGGCCAGCTCCACTGGCTGGAGGACCTTCTTTGAAAGGCATTTCCGTAAAAATTCTTCGTATCACTGTAGGGTATACGGCAACTTAATTGACAGCAGTAACAGAATTTTGGTTCCCGGAACACACCCATGGAACATGTAACGCTGCATCAAAAATAAGTGCAGCCAGTTTTGAGGCTTTGAGGTTTTGAGGATTGTTCTCGCAATCACTCTCCGAAGGAACCATTCCAGACGACTGGGAAGTGGGGAAGGTCGTTCCCGTCCACAAATCAGGTAGTACTGATTCACCTCTTAATTATCGCCCCATTTCATTAACAAGTGTACCGTGCAAAATCATGGAACATGTCATTTACTCTCAAATCATGCAATTTTTGGATTCAAATAATTTCTTCCATCCATCACAGCATGGATTTCGCAAGGGGTTCTCCTGCGAAATTCAAATAGCCATTTTTCTACATGATATTCACGCCAACCTTAATACTAACCTGCAAACTGACTCCATTTTCCTAGATTTCGCTAAGGCATTCGACAAAGTACCTCATCAACGCTTGCTTCTTAAACTCTCCCAGTTGAACCTACATCCGAACATAATTGCATGGATTAAAGCTTTCCTCACGCATCGCTCTCAGTCCATCGTCATTAATAACCAACTTTCCAACCCGCTTCCAGTAACCTCTGGTGTCCCACAGGGTTCTGTTCTCGGTCCTTTGTTATTCCTCATATACATTAATGATTTACCCCAGCATGTCTCTTGTCACATCCGCTTGTTCGCCGATGATTGCGTCATTTATCGCTCAGTGTCTAACCATTCTGACCAAGAATCCCTTCAGGCAGACCTGCGCCATGTGCAAGACTGGTGCTCCCAGTGGATGATGATGCTCAACTCTAACAAATGCAAGCACATGTCCTTTCACCGCCGTCGAAATCCTCTTGTTTTCAAATACACAGTCTGCAATTCACCAGTTGACCTTGTCCAGTCATATAAATACTTAGGAGTCACCATTTCTAATGATTTATCTTGGCGTTTGCACGTGACTATCCTGATATCATCTGCTAATAAAACACTAGGTTTCTTAAAAGGTCACCTACGGGAAGCCCCACAACACGTATGACTACAAGCGTACATCTCATTCATTAGAACTAAACTTGAATACGCATCACCCATCTGGAGCCCTTATCAAGAATATTTAACACACGCTATCGAATCTGTTCAAAACAGGGCTATCAGATTCATGCACTCCTCATACTAGTAGGACGTCAGCATATCATCCCTCAAATCGTAGTCAGGTCTAGCTAATCTTTCTAGTCGCCGTCGCATAGCCAGTCTTGTCCTGTTTCACAAGTTCTTTTATTCACCACTAAAACAAGAACCATACATTTGCGCACTTCCACAACGTACGTCCCACCGCATCGGTCATTCTCTTCAAGTTTTGCCTCCACGAGGCCGTACAACTGTTTTTGCCAACTCATTTCTTTCTCGTGCAGCAGCTGACTGGAACAGCCTTCCCCATAATATTGCTGCCATAACATGTTCATCGTCATTTTCAAGCACTGTTGATTCCTGCATTTTGTAAACCCCACCCCTTATGTAACACCCTGGAAAAGGGTCTTTAAGGAAAATAAAGTGATGAGATGTGATCTACAAACATGATTTATTACACACACTAGGCCACAACAACAAAGCAGAGGGAGTAATACATGTTGGACAGGAACGTGCATTATTCTTTACACTTAAAAGCAGCAAACATTTTAAACACATGAAAAAACAAGGATGACAAAGCATCATACTATCAGGCTGCAAGGCCAGGTATATCCTTATGTCTAGAGACCAGATTTTAGGCAAACGCCTATTTTTTTCAAGGCATCATAGGCGCACCATTTTTACATATGAGCGTGAATTAGGCGTTCACGACATGTTTAATACACATTTGATGGTGCCTATAAATGCCTATTTTGGGCGTCAGCGCCTATAAATGCCGATTTCCAACGTTGGTGCCTAAATATGCCCTGTTTTGAAGAAAATGGCCCTGATATACGTTGTGATTTTGTTTTCAGGTTCTCTTCGTTTTCGAATCCATTTCGGTTTCGAGTTGAACTCACACATGGCAACATTAAATGACTTCGTCACTTGGGTGTGGTGAACACTACTCCAACGCCGACTGTGTAGACAATGTCAACCACATCAGTCTAAAATATCGAAATAACCTTTTTCCTGTTTCTGCCGTGTTGTAGTTACAGCTTGTAAACTCTGGCCGTTAAAATGGTAGTTGACCAGATGGTGCTACATTTTGGAAAGTACTCGAAGTACGTAAGTTTCGTCCACATAATTCCCAGTGGGTTCGAGTTGAAACCAACTGCAAATTGTTCCATAAGCTGGCTGGATAAAGTTTAACTGGATAAAATTTGCCATATTGGTAATCTGCCTTATAATCATTCCTTGTGCCTCATCTGCATGTCATCCTAATCAAATAGCCTTTGGCGGCAGTTTTCTTGGAGCAGGCCGCACTGGACAGCTGAGAGCCGTGCCAGTCGTGCGTGCATACCGAACACATTCATGCACTCAAACAATGTTTGATGCTTGTATGAATATCACTCTTTTGGCGTCACTCCTATGTCATATTATCTCAACCCTTCAATCGAAATTATCTCAACCCTTCAATCGAATTACTTTAGCAGTGATTACTATATGAACGGTGTTTATTTATTATGAATCCCCAGTGGATGTACTTAGGCCCGTGCTGAACTATATAATTATTTTCGGCATATAAAGCATCAACAGCACTCAGCGGTTACATTTTTAGCATCTCGTACTTATGGTTTCCAGACCCTTCTAATAGCAAGCACCATTTTAAGTCCGTGTGACTTCCGACACTTGGAGCCACTAACTATAAAACACAGTTTACACAAATGGCGACACATTTATTAATGTTAAAGCACCGTGCATGCCTGCAATAGATAAGTTTAATTCCTATGAGGATGACTCTGAACACATGTCGGATGCTTTAAATTCACATTTGCCTCAATTGCTAAATGCATGGCCTCTTGTTTTACTATTGTGCACGACAAGCAAATTGTTTGTTTCCAGGTATGCCAACGCATTTTAAAAGGCTTTGTAACCATCTCTTTTGCTCTGCTGAAGCATGCGTGTTGTGCGAAAAGCTTCACGACAGCTTTAAAAAGAGTGCTTCTAAGGTTCGCACGCAATGGTTAAGATATCAAATCATTCCGGCTGTTTTTACTTTATATGGCAGATATTGCGTGCTAATGTTCGGATCTGATAAGTGCAATTTTGATGCAGTTTATAATGCCTATTTTTCTTTTTAGGTGCCTAAAATCAAATTTTAACCACCTATTTTTGGCGCCTAAAACATGCCTTCTTGGTGCCTAAAAATCCGGCCTGTACTTATGTCGTATAAATCCCATTAACAGACTTTGTCAGCATACATGGCAATGTGTCCTCTCTTGCATTATTTGCACTAAATACTTTGAAGCATAAATGTTCCAAGAATAAAAGAAACTTTGAGATTAGTGTAATATTGTCACGTAGTTGTGATGGCTGCAGTTTGGCAGTCAGGTAGACTGCAAAACGGCTTCCAAAAAAACACTGTTGGGCTCTTTCACACCCACAAAGAACTGAACGACTCGGCAGCGGCGTAGCAACAAGCGTGCTTGGCGGTCGTCGAAGACAATGCCTGCCGCTTGTGGCCGTGATGAATTTATAACTGACGACAAACTTTTGACAGTGTGACAATATGGAGCAACCTCCCGTTACAATCTGAAGATTGGTGTAATTGCTGCTAACTGCAATGAATTTCATGGCCACAAGTTTGAAAAAAGTTAAACACACTGAAGAGCTACCTTAAAGGAATACAAAAATAAAAATACACTGAAACTACCTTCATGAACTGCACATCATACATCACTACCAGATCAATCTCTTTCCTTCTGGTTGGGCACTTCACACAAATATGAAACATTATTAATACTAAAGAAAACACATTGCAGAGACACATCATCAAGGGAGTGCAAACAATTATTCTGATCAGCCGGTGGGTGCTGACACTGCATGATATGTAGGACATCAAATACAAGTGGCGAAACAAGAAGCCTTTGGGAGTGAAAATATATACAGTCTGCAATCTCATAAATTCCAAGTACATAACAATATGAGCCGTCTACCATTTTAACATAACAAGAGCAGGTCTTTTTTGGAGTCAAATAATCCGAACTGTGTATAATAATGCTGCCAATTTGTGCTCGAAAGTACCTAGACATCTGAGGAATGCAGCCAAAGTGTGAATGGAAAATCATTTTTAGCTGCTCGGGAAATGAAGGAACAGGGTGTGGCACACCTAGAGCACATGTCTGGTAGCTGTTTGTGTGCTGAGCGCCAATATTTTTCTTGGCAAAAGCCAAATGAGCTGGGAGCGCCAAATTTCTTTCTAAGCTTCGGTACCACTGCTGCATTATGCACCGCTCAGAGACCTGCATAGGCACCAGCTTGGCTGCTGACACAAGCCGCAGTGCACGGCCAATCCCATCTTCAAAAGGAAACGAGGACACACCCCATAATGGGCCAAACATGCGCGTAGCCTTAGAAAGGTGCAGCAGCTGGTGAACATTGTATGTCATAGCTGCCTCACCATAGAGCCTCGCTGCTTCCCTAGTAGCACAGTATGTAACTGCAACGTTGCCACAACATTGTCAATGTTGTACTATGTTGCGCTAACATTCTTCAACATTAGATAATGTTGCTGCAATGTTACCAAGCAACATGCTGATAACGTTGCTCTAAAGTGGTCTTTTCACTTTGCAGCAATATTGTCAAATGATGAATAAATGCTGAACCACATACATTGCTATAACATTCATGCTATATAGGTTAATTATCTGCCCTCTCTGGCTATTTCTGAAGCCCAAATAGAAAAGCCGGTACCAGATTACTTCCCCTCACCGAGAGAGTATTAATTTGTTTATTAATTTTTACTTCGAGTGGAAGTTTGCATGTGGTGTGTATGCAAATGGTGACACTAAGGTAGAAAGATATATTTCTATCTGAAATATTTTTAAACAGCTGGAATTACTTTGTTTTTAATTAAACAGGCAGACAAAATTAAAACTGCCGAAGAAATTTAGTTCTGGTTTCACTGACGCCCTGCAGTCTAATGGTCCAAATCCAAATCCAAACCGCGGCTACTCGCGGCCGCGCCGAGAACCCGCGTGTCAGCGGCAGTCATGGCAAGATTTTCACGTTTTTTGTTCTTCTAGTACAGTTTTTTGGCGGTCGTCGTGCCTGCACTGCTGTGTTTCGTTGTGGTTTCACTGGAATTCAGCTGAAACAACAAAGGCTTGCCCAGAGGATGACCTCAATGGTGAGTGATTTCTAGACTTGCATTGTTGTGCTGTGACCTGTGTTGGTTGGCACAAAGCCAGTAGTGTATATATGTTACCCATGCCCTTCGTGATAGTTTGATAAAGTGCTACATTCGTTGTATCATGAAGAGAATGAAGTGTTCGCTAATCGAGGTGTCCTTTCGGCAACGACGCCGAAGAACAGCAGAGGCTGTTCACGACGAACTAGAAAACTGTTTTCGTCAAGGGTACCCACAATGGTGAGAACCGGCTTTTGCGGGTACGCATCACGAAATGCTACCCTGTTTGGCAGTTGTCAGTCTTGATAATGATCATGGCAGCAGATTGTGCGCAACAGGAGCATAACAGTTTCAAGATGCCTTTTCATCGCATATTGTTATTTTATCCTCTTTATCAGCGCCGGTCGAGGACGCAGTTGAAAGCCACAGTTCTCAATTGTCAGATTTTAGCACCGCTAGCAGCATCCCTGACATATAAAGTGCAACGTAAGAGTTGTCGCGGATTTCTGACAGTGAGGAGTTGGTGGTTTATGAAGATAGGATGACACCTGAGTCTGGTTTCGCTACTCAATGTCTAGAGCACGACTTGCGCGTGTGGACAATTAATAGCCACTTGCCTGCTTCTCACCTGCATTCCCTGCTTAAAGTGCTGAAGCCATACCATCCAGAGTTACCCACGGATTCTAGAAAATTACTAAAGACGCATAGGCATAGTGATCCAGCAGTGATGAGCGATGGTCATTACCACTACTTTGGAATTTTTCGTTCTCTGCAAGAACATGTTGTGCATGTTCCTTAACGTCGGCACATTGTGCGAGGGCATTACACCAGTTCTCATGCATTCTACTGGAAGATAGCATAGATCCAGCGACATTGTAAGCAAGGAACCAGAATTTATTCTTTCGCTTAACACTGACGCTGCTGCATTATGCCAGTAGTGTAGTCTTTGCCCTCTCATTCTTAATCAGATATATACTCTTGTAACCAACATTTATGGGACTGTGCAGCGATCTGCGCCAAGGGTAAGAAAAGTGAAATATTCATTGGTATTCAATCATCCTTCATCATCATCAGCCGGACTATACTCGCAGCAGGGCGACAGCCTCTCCCATATTCCCCAAATTAGCCCTTTCCTGTGCTAGCTGCATCCACTTGACCCCTGCACCCATCATCAATTTGTGATCTAGCTTATGTAGCCCCGGAAGAATCGGCCGTTAGCAACTTTGCCTTTCAAATTGTGCACAGCAGTGAGGCTGAAAAAAGACTATAGGCTGGGCCTGCCCTCTCCGCTCGGTTTACTTTGTCGGCCACCCGCCATGGTACAATTGAGGGAAGACAAAGGGAGTGATGTGCAACCACCTCCAGCCGGCTACGCCTTCATCTACAAACGCCCTTGTGGGTTTAAGCAATTGAATGGCCGTCCCCATGGCTGACACCAGCAGGTCCGCTTGTAAGGCAGGATTCAAGCGAGACAGCAGCACTGGCCATTGCTGTGAGGTGCGGGAATGGGAATTTTGGTTTTTACATTATTTGCTTGCTTTTGAGGAATTTTAGGTGGCATGAATAGTCGATGTCTTTTATGTAATGAATGCATTCTTTAGCCACTTTCAGAACAATTTGTTGCTCAGGCTGTTAAAATATGCTTGCGCTGCCAGGGAAGGGCGGATTTTTTTCTCACTATTTTGGTTTGAGCCAAATGACTGGACATAAGTTCTTTGTACAGAGCTGTCCAATGTCTGTGTTCATTGAGGATTGTAAAAGATTTGTTATTAGACGTGTGCCCACCAAGATGCTTATATTAGGAAATTTTTGGTTCTTTCTTTTTTCTGCAGGGATGCAGCTTCGCTTGTCACATCATGAATTAGAAGAGACCATCATCGTGAGCAGCTGGAGGCTACCAGAAGACAAGTATATTTTAGACGTGCTAAATTGTTCAGGCAAATGTTGACAGTACTTTAAATTTGTAGTTTTCCAGTGCAACGGAGCATGACCAAAGAAGGGAAGAAGGATACTTGAAGAAAACAGCGCAGCAACAGGGACAATAGAGAAGATGAGACAGGTGCTGACTAGCAACTGAAGGCTTATTGAAAAGGAACGCATAAAATATACTGTCTTCACAGCCAAGAGCGTGCATGAGCTGCGCAAACAACACTGATAACCTGTCAACTTCAGTCATGGTGGTCAGGATACAATAGTTCACAATCATTAACAAGGACGGATGGCCATTCATGGCTGTGAACTGTTGAATCTTGACCACCATGACTGAAGTTGATAGCTTATCAGTGTTGTTCGCGCAGCTCATGCACGCTCATGCATGCACGGCGGTGTGACCACGGCGTGACCACCGCCGCAGTGAAAATGCTACTTTGCGACCAATAGCTCTTGCTACAAAAAAAAAATGCAAGAGCGAGGAAAACTTAGAGGCAGGAAGTAGGACAAATTTAAAAATGACAGGAATGAAGAACTAAACACATTTATTGCAGTGCTGGCACTTGAAAAAATCATGCAGCATTGTCTGCTGCATTTTCTTACGTCCGGTGAGGAGTACTCATTTCTCCAGAATTTACGGGGCTATGTGGCTGTTGCGATCGTTGCAAACATACTTTCTGAGAATGTCTAATGCCGCTACAGCCAACATAATGGTTGGTTCCAGCGGAGGCTAGCCCTCTTCCTCTTTGTTGCCACTGCTGTGTGCATCCAGTAGTCACAAAAAGATGTGATGAAGTGCGGAGGACAAAATCAATCGCGCCAGCCACACTGACACTAGCAGCACAATTACAAAGAAACAAGGATAGGTGAAGAAAAAATTAGCTGTGGTTTAGCTCTGATTAAACACGGCGAGAAGCGGTAGCTTCATGTGGCTGCGCTTTGCAAAGCTTTGTTTGTTTCTAGTTTCTCGGCTTGTTGAAAGATTGTTGTTTCTTTGGACTTTGCCGCACGTAGCTACGTGAAACTACTGCTTCTCACCAGGTTTAACCGAAGCTAAACCACAGCTGATTTTTTCCTATACCCGTGGTGTTAGATTTTCTGCGTGTGAGCGGTAATCTTCCTCTTTGTATTCTTCGTCTTCCTCTTGTTATTCCTCTTCAAACTCCTCTCGAAATCGCCTGTCACTGATCAATCATGAATCGCTCGAATCACAAATTACCATGATATTGCATGAGCGGCTGTGTAACCTAGCAGTTAGTATACAGGAAGCACATATACAGGGTGTCCCAGCTAAAAGTAACGAAGCTTCTAAAAAAGAGGATGATCCCTAGCCGAGTGAGACCAACTGAGGGTTGTTGCCAGTCGCGTGTCCTAGTCTGTAGTATTTTTTTTATTATGCAAATATGATTAATTAGCAGAGACTAATTAGCTAACTTTTTAATTATTGCCTACAGGAAGAAAGTGTCAATGCAGGAGTTGTAGATCCCTTAGAAAAATAACCGTTTGCCGTGTTTGCAGCCAAGTACCACTGCTACAGCTTATTTTATTTGACTTAAAAGAGAGCCCGCGAAATACAAAAAGAGCCACGTGATAGGGAAGCAGTTTCAGCGCTCCCAGACGACCAGCCAAGCAAAGACATTCGCTTATCTTTGCAACGTTGTCCCGAACGGGGTTCGGCGTTTTGTGATGGTTGCGAGATATACGCAATTAACTCTCGCATCGGCGCTAGGGCGACCGTTTCTTCAGCGCGTGATGGTGCAAGTTAGCGGCACGGCCACATTCCTATCACTCGAGGCGAGGTTACGCGTGAAAAAGCGCTCCATGCGAGCCGCGCTTCACTTCCATGGAAAGCAGCACCCGCTCACTTTCCATGACGCATAAGCAGTTCCTGGCGCATATCTCGCCACCTCCTCAAGACGTCAAAAGCTGTTCGGGACAGCGTTGCAAACATAAGCAGATGTCGTTGCTTGATCGCTCGTTTGGGAGCGCTGTGACTGCTTCCCTATCACGTGGTTGTTTTTGTATTTCGCGGGCTTTCTTTTAAGTCAGATAAAAGAAGTTGTATCAGTGGTACTCAGCTGCAAACAAGGCAAACGATTATTTTTCTATGGGATCTACAACTCCTGCATTGACAATTTCTTCCTGAAAGCAATAATTGAAAAGTTAGCTAATTAGTCTTTGCTAATTAATCACGTTTGCATAATAAAAAATACTGCAGACTAGGACACGCGACTATCAACAACCCTCAGTTGGTCTCACTCGGCTATGGATCATCCTCTTTTTAACAAGCTTGGTTACCTTTAGCTGGGACACCCTGTATATCTCCAGTTTTATTGAATTGTCACACCGTGGGTCTGAAGCTTAGTGGTTAGCGCACCTGGCTCTCGCCCAATGGACCTGAGTTTGAATCCCGCTGATTGTGAGGTTTATTTGTTTGTATATTTTATTTGTGGCAGACTTGAAGGTCATTAACACGTTATGGCGGGCTAGTTGGTTAAGCATCTTGAATAAACAGCACGAACGACGACGAGCACAAAAGACAAGACAAGCGCTGTGTCGTCCATTTTCTTGTCTTTTGTGCTCGTCATCATTCGCGCTGTTTATTCAAGTTGAAGGTCATGTTGCGTACATGGCGATCTCAGCCGTGCACCTGTAGCAGTGAAGCTACTGCTTCAAAAAAGTGCAACCACTGTTGATGATGATGGCACAGCGTGTCTGAATGCCGTCTGCCTAACACAGTGGTGCTAGACATGCCAGGCCAAGTAAAGCCGCTTTAGAAGTAAACATATGACCTCCACCGTTTCTCATTTAGGCTGGCATGGGGTGTTATTTCACAAGTATTACTGTGTAGGAATGTGGCCGAAGTTACAATGCAACGAACAGCAGGGTTTATAATGCATGGAACCCTATTATCATCATGCCAGATCTAGACCACTACAATGTGTAGCAGCCAGGAAAATGCAGCACCCATCAACTCAGCAGCGAGGTTCTACTGCGCAAAGCTTTCACTGTTACCTTGAGAGCAAAATACTTAATTTTTTTCATTTACTTGATAGCCCACAATGTCAAACTGAACTCAGTTTGCTTTTTGCTTATATGTGCTGCTGAGGTGCATTGATATTTGTGTACTTCATTTTCTTGTCAAAAAAGTATGCTCAGCCGAGGAGATGGAGACCGCCGCGGACTGCCAGCTCCAACTGCCTGGTGGGCAGGACACTGTCATAGGTTCTGCTAGGGATGATGGAAAGGTGATTATGTGTGCTCTTAAGTCATATAGTGTATCAAATACCATAGTAGAGTGAGTGAATGATTCTTAATTAAATTGGGGCTGGTACATAGTGAAATGGGTACAGTTTAGAGGATGATGCTAGCTTACAGTAGAAACTTATGCTAGTCCCAGTAAGTGTCCCGAAAAGGGTAGTGTGCAAAGCATAGACGTGTGGTTTCAGACAATATCATGTAAGGCACAGGTCAGCATTTCTAATTTGTCATTTTTGTACTTCATTACCTGACGATGCCATAATGGGTCTGCAGTTATTCTTGTCCTGAGGAAATTCTTAGTACACAAATAATTTTTGATCATGAGGAGGCTGGCTGCCTTGTTCTGTCAGGTATGTATAGTTGTTGGTATGTAAAATTTATTCTCATTTCTGAAGTTTGTTTGAATTAGGGCAGAGAACATTATTTCGACTTTTGGCGGTATTTGACTCGGAATGAAGAGAAGCTAGAACTGTCAGAAGATTGGGCTATATATTTCATGTTGCACGCAAGCAATTTCTTTTTTTTCGAATTATAAGGCTAGAAATAGAAAATCTACTGATTTTGGACACTGCTCGCTGTAAAAGAGTGCATTCATGCCTACATAATTTTTATGTTTTTCAGCTGTTTGTTTTAAGTTATGAAATATTTAAAATCCCTTGATTCATTGCTGTTAATGTGTACAAATGCGAAATTCTCCACGTTTGCTGCAGGTCTATGCAGGCAGTGGGCTCTGGATGGAGCCTGGTGCCTGGCAGATGCTCCTGAGAGCACCAACAGACTCAATGTTCTGCCGCGGTGCTGGTGTATTGGACACCCGATGAGCTGAAGAGCCGCAGCGTGACTGGCGTGCTTTCAAATAAGTGCCGGTCTCTTGGCAGAACAGAGGCGAAACCGGCACTTACACCGGAAAAAGTCTCTTCTCTGAAAGGTGCTAGTGCTTTTTTTTTTCTTTGCTTTGAGTAACACCAAGGGAATCAAACTTTGCTTCAGCCAAATACAGTCGCGCTCACTTACAGAAAGCGTGATAGTCATGCAGATCCTGTTTATTGTATCCGAGGTTTGTAACAACTGCAATGTCCTTATTGCAGCCAAAACTGCAAAGTCGGGCAAAAGTGACGTTTAGTTTTTGCAAGGTGTGTTATGCCCATACGTTTCTTCATGCAGGCTCTATCACAGCACTTTCAGAGATCTCCACACTGTTTGTGTGGCTCTCGCTAAGATTCGTTCTGCCAGTAACCTGATTTATCTATTTGGTTGTGAAATTAGCGTTCTCAACGACTGGTGGCAAGTCATTGTGCGCGTTCTCCGATCTTGCTGCGACAAAGATAGTGCAATTGACATATCTGCACAGAATGTATAAATAGCATTGCCCGTTGTTTCGAGTAATCTCTGTGTTTGGTTTTCATGCAAGCATCTCAATGCATCCAACAACACACAGCAGACGCGGAGTGGGTAGGCCCATGTGTCGTCAGCAATCAGAAGTTGCCAGACAAGCAGTCAGTTCGCAAAGGAAACGAAAATCGTTTTAAAGATATCTGCCGCACGGAATCAACTTTAAGTTTTGGGTATTGTAATTTAATGTGTTGGGAATTAAATGCTACAACAAGGGTATGCACGAAAGTAGGCCTCATGGCCCTTTTAATGGTGAACATTCGTTTCTGTGTTTTTACAATGAGAGTGGTAATTGTGAATCTCACTTTTGCATTTATCAAGGTATCTAGTTGTGTTCAAATGTGGCCTATTTTATGTTCTATTGTGCAGCTTTGTTTCATGTCTACATGGGAGACATACCAAAGGAGCTTGCAGAGAAGAGACTGAAAGCCGTGCGCAAGCACCTCTCACAGAAGCTGGGGGACGTGAAACGAAAAATTGGAGGTCATGATGTATAAATTTATTTTGCCACTTACCTACGCCGAAGCCGTCAGGCGTCCCCGCCCAGAAACGTTCGTTTCGTACCAGCATCCACCGCAGTCGACACCATTTCGTCCTGCCTGGCCACCACCGCAACGTTTCCGTCCATGGTGGACACCGGGCAACCTACCCATTTGTTATGTCTGCGCAATTCTTGGCCATGTGATGCGTCCCTGCCGCCGCCAAGTGTTGTCCCCTGCTCCCAATACTGACCCTCGAGGTTACGCCTACGCCCCTCCCTGCCTTTTCACCGCACTTCGCCTTCTGAGACCACTGCTTCCTCCGATCTCAGGCCGTCTATTTGCCGCCGTGCTCCATCTCCGCGTCGTCGCTCGGTTTCCCCGATGCGCCGTCGTCCCTCTTCCCCTTCGGAAAACTAGTGCCCGCAGTTCCGGAGGCAAGAACTGCTTGCTCGTCGCCAAGCTCAAGACCTCGACTTTCTCCGACAAATTTGATCGCGGTTTCTGTGGAGGGCACCGATGCTTTCGCGCTTGTTGACACCGGTGCTGCTGTATCTGTACTAAGTGAGAAATTGTGCCGCCAATTACGAAAAGTGATGACTCCGCTATATGGTTTTATGCTTCGCGCCGCTAATTCGCAACTTATTGCGCCTTTGGGGGCCCGAGTTACTATTCAGGACGTCCTGTATATTGTTGAATTCATCGTCTTCAAATGGCCGTCTCACGACGTCATCTTAGGCTGGGACTTTCTCTCACAACATGACTTTGTCATCGACTGCGCTCGTTCCGAAGTCGGCCTTCTTCCGTTCGGCGACGACTCTGTGAACGCTTCCACTAACTTGTGCTCCAAGCTGACTGTGGCTGATGACGTCATGATCCCGCCGTGCTCTGCTGTGCTCGCCTCTGTTCATTGCGACTCTGGATCCAACGGCCCTGTCATCTTCATCCCGTCCGACTCCTCTGCTTCTCGCCACTGTCTACCCCTGCCATTCGCCGTGCATACTGTCTCAGCCGGCTGCAGCGCCTTGCCCCTGACGAATCCATTCCTGTGCCCCTCCACTCTTCTTCGTGGTGAATGCTTGGGATGTGTCCAGCCTTTCGCTTCCGTCGTCGCCTGGGACCCTTCTGAGGACGACTCCTGCCGCCTGCAAGTGTCTTCACTTACTTCCTCCTCACCGTCTCCTGATCCCGTTCCCGAGGCCGTCTTTGCGGGCTCAATCGACGCAAATCTTTGGCCACCGGAGAAGACCCAGCTTGCGGCCCTGCTAGATAAGTTTCGGTCATCGTTTGACTTCTCTCACCACCGTTTTGGTCGCACTTCATCTGTTACCCATCGGATCGACACTGGTGCCCATTCGCCGTTGCGCCAACGCCCATATCGCGTCTCGGCCACCGAACGCCAGGTTATCGACACCCAGGTCAATGATATGCTGCAGCGTGGCATCATACAACCATCACAGAGTCCTTGGGCTTCCCTCGTCGTCCTTGTCACCAAGAAAGACGGCTCTATCCGTTTTTGCGTTGACTACCGGCGCCTCAACAAAATCACCCGAAAAGACGTCTCTCCGCTACCCCGCATCTCCACCAAGATGTAAAGGCCTTTATTGACAGTTGTGAAGGCCGGTTAGAGCGGACAAGGACAGGTCCGGTCCCGGAACAGTTCACGCTCTCGTCTCGCGCCGCGCGTCGGCACTGCTGCTTCAGCTGCCGATCGCAGTCTTCTCGTCTCGCGCCTCGCCTCGGTTCTGCTGCTCTGACTGCTGATCATCTTCCTCTTTACAGGTTTCTTTATTTTATAATAAAGCTTTCGTTTGCCCTAAATCTGGTTGTCAGTATATATATCGTAGGGCATTACAGACCCTTTTGGCCAGCTTAATTGGAAAATATTAGTAGCAGGCGCTGCCTTTTTGCATCAGCTTGCGATGCACTAATCGAAGAAGATAAGTCATCATGCGCAATGTGCAGCACACATTTCTGAGTGATGAAAAAACTTATCTATGGTGTGCCATTAGGACTGGCGTCCCTCATTAGGCCTAACATAATCCCGATACCTGCAAGCAGGATCTGTGCCAACAGGCCGACGCCATTAGAACCAACAGGTCTGACACCGACAGGTCCATCACCATCAGGCCCATCACTAACAGGCCCAACAGGCCCATCACCAACAGGTCCAACAGGCCCATCACCAACAGGCCCATCTCCAACAGGCCCATCACCAACAGGCCCAACAGGCCCAAATTACGGGTTCCTTCAGCCTTCAGACCGATAGGCTGAAGGAATTTTTGACTGGGGAGCTGGAGGATGGCCGGAAGGAAGAGCTTCCGAGACCGGTCGCTGGATTTCATCAGAATGGAAAGCTGGGCTAGTTGTAGGTTGTTCATGATGAAAATTTCTGGGCGCGAACAATGGACAGCGAAGAAACCACAGTAAAGGCGCTTGTCCTGTGGTTTCTCGCTGTCCTTTGTTTGTTCGCGCCCAGAAATTTTCAGCTGGATTTCATGTCTGAGCTGTGGCGCCAGACAAGATGATCCTATAGCGCCCGGCGACGCTATAAAGCGCCGGCGCTGAGATCGGCGTTACAGCGCGCTCTAGAAGAAAATAAAGATGGACAGCGCGTGCTCGGGGCGCACGCCCGGCACGGGCAGTCCGGATCTAGAAGCCTGCCACGCTGGTCGTCTCTCTCTGGTGCTCCGCTGTGACCCCGCAAATCCTCAACAGTGGTGACCCGGCGAACCGTGCCTTCTATCCCAGCGGCGTCCTCGCATGGCGTACTGGCAGGACCCAAGTTTCGACCCGCCGCTCCCGGTGTTCCGGCCTGCAGGCGTCGGCGGGTGGTTCGCCCAACTAGAGGCTTCGATGTACCTGCACGGCATCACCATCCAGCCGTTTAAACACGCAGTCCTTTGCGACATCCTCCCGCCCGACCTCCTGCGTCGGCTCACCTACTCTGCCTTCGGCTGCCGGCCATACGATGAGCTGCGTGCGGCCGTCTTGGCGGACTTCGGTGCCTACTACGTTCCGCTGCCGCTCTAAGACGCAGCTGACCCGTTTTCGCCGCTGCCAGCCTCTGGCCCTGCACCGGCCTCGCCCGCGCCCACGCAGCCTTCATCAGAATCCGGCCCGCCTCAGCAGCCCTTCGCCGCCTCGCCGCCACTCCAGTCCAGCGTCTCCAGCCCGGCTGTCTCTATCGACGCCACACCAGGTGGGATCCGCACGAGCTTCGCCTCGTGTTCTGCTCCCACTACTTTCCTACCCGCGTCTCTGGCTCTGCCTCCTTGAGCTTCAGTGGTGTTGTCGCCAGAGCCTCCTGCAGCCAAGGATGACTCTGCGGCAGCAGCCGTGCCGAGGCTTCCGGCACCTCCATCTACCTCGTCACTACCGCCAACAGCTCTGCACGCCTCTGCTTTGAGGTTGAAGCCGCCACCGCAGCATATGCCACATACCAGCCCCACTACCCCGGCGGCCACACCGCCTGCCCAAGAGGCCCCACCCCAAGCCCTCAGTACGGTCAACCGCTTCTCGGAGTCTGACCCTGGCAGCTCGACACTGCCGCAGCAAGCGTCTGCTTTGGTGCCTGACTTGAGCCACCTTCGGCAACGAATGGTAGAGCTACCCACACCGAGTAGTGCGGCAGTTGCCCATCCAAAAGCTGTCTTTTGCTGCCAGCCAGCCATCTGATGTAGCAAATACTCAACAATGGTTCGGATAGAGAGGGTAGGAGAGATAGCTGGCGGGCAACGTCCTCGCGGACAAATTTCTTGATTTCGGCGTTGAGGTATGAGGAGTCGGAGTCCGCGGCCAGGCCAGCGAGCGACGCGTCAGCAGGGTGGCGAACCGAAACGCGTTGCTTCCGTAGCTCGTCAAAGCTGTGGCATAGTTCGTATACCATTGCGATGGTGGTCGGACTCTTAGCCACGAGCATGTTGAAGGCGCCATCATCGATGCCCTTCATGACGTGGCGAATTTTATCTTCCTCCGTCATAGATGGGTTCACTCGTTTACATAAATCGACTATGTCCTCGATGTAGCTGGTGAAGCTTTCACCGGTCCTCTGCGCTCACGAACGAAGAAGCTGTTCAGCGCGAAGTTTGCGAACGGCAGGGTGGCCGAATACTTCGGCAAACGTAACCTTGAACACGGACCAGGTGGTGATGTCCGACTCGTGGTTCCGATACCACAGGTTGGCGACGTCAGTAAGATAAAATACGACGTTGTTAAGCTTCAGAGCGTCGTCCCACTTGTTGTGCCGGCTCACCCGTTCGTAGGCTGACAACCAATCTTCCACATCTTGGTCGGAGCTGCCACTAAAGATAGCAGGGTCGCGTTGACGTGAGGGACCAGAACAGGTGACAGTTGGAAGCAGGTCGCAGGAAGCAGGAAGCAGGGTCGGGGGCTGCTGGATTGGGTCCTGCATGGGAACGGACACCGTGCGACTGTGGGGTTCCAGGGCGACGTCGGGGGTCGGGATCGTTGCACCCTCCACCAAGTGAACAGTGGATTTATTAGTGGCTCGAGGCGACCAACGCACGATGCAGTCAGGTCGAAGCAAGACGGCAGAACCAGCCGTAGGAAGCAGCTACAGCACGAGACTCGCGCCCCAACCACCAGCGATGACGACGAAGTGCGGCACCGCGGAGACGTCCTCTTCTTCTTCTTACAATATATATATATATATATATATACTGGGTGTTTTTTTAGAAGGTCCAAAATTTTTAAAAAAAGGTAAATTGCTTTAGATTTATTTTAGCACTGGGGCTATACTGGAGGCTACGGCGGGCGCCAGGCAAGAGGAAAACTGCTTTAATTAGTTCGCTGATTAACTAAATATGTTAATTAACTTTTTAGTTTTTGTTTTAGGGGATATGTTGTATTCGCTGAATTGGAGATCGTCCTCTAAACAGTCCAACTGAGAAAAAAACAATTTTAATTAAAAATTTTTCACGCACGTTACGGGGCGCGAAATATTCACCCTGGTAGGCATCTTCACACCGTAACGCAGCGGCGGGAGCGCCTCTGACGTAGTTCACTCCGCCCTGCGCTTTACGTCACGCGTCCCGGACTGGCGGCCTGCGCTATCGCTGCTTATCTTGCTTCGCTCCGCGGCCTCAAGGAATGCCGCGCTGGAACAAAAACGCATTGACACAAAGTGCAGGGCGGAGCGAGCTACGTCACAGGCGCTCACAGACGCTGTGTTACAGTGTGAAGCTGCCTACAAGGGTGACTTTTTCTCGCTTCGTTACGCGCGCAAAAAATTTTTTCATGAAAATCTTTTTTCTTGGCTGGACTGTTTGAAAGACGATCTCCAATTCTGCTAATACAACATATCCCCTAAAATAAAAATTATAAAAGTTAATTAACGTATTCAGTTAATCAGGGAACTAATTAAAGTAGTTTGCCTCTTACCTGGTGTCCGCCGTAGCCTTCAGTATATCCCCAGGGTTAAAATAAATCTAAAGGAATTTACCTTTGTTTCAAAATTTTGGACCTTCTAAAAGAAACACCCTGTATATATATATATATATATATATATATATATATATATATATATATTGTCACGTTGTAGTGACGGCAGTCCAGCGGTCAGGAGGACACCAGAAATACTTGCAAACGAAGCTCTTTATTTGGGCTGACTTGCGCCCGCAAAAGAACTGACTCACTCGGTGGCGGCGCAAGCAACAAGCATGCTCGTCAATCGTCGAACTACGAATGCCCGCCGCTCGCGGCATCGCTCAATTTAAAGCCGGCAAAGAAACTTCCAGATAGCAGGACAAGATCATCTAGAGTAATCTGGAAAAACCTAGATGCAGCCTTTCATGGCTGCGATCAATCGAGATTAGACTGGTCGCTTCTCGCGTCACGGACAAAAATGATAACAGCCCTTTCCTGCAGCCTTGAGCGTGAACGAACAAACACTACAATCATACGTGGCATTACCCCCCTTCCAAAGAAGCATCGTCTCGATGCTTTAAAATGAAAATAAACACGGAAAATGAAACTTCGAGTCCTTTAGCGTTCATAATATGGCTTCAGGCGTACGACATGTACGACTTCCGGGCGTGGGCGGCGTCGCTGAGATGCTGTCGTGGCGTCGGGGATGACTTCATAGTCGTGGTCACCGATCCGACGGAGAACCCTGTACGGGCCAAAGTAGCGTCGAAGCAACTTTTCGCTCAATCTACGGCGGCGAACTGGCGTCCATATCCAAACCCGATCACCTGGCTTGTAATGCGTGTGTCGTCGGCGCAGATTGTAGCGTTGGGCGTCGGTGTGCTGCTGGTCTTGAATGCGAAGCCGCACAAGTCTTCGGGCTTCCTCGGCGCGATGAAGGTAGGCGGCGACGTCGAGGTTGTCTTCGACGGAAACGTGCGGGAGCATTGCGTCGAGTGTTGCCGTGGGCTTCCTGCCGTATACCAGCTGGAATGGGGTAAACCTGGTTGTCTCCTGGACGGCAGTATTATAAGCGAAGGTCACGTACGGCAGAATGGAGTCCCACGTCTTGTGTTCGGCGTCGATGTACATGGAGAGCATGTCTGCGATGGTCTTGTTCAGACGCTCTGTGAGTCCGTTGGTTTGTGGATGATAGGCAGTGGTCCTCCGATGGCTTGTCTGGCTGTAGCTTAAAATGGCTTGCGTCAGCTCCGCTGTAAACGCCGTTTCTCTGTCTGTGATGAGCACTTCCGAAGCGCCGTGTCGCAGGAGAATTTGTTCGACAAAAAATTTTGCGACTTCTGTTGCGGTACCACTAGGCAACGATTTTGCCAGGTGCAAGAAACAGACTAGGTGTCTGAACGCGGCTGCCGCGCCGGCGACTTTGTTGATCGTAGTTTACGCCTCTCTCGGCAGATGGCGTGGATCGTTGAGGGGTCAACCGTAGCACCCGACGCGGCGCGCGGACCTCCACACACATTCGCATGCGCGTAAGAATGACAAGTAAATTGCCCGATATATGTCTGTATACTAGACTAAATAAATAAATAAATAAATAAATAAACGTCTGGCAAGCCTTTGGAAGCAAGCTTAGGTATAAGCTCATGATTATTTCAGCTTAGAAATGCTATTCATACCTAAGCGTGCTTTGATAGTCGTAAACGTCCAATATATCGACCACAGTGGAATCGCCCGCGTGTTTACTAGTGCTCAGCTTGTACAAACGCAAAACAATCTGGCTTGTGCAGAATGCAGAATTCTGAGAAATAAATTTCCAAATACGTGCTATTAAGATGTCAAGAAATCCTAGTCACGCATGTCAAATACGCTAGCTCCCGATAACGGAAGGTGATCGTTGGTTCTCGCTTGGTTCTGTGTCGGGCATTATTTCTCACTTAGGTGCTCGCTTTCCAATCCCATATCTGCGCGAAAATAGTGGTCCCAGGCAAACTGCGCGCTCCCGCGTGTTCCCGAAATGCACTGTCTCCACCTCGGCTTTGCCGCCAGAAGCGTACAGGCACGCGAAGTAAAGTTTGAAAGCCGTGCTCTCGAAATGTCTCATAAAACAACCGGGTACACAAAAAAGCGGATTTTATTTTTCACATTTATGGAGACGTCGCCAGCACAATATCACATCGGCGGCCGAATTTCGATGAAGGCGAAATTCTAGAGGCCCGTGTGCCGAGCGATGTCGGTGCACGCTAAAGAACCCCAGGTGGTCGAAATTTCCGGAGCCCTTCACTACGGCGCCCCTCATAGCGTGAGTTTCTTTGGGACGTTAAACCCCAATAAACCAAACCAAACATAAATTAAGGACTGCAGTGCTTTTCAAGGTGTTTGGCATTCTACACAAGCTTTGAAAGCTTCCTAAGATGTTGCATTTTCGCTGTCGAGTCAATTTTTGTCTGTTTGCGGACCTGCGTCATTCGCATATCAATGTAATAGTGCAACAAATTTGCCATCATATCTTCTTTATGCTCCTCACATGGGAACGAGAATGTATGCTTTGCTAGCATAGCTTCAATTGTTACTTCATACGCATTTATGTGTGTGGCATTTTCCTGAAACTCTTTTTCAGCCGTCTGCAGCAAAGAAAAAATCCTGAGATTTCGGTGCAGGAGCCCACCTCTTGTCTTACTTTGCACAAGCGTGCTTTCAGGTTGAGCATGGACCTCAGTTTCTTCAACAAGGTTCTGTCGGCATGCGGGGCAGGTTCAGCCTTTCAACATTTTTCTTCACATGAACCCAGCCAGGTAATACACAATGTAGTCAGCAGCCTGTGGCTCTGCGCATACCTCACCAAACGCTTCATCACACTCAACCTCTGCGGCAACCGATCCATCCAGTTTGCATTTTAGCTGATGAAGACGAGTCCTTTGTTTTCCGTCCATTGGGAACGCAAGGTTTAGAGCAGCCAACGTAAGCATGTGTTTCTCGAGCATGCTCGACATCGCATGCAGTTCCCAAGCTTGGGTGGTTTGATCAGGCTATACACTGAAAGCATGTTATATAGCAGAAGAAATGTGGGTAAGGAGGGATGGTCATTCTTACCGCCTCCTAAGCGGATTGTCCCAAAAAACGCTCTAAAACATCCTGGTTAAATTTTCCAGTCAGTACGTACTTGAAGCCACACTGTTTGAGCAAATATCTTGTCAGCTGTAAAGCTGACAAAACTGTGACACGCAAGGCTGCTACAGTCTGCTCTGTCAGAAAATGATCGCGAGATATCCTTCCGGCCACCACTTCCCCCTCCCACTTGTTGAGCCAGTACAAGCAGGAGGCTGGAACTCTGAGATCTTTGCTGCCTGCAGTGATGCTTTCTTTGGGATGATTGCTGTTGAGTGCGTCATACAGATCGTTAAATTTAAAGGTGAATTCTACCGTCCCTTTAACAATCTGCAGTCCCACTGTTTTCATTTGAGAGTAAAACTCCAGCGCGCTGGCCACACTTCGACTGAACAGCTGGGTAGCGAGTTTTACGCGCATCTTCTCCGTGTTCGACGGATTAATATGGGCATATGTGAGCTTGTGGCAAACACTCAAGTGTCCAGGCTGCTTTTGGTCTTGAACAAAAAGCTTATCGTAGTGTGCCCATTGGACACGGCCACCAGGAAAGTTTAGAACCTTTTGGGAATGCAGACGGTTGCGCACACGCTTCATAAGATGCGGAGCATTCGAAAAGACAAATATGCTACGCTTTTCATCAACAGGGAGGAACGAAACAGCGTTTACCCATCACACAATACACAGGAGTGTATGACGGAAAGTGTAATGGGCAAAAAAAGACACGTGGCACAAAAACAAGCGCAGCGATCACTACCTATCCTCCAAATGCAGTCGGCGGCACTCACGCCGCCCACACGCCCGCTGACCCCCTTAGATTTCCTGTATATGCTCCCGCAGGGAGCTTTGGTAGCATATACAGTAACTCTAGACCCCCTAACCTGCTAGCGCCATCTCACGACGCTCCCAGAAAACACGAGCCGACGTTCGCCAACATCGCCTGCTGGAAAGGCGCTGTCGTTCAGACACCTAGTATATTCTTCCACCGTGGCTTTTGCTTCGGCGTAGCGGGTCATGTAGTCGGTGGCCACGATGATCAACTTGTTTCCTGATGAAGAGGTCGGAAAGGGGCCGAGGAGGTCCATCCCTATTTGCTGAAAGGGCTTAGTTGGCGGTGGTATGGGGTTCAGGAGTACGGCTGGTCTAGTCGGAGGCGTTTTGCGTCGCTGACACTCACGGCACGTTTTCACGTAATGGGAAAGGTCGGTAGCTACACGTGGCCAATAGTACTTCTCCTGGATGCGGTGCAACGTGCGAGCAATGCCGAGATGTCCTGCAGTCGGCTCATCATGACATGCCTGCATAATGTTTTGCCTGAGATTTTTGGGCACGACAAGAAGATGCACTGTCCTGTTCGGCGCGAAGTTCTTCTTCAGGAGGACATTATTGCGAAGGAAGAAGGATGACAGTTGCCGCTTGAACCCTCGGGGAGGCGATGCGGTCTTGCCTTTCAGATAATCAACGAGGCTTTGCAAGTCAGGATCCGAGTGCTGCTGCTGCGCGAAACTGCTGGCGCTTACCGGTCCTAAGAAAGCGTCGTCGTCTTCCTCTTCGGGTGCTGCGTCGACAGGAGCTCGCGACAAGCAGTCTGCATCGGAATGCTTGCGGCCAGATTTGTAGACTACAGTTATGTCGAATTCTTGAAGACGCAGGCTCCAACGATCAAGGCGGCCGGAGGGATCTTTCAAATTGGCCAGCCAGCACAGAGCATGGTGATCGCTCACAACCCTGAATGGTCGTCCGTATAGGTAGGGGGCGAAATTTGGACGTGGCCCAAATAATGGCGAGACATTCTTTCTCTGTCGTCGAATAGTTGGCTTCGGCTCTCGACAGTGAACGGCTAGCGTACGCGATAACTTTCTCCTGTCTGCCATTTTTCTGAACGAGGACCGCTCCTAAGCCCACCCCGCTTGCATCGGTATGAACTTCGGTTTCGGCGTTTTCATCAAAGTGCCCGAGCACAGGAGGGGATTGTAAGCGGCGCTTCAGCTCGTTGAAAGCTTCCTCTTGTGGCCTTTCCCATTTAAAAGGCACGCCAGCCTTGGTAAGTTGAGTCAAAGGTTCAGCGATGCGCGAAAAGTTCTTGACGAATCGTCGGTAATAAGCGCACAATCCAAGGAATCTGCGTATAGCCTTCTTGTCATTAGGCTGTGGAAACTCTGCGATCGCAGCCGTCTTCTGGGGGTCTGGGCGAACTCCATCCTTGCTTACGACGTGACCAAGGAACAGCAGCTCCTCGTAGGCGAAGTGGCACTTCTCTGGTTTCAGTGTCAGGCCTGAAGACTTGATCGTTTCCAGCACTATCCGAAACCTTCTGAGGTGGTCTTCAAAGCTTGAGGAGAAGACAACAATGTCATCTAAGTAGACTAGGCAAATCTGCCACTTCAAGCCTGCGAGCACCGTATCCATTACTCGCTGGAACGTTGCTGGGGCAGAGCAGAGGCCGAATGGCATCACCTTGAACTCGAAGAGTCCGTCTGGCGTGATGAACGCAGTCTTCTCGCGATCCCTTTCGTCGACTTCAATTTGCCAGTAGCCGCGCTTCAGGTCCATCGATGAGAAGTACTTAGCGTTGCATAGCCGATCCAATGTGTCGTCGATGCGGGGCAGGGGGTAGACATCCTTTTTCGTAATGCTGTTCAGGCGGCGGTAATCGACGCAAAAGCGAAGGGTGCCGTCTTTCTTTTTCACTAGGACGACCGGTGCTGCCCAGGGGCTCCTCGATGGCTGGATGACGTCGTCACGAATCATTTCCTCAACTTGCTTGCGGATAGCTTGGCGTTCTAGCGGCGATAAGCGTTAGGGGGTCTGTCGCAGTGGTCGTGCGTGTTCGTCTGTGACAATGCGGTGCTTGGAAAGCCGGGTTCGTCGCACATTCGATGCTGATGAGAAGCAATCGGTGTACCTTTGAAGAAGACTGCGTATTTGGTCTTGTCTGCTCCGGGGTAATGCCGGGTTGATGTCGAACGTGGGTTCATGGCCTTGTTCAGATAGTTCTGCGGGTTGGTCGGGTAGGGCAAATACGTCGCTGATGTCTGCCAGCTCGTCGAGGAAAGCGATCGTCGTACCTTTGTTTAGATGCCGGTATTCTCCGGTATTCTTTAAATCATTGGTCGATCATAAACTCACTATCTATAAACATAAATAAAACAAAAGTCGTGCTTTTCAGGCCAAGAAACAAACCAGTATGCGATAGCGACATTTCACTTCGGATTGGGTCTGTGCCTTTAGAAGTTGTCCCTGTCGTAAAAAGCCTTGGAGTATATTTTGAGAAGCATTTATCGTGGTCAACACATGTCGATAAAACAGCGGACAAGCTGTCAAAAATAACTGGTGTGTTAAGTAAACTGCGCTATTTTCTGCCACAAAAAGTGAAACTGACTCTTTATAATTCCATGTTTGCTTCCGTTTTAAACTACTGTTTCACGGTATGGGGAACTACCACACTCTTAAACTTAAACAGGCTACATGTAATCCAAAAACGAGCTATAAGAAGCATTGCAAGCATCCCCCGCTACGTTACGACAAAACCCCTTTTTAATGCCTTCCACATAACTGCAATACACGATTCATATAATGTCAACTTAATAAAACGATATAGGAGAAGTAATACCTACCGTAATTTTCTTGAAAGTTTGTCTCAACTAACACCTAGAGAACACACTCATGCCATAAGAAACCGCGATAAATGGTTCATTCCCCAAATACATACTAAATATGGACGTCGAATGCTCAGCTACCACTTACCATTATTGCTAAATGCTTTGTGTTAGTCTTACAAACCAGTAATTTTGCATATTATTTGTTGTGCTGTTTTTGTGTTTTTATCTCTTGTTTATTTATTTTTTCCGAGTCAGTTGTGTCTCGCTTATTTTTCCTCAAACGCAATTGTTTTGTTAGTTGCTGCCAATATATGCAATCAAACAAACCTTGAAACCTTGTACGGGGGCGCAGGCGCGCAATCAAGCTCCAGTGAGAGCTTTTTGTCTGCGCCCCTAACATCTGGATGATGTAAATAAAGATTTCATTTGATTTGATTTGATTAAGTTGGTTAGCAACATCTGGGCTTGGCCATTTCGGATTTCGGCGACTCCCCTCGCGACGCCCAATCCTCGATCCAGGAGTAACTGGTTGTTCTCCTCGATAACGCCTTCGGCATTTTCAATGTCTCCAGTACCTATGCCGACGAGAACACTTGATCGGGGCGGCACGCTCAATGCTTCATCGAGGACCGTTTAAGGCAACGTGATGAGTCGTGCTCGTCGCAACAGGTATGGCTTTTTCCGTGGAAAGCTTGATCGACTAAAGTCACGACAAGCAGGAAAAAAACAGGATTTAGTTCATGATGCTTCGGCTGGAGGACCAGCCTTTTCTAGTGTACAACAGTACTTCCTAACACTTTGCTTTTAAAGCACGCGCGAGGTGCAGGACTAGAGTAAAGCACAAATGCAAACAACGGGGACGGGGGAAGAAAATAGACGTTAAAAAAAATGCGGGGACAACTTGAAAACACCATCCCTTAACGTGTATGCAGGTAATAGCAAGGAGGGAACGAGAGAAAAGAATAAAGAGGGGAAGAAAATTTCTTCCCTACCACCTGCTGGTTTTCTTAGAAGGACCGAGGAGTGACCCTCGAGGTGTCGCTCATTTCCGCATTTTAGTGACAAGCGTCAAACGCTCCACCCTCGCACAACGAGGAGGCGATATTTCAAGAAAAACTAGGAGGAATGGGGTCACCAGGAATGCAAACGAAACGCCTCAGAACAAAGAATAACGGAAAAACGTTATTGCAAAAGACATTAAAATCCCACTCAGAGGAGGGTTGTGGCAGCACAAAAGGATGCAAAATAGGACCTGAGCAAAAATCCCACGTTTCTAATCATTGCTTACACGAGCACTCCGTGCACACAAAAAAGAAAAGATAGATGTAAGGTTAACAACGAATGCAAATTCAGAAGCGAACTACAGCAAGACAAATAAAGCTGCAGGACTGTTCAGGTTTAAACAATGGAATTTTCTACAGCGCGTGAGCGCACGCAGAACAGCGTGGCAATTCATCAACGTGCGAAAAGAGGAGGAACATAAGCGCAAAATGACAATAAACAGACCGCAAAAAGAGGGGAAATTGCGAGACAATACAATATATGAAAAATAAAGGGGCGAAAACAAAAGCTTTTTAAGCTAACAAACCCTGTAGAGGGCACTTGGGAAACTGCTTAGGAGTAATGTGAAAGCATTTATACCTCCTCGCCGCCTCTAATCACACAATTCACCTTAAACCACAGTTAATGCACATTACTCTAACTAATTCACACTTAGTTCAAAATTAATTAATGTCATTTGCACTTAATGGTCTTAATTCACAATATTTACATAATTAATCCACATTTCAGTCATTTGGTTCACTATCAATTCATTTATTAGAAATTGATTCTTAATTCACATGTAATTAACAACTGATTTACTCTAATTCACCTTCAATTCATTCCAATGTATAAATAAATCACATTCCATCCACATTAATCCACCTTAATTTATAATTAACTCACCTTAATTCATATTTATTTACTACTAGTCTTTCTATACTTTGTTATTATTGATTAGATTTCGATTAACTCCAAAGCCCCTTCTTTTCACTTTGGGGCATTCATTTCATTTGGGACATTCAAATTTCTCGCCGCGCGTAGGCTCCGCCCACCATTGCGGTCACGTGGGCCAAAAAGCTGGTAGGTCACACAGGGGCGGCACGTGGTACGACACTACTGGCTCTGCAAGTTTCTGCCACTCGCCCACTTTTGGTCGCTTTTTTGGCTCTAATGACTCGGTTGGCACTAATTTTTTTCCCGACATCCTCACATCTCCTCACATAACCACTTTTCGACAATATCTCTTTATAGTTCCCCGCAACCGATGCCGACACGTTTTGCAGACACCAAATCGCAGACGTAGCCTAGAAAGGCCTTAACAAATGCGTGACAATATGGGTGGCATGGAAAAAGAAGAAACGACGTGGGAAGCAATGCTGCCTACATGTTCTGGCTATCTTTTCCAAGACATATTCATGGCTGTACCGGTATTCCTCATAAGTTCTCAATATAAACAGATATCTTACAGTAGGTTCATTGATGACATATTTACGGTCTGGACACACGGTGAGCATAACTGACGAAGTTTATTTCGGACTTCAACCGCGCTCACACTAATACCTCGGTTTATTGGTTACTGTATTGGCTGTTTAACGCCCCGAAGCAACGTCCGAAATCGACTGGGGCTATGAAAGACGCCGTAGTGGAGGGCTCCCGAAATTTCCACCAGCTGGGGTTCTTTAATGTGCACTGACATCGCACATCACATGGGCCTCTAGAATTTTGCCTTCATCGAAATTCGGCCGCCGCGGCCGAGATCGAACCCGCGTCTTTCGGGTCAGCAGCCCAGCACCGTAACCACTGAGCATCAGCATTACCGCATTACTGAGCATTACAATCAGGAACAAACTGGAGACAACAGTTTACAGACAACCCTCAGACCGACACCACTACTTACACTTCAAGAGTAGTCACACCCGAGATTGTAAAAACTCCATCGCTTACAGTCAGTCCCTACGTTTCCATAAGATTTGCTCTAAAGAAAGTCACTGAATCAAACTGGGAGCACCTCCGGCCACACCTAGCACGACAGAAACACCCGCTGTCAGTTATCGGCAATTCAATCAAGAAAGCTTCACAGCATGACCGGCGCGAACTCCTAAATGGCAAAAAGCAGCCACGCCCGAACTCTCAAGTCGATCTTTTTGTTACACATTCGGCATCAATCCAGAATGATAATATGGTTCTGAAGAAACAACACAACAGTGAAAGGATGAAAGAAGCCATCCCTTCACCCCCATGCGTTGTGGATAGGCGTGCAAGGGACACCCATGATAAGATAACATCGTCTACAATCGGAAACCGTAGCTTCAGAGGATCTGCACCATGCAATAAATCTAGACGTAAACAATGTCCAATCATGGCAACAACTACCAGTGCCAAAAGCAGAGCGTCATCTTTCTCCTTCTAGATAAAAGGCCTCATGCGGCACCGCTAATGTTGTCTACCTCCAGGAGTGTGGCGCCTGTAAAGATACCTACGTGGGACAAACATTTACACCGTTGAGAATTCGCATCAAAAATCACAGATCTCACAGGGGAACACGGCCAAATCTCCCACTTTCAAAGCACACAAACAGCCTTTGGGATCCATTCTATAACTTTAGAGGTATTGTACTCCAATGGGCGTTATACACATTATGACTGCGAGAGCTTTGAAGCAGACCTGATTCACAAATTTAACACAGCTTCAAGTGGTATCAACGAAACAGTAGGCCGACTGTCACGCTTAGAACAGTTATAGAGTAACAAAAATTATCCAAGACACGTTGGGAGTGGAGACTGACCGAAAGGGCAGCAGAAAGCATATAAAATCACTTTTTGCGACGTCGTTTCCTCTTTTTCCATGTTACTTATTTTATGACGCATTAATAGTTAGTGTTGCGTTTCTCCTTTTTATTTTTTATTTTTGTGCGGCCCTGTCATGCATTGTATTGAATTTTCAGGCATTTTCCCCCCTTTTTACCCTCTTTTCAGTGTCACTTTTGCTGCTATCTCCCTGTTCTCCTCATACAATGGTGAACTGACATGTTCTGCGCGAGCTCACGCGCTGTGGAACATTACCAATGTTTAACCGTGCATAGCACTAGGGTTCCATCCCAGGCATCACAAACCATCGGCCCAATACTGGGAACGAGTTGGCTATGTCCGGCCCTATATAGGACCAGCGCTGACTTTATTGACCCCATATGGGCTATGCCAATCTGTGCCATATCCAACATGGATCTACATGTCTGCGGTACTGCCCATATTGACAGTGCCCCTTTATATTGTAACGTGGCGGCCAGCCGAAGAATGAGGCGTGATGAACCATGGAAGAGAGATGATTTAATGGCCACTGGCCTAGCGCGAGCGCTCCGTCCCGCGCCACTGCCAGCTTCGTCTTCGTCACACTACCCGGGGGCTCCGAGCGATCGTCCCGATCGGTGACGAACAGACGGCGAAATGGCGATGGTCTTGAGTGGGGGGTTGAACAGTATGTAGATGATGGTGCAGTGCTGGCCGCCACGATGAGAAAAATGAGATAATGAGTCCCGGTCCACGAAGCATCCGGGCCGTAGGGTGCCAGGAGCTGACGGCCGAGGCCCTTGGACGCACCGAACGGCAGGGGCAGGGGGGCGGTGTCCTCATGTGTGGGCAGGGTCTTGGGTCGGTGGGGTCTTGGGTCCGTCGGGTCTTGTGTCGTCGTGTCGTGTGGTCCGGGCGGGGGACGGGGCTGGGGTGAGCGGCGAGGTCGGTTCAGGTCGGGCGGGCTGGGGCACGGCTGTGCGGCGCTGACCAGGTACTCACGGCCGACGTGCACGGCAGGCCCAGGACGCCGAAGCTCCGTGACCAGGATGGCGATGAAGGGACCCCAGCCCCTCACACCAAATGTAACGTGGCGGCCAGCCGAAGAATGAGGCGTGATGAACCATGGAAGAGAGATGATTTAATGGCTGCTGGCCTAGCGCGAGCGCTCCGTCCCGCGCCACTGCCAGCTTCGTCTTTGTCACAATATCATCGCCAACAATGGTCCTGAATGTCCCCTGTTGACCCCATATTAGCAACACCGCTTAATTACACACCAACGATGGCCCTACTTGTCTGCTATTGCCCACAAATTGGTCATGCCGCCTGTTTACAACGGTAATGATGGCCCTACTTGTACGGTGCGTTCCCCATGATGGCAATGCCGCTTCATTACAGCTCCAATGATGGCCCTAATTCACCGATATTTCTCCTACATTGGCTATGCCACTTCTTGACACATCCCATGATCTCACTGCTGTTTGCAATCACGATTTTCGTCAATCTCTTTTTGATATTTACGCATGTTGCCATATTTGCAGTTAGTTGCCTTATTTCATGAACAGCAACAGCAACAAACATTGATGTGAACTTACTCACAATAGCCATGTAAACACGCCAAGTGATCGAACAATGAGCAGAGGTCAGACTCATTCAGCAAGGCCACATTTTTGAAAAGTGGTGTCTTGTGTCCTTATGGCATATTGCTTCGAATTTTCATCCGAGAGGACTCGGGAAAAAAAAAACATTACAAAATGATCTGTTGCGTGTGCCTGCAAGCTGTGGATCACTATGTTTCGTTCTTTGTTCTTTTTATGCAAGATCAATGTTTGTACCATTCCTCCAGTTACGTCGCATCACAAATTTGGTATGTGCAGAATGCAGCGATAATATTGTCACGAACAGAGGAGGTGTGAAAGTAGGCGTCGGGAAGAACCCAAGACTGGGAGCCTTCTTTTAATTACAGAGCCAGCTTCCACGACACCGAACAGAACAAGCGCGCCGCGAGAGCCCACCGCCGCTTCGTCGGCGTCTTCGATTCAGCGCGGACGCCGCGCGGCGCGTTAGGCGCGTGGCATTATCCCCTCCCCCCCCCCCTCCGAAAGCAAACATCGCCTCGATGTGGAATGGGATATGTACAGTGAGTGGAGGAGGTGCAAAAACAAGAATAGGGGTGAGGTGTACTATATAATGTGCGCTAGATGAGATGCGGCGAGAGTCAAGTTCACACGTGGCGTAAGGGGAACAAGGTAAAAAACACAGCCTGAACACAGCGCTCAGTCACGCGAAAAGTACGGCTTTAAGCGCACTACATGCACGATTTCAGGCAGTTGACGCTGAGGGCCGACGATCACAGTTCCATGGGGGACAACTTCGTAGTTGACGCTGTTCAGGCGGCGCAGAACTCTATACGGGCCAAAATACCTATTTATAAACTTTTCGCACATTCCCTTGAGACGCACGGGTGTCCACACCCACACGTGGTCGCCCGGCTCGTAGTGCACGTCCCTGTGCCGAAGGTTATAGTGTCGGGCATCGGCGGATTGCTGGTCCTTGATATGCAAGCGGGCCAGCTGACGAGCCTGCTCTGCTTGTTCCACGAAGTGGCCTGCTTCATGGGGGAGCTCTGCGTCGCCGTACGGCAGCATGGCATCAAGCATCATGCGGACCTCTCTGCCATACACGAGATGGAACGGGGTGAACTGGGTGGTTTTCTGCGTCGCGGTATTATATGCGAAGGTTGTATGCGAAGCCGGGCTGTAAAAGCCTTGCCTCGGTCAGTAATGATGGCCGATGGGGCGCCGTGTCTAAGCACGATATCATGCACAAAGAAGTGGGCAACTTCGGCGGCAGTACCTCGCGCAAAGACCTTCGTTTCAGCGTGGCGGCTCAAGTAGTCTGTGGCGACTATGATCCACTTGTGGCCGGTCCACAAGAGAGGAAATGGCCCCAGAAGGTCCATGCGACTTTGTCGAATGGTATTTGTGGCGGCTCGATGCACTGAAGCAGTCGAGGAAGCTTGAGCGCGGGTTTTTTCCGTCGCTGGCATGTCCGGACATAATGCTTGACACTTGAAGTTAGGTTGGGCCGGTAATACTTCTTCCGGATTCAGAATAAGGTGCGTGTAACTCCAAGGTGGCCGGAAGTCGGTACATCATGGCAGGTAAGGAGGACTTCATCCCGTAGATAAGACGGTACGACGAGCAGGTAAGTTGTCGGACTTGAAGTAGCTTTCTTTTTATAAGCACACCTCTCCGCACGCAGAACGATGGTAGTCCACGAGCTAGGTATCGTGGTATTTCAGGGCGCCCACCTTCGAGATGTTTGATGAGCAGACGCAGCTCGGCGTCGGCACGCTATCTGGAGACGAGCTCAGACGTGCTGACCGCTCCAAGAAAGCTATCGTCGGTGGTGTCTTCTGGGGGAGGTTCGACAGGAGCGCGTGAGAAGCTGTCAGCGTCGGTGTGCTTCCGGCCTGACTTGTAGGTGACGGTGAAATCGAATTCCTGCAGGCGTAATGCCCAACGTGCGAAGCGGCCACAAGGGTCCTTTAAATTTTTCAGCCAGCACAGCGAGTGGTGGTCGGCGACGATGCAAAACGGTCTACCGTGCAGGTATGGGCGGAACTTAGCGGCGACCCAGACTACCGCCGAACATTCTTTTTCCGTAGTAGAGTAGTTCAACACAGCTCGTGACAGTGCGCGGCTGGCGTAGGCAATTACTTTGTCGACACCGTTTGGCCGCTGTACTAGAACGGCGCCAAGACCGACGTTGCTCGCATCCGTGTGCACCTCCGTGTCGGCATCTTCGTCGCAATGTTCCCGGATGGGCGGCGATTGGAGTCGGCGTCGTAACTCGTCGAAGGCAGTCTGCGGTTCGTTGCCCCAGGAAAATGACGTGTCATCACAGGTTAGGAGAGTCAGAGGGTTGGCTAGCTGGGCGCATGCTCTGTTACGTTTCCTGTGAGACTGACTGTTCTTCAATAAAGCACAGTTGATAGTCCAGTCGTTGTGTGTGCCTCGTCTCTCCTTTGTCCTCGTCTTTTGGCTGGTTCTTTCTAAATACCCACTCACCCAGATTTCAATCCTCCTGCAAAGTTTCTAATGAAGCGGCGATAGTAGGAGCACAGGCCCTGAAAACGTCGGACTGCTTTTTTGTGGGCGGGAAACGGAAAGGCAGCAACGACAGCAAGCTTCTCTGTGTCAGCGCGGATTCCGTCAGCACTAATGACGTGCCCGAGGAACTTCAATTCGATGAACTCAAAGTGGCATTTTTCTCGTTTGAGGGAGTGGTTGACGGATCGAACGGGTTCGAGGACAGTCCTGACGCGGTGCAGATGTTCCGTGAACGTTGCGGAAAAAATGATGACATCATCAAGATAAACAAGACAGGTCTGCCACTTCAAACCTGTGTGAACGGTGTCCATCATTCTTAGGAACGTGGCAGGAGCACAGCAGAGCCCGAATGTGAGAACACGAAATTCATACAGCCCGTCCGGTGTGATGAAGGCGGTTTTCTCACGGTCCCTGTCATCAACTTCTATCTGCCATTAACCACTTCTGAGGACGACCGAAGAGAAGTACTTGGCTTGACGAAGTCGGTCGAGGGAGTCGTCGATACGCGGGAGCGGGTACACGTCTTTCTTGGTTACACTGTTAAGCTTCCTGTAGTCGACGCAGAATCGTAGTGTCCCGTCTTTCTTTTTCACGAGGACGACAGGAGCCGACCACGGACTGCTTGACGGTTGGATGACGCCGTCTGTGAGCATCTCTTCGACCTGTGTTTGAATAGCATCTCGCTCACGAGGGGACAGACGATAGGGATGGGTCGGGCTCCTTCATGCGTGATAATGCGCTGTTTAACTATCGACGTTTTGGCGCACTTTGGACGACGACGTGAAACGAGCACCAAACTCACGCAAGAGGCCCTGGAGTTGCCTCTTTTCAGTGGGTGGAAAGTCTGGAGTTATGTCTACGTTGGTGGCCGCTTCGTCGTCAGCACCAGATGTGTCCTCCTCACAAGCAAAGCATTCGGCCAGTTCCTGCAAATGGTCGACGTAAGCGATGGCTGTGCCACGAAACAGATGTCGATGCTCATTGCAGAAGTTGGTGGCAAGGACCTCTGTACAACCGTCATGAAGGGATCCAAAGCCTCGTGCCAGCGCAACCCCCTTAGTGAGTACGAGGGAGACATTAGGCTTGACAACCCGGAGTCCCCTATGTTGCTCGTCGCAGGTAACTCTAGCGAGAATGCTGGCACGTGGTGGCACCGTAACGTTATCGTTTGCGACTCCCAGGGCGCACCGAGAACCGTGGTGCGCAGGTTCGTCTGTGGCCATTGCGGTAGAAAACGTCACCAAGCGATTCGGGAGGTCTATCATAGCACCATGCTCGCGAAGAAAGTCGATGCCAAGAATGACATGGCGAGAACATTCGCGGAGAACAAGAAAATTAGCAACGAATGTGCAGCCTCGAACCTAACCCGAGCCGCACACATACCGATTGGTGCGACAAGATGTCCGCCTGCCGTACATATGTCGGGACCGTCCCAGGTTGTCGTCACTGTTTTCAGGGCCCTCGCAAGCTGTCCGCTAATGATAGAGTAATCTGCGCCCCTATCGACCAACGCGCTGACCTCCTTTGTGTCGACGAGAACAGGGATATCCAAGGAGGCCCTGCCTTCAGCGCGGCCCGTCGATGGCTGTTGTGGATGACTCAGTCGGTGCGGCGGCGGAAGCTGGTCGGCGAGTGGGGTTGCGTTGTCGGAAGCTATTCAAGCGGCGCGTTGGGGCAAACTCTTCGGCGATACGGCGTTCGGCGTCGGCGCGATTGGGTCGGTGCGGCGGCGGAAGCGGGTCGGCGGTTGGGGTTTCGGCATCGCGGCGATACGCAAGACGCCTCGGGGAAACCTCTGCAGCGATGCGCCGTGCGACGTCGAGGCGATTGAGTTGCTGCGGTGGTGGAAGCTTTGCTTCGGAACGGTGTTCGGCGGCCTCGCCTCGAAAGGTCGCCGGAGCTAGTTTTCCCGACGAGGGCTCGAGGAACCACGTTGTCCTGAGGCGAAACGGGATCCAGAGGTCGATCGCGACTCGCGGCGCGGAGGAGACGGTGAACTACGCTGGCGGGTGACATACTCGGCGTTGTCTTGAGGGCGCTCTCCGGGACGTGGACGGGGGCTGTCGATAGAAAATCTGCGTAGTCCCATTTCGCGATAGGGGCACCGCCGGTGAGATGGCCGGCCTCACCACAGTGGTAGCAGAGCGGTCGTTGATCCGGAGTGCGCCAGAGGTCAGCCTTCCGCGGTGCCTGGCGCCGATCCGCCTAGTAAGGAGTCGGCTGAGCAGAGTGCACCGCGACCAATGGTGCGGTGCAAGGCGAAGACCCAGGAGGTGGGGCCGCGCGGCGCACCACGTCCGCGTACGTGACTGGCTGTACAGGAGCCGGGTACGGCGCGGGATCGTATGGGGTCTGTTGCAGCGCCGGCACCACTGCAGCGTCTTGTGCCCTGAGTGCCTGCCGGACTACCTCGCGGAGGACGCTGGTGACGAAATCGACGCGAGGGGCAAAGGTTGCCTGAAGGTTCTGCAGCTCCTCGCGGACCACGGAACGGATGAGTTCACGGAGGGAGTCCGGATTCGTCCTGGGTTCATGGTCGAACCGGTCCAACGTTGACAGGGTCGACGTTTGACGCAGTTGCCGATCGCACTAATGAGATCGCTGCTGGAGCAATTTCTCTATGCGCACGGCGTCGACCAGAAACCCCGCGACGGTGTTGGGCGGGTTACGCACGAGGCCAGAAAAGAGCTGGTCTTTTACGCCGCGCATCAGGTGCCGCAGCTTTTTTCTTCAGGCTGGCCGGATCGGCGCGATGGCAAAGACGCGTCACATTCTCCGCGTACATGGCAACACCCTCATTGTGGAGCTGAATTTTAGAGGACAAGGTACGCTCTGCGCCCTCCACGCGGTGACTGTTGGCGTACGTACTCAGGAGCTGACGTCGAAAGTCCGGGCACGTAGAGAAAGTAGTCTCATGGTTTTCAAACCACGTGCGTGCAGAGTCTTCAAGGCTGAAGTACACGTTACGCAGCTTTGTAGAGTCGTCCCAGCAGTTAAAGGTTGCGACCCGGTCGTAGTGAGCCGACCAGTCTTCGGCATCTTCAAACAGGTCACCGTGAAAGGGCTTAGGCGTGCGTGGGGTCTGAAGGGTGAGACAGGTGGGGCTGGCTGCAGGGACAGTCGTAGGCAGGGCGGGTAATGGCATCTCCTTTTAGTGGAGTGGTACTTGAAAAGAAGTACTTTGATTTGGGCTAGTTGGTTCATATTTTGAAAGTAGTTCGGACGGCGCGAAAACAACAAAGACAAAGGAGACACGAACACAACTGTGTTCGTGTCTCGTCCTGTTGTGTTCGTGTCTCCTATGGCGCCCGTCCTGTGGTACTTGAAGACGCGCTGACAATAGGGAGGGCCTCGGGGGACAGGCCTCAGATCCTCCGGCTGGCACGATGGAGAAGGGTGGTCACAAGACGCGGGCGCGTCGAGTCGTCCTTAGGAGTAGGGAGCATCGGTCGCACTTCCAACAGTGTCACGACCACAGGAGCCGTGAAGGTAGGCGTCGGGAAGAAACCAAGACTGGGAGCCTTCTTTTAATTATAGAGCCAGCTTCCACGACACCGAACAGAACAAGCGTGCCGCGAGGGCCCACCGCCGCTTCGTCGTCGTCTTCGATTCAGCGCGGAGGCCGCGCGGCGCGTTAGGCGCGTGGCAATATTTTGTTGGGATTATTGGTTGGAAATAAGATTGAAAATTTTTACAGCTGTTGTATTTTGATCTAAAGAAGGCATTTAAAAGAGTAATATTTATATTTCATATAACTTTTTACGTATTGCATATAGGGCGCTAGAGTACACAAAATGACGCACTTTTTATCATTTTCCTACTTCTAACATGAAATATGCATGTGCACAGCCCTTCTATTTAGATAAAATACAGTTTGAACCCAGTAAGGTACACAGAAGTGGAAAACATAATCAAAGAGTTGGAAGAAATTCCCTCATGACTAACACCACAACACTCCAGACAAAATGCACTATGACAGCAGTACAGCATTGCATAGTTGGTGTGAGAGGAATTTCTGTACACGGTTTTGCCGAACGTTTTCGTTCAGGCAACATTGCGATTTATCGCCAGAGCACTTCCGGCATAAGGAGGGCGCGTTTTTCGAGCTAGCAATTGCTTTGGCAATTGTTCTTTTGAAAGATGGAAGGAGCAATTTGTAATTTAACTAATAAGCTGGACTCACGTTGCAGGTTAGCCGCTTCCACGCCGCTTTTCTTGGACAATAGGCCTTTTCACATTCTTCTGTCCACCAAGGAGACCGCTGTTTATTAAAGGCTACTGCGGGCACAATGAATAATGAGTGGTCTCCTGTGTTTTGCAAAACTGAAACCGTCTGCTAAGCTCTGTCATCCCGGCTTGTACTCAAGTGAGGCAGACATCAAATTTTAACAAATATTGTGGCCATCAAATTTATGGGTTACACAACTATTTTTGAGCGGAGATAACAGGATAGTGAAAGCTATAGAAAAGGGGTAATAAATGTACCCGAATTCTCTGTCGACCAATCAGCCTCCTCTAGTTTACCTGCTGATAATGTTGTCAATAGCTGAGCGAGCAACTCTCGCGCAAAGGTTATTTCTCTGGAATTGCATCAGCGTACAGCATATCAGTATGACTTCCCCAGCCACTAAGGTAGGAGTTAAAATCTCCTGCATGTACTGCTCTGCTTGCGCCAGCCACCAAGTTGTCTAAACAGTATGTCCTGTGTACACCTAAAGGAAATAGACATTAGCAATTGTAATATCGGCACAGTACGGAAATGAAATTTTGATCCCTAAAACATCACAGTCCGCGAGAAGTTTCTTATTGATAGATGCCTCATGACGTGCATGTTTAGATAGCATGGTTACCAATCCACCTCCCCTGTCAGAATTTTGATCTAATCTGAAAACTTGAAAGTTTCTCATTGAAAATGATTTATAACGTGGCAACAATGTTTCTTGTAAAAGCAAGATATAAGGGTATGTTTGTAAATAAGTATTTCTAGATCTGGAAGAGAAGACAGTGCGGAGCGGCTGTTCCATGGTAACACTTTGATACTGCTCATGAATGGTGACCAACTAAAGGAGCATAAACCGTCTCTCTGAGAATACAAACCTGGGGAAGAGGTTTTGATGGTCCTTTTTTAGCTTTATTCTGGGCAGAACTAAATTTCGATGGTGAGGAGGAAGCACGACGTACCTTCGTAGGGCACGACATTTCGACATCTGTTGAGCAGATGTGGGTTCAAAAATGCACTGCTAGGAAAAGAGATGTTAGGTGGGACCTGGGAAGCATCAGGAAGTGATGTTGAGCGGCTGGCACTAGCTGTACACCCTGGAACAAATGCAAGGACCTCATCACCGGCCACTGCTTGATTTCATTAGATCAGCGAACCTTGTTCACGTTGTTGTGACGGCAATCCAGCAGTCATGAAGACAGCAAGAAAACTTGCAAACGAAGCATTTTATTTGGGCTGACTTGCGCCCGCAAAAGAACTGAATCACTCGGCGGCGGCGTAAGCGCACACACGTGCTCGTCGGTCGTCGAACTACGAATATCCGCCGCTCGCGGCATCGCTCAGTTTAAAGCCGGCAAGGAAACTTCCAGATAACAGGTCAAGATCATCTACAGTAATCTGGAAAAACCTAGATGCAGCCTTTCATGGCTGCAATCAATCGATATTAGTCTGGTCGCTTCTCGCGTCACAAACAAAAGTGATAACGACCCTTTCCTGTAGCCTTGAGCGTGAACGAACGAACACTACAATGATACGTGGCACTTCGTAGGGCACGACATTTCGACATCTGTTGAGCAGACGTGGGTTCGAAATGCACTGCTAGGAAAAGAGATGTTAGGTGGGACCTGGGAAGCATCAGGAGGTGATGTTGAGCGGCTGGCACTAGCTGTACACCCTGGAACAAATGCAAGGACCTCATCACCGGCCACTGCTCGATTTCATTAGATCAGCGAACATTTACTCAGTTATTTAGGCATCCTCACCTATCATTACATACCGTTAAATGTCCTGAGGCAATCAACATCGCTTAAGAAAAGAAAGAAAAATGCAGGAGTGTTTGCCGGAACGGATATTGATGTTAACAGACTTATTTGCAACAAGCTTTGAAAATGCTTCAGAAAAAGTGTTTACCAGTCGCTCAACCACATTGTTATGGCCTTTTGTACAGTGGTGACAACTGGGGAGTCAAATTAGAATTAATGATCCCAACAAGAGCTCGGACACGACAAGCATATAATTCTTTTTTTCCTGTTAAGAAGAGCGTAAGCATCGGCCCTTGAGCAGCGCTTCTCTTTCATGGTCTCCAACAAGCTACGCTTTTCACTGCGTTTTATCCAATCGCAATCACCAGCTGAGCGGTTGTTGCTGAAGTCGAAACAATCAGGCTGCTCTGAGTTGCAGTTATCAACAGAATGACCTTCTCCACATAAATGGCAGTGGGTCTCCGACTTATATACTTTGCCGTTATCCTCAAATCGCCAGCAGTTGGTGCATTGAAGAGGGCGGGGTTGCAGCGTGTCCACACCGTATATAATCGGCCATATTTTTAGTTTATCAGGGCAGGAAGAGCCACCAAAAGTTGTTATCACAGACTCAGTAGGAACACACGAGCCGTTGACATGTCTACTGCAGCGATAGACTGAAAGCACTCCAACTCCTGCATCCTGAAAGCCTTCTAGAATATCTTGCGGGAAAGATGCTGGGTCGACACCACGTAGAATACGCTTGAAAGAATTTGGTGGTTTTCATTTTGATTGCAACTGCACCGATTGGGACGACAGCCACGGGAGTTGCGACAATGCGATTTTTTCGAAGGACTCAAGCGGCAGGCTTTGGCTGGCAAGCTAGCAAGCCAAGCTGCCAACCCTCCGCCTCGAGAAGTCAACGACATCTCACAGCGAAACGTAAACTCAGGTTCACATGAACTGCGCTTTAACCTAAGCCTCGGTCAAAACCCCCAACGTAGAACGGCCTAATCAATGATGAACAACACGGAACCCCCAGGACAAGCAGAGAACAGCAGCAGCGAGCAAGGACACGTCAGCAGCTGACATGTCTTCTCAGCATAACCCTAACCTTAACCGTTCCTGGCAGCACTACTCCGTCGTCGTCAGCTATACGCCACCTGGCAATACTAGGTGGCATATCCCTCTTTTGAACAACAAGAGGGTTGTCGGGATTCCGACCACATCGCTGTCGACGTCGTAAAACTGAAAATAAACGAAAATCAAGCAAAGTATCGCAACTGAAGCGAGCGACAACATCAACACGTTTACCGTTATCGTGTATTGTACGACTTAACTCGCACAACGTGCACAATGTCACAGCTAAGCTGTCGTCGCTGTGCTGCACCGCACCAACTGGAAGCACTTTATAGTTAACGTCACTCGCACGCCTACAACTTTGTGAAGACCAAAATAGCTGCAGTGTAGTTTCTCGGAATAGCCTTGGCGACGGGCAGGAGTCCACACCCAGACTAGGTTACCGGGTTTGTAGTCACCATTTCGGTGGCGAAGGTAACAGCGCGCATCCATGCTCTACTGTTGTCCGATGTGCACGCGGGCTAGCTGACGGGCTTCTTCAGCACGTTGGGCAAACTGTTGGGCGTCTGGGGCGAGTTGGTCATCATCTGGGCACGGGACCATGGCCTCAAGCATGCTTTGGATTTAACGTGCGTACACAAGGAGAAATGGGGTGAAGTGCACAGTTGCCTGCAGGGCGGTGTTGCAGGCGAAGGTGAAATACGGCAGGATATCATCCGAAGTTTTGTGTTGGACATATACCTAAATGGACCACATGTTCACAAGGGTCCTGTTCAGTCCTTCGGTCAAGCCATTGCTCGGCGGATGGTAAGCTGTCGTCTTGCGCTACGTTGTGCAGCTCAGCCGAACAATGCGGTCGATTAGCCGCATTGTAAACGCCTTTACTCTGTCGGCAATCACGTGCGGAGGGGCACCATGTCGCAAGAGAATGTTCTGCATGAAAAACTCCGCGACTTGGGAAGCTGTGTCACGAGGGATCGCCCTGGTCTCGGCGCAACGAGTCAAATAGTCGCTAGTACTATGATACACTCATTGCCGACCTGTTGCGACAAATCGAAAGGGCTGAGGAGTCCGTGCTGCTTTTTGGTCGAACGCAGCGCGAGGGTCTGTAACGGACTTGAGAAAACCCGCCGGCTTAAGTGGTGGCGTCGTCTCACGCTAGCATTCTCGGCAGCTTTTAACGTAGCATGTGACAGCAGCAGAAAGTCGAGGCCACTAGTACACGTTCCACACTGTAGCGAGCGCTTGTGAAAAGCCCAAGTGGCCAGACGTGGGCTCATTGAGGCAGGCGAAGAGAATGTCAGCTCGAAGATCGGCTGGAATGAGGAGAAGTTGAGGTTTATTGCTGCCTCTCGAGTTCTTCTTGTACAAGAGACCTTGCCGCAAACAGAAGAAGCCAATATATTGAGAAAAGTGGCGAGGTATAGCCGTATCGCTACCTTCAAGGGTGTCAATGAGAGGGCGAAAGTCCACGTCCACCCGCCGCCAGTTCATCAGGTCAAACGCGGTGAGGGCACCAAAGAAGCCGCTGTCGTCTTCGGGTGCTACGTCACCAGGATCGGTTGGAGCACGCGACAGTGTGTCGGCGTCTCCGTGCTTGCGGCCAGGCATGTGGACAAAAGTGAAGTGGAATTCCTGGAGCCGTAAGCTTCAGCGTGTCAGGCGCCCAGATGGGTCTCTCAAATCTGTTAGCCAGCATAGGCAGTGGTGATCGGTTACGAATTTGATTCGGCGGCTGTGTAGATAAGGGCCAAATTTCATGGTGTCCTACAGGACCGCAAGGCATTCTTTTTCAAGCGTAGAGTAAGTGCTCTCGGCACGGGAGAGAGTGCGGCGAGCATAGGCGATAAGCCTCCCATGGCCCTCTTGGTTATAAACAAAGACAGCGCCAAGGCCGATGTTGCTGGCGTCGGTGTGGACCTCGGTATCGGCATCTTTGTCAAAGCGCGCAAGAACAGCAGATGATTAAAGGCGCTGGCGGAGCATCGAGAAGGCGGTGTGTTGCTCTGTGGTACAGAAGAAGGAGATGGTAATAATGGTGAGGTGCGTCAACTGCTCGGAAGTCGGGGAAAAGTCCGCCAGAAAACGGCGATAATACACACAGAGACCAGAAAACGCCGGACAGATTTCTTGCCGGTATCAGTTGTATTATCCTCTAGATAGCTAGGCAGGAGCACAAACAATCCGCCATTGCCCAGGCCATCTGTCACTGATCCACAGTTATCACTTTCTTTAACAAACATCCGAAGCCTGCTCCCTAAGCGTGACGAACTATGTTCTTTCTTGGATGATGCTGACAGCCATATCGTGGCACTAACAGAAACTTGGCTGCATCCAGATATAGCGGATGATGAAATTTTTCCCGGTCTTGATAATTACAATGTTTATCGCCGCGATCGTTCCACTAAAAGTGGTGGTGGTGTCCTTGTCGCCATCAAGAATGCATTGCCTTCATTTCTCGTCAGCACTGATTCCATCCTTGAAATAGTGTGGGCTGCATGTACAACATCATCAAAGAAAGTTTTGGTTGGTGTCTGCTACCGGCCACCTGATTCTGATCATTCCTTCATTTCACGGCTTCATATCAGTGTTACGTCCGCTATCCAAAAATGCCCAGCTGAAATCATTTACCTGGTTGGCGACTTCAATTTCCCTCGGATAGACTGGTCAGGTTTGACATCCGCATGCCACACCTCAGTTGAGCTTATCAACGTCATGTTAGATTTTAATTTTTTTCAAGTTATCAATCAACCAACTCGTGGTTCCAATACCGTAGACCTAGTTTTCTGCAGCGCGCCTGAAACGGTCCGCGAAGTGCTATTCCTAGATGGTTTTAGCGATCATAAGCTTATCCAATTGCAGCTTGCGGTCCCATTAAAATTTCAAGGTACTACATCTAGGCAAATTCGGGATTACAATAGAGCCAATTATAGCGATATGAATATCGCACTTAACGAATTTTTCACTACAACCTTCTTGACTTCATTTTCGGACAGGTCTGTTGAACAAAACTGGATGCTTTTTAAGAACACTTTAAGAAATTTAGTTTACAAATATGTTCCCTTGGTTTCTATCTCAAACGATAAATCCAACCCCTGGTTCAATAGGTCTCTGCGCCGTCACCGAAACAAAAAAAGCGTTTGTACCGAAGGCCTAAACTTGTGTTGTGGGAATCTGGCTTTCCGCCGTCGCCTTTGCGCGGCTGTGCCGGCCGCCCGCGTTGTTTCTCCTCTTTCCCTTGCTCCCGCCTCAGGCGGTGGAGAGGCGGCTGGGTGACTAATCACTGTTATTTAGCCACAGCTCCGCCCCGGCTCCCCAAGGGCCTTTGCCATTGGCGCCTTTTGGCGGGAATCCGGGACCCGTTTTGGCGGCCGCGCATCCCGCGACCGTCCGAGCGGGGCCCAGAGAGAGAGATCCCTCCGAGACAGCGTAAGGTGCGTACGTTACTGTTTGTCCGTGCCGGCCTTTGCCGTTCGGACCAGTGCTTACTCGAGCTCGCCCGCACGTGTCCTCTGACCTGCAGCGGTTCGAACCTGTCCAGCGGGGTCCAGCGACCTCCGACAGGCGTACCTTGCGTTGATTGCCCACTCTCTCTCGCAACCGGCCCAACGGTCGACACGAGAGAGAGATCACAGCACTGCCGCGGGGACATTCTCCTGCAGCGGCGTGTTAGCGGCGCGCATTACTCTGGTCGCTTCGTGCGCGCAGCGGAGCCTTGCTCCTCGCGCGCCCCCGGGACGGGGTGACTATTGAGTGTGTGTGTATCTGCTGAAGGACGACGTGAATAAACGTCTCCTTTGTGAACTTGGAGGCCTATTTCTTTGCGGCGAATCGCTCTCCTCCCAGCGGAGGTTGAGTGCGCCGCAGCGGTGTCCCAGTGTGTGTGTGGTGACGGCTGATCGGGGCCCTTGGCTCGCGCGAAGCTCGAACCCGCGGTGGGTGGTGGCCTGTGTCCACTTAGGAACCCACAGTGTCCACACCATTTGCTTGGCAAAAACACCGTGAATGCCTAAAATCTTACTGTACTGCTATTCGCGCTTCTAAAAACAAATACTTTTCTCATGACCTGCCTGCTCTCTTAGAATCTAATCCGAAAAAAATTTGGCGTGTGATATCTCCTGACGGGACTCGTAACCACATTTCATTGTGCAATGCCGACCTCACGCCATTTTCGGACAGTGAATGCCCGCACGAATTCAACAGATATTTCGCGTCTGTATTTACTCAGGAAGATCATTCCAACGTACCCAGTGTTCCCGACCTTGATTATCCATATATGGCTTCTATTAACATCACCGCTGAAGGTATATCCCATCTCATTACAAACCTCAAGCTCTCCACTAGCGCTGGTATTGACATTAATTCTAAAATATTAAAGAACACTGTATTGACTTCTAGTCAAATTCTTTGCCACATCTTTCACCAGTCATTATCATCTGGCTTGCTCCCTGCAGAATAGAAAATTGCCAAGGTCGTCCCTGTGTTCAAGAACGGACATAGAAATTCGCCAGAAAACTATCGCCCCATTTCACTCACATGCATATGCTGCAAGTTACTTGAGCACATTATCGCCTCTCACATTTACGACCTCCTGGAACTTAATTCTTTCTGTTTTACTAAACAGCATGGCTTCCGAAAAGGATTTTCTTGCGATACGCAGCTACTAGAATTCACGACTGACCTGCACTTCAACATGGACGCTAACCTACAAACTGATTGCATCTTTCTGGACTTTGCTAAAGCTTTTGACCGTGTTGCACATTCCCGCTTGTTCTCGAAATTATCTGCTCTTTGCCCAGATTCTTTGACACTGACATGGCTTCGCAACTTTCTTTCTTTTCGTCACCAGTTTACAACAGTTAACAATTTCACCTCCTCACTCTGTGACGTAACATCTGGTGTGCCTCAAGGAAGTGTTCTTGGTCGTTTATTGTTTCTAATATACATTAACGATCTACCAGCTGGCATATCTTCTTCCCTGCGACTTTTTGCGGATGACTGCATCATTTACCGTCCTATCAATTCCATGAATGATCACCTCACTCTCCAATGTGATCTGAACCTCATCTCGGACCGGTGTACTAAATGGCAAATGTCGCTTAACTCGACAAAATGCAAGATTATCTCGTTCAGCTGCAAGCATACAAACTCTAGCTTTTCGTACATCATAGACAGCACTACAGTGTCTCGGGCATTATCGTACAAGTATTTAGGCATTCATCTGACGCATAATCTTTCATGGGCCACACACATTCAAGCCATCTGTGTCAAAGCCAGCAGGTCACTAGGGTACCTGCGTCGCAATTTGCTAACCTCCCCTAACAGCGTAAGAAAACTGGCATATCTCACAATCTAGAATTTGCATCACCTACATGGTCTCCATACCAGAAATACTTAATCAGCATGTTAGAATCCATCCAGAACAGAGCCGCTCGCTTCATTACACGCAAATACAGCCCTCACTGCAGCATAACAGCAATAAGATTTGATATCGGTCTCGAGCCTTTAGACATTCGCCGTTCCATTGCTCTTTTGTGCTTATTTCACAAATATCTTTTCAGCACAAGGCCATCTCCATTGCCTCTTGAAACGCCTACACGCATTTCACGCCGCCTACATAACCAGAGCAGCATAAAACGAATTCACGGTAGAACCCTCGCTTTTAATTCATCTGCACTTCCACTCTTTGGAATGATCTTCCTGACAATATCGCATCCATCATCAATCATCAACCATTCCAGGATCAGCTACGTAGATATCTCACATGACATCGCTTTTTCTCCTATCTTTGATTTTTTTTGTTGTCCCAGTGTACTTTCGTTCCTTCATTGCCATTACGTTTTGTTTTGGCCGTATGTCCGGCATTCATGCTAATAATAAGTACGTTGTATCCTATGCATAATTTCGCCTTTAAGTACATTAGTTTCTTTTACTTAATCTCTTGTATCTCATGTTGTATTAATTAGTTTCTTTTGTACATTTGTCGTTCTTTGCCCCCCTTACTCAACGCCCTTCTGGGCCCTGTAAGGTATTGTGAAAAAATAAATAATAAATAAATAAATAAATGAACAGGAAAACGTGCGACGGCGGACGGCTTTTCGGGGTCCGGACACACTCCCCAGAAATATGAGGTCTTCGTAATTGAAATGGAACTTCTGGAGCCTCAGGGTAACGTCAGCCGAGTGGAGGACTCCGAGGACAGCCCGCAGGAGCTGGAGTCGTTGACCAAACGTTTCCGAAAAAAACAGTGACGTCGTCCATGCAAACAACACAGCTTTGCCACTTGATGCCGGTGAGGACGGTGTCCATCATCAGTTGAAACGTAGCCGGGGGGAACAGAAGCCAAAAGGAAGCACTTCGAATTCGTCGAGGCCATCTGGAGTCACAAAAATTCAGGGGGCACTTTGACTGTCTAAAGTGCGTAGAGGCGAAAGCGTTTTCCGCACCACTTTGACTGCTTCTGTGGCACTGGGGGCGTCACATGTAATTGAGTACTAATTGCTAAGTGACGACAAATAACTAATTAATGGTTAATTACTTATTTGTGCCTGGATACTAATTAACTGCTAATTAATGACGCTTAAGCTTCGCCTTTAGGAGTGGAACGCGACCGCGTGTTGTAGCGCTGGCAGGCAGTCCACGGAACGCCACTACCCGTTCCGCGCGATGCCTTGCCCTTTGAACGCTTTTGAGGAAAGGAAAGGGCGCAGTAATTCTGTCATCTCGGTGGACACCTGAACCGCACCGTAGAGGAAGGGAGGAAGTGGGAGTGAAAGAAGAAAGACAAAGATGGCCCGTAATGAAGAAAATGAAAATTCTATTTGAGGAAAAGAAATTACGCAGTAACTGCCTCACATATCTCGGTGGACACCCGTCAAAATTCAGGGGGGGGGGGGGGGGGGGGCACTTTTTGCCCTAAAGTGCGGTCACTGATGTGTGGTCAAGATATTAAGGTTCGCCTCTAAGAGTGGAACGCGACAGCGTCTTGCAACGCTTCCAGGAGTCCATAGAACGCCATCGCCCATTCGGTTCTATGCCTCGCTCGTCGGCAAATTGGTTTTTGAGGAAAGGAAATGTATCTGTCTCTTATATCTCGGTGGACACCTAAACCTCGCCGGAAGGGAAGGGAGGAGGGTGGGAGTGAGCGAAGACACCGTATTCACTAGACGCACCTTTGTTCTTCCCATACCATCGAGCTGGCATGGCGGAGTGGATAGCATGCTCGTCTCACACTCCGGAGACCGGGGTTCGATTCCCGAGCTCGACCAATTTCTTTCTCGGTTTTATTTATTTATATGGCCTGACTAGAAAAGTTTATTAGGCTAATTGAGTAATTAAGTAATTAACTAAGCTCAGTCCCACTTACTTGGAGCATCACTATACGATCCCTTCATTTGGTGGCCTGGTTACTAGCCAAAGTACAATTGGCCCCGTTTGAAATTCGCGCACTGTGACGTCACGACCGTTTGGACCAACTGAAAAGCGTGACATTTCTGTCGACAACTGCTGCTTACAACAATGAGACATTAAAGGCTTTCGCCTTAAAAGCGGTGTTTCCGTGGTACCACTCATCTGCTTCAATTTACGAATAGCCGCTCTCCAAGTGAATGGATAAGAAGTGCTTAGCGCGCCGTAATCTATCCAGCAAGTCGTCATTGCGCAGTAAAGAATAGAGGTCTGTGTGTCACACTGTTCAGTTTGCGATAGTAGAAGCAAAAGCGGAAAGTACCGTCGTTTTTTTTTCTAAAAAGGACTACAGATGAAGAATAGAGCAGCGATGGCGTAGAGGTAGAGCATCCGCCTCGCGTGCAAGAGGACCGGGGTTCGAATCCCGGTGGCACGCAATTCTCCACCGGAAAAAAAAACTTCGCGTGTCGATGGAATTCCATAACCAGGCTTGGAGTGCGGCCTGATTTTGGTGACCAGAGCCGACAACGCACTTCCTCATCAGAACAGGATTTGGCCACCCTGGTGTAGTACTTGGCCACAACCTTCTATGAGCAAACCATTTATGATAGGTAAAGTTAAGAGATCGGAAGAGGGCGGAGTGGGTGAGGGAACAAACGCGGGTTAATTATATCCTAGTTGAAATCAAGAGGAAGAAGTGGGCTTGGGCAGGGCATGTAATGCGAAGGCAAGATAACCGCTGGTCCTTAAAGGTGCACTGAAGAGGAATCTGAACTTGTCTTTTTGCCGCGGGAACTCGATCTACACGTTCCTAGCATTCTTAGAAACTGCGACTTATTGCCCTGTATGGCCGATTTCCCAAATTAAATCGAATTAACGGCCGGCTCCCGCCCTTTTTTTTGAATTCTGCCTCGTACGGTGGGCGGAGTCGACCAACGCGTGGAGTGCCTTTCACCCAGTCCCGTGGCGGCTTGCCGCTCTGCCATCGGCGGAGTAATACGTAGTAGTCCGTAGTAGCAAATAGTCCGCGCGTATTTTTATTTATGCGGTTTTATTTTGCGGCTATATTATCTGCGAATGAAACTATTTATTCATGGAAACCTAAAAAACAAAATAAAGCGAAAGCAAAGCCTCCACAGAGCTGGCTGAAAGGAACTTCACGCGTTGGTCGACTCCGCCCATCGTACGAGGCAGAATTAAAAAAAAAGGGCGGGAGCCGGACGTTAATTCGATTTAATTAGGGAAATCGGCCATACAGGGCAATAAGTTGCAGTTTCTAAGAATGCTAGGAACGTGTAGATCGAGTTCCCGCGGCAAAAAGACAAGTTCAGAATCCTCTTCAGTGCACCTTTAAGGGTAACGGAGTGGATTCCAAGAGAAAGCAAACGTAGCAGGGGACGGCAGAAAGTTAGGTGGGCGGATGAGATTAAGAAGTTTGCGGGGATACAGTGGCGGCAACTAGCAAAGGACAGGGTTAATTGGAGAGACATGGGAGAAGCCTTTGCCCTGCAGTGGGTGTAGTCAGGCTGATGATGATGATGACAGATGAAGACCACCGGCTTTGGAAAGGTTGAACAATGTCATCGTCAAGCATTTTCTGAACCTGCGTTTGCAAAACTGCCCGTTCTTTAGCGGAAACACGACAAGGTTGCTGTCGTATAGGGCGAGCGTCGTCATAGGGGATGATGCGGTGTTGCGTGATGGCTGTTTGACAAACCTTAGAAGAGGAAGCGAAGCACGGCTCGAATTCCAGCAGCATTTGCTCCAAAGCAACTCGTTGCTTCCTGAGTAGGTGGCCGTTTATGTTGCCATTTTCAAGGGAGGGTTCGTTAGTTCAGGCTGCTGCGGACGCAAACCATACAGGAATATTGACAACAGGTTCGGCAGAAGCGATAGCAGTTCCGCGAAGAAGGTGCCGGTACTCATTACAAAAATTAGCGACCAGGATCGCAGACCCGCCACCACGAAGTGTCAGTAGACTGCGAGCGGCGCAGATGCCTTGAACAAGCAGGACTGTATGGTTAGCCGCGGCGACTCCTTCTGCGCAATACAAGTCTTCGCAGGTGACTTAAAAACTTAAAACACTGCTCCTTGGCGGCATCGTGACACGGTCTGCAGAAACGTGAAGGGCGGCCCTGCGATGGCAAGAGTTGGTGCGGTGGGTCGATTTACTGGTCGAAAACGTGATGATTCGATAGAGGAGGTCGCTGACGGCACCATCCTCCAGCTGATAGTCCATGCCGATAAGGATACCGCGGAAGCAATTGCACAGACCAACCCAACTGACGACGAACGTAGACCCGTGCATCTGATCGCGAGCCGTGCAAATACCCTTTGCGATAACGAGATGATCAGCGCCAGTAGGAAGATGCACGATAGAACCAGGCGTAAGCACTTTTTTCAAGGGAGTCGCTTATCTTTCACTCATAATTGAATAGTCGGCCCAGGTGTCACTAACGCACTGACTCTGTGAACATGGAGAACAGGTATGTCAAAAGAAACGGGGGCTGTCTAGGTCGAAAGACGGTGCCGTCTGGTCTGGTCCCGGTCGGAGCGTAGCGGCGGCGACAGGAGGTGTTCAGCGCAGCAGCTACCAGCGGCCTCGCTCACGAAGTACGCTGTTTCGACCTCAACTAACTATCCGGGCAGATGGTGTTATTGAAGGACCCTGGTCTTAGTTTTCTTGGCGAGGTCTGGGCGGGTGACCCTGTGCCGGTGGCGGGGAAGAGCGCCTCGGAGAAGACGAACGTGACCGGCGAGGCGCACGGGATGGAATTCTCTGTTCCGCAAGGAAGCCTTCAAAGGCAAGGGGCCGGTGGCCAAACCGGGGTCTGGGCGGATCGGCTTGAAAGCCCTGCAGACGAAGGCGTCGATAAGAGCCATGGCGTAGGGATGGCCTGGTTCTCCGCAGTAAAAGCAGATTGGCCGGAAGTCAGATGTGCGCCAAACATCGTCGTTCCGCAAAGGCGCACAGCGACCATCCAAATACTGCACTGGTGGCACTGAGGACAGCGGTACAGGAGGCGTTACTGGAAACGGTGCTGGCCAAGCGCCAGCCGGGTGCCTCGCAACTTCTGCAAAGGTGGGGCGGTTGTATTACCCTGGCAGATCTGGTGTTTCGACCGCAGGATCCCTGAGCGCCTGTTACACCTCCTCACGAACAAGAGCAGAAATCGAACACAGCGCAGGCTGCGAAGGGCTGATAACATTGAGGAACCTCTTCGCGCACAATGGTGCGAATCAGTTCCGCAAATCGCCATGGTGGCTCCCAGTGGTGACAAACAATTGGGTGACTGCACTAGCATGCATGGGCCGGTTGTAAGTCGCAGAACGTTGTTCAGAGACCTTTTCCAACGTTGTGGCCTCGGCAAGGAATGCACTGACGATCAATGGTGGGCTGCGCAGAAGGCCTGCGCACAGCCGCTCTCTGACACCATGCATCACACGCCGGAAATTCTTTTCTTCGGGCATGACCAGATCAGCTCTCCCGAAGAGGCGCGTCATGTCCTAGACGTATGTAGAAAACGAGCGAAAAGGACGCATTCACAAGGACGAGAAGTACACAAGACAACGCTGGAAACACAACTGAAAATTCTTTACTTGGTGGATCGCAAACATCAGATCGGGCGCACATGCGCGAGAGCACCATAAACGCTATGAAAACAGCAAACACAAAACTGATTAAGCGAGTGAAGATTGCATGTGGTAAGCTATGTCCCATTCATGAAAGTGTACTCTTTTGCCGTGAACTTAACAGAGCTGTCGCTGACGCATTCAGTTCCTAACTGCTTGATTTTAAAACCTTCTAAGATTTCTCGTGCTATCTGTGTTTTGCCGCGGCTGATGGTTTTGACATTATGGAACAGAGGGGTGCAGTCTTTGCAGTGGTTGAAATGTCTTGGAAGATTTGCTGTGTTGCCTGGTTGCAGCGAAGTGCGGCGCTGCCTCATACGGTCGTTGACGCATTGACCCGTTTGACCTATGTAGGCCTTGCCACAGGACAGTGGGAGCGAGTAAACAACATCGGTTGTGCATTTGGTGAACATGCTCTGGTGTTTAACATTACATTTCTTTTTTTGTGCTAATTTTTGAGATACGTGAACAAAGCGACGACAGTTTGGTGGGCGCAGAAAAGACTACCTTGACACCGTATTTCATGGCTACCTTTTTAACGTTATGTGACACTTTATGCAGGTATGACATTACAGCAGGTCTGGATTCTTCTTAGGCGTTTCTTCTCTTTTGTACTCTGACTTAAATTTACTGGTCAAGGTCTCAGCAATAGAAACGAGGACGTCCTCAGGGTAGCCCGCTTACCTCAAGCGGTCAAGTTGCGCTAAGAAAATCTTTTGCATATTGTGAGTACAAGACCTGCGCAGAGCATTACCGAGGCAAAGGTTGGCAATGCCTCTCTTCACAAGTTTGTAATGTGAGGAGTAGGGCAGCAGGCTTTTCTTTGTCCGTGGAGAGTAGCTCCAGCAAACATGGTTGTCTTCAGAGAAGGTGAAAGTCAAATCTAAAAACCTAATTGAGTCATCAAGGGGGACTTCGTGAGTAAACCTCAAGTCAGGACAGGTATCGGTAAAGAAGGTCAAAATGTCATTTGCGGCTCTTTCGACACTGTCACTGGAAGTTAGTTTCAAGAAAATTAAGAAATCGTCTACATACCTAAACACTTTCACTACTTGATCGTCAATAATCGTGTCATGCAACAAATTGCCAAAACGAGATAAAAGTATGTGGCACGAAATAGGAGCTACACACGAGCCAATGGGAACGCCCTGCTTCTGTATGTACCTGCAGTTTTCATGCTTTACCACAGTGGAAGAAAGGTAGCACGTCAAAAGTTCCAAAAAGGAATTCACCGATATGCCCGAGCTGTTCTGGAAGGCCACTGCACCTCGGTTTTCGATGAGATCCCGAACAGTAACTAACAAGTCCTTTTGGGGAACTCAATAGAAGAGGTCTTCGATGTCCACGGAAAAGGCGGAAATGGCACTCATGAAAACAGATATGCACATAGCCAAAAGGCAAAAAAAGAGAGGACGGGATAGGATATCCAGGGAAATCGTAGAAGCATTCGAAATCCACAACGCAAAGGAACGATGTGTGAGTGCACCCTCCCTGTGGCTGTCGCAAAAAGAATTGGATTTTCTTAGGGACAGGGTAAATGTTTAATCCTGTTCTTAAATGCCCCTCTCTGTCTTTTTTGTTAATCACCATGTGCCGCGATTTTAGTCCCGTTTTGCACCGTTAGTTTAACGCTGTTTGTTTGCCTTTTGGCTATGTGCATATCTGTTTTCATCGCTTTCATCGCTTTTACTTTCCGTCCCGGCCTCTTACACCGTGGTTTTATCGCTTTTTGTCTTTCTTTCGGTTTTTCACCTTTTTATCGTTTTTACCCTTGGACGTGACTACACAGTTTCGGTGAATGTGCAGGATCTCCTTGGACACACCCCCCCTCTTTGTACTTTATATATGTGTCCTGCATCGAAATAAAATTTTAGTTGTTAGTCAGCGCCCGTGTCTGTGTCTTCTTCCTTCGTGTTTTCGTCCCGTTCCTTGCGCTGTTTTTTCATCATAGATTACCAACTAGCCCGGCATCTCGCACTTCTCTCTTACTAACTTCTTTAAGCAAACCGTTTATATTGATGTTCTCCAGGAGCTGTAGGGCGTGCCTTTTTATCCGAGAAGGCTTTGTGTTGGCAGGCTTGAAATTCTTGTTGATAGCCTCGTGGGACTTATTGGATAGAAGGCTGTTAGGCATAACCATGAAACCCCCCTGCTTATCCGACAGGGTTAAGCTTAGGTCGTGGCTATTGAAATAATCACTGAAAAAATGTAGCTTATCTTGGCTGGAAGAAGGATTAGGCCGAATTTTTTTAAGACAGTCAACGCTTTCTGCGAGGAAAACATCTTTTTCTTCGGTGGGTGCTTTTCTTGCAATTCGGCCGAGTAAAGCCAGTAGCTCGTGCTTTCTGATGGAAGGTCCTAGGGCATACTTAGGGCCTTTTTTCAACAGGGCGTCAAACTCCGGAGGAACCGCAGCGCCTTGCAGGTACGTCACAGCAGTGCCAGTGCCTCGGGTGTCCTTTCTTGGCAAACTTTTCCGAACAGAAGACCACTAAGATTCGCTAAGTAGAGCTGCAAGGTGACGATGTTGTCGGAGCTTGCTGGTAGCGAACTCTCCACTCCCATGCTGAAGGCAAATGATGGAAAGCATTTCCTGCAGATGACCCACCTGTCTCCACATTTCATCCTTGAGAACACGGCAGATTTGTTTCCAGTGTCCTATGGAAGGCTTCTGAAGACCAAACAAACCAATAACATCCTGCGGCGGAAGATCGTTTTTTATGCAGTGGGAATAGAACCGGGCTTTGCAGAAGACGTAGGCAATGGTGCTGACGCTGAAGGCAGCCTTGTCTGATGGAGGCTGAACATGTAGAAAGATGCCCAGAAAGGATGCATAGTATTGAAGAAGCGTAGCTTGTTGGGCCAGTTGGTGCATGATATGAAGAAAACCAGCGAAAAGGACGCATTCAAAAGGAGGAGAAGTACACAGGACAACGCTGGAAATACAACTGAAAATTCTTTACTTGCTGGATCGCCAACATTTGCCTTGCAGAAAGCGTTGACTGTCTTCCCAAAATTCGGCCTAATCCTGCTTCCAGCCAAGCTAAGCTACGTTTTGTCAGTGATTATTTCCATAGCCACAACCTAAGCTTAACCCTGTCGGATAAGGAGGGTGGTTTCGTGGTTATGCCTAACAGCCTTCCATCCAATAAGTCCCACGAGGCTATCAACAAGAATTTCAAGCCTGCCAACACAAAGCCTTCTCAGATAAAAAGGCACGCCCTACAGCTCCTGGAGAACCTTAATCTTATCGGTTTGCTTAAAGAAGTTAATAAGATAATCCGACGTGCTGAGAATGTTTTTCTCAACAAAAAGGCACAAAACTGGCAGCCCTGTTAGGGCCATTGTCACAGAGGACAGTTCGTGGCACAAATTAGTTGGCCAGTTTTTGAAACGCCCCCGGGACCCCTTTGGCACCTGACGACCCCTTTAGCGCTCGGACCTCGATGGATGTCGTAGACTACTTATCCGCCACCAGTGTGAGTGCCAATTCCGCCTTTTCCGTGGACATCGAAGACCTCTTCTATTCAGTTCCCCAAAAGGATTTGTTAGTTACTGTGCGGGATCTCATCGAAAACCGAGGTGCAGTGGACTTCCAGAACAGATTGGGCATATCGGTGAGTTCCTTTTTGGAACTTTTGACTTGCTACCTTTCTTCCAATGCGGTAGAACATGAAAACTGCAGGTACACACAGAAGCAGGGCGTTCCCATTGGCTCGTGCGTAGCTCCTATTTTGTGCCTCATATTTTTATCTCATTTTGACAATTTGTTGCATGACACGCTTATTGACGATCGAGTAGTGAAAGTGTTTAGGTATGTAGACGATTTCATAATTTTCTTGAAACTAACTTTCCGTGACAGTGTCGAAGGAGCCGCAAATGGCATTTTGACCTTCTTTACCGATACCTGTCCTGACTTGAGGTTTCCTCACGAAGTGCCCCTTGATGACTCAATTAGGTTTTTAGATTTGACTTTCACCTTCTCTGAAGAGAGCCATGTTTGCTGGAGCTACTCTCCACGGACAAAGAAAAGCCTGCTGCCCTACTCCTCACATTACAAACTTGTGAAGAGAGACATTGTCAACCTTTGCCTTGGTAATGCTCAGCGCAGGTCTTGTACTCACAATATGCAAAAGAGTTTCTTAGCGCAACTTGACCGCTTGAGGTCAGCGGGCTACCCTGAGGACGTCCTCGTTTCTATTGCTGAGACCTTGACCAGTAAATTTAAGTCAGAGTACAAAAGAGAAGAAACGCCTAGTGAAGAATCCAGACCTGCTGTAATGCCATACCTGCATAAAGTCTCACATAACGTTAAAAAGGTAACCATGAAATAGGGTGTTAAGGTAGTCTTTTTTGCGCCCACCAAACTGTCGTCGCTTTGTTCACGTATCTCAAAAATTAGCACAAAAAAGAAATGTAATGTTAAACACCAGAGCATGTTCACCAAATGCACAACCGATGTTGTTTACTCGCTCTTTACTGTCCTGTGGCAAGGCCTACATAGGTCAAACGGATCAATGCGTCAACGACCGTATGAGGCAGCACCGCACTTCGCTGCAACCAGGCAACACAGCAAATCTTCCAAGACATTTCAACCACTGCAAAGACTGCACCCCTCTTTTCCATAATGTCAAAATCATCGGACGCGGGAAGACACAGATTGAACGAGAAATCTTAGAAGCTTTTAAAATAAAACAATTAGGAACTGAATGCGTCAGCGACAGCTCTGTTAGGCTCACGGCAAAAGAGTACACTTTCACGAATGGGACATAGCTTACCACATGCAATCTTCGCTCGCTGAATCAGTTTTGTGTTTGCTGTTTTGATTGCGTTTGTGGTGCTCTCGCGCATGTGCGCCCGTTCTGATGTTGGCGATCCACCAAGTAAAGAATTTTCAGTTGTGTTTCCAGCGTTGTCCTGTGTACTTCTCCTCCTTGTGAATGCGTCCTTTTCACTGGTTTTCTACATACCATGCACCAACTGGCCCAACAAGCTACGCTTCTTCAGTCCTAGACGTACTTCTGAACGCTTTGGCTCGGCAGCTGAATGCGGGATTGTAGTGCACACTCAGCTTGTTCGCGAGGACCCACGCTAATGTAGGCCTCCAGCACGCGGCGACAGAACTCTCGCCACGAAATTAAAACGTCTTCTGGGTTTTCAAACCACGTGCGAGCACCATCTTCGAGGTAGAGGTAAACGTTGTAAAGTTTGGCTGAGTCGACCCGCTGATTAAACGCAGCTACAAGTTCAGAGTGAATGAGCTAGTCCTTCACATCCTGAAAAAGTTCTCCACGGAACGACTTCGAAAACCGCGGAGTCTGCAAGGTTTAGTGGGATCGCGTGGCAGCGGCGATTTACAGAGGAGGAGGAGCGACTTTCATCACGGCGATGGCACGAAGTTTGGCTGGTCAGGGAATGACGGAGTGACATCGAATAGTCTGTTGCCGGGCGCCAAAGCGACACTTTTTGAGAATAAGTTGGAGCCCCACTTCAGTTAAACACGTCAACTTGTTCTCCAAGCGGTCAAGGTGCGTATCCAAATGATGAGCCAAGACGAGAATGTCCTGTACGTAGCACAGGCATATTTTCCACCTCAGGCCGCGTAAAATGGAGCGCATCACGCGCTCGAAAGTCGCTGGGGCATTACAGAGGCCTAAAGACATCACATTAAATTCGTACAGGCCATCGGGTGTCTCAAAAGCAGTCTTGGCGCGGTCTGCATCCGCCACAGGGGCATGCCAATACCCCGATCGCAGGTCTGAAGATGACAAGGGTTGAGCGCCCGGGAGGCAGTCAAGGTCTTGATCGATTCGCAGAAGCGGGTAAACGTCTTTTCGCGTTATCTGGTTAAGGCGCCGATAATCGTCGCAAAACAGTATTGTGACGTCTTTTTTCTTCTCTAGAACGGCAGGAGAGGCCCACGGAGTACTGGATGATTGAATTACGCCTTGTTGAAGCATGTCGTCCACCTGAGTGTTCGTAATCTGGAATTCGGGAGCCGAACCGTGGTACGGGCGTTGACGAAGCGGCAAGTGGGCTCCGGTGTCGATCCCGAGTATGACGTTGGACGTGCTACCCAGTCGTCTTTGAGCGACACCGAAAGAGCTGGCAAACTTGCCCAGCAAGTGAAGGAGTCGGGCGCGTTGTGGTGTGGCGACTGGCATCGACGGAATCAGCATCAGACGGAATCAGACTGGCATCGACGGAAGCGGGAGGTGCGGGCAAAGTAATAGAATGAGCAGGAGCAACGGTTGGATTCGAGCAAAGAGTCGACGACGTGAATATGGCCAAGGCTTTCCCTAAGGAGAAATTTGCAGGGGCTCGGAAAAAGGTTGGATACCAATCAGGCTGTAGCCGTCTTTAACAGTCAGCACAGCGAATGGCAGAGGCAGACCATGACCAGAGATTAACACTTCGGACAGTGTAAAGACGATGGGGCCATCAGGTGCAGTGAAGCAGGAGAAAGGATGAGGTCTTAATGAATCTCGCACCAATGACTATCGCTTCGTGGCGCTGACGGAAGTCTAGGCCAGGTGTTCCGTCATTTGTGTTAAGTCTGTGTTCGGCTGTACACAGGTTGATCACATCCTCGATGTAGCTGGTGAACGATTCACCTTGCAGCCGGGTTCTCTCTTTCAGGCGCTGCTTGCGTACTGCACGGCGCCCAATGATATCAGAAACGGTGCGTTTAAAGGCCGACCAGGTGGTAAAGTCTGCTTTGTGGTTTCTGTATCATTGGCTGGCCACGTCCGACATGTAAACCACCACGTTATTTAGCTTCATGGGATCGTCCCACCGGTTGTGACCGCTTAACCGCTCGTAGGAGGCAAGCCAATCCTCCACGTCGTGGTCACCGCACCCGGTATAGATGGCTGGGTCTCGCAGTCGGAGAGCACCAGGGGAAACGACGGGCTAGGCAAAGGGGCAGATGACTGGCTTGCGTCGGTGGACACAGAAGACGCGATGATTCTTCTGCGAAGCTCCAGAGCATAGGCCAAATGCTGCGTCAAGCAGAGCTCCACCAAACAACAGGATTTCCAGTAAATCAGCCTAAGGACAGCTAGCCAAAATGGCGGTCCGAGCTACAGTCATCAACCCAACGACCTCGCGCCATACGCTGACGGTGCGGCTCCGCCGATGCCAGTCTTCCTCATTACAATACGCAGATATATTTCACAGGAGCCGTGAAGAAGGAAAAGAGCAATTGCAGGAGTGAATGAAGACGGTGATTAAACTGGGAGCTTTTTAAGGAACGGCTGCGTGTCCTTCAGTCATTCACAGTGGCGCAGCCCATGAACGTTGGGTCCGACCAAGATCACCCCGACCCGCACCACCTTCGCAGCGGCCGGGAGGTCCTCAGGCTGACTCACTCGCCACCCGCAGCCTGCATCCATTCCTAGAATGGAGTTGACACCTCCTCGGAGACAGGGGCCAAGGCCCGCCACGTTGGCTCAATGGGGATGGCACTCGGCCGCTGAACCGAAAGACGCGGGTTCGATCCCCGCCACAGCAGTCGAATTTTGATCTAGGCGAAATTCTAGAGGCCCGTGTACTGTGCAAGTTAAAGAACCCGAGGTGGTCGAAATTTCTAGAGCCGTTCAGTACGGCGCCATTCATAACCTCAGTCGCTTTCGAACGTTAAGCCCACATAAACCAAATCTCTTTCCGCCGCACTCTTTGCCGTGTCCGTTCAGTTGCGGGAACTGAATTCGTCGTTCATCACCGAGACCCCCGCAGTTCGATGTCATCCGGCTGTCCCGTGCCGCTTCCGGAATTCTATGGGTTTTCGGACGACTCAGCGGTGTGGGTCAAGACCATCGACTCTACTGCGAGGCGTTTTGCCTGGCCTTCGGACACCATGCATTCTTTCGCGGACCATCATCTCCGCGGAGCCGCTCACACCTGCACCTGCATGCAGGACTCCGCTAAACCACCTGCCCTCCCGGCCGCTTTTGCCCCGCTGCCGAGTGCGCACGACGCCAAATTCATGCGGATGCGGTCGCGACGCTAAGCTCCGGACGAAGACGCGTCCGTGTACGTGTATGGAAAGTTAAGACTGCTCGAGGCCTGCAACATCGCGTGGTTCGCGCCTGACGTATGTCGTCGACGGCCTGTACGACAGCGACTCCATCGACGCCTTCGTGCACCTGGCTGCCGTACTACAGGACACCTCGCGTCGGCGCAGAATGCACTCTTCCTCCACATCTTCCGACTGCCCTCGCATACAGAATCAACACTGGCAGGTGTAGCACAGACCGGGCGCCCCAATTTTCAGGGAGCGCTTGCGAGACACGGTGAAGGGGTTCAGCTTGGCAGTGGCTATGGCTTTCTCTATTGCACTGACATTGTTGAGGACATTTTCGTTCGCAGCACCGCGATCAAAAAACGGTTGCCAAGAAAGATTCATTGTATCCGGGAAGGGCAGGTAGTTGGGTTCGAAGTCTTTGGTGTGGAGAAGGGTCGCAGAGCGGCCAACGTAGTCAAACGCGACGTGAAGCCCTTTGCAAGGAATTTGCAACAATGTCGAGAACTAGCACTCCGGCGCTACCGGTTGTGAACCTCACAAGGAGAAGAGGGCGCCGGCAAGTCATCTGCAGTTGTGGTCATTCATTAACATGCCGTTCACATGGAAACGGGATGTTCCCGAGACCACCGCTATACAGGAACAGATCCCGGGTCTGCATTTCGGCGGCACCGAAGGGCTTGAATCTAGGCTGTCAGCAGGACCACTGCTGCGCCACTAGAGAACGTGACAGGCCCGTAGTGTCAGCGCCGAATGAGTCCCACCCAAACAGCAACGCCCTGCATTCCAACACCGCCGGACGTAGTACAATTATGAGATGCAGGCAACGAAATCATAGTGACTCTGCGAGAGAACAGCCAAAACAAAATCTGAACGTGACAGCGAAAAAGTGAAACAACACACGCAGGCCTTGGGCCTCCTCTATTGTTCTTGTATGGAAGACGGTGGGATACATGCGTTTCGTGTTGATTATCGCGGATTCAACAGGACTGCGCGAAAGGATATGTATCTGTGGTGAATTAGGTGACGCGTCCGCGACTGCGAATGGGAACGCTTTCGCGCGCTGGTTCATGCGAGGAAACAAGGAAATCAAACAATACAAAACGAAGCCTTGTTTATACTTTAAAGGAAAGGAGCAAATAGAAAAAAAACGAAAAACACCAAGAAAAACACACATTCAACACGAGTACAATACAAGAGATAAAAGGTAAGAGTTCACCAGGTACAGAGCGTCACAGGAGAAGCGGAAATGCGTTGCCGCGGCCGCGGCGGCTGAATTTCTTGAAGGCGAAATTCTAGAGGCCCGTGTGCTGTGAGATGTCAGTGCACGTTAAAGAACCCCAGGTGGTCGAAATTTCCGGAGCCCTTCACTACGGCGTCTCTCATAGCCTCAGTCGCTTTGGGACGTTAAACCCCAATATACCAAACCAAACCGGAAATGCCTTGCAGGCAGCAAGGACACGGGTTGATGCCTTGAGATGCGTCGCTGGCGTTGCGTTGAAGGAAGCGGTGGTAGAGAGCCAGGACGTGAGGTGCAACACAGGAAGCAGCCGTGGGCTACTGTTTGGTCGCCCGCCTCGGCTGCGGGAGGTGGCAGGTTCGAAACCCACCGTCGGATACCCACCGTATATGGGTACAGGCTCCCCCCGACCTGGCGAACGGTTTGTTCAGGGGGTGCAGTCCTGGGAGAGGCTCCGTAGACCCTGCTATGCCCTTCGCGTACGTACCCTGTTTCGAACAATGATGATGATGATGTCCTCAGGCTTAGCGTGGCCTTGTGGTAGAGCATCCGCCTCGCATTCGGGAGGTGCTGGGTTCGATCCACAGTGCCGCCGGGTACCCACCGGTTTCTTTAATGGGTACAAGATTTCCCCTGGCCTGGTGCTCGGCTCTTCTAGGGTGAAATGCTTGGGAAAAGGGTCTTAGACCAAACAGTTGCCTTGGCGGATGAGTGATAAGTTCCCCTGCCAAGCAACCATAAGTCCGCCTCGTGCGGCATAAGCCCAATTTGTGGCCCTTTTTTCACTTCTCCCAAACGTACACCCCTAAAGGAAGCCGAGCGCGAGGCCGGATGACGCTTGTACCCTTTTGACCGGTGGGTGCCCGGCGGTGGGTTGGTTTCGAACCACCCACCTCCCGCAGCCGAGACGGGCGCTCAAACCACTAGGCCACGACTGCGCTAGGAAGACGCCGCTGGAGTCGTCAGCCGACCCAGGAACTTGGCAGCAGCAGCAGCAGCAGCAGCAGGAAAAGCTAGCCAAGTCCCGTCGACGGCGTCCCGAAACACCGTAGGCTTATGCAGCCCATCCAAGGGAGGCCTTGCAGCATGGACCCTCAATTCACCGGCTGCCACTTCCGAACTTGAAAGGGACGCAGTAGACGTGCGTCGTTGATCCAAATGATGTCTCCGGCAGCATGCACCCAACGTCGGACGGCTGCCAACTCCACGCTTGAAAGAGACGCAGTAGGCTTGCGTCGTTGATTAAAGGGAAGTCCTCGGCAGCACGGACCCAACGTCCGACGGACGCCGCCTCCACGCTTAGATGACCAGACTTCCGCTGCGGTGTCTACCTTCACACCTCGGATTACTGACGCGTCAGCTCTCTGCGCCGACCACATCCGAGCGTATGATGGACACAATTCTCACCTGCCTGAAGTGGAACACGTGTCTCTGCCACCTGGACAATGTCGTCGTCTTTTCTAGATCCTTTTCTTCCCACCTGCTCCGCCTCGAGCATCTCATAGAGCCAGGAAGAGGCCGGTCTGAAACGATACAATCCTGCGCCACGTCGTCTCAAAAGAAGGCGTTCATCCCGATCCTGCCAAGAGCTTCCTGCAGTCGCCGAATTCCCTAGAACTACTTCACTCAAAGAGCTGTGCAGTTTTACAGGGCTATGTATGTTCTTACTACCTGCGCTGCTTGCGTAATTGTCGCTTCGATCTTGTCTCCTCTGGCTGAACTGCTTGTCGGCGGCGCCAGCCTCTTGTTGGGCACAAGCCTGTCGTGCGGCCTTTTGCAGGCTCCGCCATCTTCTTGTGGCCCCTAAGATCCTCTATCATTTTGTCCCCAGCAAATACAATGACATTGACGCTGATGTCAGCGGCGTGGGTCTTAGCGCAGACCTGAAACAGCGCAAACACAGCTTCACCGAACAGGCTGTTGCGTATGGCAGCCGTACTTTGACCACAGCTGAAAGTAATTATCAATGCGAAAGCATTTCTAGGCTATGTTGGCAGTTTCCTGTCCGCAACATGTGTCGGCAACACTTGTGTACTCATAGAACAGGTGCCGGCAAACAAATGACTGTAATCGATAGGGGATGATGTGCGGATGATGCGCAAAAAATTTGATGACGAAGGAATGGTTAGTCAAATTATTAGAGCCAAAACTGTCAAACAACGCTGACATAATGCGGACGTCGATGTGGTGAGTGGACGGGAAGCGTCGCGCTAAAATTGAAACGAATTGCGGTGGCAAATTTGCAGATAGCAGTGGTATAATTCGAGTTATGCAATCGATTATCAATCAATTAAATGTGTCAAATAATGTAAAAGCGACCACGCAATTAAACGAATTATCGATTATAAATAATTGATTGGGAATGGATAATTGATCGAGAATTGATGTGTGATTGGTAATTAGTAATTGATTGATAATTGATGAGTGATCAGTAAGTTGTGGGAAATTGGTAACTGAATGATAATTGTTAATTAATACATAAGGGATAATTAATGATTGACGATTGATTGATTGTTTTTTGACAATTAATCAATGAGTGATCAAGAACTCATAATTGCTCAATAATTTATAATCAAATAATAAGTGATAATGATTGAAAATTGATCATTAATTCATAATCATTTGTTAAGTGACAATTAATTGATATTTGATCTATGCTAATTAAGCACTTTAAGTGGATGAGAGAAATGAGAAAGCTTAAACAAATTAGTGAAATTTGGTGGCAAGAGGCCAACATAGGTTACGAGTGCCGAGAAAGCGTGAATGCTTTCGCCTTCATCCAAAGTGCGTTGCCGCCATGATCTCCAATTATTCGGCAACGGAAAAAGAGTGCTCGGTGACCCTATAGGCAATTTTCATGTTCCGGCCTTACAAGTTCTGATATTGATGCATGCCATAGGGTACCAACGAAGGACAAAAATAGCACAAACATTGTCGTGCAGTTCCAAAGGCGCGACAAGCGTGACAAAGTCCTGGAAAAAGCAAAAAAGGAAAGGGTCACAAATGCTACCGCGGGCTTGCGCAACAAGACTTCAGAGGAGGAATATTCTGACTCCCAAACAGAGCAACCCATATATATAAATGAACACCTATGCCCTTACCTCAAGAAACTTCTGGGAACAGCCATCGCGCGCAAGCGCGAGCACAGGTGGCGATTTGTGTGGGTTAGAAACGGCTTAATTTTTGCCCGTCACAGCGATACGTGATCTGTCGTTTCAATCAAACATGAGAGCGACCTCGACAAGATATGCGCTATCGCAGACGTCTCTGAACCCTTGTCATAAGCTTTTCTATAAGCCTGCATTGGCAATCATGGCGATTCTTCCGGAAGATGTCCAGAAAACAATCGAAAATAATCACGCAGACAAATGGTTCAAAGTCTTTCATCTAAACGCTAGATCTGTCCGGCCAAAATGGGATGACATACTGCTTTTCTTGGAGTCATGCGGCGCCAAGTTTGACGTACTGATGTTCACGGAAACCTGAGACAGTGATGATTCAGAACATTTAGTTCTACCCGACTACAATAATTTCTACTTCAACAGAAAAGACATCCGAGGGGCCGGGGTTGCCATACACACATTACTTCCCGGTTTCATTGTCGTATCTGAATATACTACAATGAAGGCGGATTACGAAGCGTTATCTCTCCGAAAGGGCAAGAATATGCTCACTGTTCTGTACAGACCCCCTCATGGAAGTGTGGCAGTATTTTTTAATTTCTTGGAGGATTTACTGTCTCTTGCAAATACAAATGGATACGTACTTACTATCGGCGGAGACCTAAATATTGCAATCTTGAACACTTCAAGCACTGCTAGAGAACTCCTAATGATTTTAGAGTGCAATAATTATCGCAACTGTATAACAACTCCCACTCGTGTTACGCCCGTATCATGTTCCTTGATTGACATGCTTATTACAAATCTATCAGACGAAACCATCGTAACTAACGTCCTAAGTTCTGACATCAGTGACCACCTTCCTATCATTTTATTTTCGAAACAACATTTGTCATTTCGGAGATGCACGAAGCCTGAAATCGCGTACCGCGAAATATCTGATCACACGATGGAAACTTTTAAACAGAACATCTTATATCAGGATTGGCAGGCCATATTTTCCCATAGTGATGCTGATAAATCATTTGATGCTTTCTTGAACATTTTTAAAAACACTATGATACATCTTTCCCAATAAAGACACATCGATCGCATAAAAAATCGCGCAAGCCGTGGATTACGAGAGACCTCCTAAAACTCATTCGCGTGACAAATAAGATGTATCAAACTTTCATACGCTCTCGTGATGAACAGAAATTGCGGGAATTTAAAGCATTTAGGAACAAATTAAAAAATCGATAAAACATTCTAGAGACAACTACTTCAGACAAGTGTTTGAGACCTGCTGCCATCACAGAAGCGACATAATGTGGAAGACCCTAAATAAGGCTCTCAATAGACAGAAGGCACAGAGCGGCAATACCTGCATTGTGATCAATGGTAGAGAAGTCACTGGCACAAGCCTTTCAAACAAATTCAATGACTCCTTCATTGAGATAGGCAGCTCTAAACCTTCTCCAGAAGCGGCATTGTGCATTTTGCCTTTACCACATTCTATTTTTTTCCAGCCCACATGCGTCTCTGAAGTTACTTCACTTTTCCGTCTCCTTAAAAGCAGCCACAGTCGCGATGCAATAGATATAGAAATCAGACCGGTTAAATACGTCTTGGACGTAATTGCTCCTATATTAACCCACATCTACAACTGCGCACTTTCCACAGGTGTTTTTCCTAGTAATATGAAAATCGCAAGGGTAATCGCAATCCACAAACATGGTGACAAAAATACTTTTGCCAATTACCGGCCAATTTTCATACTTCCAATTTTCTCTAAGGGCCTAGAGAAGGTGATTAAAATACGCATCGATAACTTCTCTCAGAAACATGAACTCATTACTAGGTGCCAGTTCGGCTTTAGAAAGAACCGTACAACAGAAATTGCGCTTCTAGCGCAGAAAGACATGATATAAAAAAATTTTGAGAACAAACTATTGGTTCTGGGGCTATATCTAGACTTTAGTAAGGTGTTTGATTGCGTGAATAATTCAATTTTGCTAGCAAAACTTGAAAGATATGGCTTCAGAGGAACTGCTCAACAACTGATGCAGTCTTCTCTGAAAGACCGATTCCAATTCACGGACATAAATAATCATAGATCGCGCCTCAGATGTATAGAATCAGGAGTTCCGCAAGGAAGTATCCTTGGGCCTATTTTGTTTCTTTACTACATCAATGATATTGTAAAATTAGAAAATAACTGCCGGTTCTTTATCTACGCTGACGACTGTAGTGTGTTTTTTTCTGGGAAGGACATGGCGGAACTAGAAACAAAGGCAAGGAGTTTTGTTACAAACTGCAAGATTGGTGTAAAAGCAATTCGTTGATTCTAAATGAATCTAAAACAAAATGCGTGCTATTTCGTGCCCGCAACTCATTAATTGATGTCCCAAAACTGTTAATTTAAGTCCATACAAGTATCTGTAGAAAAGTGTGTCAAATCACTTGGGGTGATTTTTTCAGAACACATGTCCAGGAATGATCACATCAACTACCTTTCGTCAAAATTAAGGAAGGCTGTGGGAATGATAAACCGATGCCGCCTTTTCCTTCCAACTGCAATGAAACGTGTTATTTATTATGCTCTTTTCCATTCCCACTTGTATTATTGTGTTTTAATATGGGGCAACACCACTACAACGAACATGCAGAAAATTTTTGTTCTTCAGAAACGAGCCCTACGCGCTGTTGCAAATCTGCCATTCTTCGAACACACAGCACCACTTTTTATTGCACATAAGATCATCAAAACACAAGACATATATATGTATAAATTACTTTCCACTTACAAAAGGGCCCTTAAAGGCACCTTAGATTTGTTTTTAGACTTAGCACAACTAAAACCTCCTTTGAGTAATTACTGTCTTCGTAATCAGTCACCTTAGTTGGTTCCAGCATCACGAACTAAGTACGGCATAATGATGACTCAACACACGTTACCAACAATACTTAATCACTGTGATACACTACAAATTGATATTGCACAACTACCTCACAAACGTATCACCGAATTATTCATACAAAAGTCGTTTACTACCATCGATACATAATGTATTAATGTCTTATTCAAGTTTGTTTTCCAGTTATGGTATTTCTGATGTGTGCATTTTTGTTTGTTTCTCCTGTATTTAGCATGTTTATTTTTCTCACCACTATGTGCGAAACCAGATTTTTGTTTCCGCATGCAAGTGCATCGTTCGTCGCTGCTAATGGGTGTTGGGTGACTGGAGCTCAGTCAAGCCGCAACGAAGCGGCTTTTTCTCTAGTCACCTTTTTTCGCTGTACAATGTATGCGAAAATAAACATTGATTGATTGATTGATTGATTGATTGATTGATTGATTGATTGATTGATTGATTGATTGATTGATTGATTGATTGATTGATTGATTGATTGATTGATTGATTGACTGACTGACTGATTGAAATATGGTCGCCCATTTTCTGTCGCAACTGACCACTAAGCCGTCTGCTGGTTGTCCTCTCTCAAAGACGCCCCTGGTCGTTTTGCTCTTTGGGCGCTTTCTTTACAAGAATACGGCATTCAAGTTGTCTATCGCTCTGGCCGTAAGCATTCCGATGAAGGCGCCCTATCACGCTCACCTCTCCTCTCTCACCACCAATGATTCGTCATCATTTTGCTTTGCCACATGTCTTCCGAGCAATGCTAGAAAGCCTGGATCGCTTTCCTCCTCGCTTCCTATCTACGCCATCTGTGCGTCCGGCGGACAGGACTCTCCTGCCGTCAAGGCCGCCACATTTCCATACGAACGGCCTGCTTTATCGCCGCAAGCACCTTCCCGACTTACGCAAATGTCTCCTAGTCATTCTTCGGCACTTCCATTCTGACATATGCGCCTCTTTTCACGCCTACCCACAGTGTTCTCTCGCGGGTGTGGTCAAGTCTTACGCGAGCCTTAGGCTACGCTTCTAATAGCGAGGGATGTATCGCTTTATCGGACAACACATTCCTTCATCCCAGAATGCCAACGTCACAAAGCTCCTCCTCGTGATTCTGCCGCACTGATGAAGTCCTTGCCCTGCCCGACGCGCCTATTCGACAGCGTTGACGTTGATCTCCACGAGCCCTTTTCCATCATTGCGGCTGGAGATTGCAGTGGATCAGTTCACCCGCTTGGTAGAAACATGATCCTTGCCATCCGCGTCTGCACAGGACGCTGTGTCTTTCATCTTGCATCGTCTTCTTTTGCGAAATGGTTCACCTAATGAACTGCTGAGCGACCGGGCCCTGTCTTCCTCTCCGACACCGTTGAAGCTCTTCGTCACCAATGGCGAATTGTTCACCCCTTTACAATGGCCTACCATCTTAAGCGAATGGTATGACCACAAGTTTAAGTGAAGTTTTATCTGATCCAATTGAGATCACATTCTCCAGTTTGTAACCTACGCTTATAGTACTGTGACGCAGTGTGCAACTGTCTACTCTCCATTTTTCTTTCCTTATCGCCGCGAGCTCACTTCCACCGTGGATACCGAGCTCCCGTATCGCCCTGATATATCACTCCCTGATTCCTTCTCAAGCAGCCATATAGCTGAAGAATGCCGCCAGGTTGCCCACTCCCTTACTACGCAGGACCAGAATCGTCAGGAGCACCTTCGTACTCCCACCAGTCCCCATCCGTCGTACACATCGGACTCACTCGTATGGCTTTGGGTTCGGTCAACCGGTCCTCGCCTATCTACGAAACTCCGTTCCAAGTACCAAGGCCGTGTCGTCTGCGAGACGTCTCCAGTGAACTACCTTTCTGAACCGCTTTCGTCGCCACCCTATCCACGCCGGCGCGCCCGCGAAACAGTACGCCGACGGCTGCAAGCCTTGCTACCATCCGCCTATCGTGCATATTCCCCAAGTCATCAGGATCTCTCCTTTTCCGCCGGGAGGCTATTGTAGCAATGTAGCCACGATTACTCTGTGGTGAACTCTGTTTAGGAAGAAGTCAACGGCCCTGTGGTGTGAAATTTGTTCGCAGCTCGAATGCTTGGTTTAACTCTTGTTGCGTGTTGCAAATTGAGCGTGTGAGATGCAGCTGAGCCGCTGCCTCCAATCACAATATACCCGGGGTTTCAGCGAACACTTTCAAAACTTTTCTAAACTAGGAATTTCGAAGTAAAAATAGGGCTTTTGCGGCATAGCATTATCAGTGTTGGCGGCACCAGAAAACGGGTGAATCGAATTTACTAGTAAGCTTGTTAACCAATTTTAATCAGTAAATTTTAACTATCATAGAACTAGGCGCCTAAATGCAATGAGAGTTTTGTAGCCGGTCGTTTGTACTAGCCACATCAATTTTTAGAATTTCGAAAACGTGATTACCCTTGGCGCTGTGGCTCGACAAAATGTGGCTTTCTCGACTAGTTACCTACGCTGGAGGACTTGCTTTGCCTGCATGCTTTCGAAAGCGCACGTATTTTCCCACGATGCAGCCAAATTGGTCCGACCACAGTGGCGAGGGTAATCGCGCTTTCAAAATTCTAAAACCTGATAAGGCTATTACTACGACAGGCTCCAAATCTATAACTGCAACTAGCCGTCTAACTACTAGTTAGAAGTTAATTATTAAAAGTTAGTTAACAAGCTTACTACTTAAGACCATTCAAATGTTTTCTGGTGTCCGGCAACACTAGTAATACTCTGCCTTGAAAGGTATAATTTGACCCAAAAAACCCTATTTTTCAAAAATTTTTGAATGTGTTCACTTAAATACCTGTTTTATAATGCTTCTGGCAAGCTTCTGCGAGTGTTGTAAAAAATTCAGGGGGCACTTTGCCTAATGTGCGTAGAGGCGAAAGCGTTTTCTGCACCACTTTCAGTGCTTCTGTGGCACTGGTGGCGTCACATGTAATTGAGTACTAATTACTAAGTGATGACAAATCACTAATTAATGGTTAATTACTGATTAATGCCTGAATACTAATTAACTGCTAATTAAGTTTAAGCTTAAGCATCGCCTTTAGGAGTGGAAAGCGACAGCGTGTTGTAGCGCTGCCAGGGGTCCACGGAACGCCACCACCCGTTCGGCGCGATGCCTTGCCGTTTCAACGCAACGGTTTTTGCGGAAAGGAAATGGCGCAGTAAATCTCTGTCATCTCGGTGCACACCTGAACCGCACCGTAGAGGAACGGAGGAAGTGGGAGTGAAAGAAGAAAGACGAAGATGGCCCGTAATGAAGAAAATGAAAATTGTATTTGAGGAAAGAAAATTACGCAGTAACTGTCTCACATATCTCGGTCGACACCCGTCAAAATTCAGGGGGGGGGGGTGCACTTTTTTGACCTAAAGTGTGGTCACTGATGTGTGGTTACGATGTTAAGCTTCGCCTCTAAGAGAGGAACGCGAGAGCGTCTTGCAACGCTGCCAGGGAGTCCATAGAACGCCATCGCCCATTCGGTTCTATGCCTCGCTCGTCGGTAAATTGGTTTTTGAGGAAAGGAAATGTATTTCTCTCTCATATCTCGGTGGACACCTAAACCTCGCCGGAAGAGAAGGGAGGAGGATGGCAGTGAGCGAAGACACCGTATTCACTAGACGTGCCTTTATTCATTCCAAGCCATCGAGCTGGCATGGCGGAGTCGATAGCATGCTCGTCTCGCACTCCGAAGACCGGGGTTCGATTCCCGAGCTCGACCAATTTCTTACTAGGTTTTATTTATTTATATGGCCTGACTAGAGAAGTTAATTAGGCTAATTGGGTAATTAAGCAATTAACTAAGCTCAGTCCCACTTACTTGGAGCATCACTATAAGGTCCCTTGAATTGGTTGCAGGGTTACTAGCCAAAGTACAATTGGCCCCGTTTGAAATTGGCGCACTGTGACGTCACGACCGTTTCGACCAACTGAAAAGCGTGACATTCTCTGTCGACAACTGCTGCTTACAACGATGAGACATTAAAGGCTTTCGCCTTAATATCATCTCTGGGCCACCTTTGTGGCTCTGTAGTGAAGAAGGCGTCTGTTTTCGGGCCATCTCATTCGCAGGCTCAGGATGATCCTGATTATGGATGATTTCATTGATTGCTGGAGCAGCGCTTGATGACCACACGCACTGTCCACGCTGCTGCGCGGCGTTAATATCAGATTATTATCAGTGCAGGCTACAAACACTGAAGATGGCACCCGAAATCACTGCAGGAAAGGCAAAATTAGGTTTTAAAAAAAATGAAATATTTACCACAGCACGAAGAGAAGGAAAAGGAGAAGCTTTCTCTTACCTGCGAAAATTGCAGTCAATCTCTTCATTCGCTACCGCCGTGACGTTGCCGGGCGCGTTTATGGTGAGGGTAATTGGCACCAGCAAGCCTTTTTTCTCGTAGCAAGGAAAGGCTGCGTGTACTTTGCCCTGCTCGAGCTCCATGCGACCCAACCTGCATCCATGGGAAAATGCATCCATGCTGTGCTAAGGACACGAAAGCATTCCTGTGAACAGTGCGAGCATTGAATGTCCCATAAAATTTGGAAGCGTAGAAGTTAGGCGAAATGCGGCAGCACATTGAGCGACAATTAGAATCCGCTGATGGTAACATTCTTCAAACACAACTGGAGTCTGTTGGTGCCTCTGTGAGGTAACAGGAGGATTAGGGATGGATGTTGCGCTTCTGCGAAGCTGTCTGCGCTTCAAATGTAGTGGGCGAAAGAGACTTGCTATCCTTTCTGGCACTGGAAGCATAATGAAAATCATCTCTTAATTGGGGTTAATAGCTGGGACTCATGTTCCTCATATGCCTGCACAGCAAAAATTAAAATGTTGACAATGGTGAATTAAAAGCATAAGAAATCAGACAACAGGCAGCGCGACAGACTCACGGGAAAAACATTCCGACGACCAACCAAATGAATGTCGGCGAATTAGAGAATACTAAATGGGCAAAAATGCAAAAAAATACACTACCATTTACAAAAATATTGACTGCCTTTGTTCCTTGATGGCGCAACATTCATTTATGTTTCATTTCATTGCTTTGGCCATGACTTGGCTGTACTCCGCGGAATTCACAACATTCCAGGATATTCTTTTTTTCACGTAAGGACGGCAGGGGATACAAGGGAAGGCGATGTTGCTGTTTGTCAAGAATTTTCGTAATACTAGAACTGTGTTATGCAGTGAATGCGATGTTTTGCTATAAAGTTTTCAGATATGCAATTAACGGTAATATATCGCATCCCTAAGAGAAACATGCACATATTCCTCCCATATTTCGAGCGCCTACTTATGTGCCTATCTTGCTTTCTAACGGACACAGTCATTGCTGGAGTCTAATACTGATGCAATGAAAGAGTACGAAAGAATAGTGCGAAGTACTGGAGGACTACGGGTAGCATAATGTTGTCAAATTACCGACAAGAGTAACCCTCCCCTCGTCATCAATAATTGAAAGTATACTTGCTAAATTCGGCCCGGATTTTAGTTGGTGTAGTACATATGACTATCCCGCAACTATCATTTTCCGATTGGCTTACTTTTCCGCTCCAGTGGTAGAGTGAAGGATTAAACAAGACGCGTTTACAATCGTGTTAACTTTAATACTCTAAAGCAGTGTCTGCAGGAGGTGAGTATAGAGCCAGCAGGCCTTGCGGAGATGTACTTTCAATATGATATGTTTAGTAGCACTATAAAGAATGCGATTTCTTACCCACCAGAAGCACATTCCAAGATGTACTACAGCACTCCCATCTCTCTGGGGATGACAAAAATGATAGCAGCTTTAATAAAAAAGAAAAAATCTGAGATACCAAGCTTCAGCAATATAAAACCAAAGAATACTATATAATGGACGGAATTAAGTCACTGCTGCTATAAGAAAATGTAAAAGAATACTACCCCAATTTATAGCCAAACATACCAATGATTCGATGCGGACTTGGAGGGCAATTCACTCTATTATTGAACCTACAGCTGTTGGTTTTGTTCTGCCTGATATTGGCGCTTTAGGAATAACGCTATATTCATTAGCGACGTCATTTAATATATTTTTCTGTGAAATAGGTTCTCGTATTGCGAACGCGTGCCTTTTGGTTGAAAGCCCTGTTACCGTTCCTTGCAGTTTAGCATCGTTCGGATATACTGATATAACACGTGGTCAAATCGTCACAGTTCATAATGCCATGCCAGCGAAACATTCTGCTGGAATAGATGAAAACTCTACTTTTATACTAAAACAATGCCTCCATATCTTAGGCGTTCTACTACAAAGAATTTCTAACCACGCCTTTTATGAAGCTATATTTCCATGAAAGGGAGCTGAAGTTCTCCCCCTATGTAAAAATTGGGATCATAATTCTCTCGAAAGTTATCGTCCCCTTTCCATCCTCAGTAGCATTAGCACTCTATTTAAAAAACTTTTAGCGGCGCGGGTAACTGCTTTCTTGGAACGTGAAGCTACACTCTCTACCTGTCAGCATGCCTCTATGAGAAAACAATCAACTAGCACCATGGACTCCTCAGTTTTCAACCTCACAAATCAGCTAATTAAATGATAACAAATTTGAATTGGGGGAGTTCATAGACATCAAAAAGGCTTTAGTCTCGGTGAACCACAAGAACATGCCATGAAAATTAGAGTGGTGTGGTTTTCGCTGTATAATGCTTTATTTTCTTCCCAGGTATTTAAATAGTAGAAGACAGAGCCTTGAAATGCTCCATGTAAATTCAGAATACAAGGTTATTTGTGCCGGTGTGCCTCAGGGGTCAGTCATAGGGCTTATCCTGTTAGCTATGTACGTAAATGACCTCCCGAAAGCATTAACTAAATCTACAGCATTCATGTATGCTGACGACACCATCTTGATTTGTGCTAGTGAATTATATGAAGAAGTGGGTAAAAGTGTAAAACTTCAACTTAAATCTGTCTCTGATTGGTTCGCTAGTAATAAGATGACGCTTAACTATTCTAGACCAAAGTACGCTATATTCAGCTCCCCACACAGGCCGCCACCAACTGAACACCTGGATGTTCACATTCAAGGCTTTGTTAACAAAGAAGTTGAACTAATCACATACTCCCGGATTATAGTGGATGAGCATTTTCACTGGAAACAACAAATTAAATCTGTATGCAAGAAGCAAAAATGTGTATGGCAAAGGAACTCTTCTGTCTGTGGGGACTAGAATCTTGAATCAAATCCCAATCGAAATAAAGCAAATGAATAGGTACTTTTTTGCACGGCTAAAGTCGTAATCCTGCAAAGTTTGCGACTTTTTTGCTCCTTTGAAAGTGCGTCCCGTGTCTGTGCTGTCTGCTTGTTCAGTTTTCTGAACATTACGTGCATCGAACGCAACTCGAATGTTAGTTAGCAATCCAGATGCTTGTAGCAATGTTGCTTGTGTTGGTTTTGGCTGTGAGTGCACAAAAATGAAATGAAAAATGAAAATAAAGTATATCACGTTCTGGTAGAATATAAATGGATGCCCACAAAGAACAGTTAGGAGTGAGTTCCTTTTCATGAAGCTCAGAGTTTCGTCAGCAATGGAAGAAAAATGGGTAACGCAACAGTAGATATGGGCAATAAAAGGTTTGTGTTCTGTGGGCGTAAAAGCAGACGAAAAAATTTCACAAGTGGCTACAGTAATAAAAATTGTTTATTTGAGCAAATAACAACGAATACATTATATTTTAATAGATGCATAATTCGGCTGAAAAGTGAAACACGTTCCCGACAATAAGACCTCGAATAGTTGATAACGGAGGCAGAAAAAGCCTACGATACGTCAAAAAATGCTCCATCCACTCGAGGAGACTCATTAATGACGCGGTATAGATTAAAGGGGCACTTCGACGTTTCTTGCTGCCCATTATTCTGGATCAGAGCATCCCTGTGTGTTACATACGCTAGCGCATCCTATTCATATGTCATAGCATCAGACGACATTTATCCAACATACAACATTTGGAACAAAAAGTTGGAGAGTATATTTAAGCTCTGCCTTAAGGCTATAACGATACAGCTTTAATGGACGGAAGCCCATAAGGCGGAATTGGTCATTCTTGGGTTTTTCACTCAGAGGACCCTGGGAGCCTTGATACCAATCTTGGTGCTGCGGTTAAACCATGGCACTGCAATGGCAGATACTGCCATCGATGGGGTTTGTGCGACCCAGGTTACTCTTCCTGGGCAACGTCTCGCGACCAATCATGAGTCCAACTGCCACCTGCCTCGGTGGTCAGTTTTCTCACAATCTGGATGGTAAGTTGTGATGATCCTAGATGGTGACATGACCCTGTAGATACGAACAGACGACACGGAGGAAAAGACGCACACGTCTTTGAAACTACAACAGTATTTAATGAAAGAATATGCATAAGTTTTAGAGATAAACCTTGTCGCTGCTTTGTCGCTACTATAATTCTCCCGCGGCTGCTGCTGTGGTTATCATCGATTACTTTTGAGTTTTAGCAAGCCCACTTACTTTATATGAAGAGGCTGGCTAAGACAGCCGGTTGGTTACCTCTATATAGTAAACCCCTCGGCCAATTCTCCGGTGCACCTATCATTGTCATCATAAAATGCAACAGTATCAACGATGAACAATATACTCTCGCACTAAAACAGTATTTTGCTAGCCTTGTTGTGTATTTTGTTTTTCAAAGCTATTTTGGGCTCCGAGAACCTAACGTAATTACATCGGCGTGCATGTCTCCTACACGTTTGGGCGCAAGGCAAAGAGATCTGGCAGGTCACCGTAGCCTTAGAGTGGGCGAATTTATTTTCTGGCTTCATTTTACAGCCTGTCTTCCTTTGTGGGCTCATTTTATTGCATTCCACTCTGCTGCCACCTTACCTATATTGTTACGCGCTCAGAATAGAACAATGATATTTTATCCAGCCTTACAGCCATTCGACGGGGGGTTGACGCATTGCTCACTGCTACTTTTCTACTTATTTCCAGGGTGTGGAACCGGAACTTTTTCGGGTTCGGTTTAAGTTCAAGTTCACGCCTTTCGAGTTCACTTCCGGGTTCCGCTCAGCAGCGGCATTCCCTTCCAGTTCGAATCGGTTCGGATCGCGCCGAACCAGTTTAAACAAGGTCAAACGAGTTCAGACTAAAAAAATCTGAACGTTGATTGCTTTTATTCAACCTTATTTTGCTTTTTACTTTTCTCTGTGATATCAGTACATAAAAAGTACTGCAAAATTTGCTCAATGCGAGGTGTTTTGACTTCATCCACTTTAATTTACTATCGGCGGCAAAAAATATAAATTTACGCAAGAGCTGCCAAATCATTTGAACAAAAAATTAGTCTATATAGGCTATGTATATGCTAGAATCTATCTCATGAGGTACATAAGGAGAAAAGCTGATAGAGTTGGCATCTACGAAGGCCTCTAGCTTCAGCAGTTTCGGAGTCCCCGTCGAGCGAGTAAGGTCTCTCCTGAAGTTCGTGTCACGGTGTAAGAAATATTTTTTACACCGTGGCTCGTGTCCTTCGTGCCGCTGCATCAGGGCCGCTCCATGCGTCCACTAGGAGACGAAGCTGCTCTGTACCGGCAGTTATACAGGGTATCCCAGATAACTTGGACAACGATTTAAAAAAAATAAAACAGCGTTCTTCAGAACTGATATCGCATGGATATTGTTAGGGTTTATCTGAAGTTGCAGTACCATTCTTTCGCTCCTCCTATTTAAATAATTTGTCGAGATAAATAAAATAACTTTTTAAATATAGCTTGAAATGCTCAGGCGTCAAAAGGAAAGTTGCGGAGCTCCACAAATATTGTCCAACCCTGGCACTTCCAACCAGATGACTTAGCGCGGCCGTTTTTATTCGGAAAAAACTAAAGCCCGCGGAGTTTAAAAATACCACGTGACAGCACGCTCCGTGCGCCCGGATGCGCCGCGATTACAGCGCTCTCACCCGTGCTTCGTAAAAAACTTCCCTCGCTTCGCGACTTTCGTGCTGCCCAATACAGGGCTTCGCGTTGTGCTTGGTTCCAATACAAGTGCCAGTGGGTTCGGGCGGCAATTGAAAGAAAGCGCGGCTCCTGTTTTACAGCGTAATTCACACGACGTTGCTTGTTATATGCGGCTTTGCTTGTTGGGATTTTGCTCCCAAGCTCAAACTCATCAGATTGTCATCGTTCCTCCGCATGCATTCTGCCAACGTAAGAGCGCATTTATCGCGGCAGAAACGGGAGCCGTGCTTTCTTTCAACTGCCGCCCGTACCCACTGGCGCTTATCTTGGAACCAAGCATAACGCTAAGCTTTGTCTTGGGCAGCACGAAAGGCGCGAAGCGAGTGATGCTTTTTACAAAGCACGCATGAGAGCGCAGTAATCGCGGCGCATCCGGGCGCACGGAGCGCGCTGTCATGTGGTATTTTTTGAACTCCACGGACTTTCGTTTTTCCCGAATAAAAATCGCCATGCTAAGTCTATCTCGTTGGAAGTGCCAGGGTTGGCCAAAATTTGGGGAGCTCCACAACTTTTCGACTGACGCCTGAACGTTTGAAATTATATTTAAAAAGTTATTTTATTTATCTTGACTAATTATTCAAATAGAAGAAGCAAAAAAATGTTACTGTTACTTTATTTAAGTACTAACAACATTCATGTGATTTCGGGTTCTCAAGAACACTTAGTTTTTTTTTTAAATCTTGGTCCAAGTTAGCTGGGACACACTGTATACAGCCAAGGCATCTTTCCGTCGCCTCAAAACCGACTTGCCAGTCAACCCCCCCCCCAAATACACATACCGGCGCCCCTCCAACATGCATCTCAAGAGGTTACCGATAATATTTTATTTGCATCCCCAGTTCTACGTGGCATTTGTAACTCGCTTTATAGATATTGTTTCACCTAAGCTTTAACACAATTTTTAAAAACCGGCTTTCCAGCTTAGAAGCGGGCTTGTTTCGGCACAACATTTTCGTCGGTGCACTACATTAGAACACAGCTCAGGCGCGCTAGCTGGCAGGCTGGTTCACTAATGGTGAATAGTTAACTTTTAACCATTACTGTTAGGCTCCTTAACTATTGAGAGGTGTGTAGCCCGTCGTAAGTAATATGCATACCAATTTAAGAATTCTGAGCACGCGGTTACCCTCGGTTCTGTGGCCCAACAAATTTTGTCTGCATCGTGGTAAATGACATGCGCTTTCGAGAAGCTTACAGACAAAGCAACTTCTTTAGCGGAAGTTACTCGTCGAAATAGACGAAATGACGTACAGTGATCCGCTGTTTGTATTGGAAGGGACACACAGCCAAGATGATTCATGCTGAGCTGGTGGCGGTGTACGGTGATAATGCATCAGCCTATGATACTGTCGTGAAATTGTGCAGATAAGGCTTTGTCCGTGGAAAGCTTGATCGACTTGGATCGAAGGTCGATGATCGCCCCATGTTCATTAAGGAAGTCGTTTCCCAAAATCACGTCTCGCCAGCATTTCTGTAGGACCAGGAAGGTTGTAGCATAGGTTCACCCATTTACTGTAACTCTCGCGGTGGAGCGTCCTGACGGAGTAATAAGGTTACCACCTGCGGTGCGGATCAGCGGGCCATCCCAAGTTGTTGTCACTTTCCTGAGTCGGACAGCGAGTGGCCCGCTCATGACTGTGTAGTCAGCTCCCGTGTGGACCAAGGCAGTAACCGCGTGACCATCGACCGTAACTTAAAGGTCACTTGTTCGCGTTCTCGTATTGTACGTTGTCTTCGGTGTCCGATCTCGGCTTCGTCGAGTAGTGGGGCTACGGTGGGCGTACTCCGACTTTACTTCACTGGGCAGCGCCAAAAGCTTCAAGTCTGGCCGCGTCGCCGTCGTCGTCGTCGTCGGTGTTGTCGTCGTAGTTGAGGCATGGTCTTGAGTACTCGTCGATGGAGGATCTTTGTCATTGCGCTTAGAAGGAACCTCACCTCCAGAAGCTGCTTTATTCAGTTTAACCTTCGGGGGCAGGGGAGCGTCCACGAACAGCGTAACCTCGGTTAGGAGACACAAAGCGTGGTGACGATGGCGACGGGGAACGTGATAGGCGGCTCGGCGATGAGCATTCTTCCCGACGCAAAAACTCTTCGATTTCGGCTGGTCGCTGGCCGGGCAATACCGGAAAATGTGGCCGGCTTCGCCACAGTGGAAGCATAGTTGGCGGCGCTGGTCGGCAGTTCTCCACTCGTCGCATTTCCTCGGCTGTGTGCGACGCTCGTAGGACGGGCGTGTTGGGGCGAGAGGGCGGCGGTCCAACGCTGCTGGCTGAGGCCGATAGGGGCTTGTGTCCCGTCGTCGAGGGGCAGGACGGCGCACAGCTGCGGCGTAAGTCATGGCTGGGGGCTGCAGAGGCTGCGTGGGTGTCGGCGTCACGCCTAAGGCCTGTTGAACCTCGTCCCGGTTTTTTCAGTGAGTGATGAAAGTTGCGGCTGCGTTCCCGTTGTCAGCAATCGGCGGAGCTCCTCTCGCACAACTTAACGGATAACCTCCCTCAGGTTATCGTTGTTAGCGGTGTCCAGGCAGCTTGCTGAGAAAACGCGCTGCTGGCGGTCGTACTGGCGAGCTCGGGCATCAAGAGTTTTTTCCATCGTGGCTGCCTCTTCGACGAATTCCGCTACGGTGTTCAGTGGATTCCGTACGAGCCCGCAAAGAGTTGCTGTATAACTCCTCGCATAAGCAGCTTTAGTTTTTCTTCTTCCTTCATGTTTGCGTCGGCACGCCGGAGGAGACGCTTCATCTCCTCAATGTACATTGCAACGGTCTCGTTTGGATGTTGTATGCGAGACTGTAGCAGCTGCTGGGCTCTCTCCTTTCGCACGACGTTCGTGAAGGTATTTAGAAGCTGCTCCCTGAAGGTTTCCCAGTTCGTGAGGCTACCTTCCTCATTCTCAAACCAGACTTTTGCTGGTCCCTCCAAGGCGAAGAAGACGTACCTAAGTTTCGTAGCATCGTCCCAGTTGTTGAAGATAGCCACACGGTCGAACTGCTCCAGCCATTCTTCGGGGTCGGCGCCAGGCGAAGCGTCGAAGGTTGGTGGCACCCGAGGCTGCTAAAGAATGATTGGAGTCATCGTCTGGGGCAACCACATGGTAGACGTTGCTGCTGGGTTTCGCTTCCGGGTAGGGTCCGGCAGAATCCCGAACTCAGGTGCGTCCCCTTGTATGCGTCGGCTTGCGTGGTGGACTGGACTCAGGTCCTGCGGTAGATGACTTAGAGGGCTGGCGTCACGACTTGTAGGGGGTGTACGCAACATGAAAGGCTACCCAGCACCTCCACCACATGTCACGTTGCAGTGACGGCAGTCCAGGGGTCTGGAAGACACCAACCAGTCTTGGAAAGGAAGCTCTTTATTTCGGCTGACTTGCGCCCGCAAAAGAACTTGGATCGCTCGCTGTTCGACTTGGGTGACAAAGCACCGTCATCTATCAAAGAGCTGTTCAAATTTGTAACAGAAGCAAATGTGACACTGAAAAAAGAAATAGATGAGATGAAAGAGAGCTTAACTTATATGAATGATACATTTGAAGAACTTCGCGCAACTAAGCAAGAATTAGCCGCCCTAAAGCTAGAGCATGCTGCTTTGAAGGAAGAGAAGGAACAGATGGCAAAGACGTTATCTGATACCCAAAAGGAACTGACTCAACTCAAGCAGTATAGCAGAAACAACACCATAGAAATTAAAGGCATCCCGCAAGAACCAAACGAATCACTGGTGGAAATCGTGAAGAAAATTAGTGAACAGATCGGACAGGAAGTGTCACCATCTGATATTGACACAATGCATCGCGTGCCCACAAAAAACAAGAAAAAAACTAACATTATCGTCAGGTTTGTGTCCCGTGCAAAAAGAGACCAGGTCTTGCAGGCGGCAAAAAAGAAAAGGTTTGCCGCAGACTGCATCGGGTTTTCCGACAAAGAATCGGTGTTCATTAATGAACATCTCTGCCCAGAATATAAGATGTTGCTCGGAAAGGCTATCGCCAAAAAGAAGGAAAAGAACTGGAAGTTTGTGTGGGTGTCCCAGTCAAAAATTCTTGCTAGAAAAGCGGAGAACTCGAAAATCATTCACATCGCAACAGCTGCCGACCTTTCTAAAATTGTGTAACTGCGTAGTGTCACGCGCCAGCCATCTGAGTTTGTTGCAACATGTGCAACAAACCAACCACGCTGAAATGTAACAATTTATCATTTCTGCACTGTAACATCCGGAGTCTCAAAAGAAATCTTGATTCACTTTTAGCAATGATAACTCGAAGGCATGTTCATTATGATATTATGGCACTGTCAGAAACCTGGCTGAAAGAAAATGAGTTCATGAACATACCTAATTATACATTTTTATCACTTTCAAGAAAAGATGGTAGGAGAGGCGGAGGAGTGATGCTCTACGTATCATGGTCACTAGAATACCAAAAAATAGAACGACATACAGTAACAAAGGAAGGAGCATATGATATGCTTTTTGTCGAATTAGAAGGTGACGTCATAATTGGAGTATATATAGGCCACCGAACTCACATATACTAACAATCATGAAAAAATTGGAAGAAATCTTAGACGATTTTTCGAACACACACAAGAGGGTAATAATAGGTGGTGATTTCAATATTAACTTAGGCGATCCAGCCAGTAGTGAGTACCTAAGCCTACTGTCGTCCTATAGCTTCAAAAATCATATCGATCATCCGACAAGGGTAACATCCACGTCTTCTTCCATTATCGACCATTTTCTCTCCAATTTCGATGAGAATCTAGTGAAGGCTGATGTAATAACATAGTCTATAGCTGATCATTTTCCCATAACTATAACTGTAGATCTTGGTGCTCGGGGCTTCGCTAACACGAACACCAGAAAGCGCCTGAGATGGGATCACGAAAAAACCAGAGCATTGCTTCTAGAAAAGAACTTTTCACAGGCTCAAGACGATGATGTTAATGTAGCATATGAAAAGTCTTCGTCGCTGCTAAAATCAAGCTGTGTCAGCATTAACTGCAATACTCGGCGGTCAAAATACTTTACCATCCCGATCTGTCCCTTGATGACTGAATCAATACTGCAAGTTATCAAACATAAAGAACACTGGCACAATAAAGTAAAGCAATATAGAGACAACGCCTACTATAAAGAGCAATACAGAATTGTCCGCAACCTATCCCTCTCAATGATGCGCAAACGCAAAAAGCAATACTACGACACACTCGTTCAAAAAGCACAAGGTAATTCTAAAGAGATATGGCGTATAATCAACTCGATAATAAAATCGTCGCCCCAAAACGCCATTTTACCACATATTAGCAATGATCACGCATATCTGGCTGAAACGTTTAACGATTTTTTCATTCAAATCGGCCACCATTTTTCGTCCACACCTAACGTGTCATACGACACTGCGCTTCCAAATGCGATAGATAACACGTTTGTGTTCAAAGAAATTACCGCGCAAGAAATAGTTGATGTCACTCGCGAGATGAAAGCAAATAAGGCAATGGGCTATGAAGAAATATCAGTCAATATATTAAAAGAAAACATTGATGTCTTGTGTAATGCTCTAGAAAGAATATTCAATCAATCATTCTTAACCGGGGTGTATCCCGAACAGCTCAAAATTGGAAGGGCAGCACCAATATACAAAGGGGATGACCAGAACGTCATAGCAAATTACAGACCAATTACGATATTATCTTGCATAAACATACTCTTTGAAAAGTTAATTGCTAAGAGAATGACAGATTTCATGGAGAAATATAGCATACTTACGCCTAGCCAACATGGTTTCCGTAAGCATTATTCCACCTCTACAGCAGTACTTTCAGTAGCAGAGATTGTTAACAGTGCGTTAAGCAATAATCAGGTTGCCATAGGTGTATTTCTAGACATAAAAAAAGCTTTTCACTCCATAGATCATAATATTCTTTTACTAAAATTAGAACGTTGTGGTTTTCGTGGGATAGCCATTGATTTGTTTAGAAGTTATCTAGCAAATCGTACTCAGTATGTAGAAATTAATGGTGTCCAATCTTCATTAGGAAAAGTTACAATTGCCCCGCCGCGGTGGCACAGTGGTTACGGCACTCGGCTGCTGGCCCGAAAGACGCGGGTTCGATCCCGGCTGCGGCGGCTGAATTTCGATGGAGGCGAAATTCTAGAGGCCCGTGTACTGTGCGATGTCAGTGCACGTTAAAGAACCCCAGGTGGTCGAAATTTCCGGAGCCCTTTCACTACAGCGTCCCTCATAGCCTCAGTCGCTTTGGGACGTTAAACCCCAATAAACCAAACCAATAAACCAACCAAAAGTTACAATTGGAGTGCCGCAGGGCTGGGTCCTCGGCCCTATCTTCTTTTCGTTATTTATAAATGACTACCCCAGTTTCCTACAGAGCGCGCAGCCAGTGTTATACGCCGATGATACAGCTCTTATTATAACGCACAAGTGTTTAAAAGAAGCAGAAACAATCGCAAATAATGAACTGGAGACTACAATGCAGTGGTTTAGAATGAACAAGCTTTTACTTAACACCAAAAAAACTAAATTTGTAGTGTTCGCCTCTAGCAGAAGACAGGGGCCTAAAACATGTGCACTACAGGTCGGAGGAATACCCATTGAAAAGGTGCAAACCTTCAAGTACTTAGGAATAACATTAGATGAATCTCTAAATTGGGCTGAGCACATAGAATCATTATGTAAAAAATTGACCTTTGCATGCGCCACATTAATTAAAGCTAGAAACATTTCAGCATTCATACATTGCGTGTGGTCTACTTCAGTATATTCCATTGACATCTTACATACTGCATCCAGTCATGGGGCTACACTTACTCATCGTACCTCGCATCGCTTATTACTCTCTAGAAAAGAGCATTAAGGATAATAGCGTCAGCACCTTGGCACTCATCATCAGATCCACTCTTCAGAGACCTCAATATCATGCGTTTTCGTATAATTCGCGATTACAAAACAGCGCTCTTGGTGAGCACTATTATTAAAGCGGATATACCTTACAATTCTTCCATTCTGAAGCTTCCTTCAAGTCATACTAGACACGCTGACAACAATAACCTCAATTTACCCACAACACACAATGTATACGGACGTAGAAGCATAGCATTTGTCAGCGCTAAAGTTTGGAATATCATCCCATTCAGCATTAAGTCCATCTCGAACATTGCACCTGCTCTAAAAAAGTACATGCTATCAGAACAATACACCTCTCCTTACTGTTGAATTGATTATTTTTATTGCATTATATTAGTTATGAGTTTTGTATGCTCAGCCTTGTTCAACTGCCTAGATATGTAACATGTTTGTAATGGATCCGAAACTAGCCACTAGCTAAGGATCCAGATGCCTTATTCACCGTGAACTGTATATTTTTTCTGTGCAATAAACTTGAACTTGAACTTGAACTGAATCACTCGGCGGCGGCGTAAGCAACAAACATGCTCGTCGGTCGTCGAACTGCGAATGTCCGCCTCTCGCGGCATCGCTCCATTTAAAGCCGGCAAGGAAACTTCCAGATAACAGGTGAAGATCGTCTAGAGTAATCTGGAAAAACCTGATGCAGCCTTTCATGGCTGCGATCAATCGAGATTAGTCTGGTCGCTTCTCGCGTCTCGAACAAAAGTGATAACGACCTTTTCCTGCAGCCTTGAGCGTGAACGAACAAACACTGCAATGATAACTTTTAACCATTACTGTTAGGCTCCTTAACTATTGAGAGGTGAGTAGCCCGTCGTAAGTAATATGCATGTCAATTTAAGAATTTTGAGCACGCGGTTAACCTCGGTTCTGTGGCCCAACAAATTTTGTCTGCATCGTGGTAAATGACATGCGCTTTTGAGAAGCTTACAGACAAAGCAACTTCTTTAGCGGAAGTTACTCGTCGAAATAGACGAAATCACGTACAGTGATCCGCTGTTTGTATTTGGAAGGGACACACTGCCAAGAAGATCCATGCTGAGCTGGTGGCGATGTACGGTGATAATGCATCAGCCTACGATACTGTCGTGAAATGGTGCAGACGATATCAGTGCGGTCAAAGAAGCCTGGACGACGAAGAACGCAGTGGCCGACCGTCTCTCGATGATGAGCCACAGATTACTGCACAAGTAGAGGCTCTAGTGCTCGCTGACCGGCGGAGAGCTGTTGAAGAAATAGACAAAGAGATTAACGTGAGTGTAGGTTCAGTGCACAACATCCTTCCCAGCAACCTGCACACGAGAGAGGTCGCCGCCCGCTGGGTTCTGCGGCTGCTGACTCCGTACCTGCTCACTCAGCACGGGCGACGATGTCACTTGCGCCCTCTTCAGACTACGAAACATTGCCCCATATTCACCCGACCTCGCACCTAGTGTATTCTTCCTCTTGCCCCGCATGAAGAGCACACTGCGCGGAAAACATTTTCGGGACGACGAGTAAGTTATTGCTGAAGTGGAACTCTTTCTCAACTCAGCAAACGAGGAGTTCAACAGGGCTGGTATGCGGCAGCGCGTTCATCGATTGCAGAATTGTGTGTCCGTGGAAGGAGAATGTGTAGCAGGAACGGTCCAAGTTTCATTCGTCTCTCTGAATTGCATCTTGGCAATGATACGAACTTTACGAACGCCGTCTGTAAGTTTTCTGCCTGTGATATAATGACCCGGAATTGCGTGCGAGCTTTTTCTCTTAAAGAAATTGTTTAGCGGGTGGGAAAGCCACGTGATTGATGAACACGCATAAGCGCTGCCTTCAGCGAAGTCATTGTTCAGAGAACAGTGCATTTTAGCCCGGAACGTATATGCTACGCATCTTCAACCTCCTGAACTTCCGCAATGTCCGGAATTTTTATGTGCGGGCGGGGTAAGGGAATGATGGTGGCGCGATGCCGTATGCCGAGATCGCTGAATTCGACCAAGTCAAGTAAGGCAAGAGGAGGTCAGGGAGCTTCCATGCGACAACAATAAAAAGAACTTTCGAAGATGTCCATGTAGCCTAAGGCATCAGTCAAAGAAGCTTCTCTGTGGCGCCAGCCGCCACTGGCTCGAAACCCACTCAGGGTTAGATATGGTAGTTTGTTTTCTTCACTGCGGTAGCAGTTTAGCCTCGTTTCTCAAGCATTCGGAAATTACTGTGGAATGTGTGCGTGCGTGCGTGGTGTGCGTGCCCTTAGCGAAAAAGAGGACGTGCTTAAAATGCATTTCAAAAATAGTGCATGGCTTCACATTTATTTCACATTCTTTCTCACTATGCTTGAACTGTAATACGAATGCTAAGTATACTACGAATGATATTTTTAACCTTCTTTAAAATACGTGAAAAGTACATTTTAGTCGGCCTAGCATATTTATATCGCATTAAATATATATTAAATATATACATTAATACATTACATTACACTAGAAATACACCAAAAATATACATTTAATACATAAAAATGTATTCACTTCGACTTAAAAAAGGTATACTCGTCGGCTTCACAGAATACGACGAGTTGATGATTTAACTGCAGAACAAATTGTACAAGCGCAGTTATCAACCACGATGTACATGAGATTATAAGGTCACGTGACAGCATGGGAACGGCAGATACCTATACAGCAAATCATGACGGAAATGCCGCAGCAAACAACAAATGCTCCGACAAGCGCCATACTTGGCTTGCCTTCTATATACCCACTGAGAGCGACGCACTCTCTTGCCCGATGAGGCATTTTTTGCGCAAAGACTGTGGGCCCAAAAATTATCAGAGAAGTGCCTTACTGGTCGCGTTCGAATCGGGAGGCGATCTATAACAGAATTGCTAGTAGAAACCTGCTTCAAAAATAGGTCAGAAGTCGAACTGTCAACCAACAGATACACGGGCGTCTAAGGGAGCCGGTCGGCCTTGCCGGTCGTGGTCCTTTTCGCTGGCATATTCAGGCCCGAAAATACCAAGGCGCCTTTGCCGGTATCATGCTATCAAGTTCTCCGCTCATAGTGTAAATAGGAGGTGATTACCTTCCTGCTAGAAGTTACCATAAACGAAAGGACTTCAGAACAGAAAAGGCTTTGGCAGGTTGGCAATTCATTGCAACAAATTAATCACAGCACGGGAACAACGCAGGCGTTCTCGTCCCGTCTCGTCTTTGTCCTGCGTTATTACCGCGCTATGATTACTGTGTTGCAACAAAAGGGCGACAGGAAAGTGAGAGCTTTCACTGTTCCCTGAAACGTCATTTCGAGCTCTAGATAGTTCCACGGTAGCTTGAAGTGTACTGCAAATATGTTTACGCGGACTGCCCGCTTGTTCGAATCGAAGTAAACTTGGACGGAGTAATTGCCTATTTACGAAAGTACACTTCAAAAACATTGAAAACACCAAAATGCGATTTTTCTAAACTCAATTTCGAGCATTAGGTTTTTCAAAGGCTGCTCGAAGTGTACTGTAAATATGCAGAGGCGGGCTGCCAATTTGCTGGAATTTATGTATCATTTGGTCCAATTAATTGCGTATTTACGGAAGTATACTTCAAATACGTTGACAACACGCAAATGCCCTTTCCTGAAAGGCGATTTCGAGCAGTCGACTGTTCAATGGCAGCTAGAAGTGTGCTGCAAATGCGTTTCAAAGGACTGCCCGTTTGTTAGAATTGAAGTATACTTCGCATGAATTAATTTCATATTAACGAAAGTACAAGCTGATGTCCCCTCCGGATCTTGTAGAGGGAAATTGGGTTTATGATGATTCTTAAAGGATGCTTGACCTCTTGCAGATTCTAATCGCTCAATCACATTGCTAGAGGACATTTCTGGAGAGGTTAACTTTTAATAACAATTAATAACACAAAAGAAGATGCAAGCAAGGAGAAAACATATTTACACTTGACTGACTCGTAGTTCTACGTGACGAAACGAGCCCTCAGTCCTGCCGAAAGAGCTGGTTTTAAACCCAATCACACCGCCCTCGGTGGGTAGAATAACCAATCAGGTAACTGCACAATCACCCACCCAATAAATTATTGGGGATAGGAAAACGTCACCAATCAACAATTCGGAAGGGACAACACAACCAATCAATGATTGGGGAAGAAGGTAACTCATCGCGACAAACAATGTACACACGTGTACACTTTCAACCACCACGATTTTGGAGAATTATGCTTTCCTGCCGCGAGCTTCGCGAAAACTCACTTCCCACGATGCAGATTATTTCAACGTCCGGTTGACCCAAGTTCGAGGAAAGTCACTTCAACCCATCTGTTCAGCAACTTCACTCCTCATGCCTGCAGCTAGCGTGGCAATATCCTGTTTACCGCGCTTCGAGCTGTCAACGTAGGCCGCTGCAGACATGGGACAAAAGCCACGCACTGTAACGCTTATCCGCCTCGCCCCAAGCACGTGCACGACAGGATGCGACCTAATGTCTCCGTCCCTGGAGGGAGTTTGATCTTTTCCGTAATCCTCTGCTATCCGGTGCCCCTTATCCCGCTGGGTAGCGAGTGAGACTCAAACCCTTCTCTGCAGTTTTGCGGAGGGCACAAGAGAAAGAACGTAATGGGCATTCTGCTAACGCGAACCGAATGCGGCAAACAATGTACAGCCCCGCGAACTTCTCTGTACACTTTTAATGCACTGACAAGATGCTAAAACTGCATACATATACCTTTACAAGGACTGCCCGCTTTTTTAGAATTGAAGTATACTTTGGATGAATTTTTTTCATTTTTCCGAAAATACTTTTAATACACTGACAAGATGCTAAAACTGCATACATATTTTTTCACGTATTTGAAAAGTGCTCGAAGTATGCTTTAGGCGAGGTATTTTTGGCATATTTTAAGAATATACTTCAAATACCAAGCATGAAATTTCAGGAACGTATTTCGTACATATTTTTAGTGCATTCATGAATACAAAATATGTTTCAAATACAATTTAAATAGCTCACCGTATATTCCAAACGTATTAATTTTTGCTACGTGTGTGAGTGCGTCTGTGTGTCTACTTGTCTGTAATGCGAAGTTTGAGAGCAACTATTCACACGCCACCTGCAATGGAGTGCGTAACACACCACCTGGCATGTGGAGTATTACGGTGCTAGCCACTCTTCGGGATCTTCCCGTGCAGCCACCTTCCAAGTGGCGTTTAAATCGCTCTCGTACCTGCACAACCGGCTACCCCGACTACGACGGAGGACCGGGCGCGTAAGAGATACGCTATAAAACTCCCCATCTACGTGAGGTGGATTGCTGTGAATGCTGTGCGCATGCCGTCGCCAAAGCGCTCTACGAAAGAACGCCAACAGTACTCTCGCCTGAGACACAAACAACCCGAAGTGAGGGTTCTCGCACAGCTTCCACCCTCACAGTTTGATAATGTTACTGCCTGACACTCGCGGTAAAACAGGACGTACTACGCCCACCGCTATGAACGAGGGTGGCTCTGGTGAACGCTCTCAATATTCGGTTACACTACACATAAGTAGCCCCAAAAGCAGAACATTGGACAGCCGTCGCCGTAGCTCACTTGGTAGAGCACCGGGGGTTCGGATCGCACCGACGGCATATGGTTTTTTCTTCTTTATAATCAATTATCTTTAATAAGAATTACCTTATTATGCTCCTAATGATGGACACCACAAATTAGTTTTTTTGAAAAATGGGCTGTGGTGTAGCTCTGGTTAAACCTGGAGGTTTGCGAAAGCAAAATCTGCGCGTAGCCATATATTGTTGCGTGAGCTACATTGCAAAAAGGTAGTGGTGGTGGAAAATGTTTTCATTATATTGTTTAGTATGTTGTAGCGGCGGTTGGAGCGCTCAGTCCGGAACCCCGTTGGCCTAGGCTGCTGTCCGGGTTCTTTTGATGAGTTCTTTTTGACTCGTTTCGTCCGAGCTGTTAAGAGCTCCCACCCCTCCCACCCCTCCTGCGTTGGCTGGCTATTTACAGTGACTGCCTGATTTCGTTGGCAGACCCATACCATGTGGTACAGGTCCGCCTTCTCCCCGCAGAATTTGCATTGTGAGTCAAATGACTCCGGGTCTATTGCGTGTAGTCATCGTGGGACGTTGTAAGTTGTGGTCTGTAGCTTTCGGAAGTACAGTTCCTCCCCTTTGGCCAGTATCTTAGCCGGCGGAGGGTACGCGCGACGGGATAACTTTAAGTGTTGAAGTATGTCGTTGTAAGTTAGCAGTGGGGTAGGAGGTTCCACAGCATCCGTACTGGGTGCCCGAGGGAGAAATGCTCGGGTTGAGGGATGTGCGGTCTCGTTTCCTGGGATGCCTTGGTGACCTGGTACCCATATTAAGTGTTTGTGTTTGGTTTGGTAGCCACGGGTGAAGCGATCGTGCAAGATTTTAGCTGCTAGCGGTGCGATCCTGCCGCTGAGGTAATTGCCATACGCTGTCTGTGAATCTGTAAGAATGTACTCCGAGCTAGTGGGTGTTGCAGCTAAAGCAATCGCCTTTTTTCCGCAGCCAGTATGTCCTGGCTAGCTAGTACTAGTCCGTCAAAAATTTTATTTTTGCGCACTTACAGCGCCGGACGACATTCACTGCTCAGGACCCGCACCATCGACACAGAACGTGCCCTCGCGCTCGCCGTAGTGCCTCTTCATAGCTTCGGCTCCTGCTTCTCGTCTGGACTGTTCAAAATCAGGGTGCATATACCTGGGTAGTGGACCTGTCTTGAATTGTCCTCTTCATGAGGCTGGAATTGCGTTTTTGGCTTCTAGCTGTCGGGGACAATTGATGTTTAAATCATTGAGGACTTGTCCAGTCCGAGTAGTGGAGAGCCGTACCCCATGCGCCGTGAGGTGTGCGCCTATTTCGTGTATTGTGTTGTGCACGCTGATGTGCTCGGTGTCTCGGGACCAGGGTCTTCACATCATGAGGACGAAGTGGGCCGACTGCGGAGGGAAGCCTTCAAGAGCCGCAGTGGACTTGAGGGTTTATTTACATTGTTTACGATATAAAAAGAGAGACCAAAGGTCAGGGAAGAAGCTCTCCGACACACCACAGATTGCTGCTTAAATACCGTTCACATTCCCCAGGCACCCAGCTAGGGAATCTGGTCTCTGGTTGAGCGTCCAATGGTCGTTAGCTTCTTCTTAGGCTCCGCCCTCACCACGTGACCGCGCACATCGCACAGACACACACACTGGCAAGGAGGAACTTCGCGCCTCGCAGTCGCGAACTGTTTGGTTTGCCGCGGGCCGACGAGATCCAAAGGTCGTTAGCTGCTGTGTGGCGATCCTGATCGTGGGAGACACGAGTGCTGACGGCTCACACCGGTGACCGCTTCAGGTGGGTGGAAGGGACAAATCAGCTGAGACCACCCCCGCTTTGTCGCCCGCTCAGGGCGCACGCGGGCAATGGGTTGGCGCAGCTGGCGCCTCCGCCGTCTCCGCCACTGGGTCTCTTCCCTCGGTCCACGGGCAGTCCGGGACAAACACCACACTCAGCATCCCCGGCGAAGCGGATTAGACGCTTTTGTTCACGGCGACGCCGTCGCCAGTAGCCGCCCCCACGGCGGCGTTTCTTGTGCTGCCTCCGAATAGCAGCGCTTTCGGTCACGGTAGCTTGATATGGCGCCTGCCTGGCTAGCCTGTTTCCGCTGGCTGGGCCCCGATCCCAACAGTCCATCCGCCGCCAAGAAGACGCCACGAAGCGGTTGCAGCTCATTGGTGCACCACGAATGTGCGTCAGCGTCCGAGTCCATCTGGTCGACAGGTCGGCCAGGAAGCCCTGCACAGCTTGCAATGGTCCTAGAAACGGAGCATTAGTGATCAGGCCTACGCTAAGCCCATACCTCCAGCAGGGCAGCACACGGCCAACCTCCGAGAACTGCCAGGTTTTAGGATAAAAAAGGCTGTAAATTTTGATACCCAAGACAGCCTTCGCCTCCAAAGCGCATGCCTGGAAAGCTGGCCTTTAACCTTACAATGTCCTCTCGAGCGCACACCTTAGCTTGGCTCTCCCTGCGCGCGGTCGCCTTCTGGTAACTCCGTTAGCAGGCCGGCGCTGCGCGCCTCCTTTTCTCGCGGTGTCGTCGCCCTCCGCATCTGCTCTCTGACGCAGCACTCAGTCACTGCACGTCGTAGCCCCAAATTGTCTCGACTGGATTTTACTTTCCGCTGAACCTAGCAACTCGCTCTCCTGAGGCTTGCTATCCGACCCCATAATCCGAACTAGCTGGCCCGCAACTCTACCTGAACCACACTCTTTGGCCAACGCTGCGTTCTAGCCAGTGGTTAGAGCGGCGCTCTCAGGTGACTCACTGTCACTCTGATTGCAGTCAAGCGTCTCCTTCCCGGAAACCTCTGGGCTCGAAGCCTCCACGCAGCACCTTTCCTTACTCCTAACATCAGTGCACTCATTATCCCCCGAGCCCCTATGGCTTGCGGATCTGTCCTGTTCGCTAGCCTTAGTGACCGCACTGACCCCCGAGCCATTATGGCTTGCGGATTTGCAGTTTTCCTCATTGCTAGCATTAGTGCCTACATATCCCCCGAGCCCTTATGGCTTTCGGATTTGCACTTTTTCCCATTGCTAGCATTAGGGCCTACACTCTGTCCCGAGCCCTTACGGCTTGCGGATTTACACTTTTTCTCATTTCTAGCATTAGTGCCTAGACTATCCCCCGAGCCATGGCTTGCAGATTTGCACTTATCGCTAGCTTTTCGACCGAAATCATCGGTCCTGGCTGCCGAAGTGGACCTACTTTCTGGGACCAAATCTACCCTATCCCGGCACTTCTGAGCAGCTTTCGTGTCTTCCGGCGACTGAGCGGAGCTCCAAAGTCGGTTTCTGACACTCTCGAGGTATACTTGACCACAGTCAATTTGACTTTCGAAATCGGCCTCTGAGTAAATTCGAAAGTATCTGAGGAGTGCGCTGTTAGCTTTCGCGTACTTTTTTGCATCCTCGTCCGACAGGGGCGCTAGTACGTTGGCGACTTCACACGGGAGGAAAGCCAGCAGCATAACTCACCAATAACCCTAGTGTAGCTGCTCCTCCGTACAAATGCCTTTAAAATTTTCAAAGAAAGTCCTGACTTTATCGCCTGTCTTGAAAAAATTTAACCTATATCGCGTTGTTTGCATTCTGGCCAGGTTAAGTTAACGAGTGAGTTCCTGCCGCTCTTTTTCGCGTTCCTTTTACCGCTCTTCCAGAGCTGCTTCATCCCGCTCTCGCGTCTTTTGATCGAGCCGTCTTTTCTCCATCTCAGTTTCATGCTCTTCGCGCTTCCTCTTCTGAATGTCCTCCCAAAATTCGACTGTCTCCTCCGCGTCTGCACCGCTTGCCTCAATTGCCTCAAGTAAGAGCGGCTTCCTACGGATCGACCCACAATCGATGCCCAATTCCCTGCATAACAGAACCAGGTCCGGTTTGCACAGCTTTTTCCAGTCCATGACTACTCTCAAGCGACGGCTAGTCTCTACTCTAGTGGCCAGAGAAAGATTCCCAGGCAATCTTTAGAGCCATTGTACATTACCTAGGTTAAAAAATTTCCAAAGTTGCACAACCTGGCAAAACTCGGAGACAAGACCTTGCACTTACCCATACCAGTGTCAGGACGCCGCGCAGATCATCCCACCGCTGCCACCAGTTGATGTGCTCGGTGGATCGGGACCAGGGTGCTCACTGCATGAGGATGGGGTGGGCAGACTACGGAGTAAATCTTCAGGAAAACTTAGGAAATTGGACGGTTTATTTACATTATTTACAGTATAACCAGAGACACCAATAGTCAGGGAAGAAGCTCTCCGACACACCACAGATTGCTGCTTAAATACCGTTCACATTCCACAGGCACCCAGCTAGGGAATCTGATCTCTGGTTGAGCGTCCAATGGGCCGTTAGCTTCTTCTTAGGCTCCGCCCTCACCACATGACCGCGCACATCGCACTGACACACACACTGGCAAGGAGGAACTTGGCACCTCGCAGTCGCGAACTGTTTGGTTTACCGCGGGCCGACCAGACCCAAAGGTCGTTAGCAGCTGTGTGGCGATCCTGATCGTGGGAGACACGAGTGCTGACGGCTCACACCGGTGACCTCTTCAGGTGGGGGGAAGGGACAAATCAGCTGTGAACACCCCCGCTTTGTCGGCCGCTCAGGGCGCACGCGGGCAATGGGTTGACGCCGCCGTCGCCTCCACCGTCGCCGCTACTGGGTCTCCTCCGTCAGTCCACGGGCAGTCCGGGAGAAACACCGCACTCAGCATTCCCGGCGAAAGGGATTAGACGCCTTTGTTCACGACGACGCCGTCGCCAGTAGCCGCCCCCACGCCGGCGTTTCTAGTGCTTCCTCCGAACAGCAGCGCTTTCGGTCACGGTAGCTTGATATGGTGCTGGTGAAAAACTTCAATATTCAAAGAGAGTTTGAGGATCAAAAAACCCTGCTGCATGGTCGGTATCTTTAGTCCGGGACACCGCACGACGAGGCCCCGTCTCGCGCCCGCTTTACTAGAGCCCTTTGAGACTCCAGTGTGGAGCAGTTGAGGAGGGCAGTCTTCCATGCCTCTCGGGTGGGGGTGGGAGAAGGGGGAAGGTGAAGATTGTGAGTACATGCCCACACCATATGAAACATATTGCAGATCTCTCCACAGTGCGGGCAGCGCCCATCTGTGTTCGGATCGAAGTGTTTTGCTATGGTAGGACAGAGAAGAGTTCCTATCTGCAGGCGCCGCAGAGTTCGCTCCTTCGCCTTACTCAGCCCCTTGGCAGGTGCCGGGTAGAGACGGTGGCTGTCGCAATAATGCATTAGGATTTCGCGGAACCGCAGAAGCGGTTTATGTGCTTCTGAGCCAGGAGAGCTAGGATGATAAGCCCGGTGTGTGAGCGCTCGGGCGGCGGCATCAGCGGCCTCATTGCCTCGTAGACCCTGGTGGCCAGGAGCCCAGATCACTTTTGTGCGAGTTGCATCGGCGGGAGCGCGTCTTAGAATTTGGGAGGCAAGAGGTGATATTTCGCCTGCAAGATCATTTTCACAGGCCCGGCGAGAGTCTGTGATAACCGTTTTCGATTTTGGATCGGCGGCAGCTAGAGCTATTGCGACTTCCGCCGCTCGTGTTGAATTTGGGGCCCGAAAAGATAGCCCATCGACATTCATTCCCCGGTGGACTACGGCAGCCGTGAAGAATCCCGCGGGCGACGGCCCTGTGATGTCCACGTAGTAGACGCCCTCTTTATATCCATGTTGCCTCTGAAGTTTGCGAACCCGCGCTTGTCGTCTATTATATTTATTTATTACAGATACCTGCAGCGCCCAAGGGCATTATTGCAGGGGGGGAAACACAATTCCTTCTGCTCATTTGGCCGAAAGTACACATAATAACAGAAATACAATCACACAACTAATAGATGAGAAAAAACATGCACTGAAGGAAGACAACCACGCTCCACAAATAAAATAACACTAATGAAATGAAAAAGACACGCGCAAGACAACTGCGCGCCACGTCACACATCAGATAAAAATGCGCGGAATTGACCTTCCGTGCAGCACTCAGTGACGCCGGCTGGTAGCCTGTTCCACTCATTGATCGTCCGTGGAAAGAACGAAGTTTTATAAACATCTGTGCGGCACTTAATCTCTCGGATCTTCCACTGATGATCAACTCGTCTAGAAAAAAAAGGTTGAAGCAGATACCGGTCTTTGCCAATGCTCAGCTTTCCAAAATAGATGCGATGCATGATTTTTAATCTCAAATGTTTCCTACGGTTAGCTAAAGATCCCCAGCCAAGGTGGTTTTTAAGAGACGTGACACTAGTAGAGAAGCTGTATTTATTGGACACAAATCTCGCAGCGTTATTTTGGACGCGCTCGAGCCTATCACATAAGTAAGCAAACTGGGGGTCCCATACAGGACAGGCATATTCAAGAATTGGTCGGATGTAAGTGAAATATAGGAGTTTTTTTACATTAGACGGTGCTTTATTGAAATTTCTTTTTAAGAAATTAAGCATTCTGCAGGCTTTGGATGTAGTGTACTCAACTTGCGCCGTCCATGTGAAGCTAGATGAAAAATAAACGCCGAGGTACTTGTATTCAAGTACTTTTTGCAAGGGAACATTATGTAGTGAGTAATTTGTTTGTAATGGGGAACGCTTTCGAGTGAAAGAGACAAATTGGCATTTTGTGGCATTCAAAGACATTTGCCATTTTGAGCACCAGGACTGGATGTAATCCAAGTTTCGCTGTAGCTTTAACACATCTGAGGAATTTTCCACAACAGTGTAAACGACACAATCGTCAACATAGAGCCGAATTTTGCAGGTAAGATCCAAAACAATATCATTGATATAAATCAGAAAAAGAAGGGGTCCAAAAACAGACCCCTGCAGTACACCTGAGGAAACGTTTACATAACCTGAGTGCGAACCATTAATCAAAACACGCTGCATGCGGCCCTGAAGATACGAATGAAGCCAATCGATGACACTGGGGTGCAGACCAAGACAACTTAACTTATGTAACAATAGTAAATGAGGTACAGAGTCGAAGGATTTCTTAAAATATAGAAATACGCAATCTATTTGAGAGCCATGGTCAAAGGACGAAACCAGATCATTACTAAACTCAAGCAACTTAGCAGTACAGGAAAAACCTGACCTAAAGCCATGCTAAACTTCTGTAAAATACCCATGAGAGTCAAGGTGTTTTATGACTGCGCTGCCTTCATGTGACTCTGCCTTCATGTGAAGCCATGTCCATGTTACGCGGGAGCGGAGCGACCCAGAGCATGTGGCGCCACAGCACCGGGATGTTCTCCGTCCCCTCTGGTATGCATGTGTGTTGGATGTGTAAGCGGTTTAGCAGGCGGCGCCCATGAACCGTCTGCGATAGCCGCGTATATTGGTTCACGAGGAGGGCCTCCCGCAACTCCTGATAGGAGTTTACCACTCCCAACGCTCCCAACGCCTTCAGTTTGGCGTTGGAGGTAGCCACCGGGAGGTCCAGTTCTCGCTTTGTTGCCTTCCTGATGATGGCGTGAATGCGCTCGTCTTGTTAGGTGGTGCGTAGGTACGGCACGGCGTAGAGGATCCGGCTGGTCACGAAGGCATGAGCGAGCCGTAGCGCGTCCCTACCCCGCAGACCACCCCGCTTGTTGGAAACACGGTGGATCATGCGCCCTGCCTGTTCACCTATGGTCTTGAGTTTTGCTATAGTAGAGTTCGACCTAAGTTTGTTATTGATGAACAGACCCAGGATCCGGAGCTCTGCCACATCTTTGATGGGACCGCCCGACAGAGATGTGTGTAGAGACCTTGTTCTTGTGGTTTGTCATGACGTGTAGAAGCTATGATTTGGCGGGAGGACATTGGAGACCAAAGTCGGCAGCATATGCATCGTCTATGGAGGCGGCCTTCTGAAGGCGGTCCTCCATCTCCCCAAGGCTCCCCTCAGTGGTCCATATTGTACTATCGTCTGCGTAGAGTGCGTGTATTATGCCCTCCACCTGAGCCAGTCGGCCGGGCAGGTGCATAATGGCGATGCTGAAAAGGAGCGGAGATAACACCACCCGCTGTAGTGTACCTCGTGTACCCATAGAGTACGGGCCGTATTCCTCGTCCTCGATCCGGATGAGTGCCTGACGCGCAGAGAGGAAGTCTCTGACATAGGCGAAGACCTTCACCCCGCAGTTAGTGGTGTTCAAGTTAGAGAGTATGGTGCCATATTTAACATTGTCAAATGCCCCCTTAAGATTGAGGGCGAGTATGGCCTTGTCGTATTGTTGCATGGCTGTGGGTCGTATTATGTCCCTGTGAAGTTAGAGTAGGACATCCTGTGCAGACATGTGCGGGCGGAACCCGAACATAGTGTCTGCAAAGAGGCCCTTACCCTCCATTCATGGAGAGAGGCGATCCCGAACCATCGTCTCCATGAGCTTTCCCAAACACGAGGTCAATGAGGTGGGTCTCAAGTTGCCCGTAGTCACGGCTTTACCTGCTTTCGGGATGAACGTTACAAGCGATGTTTTCCATTCGAGTGGAGTGGACACCCATCCCAGATCTGATTTATGTATTGTAGCAAATGGAGGTATGCAGAGTCGGAGAGGTTCGCCAACAGTTTCACTGTTATGCGATCCTGACCCGGTGCCCCACCTCGGCGCATTTTAGCCAGGGCCGCCTTAAGGTCAAGCAACTCAAAAGGGGCGTCTAAATCCTGATTTGGCTTGCCGGAGTACGTGTACTCGGGCCCAAGCGGGTCATTTGTGCGGCAGAGATAACTCTCGCACAGTGTCCGCAAGTTGCGCCCTGGCACCCTGGTACCCTTGCAGAGCCCGCCGGAGGTGTTTTTGCGCCTCCCCTTTCGTTTGAGAAGGGTCGTTGAGGCTGCGTAAGAGACGCCAAATCCCCTTCGAGCTCATCTGACGAGCTGCCCAGTTGCAGCGTTCTATCCAATTGGTGTCTTAGAGCTGGGTGGCATATTCCGCAGCCTGCTCCGTAAGTTGCGCAATGCGAGCTCTAAGCTTGCGATTCGACTTGTGTTTCTTCCATCGTTTTGTTAAGCTCCGGCGCGCCCCCCACAGATGCAGGAGGTGATTGTCCACTGCGGGGATCTCGTCGGTGGTGTGAAGTGTTTGCGTGTGTTGTTTCTGTATGTTGGTGACCTGCGTTGCCCACTCCGCATAGCCGTCGGTGAATAGTACGGGAGGGATGTCCTGAGTTCGAAATTGCTGCTAATTGGTTATTTTAGCCTTTCCCCATTTTTTACGGGCTGCCTTCCCCAAAAGCGTGATGCGAAGAAGGCAGTGGTCGCTGCCCAGGGTATCCCCCAGGTTCTCCCATGTGGCGTTTGTAGTGTTCCTAACCAGAGATAAGTCAGGACACGTGTCACGGGTGACCGAGTTGCCCACACATGTGGGGCAAGACGGATCCGTGAGCAACGTAAGATGAGGGGTGGAGATGAGCTCCGCCAGCTTGCGTCAACTGGCTTTCTCGAAGTGATAGCCCCAGTGTAGACTGGGTGCGTTGAAATCCCCAATGATCACCAGGGGTTCATTGTCAGCGAATTTGAGAACACAATAGAAATTTTCGCTGAAAGTAACACGCGGCTTATGCGGGGGGCAATACACATTAAGTACATGCATTGACTGGTCGCGGCACCTGAGAGGCAGAACCCTCACCATTGTGTATTCCTGCTCAGTCTCCAGATCAAGATCGACCTGAATCGCAGTGTATGCTTTATGCACCAGGATGCAGGTCGAGCCCCCCCCCCCCCCCCCCCCCCCCCGAAACGAGCTATACCCAGAGAATTTAGCATCATTGCCGGGCTCTTGCAAAGCAAGAAGCGCCGGCATGTCACCGAGGCACTGCAGGTAGAGCTGGAGATGTGACCTTTTTTTTGCAGACTCTGCAGTTCCATTGAATTATTTCGAATTGGTCTAATTGTTTAGCTTTCTGAGAAGGTTTGCCAGCCATATTGATGTTTTTATTTTACGGTGCTGGGTATGCACTCGGTTAGGGGGCCGGCGCAGCCCCAGGTAGGGGCTGCGTCAACGCCGCGGCTATCGGGCCGGAGCCGCTTTCTTCGGCTGCCTGTCGAGGAGCTGTTTTACGTTTTAGCTGCGGGAAGTCGCAGGAGGGAGTATTTTTTATTTGGTAGCTGACCCAGGGCTGCACCGCCTTGAGGACAGAGTCAGTCGCCTGTAATGTCGGGAAGCATTGCAGCAAATGCGGACCTGAACATGTCCTGAACGGACTCGAGGACCGCAATCATAATTTGGTTCGGGAGCGCTGCCACCCGCTCCTCCAACAGCTCGGCTTTACGCTCCAGGGCCTCGAAGCGGCCAGCGTCCGCGGGGGCCGAATCGACCACCGTGTCCGCGCTTTGCCGCGAGGCGCTAGTTAGGCAAGATGGTACTGAGGATCCGTCATCGCTGTCCTCGGCCTCAGCGTTCTGCATGGGCTCGGACTGCCCGGCCTGCTTAGCTTTTAATTCTTGAATTTTACGGGAGAGAATTTGATTTTGGCGCCTGAGCTCCTCTACCTGCCGCTGTAGGGCGGATTCGGTGGGGGAGGGAGGGGGGTGGGCCCAGAGACTAACCCACTCCAACTGCTCACGTGATTTTGGCGCGGTACCAGAGGCGGGAAATCCTCGGCTTTCAGGACCGGTGGCCTCGTCGGGTTCCCGGACTTCACAAATTTTTCCGGCCTGGACTGGGCCTTCTTGGGTTCGAGCTTGGGTCCGGCCTTGGTCGTCTGGGCCTTTTTGGGTCCCGGCGTCTGCTTCTGCTTTGGGGTGGGTGGGGGTCCCGGCTTGATGACCCTGCGGTACTTGCACGCGCAGCCAGGCGCCCCGGTGGGATCGCTGCCTGCGCCGATGAGGCAGCACGGGGAGCACTGATGTTCAGCTGGGCCACCGTCAGGAGCAGCAGCAACCTGAGCTCCGCAGCGTTCACAGCGTCCAGGCTGCGGCCGCGGGCAGGCGTCGGCCCGATGCCCCACCGTGCCACAGCGAGGCCAGGCAGGGATCGTTTTCTTATAGATTCGGACGGGGAGACGCTCGCAACTATAAAGCATGGCCCGCGGCACCCTTGTTCCCGCAAAGCTGACCTTAGCAACCTGCGTTTTGCCCAGTTTGCGCACGGATACTACGTTGGGGTCCTCACAGAGTTTTTTCTTGACACTCTCAGACGTCTCGTCCTGGGAGACGGTGATGACACTCTTGCAGAAATCGCCGGAGAGCTTAGGGTGGCCCCGGAAGAGCAGCTTGCGGCCTCCGACCGGCAGCATGATGTCCCGGAGCAGCTTCTCCGCGGCTTCAACTGATTGCAGTGTGCACACGAGAACATTTTGCTCTACATGGGCCACACTGCAAGCCCCACACTTGCGGCGTCCCCGAGGATGCTGCGAACGGCAGCGCTGGCTTGTCCAGGACCTAAGGTGGCCTTGAGGTCGATGGTGTTGTTGCGAAAGCGAAACCGAAACAAGACCGCCCCAAGTCGGAAGGCAAGACAAGCCAAGCAGGCTGGGAAAGGAAAACAAAGGAGCGCCCCTTGGGGCGGCAGTCGTGTCATGTAACCTGGAATAAACGGTTGTCGTTTGTACCCGCTAAACGAAGTTGTCTATTTTTAACGAACGCGACATAATATATACTGGTGCCGAAACCCGGGACATACCCCGAGACCTAACGAAGACAACTACCTGGATGCGACGGCAACGAATAACAAAGAAAAAGCCCATTTCTACTCCAAAGCCGCCGCCCAGTGCTGCCGAGTGCATCTACATGGACAGACACAAAGCGAAGCGATCAGCTGTCCAATCACAGGTGACTCAACTCATTGCTGAAATTGACTCCTGCATGAAAAGCCGCACTGGCAACGAAAAGGAACTCAGTGTCTTTTTGGCAAGAATGAGCTCTCTGCAGACCCGTCTAATCGAAGCTAACGCCGCTGTCGAGACGCCATAGCCAGCGAAAGAAGCGGAGCAGGACTATATCGAAACCATCGAGTATGACGACAAGATCGTTACATACATTGCGAAGCTCCAAGCGGAGATAAAAGAAATTCAAGTAAATAGGCAGCCGAAAGAAGAGCCATCACCAAGCAACGACGCAGGCGCGGCAACCACGACCTGCCAGGTGAAGCTTCCAAAATTAGAACTCGTAAAATTTGACGGCAAAGATGTGTCCTGGCAAGAGTTTTGAGAACAGTACGAGCAAATGATTCACAAGAACGATCGGCTGACGACCTTGGACAAGTTCGGGTACCTAAAATCGGTTGTGACTGGCGAAGCAGCAAGAACGATCAAGGGCCTTCCCCCCACATCGCCGTGCTATGACGACGCCATCTTGCTGCTGAAAAGACGCTTTGGCGGTGAGGACGCCATCGTGCAAGAGCACATGCGAAAGCTCTTGGACCTTGAGCCTGTGCGAAACGCCGAAGACATACGGTCCCTCCGACGGTTGTACAATGCCCTCGTCTCTCACCTCCGCGGGCTGGAGGCGCTTGGCCAGAAACAGGAGACCTACGGCACGCTCCTCTACCCCGTGGTACAGCGCGCCCTGCCGAAAGAAATATTGCTCGAGTTTCACCGAGCCGTGGCGAGGGAGGAACCCTCCGAAACGTCAACACAGAACACGGAATGAACTGGAGCTGCGCTGCGGAGCGACGATGCACCGGGGCAGCCAACAGAAACAGCTACAAAAGGTACTCCGTCTTCATTCTCTAGGTTACTTGACTTTTTGAGGATTGAAGTGCAAAGCCGCGAAAATCTGGTTGCTCAGCAAGATACTGGCAAGAAGAACCAGGTGTCAATGCTGAGGACGTCAAACTTAACTGGGAGTTACAAGAAGAGCATCGGAATGAAATTTAAATCATCAGTTGCTGTACTGCAGCAGTCAGCAAGAGCAGATCATTGTTTTCTTTGCAAGGAGAATAATCACGAATCCGCTGCCTGCCGTGCTGGCATTTCATTGGAAGAAAAGAAGAAAATGCTACGTTTGGGAAGACGCTGCTTCCGCTGCATGAAACCAAATCACCGTTCTAACGAGTGCAGAAGCAGCTTTAAGTGCGGTAACTGTGCAGGGCGGCATGCGACAACAATGTGCGACCCAGAATTTACTCATCCGAAAGTCAAAGCAAATGCTACCGATGTGACAACATCCCCAGTGAATTTGCAGTCTACAGTGAAAGAAGCTCGCAAACGAGAAGTACTGCTACAAACGGCAACGGCGTTGTGTGCCGGTGAAACGAAAGCGGTATACTTACGAGCGCTCTTTTACGGCGGAAGCCAACGTTCATTCATTACGAAGCGAGCCTCAGAAAAACTCGGGTGCCGAGTTCTTGGAACATAAACGTTGAAAGTTGGCGTGTTCGGTGGACATCAGTCGGAACGAGACTTTAACAGAGTGCTCGTGTCGCTAACCGCACACAACAACAAGATTCAACAGATCGAAGTTCTTAAGACGGACATCATATGCGAACAAGGAATCCCGGTTCCTTAACACAGGATCAAGAAACTACTTGGACCTTCGGCTGTGGGCGACAGGACCTGCGATAACGAAAGAGGTGACATCGACCTCCTCATCGGAGCAGAGCATTACTGGGAATTTGTAACTGGAAGAAGCAAGCAGCTAGACGGGAAACTCCGAGCAGTCGAGACTGCATTTGGGTGGTGCATTCAAGGACCTGTAGGATTAAACATGGTTGACTCCCAAAGCATGCAAACCATCGCCCTGCGCATATCACTGGCCGAGAGTGAGACCATGAACTGCTTGGAACGTTTCTGGACATTGGAGTCTATCGGAGTCGTGGATAACGACGACTGTGTTGGGGAACAGCTACTCGATTCTTTCGAAGACAATATGAGGCGTAGTGGATCTCGATACGAGGTAGCCCTTCCCTGGAAGCAAAACATAGATCTAAGTGACAACAAGGGAACTGCGGAAAAACGCCTGTCCCAACTGAGAAACCGCCTGAGAAGAAATCCCGAATTACTGGAAGCCTACGACGCGGTCATCAGACAGTATTGCATGGAAGACATAGCTGAGCCAGTAGTAGAAAAAGAAGAACAGGGAAAACTGATCTACTACATGCCTCATCAGCCGGTGTTCCGAGAAACGAGCAATACAATAAGACTGCGAGTGGTTTTCGATGCTTCTTTGCATGGACAGAAGTTAAAGTCATTGAACCAAAACCTAGAGAGTGGTCCGAATTTGACAGCCGACCTTGTCGCACTGCTACTGAATTTCAGGAGCAACAGAATCGCCTTAGTAGCAGATATGGAAGAGGCATTCTTACAAATAGAGATAAGAGAGAACGACAGAGATGCATTGCGCTTTCTGTGGTACCATACGAAGCCAGGTGTGAGTGGACCAACGGGCGAGGTGCAGACTTTGCGAATGAAGCGAGTTCCTTTCGGAACAACAGCGAGTCCTTTCTTGTTGACAGAAACTCTTCAGCATCACTTGAAGAATATGGGAGAAGAGTATCCGGACACAGCATCACTGCTGGCGCATTCCTTGTATGTGGATGACCTCTTAACGGGAGCAGAAAACGAAGAGGGAGCCCTGAAGATCTATGAAGAAGCTAGGACCATCTTCAGTGCGGCCTCTATGACACTCCACAAGTGGGCGTCCAACAACCAGGCATTGAACGAACGGTTTGCGACGGATTATTGTCAAGCAAGACACTTAGGATACCTCCCAGGGGTACTTAAGGTGTTAGGACTGACATGGAATCCCAGCACAGATAACCTCACCTTCACTCCACAGTCCAGTGAGCTACCTGAGCCAGGAACAAGTACTAAAAGGTCTGTTCTGAAGACTACAGCCAGACTGTATGACCCACTTCGATGGCTAGCTCCATTTACAGTCCGGGCAAAGGCTTTATTCCAAGATCTGTGGAAAAGAAACGTGGAATGGGATTACATCCTACCAGAGGATCTGGACGCAAAATGGATGCGGTGGTGCGAGGAACTAACCGAACTGAAAAGAGTTCAAGTGCAGCGCTGCTACAAAGCACGCACAGTCTAACCTGCCACCAAAACAGTCCTGCACATATTTGCTGACGCCAGCCCAGTGGCATACGGGGCAGTGGCCTACATATGCGTAACAGATGCGGATGGCATCGCAACTTCGAGCATCCTCATTAGCAAGTCGAGGGTCGCCCCGATCAAGCAACTGACTCTTCCGAGGCTCGAATTGATGGCGTGTCTCTTAGCGGCCACACTGAGTCGATACATCCAGAAAATCCTGAAGGAACCACCACAAGTGACACATTTCTGGACCGACTCTGCAATCGCATTGCATTGGATCACGGTAGAGCTCTCGCAATGGAAACAGTTCGTGAGGAATCGCGTAACTGAAATTCAGCGTCTTACCGACACTTCAGCATGGAGACATTGTCCTGGGTCCGATAATCCGGCGGATCTCATGACCAGGGGAGTTACAGCAGATCAGCTTGTTCAGAGTTCCGCCTGGTGGGAAGGAACACCCTGGATGAAGGCGACTGAAAACAATTGCCCACGCTTCTCTCAACGAAGGAACATTCCGACACTGGACGAAGAAAAGCGAATTGTGGAAGTCCTTCATAAAAGCTCCACTGAAGTTCCGAAGCTGTTAGACCCAGATCGATACAGCAATGCAACAAAACTTTTCCCAGTGACAGCTTGGATATTAAGATATGTCAAGAAGCTGCGACATCTGAGTACTAACAAAGGAACACTGACGGCAGTTGAACTGGATGATGCCGAGAATTATTGGATACGACAAGCTCAGCGAGAAGACCTGAAGACGGAAATTGAGTGTGCAAAGAAAGGAGATCGCTTTCCAGCAGACTGGCCCGTGAGGGACACTCCAGTGCTTGTTGACAACGACGGTATTCTCCGTATAAGTGGAAGACTTCAACAGAGTGGCAAGCCGTAAAACGAACGCCATCCAATTGTACTGTCGAGGCGACATCACCTAGCCGAATTGCTTGTGCGTCAAGCTCATCACCAAGTACTTCACGGGGTAGCACGGGATAATTTGGTACAGTTGAGAGAGAAGTACCATGTTGTACGAGCCCGCCAGCTGGTAAAAAGAATCATCAAAGGGTGCATAACCTGTCAACGCTACAATGCACGTCCAGCATCGGAGGTGACTGCACCGCTTCCACATGATCGAGTGACCCAGGCTCAACCCTTTGAGGTCACAGGGATGGACTTTGCAGGGCCACTTCTGGTGAAGGGAGAAAACTCGCTGTATAAGTCCTATATCACGCTGTTCACCTGTGCCGTGACACGGGCAGTTCACTTAAAGCTTGCGAGAGACATGACAGCGGAGTCGTTTTTGATGACCTTCAGACACACCTCCAGAAGAGGTGTACCCAGAGTCATCTACAGTGACAACGCGCTTTCCTTCAAGAAAGCCAACCGAGATCTTTTATACCTCTGGAACTCTATCCGGAAACCGGAGGTTCTTGACTACTTTGCAAAGACACGAATCGAATGGAAGTTCACAGCAGAGCGCGGCCCATGGTGGGGTGGCTTTTATGAACGACTCGTCGGGCCAACCAAACTTGCGCTCAAGAAAGTTATCGCTGCCACGTTTCTGTCCTTCGACGAGCTAGCAACGACCTTGGCCGAAATTGAAGCTGTCTTGAACTCAAGACCACTAACTCACGTATACGACGGACCGGAAGAACCGGAACCTCTTTGCCCTTCCTTCTTCTTGACAGGAAGACGCCTCACGTCGCTGCCTAGCGTGGGAAAAAACGAAGATGACCAAATCAACATATCCCTTCAAAGACTGTGGACCCGACGCCAGCAGACCTCAGAAGCTTTCTGGCGTAGGTGGACCAGAGAGAATCTTGAGAAACTGCGAAATGTGCAGAGTCAGAACGAACGTCAAGGAAAAGCGATCAAGGAAGGCGACTTGATTCTTCTTCGTGACAGTCTTCAACCACGGCAGCAGTGGAAGATCGCAAGGATTGATAAACTGCTTCCTGGAAGAGACGGGAAGGTGCGATCGTGCCTTCTGAGACTACCGGGAGGATCAACCCTCAAGAGACCAATCCAGCTCGTGTATCCTCTAGAGTGAACGTAAAAGGAAAAAAATGACTGCAGTCATTTTCGGGGGGGGGGGGGGGGGGGGGGGGGGAATTTGTTGCGAAAGCGAAACCGAAACAAGACCGCCCCAAGTCGGAAGGCAAGACAAGCCAAGCAGGCTGGGAAAGGAAAACAAAGGAGCGCACCTTGGGGCGGCAGTCGTGTCATGTAACCTGGAATAAACGGTTGTCGTTTGTACTCGCTAAACGAAGTTGTCTATTTTTAACGAACGCGACAGGTGTCTCGTGGCTTAAGCACCACAGTGATTTCATCTTTCCCGATGCGGGGCGTGTGTTGCGGCCGCCACCGGGGCTGTTTTGCTGGTTGCACAGCTTCATGTTGCGCGTTCTCGCCCTGCACATCTGCAGAGCGTCCCGCCACCCGTTGCTGGCTGGCGACCGTGTTGGCTTCCGTGGAGGCGTTAGTCTTCTTGCGTCCATGCCATACGCAGAACATGTCTTGGAGGTATTCCTCCTCGCTGGGAAGAGGCTCCTCATGTTGGACGGTTTCCATGTTAACGATCCCTGTGGAGGTGGGATCGTAACCAGTGGCTTTGTCTTGGACCGCCATAGGCGGGGAAACCTAGAGGAAACCCCGAACGCAGCCGGCGCAGGCCTTGCCACCGTTAGGCTTAGCGCCGCAGAGGTGGGGCGAGGTCTTGAAAGCACTGAAAATGGAACAAAATTCAGCCCACCTTGGCAAATGTGGTGTCCAGAGATGCCGCTTAGGTTGCCGGAGACGATGGAGCCAAGCTTTCTTCGGGAAAGAGTTGAGGACCGCAATTGACAGCGATCATTGGCAGAGCCGACGTGTCGTGCGACCGCTCCCGCTGTCTGCCACAGGCGTTCTGTTTCCGCTGGCTGGGACCCCGATCACAACAACGCCCAGTCGTAACAGCCGGTCCGTCGATGTCGCAAGAAGGAGGCCCAAGGCCTTCTTGTAGGCTGTTCTGATTATGACGTCTAGGTTCTTGATGTTACGCTTCTTGAGGCGGAGATAGGGTGTTGAGTATACGACGCGGCTTATGACAAAAGCCTGCGCCAGTCGCAAAGTGTCTTTTTCACGCATCCCTGATTTCCGCTTCGTTATCCTGGCGATCATCCTGGTGACTTGCTCGCTCATGAGCCGGAGTTTCTGGAGGGTGGGGAGGTTTTTGCCGTTGTTATTTATGTACAGACCCAGTATATTGAGGGTCTGAACTTCCTTGATGGGTGAGTTGTCAACGCAGATGTGGACATACACAGTCTCGCCGTTTCGTGCGCTCTGGCACGGCCATACTGCGCATGCGCGAGAAGGAAGTGACGTCACTGCGCACAGCTGGCGTGCCTCGCCACGCCGCCCTCGCCTTCTTTTCCTTAAAATGATAGGAGTGTAAAACGTTGACAGCACCAACGCCAATGAACACAATGAACGCCGATGGCCTATTGCTTCAGCGCCGCTTTTCTGGCACAACCATGTCAATACCTGCCGCTCACATCGCTCTATCTCTCCTCACCGCACGTACCTATAAGCACGATTAAGGCGTCCACTGACCCAGGGAGGCATTGTGCGGACTTGCTTTACTTAAAATGATCGGAGTGTAAAACTTGGTCAACGCCAACGCCAATGAACACAACGAACGGCGAGAGCCTATGGCTTCAGCGCCGCGTTTGTGGCACAACGTTGTCAAAGACAACGCATGCAGCGCACGCCTGCCACTACCGTCACTTAGCTTAAAGCATGGTTGAGCCGTCCATTGATCCAAGAGAGCAGTTATGTGCCGTCCCTCTGGTTCAGGTTTCCACGGGCATGAGGACACCTCGCCCTCACCTCACGCTACGCATATCCTGGCATAGCAGAGCTAAGCCACTGCCAATTTCTTATTCACCACAAACCACGCAGATGGCGATGCGCAATCGCTACTGCGAATCAGAGAGGGAGAGAGAGAGGAGACTGTCTGCAACGTTACTAGAACAAACTTGTTCAAGTACCGTTGGCTGTCGGCGAGGCGATGGAGAGCGCGCAGCGGCGGCGGCGGCCCCGGCGCGCCAGCTGTGCGTAGTGTGAAGTCACCCGCGCCTCGCGCATGCACAGTTTGGCCTCTCCAGAGATTCGCGAAATGGCTCGGCGACTAGCGTAGTGTTGCTTTCGCAACAAAAGTACAACCCTTATACTCCTTGCTTTCGGTGACTGTTGGCTTCCGTGATGTGCGGCCGCGACAGGTAGTATCAGCCACCCGTCAGAGAATTGAAGATTCAGCAGTCTGCCAACAGCGTGACGAAGCTGCCCGCTAGAGATTGGCATTTATTTTTTTATATAGAAGCAGAATTTCAGCGCATCGGCACAACAGAAAATCTCTTCATAGCTGTTACATTTCATTGGAGTAGCATCTTTCAGGGCGTAATCATTATCGCATCCCAGCGAGCGTACGTATTTTCGCATTGCGTGTTTTTGTGATTGCTATTTTTTCTAAGTATCCTGTCGTTGTTACATGTCCGGCAACCATGGCTAATTTTCGTCGCCTGCCACAAAGAATGCTCGGATTATTAAAAAAATTATATTTCTTTGAATTGTACTATACTATTGATATGTGGGGTTTAACGCGTCAAAGAGGCGCGGAGTCTATCAGGAACGCTGTAGTAAGGGACTCCAGGTTATTGTATACCAGCTGGGGTTCCTTAAAGAGCACTCACATCGCACAGCCGACGCGCGTTTTTGCATTTCGCCGCCATTGAAATGCGGCCTCGTCACCGGTATCGAGCCCGCGGCCTTGGCATCAGCAGGCGAGCGCCACAGCTACTGAGCCAAAGTGAGCGGTCTTATGATTCAGTGTCTGCTGTCTGATAAAAGGAATGCTTTACTGCACAACGTGCTTGGGTCATCGCTCCTGTTTCACATATTAATGGTACACGACTCAAAGGGAGCGGAACAATTCTCACTCAGTTCTTTACGAGTAAAAACAGTGCTAAAAATTCGATTAAAGCTGCACACAAGCATGTTAAAGGTGGGTACTATTATACCCAAGATTTCACATAAACCGGGCGCAAAATGCTTTAGAATTACAATCGAAAGCACATTGCAGAAGTGCCAATTAGCTTTCATCCTAAACAGGAGACTCTCTTGAGTTTTGTTGTCGCATAGACTGGGTGCCATTTTCGCACTGCCTAGACCATTCCGCTTTCGGAGGGTAAATCCACGCGCTGGCATATGACGTATTCGTCTGAAAAAAATAAGTATGCCGTGTTGATAAAATTGTGCGGCTGAAACAATTCCAGAAGCGGTTCGGAAAGGTTTCTTTGAATTGTTCCGGTTCGTGTTCTGTTCCAAGGCGGCGAAAAAAAAATTTCGGTTCGGTTCGGTTTTGGTTACGGCCAAAAATGCGAGTTCGTTTCCGATTTCGGGTTCAGGTTCGGTTCCGGTTCGACACCTTGCTTATTTCATTCGGCATGTTGGGCTTTCCGAGTGGTGCTCTTAGGAGTTTTGCATCATCCTCAGGAGTCTATGTGCCCACGTCATGGAATGCATATTGCAACCGCGCAAAAATGACGCAGGACAAGAAAGGAAAGCACAGGACAAGACGCGGAACTTCAACTAAAGTTTACTACGGGAAAACCATATTTATACAGGAACCGTAATCACACCTGATAAACAGCCGAAACCATCAAATAACAACGGCACAAGGGCGCGTGTGGCACAAGTTCGCATCTAGGTAGTTTAACTCTTTCTTTGATAAAGATACTGAAGTTTAGCTGATGCAACGGTAATTTTCTTTTTTTATGCAGTAGGCTTCGAAGATTTCCCTGGTAAGCTGGGACGTCAATTTTTTTTCAGACAATTGTGTCGCGGAACCTGGGTGTGCAATTATTACAATGGCGACAATGTTTGCCAGTTCCCCGCTTCCCGCCAATGATTCAACAGCGGCGCGATGCCCACGTCATACCCAAACATGGGCTGGCTACACCGTTTTTTAAACTTTCGCATTGGTATGGCAGTGATAAAAAAACCTTGTCATACCCAGATGGACACTATTGTGTCAGCGCAGGATCAGCGATGCAAGGAGGCCAGTCTTGAGGTTTATTGGTTTTGCGGGGTTTGACGTCCCAAAGCGGCTCAGTCTATGAGGGACGCCGTATTGAAGGGCTCCGGAAATTGAGCTCTTGGGGATCTTCAACGTACACTGCCATCGCACAGTTCACGGGCCTCTAGAGTTCCGCCTCCATTGAAATTCGACTTCCGCAGCCGGGATCGCACCCATGTCTTGCGGGCCAGCAGCCGAGTGTCATAACCACTGAGCCACTGCGGCTGCTCCATCTTCGGTTCTTGTCTCGTTCTCTTAAGCTCTCTCGTTATGTTGACTGGGAAGAGCGCATTATTTCGATCAATGAAAGAAGTAGAATAGAGGCAGCTTTCAGATCCGTCCGCCCCCTCTCGCACCGCATTACGAAAGGAGGGGCTGGGTAAAGCCTCACTGTTCTATTCTTAGTTTCTAATAAATTGGACAAGGTGAGAGCAGCGATCCAAAGCACGAAATGAGAGTACGACTGAAGAATGGGCGAAAGAGAACTTTATTTTATTTATTTATTTATTTATTTATTTATTTATTTATTTACACATACTGCAGTCAGAGACCAAGCAGGGGGGCAACATTCAAAAAGCAAAAATAATATCAAACACTACGCAAATCCAGCGTTCCGGCAACAACAAAAACAAAAAAAAGAAACCCAAACAGAGGGCAATGATATTGTTAAGTTTACACATACAAAAGCAGCTGCATCCTGAGCCGAAAAGACATTTGCTGGCAGTGAGTTCCATGTTGTGATTGTTCGGGGAAAAAATGAGTTTTGAACATATTTGTGTGTGCAAAGTACGGGGTAAGGTTATGGTTGTGGCTATTGCGTGTCTGTCGTGTAGAACGGGGGGATATATAGGGAGCAGCATTAATATTAAATTGACTAGAGTAAAATGAGTACAGAAATTTAAGCCTTGCAAGTGCTCTCCTTCTTTCTAGAGTGGATATGTTCTTCGTAGACATCAAAACGGATGGCGAGATAGAGCTATGGTAATCGTTAAAAATGAAACGGACGGCTTTTCATTTCAAGTTTCTTTATATCTTTTTTGAAGTGTGGATCTCATACGACAGAAGCATACTCAAGTTCCGGACGAATTAGTGTGTTGAAGGCAAGTTGCTTAAGTTCAGAGAGAGCGTGTTTTAATTTGTGTCTTAGAAGGCCAAGGTTTCTTGAAGCAGACGAGCAAATGTTATTAATGTGGCTGGACCATGAGAGGCGATTTGTAATGGTGACTCCAAGATATTTGTATTCGCTCACCTGTAGCAGTGGAAGATTGTTTATTGCGTAATTAAAACTGTATGGCGCTTTCTTGTTAGTAACCTGAAGAAGAACCGATTTGTGGCTATTTATTTTCATGCACCAAAGGGTGCACCACTCTAGGACATTATTAAGATTTGACTGCAGGCATTCTTGGTCGGTAGTGCTGCTAATTTTCTTAAACAGAATGCAGTCATCTGCGAATAGTCTAATACTGACTTCGGACATATTTACGGAGTTAACCAAATCATTGATATAATCATTGATATTTTTGGGGCCACGCCACCGCAGTTGCGATGTTGTTCTCACCGTTTGCATTTGTACAGGTGCTGGTGACTGGGCTTGGTCTGCTAACGCCTACTGCTTCGACTCGGCTCTTCAAGATAAAGGACGGATGGGGTGCTGACGCATCAACTAGGACCGCTGCCCTTGGAATGGAACAGTGTGTCCTATCCTCGAGCCGGCCGCTACCTACACCACCACTTCTGGACATGGGAGCACCCTTCGTTTGGCAACATGGAACATTGTCAGCTGATCCGCAGTGTGAAAAGGACGCCAACATCTTCGACACGTCGGGCCACGCCACCGCAGTTGCGATGTTGTTCTCACCGTTTGCATTTGTACAGGTGCTGGTGACTGGGCTTGGTTTGCTAACGCCTACTGCTTCGACTCGGCTCTTCAAGATAAAGGACGGATGGTGTGCTGACGCATCAACTAGGACCGCTGCCCTTGGAATGGAACAGTGTGTCCTAACCTCGAGCCGGCCGCTACCTACACCACCACTTCTGCACATGGGAGCACCCTTCGTTTGGCAACATGGAACATTGTCAGCTGATCCGCAGTGTGAAAAGGACGCCAACATCTTCGACACGTCGGGCCACGCCACCGCAGTTGCGATGTTGTTCTCACCGTTTGCATTTGTACAGGTGCTGGTGACTGGGCTTGGTCTGCTAACGCCTACTGCTTCGACTCGGCTCTTCAAGATAAAGGACGGATGGTGTGCTGACGCATCAACTAGGACCGCTGCCCTTGGAATGGAACAGTGTGTCCTATCCTCGAGCCGGCCGCTACCTACACCACCACTTCTGGACATGGGAGCACCCTTCGTTTGGCAACATGGAACATTGTCAGCTGATCCGCAGTGTGAAAAGGACGCCAACATCTTCGACACGTCGGGCCACGCCACCGCAGTTGCGATGTTGTTCTCACCGTTTGCATTTGTACAGGTGCTGGTGACTGGGCTTGGACTGCTAACGCCTACTGCTTCGACTCGGCTCTTCAAGATAAAGGACGGATGGTGTGCTGACGCATCAACTAGGACCGCTGCCCTTGGAATGAAACAGTGTGTCCTATCCTCGAGCCGGCCGCTACCGACACCACCACTTCTGGACATGGGAGCACCCTTCGTTTGGCAACATGGAACATTGTCAGCTGATCCGCAGTGTGAAAAGGACGCCAACAACTTCGACACGTCGGGCCACGCCACCGCAGTTGCGATGTTGTTCTCACCGTTTGCATTTGTACAGGTGCTGGTGACTGGGCTTGGTCTGCTAATGCCTACTGCTTCGACTCGGCTCTTCAAGATAAAGTACGGATGGTGTGCTGACGCATCAACTAGGACCGCTGCCCTTGGAATGGAACAGTGTGTCCTATCCTCGAGCCGGCCGCTACCTACACCACCACTTCTGGACATGGGAGCACCCTTCGTTTGGCAACATGGAACATTGTCAGCTGATCCGCAGTGTGAAAAGGACGCCAACATCTTCGACACGTCGGGCCACGCCACCGCAGTTGCGATGTTGTTCTCACCGTTTGCATTTGTACAGGTGCTGGTGACTGGGCTTGGTCTGCTAACGCCTACTGCTTCGACTCGGCTCTTCAAGATAAAGGACGGATGGTGTGCTGACGCATCAACTAGGACCGCTGCCCTTGGAATGAAACAGTGTGTCCTATCCTCGAGCCGGCCGCTACCGACACCACCACTTCTGGACATGGGAGCACCCTTCGTTTGGCAACATGGAACATTGTCAGCTGATCCGCAGTGTGAAAAGGACGCCAACATCTTCGACACGTCGGGCCACGCCACCGCAGTTGCGATGTTGTTCTCACCGTTTGCATTTGTACAGGTTAGTTACCACGATTCCTACGCCTTTCGTGATAACAATGTCTGTCTTGTTGCGGTGTCGTGGCCACCCGATTGTTGCAAGCGTTTTCGTACTGCGGCTTTGTACCTGTGGCGTCTTTTGTTATTAGGTGGTGATATTGAGTCGAACCCTGGTCCGATACAAAGGCGCAAGAGGAGAAGCTTGACTTAGTGAGCGATGCAATTAAGCGTCTCGAGACAAATAACGCGAGCCTTCTAGAATCTGTAAAAAAAGCTCTAGAAATGCATAGCATCCTTAAGAAAGACTTAGACGCGCTAACTATACGCGTCGATGAGCTTGAATCCAAATGTGTGCCTATGCCTCCAACGCAACTTCCAGAAACCTGTGACAGCAACGTTCGCAAACTCCAAGAGAAAATTGATGACCTCGAAAACCGTTCACGAAGATCGAATGCACTGTTTTTTGGCATTGCAGACACCGACCATTCAGAAACGTGGGACAGTACCGAGGCTATAGTTCAAGAATTTTGTAAAAATAAACTGGAGGTTTCAGTACAGTCTATTGCCAGGGCCCACCGCCTGGGTCGGTTCTCAGCCGAGAAAAATCGGCCAATAATAGCTAAATTCTACAATGAAAAAGAAATCGAGGCTCTGCTCAGCAATGGCAGCAAGCTGAAGGAAACAGATTTCAGGATAGCACGGGACTACTCAGTTGCTGTGCGCGATAAGCGCCGAAAGCTTTGGCAGTTCTCGAAGGGTGATCGTCCCCGCCTTGCTTTCACCAAGCTCATTTTAAATGATGACGCTTATGTCTGGGACACGGATGCCAACTGCGCTGTCCGTTTACAAACATCTGGAAATGATGCGCCACAGGCAGGGGACGGCGCCCACGGAAGTGCAGACGAATGACCCAATCATTCTCCTGCCTCAGCTCAAGTAATCAACCCTTCTTTGCCGTCAGTTCATAAGCCTTGTCATGATACCGCATTAACTTTCCTCTATACAAATACCAGAAGTATCCTCTCTAAAGCTGTTCCCATTTCCTCGCTCATCGATTCAAGCTCTGCATCCTTAATCGCGTTCACGGAAACATGGCTTACGGAGAATGTTCCCGACGACAGCATTTTTGTTACCGAGGCGACGTTTAACATATTTAGCTGCGACAGGTCAAATCGGAGAGGCGGTGGTGTCCTGTTGGCAATAAAAAAAGAATTATCATGTGTACCCATCGTAATTTCTACGTTTCTTGAATGTGTATGGGTGTTGTTAAACGATAGTAGTATTGACATACTTATTGGTGTTTTTTATCGCCCCCCTGTTATGGGCAGTGCTTTTGTTGAAGAGTTCTATCGCATTTTGAGTGAAGTGTGTAACCGATTTCCAAATTGTGTGTTATTAATATTTGGGGATTTTAATTATCCACGCATCAATTGGGCAACGCTATCTGTCACGGAGAGTGAAAGAGAATCGAATGCATTTCTTCAGTCATGTTTAGATTTTTCATTATCCCAACTTATCATGCAACTCACATGGTGCACTGCCACATGCTCCAGTATTCTTGACCTAATCCTTACCAATATCCCTGACATCTGCGCCAACATTAGTCACCTACATACTGGTCACCTAGATGGGCTCTCCGATCATGACGTCATTACTGGGAACATTGTTTGTCGGCATAACAGTAGGAAGATCATTGAAAAAAAAATTAAATGCTATAGCAGAGCTAACTTTGAAGGAATGAATGCACAATTATCTTTTTTTGCAGACCAGTTTCTTAATGACTTCTTGTCCCGTACAGTTGAAGAAAACTGTGTCGCGTTCAAAAATATGTTTACTGACGTCGTTAGCAAGTATATACCGTCCATAACAATTAGGAGTAGGAGCTCTACGCCATGGTTTAACAAGCAACTTCGGCGTATAAACCACAAAAAAAAGCGATTGTACAGGCAAGCCCAGAAATCCGGTCTTTCATCATTGTGGCTTAAGTACAAACAGTGCGACAAAGAATACCAAGAGTTACTTAAATCAAGTCGTCATCACTTTTTTAACCACGACCTATCATCTATGCTGACTAACAATCCTCCCAAATTTTGGCAAGTAATAAATCCAAGCAATCATCCAGATGTAACACTTACCGACACCACAGGCGCCACTGCTCCCGAGTCAAAGTGTGCACAAATATTAAACAATGCATTCTCGTCTGTGTTTACCCGCGAGGACGTCACTTCATGCCCAAACATAGGTACACTTTCCGATATCATCATGCCACAGATAAATATTAGCGAGTCCGGTATCTTATCACTACTTAATAATCGTAAGGTATCATCTGCATCTGACCACGTTGGATTCAACAACAAGTTGCTTAAAAGTACATCGCAAAGCATTTCGGGAATCTTGTGCGCTCTTTTTTCACAGTCTTTGTCATCCGTCAGAATTCCAAATGATTGGCGTACAGCCAATGTTATACCAATTTTTAAATCTGGCGATCGCTCATCACCGCTTAACTACCGGCCTATTTCGTTAACTAGCACCGTTTGCAAACTACTGCAACATATCATACATTCTCAAATCATAAAATACTTAGAAGAACATAACATAATCTTCAAATACCAGCCCGGCTTTCGCAAGGGATATTCATGCGATGGGCAACTTGCAGGGTTTACTAATGACTTGCTTTCATGTATTGACGCTGGCAACCAAGTCGACGCGATATTCTTAGATTTTTCTAAAGCTTTTGACCGCGTTCCTCACCACAGGCTACTGCTGAAACTAAAACATTTTAACATTGACGCACAAGTCATTGCATGGATAAAAGATTTCTTCTCATTTCGAACTCAAGTCACAAATATTAATCATCACAACTCTTTTATTCCTGTCACGTCCGGCGTTCCCCAAGGGAGCGTGCTTGGCCCTTTGCATTTTCTAATCTATATTAATGACTTGCCTAACTGCATGTCGTCCAGAGTAAGACTGTTCGCCGATGATTGCGTATTTTACCGTACCATTTCTACTGACACTGACCATCAAGCATTGCAGTCAGACCTCAACGCAATAAACAGATGGTGTTCAGACTGGCAAATGACCCTAAATGATACTAAAACTAAGTGCATGTCATTTACACACTCCTCTTCCCGTATTCCAACTTCATACTTTATAGGTAACAACGTTGTCGAACTTACTACCACGTACAAATACTTAGGAGTCAACTTGCAATCGGATCTAACATGGCATCATCACATCAACGTTACTCTTGCATCTGCTAACCGTTCTTTCGGAATCATGAAACACAGACTAAAGCAAGCGCCTTCACATCTAAAGAAACTCGCGTACATCAAGTTAATCAGGCCTAAAATTGAATATGCATGTGCCATCTGGGACCCGAGCCAAGACTACATTATACGTAACATTGAATCCCTGCAAAGCCGTGCTGCTCGCTTCATTTTTTCAGATTATTCTCCGTACTCCAGTGTTTCATCTTTAAAATTCGTGCCGAACTGCATCCGCTATCACTACGACGGAAACACGCCCGCTTATCTCTCTTTCACAAACTTTATCCTCATGATCGTTTGCGCGACGACTTCTTTCAGTCACCCCCTGTCATTTTTCCTCGCCGTGATCATCCCTGCAAAGTCAAACGCCCAGCATGCCACTCGGCCCATTACGCACAATCATTCATCCCCAAAACCATAGCTGACTGGAATAACCTACCATCAGATATTGCCACTGAAGTTAACACCGATCAATTTCATCAAATGCTGTGGACTCATATCAGAATTTGACGTCTCTGTGCGTTTTTTATTTCAGGACTAATTTAATACCTATGCATCTTGTTCGATATCGTATTGTAGTTTTTTCTTTTTGCGTTATCCTTGAACCCCCAGTGTTTCAATTTTCACACTTTTATCTTATCTTCATTCGAACTTTATTCCACTTCTAATATTGGTGTTTGCGTATTTTGTGGTTTTCTTGCTATGTTTGCTGAAATTGTTTATTCTTACTATTTTGTTTCTAGCATGTTCTTATTAGTGTGTTTCGTGTGCCCCCCCTATGTAACACCCTCTTGCAGGGGGCCTTTAGGGTATTTGAATAAATAAATAAATAAATAAGGAATAAAAGAGGCCCAAGTACGCTGTCTTGAGGTACACCAGAGGTAACGGGTGAAATACCTGAATGAGATTTTTTAACATCGACGAACTGTTTTCTGTTGGAAAGATAGGTTTTTATCCATTCGACAAATGCTGTTGGAAGACCAAGATGCTGAAGTTTAAAGATGAGCTTATTGTGCATGACGCGATCAAACGCCTTGCTGAAATCTAAAAAATGACGTCAACCTGTCCAGCATTGTCAATCGATGAAGAGAATTCATGAACTGTAGTGACGAGCGGAGTAACCGTAGATAAACCTCTTCCAAAACCATGTTGAAAGGGAGACAGGATGTTACTTTTTTCCAGAAATGACATAAGATATTTAGATATAACATGCTCCATAAGCTTGCAGGTACCTGAAGTTAGCGAAATGGGACGGTAATTGTTAACGTTCAAACGATCACCTTTCTTAAAAATTGGAACAACGCGAGCTAAGCGCCAGTCATCAGGGACAACAGAATCTTTTAATGAAAGTTCGAAGAGGCGAGTTAAAATGTGGGCTAATGGTTCGGAATAACGACGTAGAAACTTATTAGGGATAACATCAGGCCCCACTGCCGATTTCGTTTTTAAGTTTAGCAGCATGTTTAGTACGCCTTCATAGCTTATAAAGTCACCTGATATATCAGATCCCGACGCCTGAAGTTCCAAATCTGGATCACTCGAGGCAAAGACAGAATGAAAGAAACTATTGAAGTGATTTGCAATATCCCCAGGAATCTCAGAGACCATGCCGTCAATAGATAGCTGATTTACCTCATCTTTAGAATCACGTAGGTAACGCCAAAACTTCTAAGGGCTCTTAAGAAGTTGGGCAGTGCGTGCGAAAAGTAGTTTTTTTTTGCTTCGGAAAGCTTAGAAGCTAGCTGAGTTTTCAGCGTGCGAAAACAGGTAGATTTATGACCGCTTCGTTTAGCGCGTTTAATTTTTCGATGCAAATGAATGATTTCTCTAGTAATCCACGGATTAGGCTTATTTGCACGTACACGCTGGTTGGGAACAAAATTTTGACTGCAAAAGTGAATAGTCTCCTTAAGTGTAGTCCATATTGCTGTGACGTCGCTAGGCAGGTTATCACATAAATCCCAGAGTTTGTCTAGGATCGCAAGATCATCGGCGCGTGAAAAATTTTTTACAGTGTTATTGTTCGCTATCTTATGGTTTTTCTGGGCATCAAGCAGCAAAGACAAATGAACGCTTTTGTGATCAGAGATACCCGAGTCAACATGCACACTGTATTCAGATAAACTAGCGCTCACAAATACCAAATCAAGAATTGAACGAGCGTTACCCACTTCTCTACTGAAATCAGAGACAGTCTGCACCAAATCACATATCAGCATAATATTCAAAAGAGGGTTGGTTGAATCATTAAAAACACAATCAGGGTTAGCCCAATCAAGTAAAGGAAGGTTGAAATCACCAGCGAGAATAAGGCGGTCATCTTTGAACAAAGACATATGATCATACAGCTCAACCAAGAAATCGGGGGAGGCAGATGGTGGTCTGTACACTGCGCAGACTGTGAACAAACTACCCCTGCAGTTTACCCTAACAAATAAACTCTCATGGTCATCTATCTGGTTAAGAACAGTGCCATTCAAACAGTTTTTTATTATGACGGCTACGCCCCCACCACGGGTAGGTCGGCCTCTTCGGAACATTTTATGTGACGCAGGGACAATAACACTGTCAGTGATGCCGTCATGCAACCAAGTTTCTGTAATTATCATTATGTGGAGATCATGGGCCAAAATCAGGAACTCAAGCTAGTCAACTTTATTGGCAATACTCTGCGCATTCAAGTTCACTACCCGTAACTCTTTGGGCGCAGTGGATGCATTCCGTCATGTCTCTACGGCGTTCCGAGAAGGAAGCGCGACGCGTGTGTTATTAACTTCGTCCCAAACGAACAGGTTACCGTCAATCTTCAACGTATCATAAACAAGATACACCTTTTGTTTATTATCTCTTTCTGCCTTCGAGCTTTCCCAAAGCAGTTTGCGTTTGCGCAGCGTGTGCTGGCTGTAATCGTTTTGCAGGTATATATTGCTACCTTTGAGCTTGCTTACGTTCCGCCAGACGGCTAGTTTTTCATTAAAATCTTGGAAGTACGCAATGACTGGTCTGCGAGTTCCGCTGAGCCCAAGACGGTGAATGCGAGCGACGGACGTGCACTGGACGCCCAGTTTTACACCAAATACATCCGAAATCACCTTACTTCTCAGTGTTTCTTCACTTTCATCCGGGGATTCATCAATGCCATACACAACAACGTTAGAACGATGACTGCGGTCCTCAAGATCCGTTAATTTGTCCTTTTGCCATGTAATAATGCTCTGAAGGGAAGCGGTAGAATTTTCTAAAGTAGCAATGTCAGGGGACTTTACATGCATTTCTTTCAGCTGTCCATCTAAAGAACGCAACCGAGAATCGACATCACGCAACAGTTGCTGATTTTCTGACACACAGTTTTTAATGGATTCAAGCTCTTTAAAGATTCGAGTCTGAGCTTCCAAAATACACTGAAACATATCTTCGACTGAAGGTCCAGGGTTTTGCTCAACATCGCCGCAGAGTAGCATTTTGCACATGAAGTAAAATTCATACACCAGGTTCATATAAGTGCGTGGGCACGGCACAACAAGAAAAATTTCGTTGCCAGAACGAACTTTTGAGAAGGAACAACTAACCTGTGTTGTGAAAAAGAATTTCGTGGTAAGCGACATGATGCCAATCGCTTCGCCGCGCCCACTGCCGAAGAACTGCTGTGGAGGCTCTTTTATAGCTGGGTTCAGTGTCGACGTAACGGATGTGCGAATGTCGGGTAGAAAAGTATCCGGCTTGCTGGCCATGAACGGAGGATGCGCAGAAAAGGCAGCGTCCACAGCGCAGCTTGAAACCTTTGGCCATGTACACATGCCGTTGACAGTTGATGAATCGGCGATCACACACAGGAGAAGCTATGTTGTGAAAAAGAATTTCGTGGTAAGCGACATGATGCCAATCGCTTCGCCGCTCCCACTCAATAAGTTCGCCTCCTCTACGGCTGCAGTGATCTGCCAGATCCATTTGTGTTGCGCCCGTGCGCTAAATTGCGCAAAAGGTGACAGAGAGCGATCGGTGATAATCACACAAGTGACCACGACAGAACTTCGATAGTGACAAGTGCAGCCTAAATGAAACTGTGCATGCTGCCATACTCATACTTGAGGTTTGACCGCAGAATTGATGCACGTTTTGTCAACAAACGCAGCTGTATCTTCGGCACCGTGTGTGGCGTTACGTGGCCTGTGTTCAGAAGCGCTGTTTTTAATTACATCATAAAGACTGCCAATACGCTCAATCTAGCGTTGTTTGATTTACAATGCAGCGCCCAACATGGTTCCTACGTCGTAAACCTTCGAAAAATTTTTCACTCAGTTTCCAAGCCATCACCCGGAAACGTGTGTTTGTGTAACGCAAGGAAGTATTCAGTGTGATTTCGGTGATCACTCTGGTTGTCAGCGCATCACTGGCGCATAATCTGCGTCGCAAGGCTGCCTAATGACAGATAAAAATGTCTGGTCTTTTAAGCCGCGTGGACATGGGCATATACATAGTCGGCGCTTAAATTTGTTGGAAAATAATGTTGCACCCGCAGTCGCATTTCAAAGCGCGTGCCAAAAACTCCTCTAGGACAAGGGATTTCAAGGACTTGTGCTGAGGTATTCGGGCTCCAGGAAGAGAGCAATAAACTCCACTACACAGAGTGGAGAAATCGCGGGCTCCACATAAGGCAAGAAAATCGCCGAATAAACTGCGCAACTTTTCAATTAAGTACACAAGCCTTTTGCCCCTTCCCCTTACTGTTTCTAAACATTGAGAAAAGCCTAGGAAAACGCGCAGTTTTGATTTCGACATCATTTTGTACAGCTAAAAATTCAAAGGTGTAAAATCTGCGATGAAATGCGGTGTGCATCCTGGCTAAAACCGTGTGCACATTTTGCATTTTAACGCGATCAAAATGCAGCCGCCGAGGTCGGAATGTGGCTCCATGGCCCTGGGCACAACATTTGAATGCCACTTCGGCTAAGTCGGCCTTAGCGTTGTGGGTTGTTCGCCTTACGCGAAGACACGGAAAATATCTTGTAGTAACCGCGTGTACAATGCCGTGGGGGCAGCCATATACATGCCGACATGCCTGTTTTCGCGCTATTTCTCCTGAAATCATTCATTTATTTCTCTGTAGCCTCTTCAAAACAAATTACTTTACATGAATTCCAGTGAAGTGTAGTACTTTTAAAAAGCCACGCTAACACTGGACCCCAAAAGATTTAGGCAGGCGCTGATGCACTCACGTTTCCTTCACAGTGATTGGTCCGTCGATGGCCGGTTGGTATCTGTGCACCGTGACCAGCCTGTAGGGGTGACCAACGGCCAGCGGCGTCTTCAGCCGCACGATGAGGAAATCGGCATCGTGGCTCACGGTGTCAACGGCCAATCCCCATGGCCTGGAGCAAGGCGACGCCGTGCCATCCAGCATGGCCACGCGTATGTCCTTGACGGTGTCCGCCTTGGCCTTGAGCACCACCTTATCGGTGGCCTTGTACACATGGAGATGTGCTTCGACGCGTGCACTGATGTTCATAGTTGGCCCCAAGGTCGCCCCTTCGAGAACAATCAAGGAGCATGAGGAATGCTCTCTCGGCTTTCTCAAGTTCATAGATTTGCATGACGTATTGGTATAGCTGCAACGTTTAGACGTTTAAGTATGCACTAGTCTTTTGCTTGGCCTTACTTATTCCTTGTACGAACGAGCCCGCATCGTGAACTTACCATAATGGAGTTGCCTTTCTTGTAAAGTGCAACCAAGAATTACCGTAGAACGGAAATATGAGCCCAGTTAGCGCCAATGGCTGCAGATTTTTTCATGCCAACCATGCACGCTGCAGCAAACCAAGTAATATCCTAAATATTGTTAAAAATACGTTAATATGACCTCAGCTCAATAGAGATCGACAGACTCCTTGAAATCATAAATATAAAGTAATGTGTATTCATAAAATCTAAATTGAAGCGACCTGTACTTTGCAATGTTATCTGAGAATAAATTATTAAATGCAACGCATTTCACACCGGGAACCTTAATGTGTATATTCTAATTGTTTTAGAGCGATGTCTCACCACTTTTATCTTGCTCAAAAGCCTGCACATCTTCCAAGCAGCTAGGGTTCTGTTGCTATGTTCGCACCTGATCACTTTTTCCACGTGAACGCCGTATTATTTCACACGAAAAACGATAGGAAGCAGTTCCTTTTTTAAACTTTGGCCTTCATTTTGTTCTTACCTACAGTATACAATCAATGTTACGATGTTCATTGAAAGTACTCGACTGCTAAAGCTTGTAGAATCAGCTGATTGTTTCTGAGCGCAGAACAGTCAGTGGGCTGACCTTGTGATGCAGTCTGCGCCTTACCTCCCGTTTCCACAGTATTCTTTTCACAAAAATTCAGTGACTGAACATGAAAAAAAAAACAATTGGCAGTGGTTTAGCTCTGGTTAAACCTGGAGGAGTGCGAAAGTAACGAGGAGAGAGAGAGAGAGAGAGAGGCGGTGGAGAGCACGTGGTAGAGGCGGCGGCGGCACGTCTGAGTCACCCGCGCAGCGACGGCGGCGGAGCGCCATCCGTGCGCCGTGTGACGTCACTGTTCTTATCGCATGCGCAGTATGGCCTTTGATCAGCTCCGCGAAATGGCTCGGCGACTCGCGTCGTGTTGCTTTCCCAACAAAAACTGCACCCTCACTTTGGAGCTGTGGCTTGGGTTATCTTATGCACAAGGTGACTTCTTTTATTCTTTAAAAAATAACGCTCATGATCTGGCCATTTCTGACTTCACTAGGTGTGCATTGGCCTCGGTGGACGCGTAACGAGACAGCAGTTGCCGTTATGAGACCACAAACTCAAACCGGGGATTTTTTAAATATTCACCGAGGCTCAGGCTGAATGCGTACTTTAAGAGTTAGGTGCGAAAAAGGAGGGAATCTAAAAATAACTAAAAACGTGTTGCATTTTAGAAATTTCTGTAAATATATTTATTCTGAACTCAATACCGTCTTCATAGTTGCGATTACAGGATAAGTTAGTCGTTAAGAAAAGGAAATTTAAGTAATTAGCTGCACAACTGTGGCCGCTATGCTGTCACCGTGCGCCCGCCGAATCCTACTCCACCAGGGCAGCATTCGTCTAAGCGAAAGCGTAACCGATCTGCACAGCTACAGAGCTTTGAGAAACGTCCTCTGTACTTAAAAAAGGACCGCAAAAAAGCGGAGCCCATGCAATTAGAAACGAACCGCACATAATCCGTAATAATATGAAAGAACCATGCCAAAGAAGTGTAGTGTACCTCAGTACGTTAGCGTTTATTCAGCGAAGTTCAGTAATCCTGAGCCTGCAATGACCGAAAGAACCGCGAGTACACCTCCCATTGCTCTAAAGTAGTAATAAATGGGCTGCATTTGAAAGCATTGGCAACTGCCAAAACAAGCGTGGTAATATTATTCATATCTCGTAGTGGGTAACGCTATGGATAGCGAACTACAATTGCCTGCTCAAAGATACAGGTCGAATGAGCATTTGAGAAGGCAGACAAGTCACTTTCTCCCTCGCCTGCGTGACCCGAGGCTAATTGAAATTGCGTGTTGCAAGGCTAGACGCCGTATTAAGGCTGGTTAATATGCGGCGAGGGTAAGAGCACCATCTGCGGAATGTTTCTGGCTTTTTCTCGGTAAAATATTCTTTAGCCGCACTCGGCAAAGAAGTGTTTCGGGTGACTATGCGAGGTTTGGTACACCTAATGGACTCCCCGCCCCCCTTGCCACAAAACATTAGAATGAGAACACAATGTTTAATCGCTTATGAACAGACGTCCGCTTCGGAGTACCTTAAGGCGCATGACACTCGGCGTGTCTCAGCTGTGACAGAGGTGCAGTCACTGCCCCTCTAGTGCGGACCGCTCGAGCAAAACGCAACAAGTGCAATTAGACAACAACTCATGAGCATCAGGGCAACGTGCTTGTGCCCAGTTTGCCTACAGGTCAATGCAGCTCTACTTCCGCTCAAGCGTAGTCTCTAAAAACAGGCAGCTCTGACGTGGTGTCATTTTTATATTGGCAAGTATGCCGTTTGGGCAGACTACACACGAATGATGCTAATTGCACTAGGCACTGGTGTAGGCTCTTTTCCAAAAGTAACCAATCAACACGGTATCTTTCTTAGTCGTGCAGAGAAGCTAGCAGCATCCTTTAAGCTGTAAATGTATGTAGATAAGGAGAACCACTTTAAGCACCTTTCGTGACCATTTCGTGTTTTGGTCGGCCGTATAGGTACCGCTGTAAAGCTGCGAAACCAACACCATTTTCTGCTTACTTCTGGCAAAGGCGGCGCAAAGCTATTCTTTTTATACTCTTGCGTAGAATGGGAGAATTGAGGGTGGTCGATGGTCTGTGCTTTAATCATGACCTCTATGGGCACCCTTTTCTACTACAGGCGGCATTCTTATCGCGAATTATTGCACGTATGGGCCAACTACTGCAAAGGCATTGCCGGTCAGGTCGCCAATCACGGCACTAGAATAATAATAAAAAGCTCGTATTCTGGCTCTACCACTCGCTGATCGCTGGCGTGAGGCAGGCCCACATAATTCGGGTGCTTAAGATCAATCCAGACAATATGGAAATCAAGGGTGACACACAGCTTGAAAAGGTTAGCTATTAAGTTTTTATCATTTCATCGCTGAAAGTAAGTCAGCTACGTTCGCCCAAATGAAAACTGACTAGTCCGCCTGGGATGCGCCCATCTCAGTATTGGGGTAAATAACCACGGCAGAAATTACAGGCGGTACGTCGTCAGTTTCGCTGCTCAGACTAGCTGATTTGTAATTTCCAGCTTTTCCAGCAGGTGTAGACCCTTCATAGAAGCATCAGGATGCCCAGCCGAACATACCACTCTGCGCTAGGGGACACTAAAAGCGGGTATTCGCCGTTTTGTTCTTCATGTTGTCCTCAAAGCCACGCACATGCGCTAACTGCAGGCAAAAGACACAGCAGAAGCTCTACAAAGCTCACAGAGAACAGCTTCCCTCATAGTCTGTTTAGAGCAAGCACGCCTGACGAAAACACCCCTGCAAGTGTGCCTGGTGAGAGATGAAACTCAGGGTGCCATTGACGGCACTTTTCAGCAGGTACTCAATAACCGCTTCTCAATGAATATGCTTATAAAATTTTATGAAGCATAACGAGCGATTCTCCTAAATGTTGGGCGCAATTATTCCTTCGGTCATCAGCAGTTCTGACTGTGTGTGCCAGCTGCATTGCGACGTATACAGTATTCTTTCGTTCTTTAAAACTCCTCGAACACCAGCGGCTAAGAGCATCCCTCTACATACCTTCGCCACTCAGCACGCACACATGCCATGCTGTACATGAGAAGACGTTACTCCGCGAATAGGTATGATGTGTCGAGTATCGGCTGCCTTCTATTTGCATTGTGCTGTAATGATTCGCGGCAAGGGACTGCTTTCTCACCGGTCAGGTACACAGTTATGTCATAACTCTCCGGCTGGACGTCATCCGGCAGGCCACCGTGATGCTTGTCTTGGCCTACTGGCTGAATAATGGGCTTGTCCAGGCCATATCCCTCCCGAGACGCAACACACCGAACAGGCGGTGGGTGCGGCCCAGTTGGGTCGTCTCTGGTTCCTGGGGCACCTCCCGTGGTTGTCGAGGATGCCGGGCTGAACACTACTCGTGGAGGGCGAGTCAGCATACGCAGGACTAAACCGCCGAAAATTCCGACAATGATGACAACTAGCAGAACCATTAAGGCCATATCAGGGGTGAGCGCACTCTTCGGAGAAGCAGCCTGCGAAGGTGGTGGCGCTGGCACATTTCGGGTCACGATCGTGTTTGCCGGTTTGATCAGGCTTCGCACCGCCTGGGTGGTACCCACCTTTGGGGCCTGCACAAAGAGATGGTATTAATGACTGTGATGTCAAGATCACAGTCAGTGTATCTGCAGCGGAAACAAATTCTGAAACCTATATTTCCACACACAGCTGATAGCATATACCAAGCAATATGAGGGAAACAAAAGAAATTTCTCTTACAGATACGTCATCCATAAGCGTTGTATGCCAGGGGAACATTTTGTAGCCTTTTAATGGCATGCCAAACATATCCCTTACAAACGCAGTACACGTCCTTACAGCGGTGGGAGGCGATGCTGACCAGCGATCGTATTGAGGACCAAAAAGCAGCTCCGTCTGACAACTAACGCCAGTGAAGGTCTTGAATGCGGACCCCACCATAAGCTTCAAGAAACATTCTCCTTTTTATCATTCAATTTTACCTACATACCTACCTAAGCAATGCACATCCTATGCAGCACAAAAAGATTGGGACAACAGCGGCCAAATAGTGGCGGAAATTGGCATGAATATGGATCCTACATCGGCATTTGAGGAACCCGAGACTACTTCCAACAATGGCCCCTTATTCATGTCATGACAGGGCCTATGCTCAGCGAGGCATTGGCCCATCGTCAATGCTCGGGCTGGGCCTATTTGCAGCCATTCTGTCAACAGTGGCCCGACGTTCGCGCCAAGACTATGCCCATATTGAGCCACTCGAGTAAAATGGTCCACCATTCGCACCGACACTAGGCCCATATTCAGCCGGCCTATAAATAATGTCCGAGGTTTATGCAAATAAAATGCCCATGTTCAGCCAGTCAGAATAATTTCGCGCCAGCACTAGCGCCATGTGCCAGTTTTTCTTCCCTGGCTCAAGTTTCATCCCAAGCGCACCGCCAATATCATTTAGACGTGGGTTATCAATTGCAAGGCCAGTTTGAAAGTGTATGCGATGGTGCGTCCTCCTAGCTTTATTCCAGGCCCCTTGCTATGAATTCTGCAATTTTTTTTTTGTAACAACAGGCAAGCTTTCATCTAAATGCAAGTAGCATTTTGATACATGTGTCCTGGCCAACAACAATGCAGACTTATTCTGCTTGTTTTCCACCAACCGGAGCTTGTTGTGTAACGTTTTACATACAAGCAGCCAGCGGACATGCAACAAAGAAAGTAAGAAAGGACTCAAAGAAGACATTTATTGCATATACGGTGCCAGTACATCGTGAGATGCATTGCGCACGGAGCCGCTGAAGCAATGAGTCATATCGGCACTAATCGTTGCACTCCTCTTCTACGAGAACTTTTGCACTGGCTTGAAACCAATTCCTCGCCAAGCTCTTGCACGATTACCTCACTGTACATCGAAGCTGCAGAGAGATGCATGATATGAACATCAGCGATCACTTGACGAAGAAGAAGCGCAAAGAATTTCTGCATGAAAACCAGGAATGTTCAGTCTTCATCGATGCGTCGCTACAGACTGCTGCTAGCGGACATTAAGAAAGCTGCTGCAATGGACGCGACAGTAACAAACCTTTTGGATGGAGCCTCTGGCGCAGTCGCCGGAGCCTCGCTATGTTCATAAACCAGTCGTGAAGTCCGTGGGCCACGTGTTGCATGGAGAAGACGAAAGCGCTTGTAGTGCTGGCGAAATTGAAGTGCATTGAAACAAGCAAAGAACTTTATCTGTCAGCTTTCTCCGTGGCGACCGTAGCACACCAAAAAAAAATGTAATGCGATAAACGCGAAAGAAGCACCAACAATTCTCAGAAGCGCGTCCTTTTTTTATCACGACGTTCAAAGAGCAGCTCTTCATTAGAGTGAAACATGCAAGGTCTTGCAATTTGGGTAGGCTTAACCCTTTTACTTCTGATGTAGGATATGCAGGCAGGCTAAATGCGAGAATGTCAACTCTTCTCGTGTACAACTAATGTACGTGGGACTGTCGATGGGTGTTACCCGGCAACTCACTAATGGTGCATGACGGTTCCGCACTGTGAAGCCCAGAGTAATCGGCGGAGGACTTACGAAGGCTGCTCGGTGATATATGCCAGCTGCTTGCCCGCACACAGCCGCCCTGGCTTTGTCAGGGTGCTGCCCGAGAAGCCAATATGGCATTTTGCCGCAATTCACCTTCATGCAGCCCCTGTCTTTCATGCACAAACTGCATGTTTTGCCACTGCGAAGCTCTCAAGCTCTGCCCTTTTCTTAGCCCTTTGAACAAAACCGTGCAAGTGTTTATTGCCACAGTTATGCGCTCGCTGCACCCCCCCCCCCTCTCCCCCTAGAAAATATCTGCTGGCGTACAACAGTCAGTCAGGAGACCAAGCACCAAAACCACGCAGCACATATAGCTGTGAATACAGGCTGGTTTACCCGGTTTGAGCTCCGTACCGGAATGGTCTGTCCGGTTTCAGCTTCGAACCGGGAATGGTCTGTCCGGTATGAGCTCCGTACCGGAGCGGTCTGTCCAGTTTGGGATCGATACCGGACCGGTATGAACCGGTATAACCATCAAACCGGACGGGTCTCGCCGGTATGAGAGTGAGACCGGACCGGTATGAAACCGATATGTTCCGTTAAAATCCGGTTTGCCGCGATAGCGGGTTTTTCAATAGGGAGGATTCACGAGTGTTTGGAGGATGCGTCATAGGCAGTTAAAAACGTGAACAGCGGCAAGGAAACGACAACGCAGAGATGTCAAAGAATTGTCTGCGTGCAAGAGGAAAAACAACAATGAAGAGCGAACCCCATGTTTGGCGCCTCAAACGTTTGACGTGCAAACGTGGAGCTGGGCATGGATTTCTTCAAAACGGCATCAGACAGAGTAATGTCTGCGGTCGTCTGCCGCTTTCGTTCAAGCGGAGAAAAATATGTTAATATGAAAACAGAAAATAGAAAACAACAACTAAAATTAGCATGCACAATACGTGTTCTTTGAGTGTTTCCTATATGATACGCGTGGCGAACAAAGGATAACACACGTTCAAGCGACATCATCTATCAATTGAATCCGATGATTCGCCTGTAGAGTTAAAAATACGCTACATTTTATACGCACAAATGTGGGCAGGTCGGCCGTAGCCATAGTCATGTGGCCCACCCGCGCGTGTCTGCTTTAGCTCGAAATGAGTGTAGGCGCGCTACTCAGCAAGCACCAGTTCCGGCTCATTGGTAAGAAGTATTTGCGCAAAGAAAAAGCAAAAAAAAAGTAGTACAATTGCGGTCGGTAAAAAGTTGCGATCTTTAATGTGATGAAGGTGATATTTATAAGTAAAAACGTATGCAAGAGCCATCGATATCGAATACCCAAAAGTACAGCAGAATAACAAAACACTTTACGACATCAAAAAAGCTACCCAACTTAGCTTCGCGGCATTTTTGTTATACTTTCTAAAACTGCCCTACATCTACATTTTCTTTCTTGTCTCCTGCTTCTTAAAGCTGGAAATGCGCTGCAAGTTGTTCACGTCTAACGTTTATTTGCGATTAAAATCAAAGTCCCGCTTTAATCAGATCATTCCTTCTCCCCAAATGCGTCTTGCTATATATTTGTGAATTAGTTAAATTGTAGTAACGTAAAAAGCAATTTATTTGTTTGTTTTTTTTCCAGAGTGAGCATCCTGTGGGTGAGGCATTTTATCGCGATGATGTTCACCTCTGTGTTTGACGAGAGCGGGAGCTAAAAGCGTACTAGGGCCCAGAAGGGCCTGCAGTATTCTGTAAATAAATAAATAAACTTCATATCTTCTCAGGCTGTGAATAAGCAAGCGCTCTCAACACTCTACGCAGCAATCTCTTAAAAGACTAACAACGCTTGAACGCTTAACCAATTTACCGACGAGCAAGGTGTACAACCGAACGGGCGATGGCGTTTAAGCTCTGGACGAGACAGTGTGGTGACCGCTGTCTATTTTAAGGCGGAAGCCTTTAATACCTCATCGTTGTAAGCAAGAGGCGTCGACAGAAATGTCACGCTTTTCAATTGGTCGAAACGGTCGTGACGTCACAGTGAGCGAATTTCAAACGATGCCAATTGTACTTTGGCTAGTAACCATGCAACCAATTAAAGGGATCGTATAGTGATGCTCCAAGTAAGTGGGACTGAGTTTAGTTAATTGCTTGATTTACAAATTAGCCTGATTAACCCTTCTAGTCAGGCCAGATGAATAAATAAAAGCGAGTAAAAAATTGCTCGAGTTCGGGAATCGAACCCCGGTCTCCAGAGTGCGAGACGAGCATGCTAACAACTCCGCCATACCAGCATTTTTTTTTCTTGGTTTTCGAGATTGACATGAAAACAATAAGAACACTTCACCTACACTTGAGCTGATACGGCTGAAGTTAAAATTTCTTAAGTTTCACTAGATCATCTAGTAGTGTTACCGACAGGGGTGGGTCAGGCTGCGTCTGGTAACATTCCCGCAGATAAACAGCACTTTTAACAAAGTTCTCACCTGTACTACGAGTGTTTATATCCGCATGCCTTACTTGCATTCGCGTTTTCCACAAGCTGTGGAGGCCAAGAAGCATTAATAAGTCATAGGGTACCTCTTTGCGATCAACTGGTAGAAATCTGATACCATAAGGGTGCAGTGGTAGTTCTTTCTTGATGGTTCTCTGCAGGACATCGCAAAAGAATATGTCGTCCCAGCAGTCTAGGAAAACATGTTCAATTGTCTCCGGCTGCTTACATAAAAGGCAATTTGTTGTTCATGGGACAAAGATTCCTTTTTCATGGAGCCAGGTTTTAACGGGTAGTGTATTAGAGTGCAATTTGAAAAAGAATGTTTTCACTGTCGGCCGGACCGGCATCTTTTTCACCCGTTTTAAAATATCCTGCCCTGGGCCTCCAGGGTAAGGTGCACGATACAAAGGTGGCGGCAGCATAATATCACCCAGATCCTTATACAGCTTCTTTTTGGGAACGTTATACAGGTATTCTAGTGAAAACCGCACTTCCAACAACCTGAAGGAAAGGACAACCTCACGCAAATATCCGTTTACAGCACCACACATGTTTCATTTCATTTCATTTCATTTATTGAAGCCTTAAGGGCCCGTGGGCATTACATAAGGCGGGGGTGATATATTTGTCGATGCTAGAAGCGTGTCCCACCAGGCATCGGGTCCAGGATCACCGCCGCAGTGCCGAAGGAGGAAGGAAACGTGGGCCGGAGACGGGGAGTAGGGGAAGTGAAGGTAAAAAAAACTGTATTCACATATTTACATTATTTACATAGAGCGGGACTGAGAATGGCTCTCAGTGGAAGGGGAACGTCTTCGACAACCGTAGTCGACTGGAGCTAGCAGGCCTCGATGAATGTTCACGGTAGCTGCATGATCGCGCCCACGTGGTCCGAAGTGGTGGTACCAGGAATCCAGGAGCTGAATACCTCCCTCTTGTTCGTTTTCCACCTGTCATGAGGTTGCATGGGAGCACGTGCTTCATGAAGACCACTGCCTCTGGGCATGGCCTAAGTGGACACAGGTGTGACGGGAACACACAAAGAGAGTTAGGGGGGGGGGGGGGGGGGGTAGAAACACAACAGCACGTCCGCCGCCCGAAGAGGTCTCGTAGTGGTTGCAGCCAACGCTGCTGCGCGCAGAGACCTGGAGTTGTGTCCGTTCGGCTTTTGGTCACAGCTGGGCCCAAAGGTTCTTCTTGCTTCGTTGACAGCTGTAACGAGCTCAACCAGCAAAGTCCAAAGCCCAACAAGCAGAAAGCGCCAAACCGACTTTAAGAACTGCCAAGCTGTTTTCGGTCAACAAAACCTCTTTAGAGAAAATGAGCTGTAGCGTGAAATTTACGTCCTCCTCCAAAAGTTGACATGTTTGACCAAACCAGAATACACAGAGCTTGTTTAGCCAAAAGGGAGGAAAAGTTTCTAAAATTTTTGGGGGGGTGCCGTAGCACGGTTTTTGTCGCAGAAAGCCACCGCCCGTGAGAGCACAAAGGGAAGGTGGAGCTGCTGAACACACATACAAAACAGACAAAAATGATTCCCGCTAAAGCAAAAAACAAAATACAAATTTGCATAGCGGATTAACGTCCGGGGAGTCAGGAAAGGGCATTACACGGGAAAGCCTCGGCTGAGGCCATCAGCGTTGCCATTATCTCTTACGTTTCTGCAACGCATGTGAACAGAGTCCCGCAATGCCAAGCTCCAAAGTTTCGCTCTCATCCTTGTACAGGAGAGATATATGAGCAAAAGACAAAAAACAAGCATTAAACTCAATATGAGATTATGCGTCATATCTGCCCCTTGCGCGGCCGCGGTCCGACAGCTGCTTTAGCAGATGAGACATTGCATAATGCTAGGAATTTCAGCTTGCATTTCTGTACAGGCGAGTTAAATGAACAAAAAGAAACAAGCAATAAACTGAACAGGATTATTCCTCGAAACCGTCCAGAAACAGCGTTACGATTAGAGGAATTTACTGGTTCCTATTCTTCAGCCGCCCTCTGCGCGGCCGCGGTCCGATAGCTACTCTAGCAGGTGCAAAATTACACAAGGCTAGGAACTTCAGCTTGGGACCCTGCACTGTTCTTCGTCCAAGTCTCGCGGTTCTGAAGTTTAGCTTACGCTCAGAAAGCAGAATGCGAGAAGGGAGCGCACGAGTGCGAATGCCGTGCCAGCGAATCTGCCTCTCTCGGATTGGGTTCGCGCGTCGCGTTCCCTTAGCTTGTGTTCTCTTCAAGCGGCGCGTGCGAACTCTGGAGCGCTGAGGTGCCAAATTGGGGCGGGTAACCGGTTGTCCGGTTTTCTGTGCAGCAGTCAACATGAGGCGCACTTTCCCCTTAATTAACTCTTCCCGTTTGGCCACCTCTTTACGCTGCCGCTCCGTGGAAACCCTCGCTGTTGGTTTGCGGGGCGCGTCACTAGCCATCGCGGAACCGTCACAGGTTAAGTCGTCGGCGTTCGCCTCATTGTCAGTTTGTGATCCAGCCTGCTCTGGCTCACTACCGTTAGAGTTTATAAGGCTTACAGGGCCACGTTTGCCCTCTTCACCCGCGTGCTCTGCTGGCTCTGCGAATTCTGGAGCCTTCGAACTGGTGAGGACCTGCGCAGCGTTATCTCCAAAACTAAGGCCCTTTTCTTTCGGCAGCATATCCAAGCGATTTGATAAAATCGAGGGATACTGCATAGGCAGGTTTTGGGAGACGGCTGCCTCGGTCAGACGCAGCTCGAGCGGCCTCTCGATCGTGACGCGGGCAGTAAGTTGGTCGTGTTGTATACCTTTCCTATCCTTATACTGGCGGTACAGCAGGCCAGAACGGAGCTGGAAAGGTATGTTCTTCCGTGACACACCTATGTCACTTTGGTGACTCAAGTTGCATGGAGATTGGTCTTTCTCTTGCTCAGCGGTGAACGTTTCTCTGTCCACACGAAGGAGTTCGAGAACTTCCGAGTGGGGTAACACAAGATTGGAATTCAATTCCTCACCTAGCTCCAGGTCATCACTTGCGCCTGATTCGGAAGACTCACTATCGCCTGCACTACTATAGGTACTCTTTACCCCTGTGCTAGTAGTGAGTAAGTCCTGGGCTGGCTCGTCATTAGGTAGCGCGGAGCCGTCACAATTTAAGTCGCCGGCGTCCGTTTCATCGCCAGTCTTTACTAGAGCCGGCTCTGGCTCACCACTGTGAGAATTTATAGGCTTCGGGCTTACAGGTTCAGGTTTGCCCTCTTCAACCACGTGCTCTGCTGGCGCCGCGACCTCACGAGCCTTCGAAATGGTAAGGACCTTCGCAGCGTTATCTCCAAAACAAAGGCCTTTTTCTTGGGGCAGCATATCCAAGCGATTAGAGAAAATCGAGGGATGCTGCTTAGGCAGGTTTTGGGAGACGGCTGCCCCGGTCAGACGCACCTCGAGCGGGCTCTCGATCGCGACGCTGGCAATGGGCAAAGACACGCTGGTTTCAGTGGAGCATAACTCATTTTCGGGTGTTTGGTCGCGAGCGGCTGTCGTTCCCTGATCGTTGAACTGATCATTGTTTCGAGGCAGCGCTGAGGCGCATTCCTCGCTTACAATAGAACTTGCAGTTGCCACTTTCAGCGCGCGACTGCTTTCTGGAGGACTACCTTTTTGCGCTGCGCCTACGCCTATCTGGGTTGCAAGGACAATCTGTGCGGCATCGCGCTTTTCAGCTAACGCCGCGCTCTGGCTTGGAGCTCCACAGTCGCTGTCAGGTTTGCCCTCTTCAACTACGTGCTCTGCTGGCGCTGCGAATTCACGAGCCTTCGAAGTGGTAAGGACCTGCGCAGCGTTATCTCCAAAACAAAGGCCCTTTTCTTTGGGCAGCATATCCGAGCGATTTGAGGAAATCGAGTGATGCTGCTTAGGCAGGTTTTGGGAGATGGCTGCCTCGGTCAGACGCACCCCGAGCGGGCTCTCGTTTGCGACGCGGGCAATGGGCAAAGACACGCAGTTTTCATTCATGATTTTAATTTCACTTCGCGCCGGAACCTCCTGATTTAATGTCGAATTCCTCTCGGCGCGCTTCGCCAGTAAGGTTTGCAACTCCAAACGCATTAAAGCAAGTTGCTTTTCATCGGCTTCCTTGAGACGAAGACGTTCCTTTTCTATCCTGTCAGCCTCCTCCTTAGCGGCTTCCTTGCGGTAAAGGCGTTCTTTTTCAATCCTGTCAGCCTCCTTCTTAGCGGCTTCCTTGCGGCAAAGGCGTTCTTTTTCAATCCTGTCAGCCTCCTTCTTAGTGGCTTCCTTGCGGCAAAGGCGTTCCTTTTCAATCCTGTCAGCCTCCTTCTTAGCTGCTTCCTTGCGGCAAAGGCGTTCTTTTTCAATCCTGACGGCCTCCTCCTTGCGTTCCCTTTCAACCCTGTCGGCCTCCTCCTTAGCGTTCCTGATTCCCTCCTGAATGACTTCCCAGGTCTCCCAAATTTTGTCACCCTCCTCCTTAGCACCACATTCCTTAATAGCCTCAATCAGCTGCGGCTTTCTGTGACTCTTCCTGGCCTCAATACCCAGCTTTTCACACAGCAACATCAACTCTGGCTTCTTTAGCTTGCTCAAATCCATGGCAATTCTCGAACGAGGACTTTCAAAAAATAAGCTGCTACGTGAAATGCTTAAGCGAGCACGTGCAGAAAAACAATCTACAGGAAGTGATAAATTTCCAGAGTTATCAAGCCTGGCAGATTCTTAAAGAAAGTCAAGCGCTCACCACTGCTGAAGCCAGGACCAAGCGTGGAAGATCCCGCCGCTGCCAACCAGTTGATATATTTGTCGATGCTAGAAGCGTGTCCCACCAGGCATCGGGTCCAAGAGCACCGCCGCTGTGCCGAAGGAGGAAGGAAACGTGGGCCGAAGACGGGGAGTAGGGGAAGTGAAGGAAAACAACTGTATTTACATATTTACATTATTTACATAGAGCGGGACTGAGAATGGCTCTCAGTGGAAGGGGAACGTCTTCGACAACCGTAGTCGACTGGAGCTAGCAGGCCTCGATGAATGTTCACGGTAGCTGCATGATCGCGCCCACGTGGTCCGAAGTGGTGGTACCAGGAATCCAGGAGCTGAATACCTCCCTCTTGTTCGTTTTCCACCTGTCATGAGGTTGCATGGGAGCACGTGCTTCATGAAGACCACTGCCTCTGGGCATGGCCTAAGTGGACACAGGTGTGACGGGAACACACAAAGAGAGTTAGGGGGGGGGGGGGTAGAAACACAACAGGGGCAAGAACAGTGTGTAACAGCATATGGTACCAGCTCAACAAAAACAAAAACAAAAAAGCAATGAAACGAAACAGAGCAAAAAAAACCATTAAGAACCATTTCACACGATGACACTATGATTCCGGAGAGCAGCCTTTCCAATCGCATTTGCATAACAGTTCTCAAGAATATGTCATTTTGATCACGAAGGAAAATAAAGCGCGACACCACTTGACGCAAAAACTAATGAACCAGTCCAACGCCACCGCTTTTGACTGAAATAAACAAGTTTGTTCGCTTGGTTTTCTCCCAGGTCGACGCCCAAAGAAAAACTGCAAACACTCGACGGATTTTTTTAATATTGCTGGGCGACGCACGGAGCACATTCATGCCGTACCATATCTTAGAAATCAAGAAAACATTGCACACAAAGGCACACAAAGGCACGTGAAAAGATTGACAGCTGCCTTCCTTGCCACGCGTCCGCTTTCTCTCTTGCCTTTATCGTCTCTTCATTCGAGTGTGTGCTGGGATCGCGATAACTTTTTAGGGGCACCCCAAGGTACCGCGTCGGTAAGTCAGTCGATTCCAGTCGAGAAAAAAAATCTGGTGAAACATCCCATTCCCCATGCCAATATGCGGAGCTTTTTCCCCAAATTACCTGACGTTCAGTTTGGTCCCAGAACTTTTCGACCACATTCGTAGCTTCACAAATGCTGTCTCTGTTTGTGCAAAATACCGCTATGTCGTCCGCGTATGCAAGGATTTTCACTTCGGCTGCCTGAAGCTTGAATCCAGAATTGTAGTCACTGTTAAGAATGGCCAAGCACAACGGCTCGAGATATATACTGCAAAAAGCAGGGGAGAGAGCGGGCATCTTTGTCTCACCGACGAGCGTACTGTGAGGCTGTTGGTAAGTTCGCCGTTAACTATAATTCGCGTCGTACAATTTGCGTAAGCCATTTTTACCCCTTCTACTATTACGCTACCCAGGTTGGCATGCTCTAGAATCGAGAAAAGAATGTCATGAGAAACACGGTCGAAAGTTTTTGCTAAATCTAGCTGCATCATAGCTACTTGACTGCCAAGCGCGTCAACGCATTCTAATACGCTTCGTGCAACATGTATATTTGCGGCAATGCTGCGACCTTTGATGCCACAGGTTCGATGCAGCCCAAATAACTTGGCGATTACACTTTGCAATCTGCTGGCTAAAATCTTCATGAACACCTTGTAATCCGAATTTGTGAGGCTGATTGGTCTATAGGATCCCACCAACATACGTTTCCGCCATTCCAGCTCGACGTTTTGGAATCAACAAAGGCGCGTCTAGTGAATACGATGTCTTCGTTCACTCCCATCTTCCTTCTTCCCGTTACGGCGAGGTTAAGGTGTCCACCCAGATATGCGAGACAGATAGATTTCCTTTCCTCAAAAACCAATTTACCGACGAGCAACGTGTATAACCGAACTGGCGATGGCGTTCTATGGACTCCCTGGCAGCGTTGCAAGACGCTGTCGGGTTGACTCTTAGAGGCGAAGCCTAACATCTTAACAACGCATCAGTGACACAAGCAGCAACACCGCGCTTAAGGCTTTCGCCTCACCGCATTTGAGGTCAACAAAGTGCCCCGCGAATTTTTTAACAGCCTTTTTTTAGGTACCTTGCTATCCCAGACAGTGAAGTTGGAAAATATCCTCGGTATGAAGTTGACTGCAGTATGAGTTGCGCGAAAGTACTTACATGGTAAAAAATTTAGAATTAATGGGTAGGTACATTCAATGAACTTAAAGAAAGGCGCATAGCACTAGGGCGGCTGATAAGCCGTGTTTACATGAATGCGAGAGCAGCGCATCATATCAACTTTCTGGTGTACCGCACTCATGCAAACAGGGGAAATGCGCCTTGAAAATGCACCAATCGCTCAGGATGGGGCCGGAAAAACAAGTGCAAGTCTAAAGCAGGCGCCTGCTGGGGTGAGTAGAAACAGGTTTCGGTACGGCGCCTAGATTTGTGCGCCACCCCCCCCCCCCCCTCCTCCTACCTGGGAGCCTACATAGTACCCCCTAAGACGCATAACAAAGCATGCAGACTGCGCATAAGATGTGAGCGGCTACCCTCCTCCGCCGCGTGCCCTGGCCAAGAGCCCACTGTTCTCGCTTGACTTCGTGTGGTACATGCAGGCATGGAGTGCCCCCTCCGCGTGATACACTAGGAAATGCGATGCGCAACTGTGGTATTCATGTAAACGCGGAGCCCATGTTAGCGTGCCTTCGTTGTCGCCCACCTAAATCTCTTAAATCTACAGCAGTGCTAATGTCCCTTAACCTCTTTATTTAGGAAAAGCTTGGCAACTTCGCTTCGAAGCTTAGGAGCGGGGACCAAAAGTTTTAATTTTTGTTTATGTAACACATTTTTTCTCCGCTCCTAAACAGCTCTCAGTGCCATAGGCAGCCTCACTTGCCCTTGCACTCATCAAATGCCCATTAAGTAATGAATTTGGCTCTCTCGACTTGTTTGTCGTAGAACTCTATATCCGCTTCGATAAGAATATCATTTATAGTAACACTGACTTTGCATGAAAAAGAACAGAAAATGGTTTGGTTTATGGGGTTTAACGTCCCAAAGCGACTAAGGCTATGAGAGACGCCGTAGTGGAGGGCTCCGGAAATTTCGACCACCTGGGGTTCTTTAACGTGCACTGACATCGCACAGTACACGGGCCTCTAGAATTTCTCCTCCAAAGAACTTCTAGCCGCCGCGGCCGGGATCGAACCCGCGTCTTTCGGGACAGCAGCCGAGCACCGTAACCGCTGAGCCACCGCGGCGGCTGAACAGAAAATGATACATTGTGAAACGCAGCCCATTCACACGCAAAAGATCGCTTCTGTGCTTTTTCCTGACCCTGTCAGAGGAAGATTCAAAGCAACAAATTTCTTCCCCCTACACCACATACCGTAAAGACAAAAGACGCCGATTTTGAAAATTGTTGCCTTGAGGAATAAATCTGACCATAGCTCATTTTTTGATAACTTGGCTTGTTTGCACCGTTGAGTAAGTTCACATCATGGTTTGACGCAGTTGTTTACGAAACAAGGCATCTAATTGCAAATCAGAAACATGCGCGAATATAAAAAAACAGAATGTTTCACGATTTCATTGGAAGTGTCATGGAGTGGCATTGCGAATGCAGAGAAAATAGAGTACAAGTAGGCCCATGATTGAGGTGTAAAGAGGTGGCACTCCCAAAATAGGAATAAGAGCAGACAAGTAGGGCCATCGTTGGAGGTCTAGTGAAGTGGTTTTGGCATTATGAGGGCTAAATAGACAAGTAGGGCCATCATTGCAGGCGTAATGGATCGGCATTGCCAATAAGGGGGCTACAATCCACAAGTAGGGCCATCGTTGGAGGTGTAATGATGGTTTGGTTTGGTTTATGGGGTTTAACGTCCCAAAGCGACTGAGGCTATGAGAGACGCCGTAGTGAAGGGCTCCGGAAATTTCGACCACCTGGGATTCTTTAACGTGCACTGACATCGCACAGTACACGGGCCTCGAATTTCTCCTCCAAAGAAAGGTGTAATGAAGAGGCATTGGCAATACGGTGACAACAGTGGACATTTAGGGTCATTGTTGGAGGTGATATAAAGGGACATAGGAAAAAATTGAGCGGGGCGCTTTGTTCACCTAAAGTGCGGTGAGACGAAAGCCCTAAATGCGGTGTTGCTGCTTGGGTCACTGATGTGTGGTTAAGATGTTAAGCTTCGCCTCTAAGAGTGGAACGCGACAGCGTCTTGCAAAGCTGTCAGGGAGTCCACAGAACGCCATCGCCAGTTCGGCTCTACGCCTAGCTCATCATTACATTGGCTTTTGAGGAAAGGAATTGTATATGTCTCGCATATCTCGGTGGACACCTGAACCTCGCCGTAAGGGAAGGGAGGAAGATGGGAGTGAAGTAAGACACCGTATTCACTAGACGCGCCTTTGTTCATTCCAAACCATCGAGATGACATAGCGGAGTGGCTAGCGTGCTTGTCTCGCACTCTGGAGAGCCTGGTTCGATTCCCCAGCTCGACCAATTTCCTACTCGGTTTTATTTATCTGGCCTGACAAGAAGGATTAATTAGGCTAATTGGGTAATTAAGCAATTAACTATGCTCAGCCCTACTTACTTGGAGCATCACTATACGATCCCTTTAATTGGTTGCATGGTTACTAGCCAAAGTACAATTGGCCCCGTTTGAAATTCGCGCACTGTGACGTCATGACCGTTTGGACCAATGGAAAAGTGTGACATTTCTGTCGACAGCTCGTGCTTACAACTATGAGGCATTAAAGGCTTCCGCCTTATTATGGGGAGAACAGCAGATAAGTAGGGCCATTGTATGATATGACACTGAATGGGACTGCCCATATGGGGACAATGAAGTCAGCACTGGTCCTATATAGCGCCAGACATAGCCACCTCTCTCCAAATATTCGGCCAGCGGTTTGTGCTGCCTCGAATGAGATTTATTATATGTGAGTACCCAGATCATCGAAGGGAAGTGCGGGCAAAGAACATGTCAAACAACTACACAACAATCAACTTTGCGCTACCAAGACATCCGTAAAAGGAATGCGCTGCTTCTGCAGTCAGCAGTTCAGATGAGGAGCACAGAGCCTGTCGAGAAAGATTTTTTGTTTTTGTTTCTATAAATGCGAAAAGCAAGCAGTACCAATCAATATTTGTTTCCGTTTGGAGTGTGTCGCCATTAGGTATCATTGTGAAATTCCTTGGGTTAGGATTGACTGCCAGCTGCTTTTTGTACAGGTGTTCCGCCATAAAAACTGCTGGAAACAATCGGAAGACACGTATAAGCTCCACTTCATAGATATGACGCGATAGCGTTCATGAGTTTATGCCCATGCATACAGAACTGCTCATTCCCAACTTCCTCCTCACAGGAGGTCCCAGGAGTCCGCGCACCTCTTCTGCCCGGCGAAGGCAGGCGCCGACGGGGCTTCCTCGACTCACGTTGCTTTTTCCCAGAAACCTCTCGCGATAAATCACTAATACAACAGCCACCTGTAACGGTGCTGAGCGTGCTCACATTCCAGTGCGCAGGTGCGCTGTGATTACGCCACAAGGTCACGTGACCCAAGTGTCGCTCCTAGGCTGCTTCACCGCTGGGTGGCCCGCCTCCGCAACTCGACGCTGCCCTATTTTTGCTGGCAGCACCGACGCTGACAACGCTGAAAACGGCGACTCCGATATTTCTGGGCACCGAGGCCTTCAACGCTTTCGCGTTAAAAGAGCATTCGGGCAAAATCGTTTCACTGGCTGTGTGCCGTGATGTGACCGGACTCAGCCAGGAGGATCAAACTGCCAGCATGGATTGGTACGGACTGTTTTGCCGGCTGCCGGCGCAGTAGTCTCCCTATTCCAAGCCCTGAACGCGTCTACACTGCACGGAAGAGCTCGTATTATTATGCAAAGAACGCTATGTAGCCGAGTGCAATACCTGGCGGCCGCATAAATGTGGGGAGCGTCCTGACGCAGTTTTATCTCTCTGCGGTGGACAGGCTGGCGGCAGTGTGCCACTAATGCGCCAATTCCGTGCCGGGCACGGACGCAGCATTTTGGGGCGGCATGAATACCAAATTTTGTCTGCCGAAGATCGAGGTACACGTCGGTGGCTGCTCCCCGGCTACTGTCAGGTAATACCAACCACTAGCTACCTCTGCACACCCTGAAAACGAGGAATTCTGTCTTGGTTTAACGCCAAGGAACCCAGGGTAGCGCCATGTCGATTGCAGAAGACGCTACCCCGAGCGTTAAGTCGCACCCAGTTTGAGCTTAGCTGTGCTTGGTCCCGAGGAAAGCACGGCAGACGGCTCTGCCAGTGGTGTCGTGCGGAACTCACCGGTTTCGTCGGCTTGACAGGAATCGCCGAGTTGGATGGGTTGCGTTGGGCGTACATGACTTAAGACAAAATCGCGGTATTCAGAAGAAACCTGATTGTGGTCTAGCTCAGCACGAGGGCGCGAGAGAGAGCAGGTCTGGTGACTACTTCTTCTTCTTCACCATATGAAAATGGCACATACCCACGCGGGGGGGATTGGCCAAGGTACGGTGACTACTTCTTCTTCTTCACCTCTTTAGGTACGGTGACTAGCCGCTCGTTCTTCTTTCTCCTCAAAATAACCGCCGTGCCTCAGAAGAAAAAGAAATCATGGATATTTTTATTAATTTGGCCACACTAGTAAAAGCCATCGGGAAACAGAAGCACAAAAATTCTGGAAAAGTGCATTTTTCAACGGGAGGCTGTTTATGAGCGGAATATTTGCTTATACGAGGTCTGTTAGAAAAGTATCCGACTTTATTTTTTTGCGAGCACTTGATGGACATGAAACAAGCGCGCTTGCACCAGCCGACCTTGAACCTTCGTGCGCATGTACGAATATTTTCCCGCCTGCCGATAGCGTCAGTCACTGGGACGCAGCGTTTGAGTGAAGCAGTGCGCAGTGCTCTCGTCGGTTTTTTATTACAAGGAAAATAGCGGACCGATAGGAGCAGCGCTACTGCATCAAATTTTGCCAGAAACGGGATGACAACCAAGTGGAAACTGTTCGGAATATTCAGTGTGGCTTTTGGTGAAGATGCTATGAGCAGCACAAAAATTAAACAGTGGTACAATTGGTTTAAAAATGGCCGCACATCGGCAGAGAGCGAGCCACGCTCCGGTCGGCCATCAACATGCCGAAATAACTAACTAGGTCATTGTCGAAGTGAACGCTGTGGTGACGCGGGACGGTCGTGTGACTACCTGAGAAATTGTGGAAGAGGTGGACATCAGCAATTTTTCTGCACATTCCATTATCCCCGAAGGTTTGTCCATGGAGCGAGTTGCGGTGAAATTCGTGCCGAAGCTGCTCACGGCGAGCAGCTTCGCGTTGAAGTCTCGCAGGACATGGTAGATTCCACAGATTCCACAAACAGTGACCCCGACTTCATAAACACCATAATCACTGGTGACGAGTCTTTGGTGTACGGGTACGACCTGGAAACCAAATGGCGGTCGTTACAGTGGAAGCCTTTCATGTCACCGAGACCAAAGAAGGCCCGCCAAGTGCGCAGCAATGTCAAAGTGATTCGACAGCTTTCTTTGACTCCCTCTGTGTGGCACACCACGAGTACGCACCCTAGAGGGTCAAACAATGACCAAAGAGTACTATAGGGACGTCCTCCGTCGCCTACTTGGTGCTGTGCGGCGCAAGAGACCGGAGTTGCGGTCAACTGGAAATTGGCACATCCATCTCGAAAATGCTCCTGCACATTCTTCGCACTTGAATCAGACTTTTTTGGTGAAAAACCAGACTCCCGTAGTTCAACAGACTCCTTACTCTTCTGATATGGCGCCCGGCGACTTCTGGCTGTTTCCCAAAGTCAAGAGGACATTAAAAGGAGCGGGATTTCAGACAAGGGAGGACATTTTGGCTGCAACGACAGCTGAGCTAAACTCCATTCCGAAAGCGGCCTTTTCAGAATGCTTCCAACAATGGCAGCACCGCTGGGAGAAGTGTGTGGAGTTCCAAGGAGATTACTTTGAAGATTATTAGGTTTCCAACGCTCCAGTTATGCAAGTTTTTTTTTCTTCGGCCAAAGGTCAGACACTTTTCTAACAGACCGCGTATTGTATGATTCCACCATAACAATCGATATACCCGCAGACGTCCGCTCGGCATGGCAGCATTTTTTCTCTACCAACCTTATTGCTAGGTCAAAGCCGCTTCCTTGTGGCAGTCTTAGCTACTATGTTCGAGGGATAGAAAAAATTTAAAAGAAAGATTTTGCGGCGCATTGGGAAATTAAAAAAAAAAAAATACGGATTATTTATCCTGGTAAGGCCAAATGCGAATTAGGTGCGCTAGAACTTTGGTTTTCACTTCGGTTTCGGTTTCGAGCCGAGGATCGGCTTTCAAGGCCTAGCAGACTTCAGGAAAAAATCGCCGACATTCGGGCTTCTTTGTGCCAGCGCACTAAATTGTACGAGGCCACTAACCTCCGCGTTAAGTGCCTAACGTTATAGCATTAATGCGCACACATGCGAAATAGGTCATACCCCAAACAACCACCGATATTCTGAGGATGGCCACAAATTGTCATGATGTAAAATATTATTCATTCATTTTTCAATGTCAAATGTCAGTATGTCGATATTCACAAAAGATCCTCGTTCTACCTTTTAATGTCTTGCAGCCTTGCAAAAAAATAGCGGTTGCCTGTGCCGCCTTTGCTGTACCAGGCTTCATTTCGTTCTAATGTTGATGAGGATAACACTCCTATAAAACTCCATCACAAAAGTGCCACTCACATTTCCCTGTGCAGCAAAGCACCGGAGCTAGCTGAGCCGAATACAGCATTGGTCACGTTACGAGAGAATATTTTATCGGCTTTGAGGAAAGAGAAAATCACGTAATAAAATTTCATACACAGGTATGGCATGCGGCGTCACTCGGCTCTTCTGCTTGCACAGATTAGGTGAATGAGGCGCAAGCTCAGCACGAAACCACCAAACGGGTGACCGGGGAGTGGTCCTTTAGCGCCCAGCTTTCACCGATCGCAAGCCAGAGAATGGGTCGGAAACAAACGTTCTCAAACGAAACTAACTCTCAAGCTTAAACGGCGGCTCGGGCTGACTGACAGCGGTCGACGCCCTTTATAGTAGGCGCGCTCCGCATCTGTTTGCAACTGTACAAATTCCTTCCCTTTCTCGCGCTGGTGCGCGTCTTCATTGGTCAGGCGCGGAGACCGGCTGCCGAACCTTCTAGTTCTCTCTCCCGTTGCGCCGCCGCCGGCGCGCGAGCGAAGTCGAGAGGACATCACTCAGAACGCTCAAGGCTGCGCCCTCTCAATTTTTAGTGGCTATTAATTAGTAATAAAAAATAAAATTGAAGGAACAGATGTTGCTAGCCGTGGCATCTGCAATCCAAGCCTGAAGCACCTGGGGTGCGGCTCGAGGTAATAAAAGAAAATGGAGAGGAAAGGGACGAGGGAAGAAAGGGGGTAGCGATAGTAGGGGTAGGATGGCAATATACACAATGTACAAGTACAGGATATGAAAACAAAAATAACTGTGGAGTGCTGCGCAGCGCAAGTTGTTGAGAGTGCGCGGGCGTGCAAATTGCGTGGTGGGGGGGGGGGGGGGTGGCTGGTTGCGGCCCACGGGATGACTTTCAGGCCACCACAGATGCGTTTCCCTACGCCAGTGAGAGCATCGCGCGCGAACATTGTTCGTGACGAAGCGTACGAGCACGCGCACACTGTTCTGACTCTACCCCCCCCCCCCCCCCCCCATAACTCTTTGTGTGTTCCCATCACATCTGTATCTACAGAGGCCATTCCCAGAGGCAGTGCGTGGTTCTGATATTGTGGTCTTTCTCCGTGCACGCGCTCCCATGCGACCTTACAAGAAAGGTGGAACCGAACACGAGGTTCGCATTCGACTCCTGGATTCCACGTACCTCCACTTATGCCTAACTGCCACGACGTGTTTTTCCGGAGTTCCCCTTAAACGGCACCCAACGCAGCAGTATTGACCCTGCGACTTAGTGTGTGCCTCTGCCAGGGTGACATGACTCAATGCCTGCTGCCACCTGCGGAGACGAGCGTCTGCCATTCAACCGCGCCTCGCTCTTTTGTCAACAGCGGGGTGACGCCTAGCAGGTGTTTGCCTTTGGGGCATTTCCTTGAAACAAGATATGGAATCCACCTGGCCGGACGGGACACTTCTGGGTGTCCAAGTGCCTCATCCGAGGAAGAAGACGAAGCGGGAACGACCTTGGAGCACCCAGACGAAGTCCCTAGGATTGGTCGGAAAAGGCGAGAAGATCTCGAGAGGGTCTATTTAAAGCGCTCGACACGTTCATCGAGAGCGATTCCCTGAGCGATTCCTTCAGCGTTTCCCTGAGACTTCTCAGCTTTTACCTCGTTTGTCATTGCTTGTACGAGGGGGTACCCAAAAGAAACCGGACTATATTTGTTGGTCGGCAAAGCTTCTGTGGTAGCGCGTTTTGCCACTACGAGCGCATAGAACGAACATTCCAGAGTCAGTAAGCCGAGTACCGTCGTTGAAGGAGGTCAGACTAGTTTAGGCACAGTTTTAGAGTGACGACTCTTTTGTGTGAATGTCGTTTTTGCAATGGCTGATGTTCGTGAACAGCGTGCGCCGGTGAAATTCTGATTTTTGCTTGGAAAAAGTTGAAAGGAAACTCTTGAAACATTAAAAAAAGACGTACAAGGACGATGCTATGGGGACAACTCAAATGTTCCTGAATCGAATCCTGAATCAAAGCAACAACCATGACAATGAAAAACTTCAAACTCACCTCGCCTCAAGAAAGCTCGTCAGGTGAAACCAAGCCTCAAAACAATGCTGATTTTTTTTCGACATGAGAGGAGTCGTCCATTGAGAATTTGTTCCGCCGGGGCAGACAGTTAGCTAGGCTTTCTACTTGGATGTTTTGAAAAGATTGGGCAAAAGTGTGCGGTGGAAACGGCCAGATTTGTGGCGGTCGGGTGACTGGTTTTTCCATCATGGCAATGCCCCTGCTCACACAGCCCTGTCTCTGAACAATTTTGGACCAAAAATGGCATGTCCCCTGTTCTTCAACCCTCATACTCTCCCGACCTTGCCCCGTGCTACTCTCTTTGTTTCCTAGAATAAAAAAATATAGGTGAATGGAAAGCGTTTCGCTGATGTTGCTGATGTGAAGAAAAAAACGACGGAGGCACTGTCAAGAATCACAAAAGATGAATTTAAACAATGTTTTCAAAAATGGAATGAAAGATTCGACAAGCGTATCATTGCAAGTGGGGACCACTTTGAAGGAGATTCTAGGTTTGTGCTTAAAATGTGAACAAATAAGTTCAAACAAAAATAAGTCCGGTTTCTTTTGGGTACCCCCTTGTAAATAACTTTGTAAATATGTGAATACAGTTTTTCCTTCACTTCCCCTACTCCCTGTCTCCGGCCCACGTTCCTTCCTCTGTCTGCACAGCAGCGGTGCTCCTGGACCCGATGCCTGGTGGAACACGCTACAAGCCCGGCAAAACATATCAACTGGTTGGCAGCGGTGGGATCGTCCACGCTTGGTCCTGGCTTCAGCAGTGGTGAGCGCTTGACTTTCTTTAAGAATCTGCCAGGTTAATAACTCTGGAAAATTTATCAGTTCCTTTAGATTAATCTCCGCACTTGCTCGCTACAGCATTTCACGTAGCAGCTTATTTTTGAAAGTCCTCGTTCGAGAATTGCCATGGATTTGAGCAAACTAAAGAAGCCAGAGTTGATGTTGCTGTGTGAAAAGCTGGGTATTGAGATCAGGAAAAGTCACGGAAAGCCGCAACTGATTGAGGCTATTAAGGAATGTGGTGCTGAGGGTGACAAAATTTGGGAGACCTCGGAAGTCTTTGAGGAGGGAATCAGGAACGGTAAGGAGGAAGCCGACAGGGTTGAAAAAGAGCGCAAGGAGGAGGCCGACAGGGTTGAAAAAGAGCGCAAGGAGGAGGCTGACAGGATAGAAAAAGAACGCCTTTACCGTAAGGAAGCCGCTAAGGAGGAGGCCGACAGGGTTGAAAAAGAACGCAAGGAGGAGGCCGTCAGGGTTGAAAAAGAACGCCTTTACCGCAAGGAAACCGCTAAGGAGGAGGCTGACAGGATAGAAAAAAACGCCTTTACCGTAAGGAAGCCGCTAAGGAGGAGGGCGACAGGGTTGAGAGAGAGAGAGACTCTTTAATGAAATGCAGAGAATTTAGCCGGCGTTTAAAAATCGCTGGCATGCTACTCTGCGTAGGAAGGGGAATTTGGGAGAAAAAGACAGAAGGAGAGCAGCGTGGAAGAGGTAAAAGAAAAAAAAACGAAGATAAGATAAAATGCGGCCGTGAAATGGCTACTAAGGATGCAATGGCGAGTATTGATGTAACCTATCGAATGATGGAGCGCATAGTCCGACAAATGGGCTGACGAAGTTCACTGCATGAAGAATGCATGAAGGTAACGTGCAAGTGAATTTAGAGGTTATCAAGATGTCCAATGTCTTTTAAATATGTAAAAAGAAAGTTCATTGCAAGTCTCTGTTGCCTGAAGCAGGCTAAGGGACCTAAAACTTTGTCCATTGTTAGGGGCACTGGGCAGAGCTTCTGCATGCAATCTTCATAGTACGCACGCTCGTTAGCATACGCAGGGCACACAAGTAGGATATGTTCCACAGTTTCTATCGAGGCAGGGTTGAAAAAGAACGCAAGGAGGAGGCCGTCAGGGTTGAAAAAGAGCGCAAGGAGGAGGCTGACAGGATAGAAAAAGAACGCCTTGACCGTAAGGAAGGCGCTGAGGAGGAGGCCGACAGGATTTAAAAAGAACGCAAGGAGGAGGCCGTCAGGGTTGAAAAAGAACGCCTTTACCGCAAGGAAACCGCTAAGGAGGAGGCTGACAGGATAGAAAAAGAACGCCTTTACCGTAAGGAAGCCGCTAAGGAGGAGGCCGACAGGGTTGAAAAAGAGCGCAAGGAGGAGGCCGACAGGGTTGAAAAAGAGCGCAAGGAGGAGGCTGACAGGATAGAAAAAGAACGCCTTTACCGTAAGGAAGCCGCTAAGGAGGAGGCCGACAGGGTTGAAAAAGAACGCAAGGAGAAGGCCGTCAGGGTTGAAAAAGAACGCCTTTACCGCAAGGAAACCGCTAAGGAGGAGGCTGACAGGATAAAAAAAGAACGCCTTTACCGTAAGGAAGCCGCTAAGGAGGAGGCCGACAGGGTTGAAAAAGTACGCAAGGAGGAGGCTGACAGGATAGAAAAAGAACGCCTTTACCGTAAGGAAGCCGCTAATGTGGAGGCCGACAGGGTTGAAAAAGAACGCAAGGAGGAGGCCGTCAGGGTTGAAAATGAACGCCTTTACCGCAAGGAAACCGCTAAGGAGGAGGCTTACAGGATAGAAAAAGAACGCCTTTACCGCAAGGAAGCCGCTAAGGAGGAGGCTGACAGGATAGAAAAAGAACGCCTTTACCGTAAGGAAGCCGCTAAGGAGGAGGCCGACAGGGTTGAAAAAGAACGCAAGGAGGAGGCCGTCAGGGTTGAAAAAGAACGCCTTTACCGCAAGGAAACCGCTAAGGAGGAGACTTACAGGATAGAAAAAGAACGCCTTTACCGCAAGGAAGCCGCTAAGGAGGAGACTGACAGGAAAGAAAAAGAACGCCTTTACCGTAAGGAAGCCGCTAATGTGGAGGCCGTCAGGGTTGAAAAAGAACGCCTTTACTGCAAGGAAACCGCTAAGGAGGGGGCTTACAGGATAGAAAAAGAACGCCTTTACCGCAAGGAAGCCGCTAAGGAGGAGGCTGACAGGATAGAAAAAGAACGCCTTTACCGCAAGGAAGCCGCTAAGGAGGAGGCTGACAGGATAGAAAAAGAACGCCTTTGCCGCAAGGAAGCCGCTAAGGAGGAGGCTGACAGGATAGAAAAAGAACGCCTTTACCGCAAGGAAACCGCTAAGGAGGAGGCTGACAGGATAGAAAAAGAACGCCTTTACCGTAAGGAAGCCGCTAAGGAGAAGGCCGACAGGGTTGAAAAAGAGCGCAAGGAGGAGGCCGACAGGGTTGAAAAAGAGCGCAAGGAGGAGGCTGAGAGGATAGAAAAAGAACGCCTTTACCTTAAGGAAGCCGCTAAGGAGGAGGCCGACAGGGTTGAAAAAGAACGCAAGGAGGAGGCCGTCAGGGTTGAAAAAGAACGCCTTTACCGCAAGGAAACCGCTAAGGAGGAGGCTGACAGGATAGAAAAAGAACGCCTTTACCGTAACCGTAAGAAAGCCCGTAAGAACGCCGCTAAGGAGGAGGCCGACAGGGTTGAAAAAGTACGCAAGGAGGAGGCTGACAGAATAGAAAAAGAACGCCTTTACCGTAAGGAAGCCGCTAATGTGGAGGCCGACAGGGTTGAAAAAGAACGCAAGGAGGAGGCCGTCAGGGTTGAAAAAGAACGCATTTACCGCAAGGAAACCGCTAAGGAGGAGGCTTACAGGATAGAAAAAGAACGCCTTTACCGCAAGGAAGCCGCTAAGGAGGAGGCTGACAGGATAGAAAAAGAACGCCTTCGTCTCAAGGATGCCGATGAAAGGCAACTTGCTCTAAAGCGATTGGAGTTCACACAAATTTTAGAGGCGAAGCGCGCCGAGAGGAATTCGACATTAAATCAGGAGGTTTCTGTGCGAAAAGAAATTAAAATCGAAGATCTTCTGCAGGCTTCCAAAGTAACCCGCGTTCAACCCTTGGCTAATTCGGAGGAAGATAGTCGGGCGCGCTTTCCTGTAAACGAGAGAGCCACGGGCTCCGCGATAAACGCGCCGTCGATTAGCCCTCCCTCAGTCAAAAAGGAAGGTTCTAGCAGCACAAACAAAATGGCTAGGAAGGAAAAGGCTTTTAAACCTATAAAGCCGATCGTCTGTTTCCGGTGCCGAGAGCCCGGACACCTTGCGATCGGCTGCCGTAAGCCAAGGGTTGCCTTTGCGTTGCCAGACAATGGGGACAACAACTTTCAACTCTTGCAGCCTTCCCTCCGGGAATTAACAGTAGCCGGTAAACTGCGTAATGTTCTCCGCGACTCGGCTGCCACAATCGACGTTGTCGACTGTGCAAATATGAAGCCTGAAGATTTAACAGGCGAGTATCCCTGTAAATGAAACCAGCGTGCCTTTGCCAACTGCCCGCGTCGCGATCGAGAGCCCGCTCGAGGTGCTTCTGACCGAGGCATAAGTCTCTCAAAACCTGCCTAAGCAGTCTCCCTCAATTTTCTCTAATCGCTCGGATGTGCTGCTCAAAGGAAAAGGTGTTAGTGTTGAAGATAATGCTGCGCAGGTCCTCACCAGTTCGAATGCTCGAGAATTCGCAGCGCCAGCAGAGCACGCTGGTGAAGAGGGCAAACATGGCCCTGTAAGCCTGATAAACTCAAACGGCGGTGAGCTAGAGCAGGCTCCATCAAAAACTGACGATGGGACGAGCGTCGGCGACTTAACCCGTGACGGTTCCGTGATTGCTATGACGCACACGGGAAATCAACAGCGAGGGCTTCCACAGCGCGGCAGAGCACAGAGGTGGCCAAACGTGAAGTGTTCGAGGACGAGAACGTTCGGCTCATGTTGACTGCTCGACTGAAATCCGAACCGCGTAGCCACCCCAATTTGGCACCTCAGTGCTCAAGAGTTCGCACATGCCCCGTGGGAACACAAGCCAAGAGAACGCCACGCGCGAACCCAATCCGAGAGAGACGGATACGCTGGCACTGCATTCGCACTCGTTCGTTCCCTCCTCGCATTCTGCTTTCTGAGCGTCAGCCAAATTTCAAAACCGCGAGACTTGGAAGAGGAACAGTTAAGGGTCCCAAGATGAAATTCCTAGCCTTGTGTCATGTTGCACCTGCTAGAGCAGCTATCGGACTGCGGCCGCGCACGAGGCGGCTGAAGAATAGGAACCACTAAATTCCGTGAGTCGCAACGCTGTTTGTGGGCGGATTCGAGGAATAATCGAGTTTAATGCTTTTTCTCTTTAGTTCATTTAACTCAGAGCGAAATTTTGGAGCTTGGCATTGCGGGACTCAGTTTACATGCGTTGCAGAAAAATGCGAGGTAATGGCAGCGCTGCATGGCCTCAGCCGAAGCTTTCCCGTGTAATGCCCTTCCCTGACTCCCCAGACGTTAATCCGCTAGGCAAATTTGCATTTTCTTTTTTTTTTGCTTTAGCGGAAATCATTTTTTGCCTGTTTGTATGTGTGTTCCGCAGCTCCACCTTCTCTTTATGCTCTCACGGGAGGCGGCTTTCTGTGACATAAACCGTGCTACTGCACCCTTCAAAATCTTAAGAATTTTTCCTCCATTTTGGCTAAACAAGCTCTGTGTATTCTGGTTTGATCACACTTAGAAACTTTCGGAGGAGGACGTAAATTTCACGCGACAGCTCGTTTTCTCGACAGAGGCTTTGTTGACCGAAAACAGCTTGGCAGTTCTTAAAGCAGTTCTTAACTTTGCTGGTTGAAACCGTTACAGCTGTCAACGAACCAAGAAGAACCTTTGGGCCCAGCTGTCACCAAAAGGACACAACTCCAGGTCTCTGCGCGCCGCAGCGTTGGCTGCAACCACTGCGAGACCTCTTCGGGCGGGGGGCGTGCTGTTGTGACTCAACCCCCCCCCCCTAACTCTCTTTGTGTGTTCCCGTCACCTCTGTATCTACATAGGATATTCCCAGACGCAGTGCGTGTTTCTGATATTGTGGTCTTTCTCCGTGCACGCGCTCCCATGCAACCCGACAAGAAAGGTGGAACCGAACACGAGGGACGCATTCGACTCCTGGATTCCACGTACCTCCACTTCTGCCTAACAGCCACGACGTGTTTTTCCGGAGTTCCCCTTAAACGGCACCCAACGCAGCAGTATTGACCCTGCGACTTAGTGTGCGCATCTGCCACGGTGACATGACTCAACGCCTGCTGCCACCTGCGGAGACGAGCGTCTGCTATTCAACCGCGCCTGGCTCTTTTGTCAACAGCGGGGTGAAGCCGCAGCAGGTGTTCGCCTTTGGGGCATTTCCTTGAAAGGAGATATGGAACCCACCTGGCAGGACGGGACACTTCCGAGTATCCAAGTGCCTCAGGCGAGGACGACGATGAAGCCGGGTGACGCCGCTGCAGGTGTTTGCCTTCGGGCGTTTCCTTCAAACAAAATATGGAATCCACCTGGCCGGATGGGCCACTTCCGATTATCCAAGTGCCTCAGCCCAGAAAGACGATTAAGCGGCGAACGACCTTGGAGCACCCGGACGAAGTCCCTACGATTGGTTGGAAAAGGCGGGAAGATCTCGCAAGGGTCTATTTAAAGCGCTCGACACGTTCATCGAGAGCGATTCCCTGAGCCATTCCCTGAGCGTTTCCCTGAGACTTCTCAGCTTTTATCTTGTTTGTCTTTTTTTGTAAATAATCATGCAAATATGTGAATACAGTTTTGCCCTCACTTCCTCTACTCCCCGTCTCCGGCCCACGGTCCTTCTTCCGTCGGCACTGCGGCGGTGCTCCTGGACCCGATGCCTGGTGGAACACGCTACTAGCCCGGCAAAACATGTTGCTAGCCGTGGCATCTGCAATCCAAGCCTGAAGCACCTGGGGTGCGGCTCGAAGGAATAAAAGGAAATGGAGAGGGCAGGGAGGAGGAAAGAAAGGGGGTAGCGATAGTAGGGGTAGGATGGCAATATACACAATGTACAAGTACAGGATATTAAAACAAAATTAACTGTGGATAGATGCGCAGCGCAAGTTGTTGAAAGTGCGCGGGCGTGCAAATTGCGTGGTGGGGGGGTGTGCCTGGTTGCGGCCCACGGGATGACTTTCAGGCCAACACAGATGCGTTTCCCTACGCCAGTGTGAGCATCGCGGGCGAACATTGTTCGTGACGAAGCGTACAAGCACGCGCAATCTGTTCTGACTCTACCCCCCCCCCCCCAACTCTCTTTTTGTGTTCCCATCACATCTGTATCTACAGAGGCCATTCCCAGAGGCAGAGCGTGGTTCTGATATTGTGGTCTTTCTCCGTGCACGCGCGACCTGACAAGAAAGGTGGAACCGAACTTCCGGTTGTCCAAGTGCCTCAGCCGAGGAAGAAGACGAAGCGGGAACGACCTTGGAGCACCCGGATGAAGTCCCTACGATTGGTCGGAAAAGGCGAGAAGATCTCGGGCGAGTCTATTTAAAGCGCTCGACACGTTCATCGAGGGCGATTCCCTGAGCGATTCCTTCAGCGTTTCCCTGAGACTTCTCAGCTTTTACCTCGTCTGTCATTGCTTGTAAATAACTTTGTAAATATGTGAATACAGTTTTTCCTTCACTTCCCCTACTCCCTGTCTCCGGCCCACGTTCCTTCCTCCGTCGGCACAGCAGCGGCGCTCCTGGACCCGATGCCTGGTGGAACACGCTACTAGCCCGGCAAAACATATGAACTGGTTAACAGCGGTGGGGTCGTCCACGCTTGGTCCTGGCTTCAGCAGTGGTGAGCGCTTCACTTTCTTTAAGAATCTGCCAGGCTAATAACTCTGGAAATTTATCAGTACCTGTAGATTAATCTTCCGCACTTGCTGGCTAAAGCATTTCACGTAGCAGCTTATTTTTGAAAGTCCTCGTTCGAGAATTGCCATCGATTTGAGCGAACTAAAGAAGCCAGAGTTGATGTTGCTGTGTGAAAAGCTGGGTATTGAGATCAGGTTGGTTGGTTCCCGGTCAAAAAATCCTTCAAAGTTCCTTCAGGGAGCCAACAGGATTCTTGACTGTCACCTCTACATGCACCTGAAGGTCCTGAAGGAATCTGCATGGAGGCTCTGTTTGCAATGGCGCGACTCTGTCGGTGCTGAAGGCATCTCCGTCAGCAGCTCTGTTTGCACCGGCGCGTCTCTGAAGGTGCTGAAGGGATCTCCGTCAGCACGTCTGTTTGTACCGGCACGACTCTGACGGTGCTGAAGGCATCTCCATCAGCAGCTCTGTTTGCACCAGCGCGTCTCTGAAGGTGCTGAAGGGATCTCCGTCAGCACGTCTGTTTGTACCGGCACGACTCTGACGGTGCTGAAGGCATCTCCATTAGCAGCTCTGTTTACCGGCCGGCGTGGCTCTGACGGTCCTGTAGAAATCTGCATGCAGCGCTGCTCTGTCTGCGGGCGACGTTAGCTTCGACCGTCACCGGTATAGCTGCGAATCGCCTCGGGAAAGTTATAATACTGGAAAGAAGCTTAATTGTACGTTTTAATCGGTTTGTGTAGCACACATCTTGTAGTACCAGCACAGCCGCTCCCCGGTGAAGATTTATTTGACCAGAAAGCAGCTTACGAAATTAGCGGGGACATATCTGAAACACACGTACGTATGCTCAAACATATACAATATTCGTGCAAATTGCATGATTCTTGCAAGCACGCATTAATGAGCTGCGCGCCCTTCCGATAGTGCCTGAAAATTCTTTGCACAGAGGCCATGAATCGCTGTAGAGCTCGCGCTCTCGATCATATGCTTAGCTTTCAAGGATCATCCGGCCGGCTTCACTCGATCCTGGCTCATTTTCGGCAAAGATGTACACATATGGTTCAACAAGGGGAAGCTTTGGGCCAGTTGGTCAGACATGTTGGGGAGGAGGAATAACCGCAAACTTGACAGGACTGAAGATCGAGAAGAGGACAGGACGAGCGGTAACTAGCAACTGAAGTTCATTGAAAAAAGACATGTTGCAGCAAAGGTTGCATCTGCGCATAGCGTACGGGAACTAAGATAGTGACACGTGGAACACACAAGATAATTAATGATATACATCGAAACGAACAAGAAACGAACAAAAAACAACAAAGAAATGCCCGTCACAGGTTTAACAGAAACCGGGTCTCTTTATCTAAAAGCGCCACGGAAGGCTCACTCACACACATATCAAGCCCAAGTTTGCGCATGTGTGCCGCCTCTAAAATCTCTCTTTCGAGCCTCGACCTGCCCCTTCCGATGATGGTGGCTTTGTTGAACTGTGGGTAGCAGCCATCGCATTCTCTGCAGTGTCTCGGCAGATTTGCGCCATTATCAGGTTTCAAGGAGCGGAAGTGCTGTCGCAGCCTATCGTTTAGACATTGACCTGTCTGGCCAACGTATACTCTGCCGCATCGCAACGGGAACTGGTATACCACATCAGTGGCACAGTTGACATATCTGTGCTCATGCTTCGTCGTGCACGCGACCCTGCGCTTACCTTCCGCCACGCGCCCGCAGAGCTGCGATAGCTTGCAAGGGGCTGAAAAAACAATTTGAATGCCTTGCCTACCTGCCACCCTCTTGAGGTTATGGGCCATCTTGTGCACATAGGGGACAACTTCAAGCGGCCTTTTGTCCAGAGGGATCGCCTCCTCTTGGCCACGCACCTTGTTCCGCAGTTTCCACAACAGAGATTCCGCCACTGCTTGGAGAACGGGTGGTGGAAAGCCTGACTGCAGCAACTTATCCACTTGGCCCTGAAAACTACCTGCAGCTTTGTGCTGGCATGACTTCGAGAGAGCTGACCTCATACAGGTCATGGCTATGCCTCTCTTAATTAGTTTGGAGTGGCAGGAAGAGAAGGGTAACACGGCCTTTTTTGAACGCGGCCTGTAGGCCCAGCACACGTGGTCATTGGAGCTAAAAGAAAGCTGCAAGTCTAAAAACTGGATGCACTGATCTTGCTGTTTTTCAAGAGTGAAGTTTAAGGAATGGGAACAATGCTTGAAAACCGCAAGTACGTCCCCCGCGACTGTGTCATGACGGGCTTCGTGGTCAACATTTAAAAGGACTAAGAAATCATCCACATATCTAAAAACCTTTTTAACACCAATGTTGGCAGCGTCAAGCTGAAGCTGAAGCTTGCGGTCAAACTTAGCAAGGAAAATTTCACACAGGACCGGCGCAACACAAGATCCAATGCAGATGCCCCGTTTCTGGGTGTACAGGTTCCCCTCAAATTTAACAAGGGTTGCGCAAAGGTAGTACCTTAGCAACTCTAAAAAACCGTCTCTGGAGACACCACAATCATTTTGGAAAGATACAACACCTGAAAGATCAATCAGCTCGCTGACCGCGGAATAAAGTTCGTCGTGCGGAATGGAATAAAAGAGCTCTTCAAGAGCTCTTCAGTTTTTAGACTTGCAGCTTTCTTTTAGCTCCAATGACCACGTGTGCTGGGCCTACAGGCCGCGTTCAAAAAAGGCCGTGTTACCCTTCTCTTCCTGCCACTCCAAACTAATTAAGAGAGGCATAGCCATGACCTGTATGAGGTCAGCTCTCTCGAAGTCATGCCAGCACAAAGCTGCAGGTAGTTTTCAGGGCCAAGTGGATAAGTTGCTGCAGTCAGGCTTTCCACCACCCGTTCTCCAAGCAGTGGCGGAATCTCTGTTGTGGAAACTGCGGAACAAGGTGCGTGGCCAAGAGGAGGCGATCCCTCTGGACAAAAGGCCGCTTGAAGTTGTCCCCTATGTGCACAAGATGGCCCATAACCTCAAGAGGGTGGCAGGTAGGCAAGGCATTCAAATTGTTTTTTCAGCCCCTTGCAAGCTATCGCAGCTCTGCGGGCGCGTGGCGGAAGGTAAGCGCAGGGTCGCGTGCACGACGAAGCATGAGCACAGATATGTCAACTGTGCCACTGATGTGGTATACCAGTTCCCGTTGCGATGCGGCAGAGTATACGTTGGCCAGACAGGTCAATGTCTAAACGATAGGCTGCGACAGCACTTCCGCTCCTTGAAACCTGATAATGGCGCAAATCTGCCGAGACACTGCAGGGAATGCGATGGCTGCTACCCACAGTTCAACAAAGCCACCATCATCGGAAGGGGCAGGTCGAGGCTCGAAAGAGAGATTTTAGAGGCGGCACACATGCGCAAACTTGGGCTTGATATGTGTGTGAGTGAGCCTTCCGTGGCGCTTTTAGATAAAGAGACCCGGTTTCTGTTAAACCTGTGACGGGCATTTCTTTGTTGTTTTTTGTTCGTTTCTTGTTCGTTTCGATGTATATCATTAATTATCTTGTGTGTTCCACGTGTCACTATCTTAGTTCCCGTACGCTATGCGCAGATGCAACCTTTGCTGCAACATGTCTTTTTTCAATAAACTTCAGTTGCTAGTTACCGCTCGTCCTGTCCTCTTCTCGATCTTCAGTCCTGTCAAGTTTGCGGTTATTCCTCCTCCCCAACATGTACACATATCATATATCAATATTGTACGGTAAACGTTGTCTCGTAGTGAACTTGACAACTGATGCGTACAACCAAGCGGTTCGCATAACTGAAGTACTTCTGCGTTTCGTGCGAAGCATATATATGGCCACCCATGCAAAGACGGCCGGCCGCTGTTCGGCTTTGCTGACTTTTCTTCACTCGTCCTCGGCGCAGACGTTTCCAGGCGCACGGCATAAACTACGGCCAGGTGAAAAAAAAATGTGTGTTAGCTGCGCAGTTAATTTTAATCTAGGGAGAACCATCAATTGAGGCGAATGAATTTTTAAAAGGTGCTAGCTGCACAATTAATTCTGGCTTAACGCGTTTGTGCGCGTTGCGCGCAAAAAGTAGAGCAAATGTGGTATCGGTACGTACGTTGATCATACTTCATACTCAAAACTGATTAGGTTCGACCTTTCCGTTATGCATATGCTGCGCACCGCGTGCAGTGAACCCGCCCGCTATCAGGGCAGATTTGCCTATCTGATAGCCAGTACACGTACGCATGTTTGTGTGCGGCATACACCGGCCAGGAACTGCGCCAGTCGGAATTAACTTTTTCTACTACGCATAGCCTTCCCTCGATCCTCGATCATCCTTTCAGCAAGGTGGAGACGCTGCATGCATGCTCGATCGTCCAGAGCTTCCTCGATCGGGCAACGAAACCAGTGCCCATATTTTACGCGGGGGCGCGTGCCCGCACCGATTTTCGTAGTCACGAGGAATTCATACGCCAGCGCACCTTTGAGTCGGGGATTAAGGTGACTGAATGCAGCGCACAGCGCTATAAGCGCGGCAAAGACGTGCAGCGAATTGCTCGCGCTGAACGACAGCGCAAATATTTTTTTTTCCATGGCGCGACGTTTCTGTTTAAATAATTTTCACCAAGCAGGAAAGCGCCCTGCACTTGCATTGACTGTTGAAGACAAGCGCAGTGAGTACACTGAAGTCCCCTCGAGGCATCTGTGTTGTCATGAGAAGCCGCACAACTCATGTGCGGCTCTCCTTCAGTCTTTATCTCCCAAATTCCCCTCCCTACGCAGAGTAGCATGCCAGCGATATTGAAACTCCGGCTAAATTCTCTGTATTTCATTAAAGAGTCTCTCTCTCTCTGGCGATGTGTATCGTTGAAAACATTAAACTCGCCCACCTAGCACCGCGATGTCAAGTGAACATATTCCTTGACGCTGGATTCATGATCTCTATGCAGTTAATTCCCAGCCCCTTGTATGTCACACTAAGTGAATGGGGATTAACCATCACAACACACCAACTGGCCAGCTCCACTGGCTGGAGGACCTTCTTTGAAAGGCATTTGCGTAAAAATTCTCCGTATCACTGTAGGGTATACGGCAACTTAATTGACAGCAGTAACAGAATTTTGGTTCCCGCAACACACCCATGGAACATGTAACGCTGCATCAAAAATAAGTGCAGCCAGTTTTGAGGCTTTGAGGTTTTGAGGATTGTTCTCGCAATCACTCTCCGAAGGTACCATTCCAGACGACTGGGAAGTGGGGAAGGTCGTTCCCATCCACAAATCAGGTAGTACTGATTCACCTCTTAATTATCGCCCCATTTCATTAACAAGTGTACCGTGCAAAATCATGGAACATGTCATTTACTCTCAAATCATGCAATTTTTGGATTCAAATAATTTCTTCCATCCATCACAGCATGGATTTCGCAAGGGGTTCTCCTGCGAAACTCAACTAGTCATTTTTCTACATGATATTCACGCCAACCTTGATACTAACCTGCAAACTGACTCCATTTTCCTAGATTTCGCTAAGGCATTCGACAAAGTACCTCATCAACGCTTGCTTCTTAAACTCTCCCAGTTGAAGTATACATCCGAACATAATTGCATGGATTAAAGCTTTCCTCACGCATCGCTCTCAGTCCGTCGTCATTAATAACCAACTTTCCAACCCGCTTCCAGTAACCTCTGGCGTCCCACAGGGTTCTGTTCTCGGTCCTTTGTTATTCCTCATATATATTAATCATTTACCCCAGCATGTCTCTTGTCACATCCGCTTGTTCGCCAATGATTGCGTCATTTATCGCTCAGTGACTGACCATTCTGACCAAGAATCCCTTCAGGCAGACCTGCGCCATGTGCAAGACTGGTGCTCGCAGTGGATGATGATGCTCAACTCTAACAAATGCAAGTGCATGTCCTTTCACCGCCGTCGAAATCCTCTTGTTTTCAAATACACAGTCTGCAATTCCCCAGTTGACCTCGTCCAGTCATATAAATACTTAGGAGTCACCATTTCTAATGATTTATCTTGGCGTTTGCACGTGACTAACCTGATATCATCTGCTAATAAAACACTAGGTTTCTTAAAACGTCACCTACGGGAAGCCCCACAACACGTAAGACTACAAGCGTACATCTCATTCATTAGAACTAAACTTGAATACGCATCACCCATCTGGAGCCCTTATCAAGAATATTTAACACACGCTATCGAATCTGTTCAAAACAGGGCTATCAGATTCATGCACTCCTCATACTAGTAGGACGTCAGCATATCATCCCTCAAATCGCAGTCAGGTCTAGCTAATCTTTCTAGTCGCCGTCGCATAGCCAGTCTTGTCCTGTTGCACAAGTTCTTTTATTCACCACTAAAACAAGAACCATACATTTGCGCACTTCCACAACGTAGGTCCCGCCGCATCGGTCGATCATTCTCTTCCAAGTTTTGCGTCCACGAGGCCGTACCACTGTTTTTGCCAACTCATTTTTCTCTCGTGCAGCAGGTGACTGGAACGGCCTTCCCCATAATATTGCTGCCCTAACATGTTCATCATCATTTTCAGGCACTGTTGATTGCTGCATTTTGTAAACCCCACCCCTTATGTAACGCCCTGGAAAAGGGTCTTTAAGGAAAATAAAGTGATGTGATGTGATCTACAAACATGATTTATTACAAACACTAGGCCACAACAACAAAGCAGAGGGAGTAATAAATGTTGGACAGGAACGTGCATTATTCTTTACACTTAAAAGCTGCAAACATTTTAAACACATGAAAAAACAAGGATGACAAAGCATCATACTATCAGGCTGCAAGGCCAGGTATATCCTTATGTCTAGAGACCAGATTTTAGGCAAATGCCTATTTTATTCAAGGCATCATAGGCGCACCATTTTTACATATGAGCATGAATTAGGCGTTCACGACATGTTTAATACACATTTGATGGTGCCTATAAATGCCTATTTTGGGCGTCAGCGCCTATAAATGCCGATTTCCAACGTTGGTGCCAAAAATGCGCTATTTTGAAGAAAATGGCCCAGATATACGTTGTGGTTTTGTTTTCAGATTCTCTTTGTTTTCGAATCCATTTCGGTTTCGAGTTGAACCCACACATGGCAACATTAAATGACTTCGTCACTTGGGTGTGGTGAACACTACTCCAACGCCGACTGTGAAGACAATGTCAACCACATCAGCCAAAAATATCGAAATAACCTTTTTCCTGTTTCTGTCATTTTGTAGTTACAGCTTGTAAACTCTGGCCGTTAAAATGGTAGTTGACCAGATGGTGCTACATTTTGGAAAGTACATGAAGTACGTAAGTTTCGTCCACATAATTCCCAATGGGTTCGAGTTGACTGCAAATTGTTCCATAAGCTTGGTGGATAAAGTTTAACTGGATAAAATTTGCCATATTGGTAATCTGCCTTATGATCATTCCTTGTGCCTCATCTGCATGTCATCCTAATCAAATAGCCTTTGGCGGCAGTTTTCTTGGAGCAGACCGCACTGGACAGCTGAGCCGTGCCAGTGGTGCGTGCATATTTAACACATTCATGCACTCAAACAATGTTTGATGCTTGTATGAATATCACTCTTCTGGCGTCACTCCTATGTCATATTATCTCAACCCTTCAATCGAAATGGTTTCCTACAGGCACACTCCTGTAACATCCGTTGGTGTGGAGCGTTCCTTTTCAGCTTACAAGCTTGTTCTCAGTGAGCAAAGGCACAATTTTGAGCCCACCAACATGGAGACGTTGCTTGTGTGCTGCTGCTTTCGTGACTTTAGCAGTGATTACTATATGAACGGTATTTATTTATTATGAATCCCCAGTGGATGTACGTAGGCCCGTACTGAACTATATAATTATTTTCGGCATATAAAGCATCACCAGCACTAAGCGGCTACATTTTTAGCATCTCGTACTTGTGGTTTCCAGACCCTTTTAATAGCAAGCACCATTTTAAGTCCGCGTGACTTCCGACACTTGGAGCCACTAACTATAAAACGCAGTTTACACAAATGGCGACACATTTATTAATGTTAAAGCACCGTGCATGCCTGCAATAGATAAGTTTAATTCCTATGAGGATGACTCTGAACACATGTAGGATGCTTTAAAGTCACATTTGCGTCAATTGCTAAATGCATGTCCTCTTGATTTACTATTGTGCACGACAAGAAAATTGTTTGTTTCCAGGTATGCCAACGCATTTTAAAAGGCTTTGTAACCATCTCTTTTGCTCTGCTGAAGCATGCGTGTTGTACGAAAAGCTTCACGACAGCTTTAAAAAGAGTGCTTCTAAGGTTCGCACACAATGGTTAAGATCTCAAATCATTCCGGCTGTTTTTACTTTATGGCAGATATTGCGTGCTGATGTTCGGATCTGATAAGTGCAAATTTGATGCAGTTTATAGTGCCTATTTTTCTTTATAGGTGCCTAAAATCAAATCTTAACCACCTATTTTTGGCGCCTAAAACATGCCTTCTTGGTGCCTAAAAATCCGGCCTCTACTTATGTCTTATAAATCCCATCAACATACTTTGTCAGCATACATGGCAATGTGTTCTCTCTTGCATTATTTGCACTAAATACTTTGAAGCATAAATGTTCCAAGAATAAAAGAAACTTTGAGATTAATGCAATATTTTCACGTAGTTGTGATGGCTGCAGTTTGGCAGTCAGGTAGACAGCAAAACGGCTTCCAAAAAAACACTGTTGGGCTCTTTCACACCCACAAAGAACTGAACGGCTTGGCAGCGGCGTAGCAACAAGCGTGCTTGGCGGTCGTCCAAGACAATGCCTGCCGCTTGTGGCCGTGCTGAATTTATAACTGACGACAAACTTTTGACAATGTGACAATATGGAGCAACCTCCCGTCAAAATCTGAAGATTGGTGTAATTGCTACTAACTGCAATGAATTTCATGGCCACAAGTTCGAAAAAAAGTTAAACACACTGAAGAGCTACCTTAAAGGAATACAAAAATAAAAATACACTGAAACTACCTTCATGAACTGCACATCATACATCACTACCAGATCAATCTCTTTCCTTCTGATTGGGCACTTCACACAAGTATGAAACCTTATTAATACTAAAGAAAACACATTGCAGAGACACATCATCAAGGGAGTGCAAACAATTATTCTGATCAGCCGGTGGGTGCTGACACTGCATGATATGTAGGACATCAAATACAAGTGGTGAAACAAGAAGCCTTTGGGAGTGAAAATATATACAGCCTGCAATCTCATAAATTCCAAGTACATAACAATATGAGCCGTCTACCATTTTAACATAACAAGAGCAGGTCTTTTTTGGAGTCGAATAATCCGAACTGTGTATAATAATGCTGCCAATTTGTGCTCGAAGGTACCTAGACATCTGAGGAATGCAGCCAAAGCGTGAATTGAAAATCATTTTTAGCTGCTCGGGAAATGAAGGAACAGGGTGTGGCACACCTAGAGCACATGTCTGGTAGCTGTTTGTGTGCTGAGCGCCAATATTTTTCTTGGCAAAAGCCAAATGAGCTGGCAGCTCCAAATTTCTTTCCAAGCTTCGATAGCAATGCTGCATTATGCACCGTTCAGCGACCTGCATAGGCACTAGCTTGGCTGCTGACACAAGCCGCAGTGCACGGCCAATCCCATCTTCAAAAGGAAACGTGGACACACCCCATAATGGGCCAAACATGCACGTAGCCTTAGAAAGGTGCAGCAGCTGGTGAACATTATATGTCATAGCTGCCTCACCATAGAGGCTCGCTGCTTGCTGTACAAAAGACAGCAATAACATTTCAGCTGCACATATGTCACCCTCGCTTACAGTATCTTGCAGCAACAAAAACACTGCCTTTACAAGGAGCACAAAGTGTACCATATATGGCCGAGGAAGCAGATCTGACAAACATGGGATACAGTAGAACAAAAGCCAGTACCGCCATTCTGTTGCCTTCCAGTAAGCACGTTCTGAAAGGGGTCGTGCTGTCCTTGAAAAAGTGATGGGAGGCCTAAAAGTGCACAGTCGAGAGTCCAAAAGCCTGACATGCCGTCCAATGTAGAAGGCTGAGCCGGTAGCTGACAGCCACAGTTCAACCAGCTGCTTTGTCACACCCTCAAGGACACAATGCATATAGTCTGGTGGTAGGCCCCAGACAAGGTCAAGGCCTTTCAGTTTGAGAAGTGAAGATGGCCCCTTGAATCCCTCAAATGTTGCATCCGGTCCCCTTGCTTGGCGCATTGCTTCTAGCACACGTCCATGTGTCCGTTCACAGGTTGCCTGGCCATGAAAGAGGTACTTGACCGTGCCTGCAAAAATTGCATAGTTCGCACTTTCCTTATTCTAATAATATATGGCTTGCAAAACTCAGCCTGAACCTTCCACTTGAATCGGAAATGAGACCCAAATGTAATGCATACAGGTACCGCACATAAATCTGACAGCCCAACACCAAATACCAACCCAAATGCATTTGCAATATTATAAATGCATTGCGTTTATTCAACAGTGCATTCACCTTTTTGAACGTGATGGTCTACACTGGGAACAGTACTCGAGTGACTTAACATCAGGAAGTAGATCTATATTCGTGAACCTGTTTAAATGTTTAATTTCCTTGCTTTAGTTTCACCTAGCATCCTTCATGATACCATACTGACACCTAATTAATTGTCAATCAATATTACTATGGTCACCTTAAGAAATGGACCCACATTGAAATAGTCAATGAAACTTACCATCAACGCATGTACCTTCCTCAAGGCACCAGCTGCACCCATAATACCCGTTAAATTGCTTTATATTCAGGATGGATGCTCTTGCTGGTGAGTCCACACAACACACAACTGCATGTACTGCAGACTTCACAATTTTTCCTGAATGTGACCATACAATTTCTCCAATATTGTTCACTTCATCAACGAACCTTCGCATAAAAATGTGCATAGGTGGATGCTCCTTCGCGAACCACAGCCCTGACAGCGTGACGTGCTTCCACCGAAGTTCCATGGGCAGTTCGTTCAACATGATCTGGATAGGCCAGATTGAACTTTTCGAGGACTCAAACACAGGTGCCCCATCAGTGTTAAATGTGAGTGTGACATCACTCCATTTCATATTGAGCTGTCGCCGAATACTTTTATAGAGGTCACCGTCGGTCACATCTCTGTAGATTCCCGGCTCTCGGATCTCTGTTGAAAGCTTCTGCAGATTTTCAAAAAGAATGGAACTCTAATGCCTGATTAAATCTGTTAATTGTTGCTTGAGGTCGAAAATGAAAAAACTTCCCATCCATATTAAGCTTTTAAGATTTTTCTTTAAGTTGCAGCCACCACAAGTTACTTCACTGTTGTCAGGAATTTCATGGGTGGTGCCAAGATGCTCATGGCAATGCTGGCAGAATAAATGCAGCCTTAGTGCCTGTTTCCTTTCTTTCCACAACTTCCGTAGCAAGTAGGTAGACGGTGGCATAACTGCTTCTCCAAAAAGGGCATTCAGAAGTGTCAGGAGGCCTTTAACCTGTGACCAGGTAAGCCCTGCTGTCACAATGTAAGCCAAAATTAACAGCAGTGCTTGAGCTTTAGTTGTGGACTGATGTGGCAGTGTTTCCTCCGAGAGCTTCCTAAGGTATACGTCAAAGTCATCAGAAATGTTTGAGAAGTCTGCGCCCTCAGTTTCATTTTCCTCGACATCACTGTTTTCTTCCCTGTCTTCATTAGCACCCCATTCCACACATTCTTCGTCAGAGCTGTCTGTGTCTTGGCCATCACTGGCAGAATCGGCACTGTCATTTTCATATGTAGGAAGCATTTCATGAACAGCATCATTCTGTGCTGTCCCTGCCCAGCTTGGACTTGAACCCTCACTGTCATCAACACTTAAAGATTCATCTTCATTGTTTTCGTGCTGGCTTGAGCCAACAGCTGCTTGGTTCCAATTGTCCTGCAAATGAAAATATCAGTGATTCAAACATTTCTATCTTCACTGAGCAAATTTCATTTTTACAGCAAACAGCACTGTAGTACAGCTTGGATACAAAGTTGCTTTGTTCTCCTTCAGGCGTGCACAGATTATTCAAATTTTTCTCCTCAGCCATCCACTTTTTTCGAAAATCATGCAAACCTTAAAAGGTTTCATATGGGGAAGCTGTAGCCATGCTGACAGCCAACCCTCCTGTTGAGGAATGAGCAATTTTAGCTGGCTCTATACAGCATGAAAATGCCACTCTCCATGGGGAATGCATTTGAAGGAAGAAAGACAAAAGAGCACAAGAGATAAGGAGGAAGTGAAAAGAAAAAGCAATCAAGGGTGGTCACAGAATTAGGTGCAGTCAGTAAAGAGGTGAGAGGAAAACTGATTCTGAATTCACCAAGAAAGTCAGGCAGACCTACTGATAGAATGCTGCAGTTTCTAATGTTATAATGAATTCAGCATGAAGCTTAAACCCTAAAATGTCCGCGGAGTAATGCAATCATTACAAAATGGCTTAAGAGTCATGGAATACAGGGCACAGAAGTGGCAGCCAGATGTGCTCAAAATTTTCTCTTTTCGTTTACTGTCTCCCATTCTGCAGAATACCACTCTGTCTCTGGGAACTTTAGTAAACATGCTTTGTGAAAATAATGTTGAGTACATGAACCTGCCATTAAACTTAAATTTTCTGAACATTTCCTGAGAGGAGCACTCAGCTAGTTATATCAAATGAGTCAGTGACTTCAGTCCGAATGCCTTGTCGTCCCGAGTATAAGTTGGTCCTGTTGACTGCAAACAAGTGCACGCTGTTAGTACCATAGCCCCAATAGTCGGGTACAACTTAAGAACGCTGCGGCTTTTCCCCCCTCAAAGGACCGCTTTCCAGCCAATGGTGTCGGCCCATGCAATTCACATGACACTGCTAGCATGACAATGCAGACAGCTGTATGGCACTGCTGATAAAACAGACCTACCTGAGCAGCACCTGAAGTCCTGGCTCTTTTTATTGCATTGGCCAGAGTCTGCCTGGGAACTTCAACGCTGGTTCCCTGCTCGAGGTAGCGCCGGTAGCGTTGTCGCGGCTTTCCTGGCATCGCGATATTGCGCAGCTGAAGCCACCTCGGAACGCCAGTTTTGCGCGCTTTTATCGCATGTAGTACTACAAGGCTACAAGCCTCTCCAGAAAGAGCAAAAAAAGAAAATGAGTGAATAAAAATATTAATTTGGCTGTGCGCGGCTTGAGTGGCTTGAGCGAAATAAGCGCAGTAGAGCAGGCAAGCAAAAAGCTAGCTAGGTGAGAACTAGTTTAAAATATTTCCGAGGCATCTCGTTCGTTCTCAAAGGTGCGGCGGACGCCACTGTGGCGACTGTAGCATAACTGTAGTAGTCTGGCAACACTCTAGTATGGCAACACTGGTATAGTAGACGCTGGGTACGTCTCGCGAACCTCTGCCGCGCATCAATCCACCACCTCGTCAAATAGTTTATAAAGGGGGTCGTGCATCAGTCATGCCGCAGTCTTGCCATCTTCTCTGAAAAGCGTTTGCAAGATGCACGCGGTACTTTTGAGAAGCTGCAAAGAGAAGTTTGCCAATGCTTATATCCCCAATTGTCCCGCAATGTATTACCGGTGACGACGAATCATATCTAGCTTGTCCGCTCGTCGCGACTAAGCACATCTTACATGTACGAAGGATACGCGATCATAAATGCAAGTGATGACGTAATGAAAGAACCCAAAAAGTCGCACAGACAGCGTCTTCAGGTCCGGTTGTGGGCGGAGAGCACCACCGTCACTCGCACCAAGTCGCGTGTGCAAGCGACGCAACAGGCAGCAGATATATTGCGCATTCGCTGAGGTTTCGCCCGGCTAAGTGAAACAGTAGTCACCTCGTTCTGGTCGTAATTTCTGCAAGTGTTTTCCTTTTCCAACATCTTCTTTTACATTTTATTAAACCGCTACGAATATACGCCTGAGTCATTTTACCGTGTGCCAAACAATGTTAGGCAGCTACGAAAGACACAGACTCTGTCGGTGTATGATATATATAACTGTACTGTACGAAGATGATGAGCCCGGGGAAATTAATTCCCGCCCCAGCGGGCCGCACTTCTGTGCTGGTTGGTTGGCTGAAACATATTCTTACAGTTGCACATATTGTTCGAGGCACTTCGGTTGTGGCGGGCGCGTATGCCACCGTTTCAGGCGGACTCTAGGCGAACGCTAATCTGGTCACCGCCAACTGCCGTAAAGCGTATATGTTGCATCGAGCCTTATGTGCCACAAATTCCTGGAGCTTGTCCAGAGCAGAGCGACGATCGTGGTCTCTTGTGTTGCTGAAAGATCCTTTCTTCGGGCTCACTGTTGAAAAACTCCTCGGTTAGCGCAGCGGCTAGGAGGCGAGTAGTTAATTCGTGTGACCCTCGGTATCTCCTCCGCGGCGCATATATGGGTAGGACGCGCTTGCTCCTGAGCACGGAGACGATGAAAAGACGATTGAAAGATATGTGCTGTGCTATGGCCACTCGATTTCCCTGGCATATAAGAGGCATATATGTGAACAGACTACACGCCTGAACTATGTGAAATCGCATCAAGTCCTGTTTATGTATGGCTCACGTCGTTCCAGTGCAAATGCGCGACCAGCACTTAAAATTAGAAGGGTACAGTAAGCAATATGGAAGGGAACACGTGGCCTCCGCACTTCGCTGCCACCGACAGATGACGAGAATGGTCAGCACCAGGGGAGTGCTCGGAAAGAGCAGCCGGCCATGCTTATATTTGCATACGCCTTTACCACGGATTTTCGCCGTCTGTCCGTGGCAGCGCTTTGCGAAGCGCGGGGGCCGCGCTCTCGTGTTCCCTTTGATATTGCTTCCAGCTGTACGTCAGTTCTCTTGAACTCTACTGAAAGCTGTGAGCAATTGATATAGCTCGATCATAGCTGCATCAGCGCGTTTGTTTCCCGATAATGACCTAGCATATGGCATATGGGATCCACTGAAGCCGTCTGCAAGGAATAGACAGCACATTGCGTCTGACTATAGCTGTTTGCATATGGCACTTCGCAGTTGGCTTCATGCATATACGTGTTCATTTGAGTTGAAGAGCTTTTTTGGCGAGTACGGTCAATTGCATTGCCGTGTGCTGGCGGGCGGCCTCTCTTATCACGATCACACTCTCCAATATATGTACAATTCCTGCAGGCGCGGCCGCCTTCAGCTACCATCTGTAGCAGAGTAGGAAAATGCTGGTATTCATGTCTTAGAAACCTTGAACCACATTTGCACAAATAGGTATGAGCTCTGAGAGAGGCAGACAAGAGCGGCGGTGATGAGGAACAGGGGCTGCGGTCCACATCTAGAGATAACTGAAGTAAAAATGAGGAAACGACCGCGCTGTTCGTCGCTTCGCTGGCTTCGGCATGCATGCCAGCCTGGCCAATGTTACCAGGACGGTTTTGGTTTGAGTATCCTTGCAATCTCCGGAACAGTGAGTAACAGGTGAATTGCAAATGTATCACCAGCAGAGTTCTAACCTATCTCATATGCAAATCGTCAAAAGGGATAGGAGCATTTTGTCTTTATAGTCACGCTAACGATGCTAGCGACGTTGGTATGTGACGATATAAAATACGGCGCGACAGTCGAGGACGAATGAGACACAAAAACGACAGGACCTGCGCCGTATTTTATACCGTCAATATGAACCAACTAGCCCGCACAAGAGTTTTACTGGTATGTGACAACTGGCGCGGTGTAGTTGTCCTCGCGAGGTAAAAGCATGGGTAAAAGGCACACACCGCCGCATGCCTTACTAACCTCGTCATATAATCAAAACAAACCACCATCTTAATTCATGCTGGCTGGCATCTAAATTGTAAAAAATCAATACAATAACAATGTTGTAGCTGCTTTGAAGTCACGCTAGCGACTGTAACTTGTGGCGGCTGCTGCCCTCATGTGACAAGGCAGTGGTAGCTTTTAGCCGGATTTCGGTTTCGGTTTCGCTCTCTCGCTGTACGAGCAACTGCGCGACCATCTGCTTGTGTTCACTGACGGCTCCGTGGTGAGCGCAGACTGCTCGCTCGCCGCAGCGTCCACCGTACCCGAGCGACGCGTGCGCTGACTGCGGCGCAGTGGAGACACTGGAGCACATACTCCTTCGCTGTGCCGCGTCTGCAGTGCCGCGTCGCGAGATTCTCGCGGCCTGCAGGGCTCTGGGAATCATCCCGGACAGTCTCGAAGCGCTCCTGTGGCCGCGCGGCAGTGCGCTCACCTGTGACAGAACAATGGTGAACCTCTGTCTGTTCATCGAGCAGGCGGGCTTGACTTCCCGCTCGCTCTCCACCAGGTAGTGCACGCGTGACACGAACGCTCCGTGGGCACCCCGGCCGCTAGTGCAGTGCGCCGCGCGCGCGATTAGTCCGAGACAGGACGCTACGAGCGCGCGGCTATGTGTTTACTTTTTTGTACTTTTTTGTGTTTACTTCTTTTTGTAAGTGATTGCGCGCAGTAGCCGGGAGAACCGCGCAGGGGCAGACGTAAAGCCGCGGGCACTCTCTCTCGACAGCGAGAGAGAGAGAAATACTTCACTGCTGCATTTCACGTCGGAACCGCGTATGTGCGCGAGCGTATTCGGCACGACTTGTGCCGGGCCTATGTGCGGGCCGAAGTCCGCCTGAGAAATAGAATCTTGCGCAGCGCGCCGGAGCGCTCGTTAAACACGTCCGTCCGCCGTGAGCGCTCTGGAAGCCGCTGCGCCCCTTTTTAGAGGCTCGTTTCTTCGCCTACTCTCGAGTTCTCCGCTTATAGCATGCGCTGAAATAAACGTTCCGTATGAGTATATAACGACGAAAGGAATTCCTCTCCATTCTCTTTATGAACCACAGTTGAACAGTGACGAGGTCGCGGCCGCACCCTTTGATGAAAAGTTTACCTGCAGTTTTCTACAGTGCACCCAAAAACTCAAGAGTGCAATCAACAGAAGTGTTGAGACGCGAAGCCTTCAGACAACCTCGAGCTCGGTACGCATTCCGCCAAAGCTGCAACACAGGCGCTGCGCTTCTGCGCTACATCGGAGCACGGACGTTCACTAAAAAGCACCGCCGGTTGGCAGTCTGGTGATTGTGGAGGTCCCATTTCCCAAGAGTCAGTGCGCCCTCGGCAGCGGCTGAGGAGGATGGCTTGCAGAGGCTGAGCGCACTCTCTCCTAGTTCTCTTTCCATGGATGCTGCGGTCCCCGCACCACGCGCCGTTCTGCCTTGATCTCCTTCCTGTGCTACGCTCGCTTCTCTTCGGTTGTTCCCAGGCGCTCGATCGTTTCATTTGCCACACTTTTGACGCGGCCTGACGCAGACATGTTCGTGCTAGTGGAGTATGTATGCGACTCTACGCTTGCAATACTGCAGCACACTGACGTCGAAAATTTCAGTCCGCAAAATGTAGCGGATTTTGATGGGGCCGCTACATACCAAGCCTACTGGCAAGGCAATGATACGACCGAGGGCGGCTATTACGCTGCAAAGATTCTTCATTTGACCGGTAAGTGACGCATTATAATTTTGTTTTGTTACACTTCTGGGTTTCTTGTGTGCAAATTAAATTACCTCCAGTAGCTCTATATCGTGAAGAATCCTTGATCACGGCCCCGCCGCGATGGCTCATAGTTATTGCTCGACTGCGGTGCCCGATCATCAGGATGCAGTGTAATGTTAAAAAAGAAAAACAATTCTAGCAAGTGAGCACAACAATACAAGCACTGTACAACCTGTGGAATATACATTCTTCTGTTTACTGCTTTCACTTCATTTATGCATTCCATGATTAGCATGCATGTTCGGCTAACATGTAATTTATAGGACATTGAGTTCAGCAAATAACTCTGGCCACACAATAGTTGCATGACGCTCATTTTAGCTGCAGGTGTGCATCTTTTCAAATTTCTAATAATCTCGAAATTTCCAATAATCTACAGCTTCGCAGTCATCGAAAAGTCGTTATAATGAAGTGCAAGAGAAATCTCTCACGTATGCTTAATAAGCCAGAAAAATGCGGTAACATGACTTGTCGAATCTTCCTTGCTTGCTTACCAGCCGCAGTAAATGTGTTTTCAGTATATTAGTTCTTTTCGGCGCATGTGTGCAATTCATTGAAAACACATTAAGAGCGCAGTCAGTACAGTTCCAAGTGCACGTGCTCAAATGTTTAACCTAAAAGTGGACGAACCTGTACTTTATTGTAGTACAATTCTGCGACCTTGGCAAGTGACTTTAGATGTTGCATTTATGGCGGTGATGGATCACTGCTTCAATCAGCGAAACATGTGTCATGATCGTCTTAAGAGAGAGTAGGAATGCTGCAGTGTTTTGCTATCTCAAGCACGTTTTTCTCTTTCAGAAACGGATGAAGAAATGAAGAACTTCACCGAAAAGAGGCGCAGGAGACCTGTGCTGCCGAACTGTGGAAAAAGAAAAGGAAAGGACAAGGTACCGTGACTGCAGCATGTTTGCCACAGTTGTTTCATTTATGCCTTAATACCTCTAAATATTGGCTGAAGGCTTCACTTCAACAGGCACCAGATTCCTGGCCTTGGGGAGGGATGACAGTAGCACTGCTTTTGCAATTAAATGTCCATTATGCGCTTGTGCTTATTCAAACCAGAACTTGCGATTAAGGCGTTTTCTAAACTCACCAGCGCAGTCACCTTCACTTTGCCAATACCCATTCTATACCAACAAGCTGCTTTAGTCAAAGTGCTCACAGCAACTGATGGGAGGTTGGTCATATACTATTTTCCTTCCTTTGTTTGTATGGTTTTTCAATGTTGCTGCTGTTTTTTACGCCAATAAAGTCATCCCATAGTACAGTGGCAAGCTGGGCTAATTGGTGGTTGTCCAGCTTGGGAATGTGGTTAGTGCGCTAGGGAACAGACAACAGAAGCAGAAGTGGACAGGATGCATGCAAGCTCACAGCTGAGCTGTACTTCACGAAAGATGACCGAGTCAGTTGTTGTCTTCAAGTGCTGGAGACGCGCTGTCAGTGTGCTGCCCATACAACACCTTGGGTGCATGAATTATACCATTGGAAAGGGGCTGGTCTTGCCTGTTCTGTTGGGCAGCACAAGAATGGAGCACAAGCAGGACTTTCCTATTTTTTTCGACAAAATGATCGGACTCAACAAGCCACTTGGTGGATGCGTCACCTCTTGTCCCGACACCTTGTCTAGACTTGTGCTTAGTGCACAGTTCTCAAACAAACAAACAGACAAACAAAAAAACAGAAGAGCACCGTACAGGGCTTTGTGTCATGCCTGTAGCATATGCAACCATAGCTCCCAGAGCACTGCTCCTTGTGAGGCTTACCAATGAAAAGCGGCAGCTGCCAGTTAGTTCATTGCTAATGAACAAAAGGATGGTGAAGGGAAACCGAATGCCGTTTACTCCAGTACAGTGCATTGCCTTTCATGGCATGTATTTTTGATGGCTGCATCAGATAAAAAGTTTTGCACATATCTCCGTTATTTTTTATGGCTTCCTTAGGTAATGACATTCGTTTTGTGGAACGGGGGGAAGGGGTTGTCGTAAAGCCTTGAAGGCATTTGTCGCTCTGGGCTCCTGCAAGGCTGCAGCTGAGTTTGCGCAGCGCTTCCTCATTCGCGTTAACCAATTTGTGGGGGACACTGTTGTTCATTGCATCTGTTACATGAATGATGGTGAGGTAGGATTGTAGCTTGTTCATGGCATGTGCTTATGGTATACAGGATGTTTCACCTAAGACTTTCTGCTATTTTTAAAAATGGTCTTTTTGAGCGAGAAGAGTGCTTTTGTCAACATAACATTGTCAGCAGTGTAGTACATCAGAATACAGCTTAGACGTGCTGACTACCAGGCTGGTTTACTAATTTTAAACAGTTAACATTTTAATTATTACTGTTGAGCTCCTTAATTATTGAGAGGCATGTAGCCCACCGTAAGTAATATCCATTTCACTTTTTAGAATTTCAAAAAGGCAGTTGCCTCAGCGCTGTGGCCTTGCAGGTTTTGGCTGAATCATACCAAAATACATGTGCTTTTGAGAAGCTTTGAAGCAAAGCAAGCTCTCTATTGCATGTAACATGTTGAAGTAGCCAAAATTTGTGATGCCACAGCATCAAGGATAACCACATTTTCTAAAAAGTGATATGGATATTACCTGTGGTGGGCTACATGCGTCTTAGTATTGAGGAGCCTAATAGTAATAGTTAAAAGGCTAACTATTCAATATTATTTAACCAGCCTGCTACTTAGTACTTGTTAGTTGTATTCAAAGAACTGCACTGCTCACATTGCTCTGCAGAAAAAGCGCTCTTCTAACTCAAAAAACCTATTTTTAAAAATTGCAGAAAGTCTTAGGGTGCTTACATGAGGCGCCCTGTACAATGAGTCGTTCTGATTTAATACTTTCAAGGAGCCAACCTAGAAAACATGTAAATGGACTGCAGTGGCATGTTGCAATGTGAAATTATAGTTCCTTTTGATAAATCTCAAATTACAGGTACCACCATCAACAAAGAAGGTGCGCAAGGAAGTGCAGCAGAAGCACGAGCGAGAGCTGCTGCACGACCTGCAACAGGACCTGCAGCAGGACCTGCAACAGGACCTGCAACAGGACCTGCAGCAGGACCTGCAGCAGGACACCTTAGGAAACACCTGCGCAGCGCTAAAAGAGCAGCTGCGTGCCATGCAGGTAGAGCTCACTGAGCTCAAGCATCGCATGGCTGAAAGAGCTGCCGTTGACGCTGCCCCTCATGACACCTGTGCATGCACACAGGAGGTGGAGGAATTGAGGAAAGAGGTGAAGGAGCTGCGGGCTCTGAATGCAGACCTGCAGAGGAGTCTGACCCAAAAAATATTTGCATGTGGTGAGTGCATTATTTGGTTATATTTTTTGGTTACCAACGTTAGCCACTCTGCAACGTGGACAAAATGTGCATTTACATAGTATGTAAATGCATGCAAAAAATGCAGTTCAGTGTGCTGAAGAACAACTTACTTCAAAGTTCCCACTACTGTTTCCATTTGGCGTCTGTCAAGAACTACACAGTAGTGGTGGCATGTTGCAATTAGGGGTAGGATAACGGATTGGAGATAATGGTGGTAGGGTGTTCAGCATCAATTTTAGGCTCTTGTTGCAGCAGATGTGGCCTATTTTGTGATGTTTCAGAAAGCAGAGTTATCTACGCTGCATCACTCGATGTGCGGGTCAACTCAGGAGCCCATGGGCCGACTCAAAGGAGAAAGGCAAGTGTGCTTTCTTGGAAAACATTCATGATCGTGTGCTGTTGAAACCTAATTGCAATTGCTAATTGCAGTCAGGCACCTACAATAAGTAAAAAGGGTAACGACTAGAATTTAGTAAATCACTTAAGTGCCTAAGTCATCGACTATGCTTATAAAACGACTATGCAAGCAGCGGTGTGAAATTGCATTTGCTGTAGCACCTGAGACAGTTTGCTTTTTAGGGATCCTTAACGTGCTGTATGAAGTCCAAAAGTGTATCTTAATTAATTCTACCTCTCTCACAGCGTTGCTCCTAGCAATGCGATCTACTAGGAGCCAGAGTGGCTCACTGGATTGGGCTAAATGCAGTGAAAATATATGGAAAATAGAATGGAAAAACTCCATAATGCAGTAAAGGCAATTGTGAATTGCGACTCCTTGTTTGGTGGGCTAAAGCATTCGTCATGTTGGTAATGCATGTTGTAGAGCCCTCGGCAAGTGGATCCTCAAGGGCTGCAAGCAGCATCAGCCGCCTGGACCATCTTGGTGAGCACATTTGCTTGTGGTGCATACTACGATGTTAGAAATAGTGCTTAAATCAGTGACCATGCTTTTAAGCTTTTGCACATGGCTGCTAGATGTGCACATGGCTGCTGGATGTGCAGGTCTGAGAGATAGTCAATAAAATAATTGCTTTCCTCTCATTTATGCTTGGAAAGAGTTGCTTTGGTCACTTTCAGTGCCACGGCTGTCATATTGGCCAGATCTCGGTTGCGCACGTTTTCTTCACAGTCCTTTGAAGTTTCTGGTTAGGCATGCTTTAACGAGTGGTCAGGCTCCTTATCTTGGTTTCCTTGAACTGATGTTTTGAAAGTTTAAGGGGGCTCTAATAAAGTTGCAGTATGCCTGGGATGTTAAAGGCTGCCACTTCAAGAATATCTTCCAGCAAGAATTTTAGCGATGCTTTTCGCAGAGCCTGAGTTATCTCTATTTAAAATTTGGATCTCAGCGTTTCGTGCCTCTTTGTGTCCTTTTCTCACTATCTGCATGCTGAAAGGTCAGTGCTATTTCACTGGCCCCACTTCAGATGTGCACTGGGATTCTGAGCTGCCTGATGCGCCAAAATGCCGTGGCTTACTGGCCGTGTCCATGGTACCTGCCTAACATCTAGAAGAATATAAAACTAGTAGCTAGCCATCACTGAACCGGCATATGCAGGAGCGTGCAATGTAGGAGGGTGTGAGCATAAAAAAATTTCCGGAAAGGGCTCTCCCACTTTCGTGCATGATTGTGGATTCTCTGCTGCATGTAGAAGTGTGTTATTTGGCTCAGGTGTTTGTGACAAAATAGTCCAGTGATTGGACGACTTGATGTGCTTTTCTTGGAAGGTGTTTCAAAGCGCCTTTAATGAGCAGACTTCACAGTCCAGATAAGGCAATTTGCATATTGCGTCTGTTTTAGTTAAATGCTTTGCATAAGGGTATTCAGATATATGCACATTGTGGGGCATCCAGCAAGTCCTCCAGCGCTTGTATTCATCGTTCTTTCAGTCCTCGTGTGTTTTTAGCGCTATTTTTTCAATCATGAACTTTCACCAACTAGCCCAGCTTTCTGCTTTACTAAGTCCTCCAAACAGGGATGCAACAAGTTGCATCAGTTTAAGCTGTTCATGTGAGCATAGACGCTTGTGATATGCACTGATATTTTTTATGCTGACAGCTGTGTTTTGCTCCATCACTTCGTGCCTTGCGGCTCAGTCTAGCAGCTTGCTAAAATCACGTGTTGTGGGTGTCGCAGTGCACATAGATGTTATAGCACAAAGCAATAATTTATTCTCTAGGGCTGTTGCATTAATATGCTTTGTGTAGTCACAATACATTTTAAATGTGCCAATTTTACAGCACGGGCCCCAGCAGTGCTGCCCACCTTGGCTGGGACGGCCGCTGTTGCGACTGGCAGCCCACAAGAACCAGGTGAGCAGCTTGCAGTCGGACATCTTCATTGCTGAAACTCAGCATGACAAAGCTGCAATAGTTTTCACAGTAAAAGGAGTCAATTTCCGTTACGGGTCTATGCCTTGCGGCTCAGTCTAGCAGCTTGCTAAAATCACGTGTTGTGGGGGTCGCAGTTCACATAGATGTTATAGCACAAAGCAATAATTTTTTCTCTAGGGCTGTTGCATTAATATGCTTTGTGTAGTCACAATACATTTTAAATGTGCCAATTTTACAGCACGGGCCCCAGCAGTGCTGCCCACCTTGGCTGGGACGGCCGCTGTTGCGACTGGCAGCCCACAAGAACCAGGTGAGCAGCTTGCAGTCGGACATGTTCATTGCTGAAACTCAGCATGGCAAAGCTGCAATAGTTTTCACAGTAAAAGGAGTCAATTTCCGTTACGGGTCTATGCCTTGCGGCTCAGTCTAGCAGCTTGCTAAAATCACGTGTTGTGGGGGTCGCAGTGCACATAGATGTTATAGCACAAAGCAATAATTTATTCTCTAGGGCTGTTGCATTGATATGCTTTGTGTAGTCACAATACATTTTAAATGTGCCAATTTTACAGCACGGGCCCCAGCAGTGCTGCCCACCTTGGCTGGGACGGCCGCTGTTGCGACTGGCAGCCCACAAGAACCAGGTGAGCAGCTTGCAGTCGGACATGTTCATTGCTGAAACTCAGCATGACAAAGCTGCAATAGTTTTCACAGTAAAAGGAGTCAATTTCCATTACGGGTCTGTTTCCTGAATGCTTTGCACTAAGAGTACTGCAAATCTCCGTTTCAGGGCCACCAGGAAGCCCCATTAGGGCTGTAGCAAGCTGCAGTGGCACAAGCCATTTAGGTAAGCACATACTTCCAGCGTGCAGCGTGCACTTTATTGCTAGGAATGCTCAGCCGCATAGCCTCATCCCTTTTGTCTTAGCTATAAGCTACTTCATCAAATTGCATGTTGTAGGTGTCACCATGCATGTAGATCTTAGAGCTTAAAACAAGTGCTCTTGGAAGTCACCTTAAGGTGAATTCACACGGTGGACTGAATTGCAAATCTTGAGGGTGAACTGTGCATTATGTGGCTTGACGTCACGAATTGACGCCAACCAATGGGTGTCTGCAGAGGGAAAGAGGAGGGCGTTTTTTTCTATTAGGACAAGATCTGCTGTTTTCATCTCATGCGTGAATTCTTTCAGCATGCGGACACTGCCTTTACTTGAGGTGATGCTATAGATCTTTTTGCGACCTCATCCGTTATGTGAATATACCTTTGATGTGCATTTTGGTGTAAGGACATGAACTCTAACTATTCCTAATTCAGAGAACTGGCCCCAGCAATGACATCCATCGATGGGGCGAGTGGCAGTGGGCCAGACGAGTTTGGTGAGCGAACCTTCTTGTGATGCATGCCATTTTATATTTTTCATAATCAAATCGGCCTAAGAAAATGTTCACTGCAAGACAAAGGATTTGTGCAATGAGCACCTGTTAACCTTGTCCTGTGCCACTTGAGGGCGCCTTATCCCCTGAAGCTTCTAGTCTCATCCTTCCACCATTCCTGCTGTGCCCCTAACTTTGACTGCATTTACCTTTTCTTCAAATTGGTCACATACCCTTCCCAGGCCCCATTTCTTTCTGTACTTTTTATCTCCACTTTGTGTCGCTCTCCTACTCTACTGTGTGATTACATCTATACCTTTCGATAGCTTGCCGTCCTGCCTTCAGTTGCATTTCAAGCCTTTTCATTAAGCTTCATGTTTCTTTCCCATAGTTATCTAATAATTAAAAGCTTTTTAAATGATTGACATCCCCTTTCTTGTGAATTAACAAAATATATTAGCATTATTCTGGTCGTATGGTACATTTAAAGTTGTTAGGCGTTGTACCGTGTACAGGTTGAAAAGTTTTCTGGCACAGTGTTCCTGCTGTCCTTCAGCAGATGCGCAGTTAATTGAACCTGACGTCTTTTTTTTTCTTTTTGCATTGCCTATGAGGCTTGCTGTACTGCCCCTTTCATTTTTGGCAGGATATGCGATTTTTCTGAACTGCTCTCGCTCCGCAGTGTTCTGCTGTGTCTTTAAGGCTCGTTTATGGGGGTTCAACGTCCCAAAGCGACTCGGGCTATGAGGGACGCCGTAGTGGAGGGCTCCGGAAATTTCGACCACCTGGGGTTCTTTAACGTGCACTGACATCGCACAGTAAACGGGTCCCTAGAATTTCGCCTCCATTTTAAATTCAACCGCCACGGCGGGGTCGAACTCACGTCATTTGGGTCAGCAGCCAAGCGTCATAACCACTGAGCCACTGCGGCCACGGTTGTCACTTGTCACTTAGCCCTCATTATTTCACAAGTTATCTTTTTAGCCATAAGTGTTAGTGTAGCAGCCGATCAACTCTTCACTGAGATGTGTTTGTCATATTAATGTTTCTAGAAGTTTTAATACAGCATAACCCTGCTGATGTACTCCTCACGGGACTAAAAAAAATTGGCTGTGGCTTAGCTCAGCTATGCCAGACATACGAAGCGAGAGGTAATGGACCTTCAGAGGCTAGGCGAACTCGTTCAGCTGCATCTTTACGGCGTCGCTTATTGAGACGTTTTCCATGTTCTTCCTCGGTCTCGTCGCCTTTGCCTTGTTTCGTTCCAACAGCTAAGCCTGGTTTGTTTCAGCCTCTCCGACTCGCTCTCCATCTCTGGCCACAACAGCTTCAACGAACCACCCTCTTATACAGGCCGCTACGTGTGCCTGCTGCTCATTCGTTCATAAATCTTTAATCACAAGGATGACCTGAGGCCTAAGGGGGAAGTGGGTTGGTTAGGTGAAGGTGAGGGTGTCAGTCTCTGACATGAAGTCTAGCAGGGCACTGAGCTTGCGCTTGGCGTCGGTACTGGGGGCCGTCCAATCTTCGTATGTCTGGATGTGGTAGGCAGAGGTGTAGCAGGCGCAGAGGCTCGCAGTGCCAGGACAGGTCCAGATCAGGTGGTGCAAATCAACAGAGTCAGCAGGGCAATTGGGGCAGCCGATCCTGGTTCGGTGCCATCGACTCGGGATGTCCGGGGTGTACGCTGCACCGGCTCGCACCTTGTGAGCGAGAACTTGGGCCGGGCGAGAAAGGCCAGAAGGAATGGATGGAGTAATCTCTGGGACAAAGTCCCACGACAAACCCCTCCACTCTTGTTAAAGGCGTGTGATGATAGAGTCAGGTATTATGAGCGGGATGGGAGAACAATAAGGGTGGTCCGAGTTGGTCGGCTCACGTTACGGCAATGCCGACGGTCTTCCTCTAGCTGCGCGCCAGCAGCCTCGTGGGCAGTCCTGTTCCCGGTCCCTTGTGCGTGATCTCTGGGTGTCCAGTGAATGCGTACGGAGACTTGGGAGGTCTCTTGCTGTGCCTGCTGCTATCTCTGGCTCTCCTCCTCTGACGTTGCACCAGATGGCGCGGCTCCATCTGGCAACGGTTGCTAGGCAACGGCGCAAGAAGCGGTGTTACCACGGCGTGACCACCGCTGCAGTGAAAATGCTACTTGGCGACCAATAGCTCTTGCTACAAAAATAAAATGCAAGAGCGAGGAAACATTTGAGGCAGGAAGTAGGATAAATTGAAAAATGACAGTAATGAAGAACTAAACACATTTATTGCAGTGCTGGCACTTGAAAAAATCATGCAGCATTCTCTGCTGCATTTTCTTACGTCCGGTGAGGACTACTCATTTCTCCAGAATTTACGGGGCTATGTGGCTGTTGCGATCGTTGCAAACATACTTTCTGAGAATGTCTAATGCCGCTACAGCCAACATAATGGTTGGTTCCAGCGGAGGCTAGCCCTCGTCCTCTTTGTTGCCACTGCTGTGTGCATCCAGAAGTCACAAAAAGATGTGATGAGGTGCGGAAGGACAAAATCAATCGCGCCAGCCACACTAACACTAGCAGCACAATTACAAAGAAACAAGGATAGGTCGAGAAAAAATTAGATGTGGTTTAGCTCTGATTAAACATGGCGAGAAGCGGTAGCTTCATGTGGCTGCGCTTTGCAAAGCTTTGTTTGTTTCTTGTTTCTCGGCTTGTTTAAAGATTGTTGTTTCTTTGGACTTTGCCACACGTAGCTACGTGAAACTACTGCTTCTCACCAGGTTTAACCGAAGCTAAACCACAGCTGATTTTTTCCTATACCCGTGGTGTTAGATTTTCTGCGTGTGGACCGCTAATCTTCCTCTTTGTATTCTTCGTCTTCCTCTTGTTATTCCTCTTCTAACTCCTCTCGAAATCGCCTGTCACTGATCAATCATGAATCGCTCGAATCACAAATTACCATGATATTGCATGAGCAGCTGTGCAACCTAGCAGTTAGTATACAGGAAGCACATATACAGGGTGTCCCAGCTAAAAGTAACCAAGCTTGTAAAAAAGAGGATGATCCCTAGCCGAGTGAGACCAACTGAGTGTTGTTGCCAGTCGCGTGTCCTAGTCTGCAGTATTTTTTTATTATGCAAACATGATTATTAGCAGAGACTAATTAGCTAACTTTTTAATTATTGCCTTCAGGAAGAAAGTGTCAATGCAGGAGTTGTAGATCCCTTAGAAAAATAACCGTTTGCCGTGTTTGCAGCCAAGTACCACTGATACAGCTTCTTTTATTTGACTTAAAAGAAAGCCCGCGAAATACAAAAAGAACCACGTGATAGGGAAGCAGTTTCAGCGCTCCCAGATGACCGGCCAAGCAAAGACATTCGCTTATCTTTGCAACGTTGTCCCGCACGGGATTCGGCGTTTTGCGATGGTAGCGAGATATACACCAGCAACTCTCGTATCGGCGCCATGGCGACCGTTTCTTCAGCGCGTGACGGTGCAAGTTCGGTGACACGGCCACATTCCTATCACTCAAGGCGAGGTTTCGCGTGAAAAAGCGCTCCATGCGAGCCGCGCTTCACTTCCTTGAAAAGCAGCACCCGCTCACTTTCCATGACGCATAAGCAGTTCCTGGCGCATATCTCGCCACCACCTCAAAACGCCGAACGCTGTTCGGGACAGCGTTGCAAACATAAGTGGATGTAGTTGCTTGATCGCTCATCTGGGAGCGCTGTAACTGCTTCCCTATCACGTGGTTCTTTTTGTATTTCGCAGGCTTTCTTTTAAGTCAGATAAAAGAAGTTGTATCAGTGGTACTTAGCTGCAAACAGAGCAAACGATTATTTTTCTAAGGGATCTACAGCTCCTGCATTGACACTTTCTTCCTGTAGGCAATAATTAAAAAGTTAGCTACTCAGTCTCTACTAATTAATCATGTTTGCATAATAAAAAAATACTGCAGACTAGGACACGCGACTGGCAACAACCCTCAGTTGGTCTCACTCGGCTAGGGATCATCCTCTTTTTAACAAGCTTGGTTACTTTTAGCTGGGACACCCTGTATATCTCCAGTTTTATTGAATTGTCACGCCGTGGGTTTGAAGCTTAGTGGTTAGCGCACCTGGCTCTCGCCCAATGGACCTGAGTTTGAATCCCGCTGATTGTGAGGTTTATTTGTTTGTTTATTTTATTTGTGGCTGACTTGAAGGTCATGTGGCGTACATGGCGACCTGAGCCGTGCACCTGTAGCAGTGAAGCTGCTGCTTCAAAAGAGTGCAACCACTGTGGATGATGATGGCACAGCCTGTCTGAATGCCGTCTGCCTAACACAGTGGTGCTAGACATGCCAGGCCAAGTAAAGCCGCTTTAGAAGTAAACATATGACCGCCACCGTTTCTCATTTAGGCTGGCATGGGGTGTTATTTCACAAGTATTACTGTGTAGGAATGTGGCCGAAGTTACATTGCAACGAACAGCAGGGTTTATAATGCATGGAACCCTATTATCATCATGCCAGATCTAGACCACTACAATGTGTAGCAGCCAGGAAAATGCAGCACCCATCAACTCAGCAGCGAGGTTCTACTGCGCAAAGCTTTCACTGTTACCTTGAGAGCAAAATACTAAATTTTTTTAATTTACTTGATAGCCCACAATGTCAAACTGAACTCAGTTTGCTTTTTGCTTATATGTGCTGCTGAGGTGCATTGACATTTGTGTACTTCCTTTTCTTGACAAAAAAGCATGCTCAGCCGAGGGGATGGAGAGCGCCGCGGACTGCCAGCTCCAGCTGCCTGGTGGGCAGGACATGGTGATAGGTTCTTCTAGGGATGATGGAAAGGTGATTGTGCATGTTCTCAAGTCATGTAGTGTATCAAATACCATAGTAGAGTGAGTGAATGATTCTTAATTAAATTGGGGCTGGTACATAGTGAAATGGGTACAGTTTAGAGGATGATGTTAGCTTACAGTAGAAACTTATACTAGTCCCAGTAAGTGTGCCGAAAAGGGTAGTGTGCAAAGCATAGATGTGTGGTTTCAGAGAATATCATGTAAGGCACAGGTCAGCATTTCTAATTTGTCATTTTTGTACTTCATTACCTGACGATGCCATAATGGGTCTGCAGTTATTCTTGTCCTCAGGAAATTCTTAGTACACAAATAATTATTGATCATGAGGAGGCTGCCTTGTTCTGTCAGGTATGCCTAGTTGTTGGTATGTGAAATTTATTCTTATTTCTGAAGTTTGTTTGAATTAGGCCAGAGAACATTATTTCAACTTTTGGCGGTATTTGACTCGGAAATTATAAGGCTAGAAAATCTACTGATTTTGGACACTGCTCGCTGTAAAAGAGTGCATTCATGCCTACATAATTTTTATGTTTTTCAGCTGTTTGTTTTAAGTTATGAAATATTTAAAATCCCTTGATTCATTGCTGTTAATGTGTACAAATGCGAAATTCTCCACGTTTGCTGCAGGTCTATGCAGGCAGTGGGCTCTGGATGGAGCCTGGTGCCTGGCAGATGCTCCTGAGGGCACCAACAGATTCAATGTTCTGCCGCGGTGCTAGTCAGGTGTACTGGACATCTGATGAGCTGAAGAGCCGCAGCGTGACTGGCGTGCTTTCAAATAAGTGCCGGTCTCTTGGCAGAACAGAGGCGAAACCGGCACTTACACCGGAAAAAGTCTCTTCTCTGAAAGGTGCTAGTGCTTTTTTTTTCTTTGCTTTGAGTAACACCTAGGCAATCAAGCTTTGCTTCAGCCAAATACAGTCGCGCTCACTTACAGAAAGCGTGATAGTCATGGAGATCCTGTTCATTGTATCCGAGGTTTGTAGCAACTGCAATGTCCTTATTGAAGCCAAAACTGCAAAGCCGGGCAAAAGTGACGTTTAGTTTTTGCAGGGTGTGTTATGCCCATATGTTTCTTCATGCAGGCTCTATCACAGCACTTTCAGAGATCTCCACACTGTTTGTGTGGCTCTCGATAATATCTGTTCTGCCAGTAAGCTGATTTATCTATTTGGTTGTGAAATTAGCGTTCTCAGCGACTGGTGGCAAGTCATTTTGCGCGTTCTCCGATCTTGCTGCGACAAACATAGTGCATTTGACATATCTGCACAGAATGTATAAAAAGCATTTCCTGTTGTTTCGAGCAATCGCTGTCTTTGGTTTTCATGCAAGCATCTCAATGCATCCAACAACACACAGCAGACGCGGAGTGGGTAGGCCCATGTGTCGTCAGCAATCAGAGGTTGCCAGACAAGCAGTCAGTTCGCAAAGGAAACGAAAATCGTTTTAAAGATATCTGCCGCTCGGAATCAACTGAAAGTTTTGGGTATTGTAATTTAATGTGTTGGGAATTAAATGCTACAACAAGGGTATGCACGAAAGTAGGCTTCATGGCCCCTTTAATGTTGAACATTCGTTTCTGTATTCTTTACAATGAGAGTGGTAATTCTGAATGTCACTTTTGCATTTATCATGTATCTAGTTGTGTTCAAATGTGGCCTATTTTGTGTTCTATTGTGCAGCTCTGTTTCACATCTACATGGGAGACGTACCAAAGGAGCTTGCAGAGAAGAGACTGAAAGCCGTTCGCAAGCACCTGTCACAGAAGCTGGGCGACGTGCAACGCAAAATTGGAGGTCATGATGCATAACAAAACGTTCACTTGGGCGAGTTGGTAGATATTCATGATGTAAACAGCGCGAACTACAAGGGACAAGAAAAGAAGGGACACAGGACGAGCGCTGACTCGCAACTAAAAGGTTTATTCACTGAAACCTTCTTATATGAAGAAGCAATCAATGGGAAGAAACAACACACAAAAAACTAAAAACCATGAAACACAACATTCGTCAGGTGCTCGCGAGAAAATTCATGTCCCTATCGCAAAGGAAAACAGATGGTTTGCTGACGCAATTCAGTTGATCCCCTGCGAAGTGAAAAGCCTCGACAACTTCTCGTGTCGTCTGATCACTGTGGGTGTATAGTAAACGTGTTTGATTGAATAATGCAGTGCATTTTTTCTTTTTCTTTTTCATGACTTTACATTCTAGACAATGTTTGACCAAATGTGAAAGGTCATCACCAATGTTTAAGTTGTTCCTGTGCTCTTGTAGGCGCTTGTTAAGGGGGGACCCTGGTCTTGAAAAAAAATTTTTATTAATCTAGATATAATAATGAAATTTGCAGGCCACATGTATTTTTGTATGCTGATTTTAGATGTCATTTAAGGGGGGACACTGGTCTTGAAAAGAAAATTTTATTCATTTAGTCATAGTTATGAAATTTTCAGGGCACATGTATTTTTGTGCGCTGATTCTAGATATGTCATTTAATTTCATGTAAAACAATTCCATGAGCACTTATGCAATTTTTATGCAAGTATTTTGCGGAGAGTTTTCAAGAAAATTTGCTGCAGGAAACTTGCTGAAATGCATGCCATTGGGTTCTCTTGACACCAAGGAATACAATAAGGGTAAAATTATCATCCTGGCTCTCATAGAACTTGAGTAAAAAGGTACTGAATCTGCCACTTCACACACAGGAATACACACTTTTCTTCTCATTTCTGAGGCGACAACTTCAAAACTCTATAACCGAAGTTCTTTGATAGGCAGGAAGACAATTTCACCCTTATTGCATTCCTTGGTGTCAAGAGAACCCAATGGCATACATTTCAGCGAGTTTCCCGCAGCAAATTTTCTTCAAAACTCTCCGCAAAATACTAGCATAAAAATTGCATAAGTGCTCAAGGAATTGCTTTACATGAAATTAAATGATATATTCGGAATCAGCACAAAAAATACATATGCCCTGAAGATTTCGTAACTGTGACTTCAGATTTCGTAACTGTGATTTCGTAACTGTGAATTCAAGACCAGTGTCCCCCCTTAATTTAGTGTAAAACAATTCGTTGAGCACTTGCGCAATTTTTATGCAAGTCTTTTGGAGAGAGCATATAAGAAAATTTGCTGCAGGAAACTCGCTGAAATGCATGCCATTGGGCTCTCTGGACACCAAGGAATGCAATAAGGGTAAAATTATCATCCTGGCTGTCATAGAACTTGAGTTACTGGGTACTAAACCTGCCACTTCACAAACAGAAGTACACACTTTTCTTCTCATTTCTGAAGCGACAACTTCAAAACTCTATAAGCGAATTTCTTTGATAGCCAGGATGATAATTTTACCCTTATTGCATTCCTTGGTGTCCAGAGAGCCCAATGGCATGCATTTCAGCGAGTTTCCTGCAGCAAATTTTCTTATATGCTCTCTCCAAAAGACTTGCATAAAAATTGCACAAGTGCTCAACGAATTGTTTTACACAAAATTAAGGCAACGCCTGGTCTGACCAATGTAATGCGCTCCACAGGAAAGGGGTACACTGTATACAACGCATGTTTTACAGGCCACAAACTTATCTCTGTGTGCAACGCCACATCCTTCTTTTTTCTTCTTGGCCTCTTTCTTTCTTTCAATGGCAGGGCATATCTGTTTGAGCTTTACGGGGGCTGAAAGGAACACGCCAACTTTGTACCTACTTGCTACGTTCTTTAGTCCGTGGGAGACACGGTGAACATATGGCAAAACGGCAAATTTCTTCTTTTCAGGCTGGACGTCTGTCGTAAGCGGAGTGGCCTGACGCTTTAATGACTGAATTCCAGCCCCAGTTGTCTAGGGTTAAGTTTGCTGGATATCAAGACCAGATGATAGCAGGGGCGTGTGCTCGGTTAAGCAAGTAGGTACAAAGTTGGCGTGTTTCTTTCAGCCCCCGTCAAGCTCAAGCAGATATGCCCTGCCATTGAAAGAAAGAAAGAGGCCAAGAAGAAAAAGAAGGATGTGGCGTTGCGCACAGGGATAAGTTTGTGGCCTGTAAAACATGTGTTGTATACAGTGTACCCCTTTCCTGTGGAGCGCGTTACATTGGTCAGACTGGGCGTTGCCTTAACAAGCGCCTACAAGAGCACAGGAACAACTTAAATATTGGTGATGACCTTTTACATTTGGTCAAATATTGTCTAGAATGTAAAGTCATGAAAAAGAAAAAATGCACTGCATTATTCAATCAAACACGTGTACTATACACCCACAGTGATCAGACGACACGAGAAGTTGTCGAGGCTTTTCACATCGCAGGGGATCAACTGAATTGCGTCAGCAAACCATCTGTTTTCCTTTGCGATAGGGACATGAATTTTCTCGCGAGCACCTGACGAATGTGCGTTGCATGGTTTTTAATTTTTTGTGTTGTTTCTTCCCTTTGATTGTTTCTTCATATAAGAAGGTTTCAGTGAATAAACCTTTTAGTTGCGAGTCAGCGCTCGTCCTGTGTCCCTTCTTTTCTTGTCCCTTGTAGTTCGCGCTGTTTACATTATGATGCATAAATTTATTTTGCCACTCACCTACGCCGAAGCCGTCAGGCGACCCCGCCCAGAAACGTTCGTTTCGTACCAGCATCCACCTCAGTCGACACCATTTAGTCCTGCCCGGCCACCACCGCAACGTTTCCGTCCATGGCGGACACCGGACACCTTGCCCATTTGTTATGACTGCGGCATTCCTGGTCACGTGATGCGTCACTGCCGCCGCCAACTGTTGTCCCCTGCTGCCGATCCCGACCCTCGAGGTTACGCCTACGCCCCTCCCCAGCCGTTTCACCGCACTTCGCCTTCTGAGCCCACTGGTTCCTCCGATTACAGCCCCTCTATTCGCCGCCATTCTCCATCTCCGCGTCGTCGCTCAGTTTCCCCGATGCGCCGTCGTCCCTCTTCCCCTTTGGAAAACTAGTGCCCGCAGTTCCAGAGGCAAGAACTGCGTGCTCGTCGCCAAGCTGAAGACCTCGCCTTTCTCCGACAAATTTGATCACGGTTTCTGTGGAGAGCACCGATGCTTTCGCGCTTGTTGACACCGGCGCTGCTGTATCTGTACTAAGTGAGAAATTGTGCCGCCAGTTACGAAAAGTGATGACTCCGCTATATGGTTTTATGCTTCGCGCCGCTAATTCGCAACTTATTGCGCCTTTGGGGGCAGGTACAGCCCGAGTTACTATTCAGGACGTTCTGTATATTGTTGAATTCATCGTCTTCCCATGGCCGTCTCACGACGTCATCTTAGGCTGGGAATTTCTCTCCCAACATGACGCTGTCATCGACTGCATTCGTTCCGAAGTCGCCCTTCTTCCCTTTCGGCGACGACTTTGTGAACGCTTCCACTAACTTGTGCTCCAAGCTGACTGTGGCTGATGACGTCATGATCCCGCCGTGCTCTGCTGTGCTCGTCTCTGTTCATTGCGACTCTGGATCTAGCGGCCCTGTCATCTTCATCCCGTCCGACTCCTTCGCTTCTCGCCACTGTCTGCCCCTGCCATTCGCCGTGCTTACCGTCTCAGCCGGCTGCAGCGCCTTGCCCCTGACGAATCCATTCCTGTGCCCCTCCACTCTTCTTCGCGGTGAATGCTTGGGATGTGTCCAGCCTTTCGCCTCCATCGTCGCCTGGGACCCATCTGAGGACGACTCCTGCCGCCTGCAAGTGTCGTCACTTACTTCTCCTCCCCCCCCCTCCCCGTCTCCTGATCCCGCTCCCGAGGCCGTCTTCGCGAGCTCAATCGACGCGAATCTTTCGCCACCGGAGAAGACCCAGCTTGAGGCCCTGCTAGATAAGTTTCGGTCATCGTTTGACTTCTCTCACCACCGTTTGGGTCGCACTTCAGCTGTTACCCATCGGATCGACACTGGCGCCCATTCGCCGTTGTGCCAACGCCCATATCGCGTCTCGGCCACCGAACGCCAGGTTATCGACACCCAGGTCAATGATATGCTGCAGCGTGGCGTCACTGTAAGGAGATAGCGCCATCCAGCGTCGATTGTGAGGCAGAAGAAGAAAAAGCACGAGGAGCGCGTGCGGAGGGGTACGCCGGGACAGGTGAAAGAGGATTACGTTGCAGAGAAGAGAAGAGCGCGGTGGGCGACGGACGTGGACGAGTTCTGCTGGCTCCCCGAGTTCCGGGCTTGGGCCTCAGGCGCAGACGTCCGGGCCACCAGACCTGGACATCCGTCATCAAGAGCCTCAACCACCAGGCCCAGGCGCCACTCCTCTCCGTCCATCCGTCAGCTGCTCCAAACAGGCTGCCTCTGGCGCCTACGTGGCTTTTCCGCGATACCAGACCTGGGAACCGTGCTGGAGCCCACAGACGCTGACACTGCGGTAGCGTTGAAGGCCAACGGGTGAAACGCCGGCAACAGTGCATCGACACTGGAACGCCCAGAGACTGCCTGACTGCCCGACACCCAGCCAGTCCTCCCCGCTCGATGTTCGTATGAGAGACAAGTATTTGTGCGTCTCCTTTTTGACTTTCTTTTTCCTGTATTTTTCGCAAGGATTTTGTTCTGTTCTCCCGTGTGTTTTTTTCTGTGTGTTGTTGCGTTCCTCTCGTGTTTCTTTCCTTTTTCCAAACCCATACCGAGATTAGTTTCCTTTCCTATAAAAGCCGCCTCGTTTATTGCTTATACCTTTAGTGTATGTGTAAATTCAACCTGCGATCTCCCACATCCTCACAAATTTGGCGTCCCCTACGACAGGACGAGGTCGGTTTTTATTTCTTCGCCTGTTGTGTTAATTTAGGAACAGTATGAGCGCTTCAGAGTTGGTTGCTTTAGGCGAGCGCATGGGCTTGCGCGGGGCGGAGTTGCGAGTGTGGGTGGAGGATGAGCTTCGTAGGGTGCGGGAAGAAAGAGCCGCTGAGCGTGAAGCTTTGATGCAGAAACTGAATTTAGAGGCACGGAATTTAGAGACGGAGAAGCAGAGATTGGAGTTAGAGGCGCGGAACTTGCAGCTAAAAATAACGCTCATGGGGGGTGGCCCAAATCCTTCTAGTGACCGTGGAGAGCGTAGCGTGGCACCGGCCAGCTCCATTAACCCGCACAGCCTCATACCACAGTTCAATGAAGCGCGGGATGACCTCGATGCCTACTTAAAGAGGTTTGAGCATGTGGCCACGTGGCAGGGCTGGCCAAAAGAAAAGTGGGCAACGGAGTTGAGCTTGTGCCTTGGCGGCGAAGCACTTAGGGTCTTCGGTCGGCTCTCGCGTGAGGATTCCGTGGACTATGACAAAGCGAAGCTTGCCTTGCTTCAGAGGTTTAGGTTTACCGCGGAAGGGTACCGAGAAAAGTTTCGCCAGAGCAAGCCCCAGGATGGCGAAACGGCCTCGCAATATGCTGCCAGGTTGTTTAGCTTCTTTGACCGTTGGGTCGAGATGCGAAGAGAAGGCCGAACTTTTGAGGTGGTTCGCGAGATGGTCGTGAGCGAGCAATTCCTGAACAACTGTCATTCCTGTTTAGCCCTTTTCTTACGTGAGCGATAGGGCAAGACAGTTGCCAAGCTGGCGGAGGCTGCCGATCATTTTCTCGAAGCACAGCGGCAAAATAACTTGTTGTTCTTTAAAGACCAGGGGGAGCATATATTAAATAAGGCCAAGGACGAGGTTTCAGGTTCACAATCCCTCCTTCGGTGTTTTCTTTGCGAGAAGACTGGGCACAAGGCGTCGAATTGTCGGACGAAGCCGAAGCAATTGTATTGCACCTGGTGCCGCGAGGTAGGACATGATGCCCAGTCGTGCAAAACTAAGAGACCAGGAGACTGTGAGGAGTCCGCCTGTTGCATGACAGCTCGATATTCACATCCCGATAACCCTGCAGAGGTAACGCGCGTAGAGGGCACGTTGGGAGAGATGATGGTCTGCCCTTCCAACCCTGTGGAAGCTGCTATGCCCGTGGGGCACTGTGAGGTGTTCGGCCAGCCTGGTTCGGTATTACGGGATACGGGCAGCATCGGTATTGTTTTGCGTGAGTCCCTTGTACCGGCAGCGGCACTTACAGGGAAAAAGGCTACATTATTCTTGGCCAATGGGACCCATGTAGAAGTTCCGGAAGCGGAGGTGGTGATTTCTTCACCATACTTTTCGGGTAAGGCCATCGCGTGGTGCTTGTCTACACCCATGTACGACATCATAATAGGCAATGTCCCTGGCGCTAAAGCTCCATTCTCGGTCGACCCGCCAGTTCTAACTGATCAGGCAGTTTCCCTTGCCATGACGAGTTCGGAAGATGTTCCTTCCCTTACGGTGACAGCGAAAGTTTCAGAGAGTAGCAAAAGCCCCACTCTTAATATACTCCACTTGTCACGGCCGGAGTATCGCCTCAAACAGGAAGAAGACCCGACCTTAGAGGTGTGTCGCAAAAAGTTGGGGCAAACATTTCGTGGCAAGGGACAGACAGCTGGCCCATGCTTTTCATACAGATGACGGGGTTCTTTTCCGAACATACCAAGTAGGTCCCGGCCGAGTCGTTGAGGAAGCGGTGGTACCGAAGTGCTTACGCACGCAAGTCCTCATGTCGGCGCATGAGAGCGCGCTATCCGGTCATTGAGGGATACGCAAAACGATCGCTAAGGTGCTCAGTGAGTTTTATTGGCCCGGTGTACAGGCTGACATTAAGAGTTATGTCAGATCGTGTGTTACGTGTCAACGGACTGTGTCGAAGGAAAGGGAGAACAAAGTAAATGACGCCGTTATTCCAACGGTGCCGGCGGACAACGGCCGGCACAGAGTGTATAACATCGTAGGACAGGAACATTTAAACTCACGGTGGAGACCGAGATCGGTTTGGAGAAACCGGTTTCACAAAGGAAAACGGAAGTACTAGCTGAAAGAGTTCTCGGGGCGGTGAAGTGATTTGATGTGAAGAATGGAATACGGAAGAATGTAGCCCACACCTGTTCTTGTAGGCATTGTCTTTGTTTGTTCATGTTTATTTATAAGTGTCGGCTACCTACTTTTTATGCCTTTCGTGTTTCTTCGCCCTCTATGGACGCTTTACGTTGACATTTCATATACTCTCTGTGCTGTGTGTGCGATTGTCTGTGTACGCTTCGAACATTGACGGCTGTCGTATTGTGTGTGGCGGGTAGTGTGCGCGCTGTGGTGTGGTGTTCTGTGGTGCGATCGTCGAATACGTCTGGGGTCGCTCTCCTGGAGTAGAGATCTTTCCCTTGGAAAAAACTTCCGAAGAGGGGGCCTTCTGTAAGAAGATAGCGCCATCCAGAGTCGATTGTGAGGCAGAAGAAGAAAAAGCCCGAGGAGCGCGTGCGGAGGGGTACGCCGGGACAGGTGAAAGAGGATTACGTGGCAGAGAAGAGAAGAGTGCGGTGGGCGACGGACGTGGACGAGTTCTGCTGGCTCCCCGAGTTCCGGGCTTGGGCCTCAGGCGCAGACGTCCGGGCCACCAGACCTGGACATCCGTCGTCAAGAGCCTCAACCACCAGGCCCAGGCGCCACTACTCTCCGTCCATCCGTCAGCTGCTCCAAACAGGCTGCCTCTGGCGCCTACGTGGCTTTTCCGCGATACCAGACCTGGGAACAGTGCTGGGAGCCCACAGACGCTGACGCTGTGGTAGCGTTGAAGGCCAACGGGTGAAACGCCGGCAACAGTGCATCGACACTAGAACGCCCAGAGACTGCCTGACTGCCCGACACCCAGCCAGTCCTCCCCGCTCGATGTTCGTATGAGAGACAAGTATTTGTGCGTTTCCTTTTTGACTTTCTTTTTCCTGTATTTTTCGCAAGGATTTTGTTCTGTTCCCCCGTGTGTTTTTTCTGTGTTGCGTTCCTCTCGTGTTTCTTTCCTTTTCCCAAACCCATACCGAGATTAGTTTCCTTTCCTATAAAAGCCGCCTCATTTATTGCTTATACCTTTAGTGTATGTGTAAATTCAACCTGCAATCTCCCACATCCTCACAAATTTGGCGTCCGCTACGACAGGACGAGGTCGGTTTTTATTTCTTCGCCTGTTGTGTTAATTTAGGAACAGTATGAGCGCTTCAGAGTTGGTTGCTTTAGGCGAGCGCATGGGCTTGCGCGGGGCGGAGTTGCGAGTGTGGGTGGAGGAGGAGCTTCGTAACCCGCGTTCGACCCTTGGCTAATTCGGAGGAAGATATTCGGGCGCACTTTCCTGTAAACGAGAGAGCCACGGGCTCCGCGATAATCGCGTCGTCAATTAGCCCTCCCTCAGTCAAAAAGGAAGGTTCTAGCAGCACAAACGAAAAGGCTAGGAAGGAAAAGGCTTTTAAACCTATAAAGCCGATCGTCTGTTTCCGGTGGGGAGAGCCCGGACACCTTGTGATCGGCTACCGTAAGCCAAGGGTTATGCTCGCTGAAATTAGCGTGCTATGCTTGGATTCACTTGTCACTCAGAAGGGTACCACAGACTAAATCTCCCTCTGCGTGGCCCCAGCGAGCATAAGAAGAGGAGAGAGTCGAGTAATTTTCTTGAAAAGCGTGCTTTGCTCAGATTCACTTGTCACTCAGAAGGGTACCACAGACTAAATCTGCGCTGCGTCGCCCCACAGAGGATATTAAGACGAGAGAGTTGAGTGATTTTCTTGAAATGAGCGAGAGAGATGCGTGATTTTCTTGAAATTAGCCAGAGAGATGTGTGATTTTCTTGAAATTAGCGAGAGAGATGCGTGATTTTCTTGAAATTAGCGAGAGAGATGCGTGATTTTCATGAAATAAGCGTGCTATGCTCAGATTCACTTGTCACTCAGAAGGGTACTACAGAATAAATCTGCCGCTGCGTGGCCCCAGCCAGCATAAGAAGCGGAGAGAGTCAAGTGATTTTCTTGAAATAAGCGTGCTATGCTCAGATTCACTTGTCACTCAGAAGGGTACCACAGACTAAATCTGCCGCTGCGTGGCCCCAGCGAGCATAAGAAGAGGAGAGAGTCGAGTGATTTTCTTGAAATAAGCTTGCTATGCTCAGATTCACTTGTCACTCAGAAGGCACCACAGACTAAATCTGCGGCTGCGTGGCCCCAGCGAGCATAAGAAGAGGAGAGAGTCGAGTGATTTTCTTGAAATAAGCTTGCTATGCTCACATTCACTTGTCACTCAGAAGGCACCACAGACTAAATCTGCCGCTGCGTGGCCCCAGCGAGCATAATGAGAGGAGAAAGTCGAGTGATTTTCTTGAAATAAGCGTGCTATGCTCACATTCACTTGTCACTCAGAAGGCACCACAGACTAAATCTCCCTCTGCGTGGTCCCAGCGAGCATAAGAAGACGAGAGAGTCGAGTGATTTTCTTGATATAAGCGTGCTATGCTCTGATTCATATGTCACTCAGACGGGTACCACAGACTAAACCTGCCACTGCGTGGCACCACAGAGGATATTAAGACGAGAGAGATGCGTGATTTTCATGAAATAAGCGTGCTATGCTCACATTCACTTCTCACTCATAAGGGTAGCACAGACTAAATCTGCCGCTCCGTGGCCCCAGCGAGCATAAGAACAGGAGAGAGTCGAGTGATTTTCTTGAAATAAACGTGCTATGCTCAGACTCACTTGTCACTCAGACGGGTACCACTGGCTAAACCTGCTGCTGCGTCGCCCCACAGAGGATATTAAGACGAGAGAGTCGAGTGATTTTCTTGAAATTAGCGTGCTATGCTCAGATTGACTTGTCACTCAGAAGGGTACCACAGACTAAATCTCCCTCTGCGTGGCCCCAGCGAGCATAAGAAGAGGAGAAAGTCGAGTGATTTTCTTGAAATAAGCTTGCTATGCTCACATTCACTTGTCACTCAGAAGGCACCACAGACTAAATCTCCCTCTGCGTGGTCCCAGCGAGCATAAGAAGACGAGAGAGTCGAGTGATTTTCTTGATATAAGCGTGCTGTGCTCAGATTAATATGTCACTCAGACGGGTACCACAGACTAAACCTGCCACTGCATGGCACCACAGAGGATATTAAGACGAGAGAGATGCGTGATTTTCATGAAATAAGCGTGCTATGCTCACATTCACTTCTCACTCATAAGGGTACCACAGACTAAATCTGCCGCTGCGTGGCCCCAGCGAGCATAAGAAGAGGAGAGAGTCGAGTGATTTTCTTGAAATAAACGTGCTATGCTCAGACTCACTTGTCACTCAGACGGGTACCACTGGCTAAACCTGCTGCTGCGTCGCCCCACAGAGGATATTAAGACGAGAGAGTCATGTGATTTTCTTGAAATTAGCGTTCTATGCTCAGACTCACTTGACACTCAGACGGGTAACACAAACTAAACTTGCTGCTGCGTCGCCCCACAGAGGATATTAAGACGAGAGAGTCGAGTGATTTTCTTGAAATTAGCGTGCTATGCTCAGATTGACTTATCACTCAGAAGGGTACCACAGATTAAATCTCCCTCTGCGTGGCCCCAGCGAGCATAAGAAGAGGAGAGAGTCGAGTGATTTTCTTGAAAAGCGTGCTATGCTCAGATTCACTTGTCACTCAGAAGGGTACCACAGACTAAATCTGCGCTGCGTCGCCCCACAGAGGATATTAAGACGAGAGAGTCGAGTGATTTTCTTGAAACTAGCGTGCTAGGGCCAGATTCACTTGTCACTCAGACGGGTACCACAGACTATACCTGCTGCTGCGTCGCCCCACAGAGGATATTAAGACGAGAGAGTCGAGTGAGTTTCTTGAAATTAGCGTTCTATGCTCAGACTCACTTGTCACTCAGACGGGTACCACAAACTAAACCTGCTGCTGCGTCGCCCCACAGAGGATATTAAGACGAGAGAGTCGAGTGATTTTCTTGAAATTAGCGTGCTATGCCCAGATTGACTTGTCACTCAGAAGGGTACCACAGACTAAATCTGCCGCGGCGTGGCCCCAGGGAGCATAAGAAGACGAGAGAGTCCAGTGATTTCATTGAATTCAGCGTGCTATACTCAGACACACTTGTCTCTCAGACGGCTACCACAGACTAAACCTGCCGCTGCATGACCCCACAGTGGATATTAAGACGAGAGAGACGCGTGATTTCATTGAAATCAGCGTGCTCTACTCAGATACACTTGTCATTCAGAAGGGTACAACAGACTAAATCTGCCGCTGCGTGGCCCCAGCCAGCGCAAGAAGACAAGAGAGTCGAGTGATCTTCTTGAAATAAGCGTGCTATGCTCAGATTCACTTGTCATTTCGAAGGGTACCAAAGACTAAATCTCCCTCTGCGTGGCCCCAGCGAGCATAAGAAGACGAGAGAGTGAAGTGATTTTCTTGAAGTAAGCGTGCTATGCTCAGATTCATATGTCACTCAGACGGGTGCCACAGACTAAACCTGCCGCTGCGTGGCACCACAGAGGATATTAAGACGAGATAGATGCGTGATTTTCATGAAATAAGCGTGCTTTGCTCAGATTCACTTGTCACTCAAAAGGGTACCACAGACTAAATCTCCCTCTGCGTGGCCCTAGCGAGCATAAGAAGACGAGAGAGTCAAGTGATTTTCTTGAAATTAGCGTTCTATGCTCAGACTCACTTGTCACTCAGACGGGTACCACAGACTAAACCTGCCACTGCGTGGCACCACAGAGGATATTAAGACGAGAGAGATGCGTGATGTTCATGAAGTAAGCGTGCTATGCTCAGATGCACTTGTCACTCAGAAGGGTACCACAGAATAAATCTGCCGCTGCGTGGCCCCAGCTAGCATAACAAGAGGAGAGAGTCGAGTGATTTTCTTGAAATAAGCGTGCTATGCTCAGATTCACTTGTCACTCAGAAGGGTACCACAGACTAAATCTGCCGCGGCGTGGCCCCAGCGAGCATAAGAAGACGAGAGAGTCCAGTGATTTCATTGAATTCAGCGTGCTATACTCAGACACACTTGTCACTCAGACGGCTACCACAGACTAAACCTGCCGCTGCATGGCCCCACAGTGGATATTAAGACGAGAGAGACGCGTGATTTCATTGAAATCAGCGTGCTCTACTCAGGTACACTTGTCATTCAGAAGGGTACAACAGACTAAATCTGCCGCTGCGTGGCCCCAGCCAGCGTAAGAAGACGAGAGAGTCGAGTGATTTTCTTGAAATAAGCGTGCTATGCTCAGATTCATATGTCTCTCAGACGGGTACCACAGACTAAACCTGCCACTGCGTGGCACCACAGAGGATATTAAGACGAGATAGATGCGTGATTTTCATGAAATAAGCGTGCTATGCTCAGATTCATTTGTCACTCAAAAGGGTACCACAGACTAAATCTCCCTCTGCGTGGCCCCAGCGAGCATAAGAAGAGGAGAGTCGAGTGATTTTCTTGAAATAAGCATGCTATGCTCAGGCTCACTTGTCACTCAGACGGGTACCACAAACTAAACCTGCTGCTGCGTCGCCCCACAGAGGATATTAAGACGACAGAGTCGAGTGATTTTCTTGAGATTAGCGTGCTATGCTCAGATTCACTTGTCACTCAGAAGGGTACCACAGACTAAATCTCCCTCTGCGTGGCCCCCGCTAGCATAAGAAGAGGAGAGAGTCGAGTGATTTTCTTGAAATAAGCGTGCCCTGCTCAGATTCACTTGTCACTCAGAAGGGTACCACAGACTAAATCTTCCGCGGCGTGGCCCCAGCGAGCATAAGAAGACGAGAGAGTCCAGTGATTTCATTGAAATCAGCGTGCTATACTCAGATACACTTGTCACTCAGACGGCTACCACAGACAACACCTGCCGCTGCGAGGCCCCACAGTGGATATTAAGACGAAAGAGACGCGTGATTTCATTGAAATCAGCGTGCTATACTCAGATACACTTGTCACTAAGAAGGGTACCACAGACTAAGTCTCCCTCTGCGTGGCCCCAGCGAGCATAAGAAGAGGAGAGAGTCGAGTGATTTTCTTGAAAAGCGTGCTATGCTCAGATTCACTTGTCACTCAGAAGGGTACCACAGGCTAAATCTGCGCTGCGTCGCCCCACAGAGGATATTAAGACGAGAGAGTTGAGTGATTTTCTTGAAATTAGCGAGAGAGATGCGTGATTTTCTTGAAATTAGCGAGAGAGATGCGTGATTTTCTTGAAATTAGCGAGATAGATGCGTGATTTTCATGAAATAAGCGTGCTATGCTCAGATTCACTTGTCACTCAGAAGGGTACCACAGAATAAATCTGCCGCAGCGTGGCCCCAGCGAGCATAAGAAGCGGAGAGAGTCAAGTGATTTTCTTGAAATAAGCGTGCTATGCTCACATTCACCTGTCACTCAGAAGGGTAGCACAGACTAAATCTGCCGCTGCGTGGCCCCAGCGAGCATAAGAAGCGGAGAGTCAAGTGATTTTCTTGAAATAAGCGTGCTATGCTCACATTCACCTGTCACTCAGAAGGGTAGCACAGACTAAATCTGCCGCTGCGTGGCCCCAGCGAGCATAAGAAGAGGAGAGAGTCGAGTGATTTTCTTGAAATAAGCTTGCTATGCTCCAATTCACTTGTCACTCAGAAAGGTACCACAGACTAAATCTCCCTCTGCATGGCCCCAGCTAGCATAACAAGAGGAGAGAGTCGAGTGATTTTCTTGAAATAAGCTTGCTATGCTCCCATTCACTTGTCACTCAGAAAGGTACCACAGACTAAATCTCCCTCTGCGTGGCCCCAGCTAGCATAACAAGAGGAGAGAGTCGAGTGATTTTCTTGAAATAAGCGCGCTATGCTCAGATTCACTTGTCAATCAGAAGGGTACCACAGACTAAATCTGCCGCGGCGTGGCCCCAGCGAGCATAAGAAGACGAGAGAGTCCAGTGATTTCATTGAATTCAGTGTGCTATACTCAGACACACTTGTCACTCAGACGGCTACCACAGACTAAACCTGCCGCTGCATGGCCCCACAGTGGATATTAAGACGAGAGAGACGCGTGATTTCATTGAAATCAGCGTGCTCTACTCAGATACACTTGTCATTCAGAAGGGTACAACAGACTAAATCTGCCGCTGCGTGGCCCCAGCGAGCGTAAGAAGACGAGAGAGTCGAGTGATTTTCTTGAAATAAGCGTGCTATGCTCAGATTCATATGTCACTCAGACGGGTACCACAGACTAAACCTGCCACTGCGTGGCACCACAGAGGATATTGCCACGCGCCTAACGCGCCGCGCGGCCTCCGCGCTGAGTCGAAGACGACGACGAAGCGGCGGTGGGCTCTCGTGGCGCGCTGTTCTGTTCTGTGTCGTGGAAGCTGGCTCCATAATTAAAAGAAGGCTCCCGGTCTTGGGTTCTTCCCGACGTCTACCTTCACGGCTCCTCTGGTCGTGACACTGGTGGAGGTGCGGCCGATGCTCCCTACTCCTGAGGACGACTCGACGCGTCCGCCTCTTGTGACTACCCCTGTCCATCGTGCCAGCCGGAGGATCCGCGGCCTGTCCCCCGAGGCCCTTCCTATTGTCAACGCGCCTTCAACTACCACTCCACTCATGGCGACGCCACTGCCCGCCCTGCCTACGACTGTCCCTGCAGCCAGCCCCACCTATCTCACCCTTCAGACTCCACGCACGCCTAAGCCCTTTCACGGCGACCTGTTTGAAGATGCCGAAGACTGGTTGGCTCAATACGAACGGGTCGCGACCTTTAACTGCTGGGACGACGCTACAAAGCTGCGTAACGTTTACTTCAGCCTTGAAGACTCTGCACGAACGTGGTTCGAAAACCATGAGACTACTTTCTCTACGTGGCCGGACTTCCGACGTCAGCTCCTGAGTACGTACGCCAACAGCGACCGCCGGGAGAGCGCAGAGCGTGCACTGTCCTCTCGAATTCAGCTTCCCAATGAGGGTGTTGCCATGTACGTCGAGGATGTGAAGCGTCTTTGCGATCGCGCCGATCCGGCCATGCCTGAAGAAAAAAAGCTGCGGCACCTGATGCGCGGCGTAAAAGACCAGCTCTTTTCCGGCCTCGTGCGGAACCCGCCCAACAACGTCGCGGAGTTCCTGGCCGACGCCGTGCACATGGAGAAATTGCTGCGGCAAAGATCCCATCAGTAAAACCGGGAACTGCGCCAAACGTCGACTCTATCAACGTTGGACCGGTTCGACCATGATCCCAGGACGAATCCGGACTCCCTTCGCGAACTCATCCGTTCCGTGGTCCGCGAGGAGCTGCAGCACCTTCAAGCCACCTTTGCCCCTCGCGTCGATTCCGTCACCAGCGTCATCCGCGAGGAAGTCCGACAGGCACTCAGGGCACAAGACGCTGCAGCTGTGCCGGCCCCGCAACCGACCCAATACGATCCCGCGCCGTACCCGACTCCTGTCCAGCCAGTCACGTACGCGGACGTCGTGCGCCGCGCGGCCTCATCTCCTGGGCCTTCGCCTTACACCGCACCATTGGTCGCGGTGCACTCTGCCCAGCCGACTCCTTACTGGGCGGATCGGCGCCAGGCACCGCGGAAGACTGACCTCTGGCGCACTCCGGATCAACGCCCGCTCTGCTACCACTGTGGTGAGGCCGGCCATCTCTACCGGCGGTGCCCCTATCGCGAAATGGGACTACGCGGTTTTTCTGTCGACAGCCCCCGTCCACGCCCTGGAGAGCGCCCTCAAGACATCGCCGAGTATGTCACCCGCCAGCGTAGTTCACCATCTGCTCCGCGCCGCGAGTCGCGATCGCCCTCTCCACGCCGGTCTTCGCCCTCTGGGTCCCGTTTCGCCTCGGGACAACGTGGTTCCTCGAGCCCTCGTCGGGAAAACTAGCTCCGGCGGGCTTTGGAGGCGAGGCCGCCGAACGCCGTTCCGACGCAAAGCTTTCACCGCCGCACCAACTGAATCGCCCCGACGTCGCACGCTGCATCGCTGCACAGTTTTCCCCGACGCGCCTTTCGTATCGCCGCGATGCCGCAACCCCAATCGCCGACCCTCTTCCGCCGCCGCACCCACCCAATCGCCCCGATGCCGCACGCCACATCTCCGAAGAGTTTCCCCCAACGCGCCGCTTGAATCGCTCCGACAGCGCAACCCCAGTCGCCGACCAGGTTCCGCCGCCGCACCGACTGAATCCTCCACAACAGCCATCGACGGGCCGTGCTGAAGGCAGGGTCTCCTTGGATATCCCTGTTCTCGTCGACACAAAGGAGGTCAGCGCGTTGGTTGATACGGGCGCAGATTACTCTATCCTTAGCGGACGGCTTGCGACGGCCCTGAAAAAAGTGACGACACCCTGGGACGGTCCCGACATACGCACGGCAGGCGGACATCTTGTCGCACCACTCGGCATGTGTGCGGCCCGGGTTACGGTTCGAGGCTGCACATTCGTTGCCACTTTTCTCGTTCTCCGCGAATGTTCTCGCGATGTCATCCTTGGCATCGACTTTCTTCGCGAGCACGGTGCGATCATAGACCTCCCGAACCGCTTGGTGACGTTTTCTACCGCAATGGCCACAGAAGAGCCTGCGCACCAGGGTTCTCGGTCCGCCCTGCGAGTCACCGACGATAACGTTACGGTGCCACCACGTGCGAGCATTCTCACGAGAGCTACCTGCGACGAGCCACATAGGGGAGTCCGGGTTGTCGAGCCTAATGTCTCCCTCGTACTCACTAAGGGGGTTGCGGTGGCACGGGGCCTTGGATCCTTTCATGACGGTTGTACAGAGGTCCTTGTCACCAACTTCTGCAACGAACATCGACATCTGTTCCGTGGCACCGCCATCGCTTACGTCGACCATGTTCAGGAAGTGGCCGAATGCTTTGCTTGTGCGGAGGACACACCTGGAGCTGACGCCGAAGCGGTCACCAGCGTAGACATAAATCGTGGCGTTCCACCCACTGAAAAGAGGCAACTCCAGGACCTCTTGCGGGAGTTTGGTGCGTGTTTCACGTCGTCGTCCAAAGTGCACCAAACGTCGATAGTTAAACACCGCATTATCACGCATGAAGGAGCCCGACCAATCCATCAGCAGCCCTATCGTGTGTCCCCTCGTGAGCGAGATGCTATTCAAACACAGGTCGAAGAGATGCTCACAGACGGCGTCATCCAACCGTCAAGCAGTCCGTGGTCGTCTCCTGTCGTCCTCGTGAAAAAGAAAGACGGGACACTACGGTTCTGCGTCGACTACAGGAAGCTGAACAGTGTGACCAAGAAAGACGTGTACCCGCTCCCGCGTATCGACGACTCCCTCGACCGACTTCGTCAAGCCAAGTACTTCTCTTCGGTCGACCTCAGAAGTGGTTATTGGCAGATAGAAGTTGATGAGAGGGACCGTGAGAAAACCGCCTTCATTACACCAGACGGGCTCTATGAATTTCGCGTCCTCCCATTCGGGCTCTGCTGTGCTCCTGCCACGTTCCAAAGAATGATGGGCACCGTTCTCACCGGTTTGAAGTGGCAGACCTGTCTTGTTTATCTTGACGATGTCATCATTTTTTCTGCAACGTTCACGGAACATCTGCACCGCCTCAGGACTGTCCTCAAAGCCGTTCGATCCGCCAACCTCTCCCTCAAACCAGAAAAATGCCACTTTGGGTTCACCGAATTGAAGTTCCTCGGGCACGTCATTAGTGCTGACGGAATCCGCGCTGACCCAGAGAAGCTTGCTGCCGTTGCTGCCTTTCCGGTCCCCTCCCACAAAAAAGCAGTCCGACGTTTTCTGGGCCTGTGCTCCTATTATCGCCGCTTCATTAGAAACTTCGCCCAGCTCGCCAGCCCACTGACGCTCCTAACCCGTGATGACACGTCATTTTCCTGGGGAAACGAACAACAGACTGCCTTCGACGAGTTACGACGCCTACTCCAATCACCGCCCATCCTGGCACATTTCGACGAAGATGCCGATACGGAGGTGCACACGGATGCGAGCAACGTCGGTCTTGGCGCCGTTCTAGTTCAGCGGCAAAACGGTGTCGACAAAGTAATTGCCTACGCCAGCCGCGCACTGTCGCGTGCTGAGTTGAACTACTCTACCACGGAAAAAGAATGTTTAGCGGTAGTCTGGGCCGCCGCCAAGTTCCGCCCATACCTCTATGGCAGACCGTTTCGTATCGTCACCGACCACCACTCGCTGTGCTGGCTGAAAAATTTAAAGGACCCTTGCGGCCGCCTAGCACGTTGGGCATTACGCCTGCAGGAATTCGATTTCACCGTCACCTACAAGTCAGGCCGGAAACACACCGACGCTGATACCTTGTCACGCGCTCCCGTCGAACCTCCTCCGCAAGACACCACCGACGATGATAGCTTCCTTGGAGCGGTCAGCACATCTGAGCTCGTTTCCAGACAGCGTGCCGACGCCGAGCTCCGTCTGCTCATCGAACATCTCGAAGGTGGGTGGCCTGAAATACCACGAAACCTAGCTCGTGGACTATCGTCGTTCTGCCTGCGGAGAGGGGTGCTTTATAAAAAGAACTCTACTTGAAGTCCGACAACTTACCTGCTCGTCATACCGTCTGATCTGCGGGATGAAGTCCTCCTTGCCTGCCATGATGAACCGACTTCCGGCCACCTTGGAGTTACCCGCACCTTATCCCGAATCCGGCAGAACTATTACTGGCCCAACCTAACTTCAAGTGTCAAGCATTATGTCCGGACATGCCGGCAATGCCAGCGGCGGAAAAAACCCGCGCTCAAGCCTCCTGGACTGCTTCAGTGCATCGAGCCGCCACAAATACCATTCGACAAAGTCGGCATGGACCTTCTGGGGCCATTTCCTCTCTCGTCGTCCGGCCACAAGTGGATCGTAGTCGCCACAGACTACTTGACCCGCTACGCTGAAACGAAGGCCCTTGCGCGAGGTACTGCCGCCGAAGTTGCCCACTTCTTTATGCACGACATCGTGCTTAGACACGGCGCCCCATCGGCCATGATTACTGACCGAGGCAAGGCGTTTACAGCCCGACTCCTACGTGACATCTTAGCGCTTAGCCATACTGCTCATCGACCAACAACAGCTTATCATCCCCAAACCAATGGTCTAACGGAACGGCTCAACAAAACATTGGTGGACATGATCTCGATGTACGTCGACGTTGAACACAAAACCTGGGATGAGGTCTTGCCGTACGTCACCTTCGCATATAATACCGCGACGCAGGAAACCACCCAGTTCACCCCGTTCCGTCTCGTGTATGGCAGAGAGGTCCGCATGATGCTAGACGCCATGCTGCCGTACGGAGACGCAGAGCTTCCCCATGAAGCTGGCCACTTCGTGGAGCAAGCAGAGCAGCCCCGTCAGCTGGCCCGCTTGCACATCAAGGACCAGCAATCCGCCGATGCCCGACATTATAACCTTCGGCACAGGGACGTACACTACGAGCCGGGCTACCACGTGTGGGTGTGGACACCAGTGCGCCACAAGGGATTGTGCGAAAAGCTTTTAAATAGGTATTTTGGCCCGTACAGAGTCCTGCGCCGCCAGAACAGCGTCAACTACGAGGTTGTCCCCCATGGAACTGTGGTCGCCGGCCCTCAGCGTCAACGGCCTGAAATCGTGCATGTAGTGCGCTTAAAGCCGTACTTTTCGCGTGACTGAGCGCTGTGTTCACGCTGTTTCGTAGATTTTCCCCTTACCCCACGTGTGAACTTGACTCTCCCTGCATGTCATCTAGCGCGCACTGTATAGTTCACCTCACCCCCAGTCTTTTTTCTTTTGTTCCTCCTTCCCTCACTGTACATACCCCATTCCACATCGAGACGATGTTTGCTTTCGCGGGGGGGAATAATGCCACGCGCCTAACGCGCCGCGCGGCCTCCGCGCTGAGTCGAAGACGACGACGAAGCGGCGGAGGGCTCTCGTGGCGCGCTGTTCTGTTCTGTGTCGTGGAAGCTGGCTCCATAATTAAAAGAAGGCTCCCGGTCTTGGGTTCTTCCCGACGTCTACCTTCACGGCTCCTCTGGTCGTGACAATATTAAGACGAGATAGATGCGTGATTTTCATGAAATAAGCGTGCTATGCTCAGATTCACTTGTCACTCAAAAGGGTACCACAGACTAAATCTCCATCTGCGTGGCCCCAGCGAGCATAAGAAGAGGAGAGTCGAGTGATTTTCTTGAAATAAGCGTGCTATGCTCAGACTCACTTGTCACTCAGACGGGTACCACAAACGAAACCAGCTGCTGCGTCGCCCCACAGAGGATATTAAGACGAGAGAGTCGAGTGATTTTCTTGAAATTAGCGTGCTATGCTCAGATTCACTTGTCACTCAGAAGGGTACCACAGACTAAATCTCCCTCTGCGTGGCCCCAGCTAGCATAAGAAGAGGAGAGAGTCGAGTGATTTTCTTGAAATAAGCGTGCTATGCTCAGATTCACTTGTCACTCAGAAGGGTACCACAGACTAAATCTGCAGTTGGAGTGGCCCCAGCGAGCATAAGAAGACGAGAGAGTCCAGTGATTTCATAGGAATAAGCGTGCTATACTCAGATACACTTGTCACTCAGACGGCTACCACAGACTAAACCTGCCGCTGCGTGGGTCCACAGTGGATATTAAGACGAGAGAGACGCGTGATTTCATTGAAATCAGCGTGCTATACTCAGATACACTTGTCATTCAGAAGGGTACCACAGACTAAATCTGCCGCTGCGTGGCCCCAGCCAGCATAAGAAGACGAGTGAGTCGAGTGATTTTCTTGAAATAAGCGTGCTATGCTCAGATTCACTTGTCATTTAGAAGGGTACCAAAGACTAAACCTCCCTCTGCGTGGCCCCAGCGAGCATAAGAAGACGAGAGTGAAGTGATTTTCTTCAAATAAGCGTGCTGTGCTCAGATTCATATGTCACTCAGACGGGTACCACAGACTAAACCTGCCACTGCGTGGCACCACAAAGGATATTAAGACGAGAGAAATGCGTGATTTTCATGAAATAAGCGTGCTATAGTCACATTCACTTGTCACTCAGAAGAGTACCACAGAATAAATCTGCTGTGGAGTGGCCCCAGCGAGCATAAGAAGACGAGAGTCCAGTGATTTCATTGGAATCAGCGTGCTATACTCAGATACACTTGTCACTCAGACGGCTACCACAGACTAAACCTGCCGCTGCGTGGCCCCACAGTGGATATTAAGACGAGAGAGACGCGTGATTTCATTGAAATCAGCGTGCTATACTCAGATACACTTGTCATTCAGAAGGGTACCACAGACTAAATCTGCCGCTGCGTGGCCCCAGCCAGCATAAGAAGACGAGAGAGTCGAGTGATTTTCTTGAAATAAGCGTGCTATGCTCAGATTCACTTGTCATTTAGAAGGGTACCAAAGACTAAACCTCCCTCTGCGTGGCCCCAGCGAGCATAAGAAGACGAGAGAGTCAAGTGATTTTCTTGAAATAAGCGTGCTATGCTCAGATTCATATGTCACTCAGACGGGTACCACAGACTAAACCTGCCACTGCGTGGCACCACAAAGGATAGTAAGACGAGAGAAATGCGTGATTTTCATGAAATAAGCGTGCTATGCTCACATTCACTTGTCACTCAGAAGGGTACCACAGAATAAATCTGCCGCTGCGTGGCCCCAGCGAGCATAAGAGGAGGAGAGAGTCGAGTGATTTTCTTGAAATAAGCGTGCTATGCTCAGATTCACTTGTCACTCAGACGGGTACCACAGACTAAACCTGCGGCTGCGTCGCCCCACAGAGGATATTAATACGAGAGTCATGTGATTTTCTTGAAATTAGCGTTCTATGCTCAGACTCACTTGTCACTCAGACGGGTACCACAAACTAAACCTGCTGCTGCATCGCCCCACAGAGGATATTAAGACGACAGAGTCGAGTGATTTTCTTGAGATTAGCGTGCTATGCTCAGATTCACTTGTCACTCAGAAGGGTACCACAGACTAAATCTCCCTCTGCGTGGCCCCAGCTAGCATAAGAAGAGGAGAGAGTCGAGTGATTTTCTTGAAATAAGCGGGCCCTGCTCAGATTCACTTGTCACTCAGAAGGGTACCACAGACTAAATCTGCCGCGGCGTGGCCCCAGGGAGCATAAGAAGACGAGAGAGTCCAGTGATTTCATTGAAATCAGCGTGCTATACTCAGATACACTTGTCACTCAGACGGCACAGACAAAACCTGCCGCTGCGAGGCCCCACAGTGGATATTAAGACGAAAGAGACGCGTGATTTCACTGAAATCAGCGTGCTATACTCAGATACACTTGTCACTATGAAGGGTACCACAGACTAAATCTCCCTCTGCGTGGCCCCAGCGAGCATAAGAAGAGGAGAGAGTCGAGTGATTTTCTTGAAAAGCGTGCTATGCTCAGATTCACTTGTCACTCAGAAGGGTACCACAGACTAAATCTGCGCTGCGTCGCCCCACAGAGGATATTAAGACGAGAGAGTTGAGTGATTTTCTTGAAATTAGCGAGAGAGATGCGTGATTTTCTTGAAATTAGCGAGAGAGATGCGTGATTTTCTTGAATATAGCGAGAGAGATGCGTGATTTTCATGAAATAAGCGTGCTATGCTCAGATTGACTTGTCACTCAGAAGGGTACCACAGAATAAATCTGCCGCTGCGTGGCCCCAGCGAGCATAAGAAGCGGAGAGAGTCAAGTGATTTTCTTGAAATAAGCGTGCTATGCTCACATTCACTTGTCACTCAGAAGGGTAGCACAGACTAAATCTGCCGCTGCGTGGCCCCAGCGAGCATAAGAAGCGGAGAGAGTCAAGTGATTTTCTTGAAATAAGCTTGCTATGCTCAGATTCACTTGTCACTCAGAAGGGTAGCACAGACTAAATCTGCCGCTGCGTGGCCCCAGCGAGCATAAGAAGAGGAGAGAGTCGAGTGATTTTCTTGAAATAAGCTTGCTATGCTCAGATTCACTTGTCACTCAGAAGGCACCACAGACTAAATCTGCGGCTGCGTGGCCCCAGCGAGCATAAGAAGAGGAGAAAGTCGAGTGATTTTCTTGAAATAAGCGTGCTATGCTCACATTCACTTGTCACTCAGAAGGGTACCACGGACTAGATCTCCCTCTGCGTGGTCCCAGCGAGCATAAGAAGACGAGAGAGTCAAGTGATTTTCTTGATATAAGCGTGCTATGCTCAGATTCATATGTCACTCAGACGGGTACCACAGACTAAACCTGCCACTGCGTGGCACCACAGAGGATATTAAGACGAGAAAGATGCGTGATTTTCATGAAATAAGCGTGCTATGCTCACATTCACTTCTCACTCAGAAGGGTACCACAGACTAAATCTGCCGCTGCGTGGTCCCAGCGAGCATAAGAAGACGAGAGAGTCAAGTGATTTTCTTGATATAAGCGTGCTATGCTCAGATTCATATGTCACTCAGACGGGTACCACAGACTAAACCTGCCACTGCGTGGCACCACAGAGGATATTAAGACGAGAAAGATGCGTGATTTTCATGAAATAAGCGTGCTATGCTCACATTCACTTCTCACTCAGAAGGGTACCACAGACTAAATCTCCCTCTGCGTGGTCCCAGCGAGCATAAGAAGAGGAGAGAGTCGAGTGATTTTCTTGAAATAAGCGTGCTATGCTCAGACTCACTTGTCACTCAGACGGGTACCACTGACTAAACCTGCTGCTGCGTCGCCCCACAGAGGATATTAAGACGAGAGAGTCGAGTGATTTTCTTGAAATTAGCGTTCTATGCTCAGATTCACTTGTCACTCAGAAGGGTACCACAGACTAAATCTCCCTCTGCGTGGCCCCAGCGAGCATAAGAAGAGGAGAGAGTCGAGTGATTTTCTTGAAAAGCGTGCTATGCTCAGATTCACTTGTCACTCAGAAGGGTACCACAGACTAAATCTGCGCTGCGTCGCCCCACAGAGGATATTAAGACGAGAGAGTCGAGTGATTTTCTTGAAATTAGCGTTCTATGCTCAGACTCACTTGTCACTCAGACGGGTACCACAAACTAAACCTGCTGCTGCGTCGCCCCACAGAGTATATAAAGACGAGACAGTCGAGTGATTTTCTTGAAATTAGCGTACTATGCCCAGATTGACTTGTCACTCAGAAGGGTACCACAGACTAAATCTCCCTCTGCGTGGCCCCAGCTAGCATAACAAGAGGAGAGAGTCGAGTGATTTTCTTGAAATAAGCGTGCTATGCTCAGATTCACTTGTCACTCAGAAGGGTACCACAGGCTAAATCTGCCGCGGCGTGGCCCCAGCGAGCATAAGAAGAAGAGAGAGTCCAGTGATTTCATTGAATTCAGCGTGCTATACTCAGACACACTTGTCTCTCAGACGGCTACCACAGACTAAACCTGCCGCTGCATGGCCCCACCGTGGATATTAAGACGAGAGAGACGCGTGATTTCATTGAAATCAACGTGCTCTACTCAGATACACTTGTCATTCAGAAGGGTACAACAGACTAAATCTGCCGCTGCGTGGCCCCAGCCAGTGTAAGAAGACGAGACAGTCGAGTGATTTTCTTGAAATAAGCGTGCTATGCTCAGATTCACTTGTCATTTAGAAGGGTACCAAAGACTAAATCTCCCTCTGCGTGGCCCCAGCGAGCATAAGAAGACGAGAGAGTGAAGTGATTTTCTTGAAGTAAGCGTGCTATGCTCAGATTCATATGTCACTCAGACGGGTACCACAGACTAAACCTGCCACTGCGTGGCACCACAGAGGATATTAAGACGAGATAGATGCGTGATTTTCATGAAATAAGCGTGCTATGCTCAGATTCACTTGTCACTCAAAAGGGTACCACAGACTAAATCTCCCTCTGCGTGGCCCTAGCGAGCATAAGAAGACGAGAGAGTCAAGTGATTTTCTTGAAATTAGCGTTCTATGCTCAGACTCACTTGTCACTCAGACGGGTACCACAGACTAAACCTGCCACTGCGTGGCACCACAGAGGATATTAAGACGAGAGAGATGCGTGATGTTCATGAAGTAAGCGTGCTATGCTCAGATGCACTTGTCACTCAGAAGGGTACCACAGAATAAATCTGCCGCTGCGTGGCCCCAGCTAGCATAACAAGAGGAGAGAGTCGAGTGATTTTCTTGAAATAAGCGTGCTATGCTCAGATTCACTTGTCACTCAGAAGGGTACCACAGACTAAATCTGCCGCGGCGTGGCCCCAGCGAGCATAAGAAGACGAGAGAGTCCAGTGATTTCATTGAATTCAGCGTGCTATACTCAGACACACTTGTCACTCAGACGGCTACCACAGACTAAACCTGCCGCTGCATGGCCCCACAGTGGATATTAAGACGAGAGAGACGCGTGATTTCATTGAAATCAGCGTGCTCTACTCAGGTACACTTGTCATTCAGAAGGGTACAACAGACTAAATCTGCCGCTGCGTGGCCCCAGCCAGCGTAAGAAGACGAGAGAGTCGAGTGATTTTCTTGAAATAAGCGTGCTATGCTCAGATTCATATGTCTCTCAGACGGGTACCACAGACTAAACCTGCCACTGCGTGGCACCACAGAGGATATTAAGACGAGATAGATGCGTGATTTTCATGAAATAAGCGTGCTATGCTCAGATTCATTTGTCACTCAAAAGGGTACCACAGACTAAATCTCCCTCTGCGTGGCCCCAGCGAGCATAAGAAGAGGAGAGTCGAGTGATTTTCTTGAAATAAGCATGCTATGCTCAGGCTCACTTGTCACTCAGACGGGTACCACAAACTAAACCTGCTGCTGCGTCGCCCCACAGAGGATATTAAGACGACAGAGTCGAGTGATTTTCTTGAGATTAGCGTGCTATGCTCAGATTCACTTGTCACTCAGAAGGGTACCACAGACTAAATCTCCCTCTGCGTGGCCCCCGCTAGCATAAGAAGAGGAGAGAGTCGAGTGATTTTCTTGAAATAAGCGTGCCCTGCTCAGATTCACTTGTCACTCAGAAGGGTACCACAGGCAAAATCTGCGCTGCGTCGCCCCACAGAGGATATTAAGACGAGAGAGTTGAGTGATTTTCTTGAAATTAGCGAGAGAGATGCGTGATTTTCTTGAAATTAGCGAGAGAGATGCGTGATTTTCTTGAAATTAGCGAGATAGATGCGTGATTTTCATGAAATAAGCGTGCTATGCTCAGATTCACTTGTCACTCAGAAGGGTACCACAGAATAAATCTGCCGCTGCGTGGCCCCAGCGAGCATAAGAAGCGGAGAGAGTCAAGTGATTTTCTTGAAATAAGCGTGCTATGCTCACATTCACCTGTCACTCAGAAGGGTAGCACAGACTAAATCTGCCGCTGCGTGGCCCCAGCGAGCATAAGAAGCGGAGAGTCAAGTGATTTTCTTGAAATAAGCGTGCTATGCTCACATTCACCTGTCACTCAGAAGGGTAGCACAGACTAAATCTGCCGCTGCGTGGCCCCAGCGAGCATAAGAAGAGGAGAGAGTCGAGTGATTTTCTTGAAATAAGCTTGCTATGCTCCAATTCACTTGTCACTCAGAAAGGTACCACAGACTAAATCTCCCTCTGCATGGCCCCAGCTAGCATAACAAGAGGAGAGAGTCGAGTGATTTTCTTGAAATAAGCTTGGTATGCTCCCATTCACTTGTCACTCAGAAAGGTACCACAGACTAAATCTCCCTCTGCGTGGCCCCAGCTAGCATAACAAGAGGAGAGAGTCGAGTGATTTTCTTGAAATAAGCGCGCTATGCTCAGATTCACTTGTCAATCAGAAGGGTACCACAGACTAAATCTGCCGCGGCGTGGCCCCAGCGAGCATAAGAAGACGAGAGAGTCCAGTGATTTCATTGAATTCAGTGTGCTATACTCAGACACACTTGTCACTCAGACGGCTACCACAGACTAAACCTGCCGCTGCATGGCCCCACAGTGGATATTAAGACGAGAGAGACGCGTGATTTCATTGAAATCAGCGTGCTCTACTCAGATACACTTGTCATTCAGAAGGGTACAACAGACTAAATCTGCCGCTGCGTGGCCCCAGCCAGCGTAAGAAGACGAGAGAGTCGAGTGATTTTCTTGAAATAAGCGTGCTATGCTCAGATTCATATGTCACTCAGACGGGTACCACAGACTAAACCTGCCACTGCGTGGCACCACAGAGGATATTGCCACGCGCCTAACGCGCCGCGCGGCCTCCGCGCTGAGTCGAAGACGACGACGAAGCGGCGGTGGGCTCTCGTGGCGCGCTGTTCTGTTCTGTGTCGTGGAAGCTGGCTCCATAATTAAAAGAAGGCTCCCGGTCTTGGGTTCTTCCCGACGTCTACCTTCACGGCTCCTCTGGTCGTGACACTGGTGGAGGTGCGGCCGATGCTCCCTACTCCTGAGGACGACTCGACGCGTCCGCCTCTTGTGACTACCCCTGTCCATCGTGCCAGCCGGAGGATCCGCGGCCTGTCCCCCGAGGCCCTTCCTATTGTCAACGCGCCTTCAACTACCACTCCACTCATGGCGACGCCACTGCCCGCCCTGCCTACGACTGTCCCTGCAGCCAGCCCCACCTATCTCACCCTTCAGACTCCACGCACGCCTAAGCCCTTTCACGGCGACCTGTTTGAAGATGCCGAAGACTGGTTGGCTCAATACGAACGGGTCGCGACCTTTAACTGCTGGGACGACGCTACTAAGCTGCGTAACGTTTACTTCAGCCTTGAAGACTCTGCACGAACGTGGTTCGAAAACCATGAGACTACTTTCTCTACGTGGCCGGACTTCCGACGTCAGCTCCTGAGTACGTACGCCAACAGCGACCGCCGGGAGAGCGCAGAGCGTGCACTGTCCTCTCGAATTCAGCTTCCCAATGAGGGTGTTGCCATGTACGTCGAGGATGTGAAGCGTCTTTGCGATCGCGCCGATCCGGCCATGCCTGAAGAAAAAAAGCTGCGGCACCTGATGCGCGGCGTAAAAGACCAGCTCTTTTCCGGCCTCGTGCGGAACCCGCCCAACAACGTCGCGGAGTTCCTGGCCGACGCCGTGCACATGGAGAAATTGCTGCGGCAAAGATCCCATCAGTAAAACCGGGAACTGCGCCAAACGTCGACTCTATCAACGTTGGACCGGTTCGACCATGATCCCAGGACGAATCCGGACTCCCTTCGCGAACTCATCCGTTCCGTGGTCCGCGAGGAGCTGCAGCACCTTCAAGCCACCTTTGCCCCTCGCGTCGATTCCGTCACCAGCGTCATCCGCGAGGAAGTCCGACAGGCACTCAGGGCACAAGACGCTGCAGCTATGCCGGCCCCGCAACCGACCCAATACGATCCCGCGCCGTACCCGACTCCTGTCCAGCCAGTCACGTACGCGGACGTCGTGCGCCGCGCGGCCTCATCTCCTGGGCCTTCGCCTTACACCGCACCATTGGTCGCGGTGCACTCTGCCCAGCCGACTCCTTACTGGGCGGATCGGCGCCAGGCACCGCGGAAGACTGACCTCTGGCGCACTCCGGATCAACGCCCGCTCTGCTACCACTGTGGTGAGGCCGGCCATCTCTACCGGCGGTGCCCCTATCGCGAAATGGGACTACGCGGTTTTTCTGTCGACAGCCCCCGTCCACGCCCTGGAGAGCGCCCTCAAGACATCGCCGAGTATGTCACCCGCCAGCGTAGTTCACCATCTGCTCCGCGCCGCGAGTCGCGATCGCCCTCTCCACGCCGGTCTTCGCCCTCTGGGTCCCGTTTCGCCTCGGGACAACGTGGTTCCTCGAGCCCTCGTCGGGAAAACTAGCTCCGGCGGGCTTTGGAGGCGAGGCCGCCGAACGCCGTTCCGACGCAAAGCTTTCACCGCCGCACCAACTGAATCGCCCCGACGTCGCACGCTGCATCGCTGCACAGTTTTCCCCGACGCGCCTTTCGTATCGCCGCGATGCCGCAACCCCAATCGCCGACCCTCTTCCGCCGCCGCACCCACCCAATCGCCCCGATGCCGCACGCCACATCTCCGAAGAGTTTCCCCCAACGCGCCGCTTGAATCGCTCCGACAGCGCAACCCCAGTCGCCGACCAGGTTCCGCCGCCGCACCGACTGAATCCTCCACAACAGCCATCGACGGGCCGTGCTGAAGGCAGGGTCTCCTTGGATATCCCTGTTCTCGTCGACACAAAGGAGGTCAGCGCGTTGGTTGATACGGGCGCAGATTACTCTATCCTTAGCGGACGGCTTGCGACGGCCCTGAAAAAAGTGACGACACCCTGGGACGGTCCCGACATACGCACGGCAGGCGGACATCTTGTCGCACCACTCGGCATGTGTGCGGCCCGGGTTACGGTTCGAGGCTGCACATTCGTTGCCACTTTTCTCGTTCTCCGCGAATGTTCTCGCGATGTCATCCTTGGCATCGACTTTCTTCGCGAGCACGGTGCGATCATAGACCTCCCGAACCGCTTGGTGACGTTTTCTACCGCAATGGCCACAGAAGAGCCTGCGCACCAGGGTTCTCGGTCCGCCCTGCGAGTCACCGACGATAACGTTACGGTGCCACCACGTGCGAGCATTCTCACGAGAGCTACCTGCGACGAGCCACATAGGGGAGTCCGGGTTGTCGAGCCTAATGTCTCCCTCGTACTCACTAAGGGGGTTGCGGTGGCACGGGGCCTTGGATCCTTTCATGACGGTTGTACAGAGGTCCTTGTCACCAACTTCTGCAACGAACATCGACATCTGTTCCGTGGCACCGCCATCGCTTACGTCGACCATGTTCAGGAAGTGGCCGAATGCTTTGCTTGTGCGGAGGACACACCTGGAGCTGACGCCGAAGCGGTCACCAGCGTAGACATAAATCGTGGCGTTCCACCCACTGAAAAGAGGCAACTCCAGGACCTCTTGCGGGAGTTTGGTGCGTGTTTCACGTCGTCGTCCAAAGTGCACCAAACGTCGATAGTTAAACACCGCATTATCACGCATGAAGGAGCCCGACCAATCCATCAGCAGCCCTATCGTGTGTCCCCTCGTGAGCGAGATGCTATTCAAACACAGGTCGAAGAGATGCTCACAGACGGCGTCATCCAACCGTCAAGCAGTCCGTGGTCGTCTCCTGTCGTCCTCGTGAAAAAGAAAGACGGGACACTACGGTTCTGCGTCGACTACAGGAAGCTGAACAGTGTGACCAAGAAAGACGTGTACCCGCTCCCGCGTATCGACGACTCCCTCGACCGACTTCGTCAAGCCAAGTACTTCTCTTCGGTCGACCTCAGAAGTGGTTATTGGCAGATAGAAGTTGATGAGAGGGACCGTGAGAAAACCGCCTTCATTACACCAGACGGGCTCTATGAATTTCGCGTCCTCCCATTCGGGCTCTGCTGTGCTCCTGCCACGTTCCAAAGAATGATGGGCACCGTTCTCACCGGTTTGAAGTGGCAGACCTGTCTTGTTTATCTTGACGATGTCATCATTTTTTCCGCAACGTTCACGGAACATCTGCACCGCCTCAGGACTGTCCTCAAAGCCGTTCGATCCGCCAACCTCTCCCTCAAACCAGAAAAATGCCACTTTGGGTTCACCGAATTGAAGTTCCTCGGGCACGTCATTAGTGCTGACGGAATCCGCGCTGACCCAGAGAAGCTTGCTGCCGTTGCTGCCTTTCCGGTCCCCTCCCACAAAAAAGCAGTCCGACGTTTTCTGGGCCTGTGCTCCTATTATCGCCGCTTCATTAGAAACTTCGCCCAGCTCGCCAGCCCACTGACGCTCCTAACCCGTGATGACACGTCATTTTCCTGGGGAAACGAACAACAGACTGCCTTCGACGAGTTACGACGCCTACTCCAATCACCGCCCATCCTGGCACATTTCGACGAAGATGCCGATACGGAGGTGCACACGGATGCGAGCAACGTCGGTCTTGGCGCCGTTCTAGTTCAGCGGCAAAACGGTGTCGACAAAGTAATTGCCTACGCCAGCCGCGCACTGTCGCGTGCTGAGTTGAACTACTCTACCACGGAAAAAGAATGTTTAGCGGTAGTCTGGGCCGCCGCCAAGTTCCGCCCATACCTCTATGGCAGACCGTTTCGTATCGTCACCGACCACCACTCGCTGTGCTGGCTGAAAAATTTAAAGGACCCTTGCGGCCGCCTAGCACGTTGGGCATTACGCCTGCAGGAATTCGATTTCACCGTCACCTACAAGTCAGGCCGGAAACACACCGACGCTGATACCTTGTCACGCGCTCCCGTCGAACCTCCTCCGCAAGACACCACCGACGATGATAGCGTCCTTGGAGCGGTCAGCACATCTGAGCTCGTTTCCAGACAGCGTGCCGACGCCGAGCTCCGTCTGCTCATCGAACATCTCGAAGGTGGGTGGCCTGAAATACCACGAAACCTAGCTCGTGGACTATCGTCGTTCTGCCTGCGGAGAGGGGTGCTTTATAAAAAGAACTCTACTTGAAGTCCGACAACTTACCTGCTCGTCATACCGTCTGATCTGCGGGATGAAGTCCTCCTTGCCTGCCATGATGAACCGACTTCCGGCCACCTTGGAGTTACCCGCACCTTATCCCGAATCCGGCAGAACTATTACTGGCCCAACCTAACTTCAAGTGTCAAGCATTATGTCCGGACATGCCGGCAATGCCAGCGGCGGAAAAAACCCGCGCTCAAGCCTCCTGGACTGCTTCAGTGCATCGAGCCGCCACAAATACCATTCGACAAAGTCGGCATGGACCTTCTGGGGCCATTTCCTCTCTCGTCGTCCGGCCACAAGTGGATCGTAGTCGCCACAGACTACTTGACCCGCTACGCTGAAACGAAGGCCCTTGCGCGAGGTACTGCCGCCGAAGTTGCCCACTTCTTTATGCACGACATCGTGCTTAGACACGGCGCCCCATCGGCCATCATTACTGACCGAGGCAAGGCGTTTACAGCCCGACTCCTACGTGACATCTTAGCGCTTAGCCATACTGCTCATCGACCAACAACAGCTTATCATCCCCAAACCAATGGTCTAACGGAACGGCTCAACAAAACATTGGCGGACATGATCTCGATGTACGTCGACGTTGAACACAAAACCTGGGATGAGGTCTTGCCGTACGTCGCCTTCGCATATAATACCGCGACGCAGGAAACCACCCAGTTCACCCCGTTCCGTCTCGTGTATGGCAGAGAGGTCCGCATGATGCTAGACGCCATGCTGCCGTACGGAGACGCAGAGCTTCCCCATGAAGCTGGCCACTTCGTGGAGCAAGCAGAGCAGCCCCGTCAGCTGGCCCGCTTGCACATCAAGGACCAGCAATCCGCCGATGCCCGACATTATAACCTTCGGCACAGGGACGTACACTACGAGCCGGGCTACCACGTGTGGGTGTGGACACCAGTGCGCCACAAGGGATTGTGCGAAAAGCTTTTAAATAGGTATTTTGGCCCGTACAGAGTCCTGCGCCGCCAGAACAGCGTCAACTACGAGGTTGTCCCCCATGGAACTGTGGTCGCCGGCCCTCAGCGTCAACGGCCTGAAATCGTGCATGTAGTGCGCTTAAAGCCGTACTTTTCGCGTGACTGAGCGCTGTGTTCACGCTGTTTCGTACATTTTCCCCTTACCCCACGTGTGAACTTGACTCTCCCTGCATGTCATCTAGCGCGCACTGTATAGTTCACCTCACCCCCAGTCTTTTTTCTTTTGTTCCTCCTTCCCTCACTGTACATACCCCATTCCACATCGAGACGATGTTTGCTTTCGCGGGGGGGAATAATGCCACGCGCCTAACGCGCCGCGCGGCCTCCGCGCTGAGTCGAAGACGACGACGAAGCGGCGGAGGGCTCTCGTGGCGCGCTGTTCTGTTCTGTGTCGTGGAAGCTGGCTCCATAATTAAAAGAAGGCTCCCGGTCTTGGGTTCTTCCCGACGTCTACCTTCACGGCTCCTCTGGTCGTGACAATATTAAGACGAGATAGATGCGTGATTTTCATGAAATAAGCGTGCTATGCTCAGATTCACTTGTCACTCAAAAGGGTACCACAGACTAAATCTCCATCTGCGTGGCCCCAGCGAGCATAAGAAGAGGAGAGTCGAGTGATTTTCTTGAAATAAGCGTGCTATGCTCAGACTCACTTGTCACTCAGACGGGTACCACAAACGAAACCAGCTGCTGCGTCGCCCCACAGAGGATATTAAGACGAGAGAGTCGAGTGATTTTCTTGAAATTAGCGTGCTATGCTCAGATTCACTTGTCACTCAGAAGGGTACCACAGACTAAATCTCCCTCTGCGTGGCCCCAGCTAGCATAAGAAGAGGAGAGAGTCGAGTGATTTTCTTGAAATAAGCGTGCTATGCTCAGATTCACTTGTCACTCAGAAGGGTACCACAGACTAAATCTGCAGTTGGAGTGGCCCCAGCGAGCATAAGAAGACGAGAGAGTCCAGTGATTTCATAGGAATCAGCGTGCTATACTCAGATACACTTGTCACTCAGACGGCTACCACAGACTAAACCTGCCGCTGCGTGGCCCCACAGTGGATATTAAGACGAGAGAGACGCGTGATTTCATTGAAATCAGCGTGCTATACTCAGATACACTTGTCATTCAGAAGGGTACCACAGACTAAATCTGCCGCTGCGTGGCCCCAGCCAGCATAAGAAGACGAGTGAGTCGAGTGATTTTCTTGAAATAAGCGTGCTATGCTCAGATTCACTTGTCATTTAGAAGGGTACCAAAGACTAAACCTCCCTCTGCGTGGCCCCAGCGAGCATAAGAAGACGAGAGAGTCAAGTGATTTTCTTCAAATAAGCGTGCTGTGCTCAGATTCATATGTCACTCAGACGGGTACCACAGACTAAACCTGCCACTGCGTGGCACCACAAAGGATATTAAGACGAGAGAAATGCGTGATTTTCATGAAATAAGCGTGCTATAGTCACATTCACTTGTCACTCAGAAGAGTACCACAGAATAAATCTGCTGTGGAGTGGCCCCAGCGAGCATAAGAAGACGAGAGTCCAGTGATTTCATTGGAATCAGCGTGCTATACTCAGATACACTTGTCACTCAGACGGCTACCACAGACTAAACCTGCCGCTGCGTGGCCCCACAGTGGATATTAAGACGAGAGAGACGCGTGATTTCATTGAAATCAGCGTGCTATACTCAGATACACTTGTCATTCAGAAGGGTACCACAGACTAAATCTGCCGCTGCGTGGCCCCAGCCAGCATAAGAAGACGAGAGAGTCGAGTGATTTTCTTGAAATAAGCGTGCTATGCTCAGATTCACTTGTCATTTAGAAGGGTACCAAAGACTAAACCTCCCTCTGCGTGGCCCCAGCGAGCATAAGAAGACGAGAGAGTCAAGTGATTTTCTTGAAATAAGCGTGCTATGCTCAGATTCATATGTCACTCAGACGGGTACCACAGACTAAACCTGCCACTGCGTGGCACCACAAAGGATAGTAAGACGAGAGAAATGCGTGATTTTCATGAAATAAGCGTGCTATGCTCACATTCACTTGTCACTCAGAAGGGTACCACAGAATAAATCTGCCGCTGCGTGGCCCCAGCGAGCATAAGAGGAGGAGAGAGTCGAGTGATTTTCTTGAAATAAGCGTGCTATGCTCAGATTCACTTGTCACTCAGACGGGTACCACAGACTAAACCTGCGGCTGCGTCGCCCCACAGAGGATATTAATACGAGAGTCATGTGATTTTCTTGAAATTAGCGTTCTATGCTCAGACTCACTTGTCACTCAGACGGGTACCACAAACTAAACCTGCTGCTGCGTCGCCCCACAGAGGATATTAAGACGACAGAGTCGAGTGATTTTCTTGAGATTAGCGTGCTATGCTCAGATTCACTTGTCACTCAGAAGGGTACCACAGACTAAATCTCCCTCTGCGTGGCCCCAGCGAGCATAAGAAGAGGAGAGAGTCGAGTGATTTTCTTGAAAAGCGTGCTATGCTCAGATTCACTTGTCACTCAGAAGGGTACCACAGACTAAATCTGCGCTGCGTCGCCCCACAGAGGATATTAAGACGAGAGAGTTGAGTGATTTTCTTGAAATTAGCGAGAGAGATGCGTGATTTTCTTGAAATTAGCGAGAGAGATGCGTGATTTTCTTGAATATAGCGAGAGAGATGCGTGATTTTCATGAAATAAGCGTGCTATGCTCAGATTCACTTGTCACTCAGAAGGGTACCACAGAATAAATCTGCCGCTGCGTGGCCCCAGCGAGCATAAGAAGCGGAGAGAGTCAAGTGATTTTCTTGAAATAAGCGTGCTATGCTCACATTCACTTGTCACTCAGAAGGGTAGCACAGACTAAATCTGCCGCTGCGTGGCCCCAGCGAGCATAAGAAGAGGAGAGAGTCGAGTGATTTTCTTGAAATAAGCTTGCTATGCTCAGATTCACTTGTCACTCAGAAGGCACCACAGACTAAATCTGCGGCTGCGTGGCCCCAGCGAGCATAAGAAGAGGAGAAAGTCGAGTGATTTTCTTGAAATAAGCGTGCTATGCTCACATTCACTTGTCACTCAGAAGGGTACCACGGACTAGATCTCCCTCTGCGTGGTCCCAGCGAGCATAAGAAGACGAGAGAGTCAAGTGATTTTCTTGATATAAGCGTGCTATGCTCAGATTCATATGTCACTCAGACGGGTACCACAGACTAAACCTGCCACTGCGTGGCACCACAGAGGATATTAAGACGAGAAAGATGCGTGATTTTCATGAAATAAGCGTGCTATGCTCACATTCACTTCTCACTCAGAAGGGTACCACAGACTAAATCTGCCGCTGCGTGGTCCCAGCGAGCATAAGAAGACGAGAGAGTCAAGTGATTTTCTTGATATAAGCGTGCTATGCTCAGATTCATATGTCACTCAGACGGGTACCACAGACTAAACCTGCCACTGCGTGGCACCACAGAGGATATTAAGACGAGAAAGATGCGTGATTTTCATGAAATAAGCGTGCTATGCTCACATTCACTTCTCACTCAGAAGGGTACCACAGACTAAATCTCCCTCTGCGTGGTCCCAGCGAGCATAAGAAGAGGAGAGAGTCGAGTGATTTTCTTGAAATAAGCGTGCTATGCTCAGACTCACTTGTCACTCAGACGGGTACCACTGACTAAACCTGCTGCTGCGTCGCCCCACAGAGGATATTAAGACGAGAGAGTCGAGTGATTTTCTTGAAATTAGCGTTCTATGCTCAGATTCACTTGTCACTCAGAAGGGTACCACAGACTAAATCTCCCTCTGCGTGGCCCCAGCTAGCATAACAAGAGGAGAGAGTCGAGTGATTTTCTTGAAATAAGCGTGCTATGCTCAGATTCACTTGTCACTCAGAAGGGTACCACAGGCTAAATCTGCCGCGGCGTGGCCCCAGCGAGCATAAGAAGAAGAGAGAGTCCAGTGATTTCATTGAATTCAGCGTGCTATACTCAGACACACTTGTCTCTCAGACGGCTACCACAGACTAAACCTGCCGCTGCATGGCCCCACCGTGGATATTAAGACGAGAGAGACGCGTGATTTCATTGAAATCAACGTGCTCTACTCAGATACACTTGTCATTCAGAAGGGTACAACAGACTAAATCTGCCGCTGCGTGGCCCCAGCCAGTGTAAGAAGACGAGACAGTCGAGTGATTTTCTTGAAATAAGCGTGCTATGCTCAGATTCACTTGTCATTTAGAAGGGTACCAAAGACTAAATCTCCCTCTGCGTGGCCCCAGCGAGCATAAGAAGACGAGAGAGTGAAGTGATTTTCTTGAAGTAAGCGTGCTATGCTCAGATTCATATGTCACTCAGACGGGTACCACAGACTAAACCTGCCACTGCGTGGCACCACAGAGGATATTAAGACGAGAGAGATGCGTGATGTTCATGAACTAAGCGTGCTATGCCCAGATGCACTTGTCACTCAGAAGGGTACCACAGAATAAATCTGCCGCTGCGTGGCCCCAGCGAGCATAAGAAGAGGAGAGAGTCGAGTGATTTTCTTGAAATAAGCGTGCTATGCTCCCATTCACTTGTCACTCAAAAGGGTACCACAGACTAAATCTCCCTCTGCGTGGACCCAGCGAGCATAAGAAGACGAGAGAGTGAAGTGATTTTCTTGAAGTAAGCGTGCTATGCTCAGATTAATATGTCACTCAGACGGGTACCACAGACTAAACCTGCCACTGCGTGGCACCACAGAGGGTATTAAGACGAGATAGATGCGTGATTTTCATGAAATAAGCGTGCTATGCTCAGATTCACTTGTCACTCAAAAGGGTACCACAGACTAAATCTCCCTCTGCGTGGCCCTAGCGAGCATAAGAAGACGAGAGAGTCAAGTGATTTTGTTGAAATAAGCTTGCTATGCTCAGATTCATATGTCACTCAGACGGGTACCACAGACTAAACCTGCCACTGCGTGGCACCACAGAGGATATTAAGACGAGAGAGATGCGTGATTTTCATGAAATAAGCGTGCTATGCTCAGATTCACTTGTCACTCAGAAGGGTACCACAGAATAAATCTGCCGCTGCGTGGCCCCAGCGAGCATAAGAGGAGGTGAGAGTCGAGTGATTTTCTTAAAATAAGCGTGCTATGCTAAGATTCACTTGTCACTCAGACCGGTACCACAGACTAAACCTGCGGCTGCGTCGCCCCACAGAGGATATTAATACGAGAGTCATGTGATTTTCTTGAAATTAGCGTTCTATGCTCAGACTCACTTGTCACTAGGACGGGTACCACAAACTAAACCTGCTGCTGCGTCGCCCTACAGAGGATACTAAGACGACAGAGTCGAGTGATTTTCTTGAGATTAGCGTGCTATGCTCAGATTCACTTGTCACTCAGAAGGGTACCACAGACTAAATCTCCTTCTGCGTGGCCCCAGCTAGCACAAGAAGAGGAGAGAGTCGAGTGATTTTCTTGAAATAAGCGTGCTATGCTCAGGTTCACTTGTCACTCAGAAGGGTGCCACAGACTAAATTTGCCGTGGCGTGGCCCCAGCGAGCATAAGAAGATGAGAGAGTCCAGTGATTTCATTGAAATCTGCGTGCTATACTCAGATACACTTGTCACTCAGACGGCTACCACAGACTAAACCTGCCGCTGCGAGGCCCCACAGTGTATATTAAGACGAAAGAGACGCGTGATTTCATTGAAATCAGCGTGCTATACTCAGATACACTTGTCACTAAGAAGGGTACCACAGAATAAATCTGCCGCTGCGTGGCCCCAGCGAGCATAATAACAGGAGAAAGTCGAGTGATTTTCTTGTAATAAGCGTGCTATGCTCACATTCACTTGTCACTCAGAAGGGTACCACAGACTAAATCTCCCTCTGCGTGGCCCCAGCGAGCATAAGAAGACGAGAGAGTCAAGTGATTTTCTTGAAATAAGCATGCTATGCTCAGATTCATATGTCACTCAGAAGGGTACCTACCACAGACTAAATCTCCCTCTGTGTGGCCCCAGCGAGCATAAGAAGACGAGAGAGTCAAGTGATTTTCTTGAAATAAGCGTGCTATGCTCAGATTCATATGTCACTCAGACGGGTACCACAGACTAAACCTGCCACTGCGTGGCACCACAGAGGATATTAAGACGAGAAAGATGCGTGATTTTCATGAAATAAGCGTGCTATGCTCACATTCACTTCTCACTCAGAAGGGTACCACAGACTAAATCTGCCGCTGCGTGGTCCCAGCGAGCATAAGAAGACGAGAGAGTCAAGTGATTTTCTTGATATAAGCGTGCTATGCTCAGATTCATATGTCACTCAGACGGGTACCACAGACTAAACCTGCCACTGCGTGGCACCACAGAGGATATTAAGACGAGAAAGATGCGTGATTTTCATGAAATAAGCGTGCTATGCTCACATTCACTTCTCACTCAGAAGGGTACCACAGACTAAATCTCCCTCTGCGTGGTCCCAGCGAGCATAAGAAGAGGAGAGATTCGAGTGATTTTCTTGAAATAAGCGTGCTATGCTCAGACTCACTTGTCACTCAGACGGGTACCACTGACTAAACCTGCTGCTGCGTCGCCCCACAGAGGATAATAAGACGAGAGAGTCGAGTGATTTTCTTGAAATTAGCGTGCTATGCTCAGATTCACTTGTCACTCAGAAGGGTACCACAGACTAAATCTCCCTCTGCGTGGCCCTAGCCAGTATAAGAAGACGAGAGAGTCAAGTGATTTTCTTGAAATAAGCATGCTATGCTCAGATTCATGTCGCTCAGACGGGTACCACAGACTAAACCTGCCACTGCGTGGCACCACAGAGGATATTAAGACGAGAGAGATGCGTGATGTTCATGAAATAAGCGTGCTATGCTCCCATTCACTTGTCACTCAGAAGGGTACCACAGACTAAATCTGCCGCGGCGTGGCCCCAGCGAGCATAAGAAGACGAGAGAGTCCAGTGATTTCATTGAAATCAGCGTGCTATACTCAGATACACTTGTCACTCAGACGGCTACCACAGACTAAACCTGCCGCTGCGAGGCCCCACAGTGGATATTAAGACGAAAGAGACGCGTGATTTCATTGAAATAAGCGTGCTATACTCAGATACACTTGTCACTAAGAAGGGTACCACAGAATAAATCTGCCGCTGCGTGGCCCCAGCGAGCATACGAAGAGGAGAGAGTGGAGTGATTTTCTTGAAATAAGCGTGCTATGCGCAGATTCACTTCTCACTCAGAAGGGTACCACAGACTAAATCTGCCGCTGCGTGGCCCCAGCGACCATAAGAAGAGGAGAGAGTCCAGTGATTTTCTTGAAGTAAGCGTGCTATGCTCAGATTCACTTGTCACTCAGAAGGGCACCGCAGACTAAATCTGCGGCTGCGTGGCCCTAGCGAGCATAATAGGAGGAGAAAGTCGAGTGATTTTCTTGTAATAAGCGTGCTATGCTCACATTCACTTGTCACTAAGAAGGGTACCACAGACTAAATCTCCCTCTGCGTGGCCCCAGCGAGCATAAGAAGACGAGAGAGTCAAGTGATTTTCTTGAAATAAGCGTGCTATGCTCAGATTCATATGTCACTCAGACGGGTACCACAGACTAAACCTGCCACTGCGTGGCACCACAGAGGATATTAAGACGAGAGAGATGCGTGATTTTCATGAAATAAGCGTGCTATGCTCAGATTCTCTTGTCACTCAGAAGGGTACCATAGAATAAATCTGCCGCTGCGTGGCCCCAGCGAGCATAAGAAGAGGAGAGAGTCGAGTGATTTTCTTGAAATAAGCGTGCTATGCTCAGATTCACTTGTCACTCAGAAGGGTACCACAGACTAAATCTGCCGCTGCGTGGCCCCAGCGAGCATAAGAAGAGGAGAGAGTCGAGTGATTTTCTTGAAATAAGCGTGCTATGCTCACATTCACTTGTCACTCAGAAGGGTACCACAGACTAAATCTCCCTCTGCGTGGCCCCAGCGAGCATAAGAAGAGGAGAGAGTCGAGTGATTTTCTTGAAATAAGCGTGCTATGCTCGGCCTCTCTTGTCACTCAGACGGGTACCACAAACTAAACCTGCTGCTGCGTCACCCCACAGAGGATATTAAGACGAGATAGATGCGTGATTTTCATGAAATAAGCGTGCTATGCTCAGATTCACTTGTCACTCAGAAGGGTACCACAGACTAAATCTCCCTCTGCGTGGCCCTAGCGAGTATAAGAAGACGAGAGAGTCAAGTGATTTTCTTGAAATAAGCGTGCTATGCTCAGATTCATATGTCACTCAGACGGGTACCACAGACTAAACCTGCCACTGTGTGGCACCACAGAGGATATTAAGACGAGAGAGATGCGTTATTTTCATGAAATAAGCGTGCTATGCTCAGATTCTCTTGTCACTCAGAAGGGTACCACAGAATAAATCTGCCGCTGCGTGGCCCCAGCGAGCATAAGAGGAGGAGAGAGTCGAGTGATTTTCTTGAAATAAGCGTGCTATGCTCAGATTCACTTGTCACTCAGAAGGGTACCACAGACTAAATCTGCCGCTGCGTGGCCCCAGCGAGCATAAGAAGAGGAGAGAGTCGAGTGATTTTCTTGAAATAAGCGTGCTATGCTCACATTCACTTGTCACTCAGAAAGGTACCACAGACTAAATCTCCCTCTGCGTGGCCCCAGCGAGCATAAGAAGAGGAGAGAGTCGAGTGATTTTCTTGAAATAAGCGTGCTATGCTCGGACTCACTTGTCACTCAGACGGGTACCACAAACTAAACATGCTGCTGCGTCACCCCACAGAGGATATTAAGACGAGATAGATGCGTGATTTTCATGAAATAAGCGTGCTATGCTCAGATTCACTTGTCACTCAAAAGGGTACCACAGACTAAATCTGCCGCTGCGTGGCCCCAGCGAGCATAAGAGGAGAGAGTCGAGTGATTTTCTTGAAATAAGCGTGCTATGCTCCCATTCACTTGTCACTCAGAAAGGTACCACAGACTAAATCTCCATCTGCGTGGCCCCAGCTAGCATAAGACGAGGAGAGAGTCGAGTGATTTTCTTGAAATAAGTGTGCTATGCTCAGATTCACTTGTCACTCAGAAGGGTACCACAGAATAAATCTGCTGTGGAGTGGCCCCAGCGAGTATAAGAAGACGAGAGAGTCCAGTGATTTCATTGAAATCAGCGTGCTATACTCAGATACACTAGTCACTCAGACGGCTACCACAGACTAAACCTGCCGCTGCGTGGCCCCACAGTGGATATTAAGACGAGAGAGACGCGTGATTTCATTGAAATCAGCGTGCTATACTCAGATACACTTGTCATTCAGAAGGGTACCACAGACTAAATCTGCCGCTGCGTGGCCCCAGCCAGCATAAGAAGACGAGAGAGTCGAGTGATTTTCTTGAAATAAGCGTGCTATGCTCAGATTCACTTGTCACTCAGAAGGGTACCACAGAATAAATCTGCCGCTGCGTGGCCCCAGCGAGCATAAGAGGAGGAGAGAGTCGAGTGATTTTCTTAAAATAAGCGTGCTATGCTAAGATTCACTTGTCACTCAGACCGGTACCACAGACTAAACCTGCGGCTGCGTCGCCCCACAGAGGATATTAATACGAGAGTCATGTGATTTTCTTGAAATTAGCGTTCTATGCTCAGACTCACTTGTCACTAGGACGGGTACCACAAACTAAACCTGCTGCTGCGTCGCCCTACAGAGGATACTAAGACGACAGAGTCGAGTGATTTTCTTGAGATTAGCGTGCTATGCTCAGATTCACTTGTCACTCAGAAGGGTACCACAGACTAAATCTCCTTCTGCGTGGCCCCAGCTAGCACAAGAAGAGGAGAGAGTCGAGTGATTTTCTTGAAATAAGCGTGCTATGCTCAGGTTCACTTGTCACTCAGAAGGGTGCCACAGACTAAATTTGCCGTGGCGTGGCCCCAGCGAGCATAAGAAGATGAGAGAGTCCAGTGATTTCATTGAAATCTGCGTGCTATACTCAGATACACTTGTCACTCAGACGGCTACCACAGACTAAACCTGCCGCTGCGAGGCCCCACAGTGTATATTAAGACGAAAGAGACGCGTGATTTCATTGAAATCAGCGTGCTATACTCAGATACACTTGTCACTAAGAAGGGTACCACAGAATAAATCTGCCGCTGCGTGGCCCCAGCGAGCATAATAACAGGAGAAAGTCGAGTGATTTTCTTGTAATAAGCGTGCTATGCTCACATTCACTTGTCACTCAGAAGGGTACCACAGACTAAATCTCCCTCTGCGTGGCCCCAGCGAGCATAAGAAGACGAGAGAGTCAAGTGATTTTCTTGAAATAAGCATGCTATGCTCAGATTCATATGTCACTCAGAAGGGTACCTACCACAGACTAAATCTCCCTCTGTGTGGCCCCAGCGAGCATAAGAAGACGAGAGAGTCAAGTGATTTTCTTGAAATAAGCGTGCTATGCTCAGATTCATATGTCACTCAGACGGGTACCACAGACTAAACCTGCCACTGCGTGGCACCACAGAGGATATTAAGACGAGAAAGATGCGTGATTTTCATGAAATAAGCGTGCTATGCTCACATTCACTTCTCACTCAGAAGGGTACCACAGACTAAATCTGCCGCTGCGTGGTCCCAGCGAGCATAAGAAGACGAGAGAGTCAAGTGATTTTCTTGATATAAGCGTGCTATGCTCAGATTCATATGTCACTCAGACGGGTACCACAGACTAAACCTGCCACTGCGTGGCACCACAGAGGATATTAAGACGAGAAAGATGCGTGATTTTCATGAAATAAGCGTGCTATGCTCACATTCACTTCTCACTCAGAAGGGTACCACAGACTAAATCTCCCTCTGCGTGGTCCCAGCGAGCATAAGAAGAGGAGAGATTCGAGTGATTTTCTTGAAATAAGCGTGCTATGCTCAGACTCACTTGTCACTCAGACGGGTACCACTGACTAAACCTGCTGCTGCGTCGCCCCACAGAGGATAATAAGACGAGAGAGTCGAGTGATTTTCTTGAAATTAGCGTGCTATGCTCAGATTCACTTGTCACTCAGAAGGGTACCACAGACTAAATCTCCCTCTGCGTGGCCCTAGCCAGTATAAGAAGACGAGAGAGTCAAGTGATTTTCTTGAAATAAGCATGCTATGCTCAGATTCATGTCGCTCAGACGGGTACCACAGACTAAACCTGCCACTGCGTGGCACCACAGAGGATATTAAGACGAGAGAGATGCGTGATGTTCATGAAATAAGCGTGCTATGCTCCCATTCACTTGTCACTCAGAAGGGTACCACAGACTAAATCTGCCGCGGCGTGGCCCCAGCGAGCATAAGAAGACGAGAGAGTCCAGTGATTTCATTGAAATCAGCGTGCTATACTCAGATACACTTGTCACTCAGACGGCTACCACAGACTAAACCTGCCGCTGCGAGGCCCCACAGTGGATATTAAGACGAAAGAGACGCGTGATTTCATTGAAATAAGCGTGCTATACTCAGATACACTTGTCACTAAGAAGGGTACCACAGAATAAATCTGCCGCTGCGTGGCCCCAGCGAGCATACGAAGAGGAGAGAGTGGAGTGATTTTCTTGAAATAAGCGTGCTATGCGCAGATTCACTTCTCACTCAGAAGGGTACCACAGACTAAATCTGCCGCTGCGTGGCCCCAGCGACCATAAGAAGAGGAGAGAGTCCAGTGATTTTCTTGAAGTAAGCGTGCTATGCTCAGATTCACTTGTCACTCAGAAGGGCACCGCAGACTAAATCTGCGGCTGCGTGGCCCTAGCGAGCATAATAGGAGGAGAAAGTCGAGTGATTTTCTTGTAATAAGCGTGCTATGCTCACATTCACTTGTCACTAAGAAGGGTACCACAGACTAAATCTCCCTCTGCGTGGCCCCAGCGAGCATAAGAAGACGAGAGAGTCAAGTGATTTTCTTGAAATAAGCGTGCTATGCTCAGATTCATATGTCACTCAGACGGGTACCACAGACTAAACCTGCCACTGCGTGGCACCACAGAGGATATTAAGACGAGAGAGATGCGTGATTTTCATGAAATAAGCGTGCTATGCTCAGATTCTCTTGTCACTCAGAAGGGTACCATAGAATAAATCTGCCGCTGCGTGGCCCCAGCGAGCATAAGAAGAGGAGAGAGTCGAGTGATTTTCTTGAAATAAGCGTGCTATGCTCAGATTCACTTGTCACTCAGAAGGGTACCACAGACTAAATCTGCCGCTGCGTGGCCCCAGCGAGCATAAGAAGAGGAGAGAGTCGAGTGATTTTCTTGAAATAAGCGTGCTATGCTCACATTCACTTGTCACTCAGAAGGGTACCACAGACTAAATCTCCCTCTGCGTGGCCCCAGCGAGCATAAGAAGAGGAGAGAGTCGAGTGATTTTCTTGAAATAAGCGTGCTATGCTCGGCCTCTCTTGTCACTCAGACGGGTACCACAAACTAAACCTGCTGCTGCGTCACCCCACAGAGGATATTAAGACGAGATAGATGCGTGATTTTCATGAAATAAGCGTGCTATGCTCAGATTCACTTGTCACTCAGAAGGGTACCACAGACTAAATCTCCCTCTGCGTGGCCCTAGCGAGTATAAGAAGACGAGAGAGTCAAGTGATTTTCTTGAAATAAGCGTGCTATGCTCAGATTCATATGTCACTCAGACGGGTACCACAGACTAAACCTGCCACTGTGTGGCACCACAGAGGATATTAAGACGAGAGAGATGCGTTATTTTCATGAAATAAGCGTGCTATGCTCAGATTCTCTTGTCACTCAGAAGGGTACCACAGAATAAATCTGCCGCTGCGTGGCCCCAGCGAGCATAAGAGGAGGAGAGAGTCGAGTGATTTTCTTGAAATAAGCGTGCTATGCTCAGATTCACTTGTCACTCAGAAGGGTACCACAGACTAAATCTGCCGCTGCGTGGCCCCAGCGAGCATAAGAAGAGGAGAGAGTCGAGTGATTTTCTTGAAATAAGCGTGCTATGCTCACATTCACTTGTCACTCAGAAAGGTACCACAGACTAAATCTCCCTCTGCGTGGCCCCAGCGAGCATAAGAAGAGGAGAGAGTCGAGTGATTTTCTTGAAATAAGCGTGCTATGCTCGGACTCACTTGTCACTCAGACGGGTACCACAAACTAAACATGCTGCTGCGTCACCCCACAGAGGATATTAAGACGAGATAGATGCGTGATTTTCATGAAATAAGCGTGCTATGCTCAGATTCACTTGTCACTCAAAAGGGTACCACAGACTAAATCTGCCGCTGCGTGGCCCCAGCGAGCATAAGAGGAGAGAGTCGAGTGATTTTCTTGAAATAAGCGTGCTATGCTCCCATTCACTTGTCACTCAGAAAGGTACCACAGACTAAATCTCCATCTGCGTGGCCCCAGCTAGCATAAGACGAGGAGAGAGTCGAGTGATTTTCTTGAAATAAGTGTGCTATGCTCAGATTCACTTGTCACTCAGAAGGGTACCACAGAATAAATCTGCTGTGGAGTGGCCCCAGCGAGTATAAGAAGACGAGAGAGTCCAGTGATTTCATTGAAATCAGCGTGCTATACTCAGATACACTAGTCACTCAGACGGCTACCACAGACTAAACCTGCCGCTGCGTGGCCCCACAGTGGATATTAAGACGAGAGAGACGCGTGATTTCATTGAAATCAGCGTGCTATACTCAGATACACTTGTCATTCAGAAGGGTACCACAGACTAAATCTGCCGCTGCGTGGCCCCAGCCAGCATAAGAAGACGAGAGAGTCGAGTGATTTTCTTGAAATAAGCGTGCTATGCTCAGATTCACTTGTCATTTAGAAGGGTACCAAAGACTAAATCTCCCTCTGCGTGGCCCCAGCGAGCATAAGAAGACGAGAGAGTCAAGTGATTTTCTTGAAATAAGCTTGCTATGCTCAGATTCATATGTCACTCAGACGGGTACCACAGACTAAACCTGCCACTGCGTGGCACCACAGAGGATATTAAGACGAGAGAGATGCGTGATTTTCATGAAATAAGCGTGCTATGCTCAGATTCACTTGTCACTCAGAAGGGTACCACAGAATAAATCTGCCGCTGCGTGGCCCCAGCGAGCATAAGAGCAGGAGAGAGTCGAGTGATTTTCTTGAAATAAGCGTGCTATGCTCAGATTCACTTGTCACTCAGACGGGTACCACAGACTAAACCTGCGGCTGCGTCGCCCCACAGAGGATATTAATACGAGAGTCATGTGATTTTCTTGAAATTAGCGTTCTATGCTCAGACTCACTTGTCACTCAGATGGGTACCACAAACTAAACCTGCTGCTGCGTCGCGCCACAGAGGATATTAAGACGACAGAGTCGAGTGATTTTCTTGAGATTAGCGTGCTATGCTCAGATTCATGTCGCTCAGACGGGTACCACAGACTAAACCTGCCACTGCGTGGCACCACAGAGGATATTAAGACGAGAGAGATGCGTGATGTTCATGAAATAAGCGTGCTATGCTCAGATGCAGTTGTCACTCAGAAGGGTACCACAGAATAAATCTGCCGCCGCATGGCCCCAGCGAGCATATGAAGAGGAGAGAGTCGAGTGATTTTCTTGAAATAAGCGTGCTATGCTCCCATTCACTTGTCACTCAGAAGGGTACCACAGACTAAATCTGCTGCGGCGTGGCCCCAGCGAGCATAAGAAGACGAGAGAGTCCAGTGATTTCATTGAAATCAGCGTGCTATACTCAGATACACTTGCCACTCAGACGGCTACCACAGACTAAACCTGCCGCTGCGAGGCCCCACAGTGGATATTAAGACGAAAGAGACGCGTGATTTCATTGAAATAAGCGTGCTATACTCAGATACACTTGTCACTAAGAAGGGTACCACAGAATAAATCTGCCGCTGCGTGGCCCCAGCGAGCATAAGAAGAGGAGAGAGTGGAGTGATTTTCTTGAAATAAGCGTGCTATGCGCAGATTCACTTCTCACTCAGAAGGGTACCACAGACTAAATCTGCCGCTGCGTGGCCCCAGCGACCATAAGAAGAGGAGAGAGTCCAGTGATTTTCTTGAAGTAAGCGTGCTATGCTCAGATTCACTTGTCACTCAGAAGGGCACCGCAGACTAAATCTGCGGCTGCGTGGCCCCAGCGAGCATAATAGGAGGAGAAAGTCGAGTGATTTTCTTGTAATAAGCGTGCTATGCTCACATTCACTTGTCACTAAGAAGGGTACCACAGACTAAATCTCCCTCTGCGTGGCCCCAGCGAGCATAAGAAGAGGAGAGAGTCGAGTGATTTTCTTGAAATAAGCGTGCTATGCTCAGATTCACTTGTCACTCAGAGGGGTACCACAGACTAAATCTCCCTCTGCGTGGCCCCAGCGAGCATAAGAGGAGAGAGTCGAGTGATTTTCTTGAAATAAGCGTGCTATGCTCGGCCTCACTTGTCACTCAGACGGGTACCACAAACTAAACCTGCTGCTGCGTCACCCCACAGAGGATATTAAGACGAGATAGATGCGTGATTTTCATGAAATAAGCGTGCTATGCTCAGATTCACTTGTCACTCAAAAGGGTACCACAGACTAAATCTCCCTCTGCGTGGCCCTAGCGAGTATAAGAAGACGAGAGAGTCAAGTGATTTTCTTGAAATAAGCGTGCTATGCTCAGATTCATATGTCACTCAGACGGGTACCACAGACTAAACCTGCCACTGTGTGGCACCAAAGAGGATATTAAGACGAGAGAGATGCGTTATTTTCATGAAATAAGCGTGCTATGCTCAGATTCTCTTGTCACTCAGAAGGGTACCACAGAATAAATCTGCCGCTGCGTGGCCCCAGCGAGCATAAGAGGAGGAGAGAGTCGAGTGATTTTCTTGAAATAAGCGTGCTATGCTCAGATTCACTTGTCACTCAGAAGGGTACCACAGACTAAATCTGCCGCTGCGTGGCCCCAGCGAGCATAAGAAGAGGAGAGAGTCGAGTGATTTTCTTGAAATAAGCGTGCTATGCTCACATTCACTTGTCACTCAGAAGGGTACCACAGACTAAATCTCCCTCTGCGTGGCCCCAGCGAGCATAAGAAGAGGAGAGAGTCGAGTGATTTTCTTGAAATAAGCGTGCTATGCTCGGACTCACTTGTCACTCAGACGGGTACCACAAACTAAACCTGCTGCTGCGTCGCCCCACAGAGGATATTAAGACGAGATAGATGCGTGATTTTCATGAAATAAGCGTGCTATGCTCAGATTCACTTGTCACTCAAAAGGGTACCACAGACTAAATCTCCCTCTGCGTGGCCCTAGCCAGTATAAGAAGACGAGAGAGTCAAGTGATTTTCTTGAAATAAGCATGCTATGCTCAGATTCATGTCGCTCAGACGGGTACCACAGACTAAACCTGCCACTGCGTGGCACCACAGAGGATATTAAGACGAGAGAGATGCGTGATGTTCATGAAATAAGCGTGCTATGCTCAGATGCAGTTGTCACTCAGAAGGGTACCACAGAATAAATCTGCCGCCGCATGGCCCCAGCGAGCATATGAAGAGGAGAGAGTCGAGTGATTTTCTTGAAATAAGCGTGCTATGCTCCGATTCACTTGTCACTCAGAAGGGTACCACAGACTAAATCTGCCGCTGCGTGGCCCCAGCGACCATAAGAAGAGGGGAGAGTCCAGTGATTTTCTTGAAGTAAGCGTGCTATGCTCAGATTCACTTGTCACTCAGAAGGGCACCGCAGACTAAATCTGCGGCTGCGTGGCCCTAGCGAGCATAATAGGAGGAGAAAGTCGAGTGATTTTCTTGTAATAAGCGTGCTATGCTCACATTCACTTGCCACTAAGAAGGGTACCACAGACTAAATCTCCCTCTGCGTGGCCCCAGCGAGCATAAGAAGACGAGAGAGTCAAGTGATTTTCTTGAAATAAGCGTGCTATGCTCAGATTCATATGTCACTCAGACGGGTACCACAGACTAAACCTGCCACTGTGTGGCACCACAGAGGATATTAAGACGAGAGAGATGCGTTATTTTCATGAAATAAGCGTGCTATGCTCAGATTCTCTTGTCACTCAGAAGGGTACCACAGAATAAATCTGCCGCTGCGTGGCCCCAGCGAGCATAAGAGGAGGAGAGAGTCGAGTGATTTTCTTGAAATAAGCGTGCTATGCTCAGATTCACTTGTCACTCAGAAGGGTAGCACAGACTAAATCTGCCGCTGCGTGGCCCCAGCGAGCATAAGAAGAGGAGAGAGTCGAGTGATTTTCTTGAAATAAGCGTGCTATGCTCACATTCACTTGTCACTCAGAAGGGTACCACAGACTAAATCTCCCTCTGCGTGGCCCCAGCGAGCATAAGAAGAGGAGAGAGTCGAGTGATTTTCTTGAAATAAGCGTGCTATGCTCGGACTCACTTGTCACTCAGACGGGTACCACAAACTAAACCTGCTGCTGCGTCACCCCACAGAGGATATTAAGACGAGATAGATGCGTGATTTTCATGAAATAAGCGTGCTATGCTCAGATTCACTTGTCACTCAAAAGGGTACCACAGACTAAATCTCCCTCTGCGTGGCCCTAGCGAGTATAAGAAGACGAGAGAGTCAAGTGATTTTCTTGAAATAAGCGTGCTATGCTCAGATTCATAAGTCACTCAGACGGGTAACACAGACTAAACCTGCCACTGCGTGGCACCACAGAGGATATTAAGACGAGAGAGATGCGTGATGTTCATGAAATAAGCGTGCTATGCTCAGATGCACTTGTCACTCAGAAGGGTACCACAGAATAAATCTGCCGCCGCGTGGCCCCAGCGAGCATATGAAGAGGAGAGAGTCGAGTGATTTTCTTGAAATAAGCGTGCTATGCTCAGATTCACTTGTCACTCAGAAGGGTACCACAGACTAAATCTGCCGCTGCGTGGCCCCAGCGAGCATAAGAAGAGGAGAGAGTCGAGTGATTTTCTTGAAATAAGCGTGCTATGCTCACATTCACTTGTCACTCAGAAGGGTACCACAGACTAAATCTCCCTCTGCGTGGCCCCAGCGAGCATAAGAAGAGGAGAGAGTCGAGTGATTTTCTTGAAATAAGCGTGCTATGCTCGGACTCACTTGTCACTCAGACGGGTACCACAAACTAAACCTGCTGCTGCGTCGCCCCACAGAGGATATTAAGACGAGATAGATGCGTGATTTTCATGAAATAAGCGTGCTATGCTCAGATTCACTTGTCACTCAAAAGGGTACCACAGACTAAATCTCCCTCTGCGTGGCCCTAGCGAGTATCAGAAGACGAGAGAGTCAAGTGATTTTCTTGAAATAAGCGTGCTATGCTCAGATTCATGTCGCTCAGACGGGTACCACAGACTAAACCTGCCACTGCGTGGCACCACAGAGGATATTAAGACGAGAGAGATGCGTGATGTTCATGAAATAAGCGTGCTATGCTCAGATGCAGTTGTCACTCAGAAGGGTACCACAGAATAAATCTGCCGCCGCATGGCCCCAGCGAGCATATGAAGAGGAGAGAGTCGAGTGATTTTCTTGAAATAAGCGCGCTATGCTCCCATTCACTTGTCACTCAGAAGGGTACCACAGACTAAATCTGCCGCGGCGTGGCCCCAGCGAGCATAAGAAGACGAGAGAGTCCAGTGATTTCATTGAAATCAGCGTGCTATACTCAGATACACTTGTCACTAAGAAGGGTACCACAGAATAAATCTGCCGCTGCGTGGCCCCAGCGAGCATAAGAAGAGGAGAGAATGGAGTGATTTTCTTGAAATAAGCGTGCTATGCGCAGATTCACTTCTCACTCAGAAGGGTACCACAGACTAAATCTGCCGCTGCGTGGCCCCAGCGACCATAAGAAGAGAGAGTCCAGTGATTTTCTTGAAGTAAGCGTGCTATGCTCAGATTCACTTGTCACTCAGAAGGGCACCGCAGACTAAATCTGCGGCTGCGCAGCCCCAGCGAGCATAATAGGAGGAGAAAGTCGAGTGATTTTCTTGTAATAAGCGTGCTATGCTCACATTCACTTGTCATTAAGAAGGGTACCACAGACTAAATCTCCCTCTGCGTGGCCCCAGCGAGCATAAGAAGACGAGAGAGTCAAGTGATTTTCTTGAAATAAGCGTGCTATGCTCAGATTCATATGTCACTCAGAAGGGTACATCAGACTAAACCTGCCACTGCGTGGCACCACAGAGGATATTAAGACGAGAGAGATGCGTGATTTTCAAGAAATTAGCGTGCTATGCTCAGATTCTCTTGTCACTCAGAATGGTACCACAGAATAAATCTGCCGCTGCGTGGCCCCAGCGAGCATAACAAGAGGAGAGAGTCGAGTGATTTTCTTGAAATAAGCGTGCTATGCTCAGATTCACTTGTCACTTAGAAGGGTACCACAGACTAAATCTGCCGCTGCGTGGCCCCAGAGAGCATAAGAAGAGGAGAGAGTCGAGTGATTTTCTTGAAATAAGCGTGCTATGCTCACATTCACTTGTCACTCAGAAGGGTACCACAGACTAAATCTCCCTCTGCGTGGCCCCAGCGAGCATAAGAAGAGGAGAGAGTCGAGTGATTTTCTTGAAATAAGCGTGCTCTGCTCGGACTCAGTTGTCACTCAGACGGGTACCACAAACTAAACCTGCTGCTGCGTTGCCCCACAGAGGATATTAAGACGAGATAGATGCGTGATTTTCATGAAATAAGCGTGCTATGCTCAGATTCACTTGTCACTCAAAAGGGTACCACAGACTAAACCTGCCACTGCGTGGCACCACAGAGGATATTAAGACGAGAGAGATGCGTGATGTTCATGAAATAAGCGTGCTATGCTCAGATGCACTTGTCACTCAGAAGGGTACCACAGACTAAATGTCCCTCTGCGTGGCCCCAGCTAGCATAACAAGAGGAGAGAGTCGAGTGATTTTCTTGAAATAAGCGTGCTATGTTCAGATTCACTTGTCACTCACAAGGGTACCACAGACTAAATCTGCCGCGGCGTGGCCCCAGCGAGCATATGAAGACGAGAGAGTCCAGTGATTTCATTGAATTCAGCGTGCTATACTCAGACACACTTGTCACTCAGACGGCTACCACAGACTAAACCTGCCGCTGCATGGCCCCACAGAGGATATTAAGACGAGATAGATGCGTGATTTTCATGAAATAAGCGTGCTATGCTCAGATTCACTTGTCACTCAAAAGGGTACCACAGACTAAATCTCCCTCTGCGTGGCCCTAGCGAGCATAAGAAGACGAGAGAGTCAAGTGATTTTCTTGAAATAAGCGTGCTATGCGCAGATTCATAAGTCACTCAGACGGGTACCACAGACTAAACCTGCCACTGCGTGGCACCACAGAGGATTTTAAGACGAGAGAGATGCGTGATGTTCATGAAATAAGCGTGCTATTCTCAGATGCACTTGTCACTCAGAAGGGTACCACAGAATAAATCTGCCGCTGCGTGGCCCCAGCGAGCATAAGAAGAGGAGAGAGTCGAGTGATTTTCTTAAAATAAGCGTGCTATGCTCCCATTCACTTGTCACTCAGAAAGGTACCACAGACTAAATCTCCATCTGCGTGGCCCCAGCTAGCATAAGACGAGGAGAGAGTCGAGTGATTTTCTTGAAATAAGTGTGCTATGCTCAGATTCACTTGTCACTCATAAGGGTACCACAGAATAAATCTGCTGTGGAGTGGCCCCAGCGAGCATAAGAAGACGAGAGAGTCCAGTGATTTCATTGAAATCAGCGTGCTATACTCAGATACACTTGTCACTCAGACGGCTACCACAGACTAAACCTGCCGCTGCGTGGCCCCACAGTGGATATTAAGACGAGAGAGACGCGTGATTTCATTGAAATCAGCGTGCTATACTCAGATACACTTGTCATTCAGAAGGGTACCACAGACTAAATCTGCCGCTGCGTGGCCCCAGCCAGCATAAGAAGACGAGAGAGTCGAGTGATTTTCTTGAAATAAGCGTGCTATGCTCAGATTCACTTGTCATTTAGAAGGATACCAAAGACTAAATCTCCCTCTGCGTGGCCCCAGCGAGCATAAGAAGACGAGAGAGTCAAGTGATTTTCTTGAAATAAGCTTGCTATGCTCAGATTCATATGTCACTCAGACGGGTACCACAGACTAAACCTGCCACTGCGTGGCACCACAGAGGATATTAAGACGAGAGAGATGCGTGATTTTCATGAAATAAGCGTGCTATGCTCAGATTCTCTTGTCACTCAGAAGGGTACCACAGAATAAATCTGCCGCTGCGTGGCCCCAGCGAGCATAAGAGGAGGAGAGAGTCGAGTGATTTTCTTGAAATAAGCGTGCCTTGCTCAGACTCACTTGTCACTCAGAAGGGTAGCACAGACTAAATCTGCCGCTGCGTGGCCCCAGCGAGCATAAGAAGAGGAGAGAGTCGAGTGATTTTCTTGAAATAAGCGTGCTATGCTCACATTCACTTGTCACTCAGAAGGGTACCACAGACTAAATCTCCCTCTGCGTGGCCCCAGCGAGCATAAGAAGAGGAGAGAGTCGAGTGATTTTCTTGAAATAAGCGTGCTATGCTCGGACTCACTTATCACTCAGACGGGTACCACAAACTAAACCTGCTGCTGCGTCACCCCACAGAGGATATTAAGACGAGATAGATGCGTGATTTTCATGAAATAAGCGTGCTATGCTCAGATTCACTTGTCACTCAAAAGGGTACCACAGACTAAATCTCCCTCTGCGTGGCCCTAGCGAGTATAAGAAGACGAGAGAGTCAAGTGATTTTCTTGAAATAAGCGTGCTATGCTCAGATTCATAAGTCACTCAGACGGGTAACACAGACTAAACCTGCCACTGCGTGGCACCACAGAGGATATTAAGACGAGAGAGATGCGTGATGTTCATGAAATAAGCGTGCTATGCTCAGATGCACTTGTCACTCAGAAGGGTACCACAGAATAAATCTGCCGCCGCGTGGCCCCAGCGAGCATATGAAGAGGAGAGAGTCGAGTGATTTTCTTGAAATAAGCGTGCTATGCTCAGATTCACTTGTCACTCAGAAGGGTACCACAGACTAAATCTGCCGCTGCGTGGCCCCAGCGAGCATAAGAAGAGGAGAGAGTCGAGTGATTTTCTTGAAATAAGCGTGCTATGCTCACATTCACTTGTCACTCAGAAGGGTACCACAGACTAAATCTCCCTCTGCGTGGCCCCAGCGAGCATAAGAAGAGGAGAGAGTCGAGTGATTTTCTTGAAATAAGCGTGCTATGCTCGGACTCACTTGTCACTCAGACGGGTACCACAAACTAAACCTGCTGCTGCGTCGCCCCACAGAGGATATTAAGACGAGATAGATGCGTGATTTTCATGAAATAAGCGTGCTATGCTCGGACTCACTTGTCACTCAGACGGGTACCACAAACTAAACCTGCTGCTGCGTCGCCCCACAGATGATATTAAGACGAGAGAGTCGCGTGATTTTCTTGAAATAAGCGTGCTATGCTCAGATTCACTTGTCATTTAGAAGGGTACTAAAGACTAAATCTCCCTCTGCGTGGCCCCAGCGAGCATAAGAAGACAAGAGAGTCAAGTGATTTTCTTGAAATAAGCGTGCTATGCTCAGATTCATATGTCACTCAGACGGGTACCACAGACTAAACCTGCCACTGCGTGGCACCACAGAGGATATTAAGACGAGAGAGATGCGTGATTTTCATGAAATAAGCGTGCTATGCTCAGATTCACTTGTCACTCAGAAGGGTACCACAGAATAAATCTGCTGCTGCGTGGCCCCAGCGAGCATAAGAGGAGGAGAGTGTCGAGTGATTTTCTTGAAATAAGCGTGCTACGCTCCGATTCACTTGTCACTCAGACGGGTACCACAGACTAAACCTGCGGCTGCGTCGCCCCACAGAGGATATTAATACGAGAGTCATGTGATTTTCTTGAAATTAGCGTTCTATGCCCAGACTCACTTGTCAATCAGACGGGTACCACAAACTAAACCTGCTGCTGCGTCGCCCCACAGAGGATATTAAGACGACAGAGTCGAGTGATTTTCTTGAGATTAGCGTGCTATGCTCCGATTCACTTGTCATTTAGAAGGGTACCAAAGACTAAATCTCCCTCTGCGTGGCCCTAGCGAGCATAAGAAGACAAGAGAGTCAAGTGATTTTCTTGAAGTAAGCGTGCTATGCTCAGATTCATATGTCACTCAGACGGGTACCACAGACTAAACCTGCCACTGCGTGGCACCACAGAGGGTATTAAGACGAGATAGATGCGTGATTTTCATGAAATAAGCGTGCTACGCTCAGATTCACTTGTCACTCAAAAGGGTACCACAGACTAAATCTCCCTCTGCGTGGCCCTAGCGAGCATAAGAAGACGAGAGAGTCAAGTGATTTTCTTGAAATAAGCTTGCTATGCTCAGATTCATATGTCACTCAGGCGGGTACCACAGACTAAACCTGCCACTGCGTGGCACCAAAGAGGATATTAAGACGAGAGAGATGCGTGATTTTCATGAAATAAGCGTGCTATGCTCAGATTCACTTGTCACTTAGAAGGGTACCACAGAATAAATCTGCCGCTGCGTGGCCCCAGCGAGCATAAGAGGAGGAGAGAGTCGAGTGATTTTCTTGAAATAAGCGTGGTATGCTCAGATTCACTTGTCACTCAGACGTGTACCACAGCCTAAACCTGCGGCTGCGTCGCCCCACAGAGGATATTAATACGAGAGTCATGTGATTTTCTTGAAATTAGCGTTCTATGCTCAGACTCACTTGTCACTCAGACGGGTACCACAAACTAAACCTGCTGCTGCGTCGCCCCACAGAGGATATTAAGACGACAGAGTCGAGTGATTTTCTTGAGATTAGCGTGCTATGCTCAGATTCACTTGTCACTCAGAAGGGTACCACAGACTAAATCTCCCTCTGCGTGGCCCCAGCTAGCATAAGAAGAGGAGAGAGTCGAGTGATTTTCTTGAAATAAGCGTGCTATGCTCAGATTCACTTGTCACTCAGAAGGGTGCCACAGACTAAATCTGCCGCGGCGTGGCCCCAGCGAGCATAAGAAGACGAGAGAGTCCAGTGATTTCATAGAAATCAGCGTGCTATACTCAGATACACTTGTCACTCAGACGGCTACCACAGACTAAACCTGCCGCTGCGAGGCCCCACAGTGGATATTAAGACGAAAGAGACGCGTGATTTCATTGAAATCAGCGTGCTATACTCAGATAAACTTGTCACTAAGAAGGGTACCACAGCATAAATCTGCCGCTGCGTGGCCCCAGCGAGCATAAGAAGAGGAGAGAGTGGAGTGATTTTCTTGAAATAAGCGTGCTATGCGCAGATTCACTTGTCACTCAGAAGGGCACCACAGATTAAATCTGCGGCTGCGTGGCCCCAGCGAGCATAATAAGAGGAGAAAGTCGAGTGATTTTCTTGTAATAAGCGTGCTATGCTCACATTCACTTGTCACTCAGAAGGGTACCACAGACTAAATCTCCCTCTGCGTGGCCCCAGCGAGCATAAGAAGACGAGAGAGTCAAGTGATTTTCTTGAAATAAGCGTGCTATGCTCAGATTCATATGTCACTCAGACGGGTACCACAGACTAAACCTGCCACTGCGTGGCACCACACAGGATATTAAGACGAGAGAGATGCGTTATTTTCATGAAATAAGCGTGCTATGCTCAGATTCTCTTGTCACTCAGACGGGTACCACAGACTAAACATGCTGCTGCGTCGCCCAACAGAAGATATTAAGACGAGAAAGTCGAGTGATTTTCATAAAATAAGCGTGCTATGCTCAGATTCACTTGTCACTCAGAAGGGTACCACAGACTAAATCTGCCGCCGCGTGGCCCCAGGGAGCATATGAAGAGGAGAGAGTCGAGTGATTTTCTTGAAATAAGCGTGCTATGCTCCCATTCACTAGTCACTCACAAGGGTACCACAGACTAAATCTCCCTCTGCGTGGCCCCAGCGAGCATAAGAAGACGAGATAGTCCAGTGATTTCATTGAAATCAGCGTGCTATACTCAGATACACTTGTCACTCAGACGGCTACCACAGACTAAACCTGCCGCTGCGAGGCCCCACAGTGGATATTAAGACGAAAGAGACGCGTGATTTCATTGAAATACGCGTGCTATACTCAGATACACTTGTCACTAAGAAGGGTACCACAGAATAAATCTGCCGCTGCGTGGCCCCAGCGAGCATAAGAAGAGGAGAGAGTGGAGTGATTTTCTTGAAGTAAGCGTGCTATGCTCAGATTCACTTGTCACTCAGAAGGGCACCACAGACTAAATCTGCGGCTGCGTGGCCCCAGCGAGCATAAGAAGACGAGAGAGTCAAGTGATTTTCTTGAAATAAGCGTGCTATGCTCAGATTCATATGTCACTCAGACGGGTACCACAGACTAAACCTGCCACTGCGTGGCACCACAGAGGATATTAAGACGAGAGACATGCATGATTTTCATGAAATAAGCGTGCTATGCCCAGATTCTCTTGTCACTCAGAAGGGTACCACAGAATAAATCTGCCGCTGCGTGGCCCCAGCGAGCATAAGAAGAGGAGAGAGTCGAGTGATTTTCTTGAAATAAGCGTGCTATGCTCACATTCACTTGTCACTCAGAAGGGTACCAATGACTAAATCTCCCTCTGCGTGGCCCCAGCGAGCATAAGAAGAAGAGAGAGTCGAGTGATTTTCTTGAAATAAGCGTGCTATGCTCGAACTCACTTGTCACTCAGACGGGTACCACAAACTGAACCTGCTGCTGCGTCGCCCCACAGAGGATATTAAGACGAGATAGATGCGTGATTTTCATGAAATAAGCGTGCTATGCTCAGATTCACTTGTCACTCAAAAGGGTACCACAGACTAAATCTCCCTCTGCGTGGCCCTAGCGAGCATAAGAAGACGAGAAAGTGAAGTGATTTTCTTGAAATAAGCGTGCTATGCTCAGATTCATAAGTCAGTCAGACGGGTACCACAGACTAAACCTGCCACTGCGTGCCACCACAGAGGATATTAAGACGAGAGAGATGCGTGATGTTCATGAAATAAGCGTGCTATGCTCAGATGCACTTGTCACTCAGAAGGGTACCACAGAATAAATCTGCCGCTGCGTGGCCCCAGCGAGCATAAGAAGAGGAGAGAGTCGAGTGATTTTCTTGAAATAAGCGTGCTATGCTCAGATTCACTTGTCATTTAGAAGGGTACCAAAGACTAAATCTCCCTCTGCGTGGCCCCAGCGAGCATAAGAAGACGAGAGAGTCAAGTGATTTTCTTGAATTAAGCGTGCTATGCTCAGATTCATATGTCACTCAGACGGGTACCACAGACTAAACCTGCCACTGCGTGGCACCACAGAGGATATTAAGACGAGAGAGATGCGTGATTTTCATGAAATAAGCGTGCTATTCTCAGATTCACTTGTGACTCAGAAGGGTACCACAGAATAAATCTGCCGCTGCGTGGCCCCAGCGAGCATAAGAGGAGGAGAGAGTCGAGTGATTTTCTTGAAATAAGCGTGCTATGCTCAGATTCACTTGTCACTCAGACGGGTACCACAGACTAAACCTGCGGCTGCGTCGCCCCACAGAGGATATTAAGACGACAGAGTCGAGTGATTTTCTTGAGATTAGCGTGCTATGCTCAGATTCGCTTGTCACTCAGAAGGGTACCACAGACTAAATCTCCCTCTGCGTGGCCCCAGCTAGCATAAGAAGAGGAGAGAGTCGAGTGATTTTCTTGAAATAAGCGTGCTATGCTCAGATTCACTTGTCACTCAGAAGGGTACCACAGACTAAATCTGCCGCGGCGTGGCCCCAGCGAGAATAAGAAGACGAGAGAGTCCAGTGATTTCATTGAAATCAGCGTGCTATACTCAGATACACTTGTCACTCAGACGGCTACCACAGACTAAACCTGCCACTGCGAGGACCCACAGTGGATATTAAGACGAAAGAGACGCGTGATTTCATTGAAATCAGCGTGCTATACTCAGATACACTTGTCACTAAGAAGGGTACCACAGACTAAATCTCCCTCTGCGTGGCCCCAGCGAGCATAAGAAGAGGAGAGAGTCGAGTGATTTTCTTGAAAAGCGTGCTATGCTCAGATTCACTTGTCACTCAGAAGGGTACCACAGACTAAATCTGCGCTGCGTCGCCCCACAGGGGATATTAAGACGAGAGAGTTGAGTGATTTTCTTGAAATTAGCGAGAGAGATGCGTGATTTTCTAGAAATTAGCGAGAGAGATGCGTGATTTTCTTTGAAATTAGCGAGAGAGATGCGTGATTTTCTTGAAATTAGCGAGAGTGATGCGTGATTTTCATGAAATAAGCATGCTATGCTCAGATTCACTTGTCACTCAGAAGGGTACCATAGAATAAATCTGCCGCTGCGTGGCCCCAGCGAGCATAAGAAGCGGGGAGAGTCAAGTGATTTTCTTGAAATAAGCGTGCTATGCTCAGATTCACTTGTCACTCAGAAGGGTACCACAGACTAAATCTGCCGCTGCGTGGCCCCAGCGAGCATAAGAAGCGGAGAGAGTCAAGTGATTTTCATGAAATAAGCGTGCTGTGCTCAGATTCACTTGTCACTCAGAAGGGTACCGCAGACTAAATCTGCCGCTGCGTGGCCCCAGCGAGCATAAGAAGCGGAGAGAGTCAAGTGATTTTCATGAAATAAGCGTGCTATGCTCAGATTCACTTGTCACTCAGAAGGGTACCACAGACTAAATCTGCCGCTGCGTGGCCCCAGCGAGCATAAGAAGCGGAGAGAGTCAAGTGATTTTCATGAAATAAGCGTGCTATGCTCAGATTCACTTGTCACTCAGAAGGGTACCACTGCCTAAATCTGCCGCTGCGTGGCCCCAGCGAGCATAAGAAGCGGAGAGAGTCAAGTGATTTTCATGAAATAAGCGTGCTATGCTCAGATTCACTTGTCACTCAGAAGGGTACCATAGAATAAATCTGCCGCTGCGTGGCCCCAGCGAGCATAAGAAGCGGAGAGAGTCAAGTGATTTTCATGAAATAAGCGTGCTATGCTCAGATTCACTTGTCACTCAGAAGGGTACCATAGTATAAATCTGCCGCTGCGTGGCCCCAGCAAGCATAAGAAGCGGAGAGAGTCAAGTGATTTTCATGAAATAAGCGTGCTATGCTCAGATTCACTTGTCACTCAGAAGGGTACCACAGAATAAATCTGCCGCTGCGTGGCCCCAGCGAGCATAAGAAGCGGAGAGAGTCAAGTGATTTTCATGAAATAAGCGTGCTATGCTCAGATTCACTTGTCACTCAGAAGGGTACCACAGACTAAATCTGCCGCTGCGTGGCCCCAGCGAGCATAAGAAGCGGAGAGAGTCAAGTGATTTTCATGAAATAAGCGTGCTATGCTCAGATTCACTTGTCACTCAGAAGGGTACAATAGAATAAATCTGCCGCTGCGTGGCCCCAGCGAGCATAAGAAGCGGAGAGAGTCAAGTGATTTTCATGAAATAAGCGTGCTATGCTCAGATTCACTTGTCACTCAGAAGGGTACCACAGACTAAATCTGCCGCTGCGTGGCCCCAGCGAGCATAAGAAGAGAGAGTCGAGTGATTTTCTTGAAATAAGCTTGCTATGCTCAGATTCACTTGTCACTCAGAAGGCACCACAGACTAAATCTGCGGCTGCGTGGCCCCAGCGAGCATAAGAAGAGGAGAAAGTCGAGTGATCTTCTTGAATTAAGCGTGCTATGATCCCATTCACTTGTCACTCAGAAGGGTACCACAGACTAAATCTCCCTCTGCGTGGTCCCAGCGAGCATAAGAAGACGAGAGAGTCAAGTGATTTTCTTGAAATAAGCGTTCTATGCTCAGACTCACTTGTCACTCAGACGGGTACCACAAACTAAACCTGCGGCTGCGTCGCCCCAAAGAGGATATTAATACGAGAGTCATGTGATTTTCTTGAAATTAGCGTTCTATGCTCAGACTCACTTGTCACTCAGACGGGTACCACAGACTAAACCTGCCGCTGCGAGGCCCCACAGTGGATATTAAGACGAAAGAGACGCGTGATTTCATTGAAATCAGCGTGCTATACTCAGATACACTTGTCACTAAGAAGGGTAGCACAGACTAAATCTCCCTCTGCGTGGCCCCAGCGAGCATAAGAAGCGGAGAGAGTCAAGTGATTTTCTTGAAATAAGCGTGCTATGCTGAGATTCACTTGTCACTCAGAAGGGTACCACAGACTAAATCTGTCGCTGCGTGGCCCCAGCGAGCATAAGAAGAGAGAGTCGAGTGATTTTCTTGAAATAAGCTTGCTATGCTCAGATTCACTTGTCACTCAGAAGGCACCACAGACTAAATCTGCGGCTGCGTGGCCCCAGCGAGCATAAGAAGAGGAGAAAGTCGAGTGATTTTCTTGAAATAAGCGTGCTATGATCCCATTCACTTGTCACTCAGAAGGGTACCACAGACTAAATCTCCCTCTGCGTGGTCCCAGCGAGCATAAGAAGACGAGAGAGTCAAGTGATTTTCTTGATATAAGCGTGCTATGCTCAGATTCATATGTCACTCAGACGGGTACCACAGACTAAACCTGCCACTGCGTGGCACGACAGAGGATATTAAGACGAGAGATGCGTGATTTTCATGAAATAAGCGTGCTATGCTCACATTCACTTCTCACTCAGAAGGGTACCACAGACTAAATCTGCCGCTGCGTGGCCCCAGCGAGCATAAGAAGAGGAGAAAGTCGAGTGCTTTTCTTGAAATAAGCGTGCTATGGTCAGACTCACTTGTCACTCAGACGGGTACCACTGACTAAACCTGCTGCTGCGTCGCCCCACAGAGGATATTAAGACGAGAGAGTCGAGTGATTTTCTTGAAATTAGCGTGCTATGCTCAGATTCACTTGTCACTCAGAAGGGTACCACAGACTAAATCTCCCTCTGCGTGGCCCCAGCGAGCATAAGAAGAGGAGAAAGTCGAGTGATTTTCTTGAAAAGCGTGCTATGCTCAGATTCACTTGTCAATCAGAAGGGTACCAGAGACTAAATCTGCGCTGCGTCGCCCCACAGAGGATATTAAGACGAGAGAGTCGAGTGATTTTCTTGAAGTTAGCGTGCTAGGGTCAGATTCACTTGTCACTCAGACGGGTACCACAGACTACACCTGCTGCTGCGTCGCCCCACAGAGGATATTAAGACGAGAGAGTCGAGTGATTTTCTTGAAATTAGCGTTCTTGCTCAGACTCACTTGTCACTCAGACGGGTACCACAAACTAAACCTGCTGCTGCGTCGCCCCACAGAGGATATTAAGACGAGAGAGTCGAGTGATTTTCTTGAAATTAGCGTGCTATGCCCAGATTGACTTGTCACTCAGAAGGGTACCACAGACTAAATCTCCCTCTGCGTGGCCCCAGCTAGCATAACAAGAGGAGAGAGTCGAGTGATTTTCTTGAAATAAGCGTTCTATGCTCAGACTCACTTGTCACTCAGACGGGTACCACAAACTAAACCTGCGGCTGCGTCGCCCCACAGAGGATATTAATACGAGAGTCATGTGATTTTCTTGAAATTAGCGTTCTATGCTCAGACTCACTTGTCACTCAGACGGGTACCACAAACTAAACCTCCTGCTGCGTCGCCGCACAGAGGATATTAAGACGACAGAGTCGAGTGATTTTCTTGAGATTAGCGTGCTATGCTCAGATTCACTTGTCACTCAGAAGGGTACCACAGACTAAATCTCCCTCTGCGTGGCCCCAGCTAGCATAAGAAGAGGAGAGAGTCGAGTGATTTTCTTGAAATAAGCGTGCTATGCTCAGATTCACTTGTCACTCAGAAGGGTACCACAGACTAAATCTGCCGCGGCGTGGCCCCAGCGAGCATAAGAAGACGAGAGAGTCCAGTGATTTCATTGAAATCAGCGTGCTATACTCAGATACACTTGTCACTCAGACGGCTACCACAGACTAAACCTGCCGCTGCGAGGCCCCACAGTGGATATTAAGACGAAAGAGACGCGTGATTTCATTGAAATCAGCGTGCTATACTCATATACACTTGTCACTAAGAAGGGTAGCACAGACTAAATCTCCCTCTGCGTGGCCCCAGCGAGCATAAGAAGAGGAGAGAGTCGAGTGATTTTCTTGAAAAGCGTGCTATGCTCAGATTCACTTGTCACTCAGAAGGGTACCACAGACTAAATCTGCGCTGCTTCGCCCCACAGGGGATATTAAGACGAGAGAGTTGAGTGATTTTCTTGAAATTAGCGAGAGAGATGCGTGATTTTCTAGAAATTAGCGAGAGAGCTGCGTGATTTTCTTGAAATTAGCGAGAGAGATGCGTGATTTTCTTGAAATTAGCGAGAGTGATGCGTGATTTTCATGAAATAAGCGTGCTATGCTCAGATTCACTTGTCACTCAGAAGGGTACCACAGACTAAATCTGCCGCTGCGTGGCCCCAGCGAGCATAAGAAGCGGAGAGAGTCAAGTGATTTTCATGAAATAAGCGTGCTATGCTCAGATTCACTTGTCACTCAGAAGGGTACCACTGACTAAATCTGCCGCTGCGTGGCCCCAGCGAGCATAAGAAGCGGAGAGAGTCAAGTGATTTTCATGAAATAAGCGTGCTATGCTCAGATTCACTTGTCACTCAGAAGGGTACCATAGAATAAATCTGCCGCTGCGTGGCCCCAGCGAGCATAAGAAGCGGAGAGAGTCAAGTGATTTTCATGAAATAAGCGTGCTATGCTCAGATTCACTTGTCACTCAGAAGGGTACCATACAATAAATCTGCCGCTGCGTGGCCCCAGCAAGCATAAGAAGCGGAGAGAGTCAAGTGATTTTCATGAAATAAGCGTGCTATGCTCAGATTCACTTGTCACTCAGAAGGGTACCACAGAATAAATCTGCCGCTGCGTGGCCCCAGCGAGCATAAGAAGCGGAGAGAGTCAAGTGATTTTCATGAAATAAGCGTGCTATGCTCAGATTCACTTGTCACTCAGAAGGGTACCACAGACTAAATCTGCCGCTGCGTGGCCCCAGCGAGCATAAGAAGCGGAGAGAGTCAAGTGATTTTCATGAAATAAGCGTGCTATGCTCAGATTCACTTGTCACTCAGAAGGGTACCATAGAATAAATCTGCCGCTGCGTGGCCCCAGCGAGCATAAGAAGCGGAGAGAGTCAAGTGATTTTCATGAAATAAGCGTGCTATGCTCAGATTCACTTGTCACTCAGAAGGGTACCACAGACTAAATCTGCCGCTGCGTGGCCCCAGCGAGCATAAGAAGAGAGAGTCGAGTGATTTTCTTGAAATAAGCTTGCTATGCTCAGATTCACTTGTCACTCAGAAGGCACCACAGACTAAATCTGCGGCTGCGTGGCCCCAGCGAGCATAAGAAGAGGAGAAAGTCGAGTGATCTTCTTGAATTAAGCGTGCTATGATCCCATTCACTTGTCACTCAGAAGGGTACCACAGACTAAATCTCCCTCTGCGTGGTCCCAGCGAGCATAAGAAGACGAGAGAGTCAAGTGATTTTCTTGAAATAAGCGTTCTATGCTCAGACTCACTTGTCACTCAGACGGGTACCACAAACTAAACCTGCGGCTGCGTCGCCCCAAAGAGGATATTAATACGAGAGTCATGTGATTTTCTTGAAATTAGCGTTCTATGCTCAGACTCACTTGTCACTCAGACGGGTACCACAGACTAAACCTGCCGCTGCGAGGCCCCACAGTGGATATTAAGACGAAAGAGACGCGTGATTTCATTGAAATCAGCGTGCTATACTCAGATACACTTGTCACTAAGAAGGGTAGCACAGACTAAATCTCCCTCTGCGTGGCCCCAGCGAGCATAAGAAGCGGAGAGAGTCAAGTGATTTTCTTGAAATAAGCGTGCTATGCTGAGATTCACTTGTCACTCAGAAGGGTACCACAGACTAAATCTGTCGCTGCGTGGCCCCAGCGAGCATAAGAAGAGAGAGTCGAGTGATTTTCTTGAAATAAGCTTGCTATGCTCAGATTCACTTGTCACTCAGAAGGCACCACAGACTAAATCTGCGGCTGCGTGGCCCCAGCGAGCATAAGAAGAGGAGAAAGTCGAGTGATTTTCTTGAAATAAGCGTGCTATGATCCCATTCACTTGTCACTCAGAAGGGTACCACAGACTAAATCTCCCTCTGCGTGGTCCCAGCGAGCATAAGAAGACGAGAGAGTCAAGTGATTTTCTTGATATAAGCGTGCTATGCTCAGATTCATATGTCACTCAGACGGGTACCACAGACTAAACCTGCCACTGCGTGGCACGACAGAGGATATTAAGACGAGAGATGCGTGATTTTCATGAAATAAGCGTGCTATGCTCACATTCACTTCTCACTCAGAAGGGTACCACAGACTAAATCTGCCGCTGCGTGGCCCCAGCGAGCATAAGAAGAGGAGAAAGTCGAGTGCTTTTCTTGAAATAAGCGTGCTATGGTCAGACTCACTTGTCACTCAGACGGGTACCACTGACTAAACCTGCTGCTGCGTCGCCCCACAGAGGATATTAAGACGAGAGAGTCGAGTGATTTTCTTGAAATTAGCGTGCTATGCTCAGATTCACTTGTCACTCAGAAGGGTACCACAGACTAAATCTCCCTCTGCGTGGCCCCAGCGAGCATAAGAAGAGGAGAAAGTCGAGTGATTTTCTTGAAAAGCGTGCTATGCTCAGATTCACTTGTCAATCAGAAGGGTACCAGAGACTAAATCTGCGCTGCGTCGCCCCACAGAGGATATTAAGACGAGAGAGTCGAGTGATTTTCTTGAAGTTAGCGTGCTAGGGTCAGATTCACTTGTCACTCAGACGGGTACCACAGACTACACCTGCTGCTGCGTCGCCCCACAGAGGATATTAAGACGAGAGAGTCGAGTGATTTTCTTGAAATTAGCGTTCTTGCTCAGACTCACTTGTCACTCAGACGGGTACCACAAACTAAACCTGCTGCTGCGTCGCCCCACAGAGGATATTAAGACGAGAGAGTCGAGTGATTTTCTTGAAATTAGCGTGCTATGCCCAGATTGACTTGTCACTCAGAAGGGTACCACAGACTAAATCTCCCTCTGCGTGGCCCCAGCTAGCATAACAAGAGGAGGGAGTCGAGTGATTTTCTTGAAATAAGCGTTCTATGCTCAGACTCACTTGTCACTCAGACGGGTACCACAAACTAAACCTGCGGCTGCGTCGCCCCACAGAGGATATTAATACGAGAGTCATGTGATTTTCTTGAAATTAGCGTTCTATGCTCAGACTCACTTGTCACTAAGACGGGTACCACAAACTAAACCTCCTGCTGCGTCGCCGCACAGAGGATATTAAGACGACAGAGTCGAGTGATTTTCTTGAGATTAGCGTGCTATGCTCAGATTCACTTGTCACTCAGAAGGGTACCACAGACTAAATCTCCCTCTGCGTGGCCCCAGCTAGCATAAGAAGAGGAGAGAGTCGAGTGATTTTCTTGAAATAAGCGTGCTATGCTCAGATTCACTTGTCACTCAGAAGGGTACCACAGACTAAATCTGCCGCGGCGTGGCCCCAGCGAGCATAAGAAGACGAGAGAGTCCAGTGATTTCATTGAAATCAGCGTGCTATACTCAGATACACTTGTCACTCAGACGGCTACCACAGACTAAACCTGCCGCTGCGAGGCCCCACAGTGGATATTAAGACGAAAGAGACGCGTGATTTCATTGAAATCAGCGTGCTATACTCAGATACACTTGTCACTAAGAAGGGTAGCACAGACTAAATCTCCCTCTGCGTGGCCCCAGCGAGCATAAGAAGAGGAGAGAGTCGAGTGATTTTCTTGAAAAGCGTGCTATGCTCAGATTCACTTGTCACTCAGAAGGGTACCACAGACTAAATCTGCGCTGCTTCGCCCCACAGGGGATATTAAGACGAGAGTTGAGTGATTTTCTTGAAATTAGCGAGAGAGATGCGTGATTTTCTAGAAATTAGCGAGAGAGATGCGTGATTTTCTTGAAATTAGCGAGAGTGATGCGTGATTTTCATGAAATAAGCATGCTATGCTCAGATTCACTTGTCACTCAGAAGGGTACCACAGACTAAATCTGCGCTGCTTCGCCCCACAGGGGATATTAAGACGAGAGAGTTGAGTGATTTTCTTGAAATTAGCGAGAGAGATGCGTGATTTTCTTGAAATTAGCGAGAGAGATGCGTGATTTTCTTGAAATTAGCGAGAGTGATGCGTGATTTTCATGAAATAAGCATGCTATGCTCAGATTCACTTGTCACTCAGAAGGGTACCACAGAATAAATCTGCCGCTGCGTGGCCCCAGCGATCATAAGAAGCGGAGAGAGTCAAGTGATTTTCTTGAAATAAGCTTGCTATGCTCAGATTCACTTGTCACTCAGAAGGCACCACAGACTAAATCTGCGGCTGCGTGGCCCCAGCGAGCATAAGAAGAGGAGAGAGTCGAGTGATTTTCTTGAAAAGCGTGCTATGCTCAGATTCACTTGTCACTCAGAAGGGTACCACAGACTAAATCTGCGCTGCGTCGCCCCACAGGGGATATTAAGACGAGAGAGTTGAGTGATTTTCTTGAAATTAGCGAGAGAGATGCGTGATTTTCTAGAAATTAGCGAGAGAGATGCGTGATTTTCTTGAAATTAGCGAGAGAGATGCGTGATTTTCTTGAAATTAGCGAGAGTGATGCGTGATTTTCATGAAATAAGCGTGCTATGCTCAGATTCACATGTCACTCAGAAGGGTACCACAGACTAAATCTGCCGCTGCGTGGCCCCAGCGAGCATAAGAAGAGGAGAGAGTCGAGTGATTTTCTTGAAATAAGCTTGCTATGCTCAGATTCACTTGTCACACAGAAGGCACCACAGACTAAATCTGCGGCTGCGTGGCCCCAGCGAGCATAAGAAGAGGAGAAAGTCGAGTGATTTTCTTGAAATAAGCGTGCTATGCTCCCATTCACTTGTCACTCAGAAGGGTACCACAGACTAAATCTCCCTCTGCGTGGTCCCAGCGAGCATAAGAAGACGAGAGAGTCAAGTGATTTTCTTGATATAAGCGTGCTATGCTCAGATTCATATGTCACTCAGACGGGTACCACAGACTAAACCTGCCACTGCGTGGCACCACAGAGGATATTAAGACGAGAGATGCGTGATTTTCATGAAATAAGCGTGCTATGCTCACATTCACTTCTCACTAAGAAGGGTACCACAGACTAAATCTGCCGCTGCGTGGCCCCAGCGAGCATAAGAAGAGGAGAGAGTCGAGTGCTTTTCTTGAAATAAGCGTGCTATGGTCAGACTCACTTGTCACTCAGACGGGTACCACTGACTAAACCTGCTGCTGCGTCGCCCCACAGAGGATTTTAAGACGAGAGAGTCATGTGATTTTCTTGAAACTAGCGTTCTATGCTCAGACTCACTTGTCACTCAGACGGGTGCCACAAACTAAACCTGCTGCTGCGTCGCCCCACAGAGGATATTAAGACGAGAGAGTCGAGTGATTTTCTTGAAATTAGCGTGCTATGCTCAGATTCACTTGTCACTCAGAAGGGTACCAGAGACTAAATCTGCGCTTCGTCGCCCCACAGAGGATATTAAGACGAGAGAGTCGAGTGATTTTCTTGAAATTAGCGTGCTAGGGCCAGATTCACTTGTCACTCAGACGGGTACCACAGACTACACCTGCTGCTGCGTCGCCCCACAGAGGATATTAAGACGAGAGAGTCGAGTGATTTTCTTGAAATTAGCGTTCTTGCTCAGACTCACTTGTCACTCAGACGGGTACCACAAACTAAACCTGCTGCTGCGTCGCCCCACAGAGGATATTAAGACGAGAGAGTCGAGTGATTTTCTTGAAATTAGCGTGCTATGCCCAGATTGACTTGTCACTCAGAAGGGTACCACAGACTAAATCTCCCTCTGCGTGGCCCCAGCTAGCATAACAAGAGGAGAGAGTCGAGTGATTTTCTTGAAATAAGCGTTCTATGCTCAGACTCACTTGTCACTCAGACGGGTACCACAAACTAAACCTGCGGCTGCGTCGCCCCACAAAGGATATTAATACGAGAGTCATGTGATTTTCTTGAAATTAGCGTTCTATGCTCAGACTCACTTGTCACTCAGACGGGTACCACAAACTAAACCTGCTGCTGCGTCGCCCCACAGAGGATATTAAGACGACAGAGTCGAGTGATTTTCTTGAGATTAGCGTGCTATGCTCAGATTCACTTGCCACTCAGAAGGGTACCACAGACTAAATCTCCCTCTGCGTGGCCCCAGCTAGCATAAGAAGAGGAGAGAGTCGAGTGATTTTCTTGAAATAAGCGTGCTATACTCAGATACACTTGTCACTCAGACGGCTACCACAGACTAAACCTGCCGCTGTGAGGCCCCACAGTGGATATTAAGACGAAAGAGACGCGTGATTTCATTGAAATCAGCGTGCTATACTCAGATACACTTGTCACTAAGAAGGGTACCACAGAATAAATCTGCCGCTGCGTGGCCCCAGCGAGCTTAAGAGGAGAGAGTGGAGTGATTTTCTTGAAATAAGCGTGCTATGCGCAGATTCACTTGTCACTCAGAAGGGTACCACAGACTAAATCTGCCGCTGCGTGTCCCCAGCGACCATCAGAAGAGGAGAGAGTCCAGTGATTTTCTTGAAGTAAGCATGCTATGCTCAGATTCACTTGTCACTCAGAAGGGCACCGCAGACTAAATCTGCGGCTGCGTGGCCCCAGCGAGCATAATAAGAGGAGAAAGTCGAGTGATTTTCTTGTAATAAGCGTGCTATGCTCACATTCACTTGTCACTCAGAAGGGTACCACAGACTAAATCTCCCTCTGCGTGGCCCCAGCGAGCATAAGAAGACGAGAGAGTCAAGTGATTTTCTTGAAATAAGCGTGCTATGCTCAGATTCATATGTCACTCAGACGGGTACGACAGACTAAACCTGCCACTGCGTGGCACCACAGAGGATATTAAGACGAGAGAGATGCGTGATTTTCATGAAATAAGCGTGCTATGCTCAGATTCTCTTGTCACTCAGAAGGGTACCACAGAATAAATCTGCCGCGGCGTGGCCCCAGCGAGCATAAGAAGACGAGAGAGTCCAGTGATTTCATTGAATTCAGCGTGCTATACTCAGACACACTTGTCATTCAGAAGGGTACAACAGACTAAATCTGCCGTTGCGTGGCCCCAGCCAGCGTAAGAAGACGAGAGAGTCGAGTGATTTTCTTGAAATAAGCGTGCTATGCTCAGATTCACTTGTCACTCAGAAGGGTACCACAGACTAAATCTGCCGCGGCGTGGCCCCAGCGAGCATAAGAAGACGAGAGAGTCCAGTGATTTCATTGAAATCAGCGTGCTATACTCAGATACACTTGTCACTCAGACGGCTACCACAGACTAAACCTGCCGCTGCGAGGCCCCACAGTGGATATTAAGACGAAAGAGACGCGTGATTTCATTGAAATCAGCGTGCTATACTCAGATACACTTGTCACTAAGAAGGGTAGCACAGACTAAATCTCCCTCTGCGTGGCCCCAGCGAGCATAAGAAGAGGAGAGAGTCGAGTGATTTTCTTGAAAAGCGTGCTATGCTCAGATTCACTTGTCACTCAGAAGGGTACCACAGACTAAATCTGCGCTGCTTCGCCCCACAGGGGATATTAAGACGAGAGAGTTGAGTGATTTTCTTGAAATTAGCGAGAGAGATGCGTGATTTTCTAGAAATTAGCGAGAGAGATGCGTGATTTTCTTGAAATTAGCGAGAGTGATGCGTGATTTTCATGAAATAAGCATGCTATGCTCAGATTCACTTGTCACTCAGAAGGGTACCACAGACTAAATCTGCGCTGCTTCGCCCCACAGGGGATATTAAGACGAGAGAGTTGAGTGATTTTCTTGAAATTAGCGAGAGAGATGCGTGATTTTCTTGAAATTAGCGAGAGAGATGCGTGATTTTCTTGAAATTAGCGAGAGTGATGCGTGATTTTCATGAAATAAGCATGCTATGCTCAGATTCACTTGTCACTCAGAAGGGTACCACAGAATAAATCTGCCGCTGCGTGGCCCCAGCGATCATAAGAAGCGGAGAGAGTCAAGTGATTTTCTTGAAATAAGCTTGCTATGCTCAGATTCACTTGTCACTCAGAAGGCACCACAGACTAAATCTGCGGCTGCGTGGCCCCAGCGAGCATAAGAAGAGGAGAGAGTCGAGTGATTTTCTTGAAAAGCGTGCTATGCTCAGATTCACTTGTCACTCAGAAGGGTACCACAGACTAAATCTGCGCTGCGTCGCCCCACAGGGGATATTAAGACGAGAGAGTTGAGTGATTTTCTTGAAATTAGCGAGAGAGATGCGTGATTTTCTAGAAATTAGCGAGAGAGATGCGTGATTTTCTTGAAATTAGCGAGAGAGATGCGTGATTTTCTTGAAATTAGCGAGAGTGATGCGTGATTTTCATGAAATAAGCGTGCTATGCTCAGATTCACTTGTCACTCAGAAGGGTACCACAGACTAAATCTGCCGCTGCGTGGCCCCAGCGAGCATAAGAAGAGGAGAGAGTCGAGTGATTTTCTTGAAATAAGCTTGCTATGCTCAGATTCACTTGTCACACAGAAGGCACCACAGACTAAATCTGCGGCTGCGTGGCCCCAGCGAGCATAAGAAGAGGAGAAAGTCGAGTGATTTTCTTGAAATAAGCGTGCTATGCTCCCATTCACTTGTCACTCAGAAGGGTACCACAGACTAAATCTCCCTCTGCGTGGTCCCAGCGAGCATAAGAAGACGAGAGAGTCAAGTGATTTTCTTGATATAAGCGTGCTATGCTCAGATTCATATGTCACTCAGACGGGTACCACAGACTAAACCTGCCACTGCGTGGCACCACAGAGGATATTAAGACGAGAGATGCGTGATTTTCATGAAATAAGCGTGCTATGCTCACATTCACTTCTCACTAAGAAGGGTACCACAGACTAAATCTGCCGCTGCGTGGCCCCAGCGAGCATAAGAAGAGGAGAGAGTCGAGTGCTTTTCTTGAAATAAGCGTGCTATGGTCAGACTCACTTGTCACTCAGACGGGTACCACTGACTAAACCTGCTGCTGCGTCGCCCCACAGAGGATTTTAAGACGAGAGAGTCATGTGATTTTCTTGAAACTAGCGTTCTATGCTCAGACTCACTTGTCACTCAGACGGGTGCCACAAACTAAACCTGCTGCTGCGTCGCCCCACAGAGGATATTAAGACGAGAGAGTCGAGTGATTTTCTTGAAATTAGCGTGCTATGCTCAGATTCACTTGTCACTCAGAAGGGTACCAGAGACTAAATCTGCGCTTCGTCGCCCCACAGAGGATATTAAGACGAGAGAGTCGAGTGATTTTCTTGAAATTAGCGTGCTAGGGCCAGATTCACTTGTCACTCAGACGGGTACCACAGACTACACCTGCTGCTGCGTCGCCCCACAGAGGATATTAAGACGAGAGAGTGGAGTGATTTTCTTGAAATTAGCGTTCTTGCTCAGACTCACTTGTCACTCAGACGGGTACCACAAACTAAACCTGCTGCTGCGTCGCCCCACAGAGGATATTAAGACGAGAGAGTCGAGTGATTTTCTTGAAATTAGCGTGCTATGCCCAGATTGACTTGTCACTCAGAAGGGTACCACAGACTAAATCTCCCTCTGCGTGGCCCCAGCTAGCATAACAAGAGGAGAGAGTCGAGTGATTTTCTTGAAATAAGCGTTCTATGCTCAGACTCACTTGTCACTCAGACGGGTACCACAAACTAAACCTGCGGCTGCGTCGCCCCACAAAGGATATTAATACGAGAGTCATGTGATTTTCTTGAAATTAGCGTTCTATGCTCAGACTCACTTGTCACTCAGACGGGTACCACAAACTAAACCTGCTGCTGCGTCGCCCCACAGAGGATATTAAGACGACAGAGTCGAGTGATTTTCTTGAGATTAGCGTGCTATGCTCAGATTCACTTGCCACTCAGAAGGGTACCACAGACTAAATCTCCCTCTGCGTGGCCCCAGCTAGCATAAGAAGAGGAGAGAGTCGAGTGATTTTCTTGAAATAAGCGTGCTATACTCAGATACACTTGTCACTCAGACGGCTACCACAGACTAAACCTGCCGCTGTGAGGCCCCACAGTGGATATTAAGACGAAAGAGACGCGTGATTTCATTGAAATCAGCGTGCTATACTCAGATACACTTGTCACTAAGAAGGGTACCACAGAATAAATCTGCCGCTGCGTGGCCCCAGCGAGCTTAAGAGGAGAGAGTGGAGTGATTTTCTTGAAATAAGCGTGCTATGCGCAGATTCACTTGTCACTCAGAAGGGTACCACAGACTAAATCTGCCGCTGCGTGTCCCCAGCGACCATCAGAAGAGGAGAGAGTCCAGTGATTTTCTTGAAGTAAGCATGCTATGCTCAGATTCACTTGTCACTCAGAAGGGCACCGCAGACTAAATCTGCGGCTGCGTGGCCCCAGCGAGCATAATAAGAGGAGAAAGTCGAGTGATTTTCTTGTAATAAGCGTGCTATGCTCACATTCACTTGTCACTCAGAAGGGTACCACAGACTAAATCTCCCTCTGCGTGGCCCCAGCGAGCATAAGAAGACGAGAGAGTCAAGTGATTTTCTTGAAATAAGCGTGCTATGCTCAGATTCATATGTCACTCAGACGGGTACGACAGACTAAACCTGCCACTGCGTGGCACCACAGAGGATATTAAGACGAGAGAGATGCGTGATTTTCATGAAATAAGCGTGCTATGCTCAGATTCTCTTGTCACTCAGAAGGGTACCACAGAATAAATCTGCCGCGGCGTGGCCCCAGCGAGCATAAGAAGACGAGAGAGTCCAGTGATTTCATTGAATTCAGCGTGCTATACTCAGACACACTTGTCATTCAGAAGGGTACAACAGACTAAATCTGCCGTTGCGTGGCCCCAGCCAGCGTAAGAAGACGAGAGAGTCGAGTGATTTTCTTGAAACAAGCGTGCTATGCTCAGATTCACTTGTCATTTAGAAGGGTACCAAAGACTAAATCTCCCTCTGCGTGGCCCCAGCGAGCATAAGAAGACGAGAGAGTCGAGTGATTTTCTTGAAATAAGCGTGCTATGCTCAGATTCACTTGTCATTTAGAAGGGTACCAAAGACTAAACCTCCCTCTGCGTGGCCCCAGCGAGCATAAGAAGACGAGAGAGTCAAGTGATTTTCTTGAAATAAGCGTGCTATGCTCAGATTCATATGTCACTCAGACGGGTACCACAGACTAAATCTCCCTCTGCGTGGCCCAAGCGAGCATAAGAAGAGGAGAAAGTCGAGTGATTTTCTTGAAAAGCGTGCTATGCTCAGATTCACTTGTCACTCAGAAGGGTACCAGAGACTAAATCTGCGCTGCGTCGCCCCACAGAGGATATTAAGACGAGAGAGTCGAGTGATTTTCTTGAAATTAGCGTGCTAGGGCCAGATTCACTTGTCACTCAGACGAGTACCACAGACTACACCTGCTGCTGCGTCGCCCCGCAGAGGATATTAAGAAGAGAGAGTCGAGTGATTTTCTTGAAGTTAGCGTTCTTGCTCAGACTCACTTGTCACTCAGACGGGTACCACAAACTAAACCTGCTGCTGCGTCGCCCCACAGAGGATATTAAGACGAGAGAGTCGAGTGATTTTCTTGAAATTAGCGTGCTATGCCCAGATTGACTTGTCACTCAGAAGGGTACCACAGACTAAATCTCCCTCTGCGTGGCCCCAGCTAGCATAACAAGAGGAGAGAGTCGAGTGATTTTCTTGATATATGCGTTCTATGCTCAGACTCACTTGTCACTCAGACGGGTACCACAAACTAAACCTGCGGCTGCGTCGCCCCACAGAGGATATTAATACGAGAGTCATGTGATTTTCTTGAAATTAGCGTTCTATGCTCAGACTCACTTGTCACTCAGACGGGTACCACAAACTAAACCTGCTGCTGCGTCGCCCCACAGAGGATATTAAGACGACAGAGTCGAGTGATTTTCTTGAGATTAGCGTGCTATGCTCAGATTCACTTGTCACTCACAAGGGTACCACAGACTAAATCTCCCCCTGCGTGGCCCCAGCTAGCATAAGAAGAGGAGAGAGTCGAGTGATTTTCTTGAAATAAGCGTGCTATACTCAGATACACTTGTCACTCAGACGGCTACCACAGACTAAACCTGCCGCTGCGAGGCCCCACAGTGGATATTAAGACGAAAGAGACGCGTGATTTCATTGAAATCAGCGTGCTATACTCAGGTACACTTGTCACTAAGAAGGGTACCACAGAATAAATCTGCCGCTGCGTGGCCCCAGCGAGCATAAGAGGAGAGAGTGGAGTGATTTTCTTGAAATAAGCGTGCTATGCGCAGATTCACTTGTCACTCAGAAGGGTACCACAGACTAAATCTGCCGCTGCGTGGCCCCAGCGACCATAAGAAGAGGAGAGAGTCCAGTGATTTTCTTGAAGTAAGCGTGCTATGCTCAGATTCACTTGTCACTAAGAAGGGCACCGCAGACTAAATCTGCGGCAGCGTGGCCCCAGCGAGCATAATAAGAGGAGAAAGTCGAGTGATTTTCTTGTAATAAGCGTGCTATGCTCACATTCACTTGCCACTCAGAAGGGTACCACAGACTAAATCTCCCTCTGCGTGGCCCCAGCTAGCATAAGAAGAGGAGAGAGTCGAGTGATTTTCTTGAAATAAGCGTGCTATACTCAGATACACTTGTCACTCAGACGGCTACCACAGACTAAACCTGCCGCTGCGAGGCCCCACAGTGGATATTAAGACGAAAGAGACGCGTGATTTCATTGAAATCAGCGTGCTATACTCAGGTACACTTGTCACTAAGAAGGGTACCACAGAATAAATCTGCCGCTGCGTGGCCCCAGCGAGCATAAGAGGAGAGAGTGGAGTGATTTTCTTGAAATAAGCGTGCTATGCGCAGATTCACTTGTCACTCAGAAGGGTACCACAGACTAAATCTGCAGCTGCGTGGCCCCAGCGACCATAAGAAGAGGAGAGAGTCCAGTGATTTTCTTGAAGTAAGCGTGCTATGCTCAGATTCACTTGTCACTAAGAAGGGCACCGCAGACTAAATCTGCGGCTGCGTGGCCCCAGCGAGCATAATAAGAGGAGAAAGTCGAGTGATTTTCTTGTAATAAGCGTGCTATGCTCACATTCACTTGCCACTCAGAAGGGTACCACAGACTAAATCTCCCTCTGCGTGGCCCCAGCGAGCATAAGAAGACGAGAGAGTCAAGTGATTTTCTTGAAATAAGCGTGCTATGCTCAGATTCATATGTCACTCAGACGGGTACCACAGACTAAACCTGCCACTGCGTGGCACCACAGAGGATATTAAGACGAGAGAGATGCGTGATTTTCATGAAATAAGCGTGCTATGCTCAGATTCTCTTGTCACTCAGAAGGGTACCACAGAATAAATCTGCCGCTGCGTGGCCCCACCGAGCATAAGAAGAGGAGAGAGTCGAGTGATTTTCTTGAAATAAGCGTGCTATGCTCAGATTCACTTGTCACTCAGAAGGGTACCACAGACTAAATCTGCCGCTGCGTGGCCCCAGCGAGCAGAAGAAGAGGAGAGAGTCGAGTGATTTTCTTGAAATAAGCGTGCTATGCTCACATTCACTTGTCACTCAGAAGGGTACGACAGACTAAATCTCCCTCTGCGTGGCCCCAGCGAGCATAAGAAGAGGAGAGAGTCGAGTGATTTTCTTGAAATAAGCGTGCTATGCTCGGACTCACTTGTCACTCAGACGGGTACCACAAACTAAACCTGCTGCTGCGTCGCCCCACAGAGGATATTAAGAGGAGATAGACGCGTGATTTTCATGAAATAAGCGTGATATGCTCAGATTCACTTGTCACTCAAAAGGGTACCACAGACTAAATCTCCCTCTGCGTGGCCCTAGTGAGCATAAGAAGACGAGAGAGTCAAGTGATTTTCTTGAAATAAGCGTGCTATGCTCAGATTCATAAGTCACTCAGACGGGTACCACAGACTAAACCTGCCACTGCGTGGCACCACAGAGGATATTAAGACGAGAGAGATGCGTGATGTTCATGAAATAAGCGTGTTATGCTCAGATGCACTTGTCACTCAGAAGGGTACCACAGAATAAACTCCCGCTGCGTGGCCCCAGCTAGCATAACAAGAGGAGAGAGTCGAGTGATTTTCTTGAAATAAGCGTGCTATGTTCAGATTCACTTGTCACTAAGAAGGGTACCACAGACTAAATCTGCCGCGGCGTGGCCCCAGCGAGCATAAGAAGACGAGAGAGTCCAGTGATTTCATTGAATTCAGCGTGCTATACTCAGACACACTTGTCACTCAGACGGCTACCACAGACTAAACCTGCCGCTGCATGGCCCCACAGTGGATATTAAGACGAGAGAGACGCGTGATTTCATTGAAATCAGCGTGCTCTACTCAGATACACTTGTCATTCAGAAGGGTACAACAGACTAAATCTGCCGCTGCGTGGCCCCAGCCAGCGTAAGAAGACGAGAGAGTCGAGTGATTTTCTTGAAACAAGCCCGCTATGCTCAGATTCAGTTGTCATTTAGAAGGGTACCAAAGACTAAATCTCCCTCTGCGTGGCCCCAGCGAGCATAAGAAGAGGAGAGAGTGAAGTGATTTTCTTGAAATAAGCGTGCTATGCTCAGATTCATAAGTCACTCAGACTGGTACCACAGACTAAACCTGCCACTGCGTGGCACCACAGAGGATATTAAGACGAGAGAGATGCGTGATGTTCATGAAATAAGCGTGTTATGCTCAGATGCACTTGTCACTCAGAAGGGTACCACAGAATAAATCTCCCGCTGCGTGGCCCCAGCTAGCATAACAAGAGGAGAGAGTCGAGTGATTTTCTTGAAATAAGCGTGCTATGTTCAGATTCACTTGTCACTAAGAAGGGTACCACAGACTAAATCTGCCGCGGCGTGGCCCCAGCGAGCATAAGAAGACGAGAGAGTCCAGTGATTTCATTGAATTCAGCGTGCTATACTCAGACACACTTGTCACTCAGACGGCTACCACAGACTAAACCTGCCGCTGCATGGCCCCACAGTGGATATTAAGACGAGAGAGACGCGTGATTTCATTGAAATCAGCGTGCTCTACTCAGATACACTTGTCATTCAGAAGGGTACAACAGACTAAATCTGCCGCTGCGTGGCCCCAGCCAGCGTAAGAAGACGAGAGAGTCGAGTGATTTTCTTGAAACAAGCCCGCTATGCTCAGATTCAGTTGTCATTTAGAAGGGTACCAAAGACTAAATCTCCCTCTGCGTGGCCCCAGCGAGCATAAGAAGACGAGAGAGTGAAGTGATTTTCTTGAAATAAGCGTGCTATGCTCAGATTCATAAGTCACTCGACGGGTACCACAGACTAAACCTGCCACTGCGTGGCACCACAGAGGATATTAAGACGAGAGAGATGCGTGATGTTCATGAAATAAGCGTGCTATGCTCAGATGCACTTGTCACTCAGAAGGGTACCACAGAATAAATCTGCCGCTGCGTGGCCCCAGCGAGCATAAGAAGAGGAGAGAGTCAAGTGATTTTCTTGAAGTAAGCGTGCTATGCTCCCATTCACTTGTCACTCAGAAAGGTACCACAGACTAAATCTCCCTCTGCGTGGCCCCAGCTAGCATAAGAAGAGGAGAGAGTCGAGTGATTTTCTTGAAATAAGCGTGCTATGCTCAGATTCATAAGTCACTCAGACGGGTACCACAGACTAAACCTGGTACTGCGTGGCACCACAGAGGATATTAAGACGAGAGAGATGCGTGATGTTCATGAAATAAGCGTGCTATGCTCAGATGCACTTGTCACTCAGAAGGGTACCACAGACTAAATCTGCCGCGGCGTGGCCCCAGCGAGCATAAGAAGACGAGAGAGTCCAGTGATTTCATTGAAATCAGCGTGCTATACTCAGATACACTTGTCACTCAGACGGCTACCACAGACTAAACCTGCCGCTGCGAGGCCCCACAGTGGATATTAAGACGAAAGAGACGCGTGATTTCATTGAAATCAGCGTGCTATACTCAGATACACTTGTCACTAAGAAGGGTAGCACAGACTAAATCTCCCTCTGCGTGGCCCCAGCGAGCATAAGAAGAGGAGAGAGTCGAGTGATTTTCTTGAAAAGCGTGCTATGCTCAGATTCACTTGTCACTCAGAAGGGTACCACAGACTAAATCTCCGCTGCTTCGCCCCACAGGGGATATTAAGACGAGAGAGTTGAGTGATTTTCTTGAAATTAGCGAGAGAGATGCGTGATTTTCTAGAAATTAGCGAGAGAGCTGCGTGATTTTCTTGAAATTAGCGAGAGAGATGCGTGATTTTCTTGAAATTAGCGAGAGTGATGCGTGATTTTCATGAAATAAGCGTGCTATGCTCAGATTCACTTGTCACTCAGAAGGGTACCACAGAATAAATCTGCCGCTGCGTGGCCCCAGCGAGCATAAGAAGCGGAGAGAGTCAAGTGATTTTCTTGAAATAAGCTTGCTATGCTCAGATTCACTTGTCACTCAGAAGGCACCACAGACTAAATCTGCGGCTGCGTGGCCCCAGCGAGCATAAGAAGAGGAGAGAGTCGAGTGATTTTCTTGAAAAGCGTGCTATGCTCAGATTCACTTGTCACTCAGAAGGGTACCACAGACTAAATCTGCGCTGCGTCGCCCCACAGGGGATATTAAGACGAGAGAGTTGAGTGATTTTCTTGAAATTAGCGAGAGAGATGCGTGATTTTCTAGAAATTAGCGAGAGAGATGCGTGATTTTCTTGAAATTAGCGAGAGAGATGCGTGATTTTCTTGAAATTAGCGAGAGTGATGCGTGATTTTCATGAAATAAGCGTGCTATGCTCAGATTCACTTGTCACTTAGAAGGGTACCACAGACTAAATCTGCCGCTGCGTGGCCCCAGCGAGCATAAGAAGAGGAGAGAGTCGAGTGATTTTCTTGAAATAAGCTTGCTATGCTCAGATTCACTTGTCACTCAGAAGGCACCACAGACTAAATCTGCGGCTGCGTGGCCCCAGCGAGCATAAGAAGAGGAGAAAGTCGAGTGATTTTCTTGAAATAAGCGTGCTATGCTCCCATTCACTTGTCACTCAGAAGGGTACCACAGACTAAATCTCCCTCTGCGTGGTCCCAGCGAGCATAAGAAGACGAGAGAGTCAAGTGATTTTCTTGATATAAGCGTGCTATGCTCAGATTCATATGTCACTCAGACGGGTACCACAGACTAAACCTGCCACTGCGTGGCACCACAGAGGATATTAAGACGAGAGATGCGTGATTTTCATGAAATAAGCGTGCTATGCTCACATTAACTTCTCACTAAGAAGGGTACCACAGACTAAATCTGCCGCTGCGTGGCCCCAGCGAGCATAAAAAGAGGAGAGAGTCGAGTGCTTTTCTTGAAATAAGCGTGCTATGGTCAGACTCACTTGTCACTCAGACGGGTGCCACAAACTAAACCTGCTGCAGCGTCGCCCCACAGAGAATATTAAGACGAGAGAGTCGAGTGATTTTCTTGAAATTAGCGTGCTATGCTCAGATTCACTTGTCACTCAGAAGGGTACCACAGACTAAATCTGCGCTGCGTCGCCCCACAGAGGATATTAAGACGAGAGAGTCGAGTGATTTTCTTGAAATTAGCGTGCTAGGGCCAGATTCACTTGTCACTCAGACGGGTACCACAGACTACACCTGCTGCTGCGTCGCCCCACAGAGGATATTAAGACGAGAGAGTCGAGTGATTTTCTTGAAATTAGCGTTCTTGCTCAGACTCACTTGTCACTCAGACGGGTACCACAAACTAAACCTGCTGCTGCGTCGCCCCACAGAGGATATTAAGACGAGAGAGTCGAGTGATTTTCTTGAAATTAGCGTGCTATGCCCAGATTGACTTGTCACTCAGAAGGGTACCACAGACTAAATCTCCCTCTGCGTGGCCCCAGCTAGCATAACAAGAGGAGAGAGTCGAGTGATTTTCTTGAAATAAGCGTTCTATGCTCAGACTCACTTGTCACTCAGACGGGTACCACAAACTAAACCTGCGGCTGCGTCGCCCCACAAAGGATATTAATACGAGAGTCATGTGATTTTCTTGAAATTAGCGTTCTATGCTCAGACTCACTTGTCACTCAGACGGGTACCACAAACTAAACCTGCTGCTGCGTCGCCCCACAGAGGATATTAAGACGACAGAGTCGAGTGATTTTCTTGAGATTAGCGTGCTATGCTCAGATTCACTTGTCACTCAGAAGGGTACCACAGACTAAATCTCCCTCTGCGTGGCCCCAGCTAGCATAAGAAGAGGAGAGAGTCGAGTGATTTTCTTGAAATAAGCGTGCTATACTCAGATACACTTGTCACTCAGACGGCTACCACAGACTAAACCTGCCGCTGTGAGGCCCCACAGTGGATATTAAGACGAAAGAGACGCGTGATTTCATTGAAATCAGCGTGCTATACTCAGATACACTTGTCACTAAGAAGGGTACCACAGAATAAATCTGCCGCTGCGTGGCCCAAGCGAGCATAAGAGGAGAGAGTGGAGTGATTTTCTTGAAATAAGCGTGCTATGCGCAGATTCACTTGTCACTCAGAAGGGTACCACAGACTAAATCTGCCGCTGCGTGGCCCCAGCGACCATCAGAAGAGGAGAGAGTCCAGTGATTTTCTTGAAGTAAGCGTGCTATGCTCAGATTCACTTGTCACTCAGAAGGGTACCACAGACTAAATCTCCCTCTGCGTGGCCCCAGCGAGCATAAGAAGACGAGAGAGTCAAGTGATTTTCTTGAAATAAGCGTGCTATGCTCAGATTCATATGTCACTCAGACGGGTACCACAGACTAAACCTGCCACTGCGTGGCACCACAGAGGATATTAAGACGAGAGAGATGCGTGATTTTCATGAAATAAGCGTGCTATGCTCAGATTCTCTTGTCACTCAGAAGGGTACCACAGAACAAATCTGCCGCTGCGTGGCCCCAGCGAGCATAAGAAGAGGAGAGAGTCGAGTGATTTTCTTGAAATAAGCGTGCTATGCTCAGATTCACTTGTCACTCAGAAGGGTACCACAGACTAAATCTACCGCTGCGTGGCCCCAGCGAGCATAAGAAGAGGAGAGAGTCGAGTGATTTTCTTGAAATAAGCGTGCTATGCTCACATTCACTTGTCACTCAGAAGGGTACCACAGACTAAATCTCCCTCTGCGTGGCCCCAGCGAGCATAAGAAGAGGAGAGAGTCGAGTGATTTTCTTGAAATAAGCGTGCTATGCTCGGACTCACTTGTCACTCAGACGGGTACCACAAACTAAACCTGCTGCTGCGTCGCCCCACAGAGGATATTAAGACGAGATAGATGCGTGATTTTCATGAAATGAGCGTGCTATGCTCAGATTCACTTGTCACTCAAAAGGGTACCACAGACTAAATCTCCCTCTGCGTGGCCCTAGTGAGCATAAGAAGACGAGAGAGTCAAGTGATTTTCTTGATATAAGCGTGCTATGCTCAGATTCATATGTCACTCAGACGGGTACCACAGACTAAACCTGCCACTGCGTGGCACCACAGAGGATATTAAGACGAGAGATGCGTGATTTTCATGAAATAAGCGTGCTATGCTCACATTCACTTCTCACTAAGAAGGGTACCACAGACTAAATTTGCCGCTGCGTGGCCCCAGCGAGCATAAAAAGAGGAGAGAGTCGAGTGCTTTTCTTGAAATAAGCGTGCTATGGTCAGACTCACTTGTCACTCAGACGGGTGCCACAAACTAAACCTGCTGCAGCGTCGCCCCACAGAGAATATTAAGACGAGAGAGTCGAGTGATTTTCTTGAAATTAGCGTGCTATGCTCAGATTCACTTGTCACTCAGAAGGGTACCACAGACTAAATCTGCGCTGCGTCGCCCCACAGAGGATATTAAGACGAGAGAGTCGAGTGATTTTCTTGAAATTAGCGTGCTAGGGCCAGATTCACTTGTCACTCAGACGGGTACCACAGACTACACCTGCTGCTGCGTCGCCCCACAGAGGATATTAAGACGAGAGAGTCGAGTGATTTTCTTGAAATTAGCGTTCTTGCTCAGACTCACTTGTCACTCAGACGGGTACCACAAACTAAACCTGCTGCTGCGTCGCCCCACAGAGGATATTAAGACGAGAGAGTCGAGTGATTTTCTTGAAATTAGCGTGCTATGCCCAGATTGACTTGTCACTCAGAAGGGTACCACAGACTAAATCTCCCTCTGCGTGGCCCCAGCTAGCATAACAAGAGGAGAGAGTCGAGTGATTTTCTTGAAATAAGCGTTCTATGCTCAGACTCACTTGTCACTCAGACGGGTACCACAAACTAAACCTGCGGCTGCGTCGCCCCACAAAGGATATTAATACGAGAGTCATGTGATTTTCTTGAAATTAGCGTTCTATGCTCAGACTCACTTGTCACTCAGACGGGTACCACAAACTAAACCTGCTGCTGCGTCGCCCCACAGAGGATATTAAGACGACAGAGTCGAGTGATTTTCTTGAGATTAGCGTGCTATGCTCAGATTCACTTGTCACTCAGAAGGGTACCACAGACTAAATCTCCCTCTGCGTGGCCCCAGCTAGCATAAGAAGAGGAGAGAGTCGAGTGATTTTCTTGAAATAAGCGTGCTATACTCAGATACACTTGTCACTCAGACGGCTACCACAGACTAAACCTGCCGCTGTGAGGCCCCACAGTGGATATTAAGACGAAAGAGACGCGTGATTTCATTGAAATCAGCGTGCTATACTCAGATACACTTGTCACTAAGAAGGGTACCACAGAATAAATCTGCCGCTGCGTGGCCCAAGCGAGCATAAGAGGAGAGAGTGGAGTGATTTTCTTGAAATAAGCGTGCTATGCGCAGATTCACTTGTCACTCAGAAGGGTACCACAGACTAAATCTGCCGCTGCGTGGCCCCAGCGACCATCAGAAGAGGAGAGAGTCCAGTGATTTTCTTGAAGTAAGCGTGCTATGCTCAGATTCACTTGTCACTCAGAAGGGTACCACAGACTAAATCTCCCTCTGCGTGGCCCCAGCGAGCATAAGAAGACGAGAGAGTCAAGTGATTTTCTTGAAATAAGCGTGCTATGCTCAGATTCATATGTCACTCAGACGGGTACCACAGACTAAACCTGCCACTGCGTGGCACCACAGAGGATATTAAGACGAGAGAGATGCGTGATTTTCATGAAATAAGCGTGCTATGCTCAGATTCTCTTGTCACTCAGAAGGGTACCACAGAACAAATCTGCCGCTGCGTGGCCCCAGCGAGCATAAGAAGAGGAGAGAGTCGAGTGATTTTCTTGAAATAAGCGTGCTATGCTCAGATTCACTTGTCACTCAGAAGGGTACCACAGACTAAATCTACCGCTGCGTGGCCCCAGCGAGCATAAGAAGAGGAGAGAGTCGAGTGATTTTCTTGAAATAAGCGTGCTATGCTCACATTCACTTGTCACTCAGAAGGGTACCACAGACTAAATCTCCCTCTGCGTGGCCCCAGCGAGCATAAGAAGAGGAGAGAGTCGAGTGATTTTCTTGAAATAAGCGTGCTATGCTCGGACTCACTTGTCACTCAGACGGGTACCACAAACTAAACCTGCTGCTGCGTCGCCCCACAGAGGATATTAAGACGAGATAGATGCGTGATTTTCATGAAATGAGCGTGCTATGCTCAGATTCACTTGTCACTCAAAAGGGTACCACAGACTAAATCTCCCTCTGCGTGGCCCTAGTGAGCATAAGAAGACGAGAGAGTCAAGTGATTTTCTTGAAATAAGCGTGCTATGCTCAGATTCATAAGTCACTCAGACGGGTACCACAGACTAAATCTGCCGCGGCGTGGCCCCAGCGAGCATAAGAAGACGAGAGAGTCCAGTGATTTCATTGAATTCAGCGTGCTATACTCAGACACACTTGTCATTCAGAAGGGTACAACAGACTAAATCTGCCGCTGCGTGGCCCCAGCCAGCGTAAGAAGACGAGAGAGTCGAGTGATTTTCTTGAAACAAGCGTGCTATGCTCAGATTCACTTGTCATTTAGAAGGGTACCAAAGACTAAATCTCCCTCTGTGTGGCCCCAGCGAGCATAAGAAGACGAGAGAGTCAAGTGATTTTCTTGATATAAGCGTGCTATGCTGAGATTCATATGTCACTCAGACGGGTACCACAGACTAAACCTGCCACTGCGTGGCACCACAGAGGATATTAAGACGAGAGATGCGTGATTTTCATGAAATAAGCGTGCTATGCTCACATTCACTTCTCACTCAGAAGGGTACCACAGACTAAATCTGCCGCTGCGTGGCCCCAGCGAGCATAAGAAGAGGAGAGAGTCGAGTGCTTTTCTTGAAATAAGCGTGCAATGGTCAGACTCACTTGTCACTCAGACGGGTACCACTGACTAAACCTGCTGCTGCGTCGCCCCACAGAGGATATTAAGACGAGAGAGTCATGTGATTTTCTTGAAATTGCGTTCTATGCTCAGACTCACTTGTCACTCAGACGGGTACCACAAACTAAACCTGCTGCTGCGTCGCCCCACAGAGGATATTAAGACGAGAGAGTCGAGTGATTTTCTTGAAATTAGCGTGCTATGCTCAGATTCACTTGTCACTCAGAAGGGTACCACAGACTAAATCTCCCTCTGCGTGGCCCCAGCTAGCATAAGAAGAGGAGAGAGTCGAGTGATTTTCTTGAAATAAGCGTGCTATGCTCAGATTCACTTGTCACTCAGAAGGGTACCACAGACTAAATCTGCTGTGGAGTGGCCCCAGCGAGCATAAGAAGACGAGAGAGTCCAGTGATTTCATTGGAATCAGCGTGCTATACTCAGATACACTTGTCACTCAGACGGCTACCACCAGACTAAACCTGCCGCTGCGTGGCCCCACAGTGGATATTAAGACGAGAGAGACGCGTGATTTCATTGAAATCAGCGTGCTATACTCAGATACACTTGTCATTCAGAAGGGTACCACAGACTAAATCTGCCGCTGCGTGGCCCCAGCCAGCATAAGAAGACGAGAGAGTCGAGTGATTTTCTTGAAATAAGCGTGCTATGCTCAGATTCACTTGTCATTTAGAAGGGTACCAAAGACTAAACCTCCCTCTGCGTGGCCCCAGCGAGCATAAGAAGACGAGAGAGTCAAGTGATTTTCTTGAAATAAGCGTGCTATGCTCAGATTCATATGTCACTCAGACGGGTACCACAGACTAAATCTCCCTCTGCGTGGACCAAGCGAGCATAAGAAGAGGAGAAAGTCGAGTGATTTTCTTGAAAAGCGTGCTATGCTCAGATTCACTTGTCACTCAGAAGGGTACCAGAGACTAAATCTGCGCTGCGTCGCCCCACAGAGGATATTAAGACGAGAGAGTCGAGTGATTTTCTTGAAATTAGCGTGCTAGGGCCAGATTCACTTGTCACTCAGACGAGTACCACAGACTACACCTGCTGCTGCGTCGCCCCGCAGAGCATATTAAGAAGAGAGAGTCGAGTGATTTTCTTGAAGTTAGCGTTCTTGCTCAGACTCACTTGTCACTCAGACGGGTACCACAAACTAAACCTGCTGCTGCGTCGCCCCACAGAGGATATTAAGACGAGAGAGTCGAGTGATTTTCTTGAAATTAGCGTGCTATGCCCAGATTGACTTGTCACTCAGAAGGGTACCACAGACTAAATCTCCCTCAGTGTGGCCCCAGCTAGCATAACAAGAGGAGAGAGTCGAGTGATTTTCTTGAAATATGCGTTCTATGCTCAGACTCACTTGTCACTCAGACGGGTACCACAAACTAAACCTGCGGCTGCGTCGCCCCACAGAGGATATTAATACGAGAGCCATGTGATTTTCTTGAAATTAGCGTTCTATGCTCAGACTCACTTGTCACTCAGACAGGTACCACAAACTAAACCTGCTGCTGCGTCGCCCCACAGAGGATATTAAGACGACATAGTCGAGTGATTTTCTTGAGATTAGCATGCTATGCTCAGATTCACTTGTCACTCACAAGGGTACCACAGACTAAATCTCCCCCTGCGTGGCCCCAGCTAACATAAGAAGAGGAGAGAGTCGAGTGATTTTCTTGAAATAAGCGTGCTATACTCAGATACACTTGTCACTAAGAAGGGTACCACAGAATAAATCTGCCGCTGCGTGGCCCCAGCGAGCATATGAGGAGAGAGTGGAGTGATTTTCTTGAAATAAGCGTGCTATGCGCAGATTCACTTGTCACTCAGAAGGGTACCACAGACTAAATCTGCCGCTGCGTGGCCCCAGCGACCATAAGAAGAGGAGAGAATCCAGTGATTTTCTTGAAGTAAGCGTGCTATGCTCAGATTCACTTGTCACTCAGAAGGGCACCGCAGACTAAATCTGCGGCTGCGTGGCCCCAGCGAGCATAATAAGAGGAGAAAGTCGAGTGATTTTCTTGTAATAAGCGTGCTATGCTCACATTCACTTGTCACTCAGAAGGGTACCACAGACTAAATCTCCCTCTGCGTGGCCCCAGCGAGCATAAGAAGACGAGAGTGTCAAGTGATTTTCTTGAAATAAGCGTGCTATGCTCAGATTCATATGTCACTCAGACGGGTACCACAGACTAAACCTGCCACTGCGTGGCACCACAGAGGATATTAAGACGAGAGAGATGCGTGATTTTCATGAAATAAGCGTGCTATGCTCAGATTCTCTTGTCACTCAGAAGGGTACCACAGAATAAATCTGCCGCTGCGTGGCCCCAGCGAGCATAAGAAGAGGAGAGAGTCGAGTGATTTTCTTGAAATAAGCGTGCTATGCTCAGATTCACTTGTCACTCAGAAGGGTACCACAGACTAAATCTGCCGCTGCGTGGCCCCAGCGAGCAGAAGAAGAGGAGAGAGTCGAGTGATTTTCTTGAAATAAGCGTGCTATGCTCACATTCACTTGTCACTCAGAAGGGTACCACAGACTAAATCTCCCTCTGCGTGGCCCCAGCGAGCATAAGAAGAGGAGAGAGTCGAGTGATTTTCTTGAAATAAGCGTGCTATGCTCGGACTCACTTGTCACTCAGACGGGTACCACAAAGTAAACCTGCTGCTGCGTCGCCCCACAGAGGATATTAAGAGGAGATAGATGCGTGATTTTCATGAAATAAGCGTGATATGCTCAGATTCACTTGTCACTCAAAAGGGTACCTTAGACTAAATCTCCCTCTGCGTGGCCCTAGTGAGCATAAGAAGACGAGAGAGTCAAGTGACTTTCTTGAAATAAGCGTGCTATGCTCAGATTCATGTCACTCAGACGGGTACCACAGACTAAACCTGCCACTGCGTGGCACCACAGAGGATATTAAGACGAGAGAGATGCGTGATGTTCATGAAATAAGCGTGTTATGCTCAGATGCACTTGTCACTCAGAAGGGTACCACAGAATAAATCTCCCGCTGCGTGGCCCCAGCTAGCATAACAAGAGGAGAGAGTCGAGTGATTTTCTTGAAATAAGCGTGCTATGTTCAGATTTACTTGTCACTAAGAAGGGTACCACAGACTAAATCTGCCGCGGCGTGGCCCCAGCGAGCATAAGAAGACGAGAGAGTCCAGTGATTTCATTGAATTCAGCGTGCTATACTCAGACACACTTGTCACTCAGACGGCTACCACAGACTAAACCTGCCGCTGCATGGCCCCACAGTGGATATTAAGACGAGAGAGACGCGTGATTTCATTGAAATCAGCGTGCTCTACTCAGATACACTTGTCATTCAGAAGGGTACAACAGACTAAATCTGCCGCTGCGTGGCCCCAGCCAGCGTAAGAAGACGAGAGAGTCGAGTGATTTTCTTGAAACAAGCCCGCTATGCTCAGATTCAGTTGTCATTTAGAAGGGTACCAAAGACTAAATCTCCCTCTGCGTGGCCCCAGCGAGCATAAGAAGACGAGAGAGTGAAGTGATTTTCTTGAAATAAGCGTGCTATGCTCAGATTCATAAGTCACTCAGACGGGTACCACAGACTAAACCTGCCACTGCGTGGCACCACAGAGGATATTAAGACGAGAGAGATGCGTGATGTTCATGAAATAAGCGTGCTATGCTCAGATGCACTTGTCACTCAGAAGGGTACCACAGAATAAATCTGCCGCTGCGTGGCCCCAGCGAGCATAAGAAGAGGAGAGAGTCAAGTGATTTTCTTGAAATAAGCGTGCTATGCTCCCATTCACTTGTCACTCAGAAAGGTACCACAGACTAAATCTCCCTCTGCGTGGCCCCAGCTAGCATAAGAAGAGGAGAGAGTCGAGTGATTTTCTTGAAATAAGCGTGCTATGCTCAGATTCATAAGTCACTCAGACGGGTACCACAGACTAAACCTGGTACTGCGTGGCACCACAGAGGATATTAAGACGAGAGAGATGCGTGATGTTCATGAAATAAGCGTGCTATGCTCAGATGCACTTGTCACTCAGAAGGGTACCACCGAATAAATCTACCGCTGCGTGGCCCCAGCGAGCATAAGAGCAGGAGAGAGTCGAGTGATTTTCTTGAAATAAGCGTGCTATGCTCAGATTCACTTGTCACTCAGACGGGTACCACAGACTAAATCTGCGGCTGCGTCGCCCCAGCGACCATAAGAAGAGGAGAGAGTCCAGTGATTTTCTTGAAGTAAGCGTGCTATGCTCAGATTCACTTGTCACTCAGAAGGGCACCACAGACTAAATCAGCGGCTGCGTGGCCCCAGCGAGCATAATAAGAGGAGAAAGTCGAGTGATTTTCTTGAAATAAGCGTGCTATGCTCACATTCACTTGTCACTCAGAAGAGTACCACAGACTAAATCTCCCTCTGCGTGGCCCCAGCGAGCATAAGAAGACGAGAGTGTCAAGTGATTTTCTTGAAATAAGCGTGCTATGCTCAGATTCATATGTCACTCAGACGGGTACCACAGACTAAACCTGCCACTGCGTGGCACCACAGAGGATATTAAGACGAGAGAGATGCGTGATTTTCATGAAATAAGCGTGCTATGCTCAGATTCTCTTGTCACTCAGAAGGGTACCACAGAATAAATCTGCCGCTGCGTGGCCCTAGCGAGCATAAGATGAGGAGAGAGTCGAGTGATTTTCTTGAAATAAGCGTGCTCTGCTCAGATTCACTTGTCACTCAGAAGGGTACCACACACTAAATCTGCCGCTGCGTGGCCCCAGCGAGCATAGGAAGAGGAGAGAGTCGAGTGATTTTCTTGAAACAAGCGTGCTATGCTCACATTCACTTGTCACTCAGAAAGGTACCACAGACTAAATCTCCCTCTGCGTGGCCCCAGCTAGCATAAGAAGAGGAGAGAGTCGAGTGATTTTCTTGAAATAAGCGTGCTATGCTCAGATTCATAAGTCACTCAGACGGGTACCACAGACTAAACCTGCCACTGCGTGGCACCACAGAGGATATTAAGACGAGAGAGATGCATGATGTTCATGAAATAAGCGTGCTATGCTCAGATGCACTTGTCACTCAGAAGGGTACCACCGAATAAATCTACCGCTGCGTGGCCCCAGCGAGCATAAGAGCAGGAGAGAGTCGAGTGATTTTCTTGAAATAAGCGCGCTATGCTCAGATTCACTTGTCACTCAGACGGGTACCACAGACTAAATCTGCGGCTGCGTCGCCCCAGCGACCATAAGAAGAGGAGAGAGTCCAGTGATTTTCTTGAAGTAAGCGTGCTATGCTCAGATTCACTTGTCACTCAGAAGGGCACCACAGACTAAATCTGCGGCTGCGTGGCCCCAGCGAGCATAATAAGAGGAGAAAGTCGTGTGATTTTCTTGAAATAAGCGTGCTATGCTCACATTCACTTGTCGCTCAGAAGAGTACCACAGACTAAATCTCCCTCTGCGTGGCCCCAGCGAGGATAAGAAGACGAGAGTGTCAAGTGATTTTCTTGAAATAAGCGTGCTATGCTCAGATTCATATGTCACTCAGACGGGTACCACAGACTAAACCTCCCACTGCGTGGCACCACAGAGGATACTAAGACGAGAGAGATGCGTGATTTTCATGAAATAAGCGTGCTATGCTCAGATTCTCTTGTCACTCAGAAGGGTACCACAGAATAAATCTGCCGCTGCGTGGCCCTAGCGAGCATAAGAAGAGGAGAGAGTCGAGTGATTTTCTTGAAATAAGCGTGCTCTGCTCAGATTCACTTGTCACTCAGAAGGGTACCACACACTAAATCTGCCGCTGCGTGGCCCCAGCGAGCATAAGAAGAGGAGAGAGTCGAGTGATTTTCTTGAAATAAGCGTGCTATGCTCACATTCACTTGTCACTCAGAAGGGTACCACAGACTAAATCTCCCTCTGCGTGGCCCCAGCGAGCATAAGAAGAGGAGAGAGTCGAGTGATTTTCTTGAAATAAGCGTGCAATGCTCGGACTCACTTGTCACTCAGACGGGTACCACAAACTAAACCTGCTGCTGCGTCGCCCCACAGAGGATATTAAGACGAGAGAGTCGAGTGATTTTCTTGAAATTAGCGTGCTATGTCAGATTCACTTGTCACTCAGAAGGGTACCACAGACTAAATCTCCCTCTGCGTGGCCCCAGCTAGCATAAGAATAGGAGAGAGTCGAGTGATTTTCTTGAAATAAGCGTGCTATGCACAGATTCACTTGTCACTCAGAAGGATAGCACACACTAAATCGGCTGTGGCGTGGCCCCAGCGAGCATAAGACGAGAGTCCAGTGATTTCATTGAAATCAGCGTGCTATACTCAGATACACTTGTCACTCAGACGGCTACCACAGACTAAACCTGCCGCTGCGTGGCCCCACAGTGGATATTAAGACGAGAGAGACGCGTGATTTCATTGAAATCAGCGTGCTATACTCAGATACACTTGTCATTCAGAAGGGTACCACAGACTAAATCTGCCGCTGCGTGGCCCCAGCCAGCATAAGAAGACGAGAGAGTCGAGTGATTTTCTTGAAATAAGCATGCTATGCTCAGATTCACTTGTCACTCAGAAGGGTACCACAGACTAAATCCGCCGCTGCGTGGCCCCAGCGAGCATAAGAGGAGAGAGTCGAGTGATTTTCTTGAAATAAGCGTGCTATGCTCACATTCACTTGTCACTCAGAAGGGTACCACCGACTAAATCTGCCGCTGCGTCGCCCCACAGACGATATTATGACGAGAGAGTCGAGTGATTTTCTTGAAATTAATGTGCTATGCTCAGATTCACTTTTCACTCAGAAGGGTACCACAGAATAAATCTGCCGCTGCGTGGTCCCAGCGAGCATAAGAAGAGGAGAGAGTCGAGTGATTTTCTTGAAATAAGCATGCTATGCTCAGATTCACTTGTCACTCAGAAGGGTACCACAGACTAAATCTGCCGCTGCGTGGCCCCAGCAAGCATAAGAGGAGAGAGTCGAGTGATTTTCTTGAAATAAGCGTGCTATGCTCACATTCACTTGTCACACAGAAGGGTACCACAGACTAAATTTGCCGCTGCGTCGCCCCGCAGAGGATATTATGACGAGAGAGTCGAGTGATTTTCTTGAAATTAGTGTGCTATGCTCAGATTCGCTTGTCACTCAGAAGGGTACCAAAGACTAAATCTGCCGCTGCGTGGCTCCAGCAAGCATAAGAGAACGAGAGAGTCGAGTGATTTTCTTGAAATAAGCGTGCTATGCTCAGATTCACTAGTCACTCAGAAGGGTACCACACACTAAATCTCCCTCTGCATGGCCCCAGCGAGCATAAGACGAGAGAGTCGAATGATTTCATTGAAAGCAGCGTGCTATACTTAGATTCATTTGTCACTCAGAGGGGTACCACAGACTAAACCTGCCGCTGCGTGGCCCCAGCGAGCATAAGAAGAGGAGAGAGTCGAGAGATTTTCTTGAAATAAGCGTGCTATGCTCACATTCACTTGTCACTCAGAAGGGTACCACGGACTAAATCTGCCGCTGCGTCGCCCCACAGACGATATTATGACGATAGAGTCGAGTGATTTTCTTGAAATTAGTGTGCTATGCTCAGATTCACTTGTCACTCAGAAGGGTACCACAGACTAAATATGCCGCTGCGTCGCCCCAGCGAGCATAAGAAGAGGAGAGAGTCGAGTGATTTTCTTGAAATAAGCGTGCTATGCTCAGATTCACTTGTCACTCAGAAGGGTACCACAGACTAAATCTGCCGCTGCGTGGCCCCAGCGAGCATAAGAAGAGGAGAGAGTCGAGTGATTTTCTTGAAATAAGCGTGCTATGCTCAGATTCATAAGTCACTCAGACGGCTACCACAGACTAAACCTGCCACTGCGTGGTACCAGAGAGGATATTAAGACGAGAGAGATGCGTGATGTTCATGAAATAAGCGTGCTATGCTCAGATGCACTTGTCACTCAGAAGGGTACCACCGAATAAATCTACCGCTGCGTGGCCCCAGCGAGCATAAGAGCAGGAGAGAGTCGAGTGATTTTCTTGAAATAAGCGTGCTATGCTCAGATTCACTTGTCACTCAGACGGGTACCACAGACTAAATCTGCGGCCGCTTCGCCCCAGCGACCATAAGAAGAGGAGAGAGTCCAGTGATTTTCTTGAAGTAAGCGTGCTATGCTCAGATTCACTTGTCACTCAGAAGGGCACCACAGACTAAATCAGCGGCTGCGTGGCCCCAGCGAGCATAATAAGAGGAGAAAGTCGAGTGATTTTCTTGAAATAAGCGTGCTATGCTCACATTCACTTGTCACTCAGAAGAGTACCACAGACTAAATCTCCCTCTGCGTGGCCCCAGCGAGCATAAGAAGACGAGAGTGTCAAGTGATTTTCTTGAAATAAGCGTGCTATGCTCAGATTCAAATGTCACTCAGACGGGTACCACAGACTAAACCTGCCACTGCGTGGCACCACAGAGGATATTAAGACGAGAGAGATGCGTGATTTTCATGAAATAAGCGTGCTATGCTCAGATTCTCTTGTCACTCAGAAGGGTACCACAGAATAAATCTGCCGCTGCGTGGCCCTAGCGAGCATAAGAAGAGGAGAGAGTCGAGTGATTTTCTTGAAATAAGCGTGCTCTGCTCAGATTCACTTGTCACTCAGAAGGGTACCACAGACTAAGTCTCCCTCTGCGTGGCCCCAGCGAGCATAAGAAGAGGAGAGAGTCGAGTGATTTTATTGAAATAAGCGTGCTATGCTCGGACTCACTTGTCACTCAGACGGGTACCACAAACTAAACCTGCTGCTGCGTCGCCCCACAGAGGATATTAAGACGAGAGAGTCGAGTGATTTTCTTGAAATTAGCGTGCTATGTCAGATTCACTTGTCACTCAGAAGGGTACCACAGACTAAATCTCCCTCTGCGTGGCCCCAGCTAGCATAAGAATAGGAGAGAGTCGAGTGATTTTCTTGAAATAAGCGTGCTATGCACAGATTCACTTGTCACTCAGAAGGATAGCACACACTAAATCGGCTGTGGCGTGGCCCCAGCGAGCATAAGAAGACGAGAGAGTCCAGTGATTTCATTGAAATCAGCGTGCTATACTCAGATACACTTGTCACTAAGACGGCTACCACAGACTAAACCTGCCGCTGCGTGGCCCCACAGTGGATATTAAGACGAGAGAGACGCGTGATTTCATCGAAATCAGCGTGCTATACTCAGATACACTTGTCATTCAGAAGGGTACCACAGACTAAATCTGCCGCTGCGTGGCCCCAGCCAGCATAAGAAGACGAGAGAGTCGAGTGATTTTCTTGAAATAAGCGTGCTATGCTCAGATTCACTTGTCATTTAGAAGGGTACCACAAACTAAACCTGCTGCTGCGTCGCCCCACAGAGGATATTAAGACGAGATAGATGCGTGATTTTCTTGAAATTAATGTGCTATGCTCAGATTCACTTTTCACTCAGAAGGGTACCACAAAATAAATCTGCCGCTGCGTGGCCCCAGCGAGCATAAGAAGAGGAGAGAGTCGAGTGATTTTCTTGAAATAAGCATGCCATGCTCAGATTCACTTGTCACTCAGAAGGGTACCACAGACTAAATCTGCCGCTGCGTGGCCCCAGCGAGCATAAGAGGAGAGAGTCGAGTGATTTTCTTGAAATAAGCGTGCTATGCTCACATTCACTTGTCACTCAGAAGGGTACCACCGACTAAATCTGCCGCTGCGTCGCCCCACAGACGATATTATGACGAGAGAGTCGAGTGATTTTCTTGAAATTAATGTGCTATGCTCAGATTCACTTTTCACTCAGAAGGGTACCACAGAATAAATCTGCCGCTGCGTGGCCCCAGCGAGCATAAGAAGAGGAGAGAGTCGAGTGATTTTCTTGAAATAAGCATGCTATGCTCAGATTCACTTGTCACTCAGAAGGGTACCACAGACTAAATCTGCCGCTGCGTGGCCCCAACAAGCATAAGAGGAGAGAGTCGAGTGATTTTCTTGAAATAAGCGTGCTATGCTCAAATTCACTTGTCACTCAGAAGGGTACCACAGACTAAATCTGCCGCTGCGTCGCCCCGCAGAGGATATTATGACGAGAGAGTCGAGTGATTTTCTTGAAATTAGTGTGCTATGCTCAGATTCGCTTGTCACTCAGAAGGGTAGCAAAGACTAAATCTGCCGCTGCGTGGCCCCAGCAAGCATAAGAGGACGAGAGAGTCGAGTGATTTTCTTGAAATAAGCGTGCTATGCTCAGATTCACTAGTCACTCAGAAGGGTACCACACACTAAATCTCCCTCTGCATGGCCCCAGTGAGCATAAGAAGACGAGAGAGTCGAATGATTTCATTGAAAGCAGCGTGCTATACTTAGATTCAGTTGTCACTCAGAGGGGTACCACAGACTAAACCTGCCGCTGCGTGGCCCCAGCGAGCATAAGAAGAGGAGAGAGTCGAGTGATTTTCTTGAAATAAGCGTGCTATGCTCACATTCACTTGTCACTCAGAAGGGTACAACAGACTAAATCTGCCGCTGCGTCGCCCCACAGACGATATTATGACGATAGAGTCGAGTGATTTTCTTGAAATTAGTGTGCTATGCTCAGATTCACTTGTCACTCAGAAGGGTACCACAGACTAAATATGCCGCTGCGTGGCCCCAGCGAGCATAAGAAGAGGAGAGAGTCGAGTGATTTTCTTGAAATAAGCGCGCTATGCTCAGATTCACTTGTCACTCAGAAGGGTACCACAGACTAAATCTGCCGCTGCGTGGCCCCAGCGAGCATAAGAAGAGGAGAGAGTCGAGTGATTTTCTTGAAATAAGCGTGCTATGCTCACATTCACTTGTCACTCAGAAGGGTACCACAGACTAAATCTCCCTCTGCGTGGCCCCAGCGAGCATAAGAAGAGGAGAGAGTCGAGTGATTTTCTTGAAATAAGCGTGCTATGCTCGGACTCACTTGTCACTCAGACGGGTACCACAAACTAAACCTGCTGCTGCGTCGCCCCACAGAGGATATTAAGACGAGATAGATGCGTGATTTTCATGAAATAAGCGTGCTATGCTCAGATTCACTTGTCACTCAAAAGGGTACCACAGACTAAATCTCCCTCTGCGTGGCCCTAGTGAGCATAAGAAGACGAGAGTCAAGTGATTTTCTTGAAATAAGCGTGCTATGCTCAGATTCATAAGTGACTCAGACGGGTACAACAGACTAAACCTGCCACTGCGTGGCACCACAGAGGATATTAAGACGAGAGAGATGCGTGATGTTCATGAAATAAGCGTGTTATGCTCAGAAGCACTTGTCACTCAGAAGGGTACCACAGACTGAATCTCCCTCTGCGTGGCCCTAGTGAGCATAAGAAGACGAGAGAGTCAAGTGATTTTCTTGAAATAAGCGTGCTATGCTCAGATTCATAAGTCACTCAGACGGGTACCACAGACTAAACCTGCCACTGCGTGGCACTACAGAGGATATTAAGACGAGAGAGATGCGTGATGTTCTTGAAATAAGCGTGCTATGCTCACATTCACTTCTCACTCAGAAGGATACCACAGACTAAATCTGCCGCTGCGTGGCCCCAGCGAGCATAAGAAGAGGAGAGAGTCGAGTGCTTTTCTTGAAGTAAGCGTGCTATGGTCAGACTCACTTGTCACTCAGACGGGTACCACTGACTAAACCTGCTGCTGCGTCGCCCCACAGAGGATATTAAGACGAGAGAGTCATGTGATTTTCTTGAAATTAGCGTTCTATGCTCAGACTCACTTGTCACTCAGACGGGTACCACAAACTAAACCTGCTGCTGCGTCGCCCCACAGAGGATATTAAGACGAGAGAGTCGAGTGATTTTCTTGAAATTAGCGTGCTATGCTCAGATTCACTTGTCACTCAGAAGGGTACCACAGACTAAATCTCCCTCTGCGTGGCCCCAGATAGCATAAGAGGAGGAGAGAGTCGAGTGATTTTCTTGAAATAATCGTGCTATGCTCAGATTCACTTGTCACTCAGATGGGTACCACAGACTAAATCTGCTGTGGAGTGGCCGCAGCGAGCATAAGAAGACGAGAGAGTCCAGTGATTTCATTGGAATCAGCGTGCTATACTCAGATAAACTTATCACTCAGACGGCTACCACCAGACTAAACCTGCCGCTGCGTAGCCCCACAGTGGATATTAAGACGAGAAAGACGCGTGATTTCATTGAAATCAGCGTGCTATACTCAGATACACTTGTCATTCAGAAGGGTTCCACAGACTAAATCTGCCGCTGCGTGGCCCCAGCGAGCATAAGAGGAGAGAGTCGAGTGCTTTTCTTGAAATAAGCGTGCTATGGTCAGACTCACTTGTCACTCAGACGGGTACCACAAACTAAACCTGCTGCTGCGTCGCCCCACAGAGGATATTAAGACGAGAGAGTCGAGTGATTTTCTTGAAATAAGCGTGCTATGCTCAGATTCACTTGTCATTTAGAAGGGTACCATAGACTAAACCTCCCTCTGCGTGGCCCCAGCGAGCATAAGAAGACGAGAGAGTCAAGTGATTTTCTTGAAATAAGCGTGCTATGCTCAGATTCATATGTCACTCAGACGGGTACCACAGACTAAATCTCCCTCTGCGTGGCTCAAGCGAGCATAAGAAGAGGAGAAAGTCGAGTGATTTTCTTGAAAAGCGTGCTATGCTCAGATTCACTTGTCACTCAGAAGGGTACCAGAGACTAAATCTGCGCTGCGTCGCCTCACAGAGGATATTAAGATGAGAGAGTCGAGTGATTTTCTTGAAATTAGCGTGCTAGGGCCAGATTCACTTGTCACTCAGACGGGTACCACAGACTACACCTGCTGCTGCGTCGCCCCGCAGAGGATATTAAGAAGAGAGAGTCGAGTGATTTTCTTGAAATTAGCGTTCTATGCTCAGACTCACTTGTCACTCAGACGGGTACCACAAACTAAACCTGCTGCTGCGTCGCCCCACAGAGGATATTAAGACGACAGAGTCGAGTGATTTTCTTGAGATTAGCGTGCTATGCTCAGATTCACTTGTCACTCACAAGGGTACCACAGACTAAATCTCCCCCTGCGTGGCCCCAGCTAGCATAAGAAGAGGAGAGAGTCGAGTGATTTTCTTGAAATAAGCGTGCTATACTCAGATACACTTGTCACTCAGACGGCTACCACAGCTAAACCTGCCGCTGCGAGGCCCCACAGTGGATATTAAGACGAAAGAGACGCGTGATTTCATTGAAATCAGCGTGCTATACTCAGATACACTTGTCACTAAGAAGGATACCACAGAATAAATCTGCCGCTGCGTGGCCCCAGCGAGCATAAGAGGAGAGAGTGGAGTGATTTTCTTGAAATAAGCGTGCTATGCGCAGATTCACTTGTCACTCAGACGGCTACCACAGACTAAACCTGCCGCTGCGAGGCCCCACAGTGGATATTAAGACGAAAGAGACGCGTGATTTCATTGAAATCAGCGTGCTATACTCAGATACACTTGTCATTCAGAAGGGTACAACAGACTAAATCTGCCGCTGCGTGGCCCCAGCCAGCGTAAGAAGACGAGAGAGTCGAGTGATTTTCTTGAAACAAGCGTGCTATGCTCAGATTCACTTGTCATTTAGAAGGGTACCAAAGACTAAATCTCCCTCTGCGTGGCCCCAGCGAGCATAAGAAGACGAGAGAGTCAAGTGATTTTCTTGATATAAGCGTGCTATGCTGAGATTCATATGTCACTCAGACGGCTACCACAGACTAAACCTGCCGCTGCGAGGCCCCACAGTGGATATTAAGACGAAAGAGACGCGTGATTTCATTGAAATCAGCGTGCTATACTCAGATACACTTGTTACTAAGAAGGGTACCACAGAATAAATCTGCCGCTGCGTGGCCCCAGCGAGCATAAGAGGAGAGAGTGGAGTGATTTTCTTGAAATAAGCGTGCTATGCGCAGATTCACTTGTCACTCAGACGGCTACCACAGACTAAACCTGCCGCTGCGAGGAACCACAGTGGATATTAAGACGAAAGAGACGCGTGATTTCATTGAAATCAGCGTGCTATACTCAGATACACTTGTCATTCAGAAGGGTACAACAGACTAAATCTGCCGCTGCGTGGCCCCAGCCAGCGTAAGAAGACGAGAGAGTCGAGTGATTTTCTTGAAACAAGCGTGCTATGCTCAGATTCACTTGTCATTCAGAAGGGTACCAAAGACTAAATCTCCCTCTGCGTGGCCCCAGCGAGCATAAGAAGACGAGAGAGTCAAGTGATTTTCTTGATATAAGCGTGCTATGCTGAGATTCATATGTCACTCAGACGGGTACCACAGACTAAACCTGCCACTGCGTGGCACCACAGAGGATATTAAGACGAGAGATGCGTGATTTTCATGAAATAAGCGTGCTATGCTCACATTCACTTCTCACTCAGAAGGGTACCACAGACTAAATCTGCCGCTGCGTGGCCCCAGCGAGCATAAGAAGAGGAGAGAGTCGGGTGCTTTTCTTGAAATAAGCGTGCTATGGTCAGGCTCACTTGTCACTCAGACGGGTACCACTGACTAAACCTGCTGCTGCGTCGCCCCACAGAGGATATTAAGACGAGAGAGTCATGTGATTTTCTTGAAATTAGCGTTCTATGCTCAGACTCACTTGTCACTCAGACGGGTACCACAAACTAAACCTGCTGCTGCGTCGCCCCACAGAGGATATTAAGACGAGAGAGTCGAGTGATTTTCTTGAAATTAGCGTGCTATGCTCAGATTCACTTGTCACTCAGAAGGGTACCACAGACTAAATCTCCTCTGCGTGGCCCCAGCTAGCATAAGAAGAGGAGAGAGTCGAGTGATTTTCTTGAAATAAGCGTGCTATGCTCAGATTCACTTGTCACTCAGAAGGGTACCACAGACTAAATCTGCTGTGGAGTGGCCCCAGCGAGCATAAGAAGACGAGAGAGTCCAGTGATTTCATTGGAATCAGCGTGCTATACTCAGATACACTTGTCACTCAGACGGCTACCACCAGACTAAACCTGCCGCTGCGTGGCCCCACAGTGGATATTAAGACGAGAGAGACGCGTGATTTCATTGAAATCAGCGTGCTATGCTCAGATACACTTGTCATTCAGAAGGGTACCACAGACTAAATCTGCCGCTGCGTGGCCCCAGCCAGCATAAGACGAGAGAGTCGAGTGATTTTCTTGAAATAAGCGTGCTATGCTCAGATTCACTTGTCATTTAGAAGGGTACCAAAGACTAAACCTCCCTCTGCGTGGCCCCAGCGAGCATAAGAAGACGAGAGAGTCAAGTGATTTTCTTGAAATAAGGGTGCTATTCTCAGATTCATATGTCACTCAGACGGGTACCACAGACTAAATCTCCCTCTGCGTGGCCCCAGCGAGCATAAGAAGAGGAGGGAGTCGAGTGATTTTCTTGAAATAAGCGTGCTATGCTCAGATTCACTTGTCACTCAGAAGGGTACCACAGGCAAAATCTGCCGCTGCGTGGCCCCAGCGAGCATAAGAAGAGGAGAGAGTCGAGTGATTTTCTTGAAATAAGCGTGCTATGCTCACATTCACTTGTCACTCAGAAGGGTACCACAGACTAAATCTCCCTCTGCGTGGCCCCAGCGAGCATAAGAAGAGGAGAGAGTCGAGTGATTTTCTTGAAATAAGCGTGCTATGCTCAGATTCATAAGTCACTCAGACGGGTACCACAGACTAAACGTGCCACTGCGTGGCACCACAGAGGATATTAAGACGAGAGAGATGCGTGATGTTCATGAAATAAGCGTGTTATGCTCAGATGCACTTGTCACTCAGAAGGGTACCACAGACTAAATCTCCCTCTGCGTGGCCCTAGTGAGCATAAGAAGACGAGAGAGTCAAGTGATTTTCTTGAAATAAGCGTGCTATGCTCAGGTTCATAAGTCACTCAGACGGGTACCACAGACTAAACCTGCCACTGCGTGGCACTACAGAGGATATTAAGACGAGAGAGATGCGTGATGTTCTTGAAATAAGCGTGCTATGCTCACATTCACTTCTCACTCAGAAGGGTACCACAGACTAAATCTGCCGCTGCGTGGCCCCAGCGAGCATAAGAGGATAGAGTCGAGTGCTTTTCTTGAAATAAGCGTGCTATGGTCAGACTCACTTGTCACTCAGACGGGTACCACTTACTAAACCTGCTGCTGCGTCGCCCCACAGAGGATATTAAGACGAGAGAGTCAAGTGATTTTCTTGAAATAAGCGTGCTATGCTCAGACTCACTTGTCACTCAGACGGGTACCACAAACTAAACCTGCTGCTGCGTCGCCCCACAGAGGATATTAAGACGAGAGAGTCGAGTGATGTTCTTGAAATAAGCGTGCTATGCTCACATTCACTTCACACTCAGAAGGGTACCACAGACTAAATCTGCCGCTGCGTGGCCCCAGCCAGCGTAAGAAGACGAGAGAGTCGAGTGATTTTCTTGAAACAAGCGTGCTATGCTCAGATTCACTTGTCATTTAGAAGGGTACCAAAGACTAAATCTCCCTCTGCGTGGCCCGAGCGAGCATAAGAAGACGAGAGAGTCAAGTGATTTTCTTGATATAAGCGTGCTATGCTCAGATTCATATGTCACTCAGACGGGTACCACAGACTAAACCTGCCACTGCGTGGCACCACAGAGGATATTAAGACGAGAGATGCGTGATTTTCATGAAATAAGCGTGCTATGCTCACATTCACTTCTCACTCAGAAGGGTACCACACACTAAATCTGCCGCTGCGTGGCCCCAGCGAGCATAAGAGGAGAGAGTCGAGTGCTTTTCTTGAAATAAGCGTGCTATGGTCAGACTCACTTGTCACTCATACGGGTACCACTGACTAAACCTGCTGCTGCGTCGCCCCACAGAGGATATTAAGACGAGAGAGTCATGTGATTTTCTTGAAATTAGCGTGCTATGCTCAGATTCACTTGTCACTCAGAAGGGTACCACAGACTAAATCTCCCTCTGCGTGGCCCCAGCGAGCATAAGAAGAGGAGAAAGTCGAGTGATTTTCTTGAAAAGCGTGCTATGCTCAGATTCACTTGTCACTCAGAAGGGTACCAGAGACTAAATCTCCCTCTGCGTGGCCCCAGCGAGCATAAGAAGAGGAGAAAGTCGAGTGATTTTCTTGAAAAGCGTGCTATGCTCAGATTCACTTGTCACTCAGAAGGGTACCAGAGAGTAAATCTGCGCTGCGTCGCCCCACAGAGGATATTAAGACGAGAGAGTCGAGTGATTTTCTTGAAATTAGCGTGCTAGGGCCAGATTCACTTGTCACTCAGACGGGTACCACAGACTACACCTGCTGCTGCGTCGCCCCGCAGAGGATATTAAGAAGAGAGAGTCGAGTGATTTTCTTGAAGTTAGCGTTCTTGCTCAGACTCACTTGTCACTCAGACGGGTACCACAAACTAAACCTGCTGCTGCGTCGCCCCACAGAGGATATTAAGACGAGAGAGGCGAGTGATTTTCTTGAAATTAGCGTGCTATGCCCAGATTGACTTGTCACTCAGAAGGGTACCACAGACTAAATCTCCCTCTGCGTGGCCCCAGCTAGCATAACAAGAGGAGAGAGTCGAGTGATTTTCTTGAAATAAGCGTTCTATGCTCAGACTCACTTGTCACTCAGACGGGTACCACAAACTAAACCTGCGGCTGCGTCGCCCCACAGATTATATTAATACGAGAGTCATGTGATTTTCTTGAAATTAGCGTTCTATGCTCAGACTCACTTGTCACTCAGACGGGTACCACAAACTAAACCTGCTGCTGCGTCGCCCCACAGAGGATATTAAGACGACAGAGTCGAGTGATTTTCTTGAGATTAGCGTGCTATGCTCAGATTCACTTGTCACTCAGAAGGGTACCACAGACTAAATCTCCCTCTGCGTGGCCCCAGCTAGCATAAGAAGAGGAGAGAGTCGAGTGATTTTCTTGAAATAAGCGTGCTATACTCAGATACACTTGTCACTCAGACGGCTACCACAGACTAAACCTGCCGCTGCGAGGCCCCACAGTGGATATTAAGACGAAAGAGACGCGTGATTTCATTGAAATCAGCGTGCTATACTCAGATACACTTGTCACTAAGAAGGGTACCACAGAATAAATCTGCCGCTGCGTGGCCCCAGCGAGCATAAGAGGAGAGAGTGGAGTGATTTTCTTGAAATAAGCGTGCTATGCGCAGATTCACTTGTCACTCAGAAGGGTACCACAAATTAAATCTGCCGGTGCGTGGCCCCAGCGACCATAAGAAGAGGAGAGAGTCCAGTGATTTTCTTGAAGTAAGCGTGCTATCCTCAGATTCACTTGTCACTCAGAAGGGCACCGCAGACTAAATCTGCGGCTGCGTGGCCCCAGCGAGCATAATAAGAGGAGAAAGTCGAGTGATTTTCTTGTAATAAGCGTGCTATGCTCACATTCACTTGTCACTCAGAAGGGTACCACAGACTAAATCTCCCTCTGCGTGGCCCCAGCGAGCATAAGAAGACGAGAGAGTCAAGTGATTTTCTTGAAATAAGCGTGCTATGCTCAGATTCATATGTCACTCAGGTGGGTACCACTGACTAAACCTGCCACTGCGTGGCACCACAGAGGATATTAAGACGAGAGAGATGCGTGATTTTCATGAAATAAGCGTGCTATGCTCAGATTCTCTTGTCACTCAGAAGGGTACCACAGAATAAATCTGCCGCTGCGTGGCCCCAGCGAGCATAAGAAGAGGAGAGAGTCGAGTGATTTTCTTGAAGTAAGCGTGCTATGCTCAGATTCACTTGTCACTCAGAAGGTACCACAGACTAAATCTGCCGCTGCGTGGCCCCAGCGAGCATAAGAAGAGGAGAGAGTCGAGTGATTTTCTTGAAATAAGCGTGCTATGCTCACATTCACTTGTCACTCAGAAGGGTACCACAGACTAAATCTCCCTCTGCGTGGCCCCAGCGAGCATAACAAGAGGAGAGAGTCGAGTGATTTTCTTGAAATAAGCGTGCTATGCTCGGACTCACTTGTCACTCAGACGGGTACCACAAACTAAACCTGCTGCTGCGTCGCCCCACAGAGGATATTAAGACGAGATAGATGCGTGATTCTCATGAAATAAGCGTGCTATGCTCAGATTCACTTGTCACTCAAAAGGGTACCACAGACTAAATCTCCCTCTGCGTGGCCCTAGTGAGCATAAGAAGACGAGAGAGTCAAGGGATTTTCTTGAAATAAGCGTGCTATGCTCAGATTCATAAGTCACTCAGACGGGTACCACAGAATAAACCTGCCACTGCGTGGCACCACAGAGGACATTAAGACGAGAGAGATGCGTGATGTTCATGAAATAAGCGTGTTATGCTCAGATGCACTTGTCACTCAGAAGGGTACCGCAGAATAAATCTCCCGCTGCGTGGCCCCAGCTAGCATAACAAGAGGAGAGTCGAGTGATTTTCTTGAAATAAGCGTGCTATGTTCAGATTCACTTGTCACTCAGAAGGGTACCACAGACTAAATCTGCCGCGGCGTGGCCCCAGCGAGCATAAGAAGACGAGAGAGTCCAGTGATTTCATTGAATTCAGCGTGCTATACTCAGACACACTTGTCACTCAGACGGCTACCACAGACTAAACCTGCCGCTGCATGGCCCCACAGTGGATATTAAGACGAGAGAGACGCGTGATTTCATTGAAATCAGCGTGCTCTACTCAGATACACTTGTCATTCAGAAGGGTACAACAGACTAAATCTGCCGCTGCGTGGCCCCAGCCAGCGTAAGAAGACGAGAGAGTCGAGTGATTTTCTTGAAACAAGCGCGCTATGCTCAGATTCACTTGTCATTTAGAAGGGTACCAAAGACTAAATCTCCCTCTGCGTGGCCCCAGCGAGCATAAGAAGACGAGAGAGTGAAGTGATTTTCTTGAAGTAAGCGTGCTATGCTCAGATTCATATGTCACTCAGACGGGTACCACAGACTAAACCTGCCACTTCGTGGCACCACAGAGGATATTAAGACGAGATAGATGCGTGATTTTCATGAAATAAGCGTGCTATGCTCAGATTCACTTGTCACTCAAAAGGGTACCACAGACTAAATCTCCCTCTGCGTGGCCCTAGCGAGCATAAGAAGACGAGAGAGTCAAGTGATTTTCTTGAAATAAGCGTGCTATGCTCAGATTCATAAGTCACTCAGACGGGTACCACAGACTAAACCTGCCACTGCGTGGCACCACAGAGGATATTAAGACGAGAGAGATGCGTGATGTTCATGAAATAAGCGTGCTATGCTCAGATGCACATGTCACTCAGAAGGGTACCACAGAATAAATCTGCCGCTGCGTGGCCCCAGCGAGCATAAGAAGAGGAGAGAGTCGAGTGATTTTCTTAAAATAAGCGTGCTATGCTCCCATTTACTTGTCACTCAGAAAGGTACCACAGACTAAATCTCCCTCTGCGTGGCCCCAGCTAGCATAAGAAGAGGAGAGAGTCGAGTGATTTTCTTGAAATAAGTGTGCTATGCTCAGATTCACTTGTCACTCAGAAGGGTACCACAGACTAAATCTGCTGTGGAGTGGCCCCAGCGAGCATAAGAAGACGAGAGAGTCCAGTGATTTCATTGAAATCAGCGTGCTACACTCAGATACACTTGTCACTCATACGGCTACCACAGACTAAACCTGCCGCTGCGTGGCCCCACAGTGGATATTAAGACGAGAGAGACGCGTGATTTCATTGAAATCAGCGTGCTATACTCAGATAAACTTGTCATTCAGAAGGGTACCACAGACTAAATCTGCCGCTGCGTGGCCCCAGCCAGCATAAGAAGACGAGAGAGTCGAGTGATTTTCTTGAAATAAGCGTGCTATGCTCAGATTCATATGTCACTCAGACGGGTACCAGAGACTAAACCTGCCACTGCGTGGCACCACAGAGGATATTAAGACGAGAGAGATGCGTGATTTTCATGAAATAAGCGTGCTATGCTCAGATTCACTTGTCACTCAGAAGGGTACCACAGAATAAATCTACCGCTGCGTGGCCCCAGCGAGCATAAGAGCAGGAGAGAGTCGAGTGATTTTCTTGAAATAAGCGTGCTATGCTCAGATTCACTTGTCACTCAGACGGGTACCACAGACTAAATCTGCGGCTGCGTCGGCCCAGCGACCATAAGAAGAGGAGAGAGTCCAGTGATTTTCTTGAAGTAAGCGTGCTATGCTCAGATTCACTTGTCACTCAGAAGGGCACCACACAATAAATCTGCGGCTGCGTGGCCTCAGCGAGCATAATAAGAGGAGAAAGTCGAGTGATTTTCTTGAAATAAGCGTGCTATGCTCACATTCACTTGTCACTCAGAAGAGTACCACAGACTAAATCTCCCTCTGCGTGGCCCCAGCGAGCATAAGAAGACGAGAGAGTCAAGTGATTTTCTTGAAATAAGCGTGCTATGCTCAGATTCATATGTCACTCAGACGGATACCACAGACTAAACCTGCCACTGCGTGGCACCACAGAGGATATTAAGACGAGAGAGATGCGTGATTTTCATGAAATAAGCGTGCTATGCTCAGATTCTCTTGTCACTCAAAGGGTACCACAGAATAAATCTGCCGCTGCGTGGCCCCAGCGAGCATAAGAAGAGGAGAGAGTCGAGTGATTTTCTTGAAATAAGCGTGCTATGCTCAGATTAACTTGTCACTCAGAAGGGTACCACAGACTAAATCTGCCGCTGCGTGGCCCCAGCGAGCATAAGAAGAGGAGAGAGTCGAGTGATTTTCTTGAAGTAAGCGTGCTATGCTCACATTCACTTGTCACTCAGAAGGGTACCAAAGACTAAATCTCCCTCTGCGTGGCCCCAGCGAGCATAAGAAGAGGAGAGAGTCGAGTGATTTTCTTGAAATAAGCGTGCTATGCTCGGACTCACTTGTCACTCAGACGGGTACCACAAACTAAACCTGCTGCTGCGTCGCCCCACAGAGGATATTAAGACGAGAGAGTCGAGTGATTTTCTTGAAATTAGCGTGCTATGTCAGATTCACTTGTCACTCAGAAGGGTACCACAGACTAAATCTCCCTCTGCGTGGCCCCAGCTAGCATAAGAATAGGAGAGAGTTGAGTGATTTTCTTGAAATAAGCGTGCTATGCACAGATTCACTTGTCACTCAGAAGGATAGCACACACTAAATCTGCTGTGGCGTGGCCCCAGCGAGCATAAGAAGACGAGAGAGTCCAGTGATTTCATTGAAATCAGCGTGCTATACTCAGATACACTTGTCACTCAGACGGCTACCACAGACTAAACCTGCCGCTGCGTGGCCCCACTGTGGATATTAAGACGAGAGAGACGCGTGATTTCATTGAAATCAGCGTGCTATACTCAGATACACTTGTCATTCAGAAGGGTACCACAGACTAAATCTGCCGCTGCGTGGCCCCAGCCAGCATAAGAAGACGAGAGAGTCGAGTGATTTTCTTGAAATAAGCGTGCTATGCTCAGATTCACTTGTCATTTAGAAGGGTACCAAAGACTAAATCTCCCTCTGCGTGGCCCCAGCGAGCATAAGAAGACTAGAGATTCAAGTGATCTTCTTGAAATAAGCATGCTATGCTCAGATTCACTTGTCACTCAGAAGGGTACCACAGACTAAATCTGCCGCTGCGTCGCACCACAGACGATATTATGACGAGAGAGTCGAGTGATTTTCTTGAAATTAGTGCGCTATGCTCAGATTCACTTGTCACTCAGAAGGGTACCACAAAATAAATCTGCCGCTGCGTGGCCCCAGCGAGCATAAGAAGAGGAGAGAGTCGAGTGATTTTCTTGAAATAAGCATGCCATGCTCAGATTCACTTGTCACTCAGAAGGGTACCACAGACTAAATCTGCCGCTGCGTGGCCCCAGCGAGCATAAGAGGAGAGAGTCGAGTGATTTTCTTGAAATAAGCGTGCTATGCTCACATTCACTTGTCACTCAGAAGGGTACCACAGACTAAATCTGCCGCTGCGTCGCCCCACAGACGATATTATGACGAGAGAGTCGAGTGATTTTCTTGAAATTAATGTGCTATGCTCAGATTCGCTTGTCACTCAGAAGGGTACCAAAGACTAAATCCGCCGCTGCGTGGCCCCAGCAAGCATAAGAGGACGAGAGAGTCGAGTGATTTTCTTGAAATAAGCGTGCTATGCTCAGATTCACTTGTCACTCAGAAGGGCACCACACACTAAATCTCCCTCTGCATGGCCCCAGCGAGCATAAGACGAGAGAGTCGAATGATTTCATTGAAAGCAGCGTGCTATACTTAGATTCACTTGTCACTCAGAGGGGTACCACAGACTAAACCTGCCGCTGCGTGGCCCCAGCGAGCATAAGAAGAGGAGAGAGTCGAGTGATTTTCTTGAAATAAGCGTGCTATGCTCACATTCACTTGTCACTCAGAAGGGTACCATAGACTAAATCTGCCGCTGCGTCGCCCCACAGACGATATTATGACGATAGAGTCGAGTGATTTTCTTGAAATTAGTGTGCTATGCTCAGATTCACTTGTCACTCAGAAGGGTACCACAGACTAAATATGCCGCTGCGTGGCCCCAGCGAGCATAAGAAGACGAGAGAGTCGAGTTATTTCATTGAAAACAGCGTGCTATGCTCAGATTCACTTGTCACTCAGAAGGGTACCACAGACTAAATCTCCCTCTGCGTGGCCCCAGCTAGCATAAGAATAGGAGAGAGTCGAGTGATTTTCTTGAAATAAGCGTGCTATGCACAGATTCACTTGTCACTCAGAAGGATAGCACACACTAAATCTGCTGTGGCGTGGCCCCAGCGAGCATAAGAAGACGAGAGAGTCCAGTGATTTCATTGAAATCAGCGTGCTATACTCAGATACACTTGTCACTCAGACGGCTACCACAGACTAAACCTGCCGCTGCGTGGCCCCACAGTGGATATTAAGACGAGAGAGACGCGTGATTTCATTGAAATCAGCGTGCTATACTCAGATACACTTGTCATTCAGAAGGGTACCAATGACTAAATCTGCCGCTGCGTGGCCCCAGCCAGCATAAGAAGACGAGAGAGTCGAGTGATTTTCTTGAAATAAGCGTGCTATGCTCAGATTCACTTGTCATTTAGAAGGGTACCAAAGACTAAATCTCCCTCTTCGTGGCCCCAGCGAGCATAAGAAGACGAGAGATTCAAGTGATCTTGAAATAAGCATGCTATGCTCAGATTCACTTCTCACACAGAAGGGTACCTCAGACTAAATCTGCCGCTGCGTCGCCCCACAGACGATATTATGACGAGAGAGTCGAGTGATTTTCTTGAAATTAGTGTGCTATGCTCAGATTCACATGTCACTCAGAAGGGTACCACAGACTAAATATGCCGCTGCGTTGCCCCAGCGAGCATAAGAAGACGAGAGAGTCGAATGATTTCATTGAAAGCAGCGTGCTATGCTCACATTCACTTGTCACTCAGAAGGGTACCACAGACTAAATCTGCCGCTGCGTCGCCCCAAAGACGATATTATGACGAGAGAGTGGAGTGATTTTCTTGAAATTAGTGTGCTATGCTCAGATTCACTTGTCACTCAGAAGGGTACCACAGATTAAATATGCCGCTGCGTGGATCCCAGCGAGCATAAGAAGACGAGAGAGTCGAGTTATTTCATTGAAAGCAGCGTGCTATGCTCAGATTCACTTGTCACTCAGAAGGGTACCACAGACTAAATCTGCCGCTGCGTCGCCCCACAGAGGATATTATGACGAGAGAGTCGAGTGATTTTCTTGAAATAAGCGTGCTATGCTCAGATTCACTTGTCACTCAGAAGGGTACCACAGACTAAATCTGCCGCTGCGTGGCCCCAGCGAGCATAAGAAGAGGAGAGAGTCGAGTGATTTTCTTGAAATAAGCTTGCTATGCTCAGATTCACATGTCACCCAGACGGGTACCACAGACTAAACCTGCCACTGCGTGGCACCACAGAGGATATTAGGACGAGAGAGATGCGTGATTTTCATGAAATAAGCGTGCTATGCTCAGATTCACTTGCCACTCAGAAGGGTACCACAGAAAAAATCAGCCGCTGCGTGGCCCCAGCGAGCATAAGAAGAGGAGAGAGTCGAGTGATTTTGTTGAAATAAGCGTGCTATGCTCAGATTCACTTGTCACTCAGACGGATAACACAGACTAAGTCTGCAGCTGCGTGGCCCCAGCGAGCATAAGAAGAGGAGAGAGTCGAGTGATTTTCTTGAAATAAGCTTGATATGCTCAGATTCACTTGTCACTCAGAAGGGTACCACAGACTAAATCTGCCGCTGCGTCGCCCCAGCGAGCATAAGAAGACGAGAGAGTCGAGCGATTTCATTGAAATCAGCGTGCTATGCTCAGATTCACTTGTCACGCAGAAGGGTACCACAGACTAAATCTCCTTCTGCATGGCCCCAGCGAGCATAAGAAGACGAGAGAGTCGAATGATTGCATTGAAAGCAGCGTACTATACTTAGATTCACTTGTCACGCAGAAGGGTACCACAGACTAAATCTCCTTCTGCATGGCCCCTGCGAGCATAAGAAGACGAGAGAGTCGAATGATTTCATTGAAAGCAGCGTGCTATACTTAGATTCACTTGTCACTCAGAGGGGTACCACACACTAAACCTGCCGCTGCGTGGCCCCAGCGAGCATAAGAAGTGGAGAGAGTCGAGTGATTTTCTAGAAATAAGCGTGCTATGCTCACATTCACTTGTCACTCAGAAGGGTACCACAGACTAAATCTGCAGCTGCGTCGCCCCACAGAGGATATTATGACGGGAGAGTCGAGTGATTTTCTTGAAATTAGTGTGATATGCTCAGATTCACTTGTCACTCAGATGGGTACCAAAGACTAAATCTGCCACTGCGTGGCCCCAGCGAGCATAAGAGGAGAGAGTCGAGTGATTTCCTTGAAATAAGCATGCTATGCTCACATTCACTTGTCACTCAGAAGGGTACTACAGACTAAATCTGCCGCGGCGTCGCCCCACAGACGATATTATGACGAGAGAGTCGAGTGATTTTCTTGAAATTAGTGTGCTATGCTCAGATTCACTTGTCACTCAGAAGGGTACCACAGACTAAATATGATGCTGCGTGGCCCCAGCGAGCATAAGAAGACGAGAGAGTCGAGTTATTTCATTGAAAGCAGCGTGCTATGCTCAGATTCACTTGTCACTCAGAAGGGTACCACAGACTAAATCCCCCTCTGCGTGGCCCCAGCGAGCATAAGAAGACGAGAGAGTCCAGTGATTTCATTGAAATCAGCGTGCTATACTCAGATACACTTGTCACTCAGACGGCTACCCCAGACCAAACCTGCCGCTGCGAGGCCCCACAGTGGATATTAAGACGAAAGAGACGCGTGATTTCATTGAAATCAGCGTGCTGTACTCAGATACACTTGTCAGTAAGAAGGGTACCACAGAATAAATCTGCCGCTGCGTGGCCCCAGGGAGCATAAGAGGAGAGAGTGGAGTGATTTTCTTGAAATCAGCGTGCTATGCTTAGATTCACTTGTCACTCAGAAGGGTACCACAGTCTAAATCTGCCGCTGCGTCGCCCCACAGACGATATTATGACGAGAGAGTCGAGTGAGTTTCTTGAAATTAATGTGCTATGCTCAGATTCACTTGTCACTCAGAAGGGTACCACAGAATAAATCTGTCGCTGCGTGGCCCCAGCGAGCATAAGAAGAGGAGAGAATCGAGTGATTTTCTTGAAATAAGCGTGCTATGCTCGGACTCACTTGTCACTCAGACGGGTACCACAAACTAAACCTGCTGCTGCGTCGCCCCACAGAGGATATTAAGAAGTGAGAGTCGAGTGATTTTCTTGAAATTAGCGTGCTATGTCAGATTCACTTGTCACTCAGAAGGGTACCACAGACTAAATCTCCCTCTGCGTGGCCCCAGCTAGCATAAGAATAGGAGAGAGTCGAGTGATGTTCTTGAAATAAGCGTGCTATGCACAGATTCACTTGTCACTCAGAAGGATAGCACACACTAAATCTGCTGTGGCGTGGCCCCAGCGAGCATAAGAAGACGAGAGAGTCCAGTGATTTCATTGAAATCAGCGTGCTATACTCAGATGCACTTGTCACTCAGACGGCTACCACAGACTAAACCTGCCGCTGCGTGGCCCCACAGTGCATATTAAGACGAGAGAGACGCGTGATTTCATTGAAATCAGCGTGCTATACACAGATACACTTGTCACTCAGAAGGGTACCAAAGACTAAATCTCCCTCTGCGTGGCCCCAGCGAGCATAAGAAGACGAGAGATTCAAGTGATCTTCTTGAAATAAGCATGCTATGCTCAGATTCACTTGTCACTCAGAAGGACCCACAGACTAAATCTGCCGCTGCGTCGCCCCACAGACGATATTATGACGAGAGAGTCGAGTGATTTCGAGTGTCGAGTGTTTTTTTGGCAGCAGCGGCGGCAGCAGCCAAGTCGACCAACTGTGAACGCTGTTCTACTGCATTTTTGCAGGGCCGACAGATGTGTACATCGATGTTCGTGTGATCAGCTCCCGCACTTCGATTCAAGAGAAGAAAGAGAGCAAATCTTGACGATACCGGCCGACGCCCTGCCTGCAGCTGCGCAACATCCCTCGGAGCATCGTGACGTCAACGTGTCAAGCATGTCGCTGCCAAGCGTATAAGAAGGACGGAACCAGCCTCGGCTGAGCTTTTTGGCAGCAGCGGCGGCAGCAGCCAAGTCGACCAACTGTGAACGCTGTTCTACTGCATTTTTGCAGGGCCGACAGATGTGTACATCGATGTTCGTGTGATCAGCTACCGCACTTCGATTCAAGAGAAGAAAGAGAGCAAATCTTGACGATACCGGCCGACGCCCTGCCTGCAGCTGCGCAACATCCCTCGGAGCATCGTGACGTCAACGTGACCAAGCATGTCGCTGCCAAGCGTATAAGAAGGACGGAACCACCCTCGGCTGAGCTTTTTGGCAGCAGCGGCGGCAGCAGCCAAGTCGACCAACTGTGAACGCTGTTCTACTGCATTTTTGCAGGTTGGTCGAAAATTCCTCTGTATTATTCTTACCTTTCTTCGTTACCCTTGCTGCTGCTACTGCTGCTGCTGGTGCTGCCGATCTGTCGTTGTAATTTGATCTGTTTCTCTCGTAGTTCGCGGCTAAATACGCGTGTGTGAAATTGTGCTTGTATGCTGCCATGCCTGCGGAGGTGTGTTCGGCCTGTAATGACGATTGCCCAGATGACGAGGGCTTTCCATGTGTGGATTGCACTTATATGTATCACTTCGGAAAGTGCTCAGGAGTTGCTGAATCAACGTTCAGGTCAAAGGGTGAAGCATGGCGTAAGGCGTGGCGCTGTCCAACATGTCGGCATGCAGGCGCAAGGGGCAGCCAAAGTGGCAGGTCGAACATGGAGCAGGAAACTGATTATGCCAGCTTGTTCATGAGCATAAATGACAAACTGGAACAGCTTATGACCTTGAAGTGCACGGTGGAGAACATTGAGCAGTCCGTGCAAACAATGTCAGATCAGTATGACACAATTCTTCAGCACATTACCCGCCAAGATAAGGACATAGCCGAATTAAGGAATCGGGTTGACGCTATAGAAAGCAGGGAACCCTTGCTTGACTCTGAACAGATAATGAAGGATATTAATGACCTTGAGTGGCAGAGCAGGAAATTAAACCTCGAATTCCATGGAATTTCAGAAAGTGAAAATGAAGACCTGTTGTCGAAGGTTAACGCTGTTACGAGCAAGGTGAGCCTGCCCGCGCTGACTGTGAGCGATGTGGCCGCTGTGCATCGATTGCCAGCAGCTATAGATAAGGTCCCAGCGATTCTTGTCCGGTTTTCAAGACAATCACACAAAGATCTGTTCTTGAGCAAGAGGGCAGAACTGAACCAAATGAAAACAAACTGCTTTATGCTCGAGAACTTGACAAAAAGGAACAAGGAGTTGCTTAGGGACGCAAAAATCTGGGCTAAAAACAACTTCAAGTACGTTTGGCACAGAAATGGGAAAATTTTTGTCAGACAGCGAGACGGGGCGAATGCAATTCATGTTGCGTGTACAGCAGATTTGGATAAAGCTGTTTAGCTTTATTACGCGTTCCTTTTTCGTTAGTCTTTTTCAGTTTCAGTTTTGTCAGTGACAGCGTCAAAGTACACTTCCTTCATTGCACATGGCGTTGGACACTTCTGGTTGTTTAATGCCAAGTGAATTTCTGAATGTTTGCGGATCTCAGAACCCGCAATCATTTAGTGTATTTCATTTAAATGCTCGTTCAGCGGTGGCTAAGACAGCCGATCTCGAGTTGCTTTTTACACAGTTAGGCTTTGATTTTGATACGGTCATGCTGACCGAAACTTGGTATACTGAACATAACAACGTATTCAAGCTTCCTTTGTACGACTCACACTTTATCAATCGCACGAAGAGTCGCGGTGGTGGCGTACTGTTGATGGTAAAAAAACATTTTCAATCTGAAGTGTTGCATGAATTTTCTTTTGTCCACCCTGATTATGAAGTCCTGTCTCTTGTTATCGAAAGGAAGGTTGTGGCAGTTATCTATCGTCCCCCAAGCGGAAACTTAAAATCCTTTTTTGTCTTTCTCGACTCTTTCTTATCTTTTATAAGCGAAAACAAATACGATGTCATTTTAGGTGGTGATTTCAATATCAACTTCCTTGTAGACAACCCCACGAAAATTGAATTTGAAAATCTATTGAATTCCTTCGCTCTTCAGAACGTGATTTCCAATCCTACACGTGTTACACTGCAGTCTGAATCACTAATTGACCTATTTATAACCAATACGCATATGCCTGTCCTGAACGCAGGTGTAATAAATACAGATATCAGTGACCACCGCGCCACTTTTATCTGCATTCCGAAAAGTAAATTTCCTAATATAAAAGTGACAACTAAATTATTTCGGGATATTTCGACAAAAAAACTGAACACTTTCAAAGAGGAAGTTAATAGGCATGATTGGAGTGACGTTCTCAATGAAACAGCTGCCGAAAGGGCTTATGTTTGTTTTTAACGGCCTTTTTACGTATATACAACAAGTGTTTTCCTTATAAACATGCATAGAAACGTAAGAACATTAGGAAGCCATGGATTACACCTGAATTACTGAAGAAAATTCGTAAAAAGGAAAAGCTTTACAAAAAGTTTGAAAAAACACGAGACCCTGACATATTTAAAGCGTTTAAAGTGTTTCGAAATAAACTGACGACGGAAATACGGAGAGCGCGCGATCAATATTTTTGTGACAAGTTTTCCTCTATGAATAAATCAGATGAATTATGGAGGAAACTGAATGCACTTCTGGGCAGGTCTTCAGGTTCAAGCCCAATAACAACAATTCAGAATGGGGGTAAGGAATTGACAGGCATTGATTTAGCTAATGCATTTAACAGCCACTTTACAGATATAACTAGTAATTTCGTCGATTCAAATACTCTTGATACTCGAAACGAGAAAGCTATGTTCTTAACGCCAATATCAGAGTAAGAGGTGATATCGGTTTTCGTGGCCTTAAATAACAGTAAAAGTGCTGACGCAGACGACATTGTAATAAAACCAGTAAAGTATGTGATAGAAGACATAGCAGGGTGCTTAACTCAAATATATAACCTTTGCTTATCTCAAGGACTATTTCCGAAGCAAATGCAGCTTGCCAAAGTGAGTGTACTGCACAAGAAAGGAAGTAAGAATGAATTTACAAACTTTAGACCCGTGTCAATACTTCCTGTTTTTTCTAAAGGATTTGAAAAAATGATTCTCTCTAGAATAAGAAATTTTAGTGAACAATGCAATATCCTTCACGACGCGCAATACGGCTTCAGAAAACACAGATCAACAGAAATGGCACTGCTGGAGCAAAAGGAATTTGTTCTAGAATCTCTCGAAAACAAAGAAGTAGCCCTTGGGGTATATGTCGATTTCACAAAAGCTTTTGATTACTTAAATCACTCTATCCTACTGAAAAAACTTGAAATGTACGGCTTCCGTGGAACTGTGCTATCGCTTTTGACATCCTACCTAAATGATCGAAACCAGTACGTATATTTAAATGGCTACTCGTCCCATGTATTGCCCATTTCTGCAGGTGTGCCTCAGGGGAGTATTCTTGGCCCGTTTCTTTTTAATTTGTACCTAAATGACATCGTAAGCATCGATCTCACGGTGAAATTTGTCATTTACGCGGATGATTTGACACTGTTGTTCACTGCAGCTAGCGCAGATGAGGTCATCACTAGAGCGAACAAAACCCTTGAGAAATTAGACATATGGGCCCAACTAAACAAATTAAAAATAAACGTTAGTAAAACGAAGGCTGTCCTATACCATGCGAAAAACAAAATTATTAGCATTGACAGAGACATTAAGTTGAACAACTCAAAGATAGAGATAGTAAACACATTTAAAATACTTGGAGTATATTTCACCGAAAATATGACGTGGGACAATCACGTGAGCCACGTCATCTCAAAACTGTCTTGCATCGTGGGGGTAACGTACGCAAACAGATATACTCTACCTCCAAAAGTTAAACTTTTATTGTACAATGCACTATTCCACTCACACATAAACTATTGCCAATTAGTCTGGGGGAATACAACCAAAGGAAATTTGCAAAAAATCCTGACATTGCAGAAAAAAATGTTAACAAACATTGAAAACGTCCCCAGAAGTCACCCTTCCCACCTTTTGTTCTCGAAATATTGTATAATGAAAATAGACAGCCTATACTCGCACGGCTTGTGTTCACGTTATAGGATTGAAATAAAAAACAACACTCACTGTCTATTACGGTTGGCATCTCTTTGTAAAAGGACACTAGCTTATGAATATAGAAGCACACAGCCTTGGTTAGTAAAAACGTGCAGGACAGATTATGGACGACAAATGATAAACAGAATGCTACCACACTTGCTAAATATCTGTTACAAAAACGGTATCACTCCCGAGTTAACTTCAAAAAGAGAACTGAAATTACTGTTCACAGACAACAATCCATTCATATGATGGTGCATTTCTCGCATTCTGCATATGTACGCTGTACCCTTCCTTGAGCGACGCTTTTCTGTTCATGCGCATTGTTTTTCTTCGTCTCTTTCCTTTACTTATGTAACGTTCTTGCTTTTTCGGGCTTTTTCCGGCATGTACATTCGCTTATCACCGGTGTCTCGTACAGTTCAATTAGAATTGTTTTGTTTATTTTCCTTGTACAAGCCGATTTGACTTTGTAAACAAAACATTTCTGTATTTTGATTTGTGCTGTTCTTATGCCGCTCTGCCATTATTTTATTTTATTTTTTTTTTCTTCGCCTCTCTTTTTTTTGTTTCCTGAATTTTTTGTACTCTGGGGAGCTGGGAACTAGTCAAGCTGAATTTTCAGCTTTTTTTCCCGCACTCCCTCACTTCATGAGTGAAATAAAGAATTTATTATTATTATTATTATTTTCTTGAAATTAGTGCGCTATGGTCAGATTCACTTGTCACTCAGAAGGGTACCACAGAATTAATCTGCCGCTGCGTGGCCCCAGCGAGCATAAGAAGAGGAGAGAGTCGAGTGATTTTCTTGAAATAAGCATGCCATGCTCAGATTCACTTGTCACTCAGAAGGGTACCACAGACTAAATCTGCCGCTGCGTCGCCCCACAGACGATATTATGACGAGAGAGTCGAGTGATTTTCTTGAAATTAATGTGCTATGCTCAGATTCACTTGTCACTCAGAAGGGTACCACAGAATAAATCTGCCGCTGCGTGGCCCCAGCGAGCATAAGAAGAGGAGAGAGTCGAGTGATTATCTTGAAATAAGCCTGCTATGCTCAGATTCACTTGTCACTCAGAAGGGTACCAAAGACTAAATCCGCCGCTGCGTGGCCCCAGCAAGCATAAGAAGACGAGAGAGTCGAGTGATTTTCTTGAAATAAGCGTGCTATGCTCAGATTCACATGTCACTAAGAAGGGTACCACACACTAAATCTCCCTCTGCATGGCCCCAGCGAGCATAAGAAGACGAGAGAGTCGAATGATTTCATTGAAAGCAGCGTGCTATACTTAGATTCACTTGTCACTCAGAGGGGTACCACAGACTAAACCTGCCGCTGCGTGGCCCCAGCGAGCATAAGAAGAGGAGAGAGTCGAGTGATTTTCTTGAAATAAGCGTGCTATGCTCACATTCACTTGTCACTCAGAAGGGTACCACGGACTAAATCTGCCGCTGCGTCGCCCCACAGACGATATTATGACGAGAGAGTCGAGTGATTTTCTTGAAATTAGTGTGCTATGCTCAGATTCACTTGTCACTCAGAAGGGTACCACAGACTAAATATGCCGCTGCGTGGCCCCAGCGAGCATAAGAAGACGAGAGAGTCGAGTTATTTTATTGAAAGCAGCGTGCTATGCTCAGATTCACTTGTCACTCAGAAGGGTACCACACACTAAATCTCCCTCTGCATGGCCCCAGCGAGCATAAGAAGACGAGAGAGTCGAATGATTTCATTGAAAGCAGCGTGCTATACTTAGATTCACTTGTCACTCAGAGAGGTACCACAGACTAAACCTGCCGCTGCGTGGCCCCAGCGAGCATAAGAAGAGGAGAGATTCGAGTGATTTTCTTGAAATAAGCGTGCTATGCTCACATTCACTTGTCACTCAGAAGGGTACCACAGACTAAATCTGCCGCTGCGTCGCCCCACAGACGATATTATGACGAGAGAGTGGAGTGATTTTCTTGAAATTAGTGTGCTATGCTCAGATTCACTTGTCACTCAGAAGGGTACCACAGACTAAATATGCCGCTGCGTGGCCCCAGCGAGCATAAGAAGACTAGAGAGTCGAGTTATTTCATTGAAAGCAGCGTGCTATGCTCAGATTCACTTGTCACTCAGAAGGGTACCACAGACTAAATCTGCCGCTGCGTCGCCCCACAGAGGATATTATGACGAGAGAGTCGAGTGATTGTCTTGAAATAAGCATGGTATGCTCAGATTCACTTGTCACTCAGAAGGGCACCACAGACTAAATCTGCCGCTGCGTGGCCCCAGCGAGCATAAGAAGAGGAGAGAGTCGAGTGATTTTCTTGAAATAAGCGTGCTATGCTCACATTCACTTGTCACTCAGAAGGCTAACACAGACTAAATCTCCCTCTGCGTGGCCCTAGCGAGCATAAGAAGACGAGAGAGTCGAGTGATTTTCTTGAAGTAAGCGTGCTATGCTCAGATTCACATGTCACCCAGACGGGTACCACAGACTAAACCTGCCACTGCGTGGCACCACAGAGGATATTAGGACGAGAGAGATGCGTGATTTTCATGAAATAAGCGTGCTATGCTCACATTCACTTGTCACTCAGAAGGGTACCACAGACTAAATCTGCCGCTGCGTCGCCCCACAGACGATATTATGACGAGAGAGTGGAGTGATTTTCTTGAAATTAGTGTGCTATGCTCAGATTCACTTGTCACTCAGAAGGGTACCACAGACTAAATATGCCGCTGCGTGGCCCCAGCGAGCATAAGAAGACGAGAGAGTCGAGTTATTTCATTGAAAGCAGCGTGCTATGCTCAGATTCACTTGTCACTCAGAAAGGTACCACAGACTAAATCTGCCGCTGCGTCGCCCCACAGAGGATATTATGACGAGAGAGTCGAGTGATTGTCTTGAAATAAGCGTGGTATGCTCAGATTCACTTGTCACTCAGAAGGGCACCACAGACTAAATCTGCCGCTGCGTGGCCCCAGCGAGCATAAGAAGAGGAGAGAGTCGAGTGATTTTCTTGAAATAAGCGTGCTATGCTCACATTCACTTGTCACTCAGAAGGCTAACACAGACTAAATCTCCCTCTGCGTGGCCCTAGCGAGCATAAGAAGACGAGAGAGTCGAGTGATTTTCTTGAAATAAGCGTGCTATGCTCAGATTCACGTCACCCAGACGGGTACCACAGACTAAACCTGCCACTGCGTGGCACCACAGAGGATATCAGGACGAGAGAGATGCGTGATTTTCATGAAATAAGCGTGCTATGCTCAGATTCACTTGTCACTCAGAAGGGTACCACAGAAAAAATCAGCCGCTGCGTGGCCCCAGCGAGCATAAGAACAGGAGAGTGTAGTGATTTTGTTGAAATAAGCGTGCTATGCTCAGATTCACTTGTCACTCAGAAGAGTACCACAGACTAAATCTGCGGCTGCGTGGCCCCAGCGAGCATAAGAAGAGGAGAAAGTCGAGTGATTTTCTTGAAATAAGCGTGCTATGCTCAGATTCACATGTCACTCAGACGGATAACACAGACTAAGTCTGCAGCTGCGTGGCCCCAGCGAGCATAAGATGAGGAGTGAGTCGAGTGATTTTTTTGAAATAAGCGGGCTATGCTCACATTCACTTGTCACTCAGAAGGGTACCACAGACTAAATCTGCCGCTGCGTCGCCCCAGCGAGCATAAGAAGACGAGAGAGTCGAGTGATTTCATTGAAATCAGCGTGCTATGCTCAGATTCACTTGTCACGCAGAAGGGTACCACAGACTAAATCTCCTTCTGCATGGCCCCAGCGAGCATAAGAAGACGAGAGTCGAATGATTTCATTGAAAGCAGCGTGCTATACTTAGATTCACTTGTCACGCAGAAGGGTACCACAGACTAAATCTCCTTCTGCATGGCCCCAGCGAGCATAAGAAGACGAGAGAGTCGAATGATTTCATTGAAAGCAGCGTGCTATACTTAGATTCACTTGGCACTCAGAGGGGTACCACAGGCTAAACCTGCCGCTGCGTGGCCCCAGCGAGCATAAGAAGTGGAGAGAGTCGAGTGATTTTCTTGAAATAAGCGTGCTATGCTCACATTCACTTGTCACTCAGATGGGTACCAAAGACTAAATCTGCCGCTGCTTGGCCCCAGCGAGCATAAGAGGAGAGAGTCGAGTGATTTTCTTGAAATAAGCATGCTATGCTCACATTCACTTGTCACTCAGAAGGGTACCACAGACGATATTATGACGAGAGAGTCGAGTGATTTTCTTGAAATTAGTGTGCTATGCTCAGATTCACTTGTCACTCAGAAGGGTACCACAGACTAAATATGCCGCTGCGTGGCCCCAGCGAGCATAAGAAGACGAGAGTGGAGTGATTTTCTTGAAATAAGCGTGCTATGCGCAGATTCACTTGTCACTCAGAAGGGTACCACAGACAAAATCTGCCGCTGCGTCGCCCCACAGACGATATTATGACGAGAGAGTCGAGTGATTTTCTTGAAATTAATGTGCTATGCTCAGATTCACTTGTCACTCAGAAGGGTACCACAGAATAAATCTGCCGCTGCGTGGCCCCAGCGAGCATAAGAAGAGGAGAGAGTCGAGTGATTTTCTTGAAATAAGCATGCTATGTTCAGATTCACTTGTCACTCAGAAGGGTACCACAGACTAAATCTGCCGCTGCGTGGCCCCAGCAAGCAGAAGAGGAGAGAGTCGAGTGATTTTCTTGAAATAAGCGTGCTATGCTCACATTCACTTGTCACTCAGAAGGGTACCACAGACTAAATCTGCAGCTGCGTCGCCCCACAGAGGATATTATGACGAGAGAGTCGAGTGATTTTCTTGAAATTAGTGTGATATGCTCAGATTCACTTGTCACTCAGATGGGTACCAAAGACTAAATCTGCCGCTGCGTGGCCCCAGCGAGCATAAGAGGAGAGAGTCGAGTGATTTTCTTGAAATAAGCATGCTATGCTCACATTCACTTGTCACTCAGAAGGGTACCACAGACTAAATCTGCCGCTGCGTCGCCCCACAGACGATATTATGACGAGAGAGTCGATTGATTTTCTTGAAGTTAGTGTGCTATGCTCAGATTCACTTGTCACTCAGAAGGGTACCACAGACTAAATATGCCGCTGCGTGGCCCCAGCGAGCATAAGAAGACGAGAGTCGAGTTATTTCATTGAAAGCAGCGTGCTATGCTCAGATTCACTTGTCACTCAGAAGGGTACCACAGACTAAATCTCCCTCTGCGTGGCCCCAGCGAGCATAAGAAGACGAGAGAGTCCAGTGATTTCATTGAAATCAGCGTGCTATACTCAGATACACTTGTCACTCAGACGGCTACCACAGACCAAACCTGCCGCTGCGAGGCCCCACAGTGGATATTAAGACGAAAGAGACGCGTGATTTCATTGAAATCAGCGTGCTATACTCAGATACACTTGTCACTAAGAAGGGTACCACAGAATAAATCTGCCGCTGCGTGGCCCCAGCGAGCATAAGAGGAGAGAGTGGAGTGATTTTCTTGAAATAAGCGTGCTATGCGCAGATTCACTTGTTACTCAGAAGGGTACCACAGACTAAATCTGCCGCTGCGCAGCCCCACAGACGATATTATGACGAGAGAGTCGAGTGATTTTCTTGAATTTAATGTGCTATGCTCAGATTCACTTGTCACTCAGAAGGGTACCACAGAATAAATCTGCCGCTGCGTGGCCCCAGCGAGCATAAGAAGAGGAGAGATTCGAGTGATTTTCTTGAAATAAGCGTGCTATGCTCGGACTCACTTGTCACTCAGACGGGTACCACAAACTAAACCTGCTGCTGCGTCGCCGCACAGAGGATATTAAGACGAGAGAGTCGAGTGATTTTCTTGAAATAAGCGTGCTATGCTCACATTCACTTGTCACTCAGAAGGGTACCACAGACTAAATCTGCAGCTGCGTCGCCCCACAGAGGATATTATGACGAGAGAGTCGAGTGATTTTCTTGAAATTAGTGTGATATGCTCAGATTCACTTGTTACTCAGATGGGTACCAAAGACTAAATCTGCCGCTGCGTGGCCCCAGCGAGCATAAGAGGAGAGAGTCGAGTGATTTTCTTGAAATAAGCATGCTATGCTCACATTCACTTGTCACTCAGAAGGGTACCACAGACTAAATCTGCCGCTGCGTCGCCCCACAGACGATATTATGACGAGAGAGTCGATTGATTTTCTTGAAATTAGTGTGCTATGCTCAGATTCACTTGTCACTCAGAAGGGTACCACAGACTAAATATGCCGCTGCGTGGCCCCAGCGAGCATAAGAAGACGAGAGTCGAGTTATTTCATTGAAAGCAGCGTGCTATGCTCAGATTCACTTGTCACTCAGAAGGGTACCACAGACTAAATCTCCCTCTGCGTGGCCCCAGCGAGCATAAGAAGACGAGAGAGTCCACTGATTTCATTGAAATCAGCGTGCTATACTCAGATACACTTGTCACTCAGACGGCTACCACAGACCAAACCTGCCGCTGCGAGGCCCCACAGTGGATATTAAGACGAAAGAGACGCGTGATTTCATTGAAATCAGCGTGCTAAACTCAGATACACTTGTCACTAAGAAGGGTACCACAGAATAAATCTGCCGCTGCGTGGCCCCAGCGAGCATAAGAGGAGAGAGTGGAGTGATTTCCTTGAAATAAGCGTGCTATGCGCAGATTCACTTGTCACTCAGAAGGGTACCACAGACTAAATCTGCCGCTGCGTCGCCCCACAGACGATATTATGACGAGAGAGTCGAGTGATTTTCTTGAAATTAATGTGCTATGCTCAGATTCACTTGTCACTCAGAAGGGTACCACAGAATAAATCTGCCGCTGCGTGGCCCCAGCGAGCATAAGAAGAGGAGAGAGTCGAGTGATTTTCTTGAAATAAGCGTGCTATGCTCGGACTCACTTGTCACTCAGACGGGTACCACAAAATAAACCTGCTGCTGCGTCGCCCCACAGAGGATATTAAGATGAGAGAGTCGAGTGATTTTCTTGAAATTAGCGTGCAATGTCAGATTCACTTGTCACTCAGAAGGGTACCACAGACTAAATCTCCCTCTGCGTGGCCCCAGCTAGCATAAGAATAGGAGAGAGTCGAGTGATGTTCTTGAAATAAGCGTGCTAAGCACAGATTCTCTTGTCACTCAGAAGGATAGCACACACTAAATCTGCTGTGGCGTGGCCCCAGCGAGCATAAGAAGACGAGAGAGTCCAGTGATTTCATTGAAATCAGCGTGCTATACTCAGATACACTTGTCACTCAGGCGGCTACCACAGACTAAACCTGCCACTGCGTGGCCCCACAGTGGATATTAAGACGAGAGAAACGCGTGATTTCATTGAAATCAGCGTGCTATACTCAGATACACTTGTCACTCAGAAGGGTACCAAAGACTAAATCTCCCTCTGCGTGGCCCCAGCGATCATAAGACGAGAGATTCAAGTGATCTTCTTGAAATAAGCATGGTATGCTCAGATTCACTTGTCACTCAGAAGGGTACCACAGACTAAATCTGCCGCTGCGTCGCCCCACAGACGATATTATGACGAGAGAGTCGAGTGATTTTCTTGAAATTAGTGCGCTATGCTCAGATTCACTTGTCACTCAGAAGGGTACCACAGAATAAATCTGCCGCTGCGTGGCCCCAGCGAGCATAAGAAGAGGAGAGAGTCGAGTGATTTTCTTGAAATAAGCATGCCATGCTCAAATTCACTTGTCACTCAGAAGGGTACCACAGACTAAATCTGCCGCTGCGTCGCCCCACAGACGATATTATGACGAGAGAGTCGAGTGATTTTCTTGAAATTAATGTGCTATGCTCAGATTCACTTGTCACTCAGAAGGGTACCACAGAATAAATCTGCCGCTGCGTGGCCTCAGCGAGCATAAGAAGAGGAGAGAGTCGAGTGATTATCTTGAAATAAGCCTGCTATGCTCAGATTCACTTGTCACTCAGAAGGGTACCAAAGACTAAATCCGCCGCTGCGTGGCCCCAGCAAGCATAAGAAGACGAGAGAGTCGAATGATTTCATTGAAAGCAGCGTGCTATACTTAGATTCACTTGTCACTCAGAGGGGTACCACAGACTAAACCTGCCGCTGCGTGGCCCCAGCGAGCATAAGAAGAGGAGAGAGTCGAGTGATTTTCTTGAAATAAGCGTGCTATGCTCACATTCACTTGTCACTCAGAAGGGTACCACGGACTAAATCTGCCGCTGCGTCGCCCCACAGACGATATTATGAAGAGAGAGTCGAGTGATTTTCTTGAAATTAGTGTGCTATGCTCAGATTCACTTGTCACTCAGAAGGGTACCACAGACTAAATATGCTGCTGCGTGGCCCCAGCGAGCATAAGAAGACGAGAGAGTCGAGTTATTTTATTGAAAGCAGCGTGCTATGCTCAGATTCACTTGTCACTCAGAAGGGTACCACACACTAAATCTCCCTCTGCATGGCCCCAGCGAGCATAAGAAGACGAGAGAGTCGAATGATTTAATTGAAAGCAGCGTGCTATACTTAGATTCACTTGTCACTCAGAGGGGTGCCACAGACTAAATCTGCGGCTGCGTGGCCCCAGCGAGCATAAGAAGAGGAGAAAGTCGAGTGATTTTCTTGAAATAAGCGTGCTATGCTCAGATTCACATGTCACTCAGACGGATAAGACAGACTAAGTCTGCAGCTGCGTGGCCCCAGCGAGCATAAGATGAGGAGAGAGTCGAGTGATTTTCTTGAAATAAGCGGGCTATGCTCACATTCACTTGTCACTCAGAAGGGTACCACAGACTAAATCTGCCGCTGCGTCGCCCCAGCGAGCATAAGAAGACGAGAGAGTCGAGTGATTTCATTGAAATCAGCGTGCTATGCTCAGATTCACTTGTCACGCAGAAGGGTACCACAGACTAACTCTCCTTCTGCATGGCCCCAGCGAGCATAAGACGAGAGTCGAATGATTTCATTGAAAGCAGCGTGCTATACTTAGATTCACTTGTCACGCAGAAGGGTACCACAGACTAAATCTCCTTCTGCATGGCCCCAGCGAGCATAAGAAGACGAGAGAGTCGAATGATTTCATTGAAAGCAGCGTGCTATACTTAGATTCACTTGTCACTCAGAGGGGTACCACAGGCTAAATCTGCCGCTGCGTGGCCCCAGCGAGCATAAGAGGAGAGAGTCGAGTGATTTTCTTGAAATAAGCATGCTATGCTCACATTCACTTGTCACTCAGAAGGGTACCACAGACTAAATCTGCCGCTGCGTCGCCCCACAGACGATATTATGACGAGAGAGTCGAGTGATTTTCTTGAAATTAGTGTGCTATGCTCAGATTCACTTGTCACTCAGAAGGGTACCACAGACTAAATATGCCGCTGCGTGGCCCCAGCGAGCATAAGAAGACGAGAGAGTCGAGTTATTTCATTGAAAGCAGCGTGCTATGCTCAGATTCACTTGTCACTCAGAAGGGTACCACAGACTAAATCTCACTCTGCGTGGCCCCAGCGAGCATAAGAAGACGAGAGAGTCCAGTGATTTCATTGAAATCAGCGTGCTATACTCAGATACACTTGTCACTCAGACGGCTACCACAGACCAAACCTGCCGCTGCGAGGCCCCACAGTGGATATTAAGACGAAAGAGACGCGTGATTTCATTGAAATCAGCGTGCTATACTCAGATACACTTGTCACTAAGAAGGGTACCACAGAATATATCTGCCGCTGCGTGGCCCCAGCGAGCATAAGAAGAGGAGATAGTGGAGTGATTTTCTTGAAATAAGCGTGCTATGCGCAGATTCACTTGTCACTCAGAAGGGTACCACAGACAAAATCTGCCGCTGCGTCGCCCCACAGACGATATTATGACGAGAGAGTCGAGTGATTTTCTTGAAATTAATGTGCTATGCTCAGATTCACTTGTCACTCAGAAGGGTACCACAGAATAAATCTGCCGCTGCGTGGCCCCAGCGAGCATAAGAAGAGGAGAGAGTCGAGTGATTTTCTTGAAATAAGCATGCTATGCTCAGATTCACTTGTCACTCAGAAGGGTACCACAGACTAAATCTGCCGCTGCGTGGCCCCAGCAAGCATAAGAGGAGAGAGTCGAGTGATTTTCTTGAAATAAGCGTGCTATGCTCACATTCACTTGTCACTCAGAAGGGTACCACAGACTAAATCTGCCGCTGCGTCGCCCCACAGACGATATTATGACGAGAGAGTGGAGTGATTTTCTTGAAATTAGTGTGCTATGCTCAGATTCACTTGTCACTCAGAAGGGTACCACAGACTAAATATGCCGCTGCGTGGCCCCAGCGAGCATAAGAAGACGAGAGAGTCGAGTTATTTCATTGAAAGCAGCGTGCTATGCTCAGATTCACTTGTCACTCAGAAGGGTACCACAGACTAAATCTGCCGCTGCGTCGCCCCACAGAGGATATTATGACGAGAGAGTCGAGTGATTGTCTTGAAATAAGCATGGTATGCTCAGATTCACTTGTCACTCAGAAGGGCACCACAGACTAAATCTGCCGCTGCGTGGCCCCAGCGAGCATAAGGAGAGGAGAGAGTCGAGTGATTTTCTTGAAATAAGCGTGCTATGCTCACATTCACTTGTCACTCAGAAGGCTAACACAGACTAAATCTCCCTCTGCGTGGCCCTAGCGAGCATAAGAAGACGAGAGAGTCGAGTGATTTTCTTGAAATAAGCGTGCTATGCTCAGATTCACGTCACCCAGACGGGTACCACAGACTAAACCTGCCACTGCGTGGCACCACAGAGGATATTAAGACGAGAGAGATGCGTGATTTTCATGAAATAAGCGTGCTATGCTCAGATTCACTTGTCACTCAGAAGGGTACCACAGAAAAAATCAGCCGCTGCGTGGCCCCAGCGAGCATAAGAACAGAAGAGAGTCGAGTGATTTTGTTGAAATAAGCGTGCTAAGCTCAGATTCACTTGTCACTCAGAAGAGTACCACAGACTAAATCTGCGGCTGCGTGGCCCCAGCGAGCATAAGAAGAGGAGAAAGTCGAGTGATTTTCTTGAAATAAGCGTGCTATGCTCAGATTCACATGTCACTCAGACGGATAACACAGACTAAATCTCCCTCTGCGTGGCCCTAGCGAGCATATGAAGACGAGAGAGTCGAGTGATTTTCTTGAAATAAGCGTGCTATGCTCAGATTCACGTCACCCAGACGGGTACCACAGACTAAACCTGCCACTGCGTGGCACCACAGAGGATATTAGGACGAGAGAGATGCGTGATTTTCATGAAATAAGCGTGCTATGCTCAGATTCACTTGTCACTCAGAAGGGTACCACAGAAAAAATCAGCCGCTGCGTGGCCCCAGCGAGCATAAGAAGAGGAGAGAGTCGAGTGATTTTCTTGAAATAAGCATGCCATGCTCAGATTCACTTGTCACTCAGAAGGGTACCACAGACTAAATCTGCCGCTGCGTCGCCCCACAGACGATATTATGACGAGAGAGTCGAGTGATTTTCTTGAAATTAATGTGCTATGCTCAGATTCACTTGTCACTCAGAAGGGTACCACAGAATAAATCTGCCGCTGCGTGGCCCCAGCGAGCATAAGAAGAGGAGAGAGTCGAGTGATTATCTTGAAATAAGCCTGCTATGCTCAGATTCACTTGTCACTCAGAAGGGTACCAAAGACTAAATCCGCCGCTGCGTGGCCCCAGCAAGCATAAGAAGACGAGAGAGTCGAGTGTTTTTCTTGAAATAAGCGTGCTATGCTCAGATTCACATGTCACTAAGAAGGGTACCACACACTAAATCTCCCTCTGCATGGCCCCAGCGAGCATAAGAAGACGAGAGAGTCGAATGATTTCATTGAAAGCAGCGTGCTATACTTAGATTCACTTGTCACTCACAGGGGTACCACAGACTAAACCTGCCGCTGCGTGGCCCCAGCGAGCATAAGAAGAGGAGAGAGTCGAGTGATTTTCTTGAAATAAGCGTGCTATGCTCACATTCACTTGTCACTCAGAAGGGTACCACGGACTAAATCTGCCGCTGCGTCGCCCCACAGACGATATTATGACGAGAGAGTCGAGTGATTTTCTTGAAATTAGTGTGCTATGCTCAGATTCACTTGTCACTCAGAAGGGTACCACAGACTAAATATGCCGCTGCGTGGCCCCAGCGAGCATAAGAAGACGAGAGAGTCGAGTTATTTTATTGAAAGCAGCGTGCTATGCTCAGATTCACTTGTCACTCAGAAGGGTACCACACACTAAATCTCCCTCTGCATGGCCCCAGCGAGCATAAGAAGACGAGAGAGTCGAATGATTTCATTGAAAGCAGCGTGCTATACTTAGATTCACTTGTCACTCAGAGGGGTACCACAGACTAAACCTGCCGCTGCGTGGCCCCAGCGAGCATAAGAAGAGGAGAGAGTCGAGTGATTTTCTTGAAATAAGCGTGCTATGCTCACATTCACTTGTCACTCAGAAGGGTACCACAGACTAAATCTGCCGCTGCGTCGCCCCACAGACGATATTATGACGAGAGAGTGGAGTGATTTTCTTGAAATTAGTGTGCTATGCTCAGATTCACTTGTCACTCAGAAGGGTACCACAGACTAAATATGCCGCTGCGTGGCCCCAGCGAGCATAAGAAGACGAGAGAGTCGAGTTATTTCATTGAAAGCAGCGTGCTATGCTCAGATTCACTTGTCACTCAGAAGGGTACCACAGACTAAATCTGCCGCTGCGTCGCCCCACAGAGGATATTATGACGAGAGAGTCGAGTGATTGTCTTGAAATAAGCATGGTATGCTCAGATTCACTTGTCACTCAGAAGGGCACCACAGACTAAATCTGCCGCTGCGTGGCCCCAGCGAGCATAAGAAGAGGAGAGAGTCGAGTGATTTTCTTGAAATAAGCGTGCTATGCTCACATTCACTTGTCACTCAGAAGGCTAACACAGACTAAATCTCCCTCTGCGTGGCCCTAGCGAGCATAAGAAGACGAGAGAGTCGAGTGATTTTCTTGAAATAAGCGTGCTATGCTCAGATTCACATGTCACCCAGACGGGTACCACAGACTAAACCTGCCACTGCGTGGCACCACAGAGGATATTAGGACGAGAGAGATGCGTGATTTTCATGAAATTAGTGTGCTATGCTCAGATTCACTTGTCACTCAGAAGGGTACCACAGACTAAATATGCCGCTGCGTGGCCCCAGCGAGCATAAGAAGACGAGAGAGTCGAGTTATTTCATTGAAAGCAGCGTGCTATGCTCAGATTCACTTGTCACTCAGAAGGGTACCACAGACTAAATCTGCCGCTGCGTCGCCCCACAGAGGATATTATGACGAGAGAGTCGAGTGATTGTCTTGAAATAAGCGTGGTATGCTCAGATTCACTTGTCACTCAGAAGGGCACCACAGACTAAATCTGCCGCTGCGTGGCCCCAGCGAGCATAAGAAGAGGAGAGAGTCGAGTGATTTTCTTGAAATAAGCGTGCTATGCTCACATTCACTTGTCACTCAGAAGGCTAACACAGACTAAATCTCCCTCTGCGTGGCCCTAGCGAGCATAAGAAGACGAGAGAGTCGAGTTATTTTATTGAAAGCAGCGTGCTATGCTCAGATTCACTTGTCACTCAGAAGGGTACCACACACTAAATCTCCCTCTGCATGGCCCCAGCGAGCATAAGAAGACGAGAGAGTCGAATGATTTCATTGAAAGCAGCGTGCTATACTTAGATTCACTTGTCACTCAGAGGGGTACCACAGACTAAACCTGCCGCTGCGTGGCCCCAGCGAGCATAAGAAGAGGAGAGAGTCGAGTGATTTTCTTGAAATAAGCGTGCTATGCTCACATTCACTTGTCACTCAGAAGGCTAACACAGACTAAATCTCCCTCTGCGTGGCCCTAGCGAGCATAAGAAGACGAGAGAGTCGAGTGATTTTCTTGAAATAAGCGTGCTATGCTCAGATTCACGTCACCCAGACGGGTACCACAGACTAAACCTGCCACTGCGTGGCACCACAGAGGATATTAGGACGAGAGAGATGCGTGATTTTCATGAAATAAGCGTGCTATGCTCAGATTCACTTGTCACTCAGAAGGGTACCACAGAAAAAATCAGCCGCTGCGTGGCCCCAGCGAGCATAAGAACAGGAGAGAGTCGAGTGATTTTGTTGAAATAAGCGTGCTATGCTCAGATTCACTTGTCACTCAGAAGAGTACCACAGACTAAATCTGCGGCTGCGTGGCCCCAGCGAGCATAAGAAGAGGAGAGAGTCGAGTGATTTTCTTGAAATAAGCGTGCTATGCTCAGATTCACATGTCACTCAGACGGATAACACAGACTAAGTCTGCAGCTGCGTGGCCCCAGCGAGCATAAGATGAGGAGAGAGTCGAGTGATTTTCTTGAAATAAGCGGGCTATGCTCACATTCACTTGTCACTCAGAAGGGTACCACAGACTAAATCTGCCGCTGCGTCGCCCCAGCGAGCATAAGAAGACGAGAGAGTCGAGTGATTTCATTGAAATCAGCGTGCTATGCTCAGATTCACTTGTCACGCACAAGGGTACCACAGACTAAATCTCCTTCTGCATGGCCCCAGCGAGCATAAGAAGACGAGAGTCGAATGATTTCATTGAAAGCAGCGTGCTATACTTAGATTCACTTGTCACGCAGAAGGGTACCACAGACTAAATCTCCTTCTGCATGGCCCCAGCGAGCATAAGAAGACGAGAGAGTCGAATGATTTCATTGAAAGCAGCGTGCTATACTTAGATTCACTTGGCACTCAGAGGGGTACCACAGGCTAAACCTGCCGCTGCGTGGCCCCAGCGAGCATAAGAAGTGGAGAGAGTCGAGTGATTTTCTTGAAATAAGCGTGCTATGCTCACATTCACTTGTCACTCAGATGGGTACCAAAGACTAAATCTGCCGCTGCTTGGCCCCAGCGAGCATAAGAGGAGAGAGTCGAGTGATTTTCTTGAAATAAGCATGCTATGCTCACATTCACTTGTCACTCAGAAGGGTACCACAGACGATATTATGACGAGAGAGTCGAGTGATTTTCTTGAAATTAGTGTGCTATGCTCAGATTCACTTGTCACTCAGAAGGGTACCACAGACTAAATATGCCGCTGCGTGGCCCCAGCGAGCATAAGAAGACGAGAGTGGAGTGATTTTCTTGAAATAAGCGTGCTATGCGCAGATTCACTTGTCACTCAGAAGGGTACCACAGACAAAATCTGCCGCTGCGTCGCCCCACAGACGATATTATGACGAGAGAGTCGAGTGATTTTCTTGAAATTAATGTGCTATGCTCAGATTCACATGTCACCCAGACGGGTACCACAGACTAAACCTGCCGCTGCGTGGCCCCAGCGAGCATAAGAACAGGAGAGAGTCGAGTGATTTTCTTGAAATAAGCATGCTATGTTCAGATTCACTTGTCACTCAGAAGGGTACCACAGACTAAATCTGCCGCTGCGTGGCCCCAGCAAGCAGAAGAGGAGAGAGTCGAGTGATTTTCTTGAAATAAGCGTGCTATGCTCACATTCACTTGTCACTCAGAAGGGTACCACAGACTAAATCAGCAGCTGCGTCGCCCCACAGAGGATATTATGACGAGAGAGTCGAGTGATTGTCTTGAAATAAGCGTGGTATGCTCAGATTCACTTGTCACTCAGATGGGTACCAAAGACTAAATCTGCCGCTGCGTGGCCCCAGCGAGCATAAGAGGAGAGAGTCGAGTGATTTTCTTGAAATAAGCATGCTATGCTCACATTCACTTGTCACTCAGAAGGGTACCACAGACTAAATCTGCCGCTGCGTCGCCCCACAGACGATATTATGACGAGAGAGCCGAGTGATTTTCTTGAAATTAGTGTGCTATGCTCAGATTCACTTGTCACTCAGAAGGGTACCACAGACTAAATATGCCGCTGCGTGGCCCCAGCGAGCATAAGAAGACGAGAGAGTCGAGTTATTTCATTGAAAGCAGCGTGCTATGCTCAGATTCACTTGTCACTCAGAAGGGTACCACAGACTAAATCTCACTCTGCGTGGCCCCAGCGAGCATAAGAAGACGAGAGAGTCCAGTGATTTCATTGAAATCAGCGTGCTATACTCAGATACACTTGTCACTCAGACGGCTACCACAGACCAAACCTGCCGCTGCGAGGCCCCACAGTGGATATTAAGACGAAAGAGACGCGTGATTTCATTGAAATCAGCGTGCTATACTCAGATACACTTGTCACTAAGAAGGGTACCACAGAATATATCTGCCGCTGCGTGGCCCCAGCGAGCATAAGAAGAGGAGATAGTGGAGTGATTTTCTTGAAATAAGCGTGCTATGCGCAGATTCACTTGTCACTCAGAAGGGTACCACAGACAAAATCTGCCGCTGCGTCGCCCCACAGACGATATTATGACGAGAGAGTCGAGTGATTTTCTTCAAATTAATGTGCTATGCTCAGATTCACTTGTCACTCAGAAGGGTACCACAGAATAAATCTGCCGCTGCGTGGCCCCAGCGAGCATAAGAAGAGGAGAGAGTCGAGTGATTTTCTTGAAATAAGCATGCTATGCTCAGATTCACTTGTCACTCAGAAGGGTACCACAGACTAAATCTGCCGCTGCGTGGCCCCAGCAAGCATAAGAGGAGAGAGTCGAGTGATTTTCTTGAAATAAGCGTGCTATGCTCACATTCACTTGTCACTCAGAAGGGTACCACAGACTAAATCTGCCGCTGCGTCGCCCCACAGACGATATTATGACGAGAGAGTCGAGTGATTTTCTTGAAATTAGTGTGCTATGCTCAGATTCACTTGTCACTCAGAAGGGTACCACAGACTAAATATGCCGCTGCGTGGCCCCAGCGAGCATAAGAAGACGAGAGAGTCGAGTTATTTCATTGAAAGCAGGGTGCTATGCTCAGATTCACTTGTCACTCAGAAGGGTACCACAGACTAAATCTGCCGCTGCGTGGCCCCACAAGCATAAGAGGAGAGAGTCGAGTGATTTTCTTGAAATAAGCGTGCTATACTGTGATTCATATGTCACTCAGACGGGTACCACAGACTAAACCTGCCACTGCGTGGCACCACAGAGGATATTAGGACGAGAGAGATGCGTGATTTTCATGAAATTAGTGTGCTATGCTCAGATTCACTTGTCACTCAGAAGGGTACCACAGACTAAATATGCCGCTGCGTGGCCCCAGCGAGCATAAGAAGACGAGAGAGTCGAGTTATTTCATTGAAAGCAGCGTGCTATGCTCAGATTCACTTGTCACTCAGAAGGGTACCACAGACTAAATCTGCCGCTGCGTCGCCCCACAGAGGATATTATGACGAGAGAGTCGAGTGATTGTCTTGAAATAAGCGTGGTATGCTCAGATTCACTTGTCACTCAGAAGGGCACCACAGACTAAATCTGCCGCTGCGTGGCCCCAGCGAGCATAAGAAGAGGAGAGAGTCGAGTGATTTTCTTGAAATAAGCGTGCTATGCTCACATTCACTTGTCACTCAGAAGGCTAACACAGACTAAATCTCCCTCTGCGTGGCCCTAGCGAGCATAAGAAGACGAGAGAGTCGAGTTATTTTATTGAAAGCAGCGTGCTATGCTCAGATTCACTTGTCACTCAGAAGGGTACCACACACTAAATCTCCCTCTGCATGGCCCCAGCGAGCATAAGAAGACGAGAGAGTCGAATGATTTCATTGAAAGCAGCGTGCTATACTTAGATTCACTTGTCACTCAGAGGGGTACCACAGACTAAACCTGCCGCTGCGTGGCCCCAGCGAGCATAAGAAGAGGAGAGAGTCGAGTGATTTTCTTGAAATAAGCGTGCTATGCTCACATTCACTTGTCACTCAGAAGGGTACCACGGACTAAATCTGCCGCTGCGTCGCCCCACAGACGATATTATGACGAGAGAGTCGAGTGATTTTCTTGAAATTAGTGTGCTATGCTCAGATTCACTTGTCACTCAGAAGGGTACCACAGACTAAATATGCCGCTGCGTGGCCCCAGCGAGCATAAGAAGACGAGAGAGTCGAGTTATTTCATTGAAAGCAGCGTGCTATGCTCAGATTCACTTGTCACTCAGAAGGGTACCACAGACTAAATCTGCCGCTGCGTCGCCCCACAGAGGATATTATGACGAGAGAGTCGAGTGATTGTCTTGAAATAAGCGTGGTATGCTCAGATTCACTTGTCACTCAGAAGGGCACCACAGACTAAATCTGCCGCTGCGTGGCCCCAGCGAGCATAAGAAGAGGAGAGAGTCGAGTGATTTTCTTGAAATAAGCGTGCTATGCTCACATTCACTTGTCACTCAGAAGGCTAACACAGACTAAATCTCCCTCTGCGTGGCCCTAGCGAGCATAAGAAGACGAGAGAGTCGAGTTATTTTATTGAAAGCAGCGTGCTATGCTCAGATTCACTTGTCACTCAGAAGGGTACCACACACTAAATCTCCCTCTGCATGGCCCCAGCGAGCATAAGAAGACGAGAGAGTCGAATGATTTCATTGAAAGCAGCGTGCTATACTTAGATTCACTTGTCACTCAGAGGGGTACCACAGACTAAACCTGCCGCTGCGTGGCCCCAGCGAGCATAAGAAGAGGAGAGAGTCGAGTGATTTTCTTGAAATAAGCGTGCTATGCTCACATTCACTTGTCACTCAGAAGGGTACCACGGACTAAATCTGCCGCTGCGTCGCCCCACAGACGATATTATGACGAGAGAGTCGAGTGATTTTCTTGAAATTAGTGTGCTATGCTCAGATTCACTTGTCACTCAGAAGGGTACCACAGACTAAATATGCCGCTGCGTGGCCCCAGCGAGCATAAGAAGACGAGAGAGTCGAGTTATTTTATTGAAAGCAGCGTGCTATGCTCAGATTCACTTGTCACTCAGAAGGGTACCACACACTAAATCTCCCTCTGCATGGCCCCAGCGAGCATAAGAAGACGAGAGAGTCGAATGATTTCATTGAAAGCAGCGTGCTATACTTAGATTCACTTGTCACTCAGAGGGGTACCACAGACTAAACCTGCCGCTGCGTGGCCCCAGCGAGCATAAGAAGAGGAGAGAGTCGAGTGATTTTCTTGAAATAAGCGTGCTATGCTCACATTCACTTGTCACTCAGAAGGCTAACACAGACTAAATCTCCCTCTGCGTGGCCCTAGCGAGCATAAGAAGACGAGAGAGTCGAGTGATTTTCTTGAAATAAGCGTGCTATGCTCAGATTCACGTCACCCAGACGGGTACCACAGACTAAACCTGCCACTGCGTGGCACCACAGAGGATATTAGGACGAGAGAGATGCGTGATTTTCATGAAATAAGCGTGCTATGCTCAGATTCACTTGTCACTCAGAAGGGTACCACAGAAAAAATCAGCCGCTGCGTGGCCCCAGCGAGCATAAGAACAGGAGAGAGTCGAGTGATTTTGTTGAAATAAGCGTGCTATGCTCAGATTCACTTGTCACTCAGAAGAGTACCACAGACTAAATCTGCGGCTGCGTGGCCCCAGCGAGCATAAGAAGAGGAGAGAGTCGAGTGATTTTCTTGAAATAAGCGTGCTATGCTCAGATTCACATGTCACTCAGACGGATAACACAGACTAAGTCTGCAGCTGCGTGGCCCCAGCGAGCATAAGATGAGGAGAGAGTCGAGTGATTTTCTTGAAATAAGCGGGCTATGCTCACATTCACTTGTCACTCAGAAGGGTACCACAGACTAAATCTGCCGCTGCGTCGCCCCAGCGAGCATAAGAAGACGAGAGAGTCGAGTGATTTCATTGAAATCAGCGTGCTATGCTCAGATTCACTTGTCACGCACAAGGGTACCACAGACTAAATCTCCTTCTGCATGGCCCCAGCGAGCATAAGAAGACGAGAGTCGAATGATTTCATTGAAAGCAGCGTGCTATACTTAGATTCACTTGTCACGCAGAAGGGTACCACAGACTAAATCTCCTTCTGCATGGCCCCAGCGAGCATAAGAAGACGAGAGAGTCGAATGATTTCATTGAAAGCAGCGTGCTATACTTAGATTCACTTGGCACTCAGAGGGGTACCACAGGCTAAACCTGCCGCTGCGTGGCCCCAGCGAGCATAAGAAGTGGAGAGAGTCGAGTGATTTTCTTGAAATAAGCGTGCTATGCTCACATTCACTTGTCACTCAGATGGGTACCAAAGACTAAATCTGCCGCTGCTTGGCCCCAGCGAGCATAAGAGGAGAGAGTCGAGTGATTTTCTTGAAATAAGCATGCTATGCTCACATTCACTTGTCACTCAGAAGGGTACCACAGACGATATTATGACGAGAGAGTCGAGTGATTTTCTTGAAATTAGTGTGCTATGCTCAGATTCACTTGTCACTCAGAAGGGTACCACAGACTAAATATGCCGCTGCGTGGCCCCAGCGAGCATAAGAAGACGAGAGTGGAGTGATTTTCTTGAAATAAGCGTGCTATGCGCAGATTCACTTGTCACTCAGAAGGGTACCACAGACAAAATCTGCCGCTGCGTCGCCCCACAGACGATATTATGACGAGAGAGTCGAGTGATTTTCTTGAAATTAATGTGCTATGCTCAGATTCACATGTCACCCAGACGGGTACCACAGACTAAACCTGCCGCTGCGTGGCCCCAGCGAGCATAAGAACAGGAGAGAGTCGAGTGATTTTCTTGAAATAAGCATGCTATGTTCAGATTCACTTGTCACTCAGAAGGGTACCACAGACTAAATCTGCCGCTGCGTGGCCCCAGCAAGCAGAAGAGGAGAGAGTCGAGTGATTTTCTTGAAATAAGCGTGCTATGCTCACATTCACTTGTCACTCAGAAGGGTACCACAGACTAAATCAGCAGCTGCGTCGCCCCACAGAGGATATTATGACGAGAGAGTCGAGTGATTGTCTTGAAATAAGCGTGGTATGCTCAGATTCACTTGTCACTCAGATGGGTACCAAAGACTAAATCTGCCGCTGCGTGGCCCCAGCGAGCATAAGAGGAGAGAGTCGAGTGATTTTCTTGAAATAAGCATGCTATGCTCACATTCAGTTGTCACTCAGAAGGGTACCACAGACTAAATCTGCCGCTGCGTCGCCCCACAGACGATATTATGACGAGAGAGCCGAGTGATTTTCTTGAAATTAGTGTGCTATGCTCAGATTCACTTGTCACTCAGAAGGGTACCACAGACTAAATATGCCGCTGCGTGGCCCCAGCGAGCATAAGAAGACGAGAGAGTCGAGTTATTTCATTGAAAGCAGCGTGCTATGCTCAGATTCACTTGTCACTCAGAAGGGTACCACAGACTAAATCTCACTCTGCGTGGCCCCAGCGAGCATAAGAAGACGAGAGAGTCCAGTGATTTCATTGAAATCAGCGTGCTATACTCAGATACACTTGTCACTCAGACGGCTACCACAGACCAAACCTGCCGCTGCGAGGCCCCACAGTGGATATTAAGACGAAAGAGACGCGTGATTTCATTGAAATCAGCGTGCTATACTCAGATACACTTGTCACTAAGAAGGGTACCACAGAATATATCTGCCGCTGCGTGGCCCCAGCGAGCATAAGAAGAGGAGATAGTGGAGTGATTTTCTTGAAATAAGCGTGCTATGCGCAGATTCACTTGTCACTCAGAAGGGTACCACAGACAAAATCTGCCGCTGCGTCGCCCCACAGACGATATTATGACGAGAGAGTCGAGTGATTTTCTTCAAATTAATGTGCTATGCTCAGATTCACTTGTCACTCAGAAGGGTACCACAGAATAAATCTGCCGCTGCGTGGCCCCAGCGAGCATAAGAAGAGGAGAGAGTCGAGTGATTTTCTTGAAATAAGCATGCTATGCTCAGATTCACTTGTCACTCAGAAGGGTACCACAGACTAAATCTGCCGCTGCGTGGCCCCAGCAAGCATAAGAGGAGAGAGTCGAGTGATTTTCTTGAAATAAGCGTGCTATGCTCACATTCACTTGTCACTCAGAAGGGTACCACAGACTAAATCTGCCGCTGCGTCGCCCCACAGACGATATTATGACGAGAGAGTCGAGTGATTTTCTTGAAATTAGTGTGCTATGCTCAGATTCACTTGTCACTCAGAAGGGTACCACAGACTAAATATGCCGCTGCGTGGCCCCAGCGAGCATAAGAAGACGAGAGAGTCGAGTTATTTCATTGAAAGCAGGGTGCTATGCTCAGATTCACTTGTCACTCAGAAGGGTACCACAGACTAAATCTGCCGCTGCGTGGCCCCACAAGCATAAGAGGAGAGAGTCGAGTGATTTTCTTGAAATAAGCGTGCTATACTGTGATTCATATGTCACTCAGACGGGTACCACAGACTAAACCTGCCACTGCGTGGCACCACAGAGGATATTAAGACGAGAGATGCGTGATTTTCATGAAATAAGCGTGCTATGCTCACATTCACTTCTCACTCAGAAGGGTACCACAGACTAAATCTGCCGCTGCGTGGCCCCAGCGAGCATAAGAAGAGGAGAGAGTCGGGTGCTTTTCTTGAAATAAGCGTGCTATGGTCAGGCTCACTTGTCACTCAGACGGGTACCACTGACTAAACCTGCTGCTGCGTCGCCCCACAGAGGATATTAAGACGAGAGAGTCATGTGATTTTCTTGAAATTAGCGTTCTATGCTCAGACTCACTTGTCACTCAGACGGGTACCACAAACTAAACCTGCTGCTGCGTCGCCCCACAGAGGATATTAAGACGAGAGAGTCGAGTGATTTTCTTGAAATTAGCGTGCTATGCTCAGATTCACTTGTCACTCAGAAGGGTACCACAGACTATATCTCCTCTGCGTGGCCCCAGCTAGCATAAGAAGAGGAGAGAGTCGAGTGATTTTCTTGAAATAAGCGTGCTATGCTCAGATTCACTTGTCACTCAGAAGGGTACCACAGACTAAATCTGCTGTGGAGGGGCCCCAGCGAGCATAAGAAGACGAGAGAGTCCAGTGATTTCATTGGAATCAGCGTGCTATACTCAGATACACTTGTCACTCAGACGGCTACCACCAGACTAAACCTGCCGCTGCGTGGCCCCACAGTGGATATTAAGACGAGAGAGACGCGTGATTTCATTGAAATCAGCGTGCTATGCTCAGATACACTTGTCATTCAGAAGGGTACCACAGACTAAATCTGCCGCTGCGTGGCCCCAGCCAGCATAAGACGAGAGAGTCGAGTGATTTTCTTGAAATAAGCGTGCTATGCTCAGATTCACTTGTCATTTAGAAGGGTACCAAAGACTAAACCTCCCTCTGCGTGGCCCCAGCGAGCATAAGAAGACGAGAGAGTCAAGTGATTTTCTTGAAATAAGCGTGCTATGCTCAGATTCATATGTCACTCAGACGGGTACCACAGACTAAATCTCCCTCTGCGTGGCCCCAGCGAGCATAAGAAGAGGAGGGAGTCGAGTGATTTTCTTGAAATAAGCGTGCTATGCTCAGATTCACTTGTCACTCAGAAGGGTACCACAGACAAAATCTGCCGCTGCGTGGCCCCAGCGAGCATAAGAAGAGGAGAGAGTCGAGTGATTTTCTTGAAATAAGCGTGCTATGCTCACATTCACTTGTCACTCAGAAGGGTACCACAGACTAAATCTCCCTCTGCGTGGCCCCAGCGAGCATAAGAAGAGGAGAGAGTCGAGTGATTTTCTTGAAATAAGCGTGCTATGCTCGGACTCACTTGTCACTCAGACGGGTACCACAAACTAAACCTGCTGCTGCGTCGCCCCACAGAGGATATTAAGACGAGAGATGCGTGATTTTCATGAAATAAGCGTGCTATGCTCACATTCACTTCTCACTCAGAAGGGTACCACAGACTAAATCTGCCGCTGCGTGGCCCCAGCGAGCATAAGAGGAGAGAGTCGAGTGCTTTTCTTGAAATAAGCGTGCTATGGTCAGACTCACTTGTCACTCATACGGGTACCACTGACTAAACCTGCTGCTGCGTCGCCCCACAGAGGATATTAAGACGAGAGAGTCATGTGATTTTCTTGAAATTAGCGTGCTATGCTCAGATTCACTTGTCACTCAGAAGGGTACCACAGACTAAATCTCCCTCTGCGTGGCCCCAGCGAGCATAAGAAGAGGAGAAAGTCGAGTGATTTTCTTGAAATGCGTGCTATGCTCAGATTCACTTGTCACTCAGAAGGGTACCAGAGACTAAATCTCCCTCTGCGTGGCCCCAGCGAGCATAAGAAGAGGAGAAAGTCGAGTGATTTTCTTGAAAAGCGTGCTATGCTCAGATTCACTTGTCACTCAGAAGGGTACCAGAGACTAAATCTGCGCTGCGTCGCCCCACAGAGGATATTAAGACGAGAGAGTCGAGTGATTTTCTTGTAATTAGCGTGCTAGGGCCAGATTCACTTGTCACTCAGACGGGTACCACAGACTACACCTGCTGCTGCGTCGCCCCGCAGAGGATATTAAGAAGAGAGAGTCGAGTGATTTTCTTGAAGTTAGCGTTCTTGCTCAGACTCACTTGTCACTCAGACGGGTACCACAAACTAAACCTGCTGCTGCGTCGCCCCACAGAGGATATTAAGACGAGAGAGGCGAGTGATTTTCTTGAAATTAGCGTGCTATGCCCAGATTGACTTGTCACTCAGAAGGGTACCACAGACTAAATCTCCCTCTGCGTGGCCCCAGCTAGCATAACAAGAGGAGAGAGTCGAGTGATTTTCTTGAAATAAGCGTTCTATGCTCAGACTCACTTGTCACTCAGACGGGTACCACAAACTAAACCTGCGGCTGCGTCGCCCCACAGAGGATATTAATACGAGAGTCATGTGATTTTCTTGAAATTAGCGTTCTATGCTCAGACTCACTTGTCACTCAGACGGGTACCACAAACTAAACCTGCTGCTGCGTCGCCCCACAGAGGATATTAAGACGACAGAGTCGAGTGATTTTCTTGAGATTAGCGTGCTATGCTCAGATTCACTTGTCACTCAGAAGGGTACCACAGACTAAATCTCCCTCTGCGTGGCCCCAGCTAGCATAAGAAGAGGAGAGAGTCGAGTGATTTTCTTGAAATAAGCGTGCTATACTCAGATACACTTGTCACTCAGACGGCTACCACAGACTAAACCTGCCGCTGCGAGGCCCCACAGTGGATATTAAGACGAAAGAGACGCGTGATTTCATTGAAATCAGCGTGCTATACTCAGATACACTTGTCACTAAGAAGGGTACCACAGAATAAATCTGCCGCTGCGTGGCCCCAGCGAGCATAAGAGGAGAGAGTGGAGTGATTTTCTTGAAATAAGCGTGCTATGCGCAGATTCACTTGTCACTCAGAAGGGTACCACAAATTAAATCTGCCGCTGCGTGGCCCCAGCGACCATAAGAAGAGGAGAGAGTCCAGTGATTTTCTTGAAGTAAGCGTGCTATCCTCAGATTCACTTGTCACTCAGAAGGGCACCGCAGACTAAATCTGCGGCTGCGTGGCCCCAGCGAGCATAATAAGAGGAGAAAGTCGAGTGATTTTCTTGTAATAAGCGTGCTATGCTCACATTCACTTGTCACTCAGAAGGGTACCACAGACTAAATCTCCCTCTGCGTGGCCCCAGCGAGCATAAGAAGACGAGAGAGTCAAGTGATTTTCTTGAAATAAGCGTGCTATGCTCAGATTCATATGTCACTCAGGTGGGTACCACTGACTAAACCTGCCACTGCGTGGCACCACAGAGGATATTAAGACGAGAGAGATGCGTGATTTTCATGAAATAAGCGTGCTATGCTCAGATTCTCTTGTCACTCAGAAGGGTACCACAGAATAAATCTGCCGCTGCGTGGCCCCAGCGAGCATAAGAAGAGGAGAGAGTCGAGTGATTTTCTTGAAGTAAGCGTGCTATGCTCAGATTCACTTGTCACTCAGAAGGGTACCACAGACTAAATCTGCCGCTGCGTGGCCCCAGCGAGCATAAGAAGAGGAGAGAGTCGAGTGATTTTCTTGAAATAAGCGTGCTATGCTCACATTCACTTGTCACTCAGAAGGGTACCACAGACTAAATCTCCCTCTGCGTGGCCCCAGCGAGCATAACAAGAGGAGAGAGTCGAGTGATTTTCTTGAAATAAGCGTGCTATGCTCGGACTCACTTGTCACTCAGACGGGTACCACAAACTAAACCTGCTGCTGCGTCGCCCCACAGAGGATATTAAGACGAGATAGATGCGTGATTTTCATGAAATAAGCGTGCTATGCTCAGATTCACTTGTCACTCAAAAGGGTACCACAGACTAAATCTCCCTCTGCGTGGCCCTAGTGAGCATAAGAAGACGAGAGAGTCAAGTGATTTTCTTGAAATAAGCGTGCTATGCTCAGATTCATAAGTCACTCAGACGGGTACCACAGACTAAACCTGCCACTGCGTGGCACCACAGAGGACATTAAGACGAGAGAGATGCGTGATGTTCATGAAATAAGCGTGTTATGCTCAGATGCACTTGTCACTCAGAAGGGTACCGCAGAATAAATCTCCCGCTGCGTGGCCCCAGCTAGCATAACAAGAGGAGAGTCGAGTGATTTTCTTGAAATAAGCGTGCTATGTTCAGATTCACTTGTCACTCAGAAGGGTACCACAGACTAAATCTGCCGCGGCGTGGCCCCAGCGAGCATAAGAAGACGAGAGAGTCCAGTGATTTCATTGAATTCAGCGTGCTATACTCAGACACACTTGTCACTCAGTCGGCTACCACAGACTAAACCTGCCGCTGCATGGCCCCACAGTGGATATTAAGACGAGAGAGACGCGTGATTTCATTGAAATCAGCGTGCTCTACTCAGATACACTTGTCATTCAGAAGGGTACAACAGACTAAATCTGCCGCTGCGTGGCCCCAGCCAGCGTAAGAAGACGAGAGAGTCGAGTGATTTTCTTGAAACAAGCGCGCTATGCTCAGATTCACTTGTCATTTAGAAGGGTACCAAAGACTATATCTCCCTCTGCGTGGCCCCAGCGAGCATAAGAAGACGAGAGAGTGAAGTGATTTTCTTGAAGTAAGCGTGCTCTGCTCAGATTCATATGTCACTCAGACGGGTACCACAGACTAAACCTGCCACTTCGTGGCACCACAGAGGATATTAAGACGAGATAGATGCGTGATTTTCATGAAATAAGCGTGCTATGCTCAGATTCACTTGTCACTCAAAAGGGTACCACAGACTAAATCTCCCTCTGCGTGGCCCTAGCGAGCATAAGAAGACGAGAGAGTCAAGTGATTTTCTTGAAATAAGCGTGCTATGCTCAGATTCATAAGTCACTCAGACGGGTACCACAGACTAAACCTGCCACTGCGTGGCACCACAGAGGATATTAAGACGAGAGAGATGCGTGATGTACATGAAATAAGCGTGCTATGCTCAGATGCACATGTCACTCAGAAGGGTACCACAGAATAAATCTGCCGCTGCGTGGCCCCAGCGAGCATAAGAAGAGGAGAGAGTCGAGTGATTTTCTTGAAATAAGCGTGCTATGCTCCCATTTACTTGTCACTCAGAAAGGTACCACAGACTAAATCTCCCTCTGCGTGGCCCCAGCTAGCATAAGAAGAGGAGAGAGTCGAGTGATTTTCTTGAAATAAGTGTGCTATGCTCAGATTCACTTGTCACTCAGAAGGGTACCACAGACTAAATCTGCTGTGGAGTGGCCCCAGCGAGCATAAGAAGACGAGAGAGTCCAGTGATTTCATTGAAATCAGCGTGCTACACTCAGATACACTTGTCACTCAGACGGCTACCACAGACTAAACCTGCCGCTGCGTGGCCCCACAGTGGATATTAAGACGAGAGAGACGCGTGATTTCATTGAAATCAGCATGCTATACTCAGATAAACTTGTCATTCAGAAGGGTACCACAGACTAAATCTGCCGCTGCGTGGCCCCAGCCAGCATAAGAAGACGAGAGAGTCGAGTGATTTTCTTGAAATAAGCGTGCTATGCTCAGATTCATATGTCACTCAGACGGGTACCAGAGACTAAACCTGCCACTGCGTGGCACCACAGAGGATATTAAGACGAGAGAGATGCGTGATTTTCATGAAATAAGCGTGCTATGCTCAGATTCACTTGTCACTCAGAAGGGTACCACAGAATAAATCTACCGCTGCGTGGCCCCAGCGAGCATAAGAGCAGGAGAGAGTCGAGTGATTTTCTTGAAATAAGCGTGCTATGCTCAGATTAACTTGTCACTCAGAAGGGTACCACAGACTAAATCTGCCGCTGCGTGGCCCCAGCGAGCATAAGAAGAGGAGAGAGTCGAGTGATTTTCTTGAAGTAAGCGTGCTATGCTCACATTCACTTGTCACTCAGAAGGGTACCAGAGACTAAATCTCCCTCTGCGTGGCCCCAGCGAGCATAAGAAGAGGAGAGAGTCGAGTGATTTTCTTGAAATAAGCGTGCTATGCTCGGACTCACTTGTCACTCAGACGGGTACCACAAACTAAACCTGCTGCTGCGTCGCCCCACAGAGGATATTAAGACGAGAGAGTCGAGTGATTTTCTTGAAATTAGCGTGCTATGTCAGATTCACTTGTCACTCAGAAGGGTACCACAGACTAAATCTCCCTCTGCGTGGCCCCAGCTAGCATAAGAATAGGAGAGAGTTGAGTGATTTTCTTGAAATAAGCGTGCTATGCACAGATTCACTTGTCACTCAGAAGGATAGCACACACTAAATCTGCTGTGGCGTGGCCCCAGCGAGCATAAGAAGACGAGAGAGTCCAGTGATTTCATTGAAATCAGCGTGCTATACTCAGATACACTTGTCACTCAGACGGCTACCACAGACTAAACCTGCCGCTGCGTGGCCCCACTGTGGATATTAAGACGAGAGAGACGCGTGATTTCATTGAAATCAGCGTGCTATACTCAGATACACTTGTCATTCAGAAGGGTACCACAGACTAAATCTGCCGCTGCGTGGCCCCAGCCAGCATAAGAAGACGAGAGAGTCGAGTGATTTTCTTGAAATAAGCGTGCAATGCTCAGATTCACTTGTCATTTAGAAGGGTACCAAAGACTAAATCTCCCTCTGCGTGGCCCCAGCGAGCATAAGAAGACTAGAGATTCAAGTGATCTTCTTGAAATAAGCATGCTATGCTCAGATTCACTTGTCACTCAGAAGGGTACCACAGACTAAATCTGCCGCTGCGTCGCACCACAGACGATATTATGACGAGAGAGTCGAGTGATTTTCTTGAAATTAGTGCGCTATGCTCAGATTCACTTGTCACTCAGAAGGGTACCACAAAATAAATCTGCCGCTGCGTGGCCCCAGCGAGCATAAGAAGAGGAGAGAGTCGAGTGATTTTCTTGAAATAAGCATGCCATGCTCAGATTCACTTGTCACTCAGAAGGGTACCACAGACTAAATCTGCCGCTGCGTGGCCCCAGCGAGCATAAGAGGAGAGAGTCGAGTGATTTAATTGAAATAAGCGTGCTATGCTCACATTCACTTGTCACTCAGAAGGGTACCACAGACTAAATCTGCCGCTGCGTCGCCCCACAGACGATATTATGACGAGAGAGTCGAGTGATTTTCTTGAAATTAATGTGCTATGCTCAGATTCGCTTGTCACTCAGAAGGGTACCAAAGACTAAATCCGCCGCTGCGTGGCCCCAGCAAGCATAAGAGGACGAGAGAGTCGAGTGATTTTCTTGAAATAAGCGTGCTATGCTCAGATTCACTTGTCACTCAGAAGGGCACCACACACTAAATCTCCCTCTGCATGGCCCCAGCGAGCATAAGACGAGAGAGTCGAATGATTTCATTGAAAGCAGCGTGCTATACTTAGATTCACTTGTCACTCAGAGGGGTACCACAGACTAAACCTGCCGCTGCGTGGCCCCAGCGAGCATAAGAAGAGGAGAGAGTCGAGTGATTTTCTTGAAATAAGCGTGCTATGCTCACATTCACTTGTCACTCAGAAGGGTACCATAGACTAAATCTGCCGCTGCGTCGCCCCACAGACGATATTATGACGATAGAGTCGAGTGATTTTCTTGAAATTAGTGTGCTATGCTCAGATTCACTTGTCACTCAGAAGGGTACCACAGACTAAATATGCCGCTGCGTGGCCCCAGCGAGCATAAGAAGACGAGAGAGTCGAGTTATTTCATTGAAAACAGCGTGCTATGCTCAGATTCACTTGTCACTCAGAAGGGTACCACAGACTAAATCTCCCTCTGCGTGGCCCCAGCTAGCACAAGAATAGGAGAGAGTCGAGTGATTTTCTTGAAATAAGCGTGCTATGCACAGATTCACTTGTCACTCAGAAGGATAGCACACACTAAATCTGCTGTGGCGTGGCCCCAGCGAGCATAAGAAGACGAGAGAGTCCAGTGATTTCATTGAAATCAGCGTGCTATACTCAGATACACTTGTCACTCAGACGGCTACCACAGACTAAACCTGCCGCTGCGTGGCCCCACAGTGGATATTAAGACGAGAGAGACGCGTGATTTCATTGAAATCAGCGTGCTATACTCAGATACACTTGTCATTCAGAAGGGTACCAATGACTAAATCTGCCGCTGCGTGGCCCCAGCCAGCATAAGAAGACGAGAGAGTCGAGTGATTTTCTTGAAATAAGCGTGCTATGCTCAGATTCACTTGTCATTTAGAAGGGTACCAAAGACTAAATCTCCCTCTGCGTGGCCCCAGCGAGCATAAGAAGACGAGAGATTCAAGTGATCTTCTTGAAATAAGCATGCTATGCTCAGATTCACTTCTCACACAGAAGGGTACCTCAGACTAAATCTGCCGCTGCGTCGCCCCACAGACGATATTATGACGAGAGAGTCGAGTGATTTTCTTGAAATTAGTGTGCTATGCTCAGATTCACTTGTCACTCAGAAGGGTACCACAGACTAAATATGCCGCTGCGTTGCCCCAGCGAGCATAAGAAGACGAGAGAGTCGAATGATTTCATTGAAAGCAGCGTGCTATGCTCACATTCACTTGTCACTCAGAAGGGTACCACAGACTAAATCTGCCGCTGCGTCGCCCCACAGACGATATTATGACGAGAGAGTGGAGTGATTTTCTTGAAATTAGTGTGCTATGCTCAGATTCACTTGTCACTCAGAAGGGTACCACAGATTAAATATGCCGCTGCGTGGATCCCAGCGAGCATAAGAAGACGAGAGAGTCGAGTTATTTCATTGAAAGCAGCGTGCTATGCTCAGATTCACTTGTCACTCAGAAGGGTACCACAGACTAAATCTGCCGCTGCGTCGCCCCACAGAGGATATTATGACGAGAGAGTCGAGTGATTTTCTTGAAATAAGCGTGCTATGCTCAGATTCACTTGTCACTCAGAAGGGTACCACAGACTAAATCTGCCGCTGCGTGGCCCAAGCGAGCATAAGAAGAGGAGAGAGTCGAGTGATTTTCTTGAAATAAGCGTGCTATGCTCACATTCACTTGTCACTCAGAAGGGTGCCACAGACTAAATCTCCCTCTGCGTGGCCCTAGCGAGCATAAGAAGACGAGAGAGTCGAGTGATTTTCTTGAAATAAGCTTGCTATGCTCAGATTCACATGTCACCCAGACGGGTACCACAGACTAAACCTGCCACTGCGTGGCACCACAGAGGATATTAGGACGAGAGAGATGCGTGATTTTCATGAAATAAGCGTGCTATGCTCAGATTCACTTGCCACTCAGAAGGGTACCACAGAAAAAATCAGCCGCTGCGTGGCCCCAGCGAGCATAAGAAGAGGAGAGAGTCGAGTGATTTTGTTGAAATAAGCGTGCTATGCTCAGATTCACTTGTCACTCAGACGGATAACACAGACTAAGTCTGCAGCTGCGTGGCCGCAGCGAGCATAAGAAGAGGAGAGAGTCGAGTGATTTTCTTGAAATAAGCGTGATATGCTCAGATTCACTTGTCACTCAGAAGGGTACCACAGACTAAATCTGCCGCTGCGTCGCCCCAGCGAGCATAAGAAGACGAGAGAGTCGAGTGATTTCATTGAAATCAGCGTGCTATGCTCAGATTCACTTGTCACGCAGAAGGGTACCACAGACTAAATCTCCTTCTGCATGGCCCCAGCGAGCATAAGAAGACGAGAGAGTCGAATGATTGCATTGAAAGCAGCGTACTATACTTAGATTCACTTGTCACGCAGAAGGGTACCACAGACTAAATCTCCTTCTGCATGGCCCCAGCGAGCATAAGAAGACGAGAGAGTCGAATGATTTCATTGAAAGCAGCGTGCTATACTTAGATTCACTTGTCACTCAGAGGGGTACCACACACTAAACCTGCCGCTGCGTGGCCCCAGCGAGCATAAGAAGTGGAGAGAGTCGAGTGATTTTCTAGAAATAAGCGTGCTATGCTCACATTCACTTGTCACTCAGAAGGGTACCACAGACTAAATCTGCAGCTGCGTCGCCCCACAGAGGATATTATGACGGGAGAGTCGAGTGATTTTCTTGAAATTAGTGTGATATGCTCAGATTCACTTGTCACTCAGATGGGTACCAAAGACTAAATCTGCCACTGCGTGACCCCAGCGAGCATAAGAGGAGAGAGTCGAGTGATTTCCTTGAAATAAGCATGCTATGCTCACATTCACTTGTCACTCAGAAGGGTACTACAGACTAAATCTGCCGCGGCGTCGCCCCACAGACGATATTATGACGAGAGAGTCGAGTGATTTTCTTGAAATTAGTGTGCTATGCTCAGATTCACTTGTCACTCAGAAGGGTACCACAGACTAAATATGATGCTGCGTGGCCCCAGCGAGCATAAGAAGACGAGAGAGTCGAGTTATTTCATTGAAAGCAGCGTGCTATGCTCAGATTCACTTGTCACTCAGAAGGGTACCACAGACTAAATCCCCCTCTGCGTGGCCCCAGCGAGCATAAGAAGACGAGAGAGTCCAGTGATTTCATTGAAATCAGCGTGCTATACTCAGATACACTTGTCACTCAGACGGCTACCACAGACCAAACCTGCCGCTGCGATGCCCCACAGTGGATATTAAGACGAAAGAGACGCGTGATTTCATTGAAATCAGCGTGCTATACTCAGATACACTTGTCAGTAAGAAGGGTACCACAGAATAAATCTGCCGCTGCGTGGCCCCAGGGAGCATAAGAGGAGAGAGTGGAGTGATTTTCTTGAAATCAGCGTGCTATGCTTAGATTCACTTGTCACTCAGAAGGGTACCACAGTCTAAATCTGCCGCTGCGTCGCCCCACAGACGATATTATGACGAGAGAGTCGAGTGATTTTCTTGAAATTAATGTGCTATGCTCAGATTCACTTGTCACTCAGAAGGGTACCACAGAATAAATCTGCCGCTGCGTGGCCCCAGCGAGCATAAGAAGAGGAGAGAATCGAGTGATTTTCTTGAAATAAGCGTGCTATGCTCGGACTCACTTGTCACTCAGACGGGTACCACAAACTAAACCTGCTGCTGCGTCGCCCCACAGAGGATATTAAGAAGTGAGAGTCGAGTGATTTTCTTGAAATTAGCGTGCTATGTCAGATTCACTTGTCACTCAGAAGGGTACCACAGACTAAATCTCCCTCTGCGTGGCCCCAGCTAGCATAAGAATAGGAGAGAGTCGAGTGATGTTCTTGAAATAAGCGTGCTATGCACAGATTCACTTGTCACTCAGAAGGATAGCACACACTAAATCTGCTGTGGCGTGGCCCCAGCGAGCATAAGAAGACGAGAGAGTCCAGTGATTTCATTGAAATCAGCGTGCTATACTCAGATGCACTTGTCACTCAGACGGCTACCACAGACTAAACCTGCCGCTGCGTGGCCCCACAGTGCATATTAAGACGAGAGAGACGCGTGATTTCATTGAAATCAGCGTGCTATACACAGATACACTTGTCACTCAGAAGGGTACCAAAGACTAAATCTCCCTCTGCGTGGCCCCAGCGAGCATAAGAAGACGAGAGATTCAAGTGATCTTCTTGAAATAAGCATGCTATACTCAGATTCACTTGTCACTCAGAAGGACCCACAGACTAAATCTGCCGCTGCGTCGCCCCACAGACGATATTATGACGAGAGAGTCGAGTGATTTCGAGTGTCGAGTGTTTTTTTGGCAGCAGCGGCGGCAGCAGCCAAGTCGACCAACTGTGAACGCTGTTCTACTGCATTTTTGCAGGGCCGACAGATGTGTACATCGATGTTCGTGTGATCAGCTCCCGCACTTCGATTCAAGAGAAGAAAGAGAGCAAATCTTGACGATACCGGCCGACGCCCTGCCTGCAGCTGCGCAACATCCCTCGGAGCATCGTGACGTCAACGTGACCAAGCATGTCGCTGCCAAGCGTATAAGAAGGACGGAACCAGCCTCGGCTGAGCTTTTTGGCAGCAGCGGCGGCAGCAGCCAAGTCGACCAACTGTGAACGCTGTTCTACTGCATTTTTGCAGGGCCGACAGATGTGTACATCGATGTTCGTGTGATCAGCTACCGCACTTCGATTCAAGAGAAGAAAGAGAGCAAATCTTGACGATACCGGCCGACGCCCTGCCTGCAGCTGCGCAACATCCCTCGGAGCATCGTGACGTCAACGTGACCAAGCATGTCGCTGCCAAGCGTATAAGAAGGACGGAACCACCCTCGGCTGAGCTTTTTGGCAGCAGCGGCGGCAGCAGCCAAGTCGACCAACTGTGAACGCTGTTCTACTGCATTTTTGCAGGTTGGTCGAAAATTCCTCTGTATTATTCTTACCTTTCTTCGTTACCCTTGCTGCTGCTACTGCTGCTGCTGGTGCTGCCGATCTGTCGTTGTAATTTGATCTGTTTCTCTCGTAGTTCGCGGCTAAATACGCGTGTGTGAAATTGTGCTTGTATGCTGCCATGCCTGCGGAGGTGTGTTCGGCCTGTAATGACGATTGCCCAGATGACGAGGGCTTTCCATGTGTGGATTGCACTTATATGTATCACTTCGGAAAGTGCTCAGGAGTTGCTGAATCAACGTTCAGGTCAAAGGGTGAAGCATGGCGTAAGGCGTGGCGCTGTCCAACATGTCGGCATGCAGGCGCAAGGGGCAGCCAAAGTGGCAGGTCGAACATGGAGCAGGAAACTGATTATGCCAGCTTGTTCATGAGCATAAATGACAAACTGGAACAGCTTATGACCTTGAAGTGCACGGTGGAGAACATTGAGCAGTCCGTGCAAACAATGTCAGATCAGTATGACACAATTCTTCAGCACATTACCCGCCAAGATAAGGACATAGCCGAATTAAGGAATCGGGTTGACGCTATAGAAAGCAGGGAACCCTTGCTTGACTCTGAACAGATAATGAAGGATATTAATGACCTTGAGTGGCAGAGCAGGAAATTAAACCTCGAATTCCATGGAATTTCAGAAAGTGAAAATGAAGACCTGTTGTCGAAGGTTAACGCTGTTACGAGCAAGGTGAGCCTGCCCGCGCTGACTGTGAGCGATGTGGCCGCTGTGCATCGATTGCCAGCAGCTATAGATAAGGTCCCAGCGATTCTTGTCCGGTTTTCAAGACAATCACACAAAGATCTGTTCTTGAGCAAGAGGGCAGAACTGAACCAAATGAAAACAAACTGCTTTATGCTCGAGAACTTGACAAAAAGGAACAAGGAGTTGCTTAGGGACGCAAAAATCTGGGCTAAAAACAACTTCAAGTACGTTTGGCACAGAAATGGGAAAATTTTTGTCAGACAGCGAGACGGGGCGAATGCAATTCATGTTGCGTGTACAGCAGATTTGGGTAAAGCTGTTTAGCTTTATTACGCGTTCCTTTTTCGTTAGTCTTTTTCAGTTTCAGTTTTGTCAGTGACAGCGTCAAAGTACACTTCCTTCATTGCACATGGCGTTGGACACTTCTGGTTGTTTAATGCCAAGTGAATTTCTGAATGTTTGCGGATCTCAGAACCCGCAATCATTTAGTGTATTTCATTTAAATGCTCGTTCAGCGGTGGCTAAGACAGCCGATCTCGAGTTGCTTTTTACACAGTTAGGCTTTGATTTTGATACGGTCATGCTGACCGAAACTTGGTATACTGAACATAACAACGTATTCAAGCTTCCTTTGTACGACTCACACTTTATCAATCGCACGAAGAGTCGCGGTGGTGGCGTACTGTTGATGGTAAAAAAACATTTTCAATCTGAAGTGTTGCATGAATTTTCTTTTGTCCACCCTGATTATGAAGTCCTGTCTCTTGTTATCGAAAGGAAGGTTGTGGCAGTTATCTATCGTCCCCCAAGCGGAAACTTAAAATCCTTTTTTGTCTTTCTCGACTCTTTCTTATCTTTTATAAGCGAAAACAAATACGATGTCATTTTAGGTGGTGATTTCAATATCAACTTCCTTGTAGACAACCCCACGAAAATTGAATTTGAAAATCTATTGAATTCCTTCGCTCTTCAGAACGTGATTTCCAATCCTACACGTGTTACACTGCAGTCTGAATCACTAATTGACCTATTTATAACCAATACGCATATGCCTGTCCTGAACGCAGGTGTAATAAATACAGATATCAGTGACCACCGCGCCACTTTTATGTGCATTCCGAAAAGTAAATTTCCTAATATAAAAGTGACAACTAAATTATTTCGGGATATTTCGACAAAAAAACTGAACACTTTCAAAGAGGAAGTTAATAGGCATGATTGGAGTGACGTTCTCAATGAAACAGCTGCCGAAAGGGCTTATGCTTTGTTTTTAACGGCCTTTTTACGTATATACAACAAGTGTTTTCCTTATAAACATGCAGAGAAACGTAAGAACATTAGGAAGCCATGGATTACACCTGAATTACTGAAGAAAATTCGTAAAAAGGAAAAGCTTTACAAAAAGTTTGAAAAAACACGAGACCCTGACATATTTAAAGCGTTTAAAGTGTTTCGAAATAAACTGACGACGGAAATACGGAGAGCGCGCGATCAATATTTTTGTGACAAGTTTTCCTCTATGAATAAATCAGATGAATTATGGAGGAAACTGAATGCACTTCTGGGCAGGTCTTCAGGTTCAAGCCCAATAACAACAATTCAGAATGGGGGTAAGGAATTGACAGGCATTGATTTAGCTAATGCATTTAACAGCCACTTTACAGATATAACTAGTAATTTCGTCGATTCAAATACTCTTGATACTCGAAACGAGAAAGCTATGTTCTTAACGCCAATATCAGAGTAAGAGGTGATATCGGTTTTCGTGGCCTTAAATAACAGTAAAAGTGCTGACGCAGACGACATTGTAATAAAACCAGTAAAGTATGTGATAGAAGACATAGCAGGGTGCTTAACTCAAATATATAACCTTTGCTTATCTCAAGGACTATTTCCGAAGCAAATGCAGCTTGCCAAAGTGAGTGTACTGCACAAGAAAGGAAGTAAGAATGAATTTACAAACTTTAGACCCGTGTCAATACTTCCTGTTTTTTCTAAAGGATTTGAAAAAATGATTCTCTCTAGAATAAGAAATTTTAGTGAACAATGCAATATCCTTCACGACGCGCAATACGGCTTCAGAAAACACAGATCAACAGAAATGGCACTGCTGGAGCAAAAGGAATTTGTTCTAGAATCTCTCGAAAACAAAGAAGTAGCCCTTGGGGTATATGTCGATTTCACAAAAGCTTTTGATTACTTAAATCACTCTATCCTACTGAAAAAACTTGAAATGTACGGCTTCCGTGGAACTGTGCTATCGCTTTTGACATCCTACCTAAATGATCGAAACCAGTACGTATATTTAAATGGCTACTCGTCCCATGTATTGCCCATTTCTGCAGGTGTGCCTCAGGGGAGTATTCTTGGCCCGTTTCTTTTTAATTTGTACCTAAATGACATCGTAAGCATCGATCTCACGGTGAAATTTGTCTTTTACGCGGATGATTTGACACTGTTGTTCACTGCAGCTAGCGCAGATGAGGTCATCACTAGAGCGAACAAAACCCTTGAGAAATTAGACATATGGGCCCAACTAAACAAATTAAAAATAAACGTTAGTAAAACGAAGGCTGTCCTATACCATGCGAAAAACAAAATTATTAGCATTGACAGAGACATTAAGTTGAACAACTCAAAGATAGAGATAGTAAACACATTTAAAATACTTGGAGTATATTTCACCGAAAATATGACGTGGGACAATCACGTGAGCCACGTCATCTCAAAACTGTCTTGCATCGTGGGGGTAACGTACGCAAACAGATATACTCTACCTCCAAAAGTTAAACTTTTATTGTACAATGCACTATTCCACTCACACATAAACTATTGCCAATTAGTCTGGGGGAATACAACCAAAGGAAATTTGCAAAAAATCCTGACATTGCAGAAAAAAATGTTAAGAAACATTGAAAACGTCCCCAGAAGTCACCCTTCCCACCTTTTGTTCTCGAAATATTGTATAATGAAAATAGACAGCCTATACTCGCACGGCTTGTGTTCACGTTATAGGATTGAAATAAAAAACAACACTCACTGTCTATTACGGTTGGCATCTCTTTGTAAAAGGACACTAGCTTATGAATATAGAAGCACACAGCCTTGGTTAGTAAAAACGTGCAGGACAGATTACGGACGACAAATGATAAACAGAATGCTACCACACTTGCTAAATATCTGTTACAAAAACGGTATCACTCCCGAGTTAACTTCAAAAAGAGAACTGAAATTACTGTTCGCAGACAACAATCCATTCATATGATGGTGCATTTCTCGCATTCTGCATATGTACGCTGTACCCTTCCTTGAGCGATGCTTTTCTGTTCATGCGCATTGTTTTTCTTCGTCTCTTTCCTTTACTTATGTAACGTTCTTGCTTTTTCGGGCTTTTTCCGGCATGTACATTCGCTTATCACCGGTGTCTCGTACAGTTCAATTAGAATTGTTTTGTTTATTTTCCTTGTACAAGCCGATTTGACTTTGTAAACAAAACATTTCTGTATTTTGATTTGTGCTGTTCTTATGCCGCTCTGCCATTATTTTATTTTATTTTTTTTTCTTCGCCTCTCTTTTTTTTTGTTTCCTGAATTTTTTGTACTCTGGGGAGCTGGGAACTAGTCAAGCTGAATTTTCAGCTTTTTTTCCCGCACTCCCTCACTTCATGAGTGAAATAAAGAATTTATTATTATTATTATTATTTTCTTGAAATTAGTGCGCTATGGTCAGATTCACTTGTCACTCAGAAGGGTACCACAGAATTAATCTGCCGCTGCGTGGCCCCAGCGAGCATAAGAAGAGGAGAGAGTCGAGTGATTTTCTTGAAATAAGCATGCCATGCTCAGATTCACTTGTCACTCAGAAGGGTACCACAGACTAAATCTGCCGCTGCGTCGCCCCACAGACGATATTATGACGAGAGAGTCGAGTGATTTTCTTGAAATTAATGTGCTATGCTCAGATTCACTTGTCACTCAGAAGGGTACCACAGAATAAATCTGCCGCTGCGTGGCCCCAGCGAGCATAAGAAGAGGAGAGAGTCGAGTGATTATCTTGAAATAAGCCTGCTATGCTCAGATTCACTTGTCACTCAGAAGGGTACCAAAGACTAAATCCGCCGCTGCGTGGCCCCAGCAAGCATAAGAAGACGAGAGAGTCGAGTGATTTTCTTGAAATAAGCGTGCTATGCTCAGATTCACATGTCACTAAGAAGGGTACCACACACTAAATCTCCCTCTGCATGGCCCCAGCGAGCATAAGAAGACGAGAGAGTCGAATGATTTCATTGAAAGCAGCGTGCTATACTTAGATTCACTTGTCACTCAGAGGGGTACCACAGACTAAACCTGCCGCTGCGTGGCCCCAGCGAGCATAAGAGGAGAGAGTCGAGTGATTTTCTTGAAATAAGCGTGCTATGCTCACATTCACTTGTCACTCAGAAGGGTACCACGGACTAAATCTGCCGCTGCGTCGCCCCACAGACGATATTATGACGAGAGAGTCGAGTGATTTTCTTGAAATTAGTGTGCTATGCTCAGATTCACTTGTCACTCAGAAGGGTACCACAGACTAAATATGCCGCTGCGTGGCCCCAGCGAGCATAAGAAGACGAAAGAGTCGAGTTATTTTATTGAAAGCAGCGTGCTATGCTCAGATTCACTTGTCACTCAGAAGGGTACCACACACTAAATCTCCCTCTGCATGGCCCCAGCGAGCATAAGAAGACGAGAGAGTCGAATGATTTCATTGAAAGCAGCGTGCTATACTTAGATTCACTTGTCACTCAGAGGGGTACCACAGACTAAACCTGCCGCTGCGTGGCCCCAGCGAGCATAAGAAGAGGAGAGAGTCGAGTGATTTTCTTGAAATAAGCGTGCTATGCTCACATTCACTTGTCACTCAGAAGGGTACCACAGACTAAATCTGCCGCTGCGTCGCCCCACAGACGATATTATGACGAGAGAGTGGAGTGATTTTCTTGAAATTAGTGTGCTATGCTCAGATTCACTTGTCACTCAGAAGGGTACCACAGACTAAATATGCCGCTGCGTGGCCCCAGCGAGCATAAGAAGACGAGAGAGTCGAGTTATTTCATTGAAAGCAGCGTGCTATGCTCAGATTCACTTGTCACTCAGAAGGGTACCACAGACTAAATCTGCCGCTGCGTCGCCCCACAGAGGATATTATGACGAGAGAGTCGAGTGATTGTCTTGAAATAAGCATGGTATGCTCAGATTCACTTGTCACTCAGAAGGGCACCACAGACTAAATCTGCCGCTGCGTGGCCCCAGCGAGCATAAGAAGAGGAGAGAGTCGAGTGATTTTCTTGAAATAAGCGTGCTATGCTCACATTCACTTGTCACTCAGAAGGCTAACACAGACTAAATCTCCCTCTGCGTGGCCCTAGCGAGCATAAGAAGACGAGAGAGTCGAGTGATTTTCTTGAAATAAGCGTGCTATGCTCAGATTCACATGTCACCCAGACGGGTACCACAGACTAAACCTGCCACTGCGTGGCACCACAGAGGATATTAGGACGAGAGAGATGCGTGATTTTCATGAAATAAGCGTGCTATGCTCACATTCACTTGTCACTCAGAAGGGTACCACAGACTAAATCTGCCGCTGCGTCGCCCCACAGACGATATTATGACGAGAGAGTGGAGTGATTTTCTTGAAATTAGTGTGCTATGCTCAGATTCACTTGTCACTCAGAAGGGTACCACAGACTAAATATGCCGCTGCGTGGCCCCAGCGAGCATAAGAAGACGAGAGAGTTGAGTTATTTCATTGAAAGCAGCGTGCTATGCTCAGATTCACTTGTCACTCAGAAGGGTACCACAGACTAAATCTGCCGCTGCGTCGCCCCACAGAGGATATTATGACGAGAGAGTCGAGTGATTGTCTTGAAATAAGCGTGGTATGCTCAGATTCACTTGTCACTCAGAAGGGCACCACAGACTAAATCTGCCGCTGCGTGGCCCCAGCGAGCATAAGAAGAGGAGAGAGTCGAGTGATTTTCTTGAAATAAGCGTGCTATGCTCACATTCACTTGTCACTCAGAAGGCTAACACAGACTAAATCTCCCTCTGCGTGGCCCTAGCGAGCATAAGAAGACGAGAGAGTCGAGTGATTTTCTTGAAATAAGCGTGCTATGCTCAGATTCACGTCACCCAGACGGGTACCACAGACTAAACCTGCCACTGCGTGGCACCACAGAGGATATTAAGACGAGAGAGATGCGTGATTTTCATGAAATAAGCGTGCTATGCTCAGATTCACTTGTCACTCAGAAGGGTACCACAGAAAAAATCAGCCGCTGCGTGGCCCCAGCGAGCATAAGAACAGGAGAGAGTCGAGTGATTTTGTTGAAATAAGCGTGCTATGCTCAGATTCACTTGTCACTCAGAAGAGTACCACAGACTAAATCTGCGGCTGCGTGGCCCCAGCAAGCATAAGAAGAGGAGAAAGTCGAGTGATTTTCTTGAAATAAGCGTGCTATGCTCAGATTCACATGTCACTCAGACGGATAACACAGACTAAATCTCCCTCTGCGTGGCCCTAGCGAGCATATGAAGACGAGAGAGTCGAGTGATTTTCTTGAAATAAGCGTGCTATGCTCAGATTCACGTCACCCAGACGGGTACCACAGACTAAACCTGCCACTGCGTGGCACCACAGAGGATATTAGGACGAGAGAGATGCGTGATTTTCATGAAATAAGCGTGCTATGCTCAGATTCACTTGTCACTCAGAAGGGTACCACAGAAAAAATCAGCCGCTGCGTCGCCCCACAGACGATATTATGACGAGAGAGTCGAGTGATTTTCTTGAAATTAATGTGCTATGCTCAGATTCACTTGTCACTCAGAAGGGTACCACAGAATAAATCTGCCGCTGCGTGGCCCCAGCGAGCATAAGAAGAGGAGAGAGTCGAGTGATTATCTTGAAATAAGCCTGCTATGCTCAGATTCACTTGTTACTCAGAAGGGTACCAAAGACTAAATCCGCCGCTGCGTGGCCCCAGCAAGCATAAGAAGACGAGAGAGTCGAGTGATTTTCTTGAAATAAGCGTGCTATGCTCAGATTCACATGTCACTAAGAAGGGTACCACACACTAAATCTCCCTCTGCATGGCCCCAGCGAGCATAAGAAGACGAGAGAGTCGAATGATTTCATTGAAAGCAGCGTGCTATACTTAGATTCACTTGTCACTCAGAGGGGTACCACAGACTAAACCTGCCGCTGCGTGGCCCCAGCGAGCATAAGAAGAGGAGAGAGTCGAGTGATTTTCTTGAAATAAGCGTGCTATGCTCACATTCACTTGTCACTCAGAAGGGTACCACGGACTAAATCTGCCGCTGCGTCGCCCCACAGACGATATTATGACGAGAGAGTCGAGTGATTTTCTTGAAATTAGTGTGCTATGCTCAGATTCACTTGTCACTCAGAAGGGTACCACAGACTAAATATGCCGCTGCGTGGCCCCAGCGAGCATAAGAAGACGAGAGAGTCGAGTTATTTTATTGAAAGCAGCGTGCTGTGCTTAGATTCACTTGTCACTCAGAAGGGTACCACACACTAAATCTCCCTCTGCATGGCCCCAGCGAGCATAAGAAGACGAGAGAGTCGAATGATTTCATTGAAAGCAGCGTGCTATACTTAGATTCACTTGTCACTCAGAGGGGTACCACAGACTAAACCTGCCGCTGCGTGGCCCCAGCGAGCATAAGAAGAGGAGAGAATCGAGTGATTTTCTTGAAATAAGCGTGCTATGCTCACATTCACTTGTCACTCAGAAGGGTACCACAGACTAAATCTGCCGCTGCGTCGCCCCACAGACGATATTATGACGAGAGAGTGGAGTGATTTTCTTGAAATTAGTGTGCTATGCTCAGATTCACTTGTCACTCAGAAGGGTACCACAGACTAAATATGCCGCTGCGTGGCCCCAGCGAGCATAAGAAGACTAGAGAGTCGAGTTATTTCATTGAAAGCAGCGTGCTATGCTCAGATTCACTTGTCACTCAGAAGGGTACCACAGACTAAATCTGCCGCTGCGTCGCCCCACAGAGGATATTATGACGAGAGAGTCGAGTGATTGTCTTGAAATAAGCATGGTATGCTCAGATTCACTTGTCACTCAGAAGGGCACCACAGACTAAATCTGCCGCTGCGTGGCCCCAGCGAGCATAAGAAGAGGAGAGAGTCGAGTGATTTTCTTGAAATAAGCGTGCTATGCTCACATTCACTTGTCACTCAGAAGGCTAACACAGACTAAATCTCCCTCTGCGTGGCCCTAGCGAGCATAAGAAGACGAGAGAGTCGAGTGATTTTCTTGAAATAAGCGTGCTATGCTCAGATTCACATGTCACCCAGACGGGTACCACAGACTAAACCTGCCACTGCGTGGCACCACAGAGGATATTAGGACGAGAGAGATGCGTGATTTTCATGAAATAAGCGTGCTATGCTCACATTCACTTGTCACTCAGAAGGGTACCACAGACTAAATCTGCCGCTGCGTCGCCCCACAGACGATATTATGACGAGAGAGTGGAGTGATTTTCTTGAAATTAGTGTGCTATGCTCAGATTCACTTGTCACTCAGAAGGGTACCACAGACTAAATATGCCGCTGCGTGGCCCCAGCGAGCATAAGAAGACGAGAGAGTCGAGTTATTTCATTGAAAGCAGCGTGCTATGCTCAGATTCACTTGTCACTCAGAAGGGTACCACAGACTAAATCTGCCGCTGCGTCGCCCCACAGAGGATATTATGACGAGAGAGTCGAGTGATTGTCTTGAAATAAGCGTGGTATGCTCAGATTCACTTGTCACTCAGAAGGGCACCACAGACTAAATCTGCCGCTGCGTGGCCCCAGCGAGCATAAGAAGAGGAGAGAGTCGAGTGATTTTCTTGAAATAAGCGTGCTATGCTCACATTCACTTGTCACTCAGAAGGCTAACACAGACTAAATCTCCCTCTGCGTGGCCCTAGCGAGCATAAGAAGACGAGAGAGTCGAGTGATTTTCTTGAAATAAGCGTGCTATGCTCAGATTCACGTCACCCAGACGGGTACCACAGACTAAACCTGCCACTGCGTGGCACCACAGAGGATATCAGGACGAGAGAGATGCGTGATTTTCATGAAATAAGCGTGCTATGCTCAGATTCACTTGTCACTCAGAAGGGTACCACAGAAAAAATCAGCCGCTGCGTGGCCCCAGCGAGCATAAGAACAGGAGAGAGTCGAGTGATTTTGTTGAAATAAGCGTGCTATGCTCAGATTCACTTGTCACTCAGAAGAGTACCACAGACTAAATCTGCGGCTGCGTGGCCCCAGCGAGCATAAGAAGAGGAGAAAGTCGAGTGATTTTCTTGAAATAAGCGTGCTATGCTCAGATTCACATGTCACTCAGACGGATAACACAGACTAAGTCTGCAGCTGCGTGGCCCCAGCGAGCACAGGATGAGGAGAGAGTCGAGTGATTTTCTTGAAATAAGCGGGCTATGCTCACATTCACTTGTCACTCAGAAGGGTACCACAGACTAAATCTGCCGCTGCGTCGCCCCAGCGAGCATAAGAAGACGAGAGAGTCGAGTGATTTCATTGAAATCAGCGTGCTATGCTCAGATTCACTTGTCACGCACAAGGGTACCACAGACTAAATCTCCTTCTGCATGGCCCCAGCGAGCATAAGAAGACGAGAGTCGAATGATTTCATTGAAAGCAGCGTGCTATACTTAGATTCACTTGTCACGCAGAAGGGTACCACAGACTAAATCTCCTTCTGCATGGCCCCAGCGAGCATAAGAAGACGAGAGAGTCGAATGATTTCATTGAAAGCAGCGTGCTATACTTAGATTCACTTGGCACTCAGAGGGGTACCACAGGCTAAACCTGCCGCTGCGTGGCCCCAGCGAGCATAAGAGGAGAGAGTCGAGTGATTTTCTTGAAATAAGCATGCTATGCTCACATTCACTTGTCACTCAGAAGGGTACCACAGACGATATTATGACGAGAGAGTCGAGTGATTTTCTTGAAATTAGTGTGCTATGCTCAGATTCACTTGTCACTCAGAAGGGTACCACAGACTAAGTATGCCGCTGCGTGGCCCCAGCGAGCATAAGAAGACGAGAGTGGAGTGATTTTCTTGAAATAAGCGTGCTATGCGCAGATTCACTTGTCACTCAGAAGGGTACCACAGACAAAATCTGCCGCTGCGTCGCCCCACAGACGATATTATGACGAGAGAGTCGAGTGATTTTCTTGAAATTAATGTGCTATGCTCAGATTCACTTGTCACTCAGAAGGGTACCACAGAATAAATCTGCCGCTGCGTGGCCCCAGCGAGCATAAGAAGAGGAGAGAGTCGAGTGATTTTCTTGAAATAAGCATGCTATGTTCAGATTCACTTGTCACTCAGAAGGGTACCACAGACTAAATCTGCCGCTGCGTGGCCCCAGCAAGCAGAAGAGGAGAGAGTCGAGTGATTTTCTTGAAATAAGCGTGCTATGCTCACATTCACTTGTCACTCAGAAGGGTACCACAGACTAAATCTGCAGCTGCGTCGCCCCACAGAGGATATTATGACGAGAGAGTCGAGTGATTTTCTTGAAATTAGTGTGATATGCTCAGATTCACTTGTCACTCAGATGGGTACCAAAGACTAAATCTGCCGCTGCGTGGCCCCAGCGAGCATAAGAGGAGAGAGTCGAGTGATTTTCTTGAAATAAGCATGCTATGCTCACATTCACTTGTCACTCAGAAGGGTACCACAGACTAAATCTGCCGCTGCGTCGCCCCACAGACGATATTATGACGAGAGAGTCGATTGATTTTCTTGAAATTAGTGTGCTATGCTCAGATTCACTTGTCACTCAGAAGGGTACCACAGACTAAATATGCCGCTGCGTGGCCCCAGCGAGCATAAGAAGACGAGAGTCGAGTTATTTCATTGAAAGCAGCGTGCTATGCTCAGATTCACTTGTCACTCAGAAGGGTACCACAGACTAAATCTCCCTCTGCGTGGCCCCAGCGAGCATAAGAAGACGAGAGAGTCCAGTGATTTCATTGAAATCAGCGTGCTATACTCAGATACACTTGTCACTCAGACGGCTACCACAGACCAAACCTGCCGCTGCGAGGCCCCACAGTGGATATTAAGACGAAAGAGACGCGTGATTTCATTGAAATCAGCGTGCTATACTCAGATACACTTGTCACTAAGAAGGGTACCACAGAATAAATCTGCCGCTGCGTGGCCCCAGCGAGCATAAGAGGAGAGAGTGGAGTGATTTTCTTGAAATAAGCGTGCTATGCGCAGATTCACTTGTCACTCAGAAGGGTACCACAGACTAAATCTGCCGCTGCGTCGCCCCACAGACGATATTATGACGAGAGAGTCGAGTGATTTTCTTGAATTTAATGTGCTATGCTCAGATTCACTTGTCACTCAGAAGGGTACCACAGAATAAATCTGCCGCTGCGTGGCCCCAGCGAGCATAAGAAGAGGAGAGAGTCGAGTGATTTTCTTGAAATAAGCGTGCTATGCTCGGACTCACTTGTCACTCAGACGGGTACCACAAACTAAACCTGCTGCTGCGTCGCCGCACAGAGGATATTAAGACGAGAGAGTCGAGTGATTTTCTTGAAATAAGCGTGCTATGCTCACATTCACTTGTCACTCAGAAGGGTACCACAGACTAAATCTGCAGCTGCGTCGCCCCACAGAGGATATTATGACGAGAGAGTCGAGTGATTTTCTTGAAATTAGTGTGATATGCTCAGATTCACTTGTCACTCAGATGGGTACCAAAGACTAAATCTGCCGCTGCGTGGCCCCAGCGAGCATAAGAGGAGAGAGTCGAGTGATTTTCTTGAAATAAGCATGCTATGCTCACATTCACTTGTCACTCAGAAGGGTACCACAGACTAAATCTGCCGCTGCGTCGCCCCACAGACGATATTATGACGAGAGAGTCGATTGATTTTCTTGAAATTAGTGTGCTATGCTCAGATTCACTTGTCACTCAGAAGGGTACCACAGACTAAATATGCCGCTGCGTGGCCCCAGCGAGCATAAGAAGACGAGAGTCGAGTTATTTCATTGAAAGCAGCGTGCTATGCTCAGATTCACTTGTCACTCAGAAGGGTACCACAGACAATCTCCCTCTGCGTGGCCCCAGCGAGCATAAGAAGACGAGAGACTCCAGTGATTTCATTGAAATCAGCGTGCTATACTCAGATACACTTGTCACTCAGACGGCTACCACAGACCAAACCTGCCGCTGCGAGGCCCCACAGTGGATATTAAGACGAAAGAGACGCGTGATTTCATTGAAATCAGCGTGCTAAACTCAGATACACTTGTCACTAAGAAGGGTACCACAGAATAAATCTGCCGCTGCGTGGCCCCAGCGAGCATAAGAGGAGAGAGTGGAGTGATTTCCTTGAAATAAGCGTGCTATGCGCAGATTCACTTGTCACTCAGAAGGGTACCACAGACTAAATCTGCCGCTGCGTCGCCCCACAGACGATATTATGACGAGAGAGTCGAGTGATTTTCTTGAAATTAATGTGCTATGCTCAGATTCACTTGTCACTCAGAAGGGTACCACAGAATAAATCTGCCGCTGCGTGGCCCCAGCGAGCATAAGAAGAGGAGAGAGTCGAGTGATTTTCTTGAAATAAGCGTGCTATGCTCGGACTCACTTGTCACTCAGACGGGTACCACAAAATAAACCTGCTGCTGCGTCGCCCCACAGAGGATATTAAGATGAGAGAGTCGAGTGATTTTCTTGAAATTAGCGTGCAATGTCAGATTCACTTGTCACTCAGAAGGGTACCACAGACTAAATCTCCCTCTGCGTGGCCCCAGCTAGCATAAGAATAGGAGAGAGTCGAGTGATGTTCTTGAAATAAGCGTGCTATGCACAGATTCTCTTGTCACTCAGAAGGATAGCACACACTAAATCTGCTGTGGCGTGGCCCCAGCGAGCATAAGAAGACGAGAGAGTCCAGTGATTTCATTGAAATCAGCGTGCTATACTCAGATACACTTGTCACTCAGACGGCTACCACAGACTAAACCTGCCACTGCGTGGCCCCACAGTGGATATTAAGACGAGAGAAACGCGTGATTTCATTGAAATCAGCGTGCTATACTCAGATACACTTGTCACTCAGAAGGGTACCAAAGACTAAATCTCCCTCTGCGTGGCCCCAGCGATCATAAGACGAGAGATTCAAGTGATCTTCTTGAAATAAGCATGGTATGCTCAGATTCACTTGTCACTCAGAAGGGTACCACAGACTAAATCTGCCGCTGCGTCGCCCCACAGACGATATTATGACGAGAGAGTCGAGTGATTTTCTTGAAATTAGTGCGCTATGCTCAGATTCACTTGTCACTCAGAAGGGTACCACAGAACAAATCTGCCGCTGCGTGGCCCCAGCGAGCATAAGAAGAGGAGAGAGTCGAGTGATTTTCTTGAAATAAGCATGCCATGCTCAAATTCACTTGTCACTCAGAAGGGTACCACAGACTAAATCTGCCGCTGCGTCGCCCCACAGACGATATTATGACGAGAGAGTCGAGTGATTTTCTTGAAATTAATGTGCTATGCTCAGATTCACTTGTCACTCAGAAGGGTACCACAGAATAAATCTGCCGCTGCGTGGCCTCAGCGAGCATAAGAAGAGGAGAGAGTCGAGTGATTATCTTGAAATAAGCCTGCTATGCTCAGATTCATTTGTCACTCAGAAGGGTACCAAAGACTAAATCCGCCGCTGCGTGGCCCCAGCAAGCATAAGAAGACGAGAGAGTCGAATGATTTCATTGAAAGCAGCGTGCTATACTTAGATTCACTTGTCACTCAGAGGGGTACCACAGACTAAACCTGCCGCTGCGTGGCCCCAGCGAGCATAAGAAGAGGAGAGAGTCGAGTGATTTTCTTGAAATAAGCGTGCTATGCTCACATTCACTTGTCACTCAGAAGGGTACCACGGACTAAATCTGCCGCTGCGTCGCCCCACAGACGATATTATGACGAGAGAGTCGAGTTATTTTATTGAAAGCAGCGTGCTATGCTCAGATTCACTTGTCACTCAGAAGGGTACCACACACTAAATCTCCCTCTGCATGGCCCCAGCGAGCATAAGAAGACGAGAGAGTCGAATGATTTTATTGAAAGCAGCGTGCTATACTTAGATTCACTTGTCACTCAGAGGGGTGCCACAGACTAAATCTGCGGCTGCGTGGCCCCAGCGAGCATAAGAAGAGGAGAAAGTCGAGTGATTTTCTTGAAATAAGCGTGCTATGCTCAGATTCACATGTCACTCAGACGGATAAGACAGACTAAGTCTGCAGCTGCGTGGCCCCAGCGAGCATAAGATGAGGAGAGAGTCGAGTGATTTTCTTGAAATAAGCGGGCTATGCTCACATTCACTTGTCACTCAGAAGGGTACCACAGACTAAATCTGCCGCTGCGTCGCCCCAGCGAGCATAAGAAGACGAGAGAGTCGAGTGATTTCATTGAAATCAGCGTGCTATGCTCAGATTCACTTGTCACGCAGAAGGGTACCACAGACTAACTCTCCTTCTGCATGGCCCCAGCGAGCATAAGAAGACGAGAGTCGAATGATTTCATTGAAAGCAGCGTGCTATACTTAGATTCACTTGTCACGCAGAAGGGTACCACAGACTAAATCTCCTTCTGCATGGCCCCAGCGAGCATAAGAAGACGAGAGAGTCGAATGATTTCATTGAAAGCAGCGTGCTATACTTAGATTCACTTGTCACTCAGAGGGGTACCACAGGCTAAACCTGCCGCTGCGTGGCCCCAGCGAGCATATGAAGTGGAGAGAGTCGAGTGATTTTCTTGAAATAAGCGTGCTATGCTCACATTCACTTGTCACTCAGATGGGTACCAAAGACTAAATCTGCCGCTGCGTGGCCCCAGCGAGCATAAGAGGAGAGAGTCGAGTGATTTTCTTGAAATAAGCATGCTATGCTCACATTCACTTGTCACTCAGAAGGGTACCACAGACTAAATCTGCCGCTGCGTCGCCCCACAGACGATATTATGACGAGAGAGTCGAGTGATTTTCTTGAAATTAGTGTGCTATGCTCAGATTCACTTGTCACTCAGAAGGGTACCACAGACTAAATATGCCGCTGCGTGGCCCCAGCGAGCATAAGAAGACGAGAGAGTCGAGTTATTTCATTGAAAGCAGCGTGCTATGCTCAGATTCACTTGTCACTCAGAAGGGTACCACAGACTAAATCTCACTCTGCGTGGCCCCAGCGAGCATAAGAAGACGAGAGAGTCCAGTGATTTCATTGAAATCAGCGTGCTATACTCAGATACACTTGTCACTCAGACGGCTACCACAGACCAAACCTGCCGCTGCGAGGCCCCACAGTGGATATTAAGACGAAAGAGACGCGTGATTTCATTGAAATCAGCGTGCTATACTCAGATACACTTGTCACTAAGAAGGGTACCACAGAATATATCTGCCGCTGCGTGGCCCCAGCGAGCATAAGAAGAGGAGATAGTGGAGTGATTTTCTTGAAATAAGCGTGCTATGCGCAGATTCACTTGTCACTCAGAAGGGTACCACAGACAAAATCTGCCGCTGCGTCGCCCCACAGACGATATTATGACGAGAGAGTCGAGTGATTTTCTTGAAATTAATGTGCTATGCTCAGATTCACTTGTCACTCAGAAGGGTACCACAGAATAAATCTGCCGCTGCGTGGCCCCAGCGAGCATAAGAAGAGGAGAGAGTCGAGTGATTTTCTTGAAATAAGCATGCTATGCTCAGATTCACTTGTCACTCAGAAGGGTACCACAGACTAAATCTGCCGCTGCGTGGCCCCAGCAAGCATAAGAGGAGAGAGTCGAGTGATTTTCTTGAAATAAGCGTGCTATGCTCACATTCACTTGTCACTCAGAAGGGTACCACAGACTAAATCTGCCGCTGCGTCGCCCCAGCGAGCATAAGAAGACGAGAGAGTCGAGTTATTTCATTGAAAGCAGCGTGCTATGCTCAGATTCACTTGTCACTCAGAAGGGTACCACAGACTAAATCTGCCGCTGCGTCGCCCCACAGAGGATATTATGACGAGAGAGTCGAGTGATTGTCTTGAAATAAGCATGGTATGCTCAGATTCACTTGTCACTCAGAAGGGCACCACAGACTAAATCTGCCGCTGCGTGGCCCCAGCGAGCATAAGAAGAGGAGAGAGTCGAGTGATTTTCTTGAAATAAGCGTGCTATGCTCACATTCACTTGTCACTCAGAAGGCTAACACAGACTAAATCTCCCTCTGCGTGGCCCTAGCGAGCATAAGAAGACGAGAGAGTCGAGTGATTTTCTTGAAATAAGCGTGCTATGCTCAGATTCACATGTCACCCAGACGGGTACCACAGACTAAACCTGCCACTGCGTGGCACCACAGAGGATATTAGGACGAGAGAGATGCGTGATTTTTATGAAATAAGCGTGCTATGCTCACATTCACTTGTCACTCAGAAGGGTACCACAGACTAAATCTGCCGCTGCGTCGCCCCACAGACGATATTATGACGAGAGAGTGGAGTGATTTTCTTGAAATTAGTGTGCTATGCTCAGATTCACTTGTCACTCAGAAGGGTACCACAGACTAAATATGCCGCTGCGTGGCCCCAGCGAGCATAAGAAGACGAGAGAGTCGAGTTATTTCATTGAAAGCAGCGTGCTATGCTCAGATTCACTTGTCACTCAGAAGGGTACCACAGACTAAATCTGCCGCTGCGTCGCCCCACAGAGGATATTATGACGAGAGAGTCGAGTGATTGTCTTGAAATAAGCGTGGTATGCTCAGATTCACTTGTCACTCAGAAGGGCACCACAGACTAAATCTGCCGCTGCGTGGCCCCAGCGAGCATAAGAAGAGGAGAGAGTCGAGTGATTTTCTTGAAATAAGCGTGCTATGCTCACATTCACTTGTCACTCAGAAGGCTAACACAGACTAAATCTCCCTCTGCGTGGCCCTAGCGAGCATAAGAAGACGAGAGAGTCGAGTGATTTTCTTGAAATAAGCGTGCTATGCTCAGATTCACGTCACCCAGACGGGTACCACAGACTAAACCTGCCACTGCGTGGCACCACAGAGGATATTAAGACGAGAGAGATGCGTGATTTTCATGAAATAAGCGTGCTATGCTCAGATTCACTTGTCACTCAGAAGGGTACCACAGAAAAAATCAGCCGCTGCGTGGCCCCAGCGAGCATAAGAACAGAAGAGAGTCGAGTGATTTTGTTGAAATAAGCGTGCTATGCTCAGATTCACTTGTCACTCAGAAGAGTACCACAGACTAAATCTGCGGCTGCGTGGCCCCAGCGAGCATAAGAAGAGGAGAAAGTCGAGTGATTTTCTTGAAATAAGCGTGCTATGCTCAGATTCACATGTCACTCAGACGGATAACACAGACTAAATCTCCCTCTGCGTGGCCCTAGCGAGCATATGAAGACGAGAGAGTCGAGTGATTTTCTTGAAATAAGCCTGCTATGCTCAGATTCACGTCACCCAGACGGGTACCACAGACTAAACCTGCCACTGCGTGGCACCACAGAGGATATTAGGACGAGAGAGATGCGTGATTTTCATGAAATAAGCGTGCTATGCTCAGATTCACTTGTCACTCAGAAGGGTACCACAGAAAAAATCAGCCGCTGCGTGGCCCCAGCGAGCATAAGAAGAGGAGAGAGTCGAGTGATTTTCTTGAAATAAGCATGCCATGCTCAGATTCACTTGTCACTCAGAAGGGTACCACAGACTAAATCTGCCGCTGCGTCGCCCCACAGACGATATTATGACGAGAGAGTCGAGTGATTTTCTTGAAATTAATGTGCTATGCTCAGATTCACTTGTCACTCAGAAGGGTACCACAGAATAAATCTGCCGCTGCGTGGCCCCAGCGAGCATAAGAAGAGGAGAGAGTCGAGTGATTATCTTGAAATAAGCCTGCTATGCTCAGATTCACTTGTCACTCAGAAGGGTACCAAAGACTAAATCCGCCGCTGCGTGGCCCCAGCAAGCATAAGAAGACGAGAGAGTCGAGTGTTTTTCTTGAAATAAGCGTGCTATGCTCAGATTCACATGTCACTAAGAAGGGTACCACACACTAAATCTCCCTCTGCATGGCCCCAGCGAGCATAAGAAGACGAGAGAGTCGAATGATTTCATTGAAAGCAGCGTGCTATACTTAGATTCACTTGTCACTCAGAGGGGTACCACAGACTAAACCTGCCGCTGCGTGGCCCCAGCGAGCATAAGAAGAGGAGAGAGTCGAGTGATTTTCTTGAAATAAGCGTGCTATGCTCACATTCACTTGTCACTCAGAAGGGTACCACGGACTAAATCTGCCGCTGCATCGCCCCACAGACGATATTATGACGAGAGAGTCGAGTGATTTTCTTGAAATTAGTGTGCTATGCTCAGATTCACTTGTCACTCAGAAGGGTACCGCAGACTAAATATGCCGCTGCGTGGCCCCAGCGAGCATAAGAAGACGAGAGAGTCGAGTTATTTTATTGAAAGCAGCGTGCTATGCTCAGATTCACTTGTCACTCAGAAGGGTACCACACACTAAATCTCCCTCTGCATGGCCCCAGCGAGCATAAGAAGACGAGAGAGTCGAATGATTTCATTGAAAGCAGCGTGCTATACTTAGATTCACTTGTCACTCAGAGGGGTACCACAGACTAAACCTGCCGCTGCGTGGCCCCAGCGAGCATAAGAAGAGGAGAGAGTCGAGTGATTTTCTTGAAATGAGCGTGCTATGCTCACATTCACTTGTCACTCAGAAGGGTACCACAGACTAAATCTGCCGCTGCGTCGCCCCACAGACGATATTATGACGAGAGAGTGGAGTGATTTTCTTGAAATTAGTGTGCTATGCTCAGATTCACTTGTCACTCAGAAGGGTACCACAGACTAAATATGCCGCTGCGTGGCCCCAGCGAGCATAAGAAGACGAGAGAGTCGAGTTATTTCATTGAAAGCAGCGTGCTATGCTCAGATTCACTTGTCACTCAGAAGGGTACCACAGACTAAATCTGCCGCTGCGTCGCCCCACAGAGGATATTATGACGAGAGAGTCGAGTGATTGTCTTGAAATAAGCGTGGTATGCTCAGATTCACTTGTCACTCCGAAGGGCACCACAGACTAAATCTGCCGCTGCGTGGCCCCAGCGAGCATAAGAAGAGGAGAGAGTCGAGTGATTTTCTTGAAATAAGCGTGCTATGCTCACATTCACTTGTCACTCAGAAGGCTAACACAGACTAAATCTCCCTCTGCGTGGCCCTAGCGAGCATAAGAAGACGAGAGAGTCGAGTGATTTTCTTGAAATAAGCGTGCTATGCTCAGATTCACATGTCACCCAGACGGGTACCACAGACTAAACCTGCCACTGCGTGGCACCACAGAGGATATTAGGACGAGAGAGATGCGTGATTTTCATGAAATAAGCGTGCTATGCTCACATTCACTTGTCACTCAGAAGGGTACCACAGACTAAATCTGCCGCTGCGTCGCCCCACAGAGGATATTATGACGAGAGAGTCGAGTGATTGTCTTGAAATAAGCATGGTATGCTCAGATTCACTTGTCACTCCGAAGGGCACCACAGACTAAATCTGCCGCTGCGTGGCCCCAGCGAGCATAAGAAGAGGAGAGAGTCGAGTGATTTTCTTGAAATAAGCGTGCTATGCTCACATTCACTTGTCACTCAGAAGGCTAACACAGACTAAATCTCCCTCTGCGTGGCCCTAGCGAGCATAAGAAGACGAGAGAGTCGAGTGATTTTCTTGAAATAAGCGTGCTATGCTCAGATTCACATGTCACCCAGACGGGTACCACAGACTAAACCTGCCACTGCGTGGCACCACAGAGGATATTAGGACGAGAGAGATGCGTGATTTTCATGAAATAAGCGTGCTATGCTCACATTCACTTGTCACTCAGAAGGGTACCACAGACTAAATCTGCCGCTGCGTCGCCCCACAGACGATATTATGACGAGAGAGTGGAGTGATTTTCTTGAAATTAGTGTGCTATGCTCAGATTCACTTGTCACTCAGAAGGGTACCACAGACTAAATATGCCGCTGCGTGGCCCCAGCGAGCATAAGAAGACGAGAGAGTCGAGTTATTTCATTGAAAGCAGCGTGCTATGCTCAGATTCACTTGTCACTCAGAAGGGTACCACAGACTAAATCTGCCGCTGCGTCGCCCCACAGAGGATATTATGACGAGAGAGTCGAGTGATTGTCTTGAAATAAGCGTGGTATGCTCAGATTCACTTGTCACTCAGAAGGGCACCACAGACTAAATCTGCCGCTGCGTGGCCCCAGCGAGCATAAGAAGAGGAGAGAGTCGAGTGATTTTCTTGAAATAAGCGTGCTATGCTCACATTCACTTGTCACTCAGAAGGCTAACACAGACTAAATCTCCCTCTGCGTGGCCCTAGCGAGCATAAGAAGACGAGAGAGTCGAGTGATTTTCTTGAAATAAGCGTGCTATGCTCAGATTCACATGTCACCCAGACGGGTACCACAGACTAAACCTGCCACTGCGTGGCACCACAGAGGATATTAGGACGAGAGAGATGCGTGATTTTCATGAAATAAGCGTGCTATGCTCACATTCACTTGTCACTCAGAAGGGTACCACAGACTAAATCTGCCGCTGCGTCGCCCCACAGAGGATATTATGACGAGAGAGTCGAGTGATTGTCTTGAAATAAGCATGGTATGCTCAGATTCACTTGTCACTCAGAAGGGCACCACAGACTAAATCTGCCGCTGCGTGGCCCCAGCGAGCATAAGAAGAGGAGAGAGTCGAGTGATTTTCTTGAAATAAGCGTGCTATGCTCACATTCACTTGTCACTCAGAAGGCTAACACAGACTAAATCTCCCTCTGCGTGGCCCTAGCGAGCATAAGAAGACGAGAGAGTCGAGTGATTTTCTTGAAATAAGCGTGCTATGCTCAGATTCACATGTCACCCAGACGGGTACCACAGACTAAACCTGCCACTGCGTGGCACCACAGAGGATATTAGGACGAGAGAGATGCGTGATTTTCATGAAATAAGCGTGCTATGCTCACATTCACTTGTCACTCAGAAGGGTACCACAGACTAAATCTGCCGCTGCGTCGCCCCACAGACGATATTATGACGAGAGAGTGGAGTGATTTTCTTGAAATTAGTGTGCTATGCTCAGATTCACTTGTCACTCAGAAGGGTACCACAGACTAAATATGCCGCTGCGTGGCCCCAGCGAGCATAAGAAGACGAGAGAGTCGAGTTATTTCATTGAAAGCAGCGTGCTATGCTCAGATTCACTTGTCACTCAGAAGGGTACCACAGACTAAATCTGCCGCTGCGTCGCCCCACAGAGGATATTATGACGAGAGAGTCGAGTGATTGTCTTGAAATAAGCGTGGTATGCTCAGATTCACTTGTCACTCAGAAGGGCACCACAGACTAAATCTGCCGCTGCGTGGCCCCAGCGAGCATAAGAAGAGGAGAGAGTCGAGTGATTTTCTTGAAATAAGCGTGCTATGCTCACATTCACTTGTCACTCAGAAGGCTAACACAGACTAAATCTCCCTCTGCGTGGCCCTAGCGAGCATAAGAAGACGAGAGAGTCGAGTGATTTTCTTGAAATAAGCGTGCTATGCTCAGATTCACGTCACCCAGACGGGTACCACAGACTAAACCTGCCACTGCGTGGCACCACAGAGGATATTAGGACGAGAGAGATGCGTGATTTTCATGAAATAAGCGTGCTATGCTCAGATTCACTTGTCACTCAGAAGGGTACCACAGAAAAAATCAGCCGCTGCGTGGCCCCAGCGAGCATAAGAACAGGAGAGAGTCGAGTGATTTTGTTGAAATAAGCGTGCTATGCTCAGATTCACTTGTCACTCAGAAGAGTACCACAGACTAAATCTGCGGCTGCGTGGCCCCAGCGAGCATAAGAAGAGGAGAGAGTCGAGTGATTTTCTTGAAATAAGCGTGCTATGCTCAGATTCACATGTCACTCAGACGGATAACACAGACTAAGTCTGCAGCTGCGTGGCCCCAGCGAGCATAAGATGAGGAGAGAGTCGAGTGATTTTCTTGAAATAAGCGGGCTATGCTCACATTCACTTGTCACTCAGAAGGGTACCACAGACTAAATCTGCCGCTGCGTCGCCCCAGCGAGCATAAGAAGACGAGAGAGTCGAGTGATTTCATTGAAATCAGCGTGCTATGCTCAGATTCACTTGTCACGCACAAGGGTACCACAGACTAAATCTCCTTCTGCATGGCCCCAGCGAGCATAAGAAGACGAGAGTCGAATGATTTCATTGAAAGCAGCGTGCTATACTTAGATTCACTTGTCACGCAGAAGGGTACCACAGACTAAATCTCCTTCTGCATGGCCCCAGCGAGCATAAGAAGACGAGAGAGTCGAATGATTTCATTGAAAGCAGCGTGCTATACTTAGATTCACTTGGCACTCAGAGGGGTACCACAGGCTAAACCTGCCGCTGCGTGGCCCCAGCGAGCATAAGAAGTGGAGAGAGTCGAGTGATTTTCTTGAAATAAGCGTGCTATGCTCACATTCACTTGTCACTCAGATGGGTACCAAAGACTAAATCTGCCGCTGCTTGGCCCCAGCGAGCATAAGAGGAGAGAGTCGAGTGATTTTCTTGAAATAAGCATGCTATGCTCACATTCACTTGTCACTCAGAAGGGTACCACAGACGATATTATGACGAGAGAGTCGAGTGATTTTCTTGAAATTAGTGTGCTATGCTCAGATTCACTTGTCACTCAGAAGGGTACCACAGACTAAATATGCCGCTGCGTGGCCCCAGCGAGCATAAGAAGACGAGAGTGGAGTGATTTTCTTGAAATAAGTGTGCTATGCGCAGATTCACTTGTCACTCAGAAGGGTACCACAGACAAAATCTGCCGCTGCGTCGCCCCACAGACGATATTATGACGAGAGTCGAGTGATTTTCTTGAAATTAATGTGCTATGCTCAGATTCACTTGTCACTCAGAAGGGTACCACAGAATAAATCTGCCGCTGCGTGGCCCCAGCGAGCATAAGAAGAGGAGAGAGTCGAGTGATTTTCTTGAAATAAGCATGCTATGTTCAGATTCACTTGTCACTCAGAAGGGTACCACAGACTAAATCTGCCGCTGCGTGGCCCCAGCAAGCAGAAGAGGAGAGAGTCGAGTGATTTTCTTGAAATAAGCGTGCTATGCTCACATTCACTTGTCACTCAGAAGGGTACCACAGACTAAATCTGCAGCTGCGTCGCCCCACAGAGGATATTATGACGAGAGAGTCGAGTGATTTTCTTGAAATTAGTGTGATATGCTCAGATTCACTTGTCACTCAGATGGGTACCAAAGACTAAATCTGCCGCTGCGTGGCCCCAGCGAGCATAAGAGGAGAGAGTCGAGTGATTTTCTTGAAATAAGCATGCTATGCTCACATTCACTTGTCACTCAGAAGGGTACCACAGACTAAATCTGCCGCTGCGTCGCCCCACAGACGATATTATGACGAGAGAGTCGATTGATTTTCTTGAAATTAGTGTGCTATGCTCAGATTCACTTGTAACTCAGAAGGGTACCACAGACTAAATATGCCGCTGCGTGGCCCCAGCGAGCATAAGAAGACGAGAGTCGAGTTATTTCATTGAAAGCAGCGTGCTATGCTCAGATTCACTTGTCACTCAGAAGGGTACCACAGACTAAATCTCCCTCTGCGTGGCCCCAGCGAGCATAAGAAGACGAGAGAGTCCAGTGATTTCATTGAAATCAGCGTGCTATACTCAGATACACTTGTCACTCAGACGGCTACCACAGACCAAACCTGCCGCTGCGAGGCCCCACAGTGGATATTAAGACGAAAGAGACGCGTGATTTCATTGAAATCAGCGTGCTATACTCAGATACACTTGTCACTAAGAAGGGTACCACAGAATAAATCTGCCGCTGCGTGGCCCCAGCGAGCATAAGAGGAGAGAGTGGAGTGATTTTCTTGAAATAAGCGTGCTATGCGCAGATTCACTTGTCACTCAGAAGGGTAGCACAGACTAAATCTGCCGCTGCGTCGCCCCACAGACGATATTATGACGAGAGAGTCGAGTGATTTTCTTGAATTTAATGTGCTATGCTCAGATTCACTTGTCACTCAGAAGGGTACCACAGAATAAATCTGCCGCTGCGTGGCCCCAGCGAGCATAAGAAGAGGAGAGAGTCGAGTGATTTTCTTGAAATAAGCGTGCTATGCTCGGACTCACTTGTCACTCAGACGGGTACCACAAACTAAACCTGCTGCTGCGTCGCCGCACAGAGGATATTAAGACGAGAGAGTCGAGTGATTTTCTTGAAATAAGCGTGCTATGCTCACATTCACTTGTCACTCAGAAGGGTACCACAGACTAAATCTGCAGCTGCGTCGCCCCACAGAGGATATTATGACGAGAGAGTCGAGTGATTTTCTTGAAATTAGTGTGATATGCTCAGATTCACTTGTCACTCAGATGGGTACCAAAGACTAAATCTGCCGCTGCGTGGCCCCAGCGAGCATAAGAGGAGAGAGTCGAGTGATTTTCTTGAAATAAGCATGCTATGCTCACATTCACTTGTCACTCAGAAGGGTACCACAGACTAAATCTGCCGCTGCGTCGCCCCACAGACGATATTATGACGAGAGAGTCGATTGATTTTCTTGAAATTAGTGTGCTATGCTCAGATTCACTTGTCACTCAGAAGGGTACCACAGACTAAATATGCCGCTGCGTGGCCCCAGCGAGCATAAGAAGACGAGAGTCGAGTTATTTCATTGAAAGCAGCGTGCTATGCTCAGATTCACTTGTCACTCAGAAGGGTACCACAGACTAAATCTCCCTCTGCGTGGCCCCAGCGAGCATAAGAAGACGAGAGAGTCCAGTGATTTCATTGAAATCAGCGTGCTATACTCAGATACACTTGTCACTCAGACGGCTACCACAGACCAAACCTGCCGCTGCGAGGCCCCACAGTGGATATTAAGACGAAAGAGACGCGTGATTTCATTGACATCAGCGTGCTAAACTCAGATACACTTCTCACTAAGAAGGGTACCACAGAATAAATCTGCCGCTGCGTGGCCCCAGCGAGCATAAGAGGAGAGAGTGGAGTGATTTCCTTGAAATAAGCGTGCTATGCGCAGATTCACTTGTCACTCAGAAGGGTACCACAGACTAAATCTGCCGCTGCGTCGCCCCACAGACGATATTATGACGAGAGAGTCGAGTGATTTTCTTGAAATTAATGTGCTATGCTCAGATTCACTTGTCACTCAGAAGGGTACCACAGAATAAATCTGCCGCTGCGTGGCCCCAGCGAGCATAAGAAGAGGAGAGAGTCGAGTGATTTTCTTGAAATAAGCGTGCTATGCTCGGACTCACTTGTCACTCAGACGGGTACCACAAAATAAACCTGCTGCTGCGTCGCCCCACAGAGGATATTAAGATGAGAGAGTCGAGTGATTTTCTTGAAATTAGCGTGCAATGTCAGATTCACTTGTCACTCAGAAGGGTACCACAGACTAAATCTCCCTCTGCGTGGCCCCAGCTAGCATAAGAATAGGAGAGAGTCGAGTGATGTTCTTGAAATAAGCGTGCTATGCACAGATTCTCTTGTCACTCAGAAGGATAGCACACACTAAATCTGCTGTGGCGTGGCCCCAGCGAGCATAAGAAGACGAGAGAGTGCAGTGATTTCATTGAAATCAGCGTGCTATACTCAGATACACTTGTCACTCAGACGGCTACCACAGACTAAACCTGCCACTGCGTGGCCCCACAGTGGATATTAAGACGAGAGAAACGCGTGATTTCATTGAAATCAGCGTGCTATACTCAGATACACTTGTCACTCAGAAGGGTACCAAAGACTAAATCTCCCTCTGCGTGGCCCCAGCGATCATAAGACGAGAGATTCAAGTGATCTTCTTGAAATAAGCATGGTATGCTCAGATTCACTTGTCACTCAGAAGGGTACCACAGACTAAATCTGCCGCTGCGTCGCCCCACAGACGATATTATGACGAGAGAGTCGAGTGATTTTCTTGAAATTAGTGCGCTATGCTCAGATTCACTTGTCACTCAGAAGGGTACCACAGAATAAATCTGCCGCTGCGTGGCCCCAGCGAGCATAAGAAGAGAAGAGAGTCGAGTGATTTTCTTGAAATAAGCATGCCATGCTCAAATTCACTTGTCACTCAGAAGGGTACCACAGACTAAATCTGCCGCTGCGTCGCCCCACAGACGATATTATGACGAGAGAGTCGAGTGATTTTCTTGAAATTAATGTGCTATGCTCAGATTCACTTGTCACTCAGAAGGGTACCACAGAATAAATCTGCCGCTGCGTGGCCTCAGCGAGCATAAGAAGAGGAGAGAGTCGAGTGATTATCTTGAAATAAGCCTGCTATGCTCAGATTCACTTGTCACTCAGAAGGGTACCAAAGACTAAATCCGCCGCTGCGTGGCCCCAGCAAGCATAAGAAGACGAGAGAGTCGAATGATTTCATTGAAAGCAGCGTGCTATACTTAGATTCACTTGTCACTCAGAGGGGTACCACAGACTAAACCTGCCGCTGCGTGGCCCCAGCGAGCATAAGAAGAGGAGAGAGTCGAGTGATTTTCTTGAAATAAGCGTGCTATGCTCACATTCACTTGTCACTCAGAAGGGTACCACGGACTAAATCTGCCGCTGCGTCGCCCCACAGACGATATTATGACGAGAGAGTCGAGTGATTTTCTTGAAATTAGTGTGCTATGCTCAGATTCACTTGTCACTCAGAAGGGTACCACAGACTAAATATGCTGCTGCGTGGCCCCAGCGAGCATAAGAAGACGAGAGAGTCGAGTTATTTTATTGAAAGCAGCGTGCTATGCTCAGATTCACTTGTCACTCAGAAGGGTACCACACACTAAATCTCCCTCTGCATGGCCCCAGCGAGCATAAGAAGACGAGAGAGTCGAATGATTTAATTGAAAGCAGCGTGCTATACTTAGATTCACTTGTCACTCAGAGGGGTGCCACAGACTAAATCTGCGGCTGCGTGGCCCCAGCGAGCATAAGAAGAGGAGAAAGTCGAGTGATTTTCTTGAAATAAGCGTGCTATGCTCAGATTCACATGTCACTCAGACGGATAAGACAGACTAAGTCTGCAGCTGCGTGGCCCCAGCGAGCATAAGATGAGGAGAGAGTCGAGTGATTTTCTTGAAATAAGCGGGCTATGCTCACATTCACTTGTCACTCAGAAGGGTACCACAGACTAAATCTGCCGCTGCGTCGCCCCAGCGAGCATAAGAAGACGAGAGAGTCGAGTGATTTCATTGAAATCAGCGTGCTATGCTCAGATTCACTTGTCACGCAGAAGGGTACCACAGACTAACTCTCCTTCTGCATGGCCCCAGCGAGCATAAGAAGACGAGAGTCGAATGATTTCATTGAAAGCAGCGTGCTATACTTAGATTCGCTTGTCACGCAGAAGGGTACCACAGACTAAATCTCCTTCTGCATGGCCCCAGCGAGCATAAGAAGACGAGAGAGTCGAATGATTTCATTGAAAGCAGCGTGCTATACTTAGATTCACTTGTCACTCAGAGGGGTACCACAGGCTAAACCTGCCGCTGCGTGGCCCCAGCGAGCATATGAAGTAGAGAGAGTCGAGTGATTTTCTTGAAATAAGCGTGCTATGCTCACATTCACTTGTCACTCAGATGGGTACCAAAGACTAAATCTGCCGCTGCGTGGCCCCAGCGAGCATAAGAGGAGAGAGTCGAGTGATTTTCTTGAAATAAGCATGCTATGCTCACATTCACTTGTCACTCAGAAGGGTACCACAGACTAAATCTGCCGCTGCGTCGCCCCACAGACGATATTATGACGAGAGAGTCGAGTGATTTTCTTGAAATTAGTGTGCTATGCTCAGATTCACTTGTCACTCAGAAGGGTACCACAGACTAAATATGCCGTTGCGTGGCCCCAGCGAGCATAAGAAGACGAGAGAGTCGAGTTATTTCATTGAAAGCAGCGTGCTATGCTCAGATTCACTTGTCACTCAGAAGGGTACCACAGACTAAATCTCACTCTGCGTGGCCCCAGCGAGCATAAGAAGACGAGAGAGTCCAGTGATTTCATTGAAATCAGCGTGCTATACTCAGATACACTTGTCACTCAGACGGCTACCACAGACCAAACCTGCCGCTGCGAGGCCCCACAGTGGATATTAAGAAGAAAGAGACGCGTGATTTCATTGAAATCAGCGTGCTATACTCAGATACACTTGTCACTAACAAGGGTACCACAGAATAAATCTGCCGCTGCGTGGCCCCAGCGAGCATAAGAAGAGGAGAGAGTGGAGTGATTTTCTTGAAATAAGCGTGCTATGCGCAGATTTACTTGTCACTCAGAAGGGTACCACAGACAAAATCTGCCGCTGCGTCGCCCCACAGATGATATTATGACGAGAGAGTCGAGTGATTTTCTTGAAATTAATGTGCTATGCTCAGATTCACTTGTCACTCAGAAGGGTACCACAGAATAAATCTGCCGCTGCGTGGCCCCAGCGAGCATAAGAAGAGGAGAGAGTCGAGTGATTTTCTTGAAATAAGCATGCTATGCTCAGATTCACTTGTCACTCAGAAGCGTACCACAGACTAAATCTGCCGCTGCGTGGCCCCAGCAAGCATAAGAGGAGAGAGTCGAGTGATTTTCTTGAAATAAGCGTGCTATACTCACATTCACTTGTCACTCAGAAGGGTACCACATACTAAATCTGCCGCTGCGTCGCCCCACAGAGGATATTATGACGAGAGAGTCGAGTGATTTTCTTGAAATTAGTGTGCTATGCTCAGATTCGCTTGTCACTCAGAAGGGTACCAAAGACTAAATCCGCCGCTGCGTGGCCCCAGCAAGCATAAGAAGACGAGAGAGTCGAGTGATCTTCTTGAAATAAGCATGCTATGCTCAGATTCACTTGTCACTCAGAAGGGTACCACAGACTAAATCTGCCGCTGCGTGGCCCCAGCGAGCATAAGAAGAGGAGAGAGTCGAGTGATTTTCTTGAAATAAGCGTGCTATGCTCACATTCACTTGTCACTCAGAAGGGTACCACAGACTAAATCTGCCGCTGCGTCGCCCCACAGACGATATTATGACGAGAGAGTCGAGTGATTTTCTTGAAATTAGTGTGCTATGCTCAGATTCACTTGTCACTCAGAAGGGTACCACAGACTAAATATGCCGCTGCGTGGCACCAGCGAGCATAAGAAGACGAGAGAGTCGAGTGATTTCATTGAAATCAGCGTGCTATGCTCAGATTCACTTGTCACTCAGAAGGGTACCACAGACTAAACCTGCCGCTGCGTGGTCCCAGCGAGCATAAGAAGACGAGAGAGTCGAGTGATTTTCTTGAAATAAGCGTGCTATGCTCTGATTCACTTGTCGCTCAGAGGGGTACCACAGACTAAATCTGCCGCTGCGTCGCCCCACAGACGATATTATGACGAGAGAGTCGAGTGATTTTCTTGAAATTAATGTGCTATGCTCAGATTCACTTGTCACTCAGAAGGGTACCACAGAATAAATCTGCCGCTGCGTGGCCTCAGCGAGCATAAGAAGAGGAGAGAGTCGAGTGATTATCTTGAAATAAGCCTGCTATGCTCAGATTCACTTGTCACTCAGAAGGGTACCAAAGACTAAATCCGCCGCTGCGTGGCCCCAGCAAGCATAAGAAGACGAGAGAGTCGAATGATTTCATTGAAAGCAGCGTGCTATACTTAGATTCACTTGTCACTCAGAGGGGTACCACAGACTAAACCTGCCGCTGCGTGGCCCCAGCGAGCATAAGAAGAGGAGAGAGTCGAGTGATTTTCTTGAAATAAGCGTGCTATGCTCACATTCACTTGTCACTCAGAAGGGTACCACGGACTAAATCTGCCGCTGCGTCGCCCCACAGACGATATTATGACGAGAGAGTCGAGTGATTTTCTTGAAATTAGTGTGCTATGCTCAGATTCACTTGTCACTCAGAAGGGTACCACAGACTAAATATGCTGCTGCGTGGCCCCAGCGAGCATAAGAAGACGAGAGAGTCGAGTTATTTTATTGAAAGCAGCGTGCTATGCTCAGATTCACTTGTCACTCAGAAGGGTACCACACACTAAATCTCCCTCTGCATGGCCCCAGCGAGCATAAGAAGACGAGAGAGTCGAATGATTTAATTGAAAGCAGCGTGCTATACTTAGATTCACTTGTCACTCAGAGGGGTGCCACAGACTAAATCTGCGGCTGCGTGGCCCCAGCGAGCATAAGAAGAGGAGAAAGTCGAGTGATTTTCTTGAAATAAGCGTGCTATGCTCAGATTCACATGTCACTCAGACGGATAAGACAGACTAAGTCTGCAGCTGCGTGGCCCCAGCGAGCATAAGATGAGGAGAGAGTCGAGTGATTTTCTTGAAATAAGCGGGCTATGCTCACATTCACTTGTCACTCAGAAGGGTACCACAGACTAAATCTGCCGCTGCGTCGCCCCAGCGAGCATAAGAAGACGAGAGAGTCGAGTGATTTCATTGAAATCAGCGTGCTATGCTCAGATTCACTTGTCACGCAGAAGGGTACCACAGACTAACTCTCCTTCTGCATGGCCCCAGCGAGCATAAGAAGACGAGAGTCGAATGATTTCATTGAAAGCAGCGTGCTATACTTAGATTCGCTTGTCACGCAGAAGGGTACCACAGACTAAATCTCCTTCTGCATGGCCCCAGCGAGCATAAGAAGACGAGAGAGTCGAATGATTTCATTGAAAGCAGCGTGCTATACTTAGATTCACTTGTCACTCAGAGGGGTACCACAGGCTAAACCTGCCGCTGCGTGGCCCCAGCGAGCATATGAAGTAGAGAGAGTCGAGTGATTTTCTTGAAATAAGCGTGCTATGCTCACATTCACTTGTCACTCAGATGGGTACCAAAGACTAAATCTGCCGCTGCGTGGCCCCAGCGAGCATAAGAGGAGAGAGTCGAGTGATTTTCTTGAAATAAGCATGCTATGCTCACATTCACTTGTCACTCAGAAGGGTACCACAGACTAAATCTGCCGCTGCGTCGCCCCACAGACGATATTATGACGAGAGAGTCGAGTGATTTTCTTGAAATTAGTGTGCTATGCTCAGATTCACTTGTCACTCAGAAGGGTACCACAGACTAAATATGCCGTTGCGTGGCCCCAGCGAGCATAAGAAGACGAGAGAGTCGAGTTATTTCATTGAAAGCAGCGTGCTATGCTCAGATTCACTTGTCACTCAGAAGGGTACCACAGACTAAATCTCACTCTGCGTGGCCCCAGCGAGCATAAGAAGACGAGAGAGTCCAGTGATTTCATTGAAATCAGCGTGCTATACTCAGATACACTTGTCACTCAGACGGCTACCACAGACCAAACCTGCCGCTGCGAGGCCCCACAGTGGATATTAAGAAGAAAGAGACGCGTGATTTCATTGAAATCAGCGTGCTATACTCAGATACACTTGTCACTAACAAGGGTACCACAGAATAAATCTGCCGCTGCGTGGCCCCAGCGAGCATAAGAAGAGGAGAGAGTGGAGTGATTTTCTTGAAATAAGCGTGCTATGCGCAGATTTACTTGTCACTCAGAAGGGTACCACAGACAAAATCTGCCGCTGCGTCGCCCCACAGATGATATTATGACGAGAGAGTCGAGTGATTTTCTTGAAATTAATGTGCTATGCTCAGATTCACTTGTCACTCAGAAGGGTACCACAGAATAAATCTGCCGCTGCGTGGCCCCAGCGAGCATAAGAAGAGGAGAGAGTCGAGTGATTTTCTTGAAATAAGCATGCTATGCTCAGATTCACTTGTCACTCAGAAGCGTACCACAGACTAAATCTGCCGCTGCGTGGCCCCAGCAAGCATAAGAGGAGAGAGTCGAGTGATTTTCTTGAAATAAGCGTGCTATACTCACATTCACTTGTCACTCAGAAGGGTACCACATACTAAATCTGCCGCTGCGTCGCCCCACAGAGGATATTATGACGAGAGAGTCGAGTGATTTTCTTGAAATTAGTGTGCTATGCTCAGATTCGCTTGTCACTCAGAAGGGTACCAAAGACTAAATCCGCCGCTGCGTGGCCCCAGCAAGCATAAGAAGACGAGAGAGTCGAGTGATCTTCTTGAAATAAGCATGCTATGCTCAGATTCACTTGTCACTCAGAAGGGTACCACAGACTAAATCTGCCGCTGCGTGGCCCCAGCGAGCATAAGAAGAGGAGAGAGTCGAGTGATTTTCTTGAAATAAGCGTGCTATGCTCACATTCACTTGTCACTCAGAAGGGTACCACAGACTAAATCTGCCGCTGCGTCGCCCCACAGACGATATTATGACGAGAGAGTCGAGTGATTTTCTTGAAATTAGTGTGCTATGCTCAGATTCACTTGTCACTCAGAAGGGTACCACAGACTAAATATGCCGCTGCGTGGCACCAGCGAGCATAAGAAGACGAGAGAGTCGAGTGATTTCATTGAAATCAGCGTGCTATGCTCAGATTCACTTGTCACTCAGAAGGGTACCACAGACTAAACCTGCCGCTGCGTGGTCCCAGCGAGCATAAGAAGACGAGAGAGTCGAGTGATTTTCTTGAAATAAGCGTGCTATGCTCTGATTCACTTGTCGCTCAGAGGGGTACCACAGACTAAATCTGCCGCTGCGTGGCCCCAGCGAGCATAAGAAGATGAGAGAGTCGAGTGATTTTCTTGAAATAAGCGTGCTATGCTCAGATTCACTTGTCACTCAGAAGGGTACCACAGACTAAATCTGCCGCTGCGTGGCCCCAGCGAGCATAAGAGGTGAGAGTCGAGTGATTTTCTTGAAATTAGTGTGATATGCTCAGATTCACTTGTCACTCAGAAGGGTACCACAGACTAAATCTGCCGCTGCGTCGCCCCACAGACGATATTATGACGAGAGTCGAGTGATTTTCTTGAAATAAGCGTGCTATGCTCAGATTCACTTGTCACTCAGAAGGGTACCACAGACTAAATCTGCCGCTGCGTGGCCCCAGCGAGCATAAGAGGAGAAAGTCGAGTGATTTTCTTGAAATAAGCATGCTATGCTCACATTCACTTGTCACTAAGAAGGGTACCACAGACTAAATCTCCCTCTGTGTGGCCCCAGCGAGCATAAGCAGACGAGAGAGTCAAGTGATTTTCTTGAAATAAGCGTGCTATGCTCAGATTCATATGTCACTCAGACGGGTACCACAGACTAAACTTGCCACTGCGTGGCACCACAGAGGATATTAAGACGAGAGAGATGCGTGATACTCATGAAATAAGCGTGCTATGCTCAGATTCACTTGTCACTCAGAAGGGTACCACAGACTAAATCTGCCGCTGCGTGGCCCCAGCGAGCATAAGAAGAGGAGAGAGTCGAGTGATTTTCTTGAAATAAGCGTGCTATGCTCAGATTCACTTGTCACTCAGAAGGGTACCACAGACTAAATCTGCCGCTGCGTGGCCCCAGCGAGCATAAGAAGAGGAGAGAGTCGAGTGATTTTCTTGAAATAAGCGTGCTATGCTCAGATTCACTTGTCACTCAGAAGGGTACCACAGACTAATTCTGCCGCTGCGTGGCCCCAGCGAGCATAAGAAGAGGAGAGAGTCGAGTGATTTTCTTGAAATAAGCGTGCTATGCTCAGATTCACTCGTCACTGAGAAGAGTACCACAGACTAAACCTGCCGCTGCATGGCCCCACAGTGGATATTAAGACGAGAGAGACGCGTGATTTCATTGAAATCAGCGTGCTATACTCAGATACACTTGTCATTCAGAAGGGTACCACAGACTAAATCTGCCGCTGCGTGGCCCCAGCCAGCATTAGAAGACGAGAGTCGAGTGATTTTCTTGAAATAAGCGTGCTATCCTCTGATTCACTTGTCACTCAGAAGGGCACCACAGACTAAATCTGCGGCTGCGTGGCCCCAGCGAGCATAAGAAGAGGAGAAACTCGAGTGATTTTCTTGAAATAAGCGTGCTATGCTCACATTCACTTGTCACTCAGAAGGGTACCACAGACTAAATCTCCCTCTGAGTGGCCCCAGCGAGCATAAGAAGACGAGAGAGTCCAGTGATTTTCTTGAAATAAGTGTGCTATGCTCAGATTCACTTGTCACTGAGAAGGGTACCAAAGACTAAATCTGCCGCTGCGTGGCCCCAGTGAGCATAAGAAGAGGAGAGAGTCGAGTGATTTTCTTGAAATAAGCGTGCTATGCTCAGATTCACTTGTCACTCAGAAGGGCACCAGAGACTAAATCTGCGGCTGCGTGGCCCCAGCGAGCATAAGAAGAGGAGAAAGACGAGTGATTTTCTTGAAATAGGCATGCTATGGTCACATTCACATGTCACTAAGAAGGGTACCACAGACTAAATCTCCCTCTGCGTGGCCCCAGCGAGCATAAGCAGACGAGAAAGTCAAGTGATTTTCTTGAAATAAGCGTGCTATGCTCAGATTCATATGTCACTCAGACGGGTACCACAGACGAAACCTGCCACTGCGTGGCACCACAGAGGATATTAAGACGAGAGAGATGCGTGATTTTCATGAAATAAGCGTGCTATGCTCAGATTCACTTGTCGCTCAGAAGGGTACCAGAGAATAAATATGCCGCTGCGTGGCCCCAGCGAGCATAAGAAGAGGAGAGAGTCGAGTGATTTTCTTGACATAAGCGTGCTATGCTAAGATTCACTTGTCACTCAGACTGGTCCACAGACTTGTAGCGCCCGGCGACGCTATAAAGCGCAGGCGCTGCGATCGGCGTTCCCGCGACAGAAGAAAATAAAGAACGACAGCGCGTGCTCCGAGCACACGCCCGGCACGCGCAGTCCGGAACTAGAAGCCTGCCACGCTGGTCGTCTCTGTCTGGTGCTCCGCTGCGACCCCGCAAAATCCTCAACAGTGGTGACCTGGCGAACCGTGGCTTCTATCTCAGCGGCGTTCCAGCATGGCGTACTGGCAGCACCCAAGTTTCGACCCGCCGCTCCCGGCGTTCCGGCCTGCAGGCGTCGGCGGGTGGTTCGCCCAACTGGAGGCTTCGATGTACCTGAACGGCATCACCATCCAGCCGTTCAAACACGAAGTCCTTTGTGACATCCTCCCGGCCGACCTCCTGCGTCGGCTCACCTACTCTGCTTTCGGCGGCCGGCCATACGATGAGCTGCGTGCGGCCGTCCTGGCGTACTTCGGCGCCTGCTACGTTCCGCCGCCGCTCTACGACGCAGCGGACCCGTTTTCGCCGCCGCCAGCCTCTGGCCCTGCACCGGCCTCGCTCGCGCCCACGCAGCCTTCATCAGAACCCGGCCCGCCTCAGCAGCCCCTCGCCGCATCGCCGCCACTCCCGTCCAGCGTCTCCAGCCCGGCTGTCTCTCTCGACGCCACACCAGGTGGGATCCGCACGAGCTTCGCCTCGCGTCCTTCTCCCACTACTATCGTACCCGCGTCTCTGGCCCTGCCTCTTTGCGCTTCAGTGGCGTTGTCGCCAGAGCCTCCTGCAGCCAAAGACGACTCTGCGGCAGCAGCCGTGCCGAGGCTTCCGGCATCTACATCTACCTCGTCACTACCGCCAACAGCTCTGCAGGCCTCTTCTGTGAAGTTGGAGCCGTCGCCCGCTGATGATAAAGAGCCCTCGACAACGACCAAGCCTGCTTGTCACACTCCCAGCCCCTCAGAAGGTCCGCAGAGCACTAATCGTCATCAGGAGCAGGGTGAGAAGGCCAACCCGGTGACAGCAGTAGCAGGCATGGCGGTTGCCACCAGCCCCACTTTGCCTGAAACCGTTCCTGACCCAGTGTCAGCGCTTTCTCTCAAGCCCGACCAGTCCACTGATGTGGGCCCTTCTTGCTCCCCACCGGTGTTTGCATCTTCAAAGCAGCTTGACACCGCTAGCTGGGCCTCCACCTCATGCCCATTCCCGGTGAGCCCATCTGTCCTTCCTATCGCGAGACGCGCCTGCAAGCCCCATCAGAGCCCTGTCGCTCACAATGCGCAACCCGCACCGCTTACCATGGCTCTCTGGGCATCTGCCAGCTTCGCAAGTGACTCTGCCTCCGCGACAGACAACACAGCCACCGAAGGTGGTGGCCTGCTTGCGGCATGGACGCGTTTGGGCGGGCCCCATCCCGCACTGCCTGTGGTCGGACCACCAGCGCATCCCGTTCCTTTCGATGCTCATGTGCCGGACTTCTGCCCTACTTCTCCAACTAGTGCTACCAGTATCGAGTCGGCCATGGCTTTTCCGCCAGATGGCAGCCGCCCGTTGCTCACTCCGCCTACGCCTGCCTTGCAGTTGCTTCGCCGCCTCGAGCACCATCTGCCACACCCTCTGGGGCAACGCACTGCAAACGCTCGCAAGCCTGGCCGCCGGTGTATCTTCAGGCTATCCTCGAGCGCACTGTCAGCCCTACCAGTTGCCGTCAATACTTGTTTCCGGCCATCCCGTCGACGTTTCCTGGGTGACTTTTCATGTCGGCTGCCGCTGTCATCACCATCCCCTTTCTGCATCCCTCGCCCGTTGCGCAGCAGCCAGGCTCGTCCACCTGAGCCCGTGCACTCCACCCGGCAGCTCTTCCCGGCCCCCGACATGAACTTACCGGACCTTGTAGCGACCCCGTGGGGACACTGTTACTCCAGCTGCCTGCTTGCCTGCCGTGGCTACTCCATCTCTGCCCCGTCGGCGCGTATATTTCGACGTTCCGTCTAGGCGGGGGGCCCTGTAGCGCCCGGCGACGCTATAAAGCGCAGGCGCTGCGATCGGCGTTCCCGCCACAGAAGAAAATAAAGAACGACAGCGCGTGCTCCGAGCACACGCCCGGCACGCGCAGTCCGGAACTAGAAGCCTGCCACGCTGGTCGTCTCTGTCTGGTGCTCCGCTGCGACCCCGCAAAATCCTCAACAGACTAAACCTGCTGCTGCGTCGCCCCACAGAGGATATTAAGACGAGAGAGTCATGTGATTTTCTTGAAATTAGCGTTCTATGCTCAGACTCACTTGTCACTCATACGGGTACCACAAACTAAACCTGCTGCTGCGTCGCCCCACAGAGGATATTAAGACGAGAGTGTCGAGTGATTTTCTCTAAATTAGCGTGCTAGGGTCAGATTCACTTGTCACTCAGACGGGTACCACAGACTAAACCTGCTGCTGCGTCGCCCCACAGAGGATATTAAGACGAGAGAGTCGAGTGATTTTCATAAAATAAGCGTGCTATGCTCAGATTCACTTGTCACTCAGAAGGGTACCACAGAATAACTCTGCCGCTGCGTGGCCCCAGCGAGCATAAGAAGAGGAGAGAGTCGAGTGATTTTCTTGAAATAAGCGTGCTATGCTCTGATTCACTTTTCACTCAGAGGGGTACCACAGACTAAATCTGCCGCTGCGTGGCCCCAGCGAGCATAAGAAGAGGAGAGAGTCGAGTGATTTTCTTGAAATAAGCGTGCTATGCTCATATTCACTTGTCACTCAAACGGGTACCACAGACTAAAATGGCCGCTGCGTGGCCTCAGCGTGGATAAGAAGACCAGAGAGTCGAGTGATTTTATTGAAATAAGCGTGCTATGCTCAGATTCACTTCTCACTCAGACGGGTACCACAGACTAAATCGGCCGCTGCGTGGCCCCGACGAGCATATGATGACGAGAGAGACGCGTGATTTTTTTGAAAAAGCGTGCTATGCCAAGATTCACTTGTCACTCAGAAGGGTACCAAGGACTAAATCTGCCGCTGCGTGGCCCCAGCGTGCATAAGAAGACGAGAGAGTCGAGTGATTTCATTGAAGTAAGCGTGCTATGCTGAGATTCACTTTTCACTCAGAGGGGTACCACAGACTAAATCTGCCGCTGCGTGGCCCCAGCGAGCATAAGAAGAGGAGAGAGTCGAGTGATTTTCTTGAAATAAGCGTGCTATGCTCAGATTCACTTGTCACTCAGAAGGGTACCACAGACTAAATCTGCCGCTGCGTGGCCCCAGCGAGCATAAGAAGACGAGAGAGTTGAGTGATTTTCTTGAAATAAGCGTGCTATGCTCAGATTCACTTGTCACTCTGAAGGGTACCAAGGACTAAATCTGCCGCTGCGCGGCCCCAGCGAGCATAACAAGACGAGAAAGTCGAGTGATTTCATTGAAATACGCGTGCTATGATGAGATTCACTACACACTGAGACGGGTACCACACTCAAAATCTGCCGCTGCGTGGCCCCAGCGAGTATAAGAAGGCGAGCGAGTTGAGTGATTTTCTTGAAATAAGCGTGCTCTGCTCATATTCACTTGTCACTCAGACGGGTACCACAGGCTAAATCGGCCGCTCTGTGGCTCCAGCGAGCATAAGAAGACGAGAGAGACGCGTGATTTTTTTAAACAAGCGTGCTATGCTCATATTCACTTGTCACTCAGAAGGGTACCAAAGACTAAATCGGCCGCTGCGTGGCCCCAGCGAGCATAAGATGACGAGAGATACCCGTGATTTTTTTAAATAAGCGTGCTATGCTCAGATTCACTTGTCACTCAGAAGGGTACCACAGACTAAATCTGCTGCTGCGTCGCCCCAGCGAGCATAAGAAGACGAGAGTGACGCGTGATTTTCTTGAAATAAGCGTGCTATGCTCAGATTCACTTGTCACTCAGACGGGTACCACAGGCTAAATCGGCCGCTGTGTGGCTCCCGCGAGCATAAGAAGACGAGAGAGACGCGTGATTGTCTTGAAATAAGCGTGCTATCCTTATATTCACTTGTCACTCAGAAGGGTACCAAAGACTGAATCGGCCGCTGCGTGGCCCCGACGAGCATACGATGACGAGAGAGTCGAGTGATTTTCTTGAAATAAGCGTTTTATGCTCAGATTCACTTCTCACTCAGAAGGTTTGGTTTGGTTTGGTTTATGGGCTTTAACTTCCCAAAGCGACTGAGGCTATGAGAGACGGCGTAGTGGACGGCTCCGGAAATTTCGACTACCTGGGGTTCTTTAGCTTGCACTGACATCGCACAGTACACCGGCCTCTAGAATTTCTCCTCCAAAGAAATTCTAGCCGCCGCGGCCGCGATGGAACCCGCGTCTATTTAGGTGAGCAGCCGAGCACCATAACCACAGAGCCACAGCGGCCACAGACTAAATCTCCCGCTGCGTAGCCGCAGCGAGCATAAGAAGACGAGAGAGTCGAGTGATTTTCTTGAAATAATCATGCTATGCTCAGATTCACTTGTCATTTAGAAGGGTACCAAAGACTAAATCTCCCTCTCCGTGGCCCCAGCGAGCTAAGGAGACGAGAGAGTCGAGTGAATGTCTTGAAATAAGCGTGCTATGCTCAGATTCACTTGTCACTCAGACAGGTACCGCAGACTAAACCTGCCGCTGCGTGGCGCACGCGAGCATAAGAAGACGAGTGAGTCGAGTGATTTTCTTTAATTAAGCGTGCTATGCCCAGATTCACTTGTCACTCAGAAGGGTACCAAGGACTAAATCTGCCGCTGCGTGGCCCCAGCGTGCATAAGAAGACGAGAGAGTCGAGTGATTTCATTGAAGCAAGCGTGCTATGCTGAGATTCACTTGTGACTCAGACGGGTACCACAGACAAAATCGCCCGCTGCGTGGCACCACAGGGGATATTAAGAGAGAGATATGCGTGATTTTCATGAAATAAGCGTGCTATGCTCAGATTCACTTGTCACTCAGAAGGGTACCACAGAATAAATCTGCCGCTGCGTGGCCCCAGCGAGCATAAGAAGACGAGAGAGTTGAGTGATATTCTTGAAATAAGCGTGCTATGCTCAGATTCACATGTCACTCAGACGGGTACCACAGACTAAACCTGCCACTGCGTCGCCCCACAGAGGATATTAAGACGAGAGAGACGCGTGATTTTCTTGAAATAAGCGTGCTATGCTCAGATTCACTTGTCACTCAGACGGGTACCACTGACTAAACCTGCCACTGCGTGGCCTCACAGAGGATATTAAGACGAGAGAGACGCGTGATTTTCTTGAAATAAGCGTGCTATGCGCAGGTTCACTTGTCACTCAGGAGGGTGCCAAGGACTAAATCTGCCGCTGCGTGGCCCCAGCGAGCATAAGAAGGCGAGAGAGTTGAGTGATTTTCTTGAAATACGCGTGCTATGCTCAGATTCATTTGTCACTCAGACGGGTACCACAGACTAAACCTGCTGCTGCGTCGCCCCACAGAGGATATTAAGACGAGAGAGTCGAGTGATTTTCTTGAAATAAGCATGCTATGCTCAGATTCACTTGTCATTTAGAAGGGTAGCAAAGACTAAATCTCCCTCTGAGTGGCCCCAGCGAGCTAAGAAGACGAGAGAGTCGAGTGATTTTCTTGAAATAAGCGTGCTATGCTCAGATTCACTTGTCACTCAGACAGGCACCACAGACTAAACCTGCCGCTGCGTGGCCCCAGCGAGCATAAGAAGACGAGAGAGTCGAGTGATTTTCTTGAAATAAGCGTGCTACGCTCAGATTCACATGTCACTCAGACGGGTACCACAGACTAAACCTACCACTGCGTGGCACCAGAGAGGATATTAAGACGAGAGAGACGCGTGATTTTAATGAAATAAGCGTGCTATGCTCAGATTCACTTGTCACTCAGAAGGGTACCACAGAATAAATCTGCCGCTGCGTGGCCCCAGCGAGCATAAGAAGACGAGAGAGTCGAGTGATTTTATTGAAATAAGCGTGCTATGCTCAGATTCGCTTGTCATTCAGAAGGGTACACACACTAAATCTGCCGCTGCGTGGCCCCAGCGAGCATAAGAAGACGAGAGAGTCGTGTGATTTTCTTGAAATAAGCGTGCTATGCTCAGATTCACTTGTCACTCAGAAGGGTACCAAGGACTGAATCGGCCGCTGCGTGGCTCCAGAGAGCATACGAAGACGAGAGAGTCGAGTGATTTTCTTGAAATAAGCTTGTTATGCTCAGATTCACTTCTCACTCAGAAGGTTTGGTTTGGTTTGGTTTATGGGGTTTAACTTCCCTAAGCGACTGAGGCTATGAGAGACGGCGTAGTGGAGGGCTCCGGAAATTTCGACTACCTGGGGTTCTTTAGCGTGCACTGACATCGCACAGTACACCGGCCTCTAGAATTTCTCCTCCAAAGAAATTCTAGCCGCCGCGGCCGCGATCGAACCCGCGTATTTTTAGGTCAGCACCGAGCACCATAACCACAGAGCCACCGCGGCCACAGACTAAATCTCCCGCTGCGTAGCCCCAGCTAGCATAAGAAGACGAGAGAGTCGAGTGATTTTCTTGAAATTAGCGTGCTATGCTCAGATTCACTTGTCACTCCGAGGGGTACCACTGACTAAACCTGCCACTGCGTGGCCCCACAGAGGATATTAAGACGAGAGAGTCATGTGATTTTCTTGAAATTAGCGTTCTATGCTCAGATTCACTTGTCACTCAGAAGGGTACCACAGAATAAATCTGCCGCTGCGTGGCCCCAGCGAGCATAACAAGAGGAGAGAGTCGAGTGATTTTCTTGAAATAAGCGTGCTATGCTCTGATTCACTTTTCACTCAGAAGGGTACCACAGACTATATCTCCCGCTGCGTGGCCCCAGCGAGCATAAGAAGAGGAGAGAGTCGAATGATTTTCTTGAAATAAGCGTGCTATGCTCAGATTCACTTGTCACTCAGAAGGGTACTACAGACTAAATCTGCCGCTGCGTGGCCCCAGTGAGCATAAGAAGAGGAGAGAGTCGAGTGATTTTCTTGAAATAAGCGTGCTATGCTCAGATTCACTTGTCACTCAGAAGGGCACCACAGACTAAATCTGCGGCTGCGTGGCCCCAGCGAGCATAAGAAGAGGAGAAAGTCGAGTGATTTTCTTGAAATAAGCATGCTATGCTCACATTCACTTGTCACTCAGAAGGGTACCACAGACTAAAACTCCCTCTGCGTGGCCCCAGCGAGCATAAGCAGACGAGAGAGTCAAGTGATTTTCTTGAAATAAGCGTGCTATGCTCAGATTCATATGTCACTCAGACGGGTACCACAGACTAAACCTGCTGCTGCGTCGCCCCACAGAGGATATTAAGACGAGAGAGTCGAGTGATTTTCATAAAATAAGTGTGCTATGCTCAGCATCATTTGTCACTCAGAAGGGTACCACAGAATAAATCTGCCGCTGCGTGGCCCCAGCGAGCATAAGAAGAGGAGAGAGTCGAGTTATTTTCTTGAACTAAGCGTGCTATGCTCTGATTCAGTTTTCACTCGGAAGGGTACCAAAGACTAAATCTGCCGCTGCGTAGCCCCAGCGAGCATAAGAAGAGGAGAGAGTCGAGTGATTTTCTTGAAATAAGCGTGCAATGCTCTGATTCACTTTTCACTCAGAAGGGTACCACAGACTAAATCTGAGGCTGCGTGACCCCAGCGAGCATAAGAAGAGTAGAAAGTCGAGTGATTTTTTTGAAATAAGCATGGTATGCTCACATTCACTTGTCACTCAGAAGGGTACCACAGACTAAATCTCCCTCTGCGTGGCCCCAGCGAGCATAAGCAGACGAGATAGCCAAGTGATTTTCTTGAAATAATCGTGCTATGCTCAGATTCATATGTCACTCAGACGGGTACCACAGACTAAACCTGCCACTGCGTGGCACCACAGAGGATATTAAGACGAGAGAGATGCGTGATTTTCATGAAATAAGCGTGCTATGCTCAGATTCACTTGTCACTCAGAAGGGTACCACAGACTAAATCTGCCGCTGCGTGGCCCCAGCGAGCATAAGAAGAGGAGAGAGTCGAGTGATTTTCTTGAAATAAGCGTGCTATGCTCAGATTCACTTGTCACTGAGAAGGGTACCACAGACTAAATCTGCCGCTGCGTGGCTCCAGCGAGACAAAGAAGAGGAGAGAGTCGAGTGATTTTCTTGAAATAAGCGTGCTATGCTCAGATTCACTTGTCACTGAGAAGGGTACCACAGGCTAAAACTGCCGCTGCGTGGCCCCAGCGAGCATAAGAAGAGGAGAGAGTCGAGTGATTTTCTTGAAATAAGCGTGCTATGCTCAGATTCACTTGTCACTCAGAAGGGTACCACAGACTAAATCTGCCGCTGCGTGGCCCCAGCGAGACAAAGAAGAGGAGAGAGTCGAGTGATTTTCTTGAAAGATGCGTGGTATGCTCAGATTCACTTGTCACTGAGAAGGGTACCACAGACTAAACCTGCCGCTGCGTGGCCCCACAGTGGATATTAAGACGAGAGAGACGCGTGATTTCATTGAAATCAGCGTGCTATACTCAGATACACTTGTCATTCAGAAGGCTACCACAGACTAAATCTGCCGCTGCGTGGCCCCAGCGAGCATAAGAAGAGGAGAGAGTCGAGTGATTTTCTTGAAATAAGCGTGCTATGCTCAGATTGTCTTGTCACTCAGAAGGGTACCACAGACTAAATCTGCCGCTGGGTGGCCCCAGCGAGCATAAGAAGAGGAGAGAGTCGAGTGATTTTCTTGAAATAAGCGTGCTATGCTCAGATTGTCTTGTCACTCAGAAGGGTACCACAGACTAAATCTGTGGCTGCGTGACCCCAGCGAGCATAAGAAGAGGAGAAAGTCGAGTGATTTTCTTGAAATAAGCATGCTATGCTCACATTCACTTGTCACTCAGAAGGGTACCACAGACTAAATCTCCCTCTGCGTGGCCCCAGCGAGCATAAGCAGACGAGAGAGTCAAGTGATTTTCTTGAAATAAGCGTGCTATCCTCAGATTCATATGTCACTCAGACGGGTACCACAGACTAAACCTGCCATTGCGTGGCACCACAGAGGATATTAAGACGAGAGAGATGCGTGATTTTCATGAAATAAGCGTGCTATGCTCAGATTCACTTGTCACTCAGAAGGGTACCACAGACTAAATCTCCCTCTGAGTGGCCCCAGCGAGCATAAGAAGACGAGAGAGTCAAGTGATTTTCTTGAAATAAGCGTGCTATGCTCAGATTCACTTGTCACTCAGAAGGGTACCACAGACTAAATCTGCCGCTGCGTGGCCCCAGCGAGCATAAGAAGAGGAGAGAGTCGAGTGATTTTCTTGAAATAAGCGTGCTATGCTCAGATTGTCTTGTCACTCAGAAGGGTACCACAGACTAAATCTGCCGCTGCGTGGCCCCAGCGAGCATAAGAAGAGGTGAGAGTCGAGTGATTTTCTTGAAATAAGTGTGCTATGCTCAGATTCACTTGTCACTGAGAAGGGTACCAAAGACTAAATCTGCCGCTGCGTGGCCCCAGTGAGCATAAGAAGAGGAGAGAGTCGAGTGATTTTCTTGAAATAAGCGTGCCATGCTCAGATTCACTTGTCACTCAGAAGGGCACCACAGACTAAATCTGCGGCTGCGTGGCCCCAGCGAGCATAAGAAGAGGAGAAAGTCGAGTGATTTTCTTGAAATAAGCATGCTATGGTCACATTCACATGTCACTAAGAAGGGTAAAACAGACTAAATCTCCCTCTGCGTGGCCCCAGCGAGCATAAGCAGACGAGAAAGTCAAGTGATTTTCTTGAAATAAGCGTGCTATGCTCAGATTCATATGTCACTCAGACGGGTACCACAGACGAAACCTGCCACTGCGTGGCACCACAGAGGATATTAAGACGAGAGAGATGCGTGATTTTCATGAAATAAGCGTGCTATGCTCAGATTCACTTGTCGCTCAGAAGGGTACCAGAGAATAAATATGCCGCTGCGTGGCCCCAGCGAGCATAAGAAGAGGAGAGAGTCGAGTGATTTTCTTGACATAAGCGTGCTATGCTAAGATTCACTTGTCACTCAGACTGGTCCACAGACTAAACCTGCTGCTGCGTCGCCCCACAGAGGATATTAAGACGAGAGAGTCATGTGATTTTCTTGAAATTAGCGTTCTATGCTCAGACTCACTTGTCACTCATACGGGTACCACAAACTAAACCTGCTGCTGCGTCGCCCCACAGAGGATATTAAGACGAGAGTGTCGAGTGATTTTCTCTAAATTAGCGTGCTAGGGTCAGATTCACTTGTCACTCAGACGGGTACCACAGACTAAACCTGCTGCTGCGTCGCCCCACAGAGGATATTAAGACGAGAGAGTCGAGTGATTTTCATAAAATAAGCGTGCTATGCTCAGATTCACTTGTCACTCAGAAGGGTACCACAGAATAACTCTGCCGCTGCGTGGCCCCAGCGAGCATAAGAAGAGGAGAGAGTCGAGTGATTTTCTTGAAATAAGCGTGCTATGCTCTGATTCACTTTTCACTCAGAGGGGTACCACAGACTAAATCTGCCGCTGCGTGGCCCCAGCGTGCATAAGAAGACGAGAGAGTCGAGTGATTTCATTGAAGTAAGCGTGCTATGCTGAGATTCACTTGTGACTCAGACGGGTACCACAGACAAAATCGCCCGCTGCGTGGCACCACAGAGGATATTAAGAGAGAGATATGCGTGATTTTCATGAAATAAGCGTGCTATGCTCAGATTCACTTGTCACTCAGAAGGGTACCACAGAATAAATCTGCCGCTGCGTGGCCCCAGCGAGCATAAGAAGACGAGAGAGTTGAGTGATATTCTTGAAATAAGCGTGCTATGTTCAGATTCACATGTCACTCAGACGGGTACCACAGACTAAACCTGCCACTGCGTCGCCCCACAGAGGATATTAAGACGAGAGAGACGCGTGATATACTTGAAATAAGCGTGCTATGCGCAGATTCACTTGTCACTCAGGAGGGTGCCAAGGACTAAATCTGCCGCTGCGTGGCCCCAGCGAGCATAAGAAGGCGAGAGAGTTGAGTGATTTTCTTGAAATACGCGTGCTATGCTCAGATTCATTTGTCACTCAGACGGGTACCACAGACTAAACCTGCTGCTGCGTCGCCCCACAGAGGATATTAAGACGAGAGAGTCGAGTGATTTTCTTGAAATAAGCATGCTATGCTCAGATTCACTTGTCATTTAGAAGGGTAGCAAAGACTAAATCTCCCTCTGAGTGGCCCCAGCGAGCTAAGAAGACGAGAGAGTCGAGTGATTTTCTTGAAATAAGCGTGCTATGCTCAGATTCACTTGTCACTCAGACAGGCACCACAGACTAAACCTGCCGCTGCGTGGCCCCAGCGAGCATAAGAAGACGAGAGAGTCGAGTGATTTTCTTGAAATAAGCGTGCTATGCTCAGATTCACATGTCACTCAGACGGGTACCACAGACTAAACCTACCACTGCGTGGCACCAGAGAGGATATTAAGACGAGAGAGACGCGTGATTTTAATGAAATAAGCGTGCTATGCTCAGATTCACTTGTCACTCAGAAGGGTACCACAGAATAAATCTGCCGCTGCGTGGCCCCAGCGAGCATAAGAAGACGAGAGAGTCGAGTGATTTTATTGAAATAAGCGTGCTATGCTCAGATTCGCTTGTCATTCAGAAGGGTACACACACTAAATCTGCCGCTGCGTGGCCCCAGCGAGCATAAGAAGACGAGAGAGTCGTGTGATTTTCTTGAAATAAGCGTGCTATGCTCAGATTCACTTGTCACTCAGAAGGGTACCAAGGACTGAATCGGCCGCTGCGTGGCTCCAGAGAGCATACGAAGACGAGAGAGTCGAGTGATTTTCTTGAAATAAGCTTGTTATGCTCAGATTCACTTCTCACTCAGAAGGTTTGGTTTGGTTTGGTTTATGGGGTTTAACTTCCCTAAGCGACTGAGGCTATGAGAGACGGCGTAGTGGAGGGCTCCGGAAATTTCGACTACCTGGGGTTCTTTAGCGTGCACTGACATCGCACAGTACACCGGCCTCTAGAATTTCTCCTCCAAAGAAATTCTAGCCGCCGCGGCCGCGATCGAACCCGCGTATTTTTAGGTCAGCGCCGAGCTCCATAACCACAGAGCCACCGCGGCCACAGACTAAATCTCCCGCTGCGTAGCCCCAGCTAGCATAAGAAGACGAGAGAGTCGAGTGATTTTCTTGAAATAAGCATGCTATGCTCAGATTGACTTGTCATTTAGAAGGGTACCAAGGACTAAATCTGCAGCTGCGTGGCCCCAGCGAGCATAAGAAGACGAGAGAGTCGAGTGATTTTCTTGAAATTAGCGTGCTATGCTCAGATTCACTTGTCACTCCGAGGGGTACCACTGACTAAACCTGCCACTGCGTGGCCCCACAGAGGATATTAAGACGAGAGAGTCATGTGATTTTCTTGAAATTAGCGTTCTATGCTCAGATTCACTTGTCACTCAGAAGGGTACCACAGAATAAATCTGCCGCTGCGTGGCCCCAGCGAGCATAAGAAGAGGAGAGAGTCGAGTGATTTTCTTGAAATAAGCGTGCTATGCTCTGATTCACTTTTCACTCAGAAGGGTACCACAGACTATATCTCCCGCTGCGTGGCCCCAGCGAGCATAAGAAGAGGAGAGAGTCGAGTGATTTTCTTGAAATAAGCGTGCTATGCTCAGATTCACTTGTCACTCAGAAGGGTACTACAGACTAAATCTGCCGCTGCGTGGCCCCAGTGAGCATAAGAAGAGGAGAGAGTCGAGTGATTTTCTTGAAATAAGCGTGCTATGCACAGATTCACTTGTCACTCAGAAGGGCACCACAGACTAAATCTGCGGCTGCGTGGCCCCAGCGAGCATAAGAAGAGGAGAAAGTCGAGTGATTTTCTTGAAATAAGCATGCTATGCTCACATTCACTTGTCACTCAGAAGGGTACCACAGACTAAAACTCCCTCTGCGTGGCTCCAGCGAGCATAAGCAGACGAGAGAGTCAAGTGATTTTCTTGAAATAAGCGTGCTATGCTCAGATTCATATGTCACTCAGACGGGTACCACAGACTAAACCTGCTGCTGCGTCGCCCCACAGAGGATATTAAGACGAGAGAGTCGAGTGATTTTCATAAAATAAGCGTGCTATGCTCAGCATCATTTGTCACTCAGAAGGGTACCACAGAATAAATCTGCCGCTGCGTGGCCCCAGCGAGCATAAGAAGAGGAGAGAGTCGAGTTATTTTCTTGAACTAAGCGTGCTATGCTCTGATTCAGTTTTCACTCGGAAGGGTACCAAAGACTAAATCTGCCGCTGCGTAGCCCCAGCGAGCATAAGAGGAGAGAGTCGAGTGATTTTCTTGAAATAAGCGTGCTATGCTCTGATTCACTTTTCACTCAGAAGGGTACCACAGACTAAATCTGAGGCGGCGTGACCCCAGCGAGCATAAGAAGAGTAGAAAGTCGAGTGATTTTTTTGAAATAAGCATGCTATGCTCACATTCACTTGTCACTCAGAAGGGTACCACAGACTAAATCTCCCTCTGCGTGGCCCCAGCGAGCATAAGCAGACGAGATAGCCAAGTGATTTTCTTGAAATAATCGTGCTATGCTCAGATTCATATGTCACTCAGACGGGTACCACAGACTAAACCTGCCACTGCGTGGCACCACAGAGGATATTAAGACGAGAGAGATGCGTGATTTTCATGAAATAAGCGTGCTATGCTCAGATTCACTTGTCACTCAGAAGGGTACCACAGACTAAATCTGCCGCTGCGTGGCCCCAGCGAGCATAAGAAGAGGAGAGAGTCGAGTGATTTTCTTGAAATAAGCGTGCTATGCTCAGATTCACTTGTCACTCAGAAGGGTACCACAGACTAAATCTGCCGCTGCGTGGCTCCAGCGAGACAAAGAAGAGGAGAGAGTCGAGTGATTTTCTTGAAATAAGCGTGCTATGCTCAGATTCACTTGTCACTGAGAAGGGTACCACAGGCTAAACCTGCCGCTGCGTGGCCCCAGCGAGCATAAGAAGAGGAGAGAGTCGAGTGATTTTCTTGAAATAAGCGTGCTATGCTCAGGTTCACTTGTCACTCAGAAGGGTACCACAGACTAAATCTGCCGCTGCGTGGCCCCAGCGAGACAAAGAAGAGGAGAGAGTCGAGTGATTTTCTTGAAAGATGCGTGGTATGCTCAGATTCACTTGTCACTGAGAAGGGTACCACAGACTAAACCTGCCGCTGCGTGGCCCCACAGTGGATATTAAGACGAGAGAGACGCGTGATTTCATTGAAATCAGCGTGCTATACTCAGATACACTTGTCATTCAGAAGGCTACCACAGACTAAATCTGCCGCTGCGTGGCCCCAGCGAGCATAAGAAGAGGAGAGAGTCGAGTGATTTTCTTGAAATAAGCGTGCTGTGCTCAGATTGTCTTGTCACTCAGAAGGGTACCACAGACTAAATCTGCCGCTGGGTGGCCCCAGCGAGCATAAGAAGAGGAGAGAGTCGAGTGATTTTCTTGAAATAAGCGTGCTATGCTCAGATTGTCTTGTCACTCAGAAGGGTACCACAGACTAAATCTGTGGCTGCGTGACCCCAGCGAGCATAAGAAGAGGAGAAAGTCGAGTGATTTTCTTGAAATAAGCATGCTATGCTCACATTCACTTGTCACTCAGAAGGGTACCACAGACTAAATCTCCCTCTGCGTGGCCCCAGCGAGCATAAGCAGACGAGAGAGTCAAGTGATTTTCTTGAAATAAGCGTGCTATCCTCAGATTCATATGTCACTCAGACGGGTACCACAGACTAAACCTGCCACTGCGTGGCACCACAGAGGATATTAAGACGAGAGAGATGCGTGATTTTCATGAAATAAGCGTGCTATGCTCAGATTCACTTGTCACTCAGAAGGGTACCACAGACTAAATCTCCCTCTGAGTGGCCCCAGCGAACATAAGAAGACGAGAGAGTCAAGTGATTTTCTTGAAATAAGCGTGCTATGCTCAGATTCACTTGTCACTCAGAAGGGTACCACAGACTAAATCTGCCGCTGCGTGGCCCCAGCGAGCATAAGAAGAGGAGAGAGTCGAGTGATTTTCTTGAAATAAGCGTGCTATGCTCAGATTGTCTTGTCACTCAGAAGGGTACCACAGACTAAATCTGCCGCTGCGTGGCCCCAGCGAGCATAAGAAGAGGTGAGAGTCGAGTGATTTTCTTGAAATAAGTGTGCTATGCTCAGATTCACTTGTCACTGAGAAGGGTACCAAAGACTAAATCTGCCGCTGCGTGGCCCCAGTGAGCATAAGAAGAGGAGAGAGTCGAGTGATTTTCTTGAAATAAGCGTGCCATGCTCAGATTCACTTGTCACTCAGAAGGGCACCACAGACTAAATCTGCGGCTGCGTGGCCCCAGCGAGCATAAGAAGAGGAGAAAGTCGAGTGATTTTCTTGAAATAAGCATGCTATGGTCACATTCACATGTCACTAAGAAGGGTAAAACAGACTAAATCTCCCTCTGCGTGGCCCCAGCGAGCATAAGCAGACGAGAAAGTCAAGGGATTTTCTTGAAATAAGCGTGCTATGCACAGATTCATATGTCACTCAGACGGGTACCACAGACGAAACCTGCCACTGCGTGGCACCACAGAGGATATTAAGACGAGAGAGATGCGTGATTTTCATGAAATAAGCGTGCTATGCTCAGATTCACTTGTCGCTCAGAATGGTACCAGAGAATAAATATGCCGCTGCGTGGCCCCAGCGAGCATAAGAAGAGGAGAGAGTCGAGTGATTTTCTTGACATAAGCGTGCTATGCTAAGATTCACTTGTCACTCAGACTGGTCCACAGACTAAACCTGCTGCTGCGTCGCCCCACAGAGGATATTAAGACGAGAGAGTCATGTGATTTTCTTGAAATTAGCGTTCTATGCTCAGACTCACTTGTCACTCATACGGGTACCACAAACTAAACCTGCTGCTGCGTCGCCCCACAGAGGATATTAAGACGAGAGTGTCGAGTGATTTTCTCTAAATTAGCGTGCTAGGGTCAGATTCACTTGTCACTCAGACGGGTACCACAGACTAAACCTGCTGCTGCGTCGCCCCACAGAGGATATTAAGACGAGAGAGTCGAGTGATTTTCATAAAATAAGCGTGCTATGCTCAGATTCACTTGTCACTCAGAAGGGTACCACAGAATAACTCTGCCGCTGCGTGGCCCCAGCGAGCATAAGAAGAGGAGAGAGTCGAGTGATTTTCTTGAAATAAGCGTGCTATGCTCTGATTCACTTTTCACTCAGAGGGGTACCACAGACTAAATCTGCCGCTGCGTGGCCCCAGCGTGCATAAGAAGACGAGAGAGTCGAGTGATTTCATTGAAGTAAGCGTGCTATGCTGAGATTCACTTGTGACTCAGACGGGTACCACAGACAAAATCGCCCGCTGCGTGGCACCACAGAGGATATTAAGAGAGAGATATGCGTGATTTTCATGAAATACGCATGCTATGCTCAGATTCACTTGTCACTCAGAAGGGTACCACAGAATAAATCTGCCGCTGCGTGGCCCCAGCGAGCATAAGAAGACGAGAGAGTTGAGTGATATTCTTGAAATAAGCGTGCTATGCTCAGATTCACATGTCACTCAGACGGGTACCACAGACTAAACCTGCCACTGCGTCGCCCCACAGAGGATATTAAGACGAGAGAGACGCGTGATATACTTGAAATAAGCGTGCTATGCTCAGATTCACTTGTCACTCAGAAGGGTACCACAGAATAAATCTGCCGCTGCGTGGCCCCAGCGAGCATAAGAAGACGAGAGAGTCGAGTGATTTTATTGAAATAAGCGTGCTATGCTCAGATTCGCTTGTCATTCAGAAGGGTACACAGACTAAATCTGCCGCTGCGTGGCCCCAGCGAGCATAAGAAGACGAGAGAGTCGTGTGATTTTCTTGAAATAAGCGTGCTATGCTCAGATTCACTTGTCACTCAGAAGGGTACCAAGGACTGAATCGGCCGCTGCGTGGCTCCAGAGAGCATACGAAGACGAGAGAGTCGAGTGATTTTCTTGAAATAAGCTTGTTATGCTCAGATTCACTTCTCACTAAGAAGGATTGGTTTGGTTTGGTTTATGGGGTTTAACTTCCCTAAGCGACTGAGGCTATGAGAGACGGCGTAGTGGAGGGCTCCTGAAATTTCGACTACCTGGGGTTCTTTAGCGTGCACTGACATCGCACAGTACACCGGCCTCTAGAATTTCTCCTCCAAAGAAATTCTAGCCGCCGCGGCCGCGATCGAACCCGCGTATTTTTAGGTCAGCGCCGAGCACCATAACCACAGAGCCACCGCGGCCACAGACTAAATCTCCCGCTGCGTAGCCCCAGCTAGCATAAGAAGACGAGAGAGATGCGTGATTTTCATGAAATAAGCGTGCTATGCTCAGATTCACTTGTCACTCAGAAGGGTACCACAGACTAAATCTCCCTCTGAGTGGCCCCAGCGAGCATAAGAAGACGAGAGAGTCAAGTGATTTTCTTGAAATAAGCGTGCTATGCTCAGATTCACTTGTCACTCAGAAGGGTACCACAGACTAAATCTGCCGCTGCGTGGCCCCAGCGAGACAAAGAAGAGGAGAGAGTCGAGTGATTTTCTTGAAATAAGCGCGCTATGCTCAGATTCACTTGTCACTGAGAAGGGTACCACAGACTAAACCTGCCGCTGCATGGCCCCACAGTGGATATTAAGACGAGAGAGACGCGTGATTTCATTGAAATCAGTGTGCTATACTCAGATACACTTGTCATTCAGAAGGGTACAACAGACTAAATCTGCCGCTGCGTGGCCCCAGCGAGCATAAGAAGACGAGAGAGTCGAGTGATTTTCTTGAAATAAGCGTGCTATGCTCAGATTCATGTCACTCAGACGGGTACCACAGACTAAACCTGCCACTGCGTGGCACCACAGAGGATATTAAGACGAGAGAGATGCGTGATTTTCATGAAATAAGCGTGCTATGCTCAGATTCACTTGTCACTCAGAAGGGTACCACAGACTAAATCTGCCGCTGCGCGGCCCCAGCGAGCATAAGAAGAGGGGAGAGTCGAGTGATTTTCTTGAAATAAGCGTGCTATGCTCAGATTCACTTGTCACTCAGAAGGGTACCACAGACTAAATCTGCCGCTGCGTGGCCCGAGCGAGACAAAGAAGAGGAGAGAGTCGAGTGATTTTCTTGAAATAAGCGTGCTATGCTCAGATTCACTTGTCACTCAGAAGGGTACCACAGACTAAATCTGCCGCTGCGTGGCCCCAGCGAGACAAAGAAGAGGTGAGAGTCGAGTGATTTTCTTGAAAGATGCGTGGTATGCTCAGATTCACTTGTCACTGAGAAGGGTACCACAGACTAAACCTGCCGCTGCGTGGCCCCACAGTGGATATTAAGACGAGAGAGACGCGTGATTTCATTGAAATCAGCGTGCTATACTCAGATACACTTGTCATTCAGAAGGCTACCACAGACTAAATCTGCCACTGCGTGGCCCCAGCGAGCATAAGAAGAGGAGAGAGTCGAGTGATTTTCTTGAAATAAGCGTGCTATGCTCAGATTGTCTTGTCACTCAGAAGGGTACCACAGACTAAATCTGCCGCTGCGTGGCCCCAGCGAGCATAAGAAGAGGAGAGAGTCGAGCGATTTTCTTGAAATAAGCGTGCTATGCTCAGATTGTCTTGTCACTCAGAAGGGTACCACAGACTAAATCTGTGGCTGCGTGACCCCAGCGAGCATAAGAAGAGGAGAAAGTCGAGTGATTTTCTTGAAATAAGCATGCTATGCTCACATTCACTTGTCACTCAGAAGGGTACCACAGACTAAATCTCCCTCTGCGTGGCCCCAGCGAGCATAAGCAGACGAGAGAGTCAAGTGATTTTCTTGAAATAAGCGTGCTATTCTCAGATTCATATGTCACTCAGACGGGTACCACAGACTAAACCTGCCACTGCGTGGCACCACAGAGGATATTAAGACGAGAGAGATGCGTGATTTTCATGAAATAAGCGTGCTATGCTCAGATTCACTTGTCACTCAGAAGGGTACCACAGACTAAATCTGCCGCTACGTGGCCCCAGCGAGCATAAGAAGAGGAGAGAGTCGAGTGATTTTCTTGAAATAAGGGTGCTATGCTCAGATTCACTTGTCACTCAGAAGGGTACCACAGACTAAATCTGCCGCTGCGTGGCCCCAGCGAGACAAAGAGGAGAGAGTCGAGTGATTTTCTTGAAATAAGCGTGCTATGCTCAGATTCACTTGTCACTGAGAAGGGTACCACAGGCTAAACCTGCCGCTGCGTATCCCCAGCGAGCATAAGAAGAGGAGAGAGTCGAGTGATTTTCTTGAAATAAGCGTGCTATGCTCAGATTCACTTGTCACTCAGAAGGGTACCACAGACTAAATCTGCTGCTGCGTGGCCCCAGCGAGACAAAGAAGAGGAGAGAGTCGAGTGATTTTCTTGATATAAGCGTGCTATGCTCAGATTCACTTGTCACTGAGAAGGGTACCACAGACTAAACCTGCCGCTGCATGGCCCCACAGTGGATATTAAGACGAGAGAGACGCGTGATTTCATTGAAATCAGTGTGCTATACTCAGATACACTTGTCATTCAGAAGGGTACCACAGACTAAATCTGCCGCTGCGTGTCCCCAGCGAGCATAAGAAGACGAGAGAGTCGAGTGATTTTCTTGAAATAAGCTTGCTATGCTCTTATTCACTTTTCACTCAGAAGGGTACCACAGACTAAATCTGCCGCTGCGTGGCCCCAGCGAGCATAAGAAGAGGAGAGAGTCGAGTGATTTTCTTGAAATAAGCGTGCTATGCTCAGATTGTCTTGTCACTGAGAAGGGTACCACAGACTAAGCATGCCACTGCGTGGCCCCACAGTGGATATTAAGACGAGAGAGACGCGTGATTTCATTGAAATCAGCGTGCTATACTCAGATACACTTGTCATTCAGAAGGCTACCACAGACTAAATCTGCCGCTGCGTGGCCCCAGCGAGCATAAGAAGAGGAGAGAGTCGAGTGATTTTCTTGAAATAAGCGTGCTAAGCTCAGATTGTCTTGTCACTCAGAAGGGTACCACAGACTAAATCTGCCGCTGCATGGCCCCAGCGAGCATAAGAAGAGGAGAGAGTCGAGTGATTTTCTTGAAATAAGCGTGCTATGCTCAGATTGTCTTGTCACTCAGAAGGGTACCACAGACTAAATCTGTGGCTGCGTGACCCCAGCGAGCATAAGAAGAGGAGAAAGTCGAGTGATTTTCTTGAAATAAGCATGCTATGCTCGCATTGACTTGTCACTCAGAAGGGTACCACAGACTAAATCTCCCTCTGCGTGGCCCCAGCGAGCATAAGCAGACGAGAGAGTCAAGTGATTTTCTTGAAATAAGCGTGCTATCCTCAGATTCATGTCACTCAGACGGGTAGCACAGACTAAACCTGCCACTGCGTGGCACCACAGAGGATATTAAGAAGAGAGAGATGCGTGATTTTCATGAAATAAGCGTGCTATGCTCAGATTCACTTGTCACTCAGAAGGGTACCACAGACTAAATCTGCCGCTGCGTGACCCCAGCGAGACAAAGAAGACGAGAGAGTCGAGTGATTTTCTTGAAATAAGCTTGCTATGCTCTTATTCACTTTTCACTCAGAAGGGTACCACAGACTAAATCTGCCGCTGCGTGGCCCCAGCGAGCATAAGAAGAGGAGAGAGTCGAGTGATTTTCTTGAAATAAGCGTGCTATGCTCAGATTGTCTTGTCACTCAGAAGGGCACCACAGACTAAATCTGCGGCTGCGTAGCCCCAGCGAGCATAAGAAGAGGAGAAAGTCGAGTGATTTTCTTGAAATAAGCATGCTATGCTCACATTCACTTGTCACTAAGAAGGGTACCACAGACTAAATCTCCCTCTGTGTGGCCCCAGCGAGCATAAGCAGACGAGAGAGTCAAGTGATTTTCTTGAAATAAGCGTGCTATGCTCAGATTCATATGTCACTCAGACGGGTACCACAGACTAAACTTGCCACTGCGTGGCACCACAGAGGATATTAAGACGAGAGAGATGCGTGATACTCATGAAATAAGCGTGCTATGCTCAGATTCACTTGTCACTCAGAAGGGTACCACAGACTAAATCTGCCGCTGCGTGGCCCCAGCGAGCATAAGAAGAGGAGAGAGTCGAGTGATTTTCTTGAAATAAGCGTGCTATGCTCGGATTCACTTGTCACTGAGAAGGGTACCACAGGCTAAACCTGCCGCTGCGTAGCCCCAGCGAGCATAAGAAGAGGAGAGAGTCGAGTGATTTTCTTGAAATAAGCGTGCTATGCTCAGATTCACTTGTCACTCAGAAGGGTACCACAGACTAATTCTGCCGCTGCGTGGCCCCAGCGAGCATAAGAAGAGGAGAGAGTCGAGTGATTTTCTTGAAATAAGCGTGCTATGCTCAGATTCACTCGTCACTGAGAAGGGTACCACAGACTAAACCTGCCGCTGCATGGCCCCACAGTGGATATTTAGACGAGAGAGACGCGTGATTTCATTGAAATCAGCGTGCTATACTCAGATACACTTGTCATTCAGAAGGGTACCACAGACTAAATCTGCCGCTGCGTGGCCCCAGCCAGCATTAGAAGACGAGAGTCGAGTGATTTTCTTGAAATAAGCGTGCTATCCTCTGATTCACTTGTCACTGAGAAGGGCACCACAGACTAAATCTGCGGCTGCGTGGCCCCAGCGAGCATAAGAAGAGGAGAATCTCGAGTGATTTTCTTGAAATAAGTGTGCTATGCTCACATTCACTTGTCACTCAGAAGGGTACCACAGACTAAATCTCGCTCTGAGTGGCCCCAGCGAGCACAAGAAGACGAGAGAGTCAAGTGATTTTCTTGAAATAAGCGTGCTATGCTCAGATTCACTTGTCACTCAGAAGGGTACCACAGACTAAATCTGCCGCTGCGTGGCCCCAGCGAGCATAAGAAGAGGAGAGAGTCGAGTGATTTTCTTGAAATAAGCGTGCTAAGCTCAGATTGTCTTGTCACTCAGAAGGGTACCACAGACTAAATCTGCCGCTGCGTGGCCCCAGCGAGCATAAGAAGAGGTGAGAGTCGAGTGATTTTCTTGAAATAAGTGTGCTATGCTCAGATTCACTTGTCACTCAGAAGGGTACCACAGACTAAATCTGCCGCTGCGTGGCCCCAGCGAGACAAAGAAGAGGAGAGAGTCGAGTGATTTTCTTGAAAGATGCGTGGTATGCTCAGATTCACTTGTCACTGAGAAGGGTACCACAGACTAAACCTGCCGCTGCGTGGCCCCACAGTGGATATTAAGACGAGAGAGACGCGTGATTTCATTGAAATCAGCGTGCTATACTCAGATACACTTGTCATTCAGAAGGCTACCACAGACTAAATCTGCCACTGCGTGGCCCCAGCGAGCATAAGAAGAGGAGAGAGTCGAGTGATTTTCTTGAAATAAGCGTGCTATGCTCAGATTCTCTTGTCACTCAGAAGGGTACCACAGACTAAATCTGCCGCTGCGTGGCCCCAGCGAGCATAAGAAGAGGAGAGAGTCGAGCGATTTTCTTGAAATAAGCGTGCTATGCTCAGATTGTCTTGTCACTCAGAAGGGTACCACAGACTAAATCTGTGGCTGCGTGACCCCAGCGAGCATAAGAAGAGGAGAAAGTCGAGTGATTTTCTTGAAATAAGCATGCTATGCTCACATTCACTTGTCACTCAGAAGGGTACCACAGACTAAATCTCCCTCTGCGTGGCCCCAGCGAGCATAAGCAGACGAGAGAGTCAAGTGATTTTCTTGAAATAAGCGTGCTATTCTCAGATTCATATGTCACTCAGACGGGTACCACAGACTAAACCTGCCACTGCGTGGCACCACAGAGGATATTAAGACGAGAGAGATGCGTGATTTTCATGAAATAAGCGTGCTATGCTCAGATTCACTTGTCACTCAGAAGGGTACCACAGACTAAATCTGCCGCTACGTGGCCCCAGCGAGCATAAGAAGAGGAGAGAGTCGAGTGATTTTCTTGAAATAAGCGTGCTATGCTCAGATTCACTTGTCACTCAGAAGGGTACCACAGACTAAATCTGCCGCTGCGTGGCCCCAGCGAGACAAAGAAGAGGAGAGAGTCGAGTGATTTTCTTGAAATAAGCGTGCTATGCTCAGATTCACTTGTCACTGAGAAGGGTACCACAGGCTAAACCTGCCGCTGCGTGGCCCCAGCGAGCATAAGAGGAGGAGAGAGTCGAGTGATTTTCTTGAAATAAGCGTGCTATGCTCAGATTCACTTGTCACTCAGAAGGGTACCACAGACTAAATCTGCTGCTGCGTGGCCCCAGCGAGACAAAGAAGAGGAGAGAGTCGAGTGATTTTCTTGATATAAGCGTGCTATGCTCAGATTCACTTGTCACTGAGAAGGGTACCACAGACTAAACCTGCTGCTGCATGGCCCCACAGTGGATATTAAGACGAGAGAGACGCGTGATTTCATTGAAATCAGCGTGCTATACTCAGATACACTTGTCATTCAGAAGGGTACCACAGACTAAATCTGCCGCTGCGTGGCCCCAGCGAGCATAAGAAGACGAGAGAGTCGAGTGATTTTCTTGAAATAAGCTTGCTATGCTCTTATTCACTTTTCACTCAGAAGGGTACCACAGACTAAATCTGCCGCTGCGTGGCCCCAGCGAGCATAAGAAGAGGAGAGAGTCGAGTGATTTTCTTGAAATAAGCGTGCTATGCTCAGATTGTCTTGTCACTGAGAAGGGTACCACAGACTAAGCCTGCCGCTGCGTGGCCCCACAGTGGATATTAAGACGAGAGAGACGCGTGATTTCATTGAAATCAGCGTGCTATACTCAGATACACTTGTCATTCAGAAGGCTACCACAGACTAAATCTGCCGCTGCGTGGCCCCAGCGAGCATAAGAAGAGGAGAGAGTCGAGTGATTTTCTTGAAATAAGCGTGCTAAGCTCAGATTGTCTTGTCACTCAGAAGGGTACCACAGACTAAATCTGCCGCTGCATGGCCCCAGCGAGCATAAGAAGAGGAGAGAGTCGAGTGATTTTCTTGAAATAAGCGTGCTATGCTCAGATTGTCTTGTCACTCAGAAGGGTACCACAGACTAAATCTGTGGCTGCGTGACCCCAGCGAGCATAAGAAGAGGAGAAAGTCGAGTGATTTTCTTGAAATAAGCATGCTATGCTTGCATTCACTTGTCACTCAGAAGGGTACCACAGACTAAATCTCCCTCTGCGTGGCCCCAGCGAGCATAAGCAGACGAGAGAGTCAAGTGATTTTCTTGAAATAAGCGTGCTATCCTCAGATTCATATGTCACTCAGACGGGTAGCACAGACTAAACCTGCCACTGCGTGGCACCACAGAGGATATTAAGAAGAGAGAGATGCGTGATTTTCATGAAATAAGCGTGCTATGCTCAGATTCACTTGTCACTCAGAAGGGTACCACAGACTAAATCTGCCGCTGCGTGACCCCAGCGAGACAAAGAAGACGAGAGAGTCGAGTGATTTTCTTGAAATAAGCTTGCTATGCTCTTATTCACTTTTCACTCAGAAGGGTACCACAGACTAAATCTGCCGCTGCGTGGCCCCAGCGAGCATAAGAAGAGGAGAGAGTCGAGTGATTTTCTTGAAATAAGCGTGCTATGCTCAGATTGTCTTGTCACTCAGAAGGGTACCACAGACTAAATCTGCCGCTGCGTGGCCCCAGTGAGCATAAGAAGAGGAGAGAGTCGAGTGATTTCATTGAAATCAGCGTGCTATACTCAGATACACTTGTCATTCAGAAGGGTACCACAGACTAAATCTGCCGCTGCGTGGCCCCAGCCAGCATTAGAAGACGAGAGTCGAGTGATTTTCTTGAAATAAGCGTGCTATCCTCTGATTCACTTGTCACTGAGAAGGGCACCACAGACTAAATCTGCGGCTGCGTGGCCCCAGCGAGCATAAGAAGAGGAGAATCTCGAGTGATTTTCTTGAAATAAGTGTGCTATGCTCACATTCACTTGTCACTCAGAAGGGTACCACAGACTAAATCTCGCTCTGAGTGGCCCCAGCGAGCACAAGAAGACGAGAGAGTCAAGTGATTTTCTTGAAATAAGCGTGCTATGCTCAGATTGTCTTGTCACTGAGAAGGGTACCACAGACTAAGCCTGCCGCTGCGTGGCCCCACAGTGGATATTAAGACGAGAGAGACGCGTGATTTCATTGAAATCAGCGTGCTATACTCAGATACACTTGTCATTCAGAAGGCTACCACAGACTAAATCTGCCGCTGCGTGGCCCCAGCGAGCATAAGAAGAGGAGAGAGTCGAGTGATTTTCTTGAAATAAGCGTGCTAAGCTCAGATTGTCTTGTCACTCAGAAGGGTACCACAGACTAAATCTGCCGCTGCATGGCCCCAGCGAGCATAAGAAGAGGAGAGAGTCGAGTGATTTTCTTGAAATAAGCGTGCTATGCTCAGATTGTCTTGTCACTCAGAAGGGTACCACAGACTAAATCTGTGGCTGCGTGACCCCAGCGAGCATAAGAAGAGGAGAAAGTCGAGTGATTTTCTTGAAATAAGCATGCTATGCTCGCATTCACTTGTCACTCAGAAGGGTACCACAGACTAAATCTCCCTCTGCGTGGCCCCAGCGAGCATAAGCAGACGAGAGAGTCAAGTGATTTTCTTGAAATAAGCGTGCTATCCTCAGATTCATATGTCACTCAGACGGGTAGCACAGACTAAACCTGCCACTGCGTGGCACCACAGAGGATATTAAGAAGAGAGAGATGCGTGATTTTCATGAAATAAGCGTGCTATGCTCAGATTCACTTGTCACTCAGAAGGGTACCACAGACTAAATCTGCCGCTGCGTGACCCCAGCGAGACAAAGAAGACGAGAGAGTCGAGTGATTTTCTTGAAATAAGCTTGCTATGCTCTTATTCACTTTTCACTCAGAAGGGTACCACAGACTAAATCTGCCGCTGCGTGGCCCCAGCGAGCATAAGAAGAGGAGAGAGTCGAGTGATTTTCTTGAAATAAGCGTGCTATGCTCAGATTGTCTTGTCACTCAGAAGGGTACCACAGACTAAATCTGCCGCTGCGTGGCCCCAGTGAGCATAAGAAGAGGAGAGAGTCGAGTGATTTCATTGAAATCAGCGTGCTATACTCAGATACACTTGTCATTCAGAAGGGTACCACAGACTAAATCTGCCGCTGCGTGGCCCCAGCCAGCATTAGAAGACGAGAGTCGAGTGATTTTCTTGAAATAAGCGTGCTATCCTCTGATTCACTTGTCACTGAGAAGGGCACCACAGACTAAATCTGCGGCTGCGTGGCCCCAGCGAGCATAAGAAGAGGAGAATCTCGAGTGATTTTCTTGAAATAAGTGTGCTATGCTCACATTCACTTGTCACTCAGAAGGGTACCACAGACTAAATCTCGCTCTGAGTGGCCCCAGCGAGCACAAGAAGACGAGAGAGTCAAGTGATTTTCTTGAAATAAGCGTGCTATGCTCAGATTCACTTGTCACTCAGAAGGGTACCACAGACTAAATCTGCCGCTGCGTGGCCCCAGCGAGCATAAGAAGAGGAGAGAGTCGAGTGATTTTCTTGAAATAAGCGTGCTAAGCTCAGATTGTCTTGTCACTCAGAAGGGTACCACAGACTAAATCTGCCGCTGCGTGGCCCCAGCGAGCATAAGAAGAGGTGAGAGTCGAGTGATTTTCTTGAAATAAGTGTGCTATGCTCAGATTCACTTGTCACTCAGAAGGGTACCACAGACTAAATCTGCCGCTGCGTGGCCCCAGCGAGACAAAGAAGAGGAGAGAGTCGAGTGATTTTCTTGAAAGATGCGTGGTATGCTCAGATTCACTTGTCACTGAGAAGGGTACCACAGACTAAACCTGCCGCTGCGTGGCCCCACAGTGGATATTAAGACGAGAGAGACGCGTGATTTCATTGAAATCAGCGTGCTATACTCAGATACACTTGTCATTCAGAAGGCTACCACAGACTAAATCTGCCACTGCGTGGCCCCAGCGAGCATAAGAAGAGGAGAGAGTCGAGTGATTTTCTTGAAATAAGCGTGCTATGCTCAGATTGTCTTGTCACTCAGAAGGGTACCACAGACTAAATCTGCCGCTGCGTGGCCCCAGCGAGCATAAGAAGAGGAGAGAGTCGAGCGATTTTCTTGAAATAAGCGTGCTATGCTCAGATTGTCTTGTCACTCAGAAGGGTACCACAGACTAAATCTGTGGCTGCGTGACCCCAGCGAGCATAAGAAGAGGAGAAAGTCGTGTGATTTTCTTGAAATAAGCATGCTATGCTCACATTCACTTGTCACTCAGAAGGGTACCACAGACTAAATCTCCCTCTGCGTGGCCCCAGCGAGCATAAGCAGACGAGAGAGTCAAGTGATTTTCTTGAAATAAGCGTGCTATTCTCAGATTCATATGTCACTCAGACGGGTACCACAGACTAAACCTGCCACTGCGTGGCACCACAGAGGATATTAAGACGAGAGAGATGCGTGATTTTCATGAAATAAGCGTGCTATGCTCAGATTCACTTGTCACTCAGAAGGGTACCACAGACTAAATCTGCCGCTACGTGGCCCCAGCGAGCATAAGAAGAGGAGAGAGTCGAGTGATTTTCTTGAAATAAGCGTGCTATGCTCAGATTCACTTGTCACTCAGAAGGGTACCACAGACTAAATCTGCCGCTGCGTGGCCCCAGCGAGACAAAGAAGAGGAGAGAGTCGAGTGATTTTCTTGAAATAAGCGTGCTATGCTCAGATTCACTTGTCACTGAGAAGGGTACCACAGGCTAAACCTGCCGCTGCGTGGCCCCAGCGAGCATAAGAGGAGGAGAGAGTCGAGTGATTTTCTTGAAATAAGCGTGCTATGCTCAGATTCACTTGTCACTCAGAAGGGTACCACAGAATAAATCTGCTGCTGCGTGGCCCCAGCGAGACAAAGAAGAGGAGAGAGTCGAGTGATTTTCTTGATATAAGCGTGCTATGCTCAGATTCACTTGTCACTGAGAAGGGTACCACAGACTAAACCTGCTGCTGCATGGCCCCACAGTGGATATTAAGACGAGAGAGACGCGTGATTTCATTGAAATCAGCGTGCTATACTCAGATACACTTGTCATTCAGAAGGGTACCACAGACTAAATCTGCCGCTGCGTGGCCCCAGCGAGCATAAGAAGACGAGAGAGTCGAGTGATTTTCTTGAAATAAGCTTGCTATGCTCTTATTCACTTTTCACTCAGAAGGGTACCACAGACTAAATCTGCCGCTGCGTGGCCCCAGCGAGCATAAGAAGAGGAGAGAGTCGAGTGATTTTCTTGAAATAAGCGTGCTATGCTCAGATTGTCTTGTCACTGAGAAGGGTACCACAGACTAAGCCTGCCGCTGCGTGGCCCCACAGTGGATATTAAGACGAGAGAGACGCGTGATTTCATTGAAATCAGCGTGCTATACTCAGATACACTTGTCATTCAGAAGGCTACCACAGACTAAATCTGCCGCTGCGTGGCCCCAGCGAGCATAAGAAGAGGAGAGAGTCGAGTGATTTTCTTGAAATAAGCGTGCTAAGCTCAGATTGTCTTGTCACTCAGAAGGGTACCACAGACTAAATCTGCCGCTGCATGGCCCCAGCGAGCATAAGAAGAGGAGAGAGTCGAGTGATTTTCTTGAAATAAGCGTGCTATGCTCAGATTGTCTTGTCACTCAGAAGGGTACCACAGACTAAATCTGTGGCTGCGTGACCCCAGCGAGCATAAGAAGAGGAGAAAGTCGAGTGATTTTCTTGAAATAAGCATGCTATGCTCGCATTCACTTGTCACTCAGAAGGGTACCACAGACTAAATCTCCCTCTGCGTGGCCCCAGCGAGCATAAGCAGACGAGAGAGTCAAGTGATTTTCTTGAAATAAGCGTGCTATCCTCAGATTCATATGTCACTCAGACGGGTAGCACAGACTAAACCTGCCACTGCGTGGCACCACAGAGGATATTAAGAAGAGAGAGATGCGTGATTTTCATGAAATAAGCGTGCTATGCTCAGATTCACTTGTCACTCAGAAGGGTACCACAGACTAAATCTGCCGCTGCGTGACCCCAGCGAGACAAAGAAGACGAGAGAGTCGAGTGATTTTCTTGAAATAAGCTTGCTATGCTCTTATTCACTTTTCACTCAGAAGGGTACCACAGACTAAATCTGCCGCTGCGTGGCCCCAGCGAGCATAAGAAGAGGAGAGAGTCGAGTGATTTTCTTGAAATAAGCGTGCTATGCTCAGATTGTCTTGTCACTCAGAAGGGTACCACAGACTAAATCTGCCGCTGCGTGGCCCCAGTGAGCATAAGAAGAGGAGAGAGTCGAGTGATTTTCTTGAAATAAGCGTGCTATGCTCAGATTCACTTGTCACTCAGAAGGGCACCACAGACTAAATCTGCGGCTGCGTAGCCCCAGCGAGCATAAGAAGAGGAGAAAGTCGAGTGATTTTCTTGAAATAAGCATGCTATGCTCACATTCACTTGTCACTAAGAAGGGTACCACAGACTAAATCTCCCTCTGTGTGGCCCCAGCGAGCATAAGCAGACGAGAGAGTCAAGTGATTTCCTTGAAATAAGCGTGCTATGCTCAGATTCATATGTCACTCAGACGGGTACCACAGACTAAACTTGCCACTGCGTGGCACCACAGAGGATATTAAGACGAGAGAGATGCGTGATACTCATGAAATAAGCGTGCTATGCTCAGATTCACTTGTCACTCAGAAGGGTACCACAGACTAAATCTGCCGCTGCGTGGCCCCAGCGAGCATAAGAAGAGGAGAGAGTCGAGTGATTTTCTTGAAATAAGCGTGCTATGCTCAGATTCACTTGTCACTGAGAAGGGTACCACAGGCTAAACCTGCCGCTGCGTAGCCCCAGCGAGCATAAGAAGAGGAGAGAGTCGAGTGATTTTCTTGAAATAAGCGTGCTATGCTCAGATTCACTTGTCACTCAGAAGGGTACCACAGACTAATTCTGCCGCTGCGTGGCCCCAGCGAGCATAAGAAGAGGAGAGAGTCGAGTGATTTTCTTGAAATAAGCGTGCTATGCTCAGATTCACTCGTCACTGAGAAGGGTACCACAGACTAAACCTGCCGCTGCATGGCCCCACAGTGGATATTTAGACGAGAGAGACGCGTGATTTCATTGAAATCAGCGTGCTATACTCAGATACACTTGTCATTCAGAAGGGTACCACAGACTAAATCTGCCGCTGCGTGGCCCCAGCCAGCATTAGAAGACGAGAGTCGAGTGATTTTCTTGAAATAAGCGTGCTATCCTCTGATTCACTTGTCACTCAGAAGGGCACCACAGACTAAATCAGCGGCTGCGTGGCCCCAGCGAGCATAAGAAGAGGAGAGAGTCGAGTGATTTTCTTGAAATAAGCATGCTAAGCTCAGATTGTCTTGTCACTCAGAAGGGTACCACAGACTAAATCTGCCGCTGCGTGGCCCCAGCGAGCATAAGAAGAGGTGAGAGTCGAGTGATTTTCTTGAAATAAGTGTGCTATGCTCAGATTCACTTGTCACTGAGAAGGGTACCACAGACTAAATCTGCCGCTGCGTGGCCCCAGCGAGCATAAGAAGAGGAGAGAGTCGAGTGATTTTCTTGAAATAAGCGTGCTATGCTCAGATTGTCTTGTCACTCAGAAGGGTACCACAGACTAAATCTGCCGCTGCGTGGCCCCAGTGAGCATAAGAAGAGGAGAGAGTCGAGTGATTTTCTTGAAATAAGCGTGCTATGCTCAGATTCACTTGTCACTCAGAAGGGCACCACAGACTAAATCTGCGGCTGCGTAGCCCCAGCGAGCATAAGAAGAGGAGAAAGTCGAGTGATTTTCTTGAAATAAGCATGCTATGCTCACATTCACTTGTCACTAAGAAGGGTACCACAGACTAAATCTCCCTCTGTGTGGCCCCAGCGAGCATAAGCAGACGAGAGAGTCAAGTGATTTTCTTGAAATAAGCGTGCTATGCTCAGATTCATATGTCACTCAGACGGGTACCACAGACTAAACTTGCCACTGCGTGGCACCACAGAGGATATTAAGACGAGAGAGATGCGTGATACTCATGAAATAAGCGTGCTATGCTCAGATTCACTTGTCACTCAGAAGGGTACCACAGACTAAATCTCCCGCTGCGTGGCCCCAGCGAGCATAAGAAGAGGAGAGAGTCGAGTGATTTTCTTGAAATAAGCGTGCTATGCTCAGATTCACTTGTCACTGAGAAGGGTACCACAGGCTAAACCTGCCGCTGCGTAGCCCCAGCGAGCATAAGAAGAGGAGAGAGTCGAGTGATTTTCTTGAAATAAGCGTGCTATGCTCAGATTCACTTGTCACTCAGAAGGGTACCACAGACTAATTCTGCCGCTGCGTGGCCCCAGCGAGCATAAGAAGAGGAGAGAGTCGAGTGATTTTCTTGAAATAAGCGTGCTATGCTCAGATTCACTCGTCACTGAGAAGGGTACCACAGACTAAACCTGCCGCTGCATGGCCCCACAGTGGATATTTAGACGAGAGAGACGCGTGATTTCATTGAAATCAGCGTGCTATACTCAGATACACTTGTCATTCAGAAGGGTACCACAGACTAAATCTGCCGCTGCGTGGCCCCAGCCAGCATTAGAAGACGAGAGTCGAGTGATTTTCTTGAAATAAGCGTGCTATCCTCTGATTCACTTGTCACTCAGAAGGGCACCACAGACTAAATCTGCGGCTGCGTGGCCCCAGCGAGCATAAGAAGAGGACAATCTCGAGTGATTTTCTTGAAATAAGTGTGCTATGCTCACATTCACTTGTCACTCAGAAGGGTACCACAGACTAAATCTCGCTCTGAGTGGCCCCAGCGAGCATAAGAAGACGAGAGAGTCAAGTGATTTTCTTGAAATAAGCGTGCTATGCTCAGATTCACTTGTCACTCAGAAGGGTACCACAGACTAAATCTGCCGCTGCGTGGCCCCAGCGAGCATAAGAAGAGGAGAGAGTCGAGTGATTTTCTTGAAATAAGCGTGCTAAGCTCAGATTGTCTTGTCACTCAGAAGGGTACCACAGACTAAATCTGCCGCTGCGTGGCCCCAGCGAGCATAAGAAGAGGTGAGAGTCGAGTGATTTTCTTGAAATAAGTGTGCTATGCTCAGATTCACTTGTCACTGAGAAGGGTACCAAAGACTAAATCTGCCGCTGCGTGGCCCCAGTGAGCATAAGAAGAGGAGAGAGTCGAGTGATTTTCTTGAAATAAGCGTGCTATGCTCAGATTCACTTGTCACTCAGAAGCGCACCACAGACTAAATCTGCGGCTGCGTGGCCCCAGCGAGCATAAGAAGAGGAGAAAGTCGAGTGATTTTCTTGAAATAAGCATGCTATGGTCACATTCACATGTCACTAAGAAGGGTAAAACAGACTAAATCTCCCTCTGCGTGGCCCCAGCGAGCATAAGCAGACGAGAAAGTCAAGTGATTTTCTTGAAATAAGCGTGCTATGCTCAGATTCATATGTCACTCAGACGGGTACCACAGACGAAACCTGCCACTGCGTGGCACCACAGAGGATATTAATACGAGAGAGATGCGTGATTTTCATGAAATAAGCGTGCAATGCTCAGATTCACTTGTCGCTCAGAAGGGTACCAGAGAATAAATATGCCGCTGCGTGGCCCCAGCGAGCATAAGAAGAGGAGAGAGTCGAGTGATTTTCTTGACATAAGCGTGCTATGCTAAGATTCACTTGTCACTCAGACTGGTCCACAGACTAAACCTGCTGCTGCGTCGCCCCACAGAGGATATTAAGACGAGAGAGTCATGTGATTTTCTTGAAATTAGCGTTCTATGCTCAGACTCACTTGTCACTCATACGGGTACCACAAACTAAACCTGCTGCTGCGTCGCCCCACAGAGGATATTAAGACGAGAGAGTCGAGTGATTTTCTCTAAATTAGCGTGCTAGGGTCAGATTCACTTGTCACTCAGACGGGTACCACAGACTAAACCTGCTGCTGCGTCGCCCCACAGAGGATATTAAGACGAGAGAGTCGAGTGATTTTCATAAAATAAGCGTGCTATGCTCAGATTCACTTGTCACTCAGAAGGGTACCACAGAATAACTCTGCCGCTGCGTGGCCCCAGCGAGCATAAGAAGAGGAGAGAGTCGAGTGATTTTCTTGAAATAAGCGTGCTATGCTCTGATTCACTTTTCACTCAGAGGGGTACCACAGACTAAATCTGCCGCTGCGTGGCCCCAGCGAGCATAAGAAGAGGAGAGAGTCGAGTGATTTTCTTGAAATAAGCGTGCTATGCTCAGATTCACTTGTCACTCAGAAGGGTACCACAGACTAAATCTGCCGCTGCGTGTCCCCAGCAAGCATAAGAAGACGAGAGAGTTGAGTGATTTTCTTGAAATAAGCGTGCTATGCTCAGATTCACTTGTCACTCTGAAGGGTACCAAGGACTAAATCTGCCGCTGCGCGGCCCCAGCGAGCATAAGAAGACGAGAAAGTCGAGTTATTTCATTGAAATAAGCGTGCTATGCTGAGATTCACTTGACACTCAGACGGGTACCACAGGCAAAATCTGCCACTTCGTGGCCCCAGCGAGTATAAGAAGGCGAGCGAGTTGAGTGATTTTCTTGAAATAAGCGTGCTATGCTCAGATTCACTTGTCGCTCAGATGGGTACCAGAGAATAAATCTGCCGCTGCGTGGCCACAGCGAGCATAAGAAGAGGAGAGAGTCGAGTGATTTTCTTGACATAAGCGTGCTATGCTAAGATTCACTTGTCACTCAGACGGGTCCACAGACTAAACCTGCTGCTGCGTCGCCCCACAGAGGATATTAAGACGAGAGAGTCATGTGATTTTCTTGAAATTAGCGTTCTATGCTCAGACTCACTTGTCACTCATACGGGTACCACAAACTAAACCTGCTGCTGCGTTGCCCCACAGAGGATATTAAGACGAGAGAGTAGAGTGATTTTCTTGAAATTAGCGTGCTAGGGTCAGATTCACTTGTCACTCAGACGGGTACCACAGATTAAACCTGCTGCTGCGTCGCCCCACAGAGGATATTAAGACGAGAGAGTCGAGTGATTTTCATAAAATAAGCGTGCTATGCTCAGATTCACTTGTCACTCAGAAGGGTACCACAGAATAACTCTGCCGCTGCGTGGCCCCAGCGAGCATAAGAAGAGAGAGTCGAGTGATTTTCTTGAAATAAGCGTGCTATGCTCTGATTCACTTTTCACTCAGAGGGGTACCACAGACTAAATCTGCCGCTGCGTGGCCCCAGCGAGCATAAGAAGAGGAGAGAGTCGAGTGATTTTCTTGAAATAAGCGTGCTATGCTCAGATTCACTTGTCACTCAGAAGGGTACCACAGACTAAATCTGCCGCTGCGTGGCCCCAGCGAGCATAAGAAGACGAGAGAGTTGAGTGATTTTCTTGAAATAAGCGTGCTATGCTCAGATTCACTTGACACTCAGACGGGTACCACAGGCAAAATCTGCCGCTGCGTGGCCCCAGCGAGTATAAGAAGGCGAGCGAGTTGAGTGATTTTCTTGAAATAAGCGTGCTCTGCTCATATTCACTTGTCACTCAGAAGGGTACCAAAGACTAAATCGGCCGCTGCGTGGCCCCAGCGAGCATAAGATGACGAGAGATACCCGTGATTTTTTTCAAATAAGCGTGCTATGCTCAGATTCACTTGTCACTCAGAAGGGTACCACAGACTAAATCTGCTGCTGCGTCGCCCCAGCGAGCATAAGAAGACGAGAGTGACGCGTGATTTTCTTGAAATAAGCGTGCTATGCTCAGATTCACTTGTCACTCAGACGGGTACCACAGGCTAAATCGGCCGCTGTGTGGCTCCAGCGAGCATAAGAAGACGAGAGAGACGCGTGATTTTCTTGAAATAAGCGTGCTATCCTTATATTCGCTTGTCACTCAGAAGGGTACCAAAGACTGAATCGGCCGCTGCGTGGCCTCGACGAGCATACGATGACGAGAGAGTCGAGTGATTTTCTTGAAATAAGCGTTTTATGCTCAAATTCACTTCTCACTCAGAAGGTTTGGTTTGGTTTGGTTTATGGGCTTTAACTTCCCAAAGCGACTGAGGCTATGAGAGACGGCGTAGTGCACGGCTCCGGAAATTTCGACTACCTGGGGTTCTTTAGCTTGCACTGACATCGCACAGTACACCGGCCTCTAGAATTTCTCCTCCAAAGAAATTCTAGCCGCCGAGGCCGCGATCGCACCCGCGTCTATTTAGGTGAGCAGCCGAGCACCATAACCACAGAGCCACAGCGGCCACAGACTAAATCTCCCGCTGCGTAGCCGCAGCGAGCATAAGAAGACGAGAGAGTCGAGTGATTTTCTTGAAATAATCATGCTATGCTCAGATTCACTTGTCATTTAGAAGGGTACCAAAGACTAAATCTCCCTCTCCGTGGCCCCAGCGAGCTAAGGAGACGAGAGAGTCGAGTGAATGTCTTGAAATAAGCGTGCTATGCTCAGATTCACTTGTCACTCAGACAGGTACCGCAGACTAAACCTGCCGCTGCGTGGCGCACGCGAGCATAAGAAGACGAGTGAGTCGAGTGATTTTCTTTAATTAAGCGTGCTATGCCCAGATTCACTTGTCACTCAGAAGGGTATCCAGGACTAAATCTGCCGCTGCGTGGCCCCAGCGTGCATAAGAAGACGAGAGAGTCGAGTGATTTCATTGAAGTAAGCGTGCTATGCTGAGATTCACTTGTGACTCAGACGGGTACCACAGACTTTATCGGCCGCTCCGTGGCCCCGACGAGCATAAGATGACGAGAGAGACGCGTGATGTTTTTGAAAAAAACGTGATATACTCAGATTCACTTGTCACTCAGAAGGGTACCACAGACTAAATCGGCATCTGCGTCGCGCCAGCGAGCATAAGACGAAAGTGACGCGTGATTTTCTTGAAATAAGCGTGCTATGCTCATATTCACTTGTCACTCAGACGGGTACCACAGGCTAAATCGGCGCTGTGTGGCTCCAGCGAGCATAAGAAGGCGAGAGAGACGCGTGATTTTTTTTAAACAAGCGTGCTATGCTCATATTCACTTGTCACTCAGAAGGGTACCAAAGACTAAATCGGCCGCTGCGTGGCCCCAGCGAGCATAAGAAGACGAGAGAGACGCGTGATTTTCTTGAAATAAGTGTGCTATCCTCATATTCACTTGTCACTCAGAAGGGTACCAAAGACTAAATCGGCCGCTGCGTGGCTCCAGCGAGCATACGAAGACGAGAGAGTCGAGTGATTTTCTTGAAATAAGCGTGTTATGCTCAGATTCACTTGTCACTCAGACGGGTACCACAGGCTAAATCGGCCGCTGTGTGGCTCCAGCGAGCATAAGAAGACGAGAGAGACGCGTGATTGTCTTGAAATAAGCGTGCTATCCTTATATTCGCTTGTCACTCAGAAGGGTACCAAAGACTGAATCGGCCGCTGCGTGGCCCCGACGAGCATACGATGACGAGAGAGTCGAGTGATTTTCTTGAAATAAGCGTTTTATGCTCAGATTCACTTCTCACTCAGAAGGTTTGGTTTGGTTTGGTTTATGGGCTTTAACTTCCCAAAGCGACTGAGGCTATGAGAGACGGCGTAGTGGACGGCTCCGGAAATTTCGACTACCTGGGGTTCTTTAGCTTGCACTGACATCGCACAGTACACCGGCCTCTAGAATTTCTCCTCCAAAGAAATTCTAGCCGCCGCGGCCGCGATCGAACCCGCGTCTATTTAGGTGAGCAGCCGAGCACCATAACCACAGAGCCACAGCGGCCACAGACTAAATCTCCCGCTGCGTAGCCGCAGCGAGCATAAGAAGACGAGAGAGTCGAGTGATTTTCTTGAAATAATCATGCTATGCTCAGATTCACTTGTCATTTAGAAGGGTACCAAAGACTAAATCTCCCTCTCCGTGGCCCCAGCGAGCTAAGGAGACGAGAGAGTCGAGTGAATGTCTTGAAATAAGCGTGCTATGCTCAGATTCACTTGTCACTCAGACAGGTACCGCAGACTAAACCTGCCGCTGCGTGGCGCACGCGAGCATAAGAAGACGAGTGAGTCGAGTGATTTTCTTTAATTAAGCGTGCTATGCCCAGATTCACTTGTCACTCAGAAGGGTACCAAGGACTAAATCTGCCGCTGCGTGGCCCCAGCGTGCATAAGACGAGAGAGTCGAGTGATTTCATTGAAGTAAGCGTGCTATGCTGAGATTCACTTGTGACTCAGACGGGTACCACAGACTAAAATGGCCGCTTTGTGGCCTCAGGGAGCATAAGAAGACGAGAGAGTCGAGTGATTTTATTGGAATAAGCGTGCTATGCTCAGATTCACTTCTCACTCAGACGGGTACCACAGACTATATCGGCCGCTCCGTGGCCCCGACGAGCATAAGATGACGAGAGAGACGCGTGATGTTTTTGAAAAAAACGTGATATACTCAGATTCACTTGTCACTCAGAAGGGTACCACAGACTAAATCGGCATCTGCGTCGCGCCAGCGAGCATAACACGAAAGTGACGCGTGATTTTCTTGAAATAAGCGTGCTATGCTCAGATTCACTTGTCACTCAGACGGGTACCACAGGCTAAATCGGCGCTGTGTGGCTCCAGCGAGCATAAGAAGGCGAGAGAGACGCGTGATTTTTTTTAAACAAGCGTGCTATGCTCAGATTCACTTGTCACTCAGAAGGGTACCAAGGACTAAATCTGCCGCTGCGTGGCCCCAGCGTGCATAAGAAGACGAGAGAGTCGAGTGATTTCATTGAAGTAAGCGTGCTATGCTGAGATTCACTTGTGACTCAGACGGGTACCACAGACTAAAATGGCCGCTTTGTGGCCTCAGGGAGCATAAGAAGACGAGAAAGTCGAGTGATTTTATTGGAATAAGCGTGCTATGCTCAGATTCACTTCTCACTCAGACGGGTACCACAGACTATATCGGCCGCTCCGTGGCCCCGACGAGCATAAGATGACGAGAGAGACGCGTGATGTTTTTGAAAAAAACGTGATATACTCAGATTCACTCGTCACTCAGAAGGGTACCACAGACTAAATCGGCATCTGCGTCGCGCCAGCGAGCATAAGACGAAAGTGACGCGTGATTTTCTTGAAATAAGCGTGCTATGCTCATATTCACTTGTCACTCAGACGGGTACCACAGGCTAAATCGGCGCTGTGTGGCTCCAGCGAGCATAAGAAGGCGAGAGAGACGCGTGATTTTTTTTAAACAAGCGTGCTATGCTCATATTCACTTGTCACTCAGAAGGGTACCAAAGACTAAATCGGCCGCTGCGTGGCCCCAGCGAGCATAAGAAGACGAGAGAGACGCGTGATTTTCTTGAAATAAGTGTGCTATCCTCATATTCACTTGTCACTCAGAAGGGTACCAAAGACTAAATCGGCCGCTGCGTGGCTCCAGCGAGCATACGAAGACGAGAGAGTCGAGTGATTTTCTTGAAATAAGCGTGTTATGCTCAGATTCACTTGTCACTCAGACGGGTACCACAGGCTAAATCGGCCGCTGTGTGGCTCCAGCGAGCATAAGAAGACGAGAGAGACGCGTGATTGTCTTGAAATAAGCGTGCTATCCTTATATTCGCTTGTCACTCAGAAGGGTACCAAAGACTGAATCGGCCGCTGCGTGGCCCCGACGAGCATACGATGACGAGAGAGTCGAGTGATTTTCTTGAAATAAGCGTTTTATGCTCAGATTCACTTCTCACTCAGAAGGTTTGGTTTGGTTTGGTTTATGGGCTTTAACTTCCCAAAGCGACTGAGGCTATGAGAGACGGCGTAGTGGACGGCTCCGGAAATTTCGACTACCTGGGGTTCTTTAGCTTGCACTGACATCGCACAGTACACCGGCCTCTAGAATTTCTCCTCCAAAGAAATTCTAGCCGCCGCGGCCGCGATCGAACCCGCGTCTATTTAGGTGAGCAGCCGAGCACCATAACCACAGAGCCACAGCGGCCACAGACTAAATCTCCCGCTGCGTAGCCGCAGCGAGCATAAGAAGACGAGAGAGTCGAGTGATTTTCTTGAAATAATCATGCTATGCTCAGATTCACTTGTCATTTAGAAGGGTACCAAAGACTAAATCTCCCTCTCCATGGCCCCAGCGAGCTAAGGAGACGAGAGAGTCGAGTGAATGTCTTGAAATAAGCGTCTATGCTCAGATTCACTTGTCACTCAGACAGGTACCGCAGACTAAACCTGCCGCTGCGTGGCGCACGCGAGCATAAGAAGACGAGTGAGTCGAGTGATTTTCTTTAATTAAGCGTGCTATGCCCAGATTCACTTGTCACTCAGAAGGGTACCAAGGACTAAATCTGCCGCTGCGTGGCCCCAGCGTGCATAAGAAGACGAGAGAGTCGAGTGATTTCATTGAAGTAAGCGTGCTATGCTGAGATTCACTTGTGACTCAGACGGGTACCACAGACTAAAATGGCCGCTTTGTGGCCTCAGGGAGCATAAGAAGACGAGAGAGTCGAGTGATTTTATTGGAATAAGCGTGCTATGCTCATATTCACTTCTCACTCAGACGGGTACCACAGACTATATCGGCCGCTCCGTGGCCCCGACGAGCATAAGATGACGAGAGAGACGCGTGATGTTTTTGAAAAAAAACGTGATATACTCAGATTCACTTGTCACTCAGAAGGGTACCACAGACTAAATCGGCATCTGCGTCGCGCCAGCGAGCATAAGACGAAAGTGACGCGTGATTTTCTTGAAATAAGCGTGCTATGCTCATATTCACTTGTCACTCAGACGGGTACCACAGGGTTAATCGGCGCTGTGTGGCTCCAGCGAGCATAAGAAGGCGAGAGAGACGCGTGATTTTTTTTAAACAAGCGTGCTATGCTCAGATTCACTTGTCACTCAGACGGGTACCACAGGCTAAATCGGCCGCTGTGTGGCTCTAGCGAGCATAAGAAGACGAGAGAGACGCGTGATTGTCTTGAAATAAGCGTGCTATCCTTATATTCGCTTGTCACTCAGAAGGGTACCAAAGACTGAATCGGCCGCTGCGTGGCCCCGACGAGCATACGATGACGAGAGAGTCGAGTGATTTTCTTGAAATAAGCGTTTTATGCTCAGATTCACTTCTCACTCAGAAGGTTTGGTTTGGTTTGGTTTATGGGCTTTAACTTCCCAAAGCGACTGAGGCTATGAGAGACGGCGTAGTGGACGGCTCCGGAAATTTCGACTACCTGGGGTTCTTTAGCTTGCACTGACATCGCACAGTACACCGGCCTCTAGAATTTCTCCTCCAAAGAAATTCTAGCCGCCGCGGCCGCGATCGAACCCGCGTCTATTTAGGTGAGCAGCCGAGCACCATAACCACAGAGCCACAGCGGCCACAGACTAAATCTCCCGCTGCGTAGCCGCAGCGAGCATAAGAAGACGAGAGAGTCGAGTGATTTTCTTGAAATAATCATGCTATGCTCAGATTCACTTGTCATTTAGAAGGGTACCAAAGACTAAATCTCCCTCTCCGTGGCCCCAGCGAGCTAAGGAGACGAGAGAGTCGAGTGAATGTCTTGAAATAAGCGTGCTATGCTCAGATTCACTTGTCACTCAGACAGGTACCGCAGACTAAACCTGCCGCTGCGTGGCGCAGGCGAGCATAAGAAGACGAGTGAGTCGAGTGATTTTCTTTAATTAAGCGTGCTATGCCCAGATTCACTTGTCACTCAGAAGGGTACCAAGGACTAAATCTGCCGCTGCGTGGCCCCAGCGTGCATAAGAAGACGAGAGAGTCGAGTGATTTCATTGAAGTAAGCGTGCTATGCTGAGATTCACTTGTGACTCAGACGGGTACCACAGACTAAAATGGCCGCTTTGTGGCCTCAGGGAGCATAAGAAGACGAGAAAGTCGAGTGATTTTATTGGAATAAGCGTGCTATGCTCAGATTCACTTCTCACTCAGACGGGTACCACAGACTATATCGGCCGCTCCGTGGCCCCGACGAGCATAAGATGACGAGAGAGACGCGTGATGTTTTTGAAAAAAACGTGATATACTCAGATTCACTCGTCACTCAGAAGGGTACCACAGACTAAATCGGCATCTGCGTCGCGCCAGCGAGCATAAGACGAAAGTGACGCGTGATTTTTTTGAAATAAGCGTGCTATGCTCATATTCACTTGTCACTCAGACGGGTACCACAGGCTAAATCGGCGCTGTGTGGCTCCAGCGAGCATAAGAAGGCGAGAGAGACGCGTGATTTTTTTTAAACAAGCGTGCTATGCTCATATTCACTTGTCACTCAGAAGGGTACCAAAGACTAAATCGGCCGCTGCGTGGCCCCAGCGAGCATAAGAAGACGAGAGAGACGCGTGATTTTCTTGAAATAAGTGTGCTATCCTCATATTCACTTGTCACTCAGAAGGGTACCAAAGACTAAATCGGCCGCTGAGTGGCTCCAGCGAGCATACGAAGACGAGAGAGTCGAGTGATTTTCTTGAAATAAGCGTGTTATGCTCAGATTCACTTGTCACTCAGACGGGTACCACAGGCTAAATCGGCCGCTGTGTGGCTCCAGCGAGCATAAGAAGACGAGAGAGACGCGTGATTGTCTTGAAATAAGCGTGCTATCCTTATATTCGCTTGTCACTCAGAAGGGTACCAAAGACTGAATCGGCCGCTGCGTGGCCCCGACGAGCATACGATGACGAGAGAGTCGAGTGATTTTCTTGAAATAAGCGTTTTATGCTCAGATTCACTTCTCACTCAGAAGGTTTGGTTTGGTTTGGTTTATGGGCTTTAACTTCCCAAAGCGACTGAGGCTATGAGAGACGGCGTAGTGGACGGCTCCGGAAATTTCGACTACCTGGGGTTCTTTAGCTTGCACTGACATCGCACAGTACACCGGCCTCTAGAATTTCTCCTCCAAAGGAATTCTAGCCGCCGCGGCCGCGATCGAACCCGCGTCTATTTAGGTGAGCAGCCGAGCACCATAACCACAGAGCCACAGCGGCCACAGACTAAATCTCCCGCTGCGTAGCCGCAGCGAGCATAAGAAGACGAGAGAGTCGAGTGATTTTCTTGAAATAATCATGCTATGCTCAGATTCACTTGTCATTTAGAAGGGTACCAAAGACTAAATCTCCCTCTCCATGGCCCCAGCGAGCTAAGGAGACGAGAGAGTCGAGTGAATGTCTTGAAATAAGCGTCTATGCTCAGATTCACTTGTCACTCAGACAGGTACCGCAGACTAAACCTGCCGCTGCGTGGCGCACGCGAGCATAAGAAGACGAGTGAGTCGAGTGATTTTCTTTAATTAAGCGTGCTATGCCCAGATTCACTTGTCACTCAGAAGGGTACCAAGGACTAAATCTGCCGCTGCGTGGCCCCAGCGTGCATAAGAAGACGAGAGAGTCGAGTGATTTCATTGAAGTAAGCGTGCTATGCTGAGATTCACTTGTGACTCAGACGGGTACCACAGACTAAAATGGCCGCTTTGTGGCCTCAGGGAGCATAAGAAGACGAGAGAGTCGAGTGATTTTATTGGAATAAGCGTGCTATGCTCAGATTCACTTCTCACTCAGACGGGTACCACAGACTATATCGGCCGCTCCGTGGCCCCGACGAGCATAAGATCACGAGAGAGACGCGTGATGTTTTTGAAAAAAACGTGATATACTCAGATTCACTTGTCACTCAGAAGGGTACCACAGACTAAATCGGCATCTGCGTCGCGCCAGCGAGCATAAGACGAAAGTGACGCGTGATTTTCTTGAAATAAGCGTGCTATGCTCATATTCACTTGTCACTCAGACGGGTACCACAGGCTAAATCGGCGCTGTGTGGCTCCAGCGAGCATAAGAAGGCGAGAGAGACGCGTGATTTTTTTTAAACAAGCGTGCTATGCTCATATTCACTTGTCACTCAGAAGGGTACCAAAGACTAAATCGGCCGCTGCGTGGCCCCAGCGAGCATAAGAAGACGAGAGAGACGCGTGATTTTCTTGAAATAAGTGTGCTATCCTCATATTCACTTGTCACTCAGAAGGGTACCAAAGACTAAATCGGCCGCTGCGTGGCTACAGCGAGCATACGAAGACGAGAGAGTCGAGTGATTTTCTTGAAATAAGCGTGTTATGCTCAGATTCACTTGTCACTCAGACGGGTACCACAGGCTAAATCGGCCGCTGTGTGGCTCTAGCGAGCATAAGAAGACGAGAGAGACGCGTGATTGTCTTGAAATAAGCGTGCTATCCTTATATTCGCTTGTCACTCAGAAGGGTACCAAAGACTGAATCGGCCGCTGCGTGGCCCCGACGAGCATACGATGACGAGAGAGTCGAGTGATTTTCTTGAAATAAGCGTTTTATGCTCAGATTCACTTCTCACTCAGAAGGTTTGGTTTGGTTTGGTTTATGGGCTTTAACTTCCCAAAGCGACTGAGGCTATGAGAGACGGCGTAGTGGACGGCTCCGGAAATTTCGACTACCTGGGGTTCTTTAGCTTGCACTGACATCGCACAGTACACCGGCCTCTAGAATTTCTCCTCCAAAGAAATTCTAGCCGCCGCGGCCGCGATCGAACCCGCGTCTATTTAGGTGAGCAGCCGAGCACCATAACCACAGAGCCACAGCGGCCACAGACTAAATCTCCCGCTGCGTAGCCGCAGCGAGCATAAGAAGACGAGAGAGTCGAGTGATTTTCTTGAAATAATCATGCTATGCTCAGATTCACTTGTCATTTAGAAGGGTACCAAAGACTAAATCTCCCTCTCCGTGGCCCCAGCGAGCTAAGGAGACGAGAGAGTCGAGTGAATGTCTTGAAATAAGCGTGCTATGCTCAGATTCACTTGTCACTCAGACAGGTACCGCATACTAAACCTGCCGCTGCGTGGCGCACGCGAGCATAAGAAGACGAGTGAGTCGAGTGATTTTCTTTAATTAAGCGTGCTATGCCCAGATTCACTTGTCACTCAGAAGGGTACCAAGGACTAAATCTGCCGCTGCGTGGCCCCAGCGTGCATAAGAAGACGAGAGAGTCGAGTGATTTCATTGAAGTAAGCGTGCTATGCTGAGATTCACTTGTGACTCAGACGGGTACCACAGACTAAAATGGCCGCTTTGTGGCCTCAGGGAGCATAAGAAGACGAGAGAGTCGAGTGATTTTATTGGAATAAGCGTGCTATGCTCAGATTCATTTCTCACTCAGACGGGTACCACAGACTATATCGGCCGCTCCGTGGCCCCGACGAGCATAAGATGACGAGAGAGACGCGTGATGTTTTTGAAAAAAACGTGATATACTCAGATTCACTTGTCACTCAGAAGGGTACCACAGACTAAATCGGCATCTGCGTCGCGCCAGCGAGCATAAGACGAAAGTGACGCGTGATTTTCTTGAAATAAGCGTGCTATGCTCATATTCACTTGTCACTCAGACGGGTACCACAGGCTAAATCGGCGCTGTGTGGCTCCAGCGAGCATAAGAAGGCGAGAGAGACGCGTGATTTTTTTTAAACAAGCGTGCTATGCTCATATTCACTTGTCACTCAGAAGGGTACCAAAGACTAAATCGGCCGCTGCGTGGCCCCAGCGAGCATAAGAAGACGAGAGAGACGCGTGATTTTCTTGAAATAAGTGTGCTATCCTCATATTCACTTGTCACTCAGAAGGGTACCAAAGACTAAATCGGCCGCTGCGTGGCTCCAGCGAGCATACGAAGACGAGAGAGTCGAGTGATTTTCTTGAAATAAGCGTGTTATGCTCAGATTCACTTCTCACTCAGAAGGTTTGGTTTGGTTTGGTTTATGGGGTTTAACTTCCCAAAGCGACTGAGGCTATGAGAGACGGCGTAGTGGAGGGCTCCGGAAATTTCGACTACCTGGGGTTCTTTAGCGTGCACTGACATCGCAGAGTACACCGGCCTCTAGAATTTCTCCTCCAAAGAAATTCTAGCCGCCGCGGCCGCGATCGACCCCGCGTCTTTTTAGGTCAGCAGCCGAACACCATAACCACAGAGCCACCGCGGCCACAGGCTAAATCTCCCGCTGCGTAGCCCCAGCGAGCATAAGAAGACGTGAGAGTCGAGTGATTTTCTTGAAATAAGCATGCTATGCCCAGATTCACTTGCCATTTAGAAGGGTACCAACGACTATATCTCCCTCTGCGTGGCCCCAGCGAGCTAAGAAGACGAGATAGTCGAGTGATTTTCTTGAAATAAGCGTGCTATGCTCAGATTCACATGTCACTCAGACGGGTACCACAGACTAAAGCTGACACTGCGTCACCCCACAGAGGATATTAAAAAGAGAGAGACGCGTGATTTGCTTGAAATAAGCGTGCTATGCTCAGATTCACTTGTCACTCAGGAGGGTGCCAAGGACTAAATCGGCCGCTCTGTGGCTCCAGCGAGAATAAGAAGACGAGAGAGACTCGTGATTTTCTTGAAATAAGCGTGCTATCCTCATATTCACTTGTCACTCAGAAGGGTACCAAAGACTTCGCAATAGCGACGACGACCTGGGTGCATCACCTCACGCTGTTTCTGCCGTTTTTACGCAGATTGAGTGCGAAAGTACAACGAGTGGCTACGGAAGGATCGGCTGAATACACGTGCGCCTACGCCCATCGGAACGACGCCCACTGGAACGACGCTCAAGCGGACGATAGCGTTGCGACCAGCAGCGTTTCCTATCGACACCAGAGGCCGTGACGTCACCTGTCTCTTGCTATTGACTGCGAAAGTACAACGAGTGGCTACGGAAGGATCGGCTGAATACACGTGCGCCTACGCCCATCGGAACGACGCCCACCGGAACGACGCTCAAGCGGACGATAGCGTTGCGACCAGCAGCGTTTCCTATCGACACCAGAGGCCGTGACGTCACCTGTCTCTTGCTGTAAAAAGAAGCCTACGATGCTGCCGGCTTTCACTTGGCAGTAGCGACGACGACCTGGGTGCATCACCTCACGCTGTTTCTGCCGTTTTTACGCAGGTTAGTGCAGTGTATGTTGTACGGTGTATTCCTTTTTCATACTCTACCGTCTCTGCTGCCAAGTGACTAGGGCTGTTTTTCCTCTGTAAAGATGTCAAAAGAAATTGCCAAAATCAAAGACGAAATCTACGCGAAGCTCAAAGATGATCTCAGGCAGGAATTTAAAACGGCCCGAGAGGCCTATGAAAGGGATTTGCGTAATGAAATGCGCGATCTGAAGTCTGAGCAGAAAAGCATGACAACGAGTCTTGAGTTTGCTTATGAAGAAATTGAAGCACTGAAGAAAAAACTGGATGCGGAAGTAGCAAAGAATGCTAAACTTGCCACAGAAAACCAGGCAACTCTTGAGAGATGTGTGGCTCTTGAAAAGAAAAATGCTGACCTTGAAAAGCAGCTCGTTCACATTGAACAATACTCCAGGAATGCAAACATTGAGATCCAGGGTGTTTCAAAAACAGAAGATGAAAACATCACTGCCATTGTATCAAAAATTGGTGATCTCATCAAAGAACCAATCTCTGCAGACGATATCGAGGTTTGCCATCGGGTTCCGATCCGAAACAGTGACAAAACAAATATAATTGTACAATTTAAGTCTAGAGTGAAACGTGACATCACACTAAAGAAAGGAAAGAAAGCTCGCTTCACCAACCGCGACATTGGACTGGATAATGACAATCCGATATATGTGAATGAGCACTTATGCCCCAGTCTGAAGAAGCTTCTAAGTATGGCAATAAAGCGTAAGAAGGAACACAAATGGAAGTCAGTGTGGACACAAAACGGAAAAATCCTTGCAAGGCAGTCCGATGGTTCTGAGATTGTACCCATTGCCCAAGAAGACGATCTTGCTAAGATATTTTCAGTACCACCTCATAGCCAATGACCCAAGAAAACAAAAAATTGACAATGGAATATTACAATTTTGTTTTACCTCAAGCAGTTCCCTCTCCCTCTGCATCGTATACTTCAGCTCTGCACATTAATGCATGCTCCGCACCCGGAAAGCATGATAACATATCTTATCTCCTAAGTCAGTTTTCTTTTTCATATAACATAATAATGTTGACCGAGACATGGTATTATGATGAGGGCGACATACTTCATTTTGACAATTATAAGAGTTTTGTCATGAATCGCACTAACCGCAAAGGGGGTGGTGTTGCAATTTATGTTGAACCTACTCGGGATTACGAACTTCTCTATGAATATTGTATTATTACCCCAGACTATGAAATCCTAACTTTAAAGCAGAACCTTGAACTAATAGCTGTTGTTTACCGTCCTCCACAGGGCAATTTTAGGGAGTTCATGAATTTTTTTGAAAACTTCTTGCAGTTTGTTTCCGATGGCAATTTTAAGCTGATTTGTGGCGGTGATCTCAACACAGATGTTTGCAGTGATAGCTCGAATGCACAAGACTTTAACAACACTGTTTATTCAACTGGCTTTATTAACATAATTACATCGCCCACAAGAGTGACGGTTTCTTCTTCCACTTCTCTTGACCTTTTTATTACAAATATTGAAAACACCATTTCTCATGCCGGAACAATCGCGTTTGATATTAGTGATCACTGTCCAATCTTTATGTTCTACTGTAACCGACTTGGGCAGAGAACCTACAGACGAGACATAGTTACGGTTCAGTCCCTCTCTGAAGAGGCTCTCCTTTCTTTCGAAAGAGATATTGGTGCGCAGGACTGGTCAGTTATATATACAATTACTGATGTAAATGAAGCATATTTAAAATTCATGGAACTTTTTGTAAAACTATACACAATGCACTTCCCTTTTAGAACTTTCAAGCCATCGAAAAGAGTTAGGAAACCATGGATCACACCATACCTTCTCGGGATGATTAAAAAGAAGAATAAACTTTTCCATGCTTTCTTACGAACTCGGTTCCTGGCAACGTTAACAGAATTTAAGTCTTATAGAAATAGAGTAAATAAAGAACTTAGGCGCGCAAAAACTGCGTATTATGAACACCTGTTCTTTGATATCGTTAGCAAAAAACCACAAGTTGCATGGAAGGTGATAAATAATGTTTTAGGTCGCCAAAATAAACATGTTATTCCTGACAGAATAGTACACAATAACCGCGAGCTTATTGGTAAAGAACTGGCTGATCATTTCAATAAAGTGTTTGTCGATATTGCCGCAGAAGACAGCTGCCTTCCTCCTGTTCAGCCTACCGACAATAGCCCTGTAGAGAGTTTTGCTCTCCATTTAATAACTGAACATGAAATTTACAGCACACTTATGAATCTAAAGAACAGCAAAGCCCTGGATATAGATAACTTACAGATTACGCCCGTAAAACACGTTTTGCAGCATATCGTCCCGGCACTCGCATACATATTCAACCTTGTTATAGAAAAAGGTGTATTTCCTACTGCCATGAAGAGGTCTAGGGTATCCATCATATATAAAAGCGGGTATAAAAATGATGCGAGAAACTACAGACCAATATCTGTAATACCTGTTTTTTCAAAGGGTTTGGAAAAAATAATATCTGTACGATTAACCAAGTTTTTGGACACGCGTAACTTGCTCTCAGATAACCAGTTTGGATTTCGAAGGGGACGATCAACCGAATCTGCACTTCTATCACTTAAAGAATTTGTGTTGCAAAATATTGATCAAAAACTCTTTATACTTGGTCTCTTTATTGACTACAGTAAGGCTTTCGATTCTCTTGATCACAACATTTTAATATTTAAGCTCACACATTATGGCATTCGTGGCAAATCTCTTGAATTACTTCGGTCATACTTAAAAAATAGGACTCAGTGTGTTCACCTTGGCAATCATAAATCTTCACCTCTACCAATTTTAACTGGTGTACCACAAGGTTGCATCTTGGGCCCATTACTTTTCATCATCTATATAAACGATATTGCCCATATTGACGGGGGGGCTAAATTTATCGTGTACGCAGATGACAGCAGTATTTTGCTATCAGGCATTGATGTTAATACTCTTATATCAAAGGGTAATAACATTCTTGAAAAATTAATCTTTTGGTCACGATCAAATAAGCTGAAGATCAACCCCTCAAAAACCAAAGCAGTTATTTTTCGCGCTAGAAATAAGTTAGTTAAAATTGAGCAAGATATCCGCTGCGAAAGCCAAATTATTGAGATTGTTGAAGAAATCAAGATACTTGGCATAACATTTAGTTCTCATCTTATGTAGGACTCTCACATAGATAACCTCTGCAAAAAGCTTTCAACAGTTACAGGGGCATTATCACGTTGCCGTTCTTTTCTACCAACAAAAATAAAACTACAAGTCTACAATGCCTTGTTTGCCTCCTACACTAACTATTGCAATTTAGTTTGGTTGACTACATCACAAAGAAATGTCCAGAGGATATACGTACTCCAGAAAAAAAATATTCGTAACATCGCCAATATAGACTTCCTGTCGTCAACAGCAGAATATTTTCACTCCTACAATATAATTAGCATCAAACGTGCTTACGAGTTTCGAGTCCTGCGATCATTTTATTTAGCAATGGATTCTTTCAGGCATTTCCTTAAGTCATTAGCCTCTTTAGAACTCAATAAAAACACTCATACACGGAACACTGATCCATGGTTCATACCTCGTTTCCGCACAAATTATAAAGTGCAAACACTTCAGTATAATCTTCCAGTCATTCTAAATAAATACAAACACATAACTAGGCCTAAACTAAAACAGTTACTTGACCAATTCTTGTCCACATAGCTGTACCTTTATTTACAAATTATACCAGATGTGCACAAGTGTACTCATTTTAGCTATAATTGTATAATGTTGGTTTCGAGATTGTGTGTATTATGTGCCTTTTCCTAGATATATTACCGGTTAACTATTTTATGGATAGTTTGTTCATGCTACTATTTGCTTAGCCTTAATGTATTTTGTTTTTTTGTATGCCACATAATTGTATTTCTAAAACAATATGTGTAAATTTCCTTTGAAGTTATTGTCGATACTTCGTTAATACTGTTTTCTGTAAAACTGGTGACAAGCTCTAAAATGTAATTCTTGTTAATGTATGTTCTTGTTAATGTATATTTTTCTACTCAGCTATTATCCATGTTTGTAGTCATATATTGTGTATTAAACATATTTTATTCTTCTTTCAATATTCTGCATCATAAGGTCATCACCTACTGCCTCGTTGGTGGTTTTATAGGCCTTTGTCAAGCTGTCAGGAACAGCTTTTTGCCTATGAGTCCGCCAGAATCTTTCTGGAAAATAAAATGAATAAAAAAAAATGAATTGAAAATGACTGAATCGGCTGCTGCGTGGCTCCAGCGAGCATACGAAGACGAGAGAGTCGAGTGATTTTGTTGAAATAAGCGTGCTATGCTCAGATTCACAAGTCATTCAGACGGGTACCACAGACTAAACCTGCCACTGCGTGGCACCACAGAGGATATTAAGAGAGAGATATGCGTGATTTTCATGAAATAAGCGTGCTATGCTCAGATTCACTTGTCACTCAGAAGGGTACCACTGACTAAACCTGCCACTGCGTGGCACCACAGAGGATATTAAGAGAGAGATATGCGTGATTTTCATGAAATAAGCGTGCTATGCTCAGATTCACTTGTCACTCAGAAGGGTACCACAGACTAAACCTGCCACTGCGTGGCACCACAGAGGATATTAAGAGAGAGATATGCGTGATTTTCATGAAATAAGCGTGCTATGCTCAGATTCACTTGTCACTCAGAAGGGTACCACTGACTAAACCTGCCACTGCGTGGCCCCACAGAGGATATTAAGACGAGAGAGACGCGTGATTTTCTTGAAATAAGTGTGCTATGCGCAGATTCACTTGTCACTCAGGAGGGTGCCAAGGACTAAACCTGCCGCTGCGTGGCCCCAGCGAGCATAAGAAGGCGAGAGAGTTGAGTGATTTTCTTGAAATAAGCGTGCTATGCTCAGATTCACATGTCAGTCAGACGGGTACCACAGACTAAACCTGCCACTGCGTCGCCCCACAGAGGATATTAAGACGAGAGAGACGCGTGATTTTCTTGAAATAAGCGTGCTATGCTAAGATTCACTTGTCACTCAGACGGGTACCACTGACTAAACCTGCCACTGCATGGCCCCACAGAGGATATTAAGACGAGAGAGACGCGTGATTTTTTTGAAATAAGTGTGCTATGCGCAGATTCACTTGTCACTCAGGAGGGTGCCAAGGACTAAATCTGCCGCTCCGTGGCCCCAGCGAGCATAAGAAGGCGAGAGAGTTGAGTGATTTTCTTGAAATACGCGTGCTATGCTCAGATTCATTTGTCACTCAGACGGGTACCACAGACTAAACCTGCTGCTGCGTCGCCCCACAGAGGATATTAAGACGAGAGAGTCGAGTGATTTTCTTGAAATAAGCGTGTTAAGCTCAGATTCACTTCTCTCAGAAGGTTTGGTTTGGTTTGGTTTGGTTTATGGGGTTTAACTTCCCAAAGCGACTGAGGCTATGAGAGACGGCGTAGTGGAGGGCTCCGGAAATTTCGATTACCTGTGGTTCTTTAGCGTGCACTGACATCGCACAGTACACCGGCCTCTAGAATTTCTCCTCCAAAGAAATTCTAGCCGCCGCGGCCGCGATCGAACCCGCGTCTTTTTAGCTCAGCAGCCGAACACCATAACCACAGAGCCACCACGGCCACAGGCTAAATCTCCCGCTGCGTAGCCCCAGCGAACATAAGAAGACGAGAGAGTCGAGTGATTTTCTTGAAATAAGCATGCTATGCCCAGATTCACTTGCCATTTAGAAGGGTACCAACGACTATATCTCCCTCTGCGTGGCCCCAGCGAGCTAAGACGACGAGAGAGTCGAGTGATTTTCTTGAAATAAGCGTGCTATGCTCAGATTCACATGTCACTCAGACGGGTACCACAGACTAAAGCTGACACTGCGTCGCCCCACAGAGGATATTAAGACGAGAGAGACGCGTGATTTTCTCGAAATAAGCGTGCTATGCTCAGATTCACTTGTCACTCAGGAGGGTGCCAAGGACTAAATCTGCTGCTGCGTGGTTCCAGCGAGCATAAGAAGACGAGAAAGTCGGGTGATTTCATTGAAATAAGCGTGCTATGCTGAGATTCACTTGTCACTGAGACGGGTACCAGAGACAAAATCTGCCGCTGCGTGGCCCCAGCGAGCATAAGAAGGCGAGAGAGTTGAGTGATTTTCTTGAAATACGCGTGCTATGCTCAGATTCACTTGTCACTCAGACAGGTACCACAGACTAAATCTGCCGCTGCGTGGCCCCAGCGAGCATAAGAAGACGAGAGAGTAGAGTGATTTTCTTGAAATAAGCGTGCTATGCTCAGATTCAAATGCCACTCAGACGGGTACCACAGACTAAACCTACCACTGCGTGGCACCACAGAGGATACTAAGACGAGAGAGACGCCTGATTTTAATGAAATAAGCGCGCTATGCTCAGATTCACTTGTCACTCAGAAGGGTACCACAGAATAAATCGGCCGCTGCGTCGGCCCACAGAGGATATTAAGACGAGAGAGTCGAGTGATTTTCTTGCAATTAGCGTCCTATGCTCAGATTCACTTGTCACTCAGAAGGCTACCACAGAATAAATCTACCGCTGCGTGGCACCACAGAGGATACTAAGACGAGAGAGACGCGTGATTTTAATGAAATAAGCGTGCTATGCTCAGATTCACTTGTCACTCAGAAGGGTACCACAGAATAAATCTACCGCTGCGTGGCCCCAGCGAGCATACGAAGACGAGAGAGTTGAGTGATTTTCTTGAAGTAAGCGTGCTATGCCCAGATTCACTTGTCACTGAGAAGGGTGCCACAGACTAAATCTCCCTCTGCGTGGCCCCAGCGAGCATAAGAAGACGAGAGAGTCGAGTGATTTTCTTGAAATAAGCGTGCTATGCTCAGATTCACAAGTCACTCAGACGGGTACCACAGACTAAACCTGACACTGCGTGGCACCGCAGAGGATATTAAGAGAGAGATGTGCGTGATTTTCATGAAATAAGCGTGCTATGCTCAGATTCACTTGTCACTCAGAAGGGTACCACAGAATAAATCTGCCGCTGCGTGGCCCCAGCGAGCATAAGAAGACGTGAGTGTTGAGTGATTTTCTTGAAATAAGCGTGCTATGCTCAGATTCACATGTCACTCAGACGGGTACCACAGACTAAACCTGCCACTGCGTCGCCCCACAGAGGATATTAAGACGAGAGAGACGCATGATTTTCTTGAAATAAGCGTGCTATGCTCAGATTCACTTTTCACTCAGACGGGTACCACTGACTAAACCTGCCACTGCGTGGCCCCACAGAGGATGTTAAGACGAGAGAGACGCGTGATTTTCTTGAAATAAGTGTGCTATGCGCAGATTCACTTGTCACTCAGGAGGGTGCCAAGGACTAAATCTGCCGCTGCGTGGCCCCAGCGAGCATAAGAAGGCGAGAGAGTTGAGTGATTTTCTTGAAATACGCGTGCTATGCTCAGATTCATTTGTCACTCAGACGGGTACCACAGACTAAACCTGCTGCTGCGTCGCCCCACAGAGGATATTAAGACCAGAGAGTCGAGTGGTTTTCTTGAAATAAGCGTGTTATGCTCAGATTCACTTCTCTCAGAAGGTTTGGTTTGGTTTGGTTTGGTTTATGGGGTTTAACTTCCCAAAGCGACTGAGGCTATGAGAGACGGCGTAGTGGAGGGCTCCGGAAATTTCGATTACCTGGGGTTCTTTAGCCTGCACTGACATCGCACAGTACACCGGCCTCTAGAATGTCTCCTCCAAAGATTCTAGCCGCCGCGGCCGCGATCGAACCCGCGTCTTTTTAGGTCAGCAGCCGAACACCATAACCACAGAGCCACCGCGGCCACAGGCTAAATCTCCCGCTGCGTAGCCCCAGCGAGCATAAGAAGACGGGAGAGTCGAGTGATTTTCTTGAAATAAGCATGCTATGCCCAGATTCACTTGCCATTTAGAAGGGTACCAACGACTATATCTCCCTCTGCGTGGCCCCAGCGAGCCAAGAAGACGAGTCGAGTGATTTTCTTGAAATAAGCGTGCTATGCTCAGATTCACATGTCACTCAGACGGGTACCACAGACTAAAGCTGACACTGCGTCGCCCCACAGAGGATATTAAGACGAGAGAGACGCGTGATTTTCTTGATATAAGCGTGCTATGCTCAGATTCACTTGTCACTCACACGGGTGCCACTGACTAAACCTGCCACTGCGTGGCCCCACAGAGGATATTAAGACGAGAGAGACGCGCGATTTTCCTGAAATAAGCGTGCTATGCTCAGATTCACTTGTCACTCATGAGGGTGCCAAGGACTAAATCTGCTGCTGCGTGGCTCCAGCGAGCATAACAAGACGAGAAAGTCGAGTGATTTCATTGAAATAAGCGTGCTATGCTGAGATTCACTTGTCACTGAGACGGGTACCACAGACAAAATCTGCCGCTGCGTGGCCCCAGCGAGCATAAGAAGGCGAGAGAGTTTAGTGAATTTCTTGAAATAAGCGTGCTATGCTGAGATTCACTTGTCACTCAGACAGGTACCACAGACTAAACCTGCGCTGCGTGGCCCCAGCGAGCGTAAGAAGACGAGAGAGTCGAGTGATATTATTGAATTAAGCGTGCTATGCTCAGATTCACTTGTCATTCAGAAGGGTACACAGACTAAATCTGCAGCTGCGTGGCCCCAGCGAGCATAAGAAGACGAGAGAGTCGAGTGATTTTCTTGAAATAAGCGTGCTATGCTCAGATTCACAAGTCACTCAGACGGGTACCACAGACTAAACCTGCCACTGCGTGGCACCACAGAGGATATTAAGAGACAGATATGGGTGACTTTCATGAAATAAGCGTGCTATGCTCAGATTCACTTGTCACTAAGAAGGGTACCACAGAATAAATCTGCCGCTGCGTGGCTCCAGCGAGCATAAGAATACGAGAGAGTTGAGTGATTTTCTTGAAATAAGTGTGCTATGCTCAGATTCACTTGTCACTCAGACGGGCACCACTGACTAAACCTGCCACTGCGTGGCCCCACAGAGGATATTAAGACGAGAGAGACGCGTGATTTTCTTGAAATAAGTGTGCTATGCGCAGATTCACTTGTCACTCAGGAGGGTGCCAAGGACTAAATCTGCCGCTGCGTGGCCCCAGCGAGCATAAGAAGGCGAGAGAGTTGAGTGATTTTCTTGAAATACGCGTGCTATGCTCAGATTCATTTGTCACTCAGACGGGTACCACAGACTAAACCTGCTGCTGCGTCGCCCCACAGAGGATATTAAGACGAGAGAGTCGAGTGATTTTCTTGAAATAAGCGTGCTATGCTCAGATTCACTTGTCACTCAGAAGGGTACCACAGAATAAATCGGCCGCTGCGTCGGCCCACAGAGGATATTAAGACGAGTGAGTCGAGTGATTTTCTTGAAATTAGCGTCCTATGCTCAGATTCACTTGTCACTCAGAAGGGTACCACAGAATAAATCTACCGCTGCGTGGCACCACAGAGGATACTAAGACGAGAGAGACGCGTGATTTTAATGAAATAAGCGTCCTATGCTCAGATTCACTTGTCACTCAGAAGGGTACCACAGAATAAATCTACCGCTGCGTGGCACCACAGAGGATACTAAGACGAGAGAGACGCGTGATTTTAATGAAATAAGCGTGCTATGCTCAGATTCACTTGTCACTCAGAAGGCTGCCACAGAATAAATCTTCCGCTGCGTGGCCCCAGCGAGCATACGAAGACGAGAGAGTTGAGTGATTTTCTTGAAGTAAGCGTGCTATGCCCAGATTCACTTGTCACTGAGAAGGGTGCCACAGACTAAATCTCCCTCTGCGTTGCCCCAGCGAGCATAAGAAGACGAGAGAGTCGAGTGATTTTCTTGAAATAAGCGTGATATGCTCAGATTCACAAGTCACTCAGACGGGTACCACAGACTAAACCTGCCACTGCGTCGCCCCACAGAGGATATTAAGACGAGAGAGACCCGTGATTTTCTTGAAATAAGCGTGCTATGCTCAGATTCACTTGTCACTCAGACGGGTACCACAGACTAAACCTGCCACTGCGTGGCCCCACAGAGGATATTAAGACGAGAGAGACCCGTGATTTTCTTGAAATAAGTGTGCTATGCGCAGATTCACTTGTCACTCAGGAGGGTGCCAAGGACTAAATCTGCCGCTGCGTGGCCCCAGCGAGCATAAGAAGGCGAGAGAGTTGAGTGATTTTCTTGAAATACGCGTGCTATGCTCAGATTCATTTGTCACTCAGACGGGTACCACAGACTAAACCTGCTGCTGCGTCGCCCCACAGAGGATATTAAGACGAGAGAGTCGAGTGATTTTCTTGAAATAAGCGTGCTATGCTCAGATTCACTTGTCACTCAGACGGGTACCACAGACTAAATCGGCCGCTGCGCGGCTCCAGCGAGCATAAGATGACGAGAGAGACGCCTGATTTTCTTGAAATAAGCGTGCTATGCTCATATTCATTTGTCACTCAGAATGGTACCAAAGACTAAATCGGCCGCTGCGTGGCCCCAGCGAGCATAAGATTACGAGAGAGACGCGTGATTTTTTTGAAATAAGCGTGCTATGCTGAGATTCACTTGTCACTCAGAAGGGTACCACAGACTAAATCGGCTGCTGCGTCGCCCCAGCGAGCATATGACGAGAGTGACGCGTGATTTTCTTCAAAGAAGCGTGCTATGCTCAGATTCACTTGTTGCTCAAACGGATATCACAGACTAAATCTCCCGCTGCGTGGCCCCAGCGAGCATAAGAAGACGAGAGTGACGCGTGATTTTATTGAAATAAGCGTGCTATGCTCAGATTCGCTTGTCATTCAGAAGGGTACACAGACTAAATCTGCCGCTGCGTGGCCCCAGCGAGCATAAGAAGACGGAGAAAGTCGGGTGATTTTCTTGAAATAAGCGTGCTATGCTCAGATTCACTTGTCACTCAGAAGGGTACCAAGGACTGAATCGGCCGCTGCGTGGCTCCAGAGAGCATACGAAGAAGAGAGAGTCGAGTGATTTTCTTGAAATAAGCGTGTTATGCTCAGATTCACTTCTCACTCAGAAGGTTTGGTTTGGTTTGGTTTATGGGGTTTAACTTCCCTAAGCGACTGAGGCTATGAGAGACGGCGTAGTGGAGGGCTCCGGAAATTTCGACTACCTGGGGTTCTTTACCGTGCACTGACATCGCACAGTACACCGGCCTCTAGAATTTCTCCTCCAAAGAAATTCTAGCCGCCGCGGCCGTGATCGAACCCGCGTATTTTTAGGTCAGCAGCCGAGCACCATAACCACAGAGCCACCGCGGCCACAGACTAAATCTCCCGCTGCGTAGCCCCAGCGAGCATAAGAAGACGAGAGAGTCGAGTGATTTTTCTTGAAATAAGCATGCTATGCTCAGATTCACTTGTCATTTAGAAGGGTACCAAAGACTAAATCTCCCTCTGCGTGGCCGCAGCGAGCTAAGAAGACGAGAGAGTCGAGTGATTTTCTTGAAATAAGCGTGCTATGCTCAGATTCACTTGTCACTCAGACAGGCGCCACAGACTAAACCTGCCGCTCCGTGGCCACAGCGAGCATAAGAAGACGAGAGAGTCGAGCGATTTTATTGAATTAAGCGTGCTATGCTCAGATTCATTTGTCATTCAGAAAGGTACACAGAGTAAATCTGCCGCTGCCTGGCCCCAGCGAGCATAACAAGACGAGAGAGTCGAGTGATTTTCTTGAAATAAGCGTGCTATGCCGAGATTCACATGTCACTCAGACGGGTACCACAGACTAAACCTACCACTGCGTGGCACCACAGAGGATATTAAGACGAGAGAGACGCTTGATTTTAATGAAATAAGCGTGCTATGCTAAGATTCACTTGTCATTCAGAAGGGTACACAGACTAAATCTGCCGCTGCGTGGCCCCAGCGAGCATAAGAAGACGGGAGAGTCGAGTGATTTTCTTTAATTAAGCGTGCTATGCTCAGATTCACTTGTCACTCAGAAGGGTACCAAGGACTAAATCTGACGCTGCGTGGCCCCAGCGAGCATAAGACGAAAGAGTCGAATGATTCCATTGAAATAAGCGTGCTATGCTCATATTCACTTGTCACTCAGACGGGTACCACAGACTAAAATGGCCGCTGCGTGGCCTCAGCGACCATAAGAAGACGAGAGAGTCGAGTGATTTTATTGAAATAAGCATGCTATGCTCAGATTCACTTCTCACTCAGACGGGTACCACAGACTAAATCGGCCGCTGCGTGGCCCCGACGAGCATAAGATGACGGGAGAGACGCGTGATTTTTTTGAAAAAGCGTAATATACTCAGATTCACTTGTCACTCAGAAGGGTACCACAGACTAAATCGGCTGCTGCGTCGCCCCAGCGAGCATAAGACGAAAGTGACGCGTGATTTTCTTGAAATAAGCGTGCTATGCTCAGATGCACTTGTCACTCAGACGGGTACCACAGGCTAAATCGGCGCTGTGTGGCTCCAGCGAGCATAAGAAGACGAGAGAGACGCGTGATTTTTTTTAAACAAGCGTGCTATGCTCATATTCACTTGTCACTCAGAAGGGTTCCAAAGACTAAATCGGCCGCTGCGTGACCCCAGCGAGCATAAGAAGAGGAGAGAGTCGAATGATTTTCTTGAAATAAGCGTGCTATGCTCAGATTCACTTTTCACTGAGAAGGGTACACCAGACTAAACCTGCCGCTGCGTGGCCCCACAGAGGATATTTAGACGAGAGAGACGCGTGATTTCATTGAAATCAGCGTGCTATACTCAGATACACTTGTCATTCAGAAGGGTACCACAGACTAAATCTGCCGCTGCGTGGCCCCAGCCAGCATAAGAAGACGAGAGAGTCGAGTGATTTTTCTTGAAATAAGCTTGCTATGCTCTTATTCACTTTTCACTCAGAAGGGTACCACAGAATAAATCTACCGCTGCGTGGCCCCAGCGAGCATACGAAGACGAGAGAGTTGAGTGATTTTCTTGAAGTAAGCCTGCTATGCTCAGATTCACTTGTCACTCAGAAGGGTGCCACAGACTAAATCTCTCTCTGCGTGGCCTCAGCGAGCATAAGAAGACGAGAGAGTCGAGTGATTTTCTTGAAATAAGCGTGCTATGCTCAGATTCACATGTCACTCAGACGGGTACCACAGACTAAACCTGCCACTGCGTGGCACCACAGAGGATATTAAGAGAGAGATATGCGTGATTTTCATGAAATAAGTGTGCTATGCTCAGATTCACTTCTCACTCAGAAGGGTACCACAGAATAAATCTGCCGCTGCGTGGCCCCAGCGAGCTAAGAAGACGAGAGAGACGCGTGATTTTCTTGAAATAAGCGTGCTATGCGCAGATTCACTTGTCACTCAGGAGGGTGCCAAGGACTAAATCTGCCGCTGCGTGGCCCCAGCGAGCATAAGAAGACGAGAAAGTCGAGTGATTTCATTGAAATAAGCGTGCTATGCTGAGATTCACTTGTCACTCAGAAGGGTACCACAGACTAAATCGGCTGCTGCGTCGCCCCAGCGAGCATATGACGAGAGTGACGCGTGATTTTCTTCAAAGAAGCGTGCTATGCTCAGATTCACTTGTTGCTCAAACGGATATCACAGACTAAATCTCCCGCTGCGTGGCCCCAGCGAGCATAAGAAGACGAGAGTGACGCGTGATTTTATTGAAATAAGCGTGCTATGCTCAGATTCGCTTGTCATTCAGAAGGGTACACAGACTAAATCTGCCGCTGCGTGGCCCCAGCGAGCATAAGAAGACGGAGAAAGTCGGGTGATTTTCTTGAAATAAGCGTGCTATGCTCAGATTCACTTGTCACTCAGAAGGGTACCAAGGACTGAATCGGCCGCTGCGTGGCTCCAGAGAGCATACGAAGAAGAGAGAGTCGAGTGATTTTCTTGAAATAAGCGTGTTATGCTCAGATTCACTTCTCACTCAGAAGGTTTGGTTTGGTTTGGTTTATGGGGTTTAACTTCCCTAAGCGACTGAGGCTATGAGAGACGGCGTAGTGGAGGGCTCCGGAAATTTCGACTACCTGGGGTTCTTTACCGTGCACTGACATCGCACAGTACACCGGCCTCTAGAATTTCTCCTCCAAAGAAATTCTAGCCGCCGCGGCCGTGATCGAACCCGCGTATTTTTAGGTCAGCAGCCGAGCACCATAACCACAGAGCCACCGCGGCCACAGACTAAATCTCCCGCTGCGTAGCCCCAGCGAGCATAAGAAGACGAGAGAGTCGAGTGATTTTTCTTGAAATAAGCATGCTATGCTCAGATTCACTTGTCATTTAGAAGGGTACCAAAGACTAAATCTCCCTCTGCGTGGCCGCAGCGAGCTAAGAAGACGAGAGAGTCGAGTGATTTTCTTGAAATAAGCGTGCTATGCTCAGATTCACTTGTCACTCAGACAGGCGCCACAGACTAAACCTGCCGCTCCGTGGCCACAGCGAGCATAAGAAGACGAGAGAGTCGAGCGATTTTATTGAATTAAGCGTGCTATGCTCAGATTCATTTGTCATTCAGAAAGGTACACAGAGTAAATCTGCCGCTGCCTGGCCCCAGCGAGCATAACAAGACGAGAGAGTCGAGTGATTTTCTTGAAATAAGCGTGCTATGCCGAGATTCACATGTCACTCAGACGGGTACCACAGACTAAACCTACCACTGCGTGGCACCACAGAGGATATTAAGACGAGAGAGACGCTTGATTTTAATGAAATAAGCGTGCTATGCTAAGATTCACTTGTCATTCAGAAGGGTACACAGACTAAATCTGCCGCTGCGTGGCCCCAGCGAGCATAAGAAGACGGGAGAGTCGAGTGATTTTCTTTAATTAAGCGTGCTATGCTCAGATTCACTTGTCACTCAGAAGGGTACCAAGGACTAAATCTGACGCTGCGTGGCCCCAGCGAGCATAAGACGAAAGAGTCGAATGATTCCATTGAAATAAGCGTGCTATGCTCATATTCACTTGTCACTCAGACGGGTACCACAGACTAAAATGGCCGCTGCGTGGCCTCAGCGACCATAAGAAGACGAGAGAGTCGAGTGATTTTATTGAAATAAGCATGCTATGCTCAGATTCACTTCTCACTCAGACGGGTACCACAGACTAAATCGGCCGCTGCGTGGCCCCGACGAGCATAAGATGACGGGAGAGACGCGTGATTTTTTTGAAAAAGCGTAATATACTCAGATTCACTTGTCACTCAGAAGGGTACCACAGACTAAATCGGCTGCTGCGTCGCCCCAGCGAGCATAAGACGAAAGCGACGCGTGATTTTCTTGAAATAAGCGTGCTATGCTCAGATGCACTTGTCACTCAGACGGGTACCACAGGCTAAATCGGCGCTGTGTGGCTCCAGCGAGCATAAGAAGACGAGAGAGACGCGTGATTTTTTTTAAACAAGCGTGCTATGCTCATATTCACTTGTCACTCAGAAGGGTTCCAAAGACTAAATCGGCCGCTGCGTGACCCCAGCGAGCATAAGAAGAGGAGAGAGTCGAATGATTTTCTTGAAATAAGCGTGCTATGCTCAGATTCACTTTTCACTGAGAAGGGTACACCAGACTAAACCTGCCGCTGCGTGGCCCCACAGAGGATATTTAGACGAGAGAGACGCGTGATTTCATTGAAATCAGCGTGCTATACTCAGATACACTTGTCATTCAGAAGGGTACCACAGACTAAATCTGCCGCTGCGTGGCCCCAGCCAGCATAAGAAGACGAGAGAGTCGAGTGATTTTTCTTGAAATAAGCTTGCTATGCTCTTATTCACTTTTCACTCAGAAGGGTACCACAGAATAAATCTACCGCTGCGTGGCCCCAGCGAGCATACGAAGACGAGAGAGTTGAGTGATTTTCTTGAAGTAAGCCTGCTATGCTCAGATTCACTTGTCACTCAGAAGGGTGCCACAGACTAAATCTCTCTCTGCGTGGCCTCAGCGAGCATAAGAAGACGAGAGAGTCGAGTGATTTTCTTGAAATAAGCGTGCTATGCTCAGATTCACATGTCACTCAGACGGGTACCACAGACTAAACCTGCCACTGCGTGGCACCACAGAGGATATTAAGAGAGAGATATGCGTGATTTTCATGAAATAAGTGTGCTATGCTCAGATTCACTTCTCACTCAGAAGGGTACCACAGAATAAATCTGCCGCTGCGTGGCCCCAGCGAGCTAAGAAGACGAGAGAGACGCGTGATTTTCTTGAAATAAGCGTGCTATGCGCAGATTCACTTGTCACTCAGGAGGGTGCCAAGGACTAAATCTGCCGCTGCGTGGCCCCAGCGAGCATAAGAAGACGAGAAAGTCGAGTGATTTCATTGAAATAAGCGTGCTATGCTGAGATTCACTTGTCACTCAGACGGCTACCACAGACAAAATCTGCCGCTGCGTGGCCCCAGCGAGCATAAGAAGGCGAGAGAGTTGAGTGATTTTCTTGAAATACGCGTGCTATGCTCAGATTCATTTGTCACTCAGAAGGGTACCACAGACTAAACCTGCCACTGCGTGGCACCACAGAGGATATTAAGAGAGAGATATGCGTGATTTTCATGAAATAAGCGTGCTATGCTCAGATTCACTTGTCACTCAGAAGGGTACCACTGACTAAACCTGCCACTGCGTGGCCCCACAGAGGATATTAAGACGAGAGAGACGCGTGATTTTCTTGAAATAAGTGTGCTATGCGCAGATTCACTTGTCACTCAGGAGGGTGCCAAGGACTAAACCTGCCGCTGCGTGGCCCCAGCGAGCATAAGAAGGCGAGAGAGTTGAGTGATTTTCTTGAAATAAGTGTGCTATGCGCAGATTCACTTGTCACTCAGGAGGGTGCCAAGGACTAAATCTGCCGCTCCGTGGCCCCAGCGAGCATAAGAAGGCGAGAGAGTTGAGTGATTTTCTTGAAATACGCGTGCTATGCTCAGATTCATTTGTCACTCAGACGGGTACCACAGACTAAACCTGCTGCTGCGTCGCCCCACAGAGGATATTAAGACGAGAGAGTCGAGTGATTTTCTTGAAATAAGCGTGTTAAGCTCAGATTCACTTCTCTCAGAAGGTTTGGTTTGGTTTGGTTTGGTTTATGGGGTTTAACTTCCCAAAGCGACTGAGGCTATGAGAGACGGCGTAGTGGAGGGCTCCGGATATTTCGATTACCTGTGGTTCTTTAGCGTGCACTGACATCGCACAGTACACCGGCCTCTAGAATTTCTCCTCCAAAGAAATTCTAGCCGCCGCGGCCGCGATCGAACCCGCGTCTTTTTAGGTCAGCAGCCGAACACCATAACCACAGAGCCACCACGGCCACAGGCTAAATCTCCCGCGGCGTAGCCCCAGCGAACATAAGAAGACGAGAGAGTCGAGTGATTTTCTTGAAATAAGCATGCTATGCCCAGATTCACTTGCCATTTAGAAGGGTACCAACGACTATATCTCCCTCTGCGTGGCCCCAGCGAGCTAAGACGACGAGAGAGTCGAGTGATTTTCTTGAAATAAGCGTGCTATGCTCAGATTCACATGTCACTCAGACGGGTACCACAGACTAAAGCTGACACTGCGTCGCCCCACAGAGGATATTAAGACGAGAGAGACGCGTGATTTTCTCGAAATAAGCGTGCTATGCTCAGATTCACTTGTCACTCAGGAGGGTGCCAAGGACTAAATCTGCTGCTGCGTGGTTCCAGCGAGCATAAGAAGACGAGAAAGTCGGGTGATTTCATTGAAATAAGCGTGCTATGCTGAGATTCACTTGTCACTGAGACGGGTACCAGAGACAAAATCTGCCGCTGCGTGGCCCCAGCGAGCATAAGAAGGCGAGAGAGTTGAGTGATTTTCTTGAAATACGCGTGCTATGCTCAGATTCACTTGTCACTCAGACAGGTACCACAGACTAAACCTGCGCTGCGTGGCCCCAGCGAGCGTAAGAAGACGAGAGAGTCGAGTGATTTTATTGAATTAAGCGTGCTATGCTCAGATTCACTTGTCATTCAGAAGGGTACACAGACTAAATCTGCCGCTGCGTGGCCCCAGCGAGCATAAGAAGACGAGAGAGTAGAGTGATTTTCTTGAAATAAGCGTGCTATGCTCAGATTCAAATGTCACTCAGACGGGTACCACAGACTAAACCTACCACTGCGTGGCACCACAGAGGATACTAAGACGAGAGAGACGCCTGATTTTAATGAAATAAGCGCGCTATGCTCAGATTCACTTGTCACTCAGAAGGGTACCACAGAATAAATCGGCCGCTGCGTCGGCCCACAGAGGATATTAAGACGAGAGAGTCGAGTGATTTTCTTGAAATTAGCGTCCTATGCTCAGATTCACTTGTCACTCAGAAGGGTACCACAGAATAAATCTACCGCTGCGTGGCACCACAGAGGATACTAAGACGAGAGAGACGCGTGATTTTAATGAAATAAGCGTGCTATGCTCAGATTCACTTGTCACTCAGAAGGGTACCACAGAATAAATCTACCGCTGCGTGGCCCCAGCGAGCATACGAAGACGAGAGAGTTGAGTGATTTTCTTGAAGTAAGCGTGCTATGCCCAGATTCACTTGTCACTGAGAAGGGTGCCACAGACTAAATCTCCCTCTGCGTGGCCCCAGCGAGCATAAGAAGACGAGAGAGTCGAGTGATTTTCTTGAAATAAGCGTGCTATGCTCAGATTCACAAGTCACTCAGACGGGTACCACAGACTAAACCTGACACTGCGTGGCACCGCAGAGGATATTAAGAGAGAGATGTGCGTGATTTTCATGAAATAAGCGTGCTATGCTCAGATTCACTTGTCACTCAGAAGGGTACCACAGAATAAATCTGCCGCTGCGTGGCCCCAGCGAGCATAAGACGAGAGAGTTGAGTGATTTTCTTGAAATAAGCGTGCTATGCTCAGATTCACATGTCACTCAGACGGGTACCACAGACTAAACCTGCCACTGCGTCGCCCCACAGAGGATATTAAGACGAGAGAGACGCATGATTTTCTTGAAATAAGCGTGCTATGCTCAGATTCACTTTTCACTGAGACGGGTACCACTGACTAAACCTGCCACTGCGTGGCCCCACAGAGGATGTTAAGACGAGAGAGACGCGTGATTTTCTTGAAATAAGTGTGCTATGCGCAGATTCACTTGTCACTCAGGAGGGTGCAAAGGACTAAATCTGCCGCTGCGTGGCCCCAGCGAGCATAAGAAGGCGAGAGAGTTGAGTGATTTTCTTGAAATACGCGTGCTATGCTCAGATTCATTTGTCACTCAGACGGGTACCACAGACTAAACCTGCTGCTGCGTCGCCCCACAGAGGATATTAAGACCAGAGAGTCGAGTGGTTTTCTTGAAATAAGCGTGTTATGCTCAGATTCACTTCTCTCAGAAGGTTTGGTTTGGTTTGGTTTGGTTTATGGGGTTTAACTTCCCAAAGCGACTGAGGCTATGAGAGACGGCGTAGTGGAGGGCTCCGGAAATTTCGATTACCTGGGGTTCTTTAGCCTGCACTGACATCGCACAGTACACCGGCCTCTAGAATGTCTCCTCCAAAGATTCTAGCCGCCGCGGCCGCGATCGAACCCGCGTCTTTTTAGGTCAGCAGCCGAACACCATAACCACAGAGCCACCGCGGCCACAGGCTAAATCTCCCGCTGCGTAGCCCCAGCGAGCATAAGAAGATGGGAGAGTCGAGTGATTTTCTTGAAATAAGCATACTATGCCCAGATTCACTTGCCATTTAGAAGGGTACCAACGACTATATCTCCCTCTGCGTGGCCCCAGCGAGCCAAGAAGACGAGAGAGTCGAGTGATTTTCTTGAAATAAGCGTGCTATGCTCAGATTCACATGTCACTCAGACGGGTACCACAGACTAAAGCTGACACTGCGTCGCCCCACAGAGGATATTAAGACGAGAGAGACGCGTGATTTTCTTGATATAAGCGTGCTATGCTCAGATTCACTTGTCACTCACACGGGTACCACTGACTAAACCTGCCACTGCGTGGCCCCACAGAGGATATTAAGACGAGAGAGACGCGCGATTTTCCTGAAATAAGCGTGCTATGCTCAGATTCACTTGTCACTCATGAGGGTGCCAAGGACTAAATCTGCTGCTGCGTGGCTCCAGCGAGCATAACAAGACGAGAAAGTCGAGTGATTTCATTGAAATAAGCGTGCTATGCTGAGATTCACTTGTCACTGAGACGGGTACCACAGACAAAATCTGCCGCTGCGTGGCCCCAGCGAGCATAAGAAGGCGAGAGAGTTTAGTGAATTTCTTGAAATAAGCGTGCTATGCTGGGATTCACTTGTCACTCAGACAGGTACCACAGACTAAACCTGCGCTGCGTGGCCCCAGCGAGCGTAAGAAGACGAGAGAGTCGAGTGATATTATTGAATTAAGCGTGCTATGCTCAGATTCACTTGTCATTCAGAAGGGTACACAGACTAAATCTGCCGCTGCGTGGCCCCAGCGAGCATAAGAAGACGAGAGAGTCGAGTGATTTTCTTGAAATAACCGTGCTATGCTCAGATTCAAATGTCACTCAGAAGGGTACCACAGACTAAATCTCCCTCTGCCTTGCCCCAGCGAGCATAAGAAGACGAGAGAGTCGAGTGATTTTCTTGAAATAAGCGTGCTATGCTCAGATTCACAAGTCACTCAGACGGGTACCACAGACTAAACCTGCCACTGCGTGGCACCACAGAGGATATTAAGAGACAGATATGGGTGACTTTCATGAAATAAGCGTGCTATGCTCAGATTCACTTGTCACTAAGAAGGGTACCACAGAATAAATCTGCCGCTGCGTGGCTCCAGCGAGCATAAGAAGACGAGAGAGTTGAGTGATTTTCTTGAAATAAGTGTGCTATGCTCAGATTCACTTGTCACTCAGACGGGCACCACTGACTAAACCTGCCACTGCGTGGCCCCACAGAGGATATTAAGACGAGAGAGACGCGTTATTTTCTTGAAATAAGTGTGCTATGCGCAGATTCACTTGTCACTCAGGAGGGTGCCAAGGACTAAATCTGCCGCTGCGTGGCCCCAGCGAGCATAAGAAGGCGAGAGAGTTGAGTGATTTTCTTGAAATACGCGTGCTATGCTCAGATTCACTTGTTGCTCAGACGGATATCACAGACTAAATCTCCTGCTGCGTGGCCCCAGCGAGCGTAAGAAGAGAGAGTCGAGTGATATTATTGAATTAAGCGTGCTATGCTCAGATTCACTTGTCATTCAGAAGGGTACACAGACTAAATCTGCCGCTGCGTGGCCCCAGCCAGCATAAGAAGACGAGAGAGTCGAGTGATTTTCTTGAAATAAGCGTGCTATGCTCAGATTCAAATGTCACTCAGACGGGTACCACAGACTAAACCTACCACTGCGTGGCACCACAGAGGATACTAAGACGAGAGAGACGCCTGATTTTAATGAAATAAGCGTGCTATGCTCAGATTCACTTGTCACTCAGAAGGGTACCACAGAATAAATCGGCCGCTGCGTCGGCCCACAGAGGATATTAAGACGAGTGAGTCGAGTGATTTTCTTGAAATTAGCGTCCTATGCTCAGATTCACTTGTCACTCAGAAGGGTACCACAGAATAAATCTACCGCTGCGTGGCACCACAGAGGATACTAAGACGAGAGAGACGCGTGATTTTAATGAAATAAGCGTGCTATGCTCAGATTCACTTGTCACTCAGAAGGCTGCCACAGAATAAATCTTCCGCTGCGTGGCCCCAGCGAGCATACGAAGACGAGAGAGTTGAGTGATTTTCTTGAAGTAAGCGTGCTATGCCCAGATTCACTTGTCACTGAGAAGGGTGCCACAGACTAAATCTCCCTCTGCGTTGCCCCAGCGAGCATAAGAAGACGAGAGAGTCGAGTGATTTTCTTGAAATAAGCGTGATATGCTCAGATTCACAAGTCACTCAGACGGGTACCACAGACTAAACCTGTCACTGCGTCGCCCCACAGAGGATATTAAGACGAGAGAGACGCGTGATTTTCTTGAAATAAGCGTGCTATGCTCAGATTCACTTGTCACTCAGACGGGTACCACAGACTAAACCTGCCACTGCGTGGCCCCACAGAGGATATTAAGACGAGAGAGACCCGTGATTTTCTTGAAATAAGTGTGCTATGCTCAGATTCACTTGTCACTCAGACGGGTACCACAGACTAAATCGGCCGCTGCGCGGCTCCAGCGAGCATAAGATGACGAGAGAGACGCCTGATTTTCTTGAAATAAGCGTGCTATGCTCATATTCACTTGTCACTCAGGAGGGTGCCAAGGACTAAATCTGCCGCTGCGTGGCCCCAGCGAGCATAAGAAGGCGAGAGAGTTGAGTGATTTTCTTGAAATACGCGTGCTATGCTCAGATTCATTTGTCACTCAGACGGGTACCACAGACTAAACCTGCTGCTGCGTCGCCCCACAGAGGATATTAAGACGAGAGAGTCGAGTGATTTTCTTGAAATAAGCGTGCTATGCTCAGATTCACTTGTCACTCAGACGGGTACCACAGACTAAATCGGCCGCTGCGCGGCTCCAGCGAGCATAAGATGACGAGAGAGACGCCTGATTTTCTTGAAATAAGCGTGCTATGCTCATATTCATTTGTCCCTCAGAATGGTACCAAAGACTAAATCGGCCGCTGCGTGGCCCCAGCGAGCATAAGATTACGAGAGAGACGCGTGATTTTTTTGAAATAAGCGTGCTATGCTGAGATTCACTTGTCACTCAGAAGGGTACCACAGACTAAATCGGCTGCTGCGTCGCCCCAGCGAGCATAAGACGAGAGTGACGCGTGATTTTCTTCAAAGAAGCGTGCTATGCTCAGATTCACTTGTTGCTCAAACGGATATCACAGACTAAATCTCCCGCTGCGTGGCCCCAGCGAGCATAAGAAGACGAGAGTGACGCGTGATTTTATTGAAATAAGCGTGCTATGCTCAGATTCGCTTGTCATTCAGAAGGGTACACAGACTAAATCTGCCGCTGCGTGGCCCCAGCGAGCATAAGAAGACGGAGAAAGTCGAGTGATTTTCTTGAAATAAGCGTGCTATGCTCAGATTCACTTGTCACTCAGAAGGGTACCAAGGACTGAATCGGCCGCTGCGTGGCTCCAGAGAGCATACGAAGAAGAGAGAGTCGAGTGATTTTCTTGAAATAAGCGTGTTATGCTCAGATTCACTTCTCACTCAGAAGGTTTGGTTTGGTTTGATTTATGGGGTTTAACTTCCCTAAGCGACTGAGGCTATGAGAGACGGCGTAGTGGAGGACTCCGGAAATTTCGACTACCTGGGGTTCTTTACCGTGCACTGACATCGCACAGTACACCGGCCTCTAGAATTTCTCCTCCAAAGAAATTCTAGCCGCCGCGGCCGTGATCGAACCCGCGTATTTTTAGGTCAGCAGCCGAGCACCATAACCACAGAGCCACCGCGGCCACAGACTAAATCTCCCGCTGCGTAGCCCCAGCGAGCATAAGAAGACGAGAGAGTCGAGTGATTTTTCTTGAAATAAGCATGCTATGCTAAGATTCACTTGTCATTTAGAAGGGTACCAAAGACTAAATCTCCCTCTGCGTGGCCGCAGCGAGCTAAGAAGACGAGAGAGTCGAGTGATTTTCTTGAAATAAGCGTGCTATGCTCAGATTCACTTGTCACTCAGACAGGCGCCACAGACTAAACCTGCCGCTCCGTGGCCACAGCGAGCATAAGAAGACGAGAGAGTCGAGTGATTTTATTGAATTAAGCGTGCTATGCTCAGATTCATTTGTCATTCAGAAAGGTACACAGAGTAAATCTGCCGCTGCGTGGCCCCAGCGAGCATAAGAAGACGGGAGAGTCGAGTGATTTTCTTTAATTAAGCGTGCTATGCTCAGATTCACTTGTCACTCAGAAGGGTACCAAGGACTAAATCTGACGCTGCGTGGCCCCAGCGAGCATAAGACGAAAGAGTCGAATGATTCCATTGAAATAAGCGTGCTATGCTCATATTCACTTGTCACTCAGACGGGTACCACAGACTAAAATGGCCGCTGCGTGGCCTCAGCGACCATAAGAAGACGAGAGAGTCGAGTGATTTTATTGAAATAAGCATGCTATGCTCAGATTCACTTCTCACTCAGACGGGTACCACAGACTAAATCGGCCGCTGCGTGGCCCCGACGAGCATAAGATGACGGGAGAGACGCGTGATTTTTTTGAAAAAGCGTAATATACTCAGATTCACTTGTCACTCAGAAGGGTACCACAGACTAAATCGGCTGCTGCGTCGCCCCAGCGAGCATAAGACGAAAGTGACGCGTGATTTTCTTGAAATAAGCGTGCTATGCTCAGATGCACTTGTCACTCAGACGGGTACCACAGGCTAAATCGGCGCTGTGTGGCTCCAGCGAGCATAAGAAGACGAGAGAGACGCGTGATTTTTTTTAAACAAGCGTGCTATGCTCATATTCACTTGTCACTCAGAAGGGTTCCAAAGACTAAATCGGCCGCTGCGTGACCCCAGCGAGCATAAGAAGAGGAGAGAGTCGAATGATTTTCTTGAAATAAGCGTGCTATGCTCAGATTCACTTTTCACTGAGAAGGGTACACCAGACTAAACCTGCCGCTGCGTGGCCCCACAGAGGATATTTAGACGAGAGAGACGCGTGATTTCATTGAAATCAGCGTGCTATACTCAGATACACTTGTCATTCAGAAGGGTACCACAGACTAAATCTGCCGCTGCGTGGCCCCAGCCAGCATAAGAAGACGAGAGAGTCGAGTGATTTTTCTTGAAATAAGCTTGCTATGCTCTTATTCACTTTTCACTCAGAAGGGTACCACAGAATAAATCTACCGCTGCGTGGCCCCAGCGAGCATACGAAGACGAGAGAGTTGAGTGATTTTCTTGAAGTAAGCCTGCTATGCTCAGATTCACTTGTCACTCAGAAGGGTGCCACAGACTAAATCTCTCTCTGCGTGGCCTCAGCGAGCATAAGAAGACGAGAGAGTCGAGTGATTTTCTTGAAATAAGCGTGCTATGCTCAGATTCACATGTCACTCAGACGGGTACCACAGACTAAACCTGCCACTGCGTGGCACCACAGAGGATATTAAGAGAGAGATATGCGTGATTTTCATGAAATAAGTGTGCTATGCTCAGATTCACTTCTCACTCAGAAGGGTACCACAGAATAAATCTGCCGCTGCGTGGCCCCAGCGAGCTAAGAAGACGAGAGAGACGCGTGATTTTCTTGAAATAAGCGTGCTATGCGCAGATTCACTTGTCACTCAGGAGGGTGCCAAGGACTAAATCTGCCGCTGCGTGGCCCCAGCGAGCATAAGAAGACGAGAAAGTCGAGTGATTTCATTGAAATAAGCGTGCTATGCTGAGATTCACTTGTCACACAGACGGCTACCACAGACAAAATCTGCCGCTGCGTGGCCCCAGCGAGCATAAGAAGGCGAGAGAGTTGAGCGATTTTCTTGAAATACGCGTGCTATGCTCAGATTCATTTGTCACTCAGACGGGTACCACAGACTAAACCTGCTGCTGCGTCGCCCCACAGAGGATATTAAGACGAGAGAGTCGAGTGATTTTCTTGAAATAAGCGTGCTATGCTCAGATTCACTTGTCACTCAGACGGGTACCACAGACTAAATCGGCCGCTGCGTGGCTCCAGCGAGCATAAGATGACGAGAGAGACACCTGATTTTCTTGAAATAAGCGTGCTATGCTCATATTCACTTGTCACTCAGACGGGTACCACTGACTAAATCGGCGCTGCGAGGCTCCAGCGAGCGTAACACGAGAGAGACGAGTGATTTTCTTGAAATAAGCGTGCTCTGCTCATATTCACTTGTCACTCAGAACGGTACCAAAGACTAAATCGGCCGCTGCGTGGCCCCAGCGAGCATAAGATGACGAGAGAGACGCGTGATTTTTTTTAAACCAGCGTGCTATGCTCATATTCTTTTGTCACTCAGAAGGGTTCCAAAGACTAAATCGGCCGCTGCGTGGCCCCAGCGAGCATAAGAAGAGGAGAGAGTCGAGTGATTTTCTTGAAATAAGCGTGCTATGCTCAGATTCACTTGTCACTGAGAAGGGTACCACAGACTAAACCTGCCGCTGCGTGGCCCACAGTGGATATTAAGACGAGAGAGACGGGTGATTTTAATGAAATAAACGTGCTATGCTCAGATTCACTTGTCACTCAGAAGGGTACCACAGAATAAATCTGCCGCTGCGTGGCCCCAGCGAGCATAAGAAGACGAGAGAGTCGAGTGATTTTATTGAAATAAGCGTGCTATGCTCAGAAGCACTTCTCACTCAGAAGGTTTGGTTTGGTTTGGTTTATGGGGTTTAACTTCCCAAAGCGACTGAGGCTATGAGAGACGGCGTAGTGGAGGGCTCCGGAAATTTGGACTACCTGGGGTTCTTTAGCGTGCACTGACATCGCACAGTACACCGGCCTCTAGAATTTCTCCTCCAAAGAAATTCTAGCCGCCGCGGCCGCGATCGCACCCGCGTATTTTTAGGTCAGCAGCCGAGCACCATAACCACAGAGCCACCGCGGCCACAGACTAAATCTCCCGCTGCGTAGCCCCAGCGAGCATAAGAAGACGAGAGAGTCGAGTGATTTTCTTGAAATAAGCATGCTATGCTCATATTCACTTGTCACTCAGACGGGTACCACAGACTAAACCTGCCACTGCGTGGCCCCACAGAGGATATTAAGACGAGAGAGACCCGTGATTTTCTTGAAATAAGTGTGCTATGCGCAGATTCACTTGTCACTCAGGAGGGTGCCAAGGACTAAATCTGCCGCTGCGTGGCCCCAGCGAGCATAAGAAGGCGAGAGAGTTGAGTGATTTTCTTGAAATACGCGTGCTATGCTCAGATTCATTTGTCACTCAGACGGGTACCACAGACTAAACCTGCTGCTGCGTCGCCCCACAGAGGATATTAAGACGAGAGAGTCGAGTGATTTTCTTGAAATAAGCGTGCTATGCTCAGATTCACTTGTCACTCAGACGGGTACCACAGACTAAATCGGCCGCTGCGCGGCTCCAGCGAGCATAAGATGACGAGAGAGACGCCTGATTTTCTTGAAATAAGCGTGCTATGCTCATATTCATTTGTCGCTCAGAATGGTACCAAAGACTAAATCGGCCGCTGCGTGGCCCCAGCGAGCATAAGATTACGAGAGAGACGCGTGATTTTTTTGAAATAAGCGTGCTATGCTGAGATTCACTTGTCACTCAGAAGGGTACCACAGACTAAATCGGCTGCTGCGTCGCCCCAGCGAGCATAAGACGAGAGTGACGCGTGATTTTCTTCAAAGAAGCGTGCTATGCTCAGATTCACTTGTTGCTCAAACAGATATCACAGACTAAATCTCCCGCTGCGTGGCCCCAGCGAGCATAAGAAGACGAGAGTGACGCGTGATTTTATTGAAATAAGCGTGCTATGCTCAGATTCGCTTGTCATTCAGAAGGGTACACAGACTAAATCTGCCGCTGCGTGGCCCCAGCGAGCATAAGAAGACGGAGAAAGTCGAGTGATTTTCTTGAAATAAGCGTGCTATGCTCAGATTCACTTGTCACTCAGAAGGGTACCAAGGACTGAATCGGCCGCTGCGTGGCTCCAGAGAGCATACGAAGAAGAGAGAGTCGAGTGATTTTCTTGAAATAAGCGTGTTATGCTCAGATTCACTTCTCATTCAGAAGGTTTGGTTTGGTTTGGTTTATGGGGTTTAACTTCCCTAAGCGACTGAGGCTATGAGAGACGGCGTACTGGAGGGCTCCGGAAATTTCGACTCCCTGGGGTTCTTTACCGTGCACTGACATCGCACAGTACACCGGCCTCTAGAATTTCTCCTCCAAAGAAATTCTAGCCGCCGCGGCCGTGATCGAACCCGCGTATTTTTAGGTCAGCAGCCGAGCACCATAACCACAGAGCCACCGCGGCCACAGACTAAATCTCCCGCTGCGTAGCCCCAGCGAGCATAAGAAGACGAGAGAGTCGAGTGATTTTTCTTGAAATAAGCATGCTATGCTCAGATTCACTTGTCATTTAGAAGGGTACCAAAGACTAAATCTCCCTCTGCGTGGCCGCAGCGAGCTAAGAAGACGACAGAGTCGAGTGATTTTCTTGAAATAAGCGTGCTATGCTCAGATTCACTTGTCACTCAGACAGGCGCCACAGACTAAACCTGCCGCTCCGTGGCCACAGCGAGCATAAGAAGACGAGAGAGTCGAGTGATTTTATTGAATTAAGCGTGCTATGCTCAGACTCATTTGTCATTCAGAAAGGTACACAGAGTAAATCTGCCGCTGCCTGGCCCCAGCGATCATAACAAGACGAGAGAGTCGAGTGATTTTCTTGAAATAAGCGTGCTATGCCGAGATTCACATGTCACTCAGACGGGTACCACAGACTAAACCTACCACTGCGTGGCACCACAGAGGATATTAAGACGAGAGAGACGCGTGATTTTAATGAAATAAGCGTGCTATGCTAAGATTCACTTGTCATTCAAAAGGGTACACAGACTAAATCTGCCGCTGCGTGGCCCCAGCGAGCATAAGAAGACGGGAGAGTCTAGTGATTTTCTTTAATTAAGCGTGCTATGCTCAGATTCACTTGTCACTCAGAAGGGTACCAAGGACTAAATCTGACGCTGCGTGGCCCCAGCGAGCATAAGACGAAAGAGTCGAATGATTCCATTGAAATAAGCGTGCTATGCTCATATTCACTTGTCACTCAGACGGGTACCACAGACTAAAATGGCCGCTGCGTGGCCTCAGCGACCATAAGAAGACGAGAGAGTCGAGTGATTTTATTGAAATAAGCATGCTATGCTCAGATTCACTTCTCACTCAGACGGGTACCACAGACTAAATCGGCCGCTGCGTGGCCCCGACGAGCATAAGATGACGGGAGAGACGCGTGATTTTTTTGAAAAAGCGTAATATACTCAGATTCACTTGTCACTCAGAAGGGTACCACAGACTAAATCGGCTGCTGCGTCGCCCCAGCGAGCATAAGACGAAAGTGACGCGTGATTTTCTTGAAATAAGCGTGCTATGCTCAGATGCACTTGTCACTCAGACGGGTACCACAGGCTAAATCGGCGCTGTGTGGCTCCAGCGAGCATAAGAAGACGAGAGAGACGCGTGATTTTTTTTAAACAAGCGTGCTATGCTCATATTCACTTGTCACTCAGAAGGGTTCCAAAGACTAAATCGGCCGCTGCGTGACCCCAGCGAGCATAAGAAGAGGAGAGAGTCGAATGATTTTCTTGAAATAAGCGTGCTATGCTTAGATTCACTTTTCAATGAGAAGGGTACACCAGACTAAACCTGCCGCTGCGTGGCCCCACAGAGGATATTTAGACGAGAGAGACGCGTGATTTCATTGAAATCAGCGTGCTATACTCAGATACACTTGTCATTCAGAAGGGTACCACAGACTAAATCTGCCGCTGCGTGGCCCCAGCCAGCATAAGAAGACGAGAGAGTCGAGTGATTTTTCTTGAAATAAGCTTGCTATGCTCTTATTCACTTTTCACTCAGAAGGGTACCACAGAATAAATCTACCGCTGCGTGGCCTCAGCGAGCATAAGAAGACGAGAGAGTCGAGTGATTTTCTTGAAGTAAGCCTGCTATGCTCAGATTCACTTGTCACTCAGAAGGGTGCCACAGACTAAATCTCTCTCTGCGTGGCCTCAGCGAGCATAAGAAGACGAGAGAGTCGAGTGATTTTCTTGAAATAAGCGTGCTATGCTCAGATTCACATGTCACTCAGACGGGTACCACAGACTAAACCTGCCACTGCGTGGCACCACAGAGGATATTAAGAGAGAGATATGCGTGATTTTCATGAAATAAGTGTGCTATGCTCAGATTCACTTCTCACTCAGAAGGGTACCACAGAATAAATCTGCCGCTGCGTGGCCCCAGCGAGCTAAGAAGACGAGAGAGACGCGTGATTTTCTTGAAATAAGCGTGCTATGCGCAGATTCACTTGTCACTCAGGAGGGTGCCAAGGACTAAATCTGCCGCTGCGTGGCCCCAGCGAGCATAAGAAGACGAGAAAGTCGAGTGATTTCATTGAAATAAGCGTGCTATGCTGAGATTCACTTGTCACTCAGACGGCTACCACAGACAAAATCTGCCGCTGCGTGGCCCCAGCGAGCGTAACTCGAGAGAGACGAGTGATTTTCTTGAAATAAGCGTGCTCTGCTCATATTCACTTGTCACTCAGAACGGTACCAAAGACTAAATCGGCCGCTGCGTGGCCCCAGCGAGCATAAGATGACGAGAGAGGCGCGTGATTTTTTTTAAACCAGCGTGCTATGCTCATATTCTTTTGTCACTCAGAAGGGTTCCAAAGACTAAATCGGCCGCTGCGTGGCCCCAGCGAGCATAAGAAGAGGAGAGAGTCGAGTGATTTTCTTGAAATAAGCGTGCTATGCTCAGATTCACTTGTCACTGAGAAGGGTACCACAGACTAAACCTGCCGCTGCGTGGCCCACAGTGGATATTAAGACGAGAGAGACGCGTGATTTTAATGAAATAAACGTGCTATGCTCAGATTCACTTGTCACTCAGAAGGGTACCACAGAATAAATCTGCCGCTGCGTGGCCCCAGCGAGCATAAGAAGACGAGAGAGTCGAGTGATTTTATTGAAATAAGCGTGCTATGCTCAGAAGCACTTCTCACTCAGAAGGTTTGGTTTGGTTTGGTTTATGGGGTTTAACTTCCCAAAGCGACTGAGGCTATGAGAGACGGCGTAGTGGAGGGCTCCGGAAATTTGGACTACCTGGGGTTCTTTAGCGTGCACTGACATCGCACAGTACACCGGCCTCTAGAATTTCTCCTCCAAAGAAATTCTAGCCGCCGCGGCCGCGATCGCACCCGCGTATTTTTAGGTCAGCAGCCGAGCACCATAACCACAGAGCCACCGCGGCCACAGACTAAATCTCCCGCTGCGTAGCCCCAGCGAGCATAAGAAGACGAGAGAGTCGAGTGATTTTCTTGAAATAAGCATGCTATGCTCATATTCACTTGTCACTCAGACGGGTACCACAGACTAAAATGGCCGCTGCGTGGCCTCAGCGAGCATAAGAAGACGAGAGAGTGGAATGATTTTATTGAAATAAGCGTGCTATGCTCAGATTCACTTCTCACTCAGACGGGTACCACAGACTAAATCGGCCGCTGCGTGGCCCCGACGAGCATAAGATGACGGGAGAGACGAGTGATTTTTTCGAAAAAGCGTGATATACTCAGATTCACTTGTCATTCAGAAGGGTACCACAGATTAAATCGGCTGCTGCGTCGCCCCAGCGAGCATAAGACGAGAGTGACGCGTGATTTTCTTGAAATAAGCGTGCTATGCTCAGATTCACTTGTCACTCAGACGGTTACCACAGGCTAAATCGGCGCTGTGTGGCTCCAGCGAGCATAAGACGAGAGAGACGCGTGAATTTTTTTAAACAAGCGTGCTATGCTCATATTCACTTGTCACTCAGAAGGGTACCACAGAATAAATCTACCGCTGCGTGGCCCCAGCGAGCATACGAAGACGAGAGAGTTGAGTGATTTTCTTGAAATAAGCGTGCTATGCTCAGATTCACTTGTCACTCAGACGGGTACCACAGACTAAACCTGCCACTGCGTGGCACCACAGAGGATATTAAGAGAGAGATATGCGTGATTTTCATGAAATAAGTGTGCTATGTTCAGATTCACTTGTCACTCAGAAGGGTACCACAGAATAAATCTGCCGCTGCGTGGCCCCAGCGAGCATAAGAAGACGAGAGAGTTGAGTGATTTTCTTGAAATAAGCATGCTATGCTCAGATTCACTTGTCATTTAGAAGGGTACCAACGACTAAATCTCCCTCTGCGTGGCCCCAGCGAGCTAAGAAGACGAGAGAGTCGAGTGATTTTCTTGAAATAAGCGTGCCATGCTCAGATTCACATGTCACTCAGACGGGTACCACAGACTATACCTGCCACTGCGTCGCCCCACAGAGGATATTAAGACGAGAGAGACGCGTGATTTTCTTGAAATAAACGTGCTAGGCTCAGATTCACTTGTCACTCAGACGGGTACCACTGACTAAACCTGCCACTGCGTGGCCCCACAGAGGATATTAAGACGAGAGAGACGCGTGATTTTCTTGAAATAAGCGTGCTATGCGCAGATTCACTTGTCACTCAGACGGGTACCACAGACTAAATCGGCCGCTGCGTGGCTCCAGCGAGCATAAGATGACGAGAGAGACGCCTGATTTTCTTGAAATAAGCGTGCTATGCTCATATTCACTTGTCACTCAGACGGGTACCACTGACTAAATCGGCGCTGCGAGGCTCCAGCGAGCATAACACGAGAGAGACGAGTGATTTTCTTGAAATAAGCGTGCTCTGCTCATATTCACTTGTCACTCAGAACGGTACCAAAGACTAAATCGGCCGCTGCGTGGCCCCAGCGAGCATAAGATGACGAGAGAGACGCGTGATTTTTTTTAAATAAGTGTGCTATGCTCAGATTCACTTGTCACTGAGAAGGGTACCACAGACTAAACCTGCCGCTGCGTGGCCCCACAGTGGATATTTAGACGAGAGAGACGCGTGATTTCATTGAAATCAGCGTGCTATACTCAGATACACTTGTCATTCAGACGGGTACCACAGGCTAAATCGGCGCTGCGTGGCCCCAGCGAGCATAAGAAGAGGAGAGAGTCGAGTGATTTTCTTGAAATAAGCGTGCTATGCTCAGATTCACTTGTCCCTGAGAAGGGTACCACAGACTAAACCTGCGGCTGCGTGGCCACACAGTGGATATTTAGACGAGAGAGACGCGTGATTTCATTGAAATCAGCGTGCTATACTCAGATACACATGTCATTCAGAAGGGTACCACAGACTAAATCTGCCGCTGCGTGGCCCCAGCCAGCATAAGAAGACGAGAGAGTCGAGTGATTTTTCTTGAAATAAGCTTGCTATGCTCTTATTCACTTTTCACTCAGAAGGGTACCACAGAATAAATCTACCGCTGCGTGGCCTCAGCGAGCATAAGAAGACGAGAGAGTCGAGTGATTTTCTTGAAGTAAGCCTGCTATGCTCAGATTCACTTGTCACTCAGAAGGGTGCCACAGACTAAATCTCTCTCTGCGTGGCCTCAGCGAGCATAAGAAGACGAGAGAGTCGAGTGATTTTCTTGAAATAAGCGTGCTATGCTCAGATTCACATGTCACTCAGACGGGTACCACAGACTAAACCTGCCACTGCGTGGCACCACAGAGGATATTAAGAGAGAGATATGCGTGATTTTCATGAAATAAGTGTGCTATGCTCAGATTCACTTCTCACTCAGAAGGGTACCACAGAATAAATCTGCCGCTGCGTGGCCCCAGCGAGCTAAGAAGACGAGAGAGACGCGTGATTTTCTTGAAATAAGCGTGCTATGCGCAGATTCACTTGTCACTCAGGAGGGTGCCAAGGACTAAATCTGCCGCTGCGTGGCCCCAGCGAGCATAAGAAGACGAGAAAGTCGAGTGATTTCATTGAAATAAGCGTGCTATGCTGAGATTCACTTGTCACTCAGACGGCTACCACAGACAAAATCTGCCGCTGCGTGGCCCCAGCGAGCGTAACTCGAGAGAGACGAGTGATTTTCTTCAAATAAGCGTGCTCTGCTCATATTCACTTGTCACTCAGAACGGTACCAAAGACTAAATCGGCCGCTGCGTGGCCCCAGCGAGCATAAGATGACGAGAGAGGCGCGTGATTTTTTTTAAACCAGCGTGCTATGCTCATATTCTTTTGTCACTCAGAAGGGTTCCAAAGACTAAATCGGCCGCTGCGTGGCCCCAGCGAGCATAAGAAGAGGAGAGAGTCGAGTGATTTTCTTGAAATAAGCGTGCTATGCTCAGATTCACTTGTCACTGAGAAGGGTACCACAGACTAAACCTGCCGCTGCGTGGCCCACAGTGGATATTAAGACGAGAGAGACGCGTGATTTTAATGAAATAAACGTGCTATGCTCAGATTCACTTGTCACTCAGAAGGGTACCACAGAATAAATCTGCCGCTGCGTGGCCCCAGCGAGCATAAGAAGACGAGAGAGTCGAGTGATTTTATTGAAATAAGCGTGCTATGCTCAGAAGCACTTCTCACTCAGAAGGTTTGGTTTGGTTTGGTTTATGGGGTTTAACTTCCCAAAGCGACTGAGGCTATGAGAGACGGCGTAGTGGAGGGCTCCGGAAATTTGGACTACCTGGGGTTCTTTAGCGTGCACTGACATCGCACAGTACACCGGCCTCTACAATTTCTCCTCCAAAGAAATTCTAGCCGCCGCGGCCGCGATCGCACCCGCGTATTTTTAGGTCAGCAGCCGAGCACCATAACCACAGAGCCACCGCGGCCACAGACTAAATCTCCCGCTGCGTAGCCCCAGCGAGCATAAGAAGACGAGAGAGTCGAGTGATTTTCTTGAAATAAGCATGCTATGCTCATATTCACTTGTCACTCAGACGGGTACCACAGACTAAAATGGCCGCTGCGTGGCCTCAGCGAGCATAAGAAGACGAGAGAGTGGAATGATTTTATTGAAATAAGCGTGCTATGCTCAGATTCACTTCTCACTCAGACGGGTACCACAGACTAAATCGGCCGCTGCGTGGCCCCGACGAGCATAAGATGACGGGAGAGACGAGTGATTTTTTCGAAAAAGCGTGATATACTCAGATTCACTTGTCATTCAGAAGGGTACCACAGATTAAATCGGCTGCTGCGTCGCCCCAGCGAGCATAAGACGAGAGTGACGCGTGATTTTCTTGAAATAAGCGTGCTATGCTCAGATTCACTTGTCACTCAGACGGTTACCACAGGCTAAATCGGCGCTGTGTGGCTCCAGCGAGCATAAGACGAGAGAGACGCGTGAATTTTTTTAAACAAGCGTGCTATGCTCATATTCACTTGTCACTCAGAAGGGTACCACAGAATAAATCTACCGCTGCGTGGCCCCAGCGAGCATACGAAGACGAGAGAGTTGAGTGATTTTCTTGAAATAAGCGTGCTATGCTCAGATTCACTTGTCACTCAGACGGGTACCACAGACTAAACCTGCCACTGCGTGGCACCACAGAGGATATTAAGAGAGAGATATGCGTGATTTTCATGAAATAAGTGTGCTATGTTCAGATTCACTTGTCACTCAGAAGGGTACCACAGAATAAATCTGCCGCTGCGTGGCCCCAGCGAGCATAAGAAGACGAGAGAGTTGAGTGATTTTCTTGAAATAAGCATGCTATGCTCAGATTCACTTGTCATTTAGAAGGGTACCAACGACTAAATCTCCCTCTGCGTGGCCCCAGCGAGCTAAGAAGACGAGAGAGTCGAGTGATTTTCTTGAAATAAGCGTGCCATGCTCAGATTCACATGTCACTCAGACGGGTACCACAGACTATACCTGCCACTGCGTCGCCCCACAGAGGATATTAAGACGAGAGAGACGCGTGATTTTCTTGAAATAAACGTGCTAGGCTCAGATTCACTTGTCACTCAGACGGGTACCACTGACTAAACCTGCCACTGCGTGGCCCCACAGAGGATATTAAGACGAGAGAGACGCGTGATTTTCTTGAAATAAGCGTGCTATGCGCAGATTCACTTGTCACTCAGACGGGTACCACAGACTAAATCGGCCGCTGCGTGGCTCCAGCGAGCATAAGATGACGAGAGAGACGCCTGATTTTCTTGAAATAAGCGTGCTATGCTCATATTCACTTGTCACTCAGACGGGTACCACTGACTAAATCGGCGCTGCGAGGCTCCAGCGAGCATAACACGAGAGAGACGAGTGATTTTCTTGAAATAAGCGTGCTCTGCTCATATTCACTTGTCACTCAGAACGGTACCAAAGACTAAATCGGCCGCTGCGTGGCCACAGCGAGCATAAGATGACGAGAGAGACGCGTGATTTTTTTTAAATAAGCGTGCTATGCTCAGATTCACTTGTCACTGAGAAGGGTACCACAGACTAAACCTGCCGCTGCGTGGCCCCACAGTGGATATTTAGACGAGAGAGACGCGTGATTTCATTGAAATCAGCGTGCTATACTCAGATACACTTGTCATTCAGACGGGTACCACAGGCTAAATCGGCGCTGTGTGGCTCCAGCGAGCATAAGAAGACGAGAGAGGCGCGTGATTTTTTTTAAACAAGCGTGCTATGCTTATATTCACTTGTCACTCAGAATGGTTCCAAAGACTAAATCGGCCGCTGCGTGGCCCCAGCGAGCATAAGAAGAGGAGAGAGTCGAGTGATTTTCTTGAAATAAGCGTGCTATGCTCAGATTCACTTGTCCCTGAGAAGGGTACCACAGACTAAACCTGCGGCTGCGTGGCCACACAGTGGATATTTAGACGAGAGAGACGCGTGATTTCATTGAAATCAGCGTGCTATACTCAGATACACATGTCATTCAGAAGGGTACCACAGACTAAATCTGCCGCTGCGTGGCCCCAGCCAGCATAAGAAGACGAGAGAGTCGAGTGATTTTCTTGAAATAAGCTTGCTATGCTCTTATTCACTTTTCACTCAGAAGGGTACCACAGAATAAATCTACCGCTGCGTGGCCCCAGCGAGCATACGAAGACGAGAGAGTTGAGTGATTTTCTTGAAGTAAGCGTGCTATGCTCAGATTCACTTGTCACTCAGAAGTGTGCCACAGACTAAATCTCTCTCTGCGTGGCCCCAGCGAGCATAAGAAGACGAGAGAGTCGAGTGATTTCCTTGAAATAAGCCTGCTATGCTCAGATTCACATGTCACTCAGACGGGTACTACAGACTAAACCTGCCACTGCGTGGCACCACAGAGGATATTAAGAGAGAGATATGCGTGATTTTCATGAAATAAGCGTGCTATGCTCAGATTCACTTGTCACTCAGAAGGGTACCACAGAATAAATCTGCCGCTGCGTGGCCCCAGCGAGCATAAGAAGACGAGAGAGTTGAGTGATTTTCTTGAAATAAGCATGCTATGCTCAGATTCACTTGTCATTTAGAAGGGTACCAACGACTAAATCTCCCTCTGCGTGGCCCCAGCGAGCTAAGAAGACGAGAGAGTCGAGTGATTTTCTTGAAATAAGCGTGCTATGCTAAGATTCACATGTCACTCAGACGGGTACCACAGACTATACCTGCCACTGCGTCGCCCCACAGAGGATATTAAGACGAGAGAGACGCGTGATTTTCTTGAAATAAGCGTGCTATGCGCAGATTCACTTGTCACTCTGGAGGGTGCCAAGGACTAAATCTGCCGCTGCGTAGCCCCTGCGAGCATAAGAAGACGAGAAAGTCGAGTGATTTCATTGAAATAAGCGTGCTATGCTGAGATTCACTTGTCACTCAGACGGGTACCACAGACAAAATCTGCCGCTGCGTGGCCCCAGCGAGCATAAGAAGGCGAGAGAGTTGAGTGATTTTCTTGAAATACGCGTGCGATGCTCAGATTCACTTGTCACTCAGACGGGTACCGCAGACTAAATCGGCCGCTGCGTGGCTCCAGCGAGCATAAGATGACGAGAGAGACGCCTGATTTTCTTGAAATAAGCGTGCTATGCTCAGATTCACTTGTCACTGAGAAGGGTACCACAGACTAAACCTGCCGCTGCGTGGCCCCACAGTGGATATTTAGACGAGAGAGACGCGTGATTTCATTCAAATCAGCGTGCTATACTCAGATACACTTGTCATTCAGACGGGTACCACAGGCTAAATCGGCGCTGTGTGGCTCCAGCGAGCATAAGAAGACGAGAGAGACGCGTGATTTTCTTGAAATAAGCTTGCTATGCTCTTATTCACTTTTTACTCAGAAGGGTACCACAGAATAAATCTACCACTGCGTGGCCCCAGCGAGCATACGAAGACGAGAGATTATAGTGATTTTCTTGAAGTAAGCATGCTATGCTCAGATTCACTTGTCATTTAGAAGGGTACCAAAGACTAAATCTCCCTCTGCGTGGCGCCAGCGAGCTAAGAAGACGAGAGAGTCGAGTGATTTTCTCGAAATAAGCGTGCTATGCTCAGATTCACATGTCACTCAGACGGGTACCACAGACTATACCTGCCACTGCGTCGCCCCACAGAGGATATTAAGACGAGAGAGACGCGTGATTTTCTTGAAATAAGCGTGCTATGCTCAAATTCACTTGTCACTCAGACGGGTACCACTGACTAAACCTGCCACTGCGTGGCCCCACAGAGGATATTAAGACGAGAGAGACGCGTGATTTTCTTGAAATAAGCGTGCTATGCGCAGATTCACTTGTCACTGAGAAGGGTACCACAGACTAAACCTGCCGCTGCGTGGCCCCACAGTGGATATTTAGACGAGAGAGACGCGTAATTTCATTGAAATCAGCGTGCTATACTCATATACACATGTCATTCAGAAGGGTACCACAGACTAAATCTGCCGCTGCGTGGCCCCAGCCAGCATAAGAAGACGAGAGAGTCGAGTGATTTTCTTGAAATAAGCTTGCTATGCTCTTATTCACTTTTCACTCAGAAGGGTACCACAGAATAAATCTACCGCTGCGTGGCCCCAGCGAGCATACGAAGACGAGAGAGTTGAGTGATTTTCTTGAAGTAAGCGTGCTATGCTCACATTCACTTGTCACTCAGAAGGGTGCCACAGACTAAATCTCTCTCTGCGTGGCCCCAGCGACCATAAGAAGACGAGAGAGTCGAGTGATTTTCTTGAAATAAGCGTGCTATGCTCAGACTCACATGTCACTCAGACGGGTACCACAGACTAAACCTGCCACTGCGTGGCACCACAGAGGATATTAAGAGAGAGATATGCGTGATTTTCATGAAATAAGCGTGCTATGCTCAGATTCACTTGTCACTCAGAAGGGTACCACAGAATAAATCTGCCGCTGCGTGGCCCCAGCGAGCATAAGAAGACGAGAGAGTTGAGTGATTTTCTTGAAATAAGCATGCTATGCTCAGATTCACTTGTCATTTAGAAGGGTACCAACGACTAAATCTCCCTCTGCGTGGCCCCAGCGAGCTAAGAAGACGAGAGAGTCGAGTGATTTTCTTGAAATAAGCGTGCTATGCTCAGATTCACATGTCACTCAGACGGGTACCACAGACTATACCTGCCACTGCGTCGCCCCACAGAGGATATTAAGACGAGAGAGACGCGTGATTTTCTTGAAATAAGCGTTCTATGCTCAAATTCACTTGTCACTCAGACGGGTACCACTGACTAAACCTGCCACTGCGTGGCCCCACAGACGATATGAAGACGAGAGAGACGCGTGATTTCATTCAAATCAGCGTGCTATACTCAGATACACTTGTCATTCAGACGGGTACCACAGGCTAAATCGGCGCTGTGTGGCTCCAGCGAGCATAAGAAGACGAGAGAGACGCGTGATTTTTTTTAAACAAGCGTGCTATGCTCATATTCACTTGTCACTCAGAAGGGTTCCAAAGACTAAATCGGCCGCTGCGTGGCCCCAGCGAGCATAAGAAGAGGAGAGAGTCGAGTGATTTTCTTGAAATAAGCGTGCTATGCTCAGATTCACTTGTCACTGAGAAGGGTACCACAGACTAAACCTCCCGCTGCGTGGCCCCACATTGGATATTTAGACGAGAGAGACGCGTGATTTCATTGAAATCAGCGTGCTATACTCAGATACACATGTCATTCAGAAGGGTACCACAGACTAAATCTGCCGCTGCGTGGCCCCAGCCAGCATAAGACGAGAGAGTCGAGTGATTTTCTTGAAATAAGCTTGCTATGCTCTTATTCACTTTTTACTCAGAAGGGTACCACAGAATAAATCTACCACTGCGTGGCCCCAGAGAGCATACGAAGACGAGAGAGTTGAGTGATTTTCTTGAAGTAAGCATGCTATGCTCAGATTCACTTGTCATTTAGAAGGGTACCAACGACTAAATCTCCCTCTGCGTGGCCCCAGCGAGCTAAGAAGACGAGAGATTCGAGTGATTTTCTTGAAATAAGCGTGCTATGCTCAGATTCACATGTCACTCAGACGGGTACCACAGACTATACCTGCCACTGCGTCGCCCCACAGAGGATATTAAGACGAGAGAGACGCGTGATTTTCTTGAAATAAGCGTGCTATGCTCAAATTCACTTGTCACTCAGAAGGTACCACTGACTAAACCTGCCACTGCGTGGCCCCACAGAGGATATTAAGACGAGAGAGACGCGTGATTTTCTTGAAATAAGCGTGCTATGCGCAGATTCACTTGTCACTCAGGAGGGTGCCAAGGACTAAATCTGCCGCTGCGTGGCCCCAGCGAGCATAAGAAGACGAGAAAGTCGAGTGATTTCATTAAAATAAGCGTGCTATGCTGAGATTCACTTGTCACTCAGACGGGTACCACAGACAAAATCTGCCGCTGCGTGGCCCCAGCGAGCATAAGAAGGCGAGAGAGTTGAGTGATTTTCTTGAAATACGCGTGCTATGCTCAGATTCACTTGTCACTCAGACGGGTACCACAGAATAAATCGGCCGCTCTGTGGCTCCAGCGAGCATAAGATGACGAGAGAGACGCCTGATTTTCTTGAAATAAGCGTGCTATGCTCAGATTCACTTGTCACTGAGAAGGGTACCACAGACTAAACCTGCCGCTGCGTGGCCCCACAGTGGATATTTAGACGAGAGAGACGCGTAATTTCATTGAAATCAGCGTGCTATACTCAGATACACATGTCATTCAGAAGGGTACCACAGACTAAATCTGCCGCTGCGTGGCCCCAGCCAGCATAAGACGAGAGAGTCGAGTGATTTTCTTGAAATAAGCTTGCTATGCTCTTATTCACTTTTTACTCAGAAGGGTACCACAGAATAAATCTACCACTGCGTGGCCGCAGAGAGCATACGAAGACGAGAGAGTTGAGTGATTTTCTTGAAGTAAGCATGCTATGCTCAGATTCACTTGTCATTTAGAAGGGTACCAACGACTAAATCTCCCTCTGCGTGGCCCCAGCGAGCTAAGAAGACGAGAGAGTCGAGTGATTTTCTTGAAATAAGCGTGCTATGCTCAGATTCACATGTCACTCAGACGGGTACCACAGACTATACCTGCCACTGCGTCGCCCCACAGAGGATATTAAGACGAGAGAGACGCGTGATTTTCTTGAAATAAGCGTGCTATGCTCAAATTCACTTGTCACTCAGACGGGTACCACTGACTAAACCTGCCACTGCGTGGCCCCACAGAGGATATTAAGACGAGAGAGACGCGTGATTTTCTTGAAATAAGCGTGCTATGCGCAGATTCACTTGTCACTCAGGAGGGTGCCAAGGACTAAATCTGCCGCTGCGTGGCCCCAGCGAGCATAAGAAGACGAGAAAGTCGAGTGATTTCATTGAAATAAGCGTGCTATGCTGAGATTCACTTGTCACTCAGACGGGTACAACAGACAAAATCTGCCGCTGCGTGGCCCCAGCGAGCATAAGAAGGCGAGAGAGTTGAGTGATTTTCTTGAAATACGCGTGCTATGCTCAGATTCACTTGTCACTCAGACGGGTACCACAGAATAAATCGGCCGCTCTGTGGCTCCAGCGAGCATAAGATGACGAGAGAGACGCCTGATTTTCTTGAAATAAGCGTGCTATGCTCAGATTCACTTGTCACTGAGAAGGGTACCACAGACTAAACCTGCCGCTGCGTGGCCCCACAGTGGATATTTAGACGAGAGAGACGCGTAATTTCATTGAAATCAGCGTGCTATACTCAGATACACATGTCATTCAGAAGGGTACCACAGACTAAATCTGCCGCTGCGTGGCCCCAGCAAGCTAAGAAGACGAGAGAGTCGAGTGATTTTCTTGAAATAAGCGTGCTATGCTCAGATTCACATGTCACTCAGACGGATACCACAGACTAAACCTGCCACTGCGTGGCACCACAGAAGATATTAAGAGAGAGATATGCGTGATTTTCATGAAATAAGCGTGCTATGCTCAGATTCACTTGTCACTCAGAAGGGTACCACAGAATAAATCTGCCGCTGCGTGGCCCCAGCGAGCATAAGAAGACGAGAGAGTTGAGTGATTTTCTTGAAATAAGCATGCTATGCTCAGATTCACTTGTCATTTAGAAGGGTACCAACGACTAAATCTCCCTCTGCGTGTCCCCAGCGAGCTAAGAAGACGAGAGAGTCGAGTGATTTTCTTGAAATAAGCGTGCTATGCTCAGATTCACATGTCACTCAGACGGGTACCACAGACTATACCTGCCACTGCGTCGCCCCACAGAGGATATTAAGACGAGAGAGACGCGTGATTTTCTTGAAATAAGCGTGCTATGCTCAAATTCACTTGTCACTCAGACGGGTACCACTGACTAAACCTGCCACTGCGTGGCCCCACAGAGGATATTAAGACGAGAGAGACGCGTGATTTTCTTGAAATAAGCGTGCTATGCGCAGATTCACTTGTCACTCAGGAGGGCGCCAAGGACTAAATCTGCCGCTGCGTGGCCCCAGCGAGCATAAGAAGCCTAGAATGTCGAGTGATTTCATTCAAATAAGCGTGCTATGCTGAGATTCACTTGTCACTCAGACGGGTACGACAGACAAAATCTGCCGCTGCGTGGCCCCAGCGAGCATAAGAAGGCGAGAGAGTTGAGTGATTTTCTTGAAATACGCGTGCTATGCTCAGATTCATTTGTCACTCAGACGGGTACCACAGACTAAACCTGCTGCTGCGTCGCCCCACAGAGGATATTAAGACGAGAGAGACGCGTGATTTTCTTGAAATAAGCGTGCTATGCTCAAATTCACTTTTCACTCAGACGGGTACCACTGACTAAACCTGCCACTGCGTGGCCCCACAGAGGATATTAAGACGAGAGAGACGCGTGATTTTCTTGAAATAAGCGTGCTATGCGCAGATTCACTTGTCACTGAGGAGGGTGCCAAGGACTAAATCTGCCGCTGCGTGGCCCCAGCGAGCATAAGAAGACGAGAAAGTCGAGTGATTTCATTGAAATAAGCGTGCTATGCTGAGATTCACGTGTCACTCAGACGGGTACCGCAGACTAAATCGGCCGCTGCGTGGCTCCAGCGAGCATAAGATGACGAGAGAGACGCCTGATTTTCTTGAAATAAGCGTGCTATGCTCAGATTCACTTGTCACTGAGAAGGGTACCACAGAATAAACCTGCCGCTGCGTGGCCCCACAGTGGATATTTAGACGAGAGAGACGCGTGATTTCATTGAAATCAGCGTGCTATACTCAGATACACTTGTCATTCAGACGGGTACCACAGGCTAAATCGGCGCTGTGTGGCTCCAGCGAGCATAAGAAGACGAGAGAGACGCGTGATTTTTTTTAAACAAGCGTGCTATGTTCATATTCACTTGTCACTCAGAAGGGTTCCAAAGACTAAATCGGCCGCTGCGTGGCCCCAGCGCGCATAAGAAGAGGAGAGAGTCGAGTGATTTTCTTGAAATAAGCGTGCTATGCTCAGATTCACTTGTCACTGAGAAGGGTACCACAGACTAAACCTGCCGCTGCGTGGCCCCACATTGGATATTTAGACGAGAGAGACGTGTGATTTCATTGAAATCAGCCTGCTATACTCAGATACACATGTCATTCAGAAGGGTACCACAGACTAAATCTGCCGCTGCGTGGCCCCAGCCAGCATAAGACGAGAGAGTCGAGTGATTTTCTTGAAATAAGCTTGCTATGCTCTTATTCACTTTTTACTCAGAAGGGTACCACAGAATAAATCTACCACTGCGTGGCCCCAGCGAGCATACGAGGACGAGAGAGTTGAGTGATTTTCGTGAAGTAAGCATGCTATGCTCACATTCACTTGTCATTTAGAAGGGTACCAACGACTAAATCTCCCTCTGCGTGGCCCCAGCGAGCTAAGAAGACGAGAGAGTCGAGTGATTTTCTTGAAATAAGCGTGCTATGCTCAGATTCACATGTCACTCAGACGGGTACCACAGACTATACCTGCCACTGCGTCGCCCCACAGAGGATATTAAGACGAGAGAGACGCGTGATTTTCTTGAAATAAGCGTGCTATGCTCAAATTCACTTGTCACTCAGACGGGTACCACTGACTAAACCTGCCACTGCGTGGCCCCACAGAAGATATTAAGACGAGAGAGACGCGTGATTTTCTTGAAATAAGCGTGCTATGCGCAGATTCACTTGTCACTCAGGAGGGTGCCAAGGACTAAATCTGCCGCTGCGTGGCCCCAGCGAGCATAAGAAGACGAGAAAGTCGAGTGATTTCATTGAAATAAGCGTGCTATGCTGAGATTCACTTGTCACTCAGACGGGTACCACAGACAAAATCTGCCGCTGCGTGGCCCCAGCGAGCATAAGAAGGCGAGAGAGTTGAGTGATTTTCTTGAAATACGCGTGCTATGCTCAGATTCACTTGTCACTCAGACGGGTACCACAGACTAAATCGGCCGCTGTGTGGCTCCAGCGAGCATAAGATGACGAGAGAGACGCCTGATTTTCTTGAAATAAGCGTGCTATGCTCAGATTCACTTGTCACTGAGAAGGGTACCACAGACTAAACCTGCCGCTGCGTGGCCCCACAGTGGATATTTAGACGAGAGAGACGCGTAATTTCATTGAAATCAGCGTGCTATACTCAGATACACATGTCATTCAGAAGGGTACCACAGACTAAATCTGCCGCTGCGTGGCCCCAGCCAGCATAAGAAGACGAGAGTGTCGAGTGATTTTCTTGAAATAAGCTTGCTATGCTCTTATTCACTTTTCACTCAGAAGGGTACCACAGAATAAATCTACCGCTGCGTGGCCCCAGCGAGCATACGAAGACGCGAGAGTTGAGTGATTTTCTTGAAGTAAGCGTGCTATGCTCAGATTCACTTGTCACTCAGAAGGGTGCCACAGACTAAATCTCTCTCTGCGTGGCCCCAGCGAGCATAAGAAGACGAGAGAGTCGAGTGATTTTCTTGAAATAAGCGTGCTATGCTCAGATTCACATGTCACTCAGACGGGTACCACAGACTAAACCTGCCACTGCGTGGCACCACAGAGGATATTAAGAGAGAGATATGCGTGATTTTCATGAAATAAGCGTGCTATGCTCAGATTCACTTGTCACTCAGAAGGGTACCACAGAATAAATCTGCCGCTGCGTGGCCCCAGCGAGCATAAGAAGACGAGAGAGTTGAGTGATTTTCTTGAAATAAGCATGCTATGCTCAGATTCACTTGTCATTTAGAAGGGTACCAACGACTAAATCTGCCTCTGTGTGGCCCCAGCGAGCTAAGAAGACGAGAGAGTCGAGTGATTTTCTTGAAATAAGCGTGCTATGCTCAGATTCACATGTCACTCAGACGGGTACCACAGACTATACCTGCCACTGCGTCGCCCCACAGAGGATATTAAGACGAGAGAGACGCGTGATTTTCTTGAAATAAGCGTGCTATGCTCAAATTCACTTGTCACTCAGACGGGTACCACTGACTAAACCTGCCACTGCGTGGCCCCACAGAGGATATTAAGACGAGAGAGACGCGTGATTTTCTTGAAATAAGCGTGCTATGCGCAGATTCACTTGTCACTCAGCAGGGTGCCAAGGACTAAATCTGCTGCTGCTTGGCCCCAGCGAGCATAAGAAGACGAGAAAGTCGAGTGATTTCATTGAAATAAGCGTGCTATGCTGAGATTCACTTGTCACTCAGACGGGTACCACAGACAAAATCTGCCGCTGCGTGGCCCCAGCGAGCATAAGAAGGCGAGAGAGTTGAGTGATTTTCTTGAAATACGCGTGCTATGCTCAGATTCATTTGTCACTCAGACGGGTACCACAGACTAAACCTGCTGCTGCGTCGCCCCACAGAGGATATTAAGACGAGAGAGACGCGTGATTTTCTTGAAATAAGCGTGCTAGGCTCAGATTCACTTGTCACTCAGACGGGTACCACTGACTAAACCTGCCACTGCGTGGCCCCACAGAGGATATTAAGACGAGAGAGACGCGTGATTTTCTTGAAATAAGTATGCTATGCGCAGATTCACTTGTCACTCAGGAGGGTGCCAAGGACTAAATCTGCCGCTGCGTGGCCCCAGCGAGCATAAGAAGACGAGAAAGTCGAGTGATTTCATTGAAATAAGCGTGCTATGCTGAGATTCACTTGTCACTCAGACGGGTACCACAGACAAAATCTGCCGCTGCGTGGCCCCAGCGAGCATAAGAAGGCGAGAGAGTTGAGTGATTTTCTTGAAATACGCGTGCTATGCTCAGATTCATTTGTCACTCAGACGGGTACCACAGACTAAACCTGCTGCTGCGTCGCCCCACAGAGGATATTAAGACGAGAGAGTCGAGTGATTTTCTTGAAATAAGCGTACTATGCTCAGATTCACTTGTCACTCAGACGGGTACCACAGACTAAATCGGCCGCTGCGTGGCTCCAGCGAGCATAAGATGACGAGAGAGACGCCTGATTTTCTTGAAATAAGCGTGCTATGCTCATATTCACTTGTCACTCAGACGGATACCACTGACTAAATCGACCGCTGTGTGGCCCCAGTGAGCATAAAAAGACGAGAGAGTCGAGTGATTTTATTGAAATAAGCGTGCTATGCTCAGATTCACTTGTCACTGAGAAGGGTACCACAGACTAAACCTGCCGCTGCGTGGCCCCACAGTGGATATTTAGACGAGAGAGACGCGTGATTTCATTGAAATCAGCGTGCTATTCTCAGATACACTTGTCATTCAGACGGGTACCACAGGCTAAATCGGCGCTGTGTGGCTCCAGCGAGCATAAGAAGACGAGAGAGACGCGTGATTTTTTTTAAACAAGCGTGCTATGCTCATATTCACTTGTCACTCAGAAGGGTTCCAAAGACTAAATCGGCCGCTGCGTGGCCCCAGCGAGCATAAGAAGAGGAGAGAGTCGAGTGATTTTCTTGAAATAAGCGTGCTATGCTCAGATTAACTTGTCACTGAGAAGGGTACCACAGACTAAACCTGCCGCTGCGTGGCCCCACAGTGGATATTTAGACGAGAGAGACGCGTGATTTCATTGAAATCAGCGTGCTATACTCAGATACACATGTCATTCAGAAGGGTACCACAGACTAAATCTGCCGCTGCGTGGCCCCAGCCAGCATAAGAAGACGAGAGAGTCGAGTGATTTTCTTGAAATAAGCTTGCTATGCTCTTATTCACTTTTCACTCAGAAGGGTACCACAGAATAAATCTACCGCTGCGTGGCCCCAGCGAGCATACGAAGACGAGAGAGTTGAGTGATTTTCTTGAAGTAAGCGTGCTATGCTCAGATTCACTTGTCACTCAGAAGGGTGCCACAGACTAAATCTCTCTCTGCGTGGCCCCAGCGAGCATAAGAAGACGAGAGAGTCGAGTGATTTTCTTGAAATAAGCGTGCTATGCTCAGATTCACATGTCACTCAGACGTTTACCACAGACTAAACCTGCCACTGCGTGGCACCACAGAGGATATTAAGAGAGAGATATGCGTGATTTTCATGAAATAAGCGTGCTATGCTCAGATTCACTTGTCACTCATAAGGGTACCACAGAATAAATCTGCCGCTGCGTGGGCCAGCGAGCATAAGAAGACGAGAGAGTTGAGTGATTTTCTTGAAATAAGCATGCTATGCTCAGATTCACTTGTCATTTAGAAGGGTACCAACGACTAAATCTCCCTCTGCGTGGCCCCAGCGAGCTAAGAAGACGAGAGAGTCGAGTTATTTTCTTGAAATAAGCGTGCTATGCTCAGATTCACATGTCACTCAGACGGGTACCACTGACTAAACCTGCCACTGCGTGGCCCCACAGAGGATATTAAGACGAGAGAGACGCGTGATTTTCTTGAAATAAGCGTGCTATGCGCAGATTCACTTGTCACTGAGGAGGGTGCCAAGGACTAAATCTGCCGCTGCGTGGCCCCAGCGAGCATAAGAAGACGAGAAAGTCGAGTGATTTCATTGAAATAAGCGTGCTATGCTGAGATTCACTTGTCACTCAGACGGGTACCGCAGACTAAATCGGCCGCTGTGTGGCTCCAGTGAGCATAAGATGACGAGAGAGACGCCTGATTTTCTTGAAATAAGCGTGCTATGCTCAGATTCACTTGTCACTGAGAAGGGTACCACAGAATAAACCTGCCGCTGCGTGGCCCCACAGTGGATATTTAGACGAGAGAGACGCGTGATTTCATTGAAATCAGCGTGCTATACTCAGATACACTTGTCATTCAGACGGGTACCACAGGCTAAATCGGCGCTGTGTGGCTCCAGCGAGCATAAGAAGACGAGAGAGACGCGTGATTTTTTTTAAACAAGCGTGCTATGCTCATATTCACTTGTCACTCAGAAGGGTTCCAAAGACTAAATCGGCCGCTGCGTGGCCCCAGCGAGCATAAGAAGAGGAGAGAGTCGAGTGATTTTCTTGAAATAAGCGTGCTATGCTCAGATTCACTTGTCACTGAGAAGGGTACCACAGACTAAACCTGCCGCTGCGTGGCCCCACATTGGATATTTAGAGGAGAGAGACGCGTGAATTCATTGAAATCAGCGTGCTATACTCAGATACACATGTCATTCAGAAGGGTACCACAGACTAAATCTGCCGCTGCGTGGCCCCAGCCAGCATAAGACGAGAGAGTCGAGTGATTTTCTTGAAATAAGCTTGCTATGCTCTTATTCACTTTTTACTCAGAAGGGTACCACAGAATAAATCTACCACTGCGTGGCCCCAGCGAGCATACGAAGACGAGAGAGTTGAGTGATTTTCGTGAAGTAAGCATGCTATGCTCAGATTCACTTGTCATTTAGAAGGGTACCAACGACTAAATCTCCCTCTGCGTGGCCCCAGCGAGCTAAGAAGACGAGAGAGTCGAGTGATTTTCTTGAAATAAGCGTGCTATGCTCAGATTCACATGTCACTCAGACGGGTACCACAGACTATACCTGCCACTGCGTCGCCCCACAGAGGATATTAAGACGAGAGAGACGCGTGGTTTTCCTGAAATAAGCGTGCTATGCTCAAATTCACTTGTCACTCAGACGGGTACCACTGACTAAACCTGCCACTGCGTGGCCCCACAGAGGATATTAAGACGAGAGAGACGCGTGATTTTCTTGAAATAAGCGTGCTATGCGCAGATTCACTTGTCACTCAGGAGGGTGCCAAGGACTAAATCTGCCGCTGCGTGGCCCCAGCGAGCATAAGAAGACGAGAAAGTCGAGTGATTTCATTGAAATAAGCGTGCTATGCTGAGATTCACTTGTCACTCAGACGGGTACCACAGACAAAATCTGCCGCTGCGTGGCCCCAGCGAGCATAAGAAGGCGAGAGAGTTGAGTGATTTTCTTGAAATACGCGTGCTATGCTCAGATTCACTTGTCACTCAGACGGGTACCACAGACTAAATCGGCCGCTGTGTGGCTCCAGCGTGCATAAGATGACGAGAGAGACGCCTGATTTTCTTGAAATAAGCGTGCTATGCTCAGATTCACTTGTCACTGAGAAGGGTACCACAGACTAAACCTGCCGCTGCGTGGCCCCACAGTGGATATTTAGACGAGAGAGACGCGTAATTTCATTGAAATCAGCGTGCTATACTCAGATACACATGTCATTCAGAAGGGTACCACAGACTAAATCTGCCGCTGCGTGGCCCCAGCCAGCATAAGAAGACGAGAGTGTCGAGTGATTTTCTTGAAATAAGCTTGCTATGCTCTTATTCACTTTTCACTCAGAAGGGTACCACAGAATAAATCTACCGCTGCGTGGCCCCAGCGAGCATACGAAGACGAGAGAGTTGAGTGATTTTCTTGAAGTAAGCGTGCTATGCTCAGATTCACTTGTCACTCAGAAGGGTGCCACAGACTAAATCTCTCTCTGCGTGGCCCCAGCGAGCATAAGAAGACGAGAGAGTCGAGTGATTTTCTTGAAATAAGCGTGCTATGCTCAGATTCACATGTCACTCAGACGGGTACCACAGACTAAACCTGCCACTGCGTGGCACCACAGAGGATATTAAGAGAGAGATATGCGTGATTTTCATGAAATAAGCGTTCTATGCTCAGATTCACTTGTCACTCAGAAGGGTACCACAGAATAAATCTGCCGCTGCGTGGCCCCAGCGAGCTAAGAAGACGAGAGAGTCGAGTGATTTTCTTGAAATAAGCGTGCTATGCTCAGATTCACATGTCACTCAGACGGGTACCACAGACTATACCTGCCACTGCGTCGCCCCACAGAGGATATTAAGACGAGAGAGACGCGTGATTTTCTTGAAATAAGCGTGCTATGCTCAAATTCACTTGTCACTCAGACGGGTACCACTGACTAAACCTGCCACTGCGTGGCCCCACAGAGGATATTAAGACGAGAGAGACGCGTGATTTTCTTGAAATAAGCGTGCTATGCGCAGATTCACTTGTCACTCAGCAGGGTGCCAAGGACTAAATCTGCTGCTGCTTGGCCCCAGCGAGCATAAGAAGACGAGAAAGTCGAGTGATTTCATTGAAATAAGCGTGCTATGCTGAGATTCACTTGTCACTCAGACGGGTACCACAGACAAAATCTGCCGCTGCGTGGCCCCAGCGAGCATAAGAAGGCGAGAGAGTTGAGTGATTTTCTTGAAATACGCGTGCTATGCTCAGATTCATTTGTCACTCAGACGGGTACCACAGACTAAACCTGCTGCTGCGTCGCCCCACAGAGGATATTAAGACGAGAGAGACGCGTGATTTTCTTGAAATAAGCGTGCTAGGCTCAGATTCACTTGTCACTCAGACGGGTACCACTGACTAAACCTGCCACTGCGTGGCCCCACAGAGGATATTAAGACGAGAGAGACGCGTGATTTTCTCGAAATAAGTGTGCTATGCGCAGATTCACTTGTCACTCAGGAGGGTGCCAAGGACTAAATCTGCCGCTGCGTGGCCCCAGCGAGCATAAGAAGACGAGAAAGTCGAGTGATTTCATTGAAATAAGCGTGCTATGCTGAGATTCACTTGTCACTCAGACGGGTACCACAGACAAAATCTGCCGCTGCGTGCCCCAGCGAGCATAAGAAGGCGAGAGAGTTGAGTGATTTTCTTGAAATACGCGTGCTATGCTCAGATTCATTTGTCCCTCAGACGGGTACCACAGACTAAACCTGCTGCTGCGTCGCCCCACAGAGGATATTAAGACGAGAGAGTCGAGTGATTTTCTTGAAATAAGCGTGCTATGCTCAGATTCACTTGTCACTCAGACGGGTACCACAGACTAAATCGGCCGCTGCGTGGCTCCAGCGAGCATAAGATGACGAGAGAGACGCCTGATTTTCTTGAAATAAGCGTGCTATGCTCATATTCACTTGTCACTCAGACGGGTACCACTGACTAAATCGACCGCTGTGTGGCCCCAGTGAGCATAAAAAGACGAGAGTCGAGTGATTTTATTGAAATAAGCGTGCTATGCTCAGATTCACTTGTCACTGAGAAGGGTACCACAGACTAAACCTGCCGCTGCGTGGCCCCACAGTGGATATTTAGACGAGAGAGACGCGTGATTTCATTGAAATCAGCGTGCTATACTCAGATACACATGTCATTCAGAAGGGTACCACAGACTAAATCTGCCGCTGCGTGGCCCCAGCCAGCATAAGAAGACGAGAGAGTCGAGTGATTTTCTTGAAGTAAGCTTGCTATGCTCTTATTCACTTTTCACTCAGAAGGGTACCACAGAATAAATCTACCGCTGCGTGGCCCCAGCGAGCATACGAAGACGAGAGAGTTGAGTGATTTTCTTGAAGTAAGCGTGCTATGCTGAGATTCACTTGTCACTCAGACGGGTACCACAGACTAAATCTCTCTCTGCGTGGCCCCAGCGAGCATAAGAAGACGAGAGAGTCGAGTGATTTTCTTGAAATAAGCGTGCTATGCTCAGATTCACATGTCACTCAGACGGGTACCACAGACTAAACCTGCCACTGCGTGGCACCACAGAGGATATTAAGAGAGAGATATGCGTGATTTTCATGAAATAAGCGTGCTATGCTCAGATTCACTTGTCACTCAGAAGGGTACCACAGAATAAATCTGCCGCTGCGTGGGCCAGCGAGCATAAGAAGACGAGAGAGTTGAGTGATTTTCTTGAAATAAGCATGCTATGCTCAGATTCACTTGTCATTTAGAAGGGTACCAACGACTAAATCTCCCTCTGCGTGGCCCCAGCGAGCTAAGAAGACGAGAGAGTCGAGTGATTTTCTTGAAATAAGCGTGCTATGCTCAGATTCACATGTCACTCAGACGGGTACCACAGACTATACCTGCCACTGCGTCGCCCCACAGAGGATATTAAGACGAGAGAGACGCGTGATTTTCTTGAAATAAGCGTGCTATGCGCAGATTCACTTGTCACTGAGGAGGGTGCCAAGGACTAAATCTGCCGCTGCGTGGCCCCAGCGAGCATAAGAAGACGAGAAAGTCGAGTGATTTCATTGAAATAAGCGTGCTATGCTGAGATTCACTTGTCACTCAGACGGGTACGACAGACAAAATCTGCCGCTGCGTGGCCCCAGCGAGCATAAGAAGGCGAGAGAGTTGAGTGATTTTCTTGAAATACGCGTGCTATGCTCAGATTCATTTGTCACTCAGACGGGTACCACAGACTAAACTTGCTGCTGCGTCGCCCCACAGAGGATATTAAGACGAGAGAGACGCGTGATTTTCTTGAAATAAGCGTGCTATGCTCAAACTCACTTTTCACTCAGACGGGTACCACTGACTAAACCTGCCACTGCGTGGCACCACAGAGGATATTAAGACGAGAGAGACGCGCGATTTTCTTGAAATAAGCGTGCTATGCGCAGATTCACTTGTCACTGAGGAGGGTGCCAAGGACTAAATCTGCCGCTGCGCGGCCCCAGCGAGCATAAGAAGACGAGAAAGTCGAGTGATTTCATTGAAATAAGCGTGCTATGCTGAGATTCACTTGTCACTCAGACGGGTACCACAGACAAAATCTGCCGCTGCGTGGCCCCAGCGAGCATAAGAAGGCGAGAGAGTTGAGTGATTTTCTTGAAATAAGCGTGCTATGCTCAGATTCACTTGTCACTCAGACGGGTACCACAGACTAAATCGGCCGCTGCGTGGCTCCAGCGAGCATAAGATGACGAGAGAGACGCCTGATTTTCTTGAAATAAGCGTGCTATGCTCAGATTCACTTGTCACTGAGAAGGGTACCACAGACTAAACCTGCCGCTGCGTGGCCCCACAGTGGATATTTAGACGAGAGAGACGCGTAATTTCATTGAAATCAGCGTGCTATACTCAGATACACATGTCATTCAGAAGGGTACCACAGACTAAATCTGCCGCTGCATGGCCCCAGCCAGCATAAGAAGACGAGACAGTCGAGTGATTTTCTTGAAGTAAGCGTGCTATGCTCAGAGTCACTTGTCACTCAAAGGGTACCACAGACTAAATCTCCCGCTGCGTGGCCCCAGCGAGCATAAGAGGACGAGAGAGTCGAGTGATTTTCTTGAAATAAGCGTGCTAAGCTCAGATTCACATGTCACTCAGACGGGTACCACAGACTAAACCTGCCACTGCGTGGCACCACAGAGGATATCAAGAGAGAGATATGCGTGATTTTCATGAAATAAGCGTGCTATGCTCAGATTCACTTGTCACTCAGAAGGGTACCACAGAATAAATCTGCCGCTGCGTGGCCCCAGCGAGCATAAGAAGACGAGAGAGTTGAGTGATTTTCTTGAAATAAGCATGCTATGCTCAGATTCACTTGTCATTTAGAAGGGTACCAACGACTAAATCTCCCTCTGCGTGGCCCCAGCGAGCTAAGAAGACGAGAGAGTCGAGTGAGTTTCTTGAAATAAGCGTGCTCTATGCTCAGATTCACATGTCACTCAGACGGGTACCACAGACTATACCTGCCACTGCGTCGCCCCACAGAGGATATTAAGACGAGAAAGACGCGTGATTTTCTTGAAATAAGCGTGCTATGCGCAGATTCACTTGTCACTCAGGAGGGTGCCAAGGACTAAATCTGCTGCTGCGTGGCCTCAGCGAGAATAAGAAGACGAGAAAGTCGAGTGATTTCATTGAAATAAGCGTGCTATGCTCAGATTCACTTCTCACTCAGACGGGTACCACAGACTAAATCGGCGCTGCGTGGCCCCAGCGAGCATAAGAAGACGAGAGAGTTGAGTGATTTTCTTGAAATAAGCATGCTATGCTCAGATTCACTTGTCATTTAGAAGGGTACCAACGACTAAATCTCCCTCTGCGTGGCCCCAGCGAGCTAAGAAGACGAGAGAGTCGAGTGAGTTTCTTGAAATAAGCGTGCTATGCTCAAATTCACTTGTCGCTCAGACGGGTACCACTGACTAAACCTGCCACTGTGTGGCCCCACAGAGGATATTAAGACGAGAGAGACGCGTGATTTTCTTGAAATAAGCGTGCTATGCGCAGATTCACTTGTCACTCAGGAGGGTGCCAAGGACTAAATCTGCTGCTGCGTGGCCTCAGCGAGAATAAGAAGACGAGAAAGTCGAGTGATTTCATTGAAATAAGCGTGCTATGCTCAGATTCACTTCTCACTCAGACGGGTACCACAGACTAAATCGGCGCTGCGTGGCCCCAGCGAGCATAAGAAGAGGAGAGAGTCGAGTGATTTTCTTGAAATGAGCGTGCTATGCTCAGATTCACTTGTCACTGAGAAAGGTACCACAGAATAAACCTGCCGCTGCGTGGCCCCACAGTGGATATTTAGACGAGAGAGACGCGTGATTTCATTGAAATCAGCGTGCTATACTCAGATACACTTGTCATTCAGAAGGGTACCACAGACTAAATCTGCCGCTGCGTGGCCCCAGCCTGCACAAGAAGACGAGAAAGTCGAGTGATTTTCTTGAAATAAGCGTGCTATGCTCAGATTCACTTGTCACTCAGAAGGGTACCACAGACTAAATCGGTGCTGCGTCGCCCCAGCGAGCATAAGAAGACGAGAGTGACGCGTGATTTTCTTCATAGAAGCGTGCTATGCTCAGATTCACTTGTTGCTCAGACGGATATCACAGACTAAATCTCCCGCTGCGTGGCCCCAGCGAGCACAAGAAGACGAGAGTGACGCGTGATTTTCTTGAAATAAGCGTGCTATGCTCAGATTCACTTGTCACTGAGAAGGGTACCACAGACTAAATCTGCATCTGCGTGGCCCCAGCGAGCATAAGAAGACGAGAGAGTCGAGTGATTTCATTGAAATAAGCGTGCTATGCTGACATTCACCTGTCACTCAGAAGGGAACCACAGACTAAATCTGCGGCTGCGTGGCCCCAGCGAGCATAAGAGTCGAGTGATTTTCTTGAAATAAGCATGCTATGCTCACATTCACTTGTCACTAAGAAGGGTACCACAGACTAAATCTCCTTCTGCGTGGCCCCAGCGAGCATAAGCAGACGAGAGAGTCAAGTGATTTTCTTGAAATAAGCGTGCTATGCTCAGATTCATATGTCACTCAGACGGGTACCACAGACTAAACCTGCCACTGCGAGGTACCACAGAGGATATTAAGACGAGAGAGATGCGTGATTTTCATGAAATAAGCGTGCTATGCTCAGATTCACTTGTCGCTCAGAAGGGTACCACAGAATAAATCTGCCGCTGCGTGGCTCCAGCGAGCATAAGAAGAGGAGAGAGTCGAGTGATTTTCTTGACATAAGCGTGCTATGCTAAGATTCACTTGTCACTCAGACGGGTCCACAGACTAAACCTGCTGCTGCGTCGCCCCACAGAGGATATTAAGACGAGAGAGTCATGTGAATTTCTTGCAATTAGCGTTCTATGCTCAGACTCACTTGTCACTCATACGGGTACCACAAACTAAACCTGCTGCTGCGTCGCCCCACAGAGGATATTAAGACGAGAGAGTCGAGTGATTTTCTTGAAATTAGCGTGGTAGGGTCAGATTCACTTGTCACTCAGACGGGTACCACAGACTAAACCTGCTGCTGCGTCGCCCCACAGAGGATATTAAGACGAGAGAGTCGAGTGATTTTCATAAAATAAGCGTGCTATGCTCAGATTCACTTGTCACTCAGAAGGGTACCACAGAATAACTCTGCCGCTGCGTGGCCCCAGCGAGCATAAGAAGAGGAGAGAGTCGAGTGATTTTCTTGAAATAAGCGTGCTATGCTCTGATTCACTTTTCACTCAGAGGGGTACCACAGACTAAATCTGCCGCTGCGTGGCCCGAGCGAGCATAAGAAGAGGAGAGAGTCGAGTGATTTTCTTGAAATAAGCGTGCTATGCTCAGATTCACTTGTCACTCAGAAGGGTACCACAGACTAAATCTGCCGCTGCGTGGCCCCAGTGAGCATCAGAAGAGGGGAGAGTCGAGTGATTTTTTTTAAATAAGCATGCTATGCTCAGATTCACTTGTCACTCAGAAGGGTACCGCAGACTAAATCTACCGCTGCGTGGCCCCAGCGAGTATAAGAAGGCGAGCGAGTTGAGTGATTTTCTTGAAATAAGCGTGCTCTGCTCATATTCACTTGTCACTAAGAACGGTATCAAAGACTAAATCGGCCGCTGTGTGGCCCCAGCGAGCATAAGATGACGAGAGAGACGCGGGATTTTTTTGAAATAAGCGTGCTATGCTCAGATTCACTTGTCACTCAGAAGGGTACCACAGACTAAATCGGCTGCTGCATCGCCCCAGCAAGCATAAGAAGACGAGAGTGAGGCGTGATTTTCTTGAAATAAGCGTGCTATGCTCAGATTCACTTGTCACTCATACGGGTACCACAGGCTAAATCGGCCGCTGTGTGGCTCCAGCGAGCATAAGAAGACGAGAGAGACGCGTGATTTTTTTAAACAAGCGTGCTATGCTCATACTCACTTGTCACTCAGAAGGGTACCAAAGACTAAATCGGCCGCTGCGTGGCCCCAGCGAGCATAAGATGACGAGAGAGACCCGTGATTTTCTTTAAATAAGCGTGCTATGCTCAGATTCACTTTTCACTCAGAAGGGTACCACAGACTAAATCTGCCGTTGCGTGGCCCCAGCGAGCATAAGAAGAGGAGAGAGTCGAGTGATTTTCTTGAAATAAGCGTGCTATGCTCAGATTGTCTTGTCACTCAGAAGGGTACCACAGACTAAATCTGCCGCTGCGTGGCCCCAGTGAGCATAAGAAGAGGAGAGAGTCGAGTGATTTTCTTGAAATAAGCATGCTATGCTCACATTCACTTGTCACTAAGGAGGGTACCACAGACTAAATCTGCCGCTGCGTGGCCGCAGCGAGCATAAGACGACGAGAGAGTTGAGTGATTTTCTTGAAATAAGCGTGCTATGCTCAGATTCACTTGTCACTCTGAAGGGTACCAAGGACTAAATCTGCCGCTGCGCGGCCCCACAGTGGATATTTAGACGAGAGAGACGCGTGATTTCATTGAAATCAGCGTGCTATACTCAGATACACTTGTCATTCAGAAGGGTACCACAGACTAAATCTGCCGCTGCGTGGCCCCAACCAGCATAAGAAGACGAGAGAGTCGAGTGATTTTCTTGAAATAAGCGTGCTATCCTCTGATTCACTTGTCACTCAGAAGGGCACCACAGACTAAATCTGCGGCTGCGTGGCCCCAGCGAGCATAAGAAGAGGAGAAACTCGAGTGATTGTCTTGAAATAAGTGTGCTATGCTCACATTCGCTTGTCACTCAGAAACGTACCACAGACTAAATCTCCCTCTGAGTGGCCCCAGCGAGCATAAGAAGACGAGAGAGTCAAGTGATTTTCTTGAAATAAGCGTGCTATGCTCAGATTGTCTTGTCACTCAGAAGGGTACCACAGACTAAATCTGCCGCTGCGTGGCCCCAGCGAGCATAAGAAGAGGAGAGAGTCGAGTGATTTTCTTGACATAAGTGTGCTATGCTAAGATTCACTTGTCACTCAGACGGGTCCACAGACTAAACCTGCTGCTGCGTCGCCCCACAGAGGATAATAAGACGAGAGAGTCATGTGATTTTCTTGAAGTTAGCGTTCTATGCTCAGACTCACTTGTCACTCATACGGGTACCACAAACTAAACCTGCTGCTGCGTCGCCCCACAGAGGATATTAAGACGAGAGAGTCGAGTGATTTTCTTGAAATTAGCGTGCTAGGGTCAGATTCACTTGTCACTCAGACGGGTACCACAGACTAAACCTGCTGCTGCGTCCCCCACAGAGGATATTAAGACGAGAGAGTCGAGTGATTTTCATAAAATAAGCGTGCTATGCTCAGATTCACTTGTCACTCAGAAGGGTACCACAGAATAACTCTGCCGCTGCGTGGCCCCAGCGAGCATAAGAAGAGGAGAGAGTCGAGTGATTTTCTTGAAATAAGCGTGCTATGCTCAGATTCACTTGTCACTCAGAAGGGTACCACAGACTAAATCTGCCGCTGCGTGGCCCCAGTGAGCATAAGAAGAGGAGAGAGTCGAGTGATTTTTTTGAAATAAGCATGCTATGCTCAGATTCACTTGTCACTCAAAAGGGTACCACAGACTAAATCTGCCGCTGCGTGGCCCCAGCGAGCATAAGAAGACGAGCGAGTTGAGTGATTTTCTTGATATAAGCGTGCTATGCTCAGATTCACTTGTCACTCTGAAGGGTACCAAGGACTAAATCTGCCGCTGCGCGGCCCCAGCGAGCTTAAGAAGACGAGAAAGTCGAGTGATTTCGTTGAAATAAGCGTGCTATGCTGAGATTCACTTGACCATCAGACGGGTACCACAGGCAAAATCTGCCGCTGCGTGGCCCCAACGAGTATAAGAAGGCGAGCGAGTTGAGTGATTTTCTTGAAATAAGCGTGCTCTGCTCATATTCACTTGTCACTAAGAACGGTACCAAAGACTAAATCGGCCGCTGTGTGGCCCCAGCGAGCATAAGATGACGAGAGAGACGCGTGATTTTTTTGAAATAAGCGTGTTATGCTCAGATTCACTTGTCACTCAGAAGGGTACCACAGACTAAATCGGCTGCTGCATCGCCCCAGCGAGCATAAGAAGACGAGAGTGAGGCGTGATTTTCTTGAAATAAGCGTGATATGCTCAGATTCACTTGTCACTCAGAAGGGTACCACAGACTATATCGGCAGCTGCGTCGCCCCAGCGAGCATAAGACGAGAGTGACGCGTCATTTTCTTGAAATAAGCGTGCTATGCTCAGATTCCCTTGTCACGCAAACGGGTACCAAAGGCAAAATCGGCGCTGTGTGGCTCCAGCGAGCATAAGAAGACGAGAGAGACGCGTGATTTCTTTTAAACAAGCGTGCTATGCTCATATTCACTTGTCACTCAGAAGGGTACCAAAGACTAAATCGGCCGCTGCGTGGCCCCAGCGAGCATAAGAAGAGGAGAGAGACGCGTGATTTTCTTGAAATAAGCGTGCTATCCTCATATTCACTTGTCACTCAGAAGGGTACCAAAGACTAAATCGGCCGCTGCGTGGCTCCAGCGAGCATACGAAGACGAGAGAGTCGAGTGATTTTCTTGAAATAAGCGTGCTCTGCTCATATTCACTTGTCACTAAGAACGGTACCAAAGACTAAATCGGCCGCTTTGTGGCCCCAGCGAGCATAAGATGACGAGAGGGACGCGTGATTTTTTTTTAAATAAGCGTGCTATGCTCCGACTCAGTTGTCACTCAGAAGGGTTCCAAAGACTAAATCGGCCGCTGCGTGGCCCCAGCGAGCATAAGAAGAGGAGAGAGTCGAGTGATTTTCTTGAAATAAGCTTGCTATGCTCTTATTCACTTTTCACTCAGAAGGGTACCACAGAATAAATCTACCGCTGCGTGGCCCCAGCGAGCATACGAAGACGAGAGAGTTGAGTGATTTCCTTGAAGTAAGCGTGCTATGCTCAGATTCTCTTGTCACTCAGACGGGTGCCACAGACTAAACTGCCACTGCGTGGCACCACAGAGGATATTAAGAGAGAGATATGCGTGATTTTCATGAAATAAGTGTGCTATGCTCAGATTCATTTGTCACTCAGAAGGGTACCACAGAATAAATCTGCCGCTGCGTGGCAACAGCAAGCATAAGAAGACGAGAGAGTTGAGTGATTTTCTTGAAATAAGCATGCTATGCTCAGATTCACTTGTCATTTAGAAGGGTACCAACGACTAAATCTCCCTCTGCGTGGCCCCAGCGAGCTAAGAAGACGAGAGAGGCGAGTGATTTTCTTGAAAAAAGCGTGCTATGCTCAGATTCACATGTCACTCAGACGGGTACCACAGACTATACCTGCCACTGCGTCGCCCCACAGAGGATATTAACACGAGAGAGACGCGTGATTTTCTTGAAATAAGCGTGCTAGGCTCAGATTCACTTCTCACTCAGACGGGTACCACTGACTAAACCTGCCACTGCGTGGCCCCACAGAGGATATTAAGACGAGAGAGACGCGTGATTTTCTTGAAATGAGAGTGCTATGCGCATATTCACTTGTCACTCATCAGGGTGCCAAGGACTAAATCTGCCGCTGCGTGGCCCCAGCGAGCATAAGAAGACGAGAAAGTCGAGTGATTTCATTGAAATAAGCGTGCTATGCTGAGATTCACTTGTCACTCAGACGGGTACCACAGACAAAATCTGCCGCTGCGTGGCCCCACAGAGGATATTAAGACGGGAGAGTCGAGTGATTTTCTTGAAATAAGCGTGCTATGCTCAGATTCACTTGTCACTCAGACGGGTACCACAGACTAAATCGGCCGCTGCGTGGCTCCAGCGAGCATAAGATGACGAGAGAGACGCCTGATTTTCTTGAAGTAAGCGTGCTATGCTCATATTCACTTGTCACTCAGACGGGTACCACTGACTAAATCGGCCGCTGTGTGGCCCCAGTGAGCATAAAAAGACGAGAGAGTCGAGTGATTTTATTGAAATAAGCGTGCTATGCCCAGATTCAGTTGACACTCAGACGGGTACCACAGACTAAATCGGCGCTGCGAGGCTCCAGCGAGCATAACACGAGAGAGACGAGTGATTTTCTTGAAATAAGCGTGCTCTGCTCATATTCACTTGTCACTCAGAACGGTACCAAAGACTAAATCGGCCGCTGCGTGGCCCCAGCGAGCATAAGATGACGAGAGAGACGCGTGATTTTTTTTAAATAAGCGTGCTATGCTCAGATTCACTTGTCACTGAGAAGGGTACCACAGACTAAACCTGCCGCTGCGTGGCCCCACAGTGGATATTTAGACGAGAGAGACGCGTAATTTCATTGAAATCAGCGTGCTATACTCAGATACACTTGTCATTCAGACGGGTACCACAGGCTAAATCGGCGCTGTGTGGCTCCAGCGAGCATAAGAAGACGAGAGAGACGCGTGATTTTTTTTAAACAAGCGTGCTATGCTCATATTCACTTGTCACTCAGAAGGGTTCCAAAGACTAAATCGGCCGCTGCGTGGCCCCAGCGAGCATAAGAAGAGGAGAGAGTCCAGTGATTTTCTTGAAATAAGCGTGCTATGCTCAGATTCACTTGTCACTGAGAAGGGTACCACAGACTAAACCTGCCGCTGCATGGCCCCACAGTGGATATTTAGACGAGAGAGACGCGTGATTTCATTGAAATCAGCGTGCTATACTCAGATACACATGTCATTCAGAAGGGTACCACAGACTAAATCTGCCGCTGCGTGGCATCACCCAGCATAAGAAGACGAGAGAGTCGAGTGATTTTCTTTAAATAAGCTTGCTATGCTCTTATTCACTTTTCACTCAGAAGGGTACCACAGAATAAATCTACCGCTGCGTGGCCCCAGCGAGCATACGAAGACGAGAGAGTTGAGTGATTTTCTTGAAGTAAGCGTGCTATGCTCAGATTCACTTGTCACTCAGAAGGGTGCCACAGACTAAATCTCTCTCTGCGTGGCCCCAGCGAGCATAAGAAGACGAGAGAGTCGAGTGATTTTCTTGAAATAAGCGTGCTATGCTCAAATTCACTTGTCACTCAGACGGGTACCACTGACTAAACCTGCCACTGCGTGGCCCCACAGAGGATATTAAGACGAGAGAGACGCGTGATTTTCTTTAAATAAGCGTGCTATGCGCAGATTCACTTGTCATTCAGGAGGGTGCCAAGGACTAAATCTGCCGCTGCATGGCCCCAGCGATCATAAGAAGACGAGAAAGTCGAGTGATTTCATTGAAATAAGCGTGCTATGCTGAGATTCACTTGTCACTCAGACGGGTGCCACAGACTAAATCTCTCTCTGCGTGGCCCCAGCGAGCATAAGAAGACGAGAGAGTCGAGTGATTTTCCTGAAATAAGCGTGCTATGCTCAAATTCACTTGTCACTCAGACGGGTACCACTGACTAAACGTGCCACTGCGTGGCCCCACAGAGGATATTAAGACGAGAGAGGCGCGTGATTTTCTTTAAATAAGCGTGCTATGCGCAGATTCACTTGTCATTCAGGAGGGTGCCAAGGACTAAATCTGCCGCTGCATGGCCCCAGCGATCATAAGAAGACGAGAAAGTCGAGTGATTTCATTGAAATAAGCGTGCTATGCTGAGATTCACTTCTCACTCAGACGGGTACCACAGACTAAATCGGCGCTGCGTGGCCCCAGCGAGCATAAGAAGACGAGAGAGTTGAGTGATTTTCTTGAAATAAGCATGCTATGCTCAGATTCACTTGTCATTTAGAAGGGTACCAACGACTAAATCTCCCTCTGCGTGGCCCCAGCGAGCTAAGAAGACGAGAGAGTCGAGTGAGTTTCTTGAAATAAGCGTGCTATGCTCAAATTCACTTGTCGCTCAGACGGGTACCACTGACTAAACCTGCCACTGTGTGGCCCCACAGAGGATATTAAGACGAGAGAGACGCGTGATTTTCTTGAAATAAGCGAGCTATGGGCAGATTCACTTGTCACTCAGGAGGGTGCCAAGGACTAAATCTGCTGCTGCGTGGCCTCAGCGAGAATAAGAAGACGAGAAAGTCGAGTGATTTCATTGAAATAAGCGTGCTATGCTCAGATTCACTTCTCACTCAGACGGGTACCACAGACTAAATCGGCGCTGCGTGGCCCCAGCGAGCATAAGAAGAGGAGAGAGTCGAGTGATTTTCTTGAAATGAGCGTGCTATGCTCAGATTCACTTGTCACTGAGAAAGGTACCACAGAATAAACCTGCCGCTGCGTGGCCCCACAGTGGATATTTAGACGAGAGAGACGCGTGATTTCATTGAAATCAGCGTGCTATACTCAGATACACTTGTCATTCAGAAGGGTACCACAGACTAAATCTGCAGCTGCGTGGCCCCAGCGAGCATAAGAAGACGAGAGAGTCGAGTGATTTCATTGAAATAAGCGTGCTATGCTGACATTCACCTGTCACTCAGAAGGGAACCACAGACTAAATCTGCGGCTGCGTGGCCCCAGCGAGCATAAGAGTCGAGTGATTTTCTTGAAATAAGCATGCTATGCTCACATTCACTTGTCACTAAGAAGGGTACCACAGACTAAATCTCCTTCTGCGTGGCCCCAGCGAGCATAAGCAGACGAGAGAGTCAAGTGATTTTCTTGAAATAAGCGTGCTATGCTCAGATTCATATGTCACTCAGACGGGTACCACAGACTAAACCTGCCACTGCGAGGTACCACAGAGGATATTAAGACGAGAGAGATGCGTGATTTTCATGAAATAAGCGTGCTATGCTCAGATTCACTTGTCGCTCAGAAGGGTACCACAGAATAAATCTGCCGCTGCGTGGCTCCAGCGAGCATAAGAAGAGGAGAGAGTCGAGTGATTTTCTTGACATAAGCGTGCTATGCTAAGATTCACTTGTCACTCAGACGGGTCCACAGACTAAACCTGCTGCTGCGTCGCCCCACAGAGGATATTAAGACGAGAGAGTCATGGGAATTTCTTGAAATTAGCGTTCTATGCTCAGACTCACTTGTCACTCATACGGGTACCACAAACTAAACCTGCTGCTGCGTCGCCCCACAGAGGATATTAAGACGAGAGAGTCGAGTGATTTTCATAAAATAAGCGTGCTATGCTCAGATTCACTTGTCACTCAGAAGGGTACCACAGAATAACTCTGCCGCTGCGTGGCCCCAGCGAGCATAAGAAGAGGAGAGAGTCGAGTGATTTTCTTGAAATAAGCGTGCTATGCTCTGATTCACTTTTCACTCAGAGGGGTACCACAGACTAAATCTGCCGCTGCGTGGCCCGAGCGAGCATAAGAAGAGGAGAGAGTCGAGTGATTTTCTTGAAATAAGCGTGCTATGCTCAGATTCACTTGTCACTCAGAAGGGTACCACAGACTAAATCTGCCGCTGCGTGGCCCCAGTGAGCATCAGAAGAGGGGAGAGTCGAGTGATTTTTTTTAAATAAGCATGCTATGCTCAAATTCACTTGTCACTCAGAAGGGTACCGCAGACTAAATCTACCGCTGCGTGGCCCCAGCGAGTATAAGAAGGCGAGCGAGTTGAGTGATTTTCTTGAAATAAGCGTGCTCTGCTCATATTCACTTGTCACTAAGAACGGTATCAAAGACTAAATCGGCCGCTGTGTGGCCCCAGCGAGCATAAGATGACGAGAGAGACGCGGGATTTTTTTGAAATAAGCGTGCTATGCTCAGATTCACTTGTCACTCAGAAGGGTACCACAGACTAAATCGGCTGCTGCATCGCCCCAGCAAGCATAAGAAGACGAGAGTGAGGCGTGATTTTCTTGAAATAAGCGTGCTATGCTCAGATTCACTTGTCACTCATACGGGTACCACAGGCTAAATCGGCCGCTGTGTGGCTCCAGCGAGCATAAGAAGACGAGAGAGACGCGTGATTTTTTTAAACAAGCGTGCTATGCTCATATTCACTTGTCACTCAGAAGGGTACCAAAGACTAAATCGGCCGCTGCGTGGCCCCAGCGAGCATAAGATGACGAGAGAGACCCGTGATTTTCTTTAAATAAGCGTGCTATGCTCAGATTCACTTTTCACTCAGAAGGGTACCACAGACTAAATCTGCCGTTGCGTGGCCCCAGCGAGCATAAGAAGAGGAGAGAGTCGAGTGATTTTCTTGAAATAAGCGTGCTATGCTCAGATTGTCTTGTCACTCAGAAGGGTACCACAGACTAAATCTGCCGCTGCGTGGCCCCAGTGAGCATAAGAAGAGGAGAGAGTCGAGTGATTTTCTTGAAATAAGCATGCTATGCTCACATTCACTTGTCACTAAGAAGGGTACCACAGACTAAATCTGCCGCTGCGTGGCCGCAGCGAGCATAAGACGACGAGAGAGTTGAGTGATTTTCTTGAAATAAGCGTGCTATGCTCAGATTCACTTGTCACTCTGAAGGGTACCAAGGACTAAATCTGCCGCTGCGCGGCCCCACAGTGGATATTTAGACGAGAGAGACGCGTGATTTCATTGAAATCAGCGTGCTATACTCAGATACACTTGTCATTCAGAAGGGTACCACAGACTAAATCTGCCGCTGCGTGGCCCCAACCAGCATAAGAAGACGAGAGAGTCGAGTGATTTTCTTGAAATAAGCGTGCTATCCTCTGATTCACTTGTCACTCAGAAGGGCACCACAGACTAAATCTGCGGCTGCGTGGCCCCAGCGAGCATAAGAAGAGGAGAAACTCGAGTGATTGTCTTGAAATAAGTGTGCTATGCTCACATTCGCTTGTCACTCAGAAACGTACCACAGACTAAATCTCCCTCTGAGTGGCCCCAGCGAGCATAAGAAGACGAGAGAGTCAAGTGATTTTCTTGAAATAAGCGTGCTATGCTCAGATTGTCTTGTCACTCAGAAGGGTACCACAGACTAAATCTGCCGCTGCGTGGCCCCAGCGAGCATAAGAAGAGGAGAGAGTCGAGTGATTTTCTTGACATAAGTGTGCTATGCTAAGATTCACTTGTCACTCAGACGGGTCCACAGACTAAACCTGCTGCTGCGTCGCCCCACAGAGGATAATAAGACGAGAGAGTCATGTGATTTTCTTGAAGTTAGCGTTCTATGCTCAGACTCACTTGTCACTCATACGGGTACCACAAACTAAACCTGCTGCTGCGTCGCCCCACAGAGGATATTAAGACGAGAGAGTCGAGTGATTTTCTTGAAATTAGCGTGCTAGGGTCAGATTCACTTGTCACTCAGACGGGTACCACAGACTAAACCTGCTGCTGCGTCCCCCACAGAGGATATTAAGACGAGAGTCGAGTGATTTTCATAAAATAAGCGCGCTATGCTCAGATTCACTTGTCACTCAGAAGGGTACCACAGAATAACTCTGCCGCTGCGTGGCCCCAGCGAGCATAAGAAGAGGAGAGAGTCGAGTGATTTTCTTGAAATAAGCGTGCTATGCTCAGATTCACTTGTCACTCAGAAGGGTACCACAGACTAAATCTGCCGCTGCGTGGCCCCAGTGAGCATAAGAAGAGGAGAGAGTCGAGTGATTTTTTTGAAATAAGCATGCTATGCTCAGATTCACTTGTCACTCAAAAGGGTACCACAGACTAAATCTGCCGCTGCGTGGCCCCAGCGAGCATAAGAAGACGAGCGAGTTGAGTGATTTTCTTGAAATAAGCGTGCTATGCTCAGATTCACTTGTCACTCTGAAGGGTACCAAGGACTAAATCTGCCGCTGCGCGGCCCCAGCGAGCTTAAGAAGACGAGAAAGTCGAGTGATTTCATTGAAATAAGCGTGCTATGCTGAGATTCACTTGACCATCAGACGGGTACCACAGGCAAAATCTGCCGCTGCGTGGCCCCAACGAGTATAAGAAGGCGAGCGAGTTGAGTGATTTTCTTGAAATAAGCGTGCTCTGCTCATATTCACTTGTCACTAAGAACGGTACCAAAGACTAAATCGGCCGCTGTGTGGCCCCAGCGAGCATAAGATGACGAGAGAGACGCGTGATTTTTTTGAAATAAGCGTGTTATGCTCAGATTCACTTGTCACTCAGAAGGGTACCACAGACTAAATCGGCTGCTGCATCGCCCCAGCGAGCATAAGAAGACGAGAGTGAGGCGTGATTTTCTTGAAATAAGCGTGATATGCTCAGATTCACTTGTCACTCAGAAGGGTACCACAGACTATATCGGCAGCTGCGTCGCCCCAGCGAGCATAAGACGAGAGTGACGCGTCATTTTCTTGAAATAAGCGTGCTATGCTCAGATTCCCTTGTCACGCAAACGGGTACCAAAGGCAAAATCGGCGCTGTGTGGCTCCAGCGAGCATAAGAAGACGAGAGAGACGCGTGATTTCTTTTAAACAAGCGTGCTATGCTCCGACTCACTTGTCACTCAGAAGGGTTCCAAAGACTAAATCGGCCGCTGCGTGGCCCCAGCGAGCATAAGAAGAGGAGAGAGTCGAGTGATTTTCTTGAAATAAGCTTGCTATGCTCTTATTCACTTTTCACTCAGAAGGGTACCACAGAATAAATCTACCGCTGCGTGGCCCCAGCGAGCATACGAAGACGAGAGAGTTGAGTGATTTCCTTGAAGTAAGCGTGCTATGCTCAGATTCTCTTGTCACTCAGACGGGTGCCACAGACTAAACTGCCACTGCGTGGCACCACAGAGGATATTAAGAGAGAGATATGCGTGATTTTCATGAAATAAGTGTGCTATGCTCAGATTCATTTGTCACTCAGAAGGGTACCACAGAATAAATCTGCCGCTGCGTGGCAACAGCAAGCATAAGAAGACGAGAAAGTCGAGTGATTTCATTGAAATAAGCGTGCTATGCTGAGATTCACCTGTCACTCAGACGGGTACCACAGACAAAATCTTCCGCTGCGTGGCCCCAGCGAGCATAAGAAGGCGAGAGAGTTGAGTGATTTTCTTGAAATACGCGTGCTATGCTCAGATTCATTTGTCACTCAGAAGGGTGCCACAGACTAAATCTCTCTCTGCGTGGCCCCAGCGAGCATAAGAAGACGAGAGAGTCGAGTGATTTTCTTGAAGTAAGCGTGCTATGCTCAGATTCACTTGTCACTCAGAAGGGTGCCACAGACTAAATCTCTCTCTGCGTGGCCCCAGCGAGCATAAGAAGACGAGAGAGTCGAGTGATTTTCTTGAAATAAGCGTGCTATGCTCAAATTCACTTGTCACTCAGACGGGTACCACTGACTAAACCTGCCACTGCGTGGCCCCACAGAGGATATTAAGACGAGAGAGACGCGTGATTTTCTTTAAATAAGCGTGCTATGCGCAGATTCACTTGTCATTCAGGAGGGTGCCAAGGACTAAATCTGCCGCTGCATGGCCCCAGCGATCATAAGAAGACGAGAAAGTCGAGTGATTTCATTGAAATAAGCGTGTTATGCTGAGATTCACTTGTCACTCAGACGGGTACCACAGACAAAATCTTCCGCTGCGTGGCCCCAGCGAGCATAAGAAGACGAGAGTGACGCGTGATTTTCTTCATAGAAGCGTGCTATGCTCAGATTCACTTGTTGCTCAGACGGATATCACAGACTAAATCTCCCGCTGCGTGGCCCCAGCGAGCATAAGAAGACGAGAGTGACGCGTGATTTTCTTGAAATAAGCGTGCTATGCTCAGATTCACTTGTCACTCAGAAGGGTACCGTGGACTAAATCTGCAGCTGCGTGGCCCCAGCGAGCATAAGACGAGAGAGTCGAGTGGTTTCATTGAAATAAGCGTGCTATGCTGAGATTCACCTGTCACTGAGACGGGTACCACAGACAAAATCGCCCGCTGCGTGGCCCCAGCGAGCATAAGAAGACGAGAGAGTCGAGTGATTTTCTTGAAATAAGCGTGCTATGCTCAGATTCACATGTCACTCAGACGGATACCACAGACTAAACCTACCACTGCGTGGCACCACAGAGGATATTAAGACGAGAGAGACGCGTGATTTTAATGAAATAAACGTGCTATGCTCAGATTCACTTGTCACTCAGAAGGGTACCACAGAATAAATCTGCCGCTGCGTGGCCCCAGCGAGCATAAGAAGACGAGAGAGTCGAGTGATGTTATTGAAATAAGCGTGCTATGCTCAGATTCACTTGTCATTCAGAAGGGTACATTGACTAAATCTGCCGCTGTGTGGCCCCAGCGAGCATAAGAAGACGAGAGAGTCGAGTGATTTTCTTTAATTAAGCGTGCTATGCTCAGATTCACTTGTCACTCAGAAGGGTACCAAGGACTGAATCGGCCGCTGCGTGGCTCCAGAGAGCATACGAGGACGAGAGAGTCGAGTGATTTTCTTGAAATAAGCGCGTTATGCTCATATTCACTTCTCACTCAGAAGGTTTGGTTTGGTTTGGTTTATGGGGTTTAACTTCCCAAAGCGACTGAGGCTATGAGAGACGGCGTAGTGGAGGGCTCCGGAAATTTCGACTACCTGGGGTCCTTTAGCGTGCGCTGACATCGCACAGTACACCGGCCTCTAGAATTTCTCCTCCAAAGAAATTCTAGCCGCCGCGGCCGCGATCGCACCCGCGTATTTTTAGGTCAGCAGCCGAGCACCATAACCACAGAGCCACCACGGCCACAGACTAAATATCCCGCTGCGTAGCCCCAGCGAGCATAAGAAGACGAGAGAGTCGAGTGATTTTCTTGAAATAAGCATGCTATGCTCATATTCACTTGTCACTCAGACGGGTACCACAGACTAAAATGGCCGCTGCGTGGCCTCAGCGAGCATAAGAAGACGAGAGAGTCGAGTGATTTTATTGAAATAAGCGTGCTATGCTCAGATTCACTTCTCACTCAGACGGGTACCACAGACTAAATCGGCCGCTGCGTGGCCCCGACGAGCATAAGATGACGAGAGAGACGAGTGATTTTTTTGAAAAAGCGTGATATACTCAGATTCACTTGTCACTCAGAAGGGTACCACAGATTAAATCGGCTGCTGCGTCGCCCCAGCGAGCATAAGACGAGAGTGACGCGTGATTTTCTTGAAATAAGCGTGCTATGCTCAGATTCACTTGTCACTCAGACGGGTACCACAGGCTAAATCGGCGCTGTGTGGCTCCAGCGAGCATAAGAAGACGAGAGAGACGCGTGATTTTTTTTAAACAAGCGTGCTATGCTCATATTCACTTGTCACTCAGAAGGGTTCCAAAGACTAAATCGGCCGCTGCGTGGCCCCAGCGAGCATAAGAAGAGGAGAGAGTCGAGTGATTTTCTTGAAATAAGCGTGCTATGCTCAGATTCACTTGTCACTGAGAAGGGTACCACAGACTAAACCTGCCGCTGCGTGGCCCCACAGTGGATATTTAGACGAGAGAGACGCGTGATTTCATTGAAATCAGCGTGCTATACTCAGATACACTTGTCATTCAGAAGGGTACCACAGACTAAATCTGCCGCTGCGTGGCCCCAGCCTGCATAACAAGACGAGAGAGTCGAGTGGTTTTCTTGAAATAAGCTTGCTATGCTCTTATTCACTTTTCAATCGTAAGGGTACCACAGACTAAATCTGCCGCTGCGTGGCCCCAGCGAGCATAAGAAGAGGAGAGAGTCGAGTGATTTTCTTGAAATAAGCGTGCTATGCTCAGATTCACTTGTCACTCAGAAGGGTACCACAGACTAAATAGGCTGCTGCGTCGCCCCAGCGAGCATAAGAAGACGAGAGTGACGCGTGATTTTCTTCATAGAAGCGTGCTATGCTCAGATTCACTTGTTGCTCAGACGGATATCACAGACTAAATCTCCCGCTGCGTGGCCCCAGCGAGCATAAGAAGACGAGAGTGACGCGTGATTTTCTTGAAATAAGCGTGCTATGCTCAGATTCACTTGTCACTCAGAAGGGTACCGTGGACTAAATCTGCAGCTGCGTGGCCCCAGCGAGCATAAAAAGACGAGAGAGTCGAGTGATTTCATTGAAATAAGCGTGCTATGCTGAGATTCACCTGTCACTCAGACGGATACCACAGACTAAGCCTACCACTGCGTGGCACCACAGAGGATATTAAGACGAGAGAGACGCGTGATTTTAATGAAATAAACGTGCTATGCTCAGATTCACTTGTCACTCAGAAGGGTACCACAGAATAAATCTGCCGCTGCGTGGCCCCAGCGAGCATAAGAAGACGAGAGAGTCGAGTGATTTTATTGAAATAAGCGTGCTATGCTCAGATTCACTTGTCATTCAGAAGGGTACATTGACTAAATCTGCCGCTGTGTGGCCCCAGCGAGCATAAGAAGAGGAGAGAGTCGAGTGATTTTCTTGAAATAAGCGTGCTATGCTCAGATTCACTTCTCACTCAGACGGGTACCACAGACTAAATCGGCCGCTGCGTGGCCCCGACGAGCATAAGATGACATGAGAGACGAGTGATTTTTTTGAAAAAGCGTGATATACTCAGATTCACTTGTCACTCAGAAGGGTACCACAGATTAAATCGGCTGCTGCGTCGCCCCAGCGAGCATAAGACGAGAGTGACGCGTGATTTTCTTGAAATAAGCGTGCTATGCTCAGATTCACTTGTCACTCAGACGGGTACCACAGGCTAAATCGGCGCTGTGTGGCTCCAGCGAGCATAAGAAGACGAGAGAGACGCGTGATTTTTTTTAAACAAGCGTGCTATGCTCATATTCACTTGTCACTCAGAAGGGTTCCAAAGACTAAATCGGCCGCTGCGTGGCCCCAGCGAGCATAAGAAGAGGAGAGAGTCGAGTGATTTTCTTGAAATAAGCGTGCTATGCTCAGATTCACTTGTCACTGAGAAGGGTACCACAGACTAAACCTGCCGCTGCGTGGCCCCACAGTGGATATTTAGACGAGAGAGACGCGTGATTTCATTGAAATCAGCGTGCTATACTCAGATACACTTGTCATTCAGAAGGGTACCACAGGCTAAATCTGCCGCTGCGTGGCCCCAGCCTGCATAACAAGACGAGAGAGTCGAGTGATTTTCTTGAAATAAGCTTGCTATGCTCTTATTCACTTTTCACTCAGACGGGTACCACAGACTAAAATGGCCGCTGCGTGGCCCCAGCGAGCATAAGAAGAGGAGAGAGTCGAGTGATTTTCTTGAAATAAGCGTGCTATGCTCAGATTGTCTTGTCACTCAAAGGGTACCACAGACTAAATCTCTCGCTGCGTGGCTCCAGCGAGCATAAGAAGAGGAGAGAGTCGAGTGATTTTCTTGAAATAAGCGTGCTATGCTCAGATTCACTTATCACTCAGAAGGGTACCAAAGACTAATTCTGGCGCTGCGTGGCCCCAGTGAGCATAAGAAGAGGAGAGAGTCGAGTGATTTTCTTGAAATAAGCGTGTTATGCTCAGATTCACTTCTCACTCAGAAGGTTTGGTTTCGTTTGGTTTATGGGGTTTAACTTCCCAAAGCGACTGAGGCTATGAGAGACGGCGTAGTGGAGGGCTCCGGAAATTTCGACTACCTGGGGTTCTTTAGCGTGCACTGACATCGCACAGTACACCGGCCTCTAGAATTTCTCCTCCAAAGAAATTCTAGCCGCCGCGGCCGCGATCGCACCCGCGTATCTTTAGGTCAGCAGCCGAGCACCATAACCACAGAGCCACCGCGGCCACAGACTAAATCTCCCGCTGCGTAGCCCCAGCGAGCATAAGAAGACGAGAGAGTCGAGTGATTTTCTTGAAATAAGCATGCTATGCTCATATTCACTTGTCACTCAGACGGGTACCACAGACTAAAATGGCCGCTGCGTGGCCTCAGCGAGCATAAGAAGACGAGAGAGTCGAGTGATTTTATTGAAATAAGCGTGCTATGCTCAGATTCACTTCTCACTCAGGCGGGTACCACAGACTAAATCGGCCGCTGCGTGGCCCCGACGAGCATAAGATGACGGGAGAGACGAGTGATTTTTTTTGAAAAAGCGTGATATACTCAGATTCACTTGTCACTCAGAAGGGTACCACAGATTAAATCGGCTGCTGCGTCGCCCCAGCGAGCATAAGACGAGAGTGACGCGTGATTTTCTTGAAATAAGCGTGCTATGCTCAGATTCACTTGTCACTCAGACGGGTACCACAGGCTAAATCGGCGCTGTGTGGCTCCAGCGAGCATAAGAAGACGAGAGAGACGCGTGTTTTTTTTTAAACAAGCGTGCTATGCTCATATTCACTTGTCACTCAGAAGGGTTCCAAAGACTAAATCGGCCGCTGCGTGGCCCCAGCGAGAATAAGAAGAGGAGAGAGTCGAGTGATTTTCTTGAAATAAGCGTGTTTTGCTCAGATTCACTTGTCACTGAGAAGGGTACCACAGACTAAACCTGCCGCTGCGTGGCCCCACAGTGGATATTTAGACGAGAGAGACGCGTGATTTCATTGAAATCAGCGTGCTATACTCAGATACACTTGTCATTCAGAAGGGTACCACAGACTAAATCTGCCGCTGCGTGGCCCCAGCCTGCATAACAAAACGAGAGAGTCGAGTGATTTTCTTGAAATAAGCTTGCTATGCTCTTATTCACTTTTCACTCATAAGGGTACCACAGACTAAATCTGCCGCTGCGTGGCCCCAGCGAGCATAAGAAGAGGAGAGAGTCGAGTGATTTTCTTGACATACGCGTGCTATGCTCAGATTCACTTGTCACTCAGAAGGGTACCACAGACTAAATCTGCCGCTGCGTGGCCGCAGCGAGCATAAGAAGACGAGAGAGTTGAGTGATTTTCTTGAAATAAGCGTGCTATGCTCACATTCACTTGTCACTAAGAAGGGTACCACAGACTAAATCTCCTTCTGCGTGGCCCCAGCGAGCATAAGCAGACGAGAGAGTCAAGTGATTTTCTTGAAATAAGCGTGCTATGCTCAGATTCATATGTCACTCAGACGGGTACCACAGACTAAACCTGCCACTGCGTGGTACCACAGAGGATATTAAGACGAGAGAGATGCGTGATTTTCATGAAATAAGCGTGCTATGCTCAGATTCACTTGTCGCTCAGAAGGGTACCACAAAATAACTCTGCCACTGCGTGGCCCCAGCAAGCATAAGAAGAGGAGAGAGTCGAGTGATTTTCTTGAAATAAGCGTGTTATGCTCTGATTCACTTTTCACTCAGAGGGGCACCACAGACTAAATCTGCCGCTGCGTGGCCCCAGCGAGCATAAGAAGAGGAGAGAGTCGAGTGATTTTCTTGAAATAAGCGTGCTATGCTCAGATTCACTTGTCACTCAGAAGGGTACCACAGACTAAATCTGCCGCTGCGTGGCCCCAGTGAGCATAAGAAGAGGAGAGAGTCGAGTGATTTTTTTGAAATAAGCATGCTATGCTCAGATTCACTTGTCACTCAGAAGGGTACCACAGACTAAATCTGCCGCTGCGTGGCCCCAGCGAGCACAGGAAGAGGAGAGAGTCGAGTGATTTTCTTGAAATTAGCGTGCTAGGGTCAGATTCACTTGTCGCTCAGACGGGTACCACAGACTAAACCTGCTGCTGCATCGCCCCACAGAGTTTATTAAGACGAGAGAGTCGAGTGATTTTCATAAAATAAGCGTGCTATGCTCAGATTCACTTGTCACTCAGAAGGGTACCACAGAATAACTCTGCCGCTGCGTGGCCCCAGCGAGCATAAGAGGAGAGAGTCGAGTGATTTTCTTGAAATAAGCGTGCTAGGGTCAGATTCACTTGTCACTCAGACGGGTACCACAGACTAAACCTGCTGCTGCGTCGCCCCAGCGAGCATAAGAAGACGAGAGAGTTGAGTGATTTTCTTGAAATAAGCGTGCTATGCTCAGATTCACTTGTCACTCTGAAGCGTACCAAGGACTAAATCTGCCGCTGCGCGACCCCAGCGAGCATAAGAGGACGAGAAAGTCGAGTAATTGCATTGAAATAAGCGTGCTATGCTGAGATTCACTTGACACTCAGACGGGTATCACAGGCAAAATCTGCCGCTGCGTGGCCCCAGGGAGTATAAGAAGGCGAGCGAGTTGAGTGATTTTCTTGAAATAAGCGTGCTCTGCTCATATTCACTTGTCACTAAGAACGGTACCAAAGACTAAATCGGCCGCTGTGTGGCCCCAGCGAGCATAAGATGACGAGAGAGACGCGTGATTTTTTTTAAATAAGCGTGCTATGCTCAGATTCACTTGTCACTCAGAAGGGTACCAAGGACTAAATCGGCTGCTGCATCGCCCCAGCGAGCATAAGGAGACGAGAGTGAGGCGTGATTTTCTTGAAATAAGCGTGCTATGCTCAGATTCACTTGTCACTCAGACGGGTACCACAGGCTAAATCGGCCGCTGTGTGGCTCCAGCGAGCATAAGAAGACGAGAGAGACGCGTGATTTTTTTAAACAAGCGTGCAATGCTCAGATTCACTTGTCACTCAGAAGGATACCAAAGACTAAATCGGCCGCTGCGTGGCCCCAGCGAGCATAAGATGACTAGAGAGACCCGTGATTTTCTTTCAATAAGCGTGCTATGCTCAGATTCATTGTCACTCAGAAGGGTACCACAGACTAAATCTGCCGCTGCGTGGCCCCAGCGAGCATAAGAAGAGGAGAGAGTCGAGTGATTTTCTTGAAATAAGCGTGCTATGCTCAGATTCACTTGTCACTCAGAAGGGTACCACAGACTAAATCTGCCGCTGCGTGGCCCCAGTGAGCATAAGAAGAGGAGAGAGTCGAGTGATTTTTTTGAAATAAGCATGCTATGCTCAGATTCACTTGTCACTCAGAAGGGTACCACAGACTAAATCTGCCGCTGCGTGGCCCCAGCGAGCATAAGAAGACGAGACAGTTGAGTGATTTTCTTGAAATAAGCGTGCTATGCTCAAATTCACTTGTCACTCTGAAGGGTACCAAGGACTAAATCTGCCGCTGCGCGGCCGCAGCGAGCATAAGAAGACGAGAGAGTTGAGTGATTTTCTTGAAATAAGCGTGCTATGCTCAGATTCACTTGTCACTCTGAAGGGTGCCAAGGACTAAATCTGCCGCTGCGCGGCCCCAGCGAGCATAAGAAGACGAGAAAGTCGAGTGATTTCATTGAAATAAGCGTGCTATTCTGAGATTCATTTGACACTCAGACGGGTACCACAGGCAAAATCTGCCGCTGCGTGGCCCCAGCGAGTATAAGAAGGCGAGCGAGTTGAGTGATTTTCTTGAAATAAGCGTGCTCTGCTCATATTCACTTGTCACTTAGAACGGTACCAAAGACTAAATCGGCCGCTGTGTGGCCCCAGCGAGCATAAGATAACGAGAGAGACGCGTGATATTTTTTAAATAAGCGTGCTATGCTCCGATTCACTTGTCACTCAGAAGGGTACCACAGACTAAATCGGCTGCTGCATCGCCCCAGCGAGCATAAGAAGACGAGAGTGAGGCGTGATTTTCTTGAAATAAGCGTGATATGCTCAGATTCACTTGTCACTCAGAAGGGTACCACAGACTAAATCGGCAGCTGCGTCGCCCCAGCGAGCATAAGACGAGAGTGACGCGTCATTTTCTTGAAATAAGCGTGCTATGCTCAGATTCCCTTGTCACGCAGACGGGTACCAAAGGCTAAATCGGCGCTGTGTGGCTCCAGCGAGCATAAGAAGACGAGAGAGACGCGTGATTTCTTTTAAACAAGCGTGCTATGCTCATATTCACTTGTCACTCAGAAGGGTACCAAAGACTAAATCGGCCGCTGCGTGGCCCCAGCGAGCATAAGAAGACGAGAGAGTCGAGTGATATTCTTGAAATAAGCGTGTTATGCTCAGATTCACTTCTCACTCAGAAGGTTTGGTTTGGTTTGGTTTGGTTTATGGTGTTTAACTTCCCAAGCGACTGAGGCTATGAGAGACGGCATAGTGGAGGGCTCCGGAAATTTCGACTACCTGGGGTTCTTTAGCGTGCACTGACATCGCACAGTACACCGGCCTCTAGAATTTCTCCTCCAAAGAAATTCTAGCCGCCGCGGCCGCGATCGAACCCGCGTCTTTTTAGGTCAGCAGCCGAGCACCATAACCACAGAGCCACCGAGGACACAGACTAAATCTCCCGCTGCGTAGCCCCAGCGAGCTAAGAAGACGAGAGAGTCGAGTGATTTTCTTGAAATAAGCGTGCTATGCTCATATTCACTTGTCACTCAGAAGGGTACCACAGAATAACTCTGCCGCTGCGTGGCCCCAGCGAGCATAAGAAGAGGAGAGAGTCGAGTGATTTTCTTGAAATAAGCGTGCTATGCTCAGATTCACTTGTCACTCAGAAGGGTACCAAAGACTAAATCTGCCGCTGCGTGGCCCCAGCGAGCATAAGAAGAGGAGAGAGTCGAGTGATTTTCTTGAAATAAGCGTGCTATGCTCAGATTCACTTGTCACTCAGAAGGGTACCACAGACTAAATCTGCCGCTGCGTGGCCCCAGTGAGCATAAGAAGAGGAGAGAGTCGAGTGATTTTTTTGAAATAAGCATGCTATGCTCAGATTCACTTGTCACTCAGAAGGGTACCACAGACTAAATCTGCCGCTGCGTGGCCCCAGCGAGCACAGGAAGAGGAGAGAGTCGAGTGATTTTCTTGAAATTAGCGTGCTAGGGTCAGATTCACTTGTCGCCCAGACGGGTACCACAGACTAAACCTGCTGCTGCATCGCCCCACAGAGTTTATTAAGAGGAGAGAGTCGAGTGATTTTCATAAAATAAGCGTGCTATGCTCAGATTCACTTGTCACTCAGAAGGGTACCACAGAATAACTCTGCCGCTGCGTGGCCCCAGCGAGCATAAGAAGAGGAGAGAGTCGAGTGATTTTCTTGAAATAAGCGTGCTAGGGTCAGATTCACTTGTCACTCAGACGGGTACCACAGACTAAACCTGCTGCTGCGTCGCCCCACAGAGTTTATTAAGACGAGAGTGTCGAGTGATTTTCATAAAATAAGCGTGCTATGCTCAGATTCACTTGTCACCCAGAAGGGTACCACAGAATAACTCTGCCGCTGCGTGGCCCCAGCGAGCATAAGAAGAGAGAGTCGAGTGATTTTCTTGAAATAAGCGTGCTATGCTCAGTTTCACTTGTCACTCAGACGGGTGCCACAGGCTAAATCGGCCGCTGTGTGGCTCCAGCGAGCATAAGAAGACGAGAGAGACGCGTGATTTTTTTAAACAAGCGTGCAATGCTCATATTCACTTGTCACTCAGAAGGATACCAAAGACTAAATCGGCCGCTGCGTGGCCCCAGCGAGCATAAGATGACGAGAGAGACCCGTCATTTTCTTTATATAAGCGTGCTATGCTCAGATTCACTTGTCACTCAGAAGGGTACCACAGACTAAATCTGCCGCTGCGTGGCCCCAGCGAGCATAAGAAGAGGAGAGAGTCGAGTGATTTTTTTGAAATAAGCATGCTATGCTCAGATTCACTTGTCACTCAGAAGGGTACCACAGACTAAATCTGCCGCTGCGTGGCCCCAGCGAATATAAGAAGACGAGAGAGTTGAGTGATTTTCTTGAAATAAGCGTGCTATGCTCAGATTCACTTGTCACTCTGAAGGGTGCCAAGGACTAAATCTGCCGCTGCGCGGCCCCAGCGAGCATAAGAAGACGAGAAAGTCGAGTGATTTCATTGAAATAAGCGTGCTATTCTGAGATTCACTTGACACTCAGACGGGTACCACAGGCAAAATCTGCCGCTGCGTGGCCCCAGCGAGTATAAGAGGCGAGCGAGTTGAGTGATTTTCTTGAAATAAGCGTGCTCTGCTGATATTCACTTGTCACTTAGAACGGTACCAAAGACTAAATCGGCCGCTGTGTGGCCCCAGCGAGCATGACGAGAGAGACGCGTGATATTTTTTAAATAAGCGTGCTATGCTCCGATTCACTTGTCACTCAGAAGGGTACCACAGACTAAATCGGCTGCTGCATCGCCCCAGCGAGCATAAGAAGACGAGAGTGACGCGTCATTTTCTTGAAATAAGCGTGCTATGCTCAGATTCCCTTGTCACGCAGACGGGTACCAAAGGCTATATCGGCGCTGTGTGGCTCCAGCGAGCATAAGAAGACGAGAGAGACGCGTGATTTCTTTTAAACAAGCGTGCTATGCTCATATTCACTTGTCACTCAGAAGGGTACCAAACACTAAATCGGCCGCTGCGTGGCCCCAGCGAGCATAAGAAGACGAGAGAGACGCGTGATTTTCTTGAAATAAGCGTGCTATCCTCATATTCACTTGTCACTCAGAAGGGTACCAAAGACTAAATCGGCCGCTGCGTGGCTCCAGCGAGCATACGAAGACGAGAGAGTCGAGTGATTTTCTTGAAATAAGCGTGTTATGCTCAGATTCACTTCTCACTCAGAAGGTTTGGTTTGGTTTGGTTTGGTTTATGGTGTTTAACTTCCCAAAGCGACTGAGGCTATGAGAGATGGCATAGTGGAGGGCTCCGGAAATTTCGACTACCTGGGGTTCTTTAGCGTGCACTGACATCGCACAGTACACCGGCCTCTAGAATTTCTCCTCCAAAGAAATTCTAGCCGCCGCGGCCGCGATCGAACCCGCGTCTTTTTAGGTCAGCAGCCGAGCACCATAACCACAGAGCCACCGAGGACACAGACTAAATCTCCCGCTGCGTAGCCCCAGCGAGCTAAGAAGACGAGAGAGTCGAGTGATTTTCTTGAAATAAGCGTGCTATGCTCATATTCACTTGTCACTCAGAAGGGTACCAAAGAATAACTCTGCCGCTGCGTGGCCCCAGCGAGCATAAGAAGAGGAGAGAGTCGAGTGATTTTCTTGAAATAAGCGTGCTATGCTCACATTCACTTGTCACTCAGAAGGGTACCACAGACTAAATCTGCCGCTGCGTGGCCCCAGTGAGCATAAGAAGAGGAGAGAGTCGAGTGATTTTTTTGAAATAAGCATGCTATGTTCAGATTCACTTGTCACTCAGAAGGGTACCACAGACTAAATCTGCCGCTGCGTGGCCCCAGCGAGCATAAGAAGACGAGAGAGTTGAGTGATTTTCTTGAAATAAGCGTGCTATGCTCAGATTCACTTGTCACTCTGAAGGGTACCAAGGACTAAATCTGCCGCTGCGCGGCCGCAGCGAGCATAAGAAGACGAGAGAGTTGAGTGATTTTCTTGAAATAAGCGTGCTATGCTCAGATTCACTTGTCACTCTGAAGGGTACCAAGGACTAAATCTGCCGCTGCGCGGCCCCAGCGAGCATAAGAAGACGAGAAAGTCGAGTGATTTCATTGAAATAAGCGTGCTATGCTGAGATTCACTTGACACTCAGACGGGTACCACAGGCAAAATCTGCCGCTGCGTGGCCCCAGCGAGTATAAGAAGGCGAGCGAGTTGAGTGATTTTCTTGAAATAAGCGTGCTCTGCTCATATTCACTTGTCACTTAGAACGGTACCAAAGACTAAATCGGCCGCTGTGTGGCCCCAGCGAGCATAAGATGACGAGAGAGACGCGTGATATTTTTTAAATAAGCGTGCTATGCTCCGATTCACTTGTCACTCAGAAGGGTACCACAGACTAAATCGGCTGCTGCATCGCCCCAGCGAGCATAAGAAGACGAGAGTGAGGCGTGATTTTCTTGAAATAAGCGTGCTATGCTCAGATTCACTTGTCACTGAGAAGGGTACCACAGACTAAACCTGCCGCTGCGTGGCCCCACAGTGGATATTTAGACGAGAGAGACGCGTGATTTCATTGAAATCAGCGTGCTATACTCAGATACACTTGTCATTCAGAAATGTACCACAGACTAAATCTCCCGCTGCGTGGCCCCAGCCAGCATAAGAAGACGAGAGAGTCGAGTGATTTTCTTGAAATAAGCGTGCTATCCTCTGATTCACTTGTCACTCAGAAGGGCACCACAGACTAAATCTGCGGCTGCGTGGCCCCAGCGAGCATAAGAAGAGGAGAAACTCGAGTGATTTTCTTGAAATAAGTGTGCTAGCTCACATTCACTTGTCACTCAGAAAGGTACCACAGACTAAATCTCCCTCTGAGTGGCCCCAGCGAGCATAAGAAGACGAGAGAGTCAAGTGATCTTCTTGAAATAAGCATGCTATGCTCAGATTCACTTGTCACTCAGAAGGGTACCACAGACTAAATCTGCCGCAGCGTGGCCCCAGCGAGCATAAGAAGAGGAGAGAGTCGAGTGATTTTCTTGAAATAAGCGTGCTATGCTCAGATTCACTTGTCACTGAGAAGGGTACCACAGACTAAACCTGCCGCTGCGTGGCCCCACAGTGGATATTTAGACGAGAGAGACGCGTGATTTCATTGAAATCAGCGTGCTATACTCAGATACACTTGTCATTCAGAAATGTACCACAGACTAAATCTGCCGCTGCGTGGCCCCAGCCAGCATAAGAAGACGAGAGAGTCGAGTGATTTTCTTGAAATAAGCGTGCTATCCTCTGATTCACTTGTCACTCAGAAGGGCACCACAGACTAAATCTGCGGCTGCGTGGCCCCAGCGAGCATAAGAAGAGGAGAAACTCGAGTGATTTTCTTGAAATAAGCGTGTTATGCTCAGATTCACTTCTCACTCAGAAGGTTTGGTTTGGTTTGGTTTGGTTTGGTTTATGGTGTTTAACTTCCCAAAGCGACTGAGGCTATGAGAGACGGCATAGTGGAGGGCTCCGGAATTTTCGACTACCTGGGGTTCTTTAGCGTGCACTGACATCGCACAGTACACCGGCCTCTAGAATTTCTCCTCCAAAGAAATTCTAGCCGCCGCGGCCGCGATCGAACCCGCGTCTTTTTAGGTCAGCAGCCGAGCACCATAACCACAGAGCCAACGAGGACACAGACTAAATCTCCCGCTGCGTAGCCCCAGCGAGCTAAGAAGACGAGAGAGTCGAGTGATTTTCTTGAAATAAGCGTGCTATGCTCATATTCACTTGTCACTCAGAAGGGTACCACAGAATAACTCTGCCGCTGCGTGGCCCCAGCGAGCATAAGAAGAGGAGAGAGTCGAGTGATTTTCTTGAAATAAGCGTGCTATGCTCAGATTCACTTGTCACTCAGAAGGGTACCAAAGACTAAATCTGCCGCTGCGTGGCCCCAGCGAGCATAAGAAGAGGAGAGAGTCGAGTGATTTTCTTGAAATAAGCGTGCTATGCTCAGATTCACTTGTCACTCAGAAGGGTACCACAGACTAAATCTGCCGCTGCGTGGCCCCAGTGAGCATAAGAAGAGGAGAGAGTCGAGTGATTTTTTTGAAATAAGCATGCTATGCTCAGATTCACTTGTCACTCAGAAGGGTACCACAGACTAAATCTGCCGCTGCGTGGCCCCAGCGAGCACAGGAAGAGGAGAGAGTCGAGTGATTTTCTTGAAATTAGCGTGCTAGGGTCAGATTCACTTGTCGCTCAGACGGGTACCACAGACTAAACCTGCTGCTGCATCGCCCCACAGAGTTTATTAAGACGAGAGAGTCGAGTGATTTTCATAAAATAAGCGTGCTATGCTCAGATTCACTTGTCACTCAGAAGGGTACCACAGAATAACTCTGCCGCTGCGTGGCCCCAGCGAGCATAAGAAGAGGAGAGAGTCGAGTGATTTTCTTGAAATAAGCGTGCTAGGGTCAGATTCACTTGTCACTCAGACGGGTACCACAGACTAAACCTGCTGCTGCGTCGCCCCACAGAGTTTATTAAGACGAGAGAGTCGAGTGATTTTCATAAAATAAGCGTGCTATGCTCAGATTCACTTGTCACCCAGAAGGGTACCACAGAATAACTCTGCCGCTGCGTGGCCCCAGCGAGCATAAGAAGAGGAGAGAGTCGAGTGATTTTCTTGAAATAAGCGTGCTATGCTCAGATTCACTTGTCACTCAGAAGGGTACCACAGACTAAATCTGCCGCTGCGTGGCCCCAGTGAGCATAAGAATAGGAGAGAGTCGAGTGATTTTTTTTAATTAAGCATGCTATGCTCAGATTCACTTGTCACTCAGAAGGGTACCACAGACTAAATCTGCCGCTGCGTGGCCCCAGCGAGCATAAGAAGACGAGAGAGTTGATTGATTTTCTTGAAATAAGCGTGCTATGCTCAGATTCACTTGTCACTCTGAAGGGTACCAAGGACTAAATCTGCCGCTGCGCGACCCCAGCGAGCATAAGAAGACGAGAAAGTCGAGTGATTGCATTGAAATAAGCGTGCTATGCTGAGATTCACTTGACACTCAGACGGGTACCACAGGCAAAATCTGCCGCTGCGTGGCCCCAGGGAGTATAAGAAGGCGAGCGAGACGCGTGATTTTTTTAAACAAGCGTGCAATGCTCATATTCACTTGTCACTGAGAAGGATACCAAAGACTAAATCGGCCGCTGCGTGGCCCCAGCGAGCATAAGATGACGAGAGAGACCCGTGATTTTCTTTCAATAAGCGTGCTATGCTCAGATTCACTTGTCACTCAGAAGGGTACCACAGACTAAATCGGCTGCTGCATCGCCCCAGCGAGCATAAGAAGACGAGAGTGAGGCGTGATTTTCTTGAAATAAGCGTGCTATGCTCAGATTCACTTGTCACTCAGACGGGTACCACAGGCTAAATCGGCCGCTGTGTGGCTCCAGCGAGCATAAGAAGACGAGAGAGACGCGTGATTTTTTTAAACAAGCGTGCAATGCTCATATTCACTTGTCACTGAGAAGGATACCAAAGACTAAATCGGCCGCTGCGTGGCCCCAGCGAGCATAAGATGACGAGAGAGACCCGTGATTTTCTTTCAATAAGCGTGCTATGCTCAGATTCACTTGTCACTCAGAAGGGTACCACAGACTAAATCTGCCGCTGCGTGGCCCCAGCGAGCATAAGAAGAGGAGAGAGTCGAGTGATTTTCTTGAAATAAGCGTGCTATGCTCAGATTCACTTGTCACTCAGAAGGGTACCACAGACTAAATCTGCCGCTGCGTGGCCCCAGTGAGCATAAGAAGAGGAGAGAGTCGAGTGATTTTTTTGAAATAAGCATGCTATGCTCAGATTCACTTGTCACTCAGAAGGGTACCACAGACTAAATCTGCCGCTGCGTGGCCCCAGCGAGCATAAGAAGACGAGAGAGTTGAGTGATTTTCTTGAAATAAGCGTGCTATGCTCAGATTCACTTGTCACTCTGAAGGGTGCCAAGGACTAAATCTGCCGCTGCGCGGCCCCAGCGAGCATAAGAAGACGAGAAAGTCGAGTGATTTCATTGAAATAAGCGTGCTATTCTGAGATTCACTTGACACTCAGACGGGTACCACAGGCAAAATCTGCCGCTGCGTGGCCCCAGCGAGTATAAGAGGCGAGCGAGTTGAGTGATTTTCTTGAAATAAGCGTGCTCTGCTCATATTCACTTGTCACTTAGAACGGTACCAAAGACTAAATCGGCCGCTGTGTGGCCCCAGCGAGCATGACGAGAGAGACGCGTGATATTTTTTAAATAAGCGTGCTATGCTCCGATTCACTTGTCACTCAGAAGGGTACCACAGACTAAATCGGCTGCTGCATCGCCCCAGCGAGCATAAGAAGACGAGAGTGACGCGTCATTTTCTTGAAATAAGCGTGCTATGCTCAGATTCCCTTGTCACGCAGACGGGTACCAAAGGCTAAATCGGCGCTGTGTGGCTCCAGCGAGCATAAGAAGACGAGAGAGACGCGTGATTTCTTTTAAACAAGCGTGCTATGCTCATATTCACTTGTCACTCAGAAGGGTACCAAAGACTAAATCGGCCGCTGCGTGGCCCCAGCGAGCATAAGAAGACGAGAGAGACGCGTGATTTTCTTGAAATAAGCGTGCTATCCTCATATTCACTTGTCACTCAGAAGGGTACCAAAGACTAAATCGGCCGCTGCGTGGCTCCAGCGAGCATACGAAGACGAGAGAGTCGAGTGATTTTCTTGAAATAAGCGTGTTATGCTCAGATTCACTTCTCACTCAGAAGGTTTGGTTTGGTTTGGTTTGGTTTATGGTGTTTAACTTCCCAAAGCGACTGAGGCTATGAGAGACGGCATAGTGGAGGGCTCCGGAAATTTCGACTACCTGGGATTCTTTAGCGTGCACTGACATCGCACAGTACACCGGCCTCTAGAATTTCTCCTCCAAAGAAATTCTAGCCGCCGCGGCCGCGATCGAACCCGCGTCTCTTTAGGTCAGCAGCCGAGCACCATAACCACAGAGCCACCGAGGACACAGACTAAATCTCCCGCTGCGTAGCCCCAGCGAGCTAAGAAGACGAGAGAGTCGAGTGATTTTCTTGAAATAAGCGTGCTATGCTCATATTCACTTGTCACTCAGAAGGGTACCACAGAATAACTCTGCCGCTGCGTGGCCCCAGCGAGCATAAGAAGAGGAGAGAGTCGAGTGATTTTCTTGAAATAAGCGTGCTATGCTCAGATTCACTTGTCACTCAGAAGGGTACCACAGACTAAATCTGCCGCTGCGTGGCCCCAGTGAGCATAAGAAGAGGAGAGAGTCGAGTGATTTTTTTGAAATAAGCATGCTATGTTCAGATTCACTTGTCACTCAGAAGGGTACCACAGACTAAATCTGCCGCTGCGTGGCCCCAGCGAGCATAAGACGAGAGAGTTGAGTGATTTTCTTGAAATAAGCGTGCTATGCTCAGATTCACTTGTCACTCTGAAGGGTACCAAGGACTAAATCTGCCGCTGCGCGGCCGCAGCGAGCATAAGAAGACGAGAGAGTTGAGTGATTTTCTTGAAATAAGCGTGCTATGCTCAGATTCACTTGTCACTCTGAAGGGTACCAAGGACTAAATCTGCCGCTGCGCGGCCCCAGCGAGCATAAGAAGACGAGAAAGTCGAGTGATTTCATTGAAATAAGCGTGCTATGCTGAGATTCACTTGACACTCAGACGGGTACCACAGGCAAAATCTGCCGCTGCGTGGCCCCAGCGAGTATAAGAAGGCGAGCGAGTTGAGTGATTTTCTTGAAATAAGCGTGCTCTGCTCATATTCACTTGTCACTTAGAACGGTACCAAAGACTAAATCGGCCGCTGTGTGGCCCCAGCGAGCATGACGAGAGAGACGCGTGATATTTTTTAAATAAGCGTGCTATGCTCCGATTCACTTGTCACTCAGAAGGGTACCACAGACTAAATCGGCTGCTGCATCGCCCCAGCGAGCATAAGAAGACGAGAGTGACGCGTCATTTTCTTGAAATAAGCGTGCTATGCTCAGATTCCCTTGTCACGCAGACGGGTACCAAAGGCTAAATCGGCGCTGTGTGGCTCCAGCGAGCATAAGAAGACGAGAGAGACGCGTGATTTCTTTTAAACAAGCGTGCTATGCTCATATTCACTTGTCACTCAGAAGGGTACCAAAGACTAAATCGGCCGCTGCGTGGCCCCAGCGAGCATAAGAAGACGAGAGAGACGCGTGATTTTCTTGAAATAAGCGTGCTATCCTCATATTCACTTGTCACTCAGAAGGGTACCAAAGACTAAATCGGCCGCTGCGTGGCTCCAGCGAGCATACGAAGACGAGAGAGTCGAGTGATTTTCTTGAAATAAGCGTGTTATGCTCAGATTCACTTCTCACTCAGAAGGTTTGGTTTGGTTTGGTTTGGTTTATGGTGTTTAACTTCCCAAAGCGACTGAGGCTATGAGAGACGGCATAGTGGAGGGCTCCGGAAATTTCGACTACCTGGGATTCTTTAGCGTGCACTGACATCGCACAGTACACCGGCCTCTAGAATTTCTCCTCCAAAGAAATTCTAGCCGCCGCGGCCGCGATCGAACCCGCGTCTCTTTAGGTCAGCAGCCGAGCACCATAACCACAGAGCCACCGAGGACACAGACTAAATCTCCCGCTGCGTAGCCCCAGCGAGCTAAGAAGACGAGAGAGTCGAGTGATTTTCTTGAAATAAGCGTGCTATGCTCATATTCACTTGTCACTCAGAAGGGTACCACAGAATAACTCTGCCGCTGCGTGGCCCCAGCGAGCATAAGAAGAGGAGAGAGTCGAGTGATTTTCTTGAAATAAGCGTGCTATGCTCAGATTCACTTGTCACTCAGAAGGGTACCACAGACTAAATCTGCCGCTGCGTGGCCCCAGTGAGCATAAGAAGAGGAGAGAGTCGAGTGATTTTTTTGAAATAAGCATGCTATGTTCAGATTCACTTGTCACTCAGAAGGGTACCACAGACTAAATCTGCCGCTGCGTGGCCCCAGCGAGCATAAGACGAGAGAGTTGAGTGATTTTCTTGAAATAAGCGTGCTATGCTCAGATTCACTTGTCACTCTGAAGGGTACCAAGGACTAAATCTGCCGCTGCGCGGCCGCAGCGAGCATAAGAAGACGAGAGAGTTGAGTGATTTTCTTGAAATAAGCGTGCTATGCTCAGATTCACTTGTCACTCTGAAGGGTACCAAGGACTAAATCTGCCGCTGCGCGGCCCCAGCGAGCATAAGAAGACGAGAAAGTCGAGTGATTTCATTGAAATAAGCGTGCTATGCTGAGATTCACTTGACACTCAGACGGGTACCACAGGCAAAATCTGCCGCTGCGTGGCCCCAGCGAGTATAAGAAGGCGAGCGAGTTGAGTGATTTTCTTGAAATAAGCGTGCTCTGCTCATATTCACTTGTCACTTAGAACGGTACCAAAGACTAAATCGGCCGCTGTGTGGCCCCAGCGAGCATAAGATGACGAGAGAGACGCGTGATATTTTTTAAATAAGCGTGCTATGCTCCGATTCACTTGTCACTCAGAAGGGTACCACAGACTAAATCGGCTGCTGCATCGCCCCAGCGAGCATAAGAAGACGAGAGTGAGGCGTGATTTTCTTGAAATAAGCGTGCTATGCTCAGATTCACTTGTCACTGAGAAGGGTACCACAGACTAAACCTGCCGCTGCGTGGCCCCACAGTGGATATTTAGACGAGAGAGACGCGTGATTTCATTGAAATCAGCGTGCTATACTCAGATACACTTGTCATTCAGAAATGTACCACAGACTAAATCTGCCGCTGCGTGGCCCCAGCCAGCATAAGAAGACGAGAGAGTCGAGTGATTTTCTTAAATAAGCGTGCTATCCTCTGATTCACTTGTCACTCAGAAGGGCACCACAGACTAAATCTGCGGCTGCGTGGCCCCAGCGAGCATAAGAAGAGTAGAAACTCGAGTGATTTTCTTGAAATAAGTGTGCTAGCTCACATTCACTTGTCACTCAGAAAGGTACCACCGACTAAATCACCCTCTGAGTGGCCCCAGCGAGCATAAGAAGACGAGAGAGTCAAGTGATCTTCTTGAAATAAGCGTGCTATGCTCAGATTCACTTGTCACTCAGAAGGGTACCACAGACTAAATCTGCCGCAGCGTGGCCCCAGCGAGCATAAGAAGAGGAGAGAGTCGAGTGATTTTCTTGAAATAAGCGTGCTATGCTCAGATTCACTTGTCACTGAGAAGGGTACCACAGACTAAACCTGCCGCTGCGTGGCCCCACAGTGGATATTTAGACGAGAGAGACGCGTGATTTCATTGAAATCAGCGTGCTATACTCAGATACACTTGTCATTCAGAAATGTACCACAGACTAAATCTGCCGCTGCGTGGCCCCAGCCAGCATAAGAAGACGAGAGAGTCGAGTGATTTTCTTGAAATAAGCGTGCTATCCTCTGATTCACTTGTCACTCAGAAGGGCACCACAGACTAAATCTGCGGCTGCGTGGCCCCAGCGAGCATAAGAAGAGGAGAAACTCGAGTGATTTTCTTGAAATAAGTGTGCTAGCTCACATTCACTTGTCACTCAGAAAGGTACCACAGACTAAATCTCCCTCTGAGTGGCCCCAGCGAGCATAAGAAGACGAGAGAGTCAAGTGATCTTCTTGAAATAAGCGTGCTATGCTCAGATTCACTTGTCACTCAGAAGGGTACCACAGACTAAATCTGCCGCTGCGTGGCCCCAGCGAGCATCAGAAGAGGAGGGAGTCGAGTGATTTTCTTGACATAAGCGTGCTATGCTAAGATTCACTTGTCACTCAGACGGGTCCACAGACTAAACCTGCTGCTGCGTCGCCCCACAGAGGATATTAAGACGAGAGAGTCGAGTGATTTTCATAAAATAAGCGTGCTATGCTCAGACTCACTTGTCACTCAGAAGGGTACCACAGACTAAATCTGCCGCTCGTGGCCCCAGCGAGCATAAGAAGAGGAGAGAGTCGAGTGATTTTCTTGAAATAAGCGAGCTATGCTCAGATTCACTTGTCACTCAGAAGGGTACCACAGACTAAATCTGCCGCTGCGTGGCCCCAGCGAGCATAGTAAGACGAGAGAGTTGAGTGATTTTCTTGAAATAAGCGTGCTATGCTCAGATTCACTTGTCACTCTGAAGGGTACCAAGGACTAAATCTGCCGCTGCGCGGCCCCAGCGAGCATAAGAAGACGAGAAAGTCGAGTGATTTCATTGAAATAAGCGTGCTAAGCTGAGATTCACTTGACCATCAGACGGGTACCACAGGCAAAATCTGCCGCTGCGTGGCCCCAGCGAGTATAAGAAGGCGAGCGAGTTGAGTGATTTTCTTGAAATAAGCGTGCTCTGCTCATATTCACTTGTCACTAAGAACGGTACCAAAGACTAAATCGGCCGCTGTGTGGCCCCAGCGAGCATAAGATGACGAGAGAGACGCGTGATTTTTTTGAAATAAGCGTGCTATGCTCAGATTCACTTGTCACTCAGAAGGGTACCACAGACTAAATCGGCTGCTGCATCGCCCCAGCGAGCATAAGAAGACGAGAGTGAGGCGTGATTTTCTTGAAATAAGCGTGATATGCTCAGATTCACTTGTCACTCAGAAGGGTACCACAGACTAAATCGGCAGCTGCGTCGCCCCAGCGAGCATAAGACGAGAGTGACGCGTCATTTTCTTGAAATAAGCGTGCTATGCTCAGATTCCCTTGTCACGCAGACCGGTACCAAAGGCTAAATCGGCGCTGTGTGGCTCCAGCGAGCATAACAAGACGAGAGAGACGCGTGATTTCTTTTAAACAAGCGTGCTATGCTCATATTCACTTGTCACTCAGAAGGGTAGCAAAGACTAAATCGGCCGCTGCGTGGCCCCATCGAGCATAAGAAGACGAGAGAGACGCGTGATTTTCTTGAAATAAGCGTGCTATCCTCATATTCACTTGTCACTCAGAAGGGTACCAAAGACTAAATCGGCCGCTGCGTGGCTCCAGCGAGCATACGAAGACGAGAGAGTCGAGTGATTTTCTTGAAATAAGCGTGTTATGCTCAGATTCACTTCTCACTCAGAAGGTTTGGTTTGGTTTGGTTTGGTTTATGGTGTTTAACTTCCCAAAGCGACTGAGGCTATGAGAGACGGCATAGTGGAGGGCTCCGGAAATTTCGACTACCTGGGGTTCTTTAGCGTGCACTGACATCGCACAGTACACCGGCCTCTAGAATTTCTCCTCCAAAGAAATTCTAGCCGCCGCGGCCGCGATCGAACCCGCGTCTTTTTAGGTCAGCAGCCGAGCACCATAACCACAGAGCCACCGAGGCCACAGACTAAATCTCCCGCTGCGTAGCCCCAGCGAGCTAAGAAGACGAGAGAGTCGAGTGATTTTCTTGAAATAAGCGTGCTATGCTCAGATTCACATGTCACTCAGACGGGTACTACAGACTAAAGCTGACACTGCGTCGCCCCACAGAGGATATTAAGACGAGAGAGACGCGTGATTTTCTTGAAATAAGCGTGCTATGCTCATATTCACTTGTCACTCAGACGGGTACCACAGACTAAAATGGCCGCTGCGTGGCCTCAGGGAGCATTAGAAGACGAGAGAGTGGAGTGATTTTATTGGAATAAGCGTGCTATGCTATGATTCACTTGTCACTCAGACGGGTACCACTGACTAAACCTGCCACTGCGTGGCCCCACAGAGGATATTAAGACGAGAGAGACGCGTGATTTTCTTGAAATAAGCGTGCTATGCTCAGATTCACTTGTCACTCAGGAGGGTGCCAAGGACTAAATCTGCTGCTGCGTGGCTCCAGCGAGCATAAGAAGACGAGAAAGTCGAGTGATTTCATTGAAATACGCGTGCTATGCTCAGATTCACTTGTCACTCAGACAGGTACCACAGACTAAACCTGCGCTGCGTGGCCCCAGCGAGCGTAAGAAGACGAGAGTCGAGTGATTTTATTGAATTAAGCGTGCTATGCTCAGATTCACTTGTCATTCAGAAGGGTACACAGACTAAATCTGCCGCTGCGTGGCCCCAGCGAGCATAAGAAGACGAGAGAGTCGAGTGATTTTCTTGAAATAAGCGTGCTATGCTGAGATTCAAATGTTACTCAGACGGGTACCACAGACTAAACCTACCACTGCGTGGCACCACAGAGGGTACAAAGACGAGAGAGACGCGTGATTTTAATGAAATAAGCGTGCTATGCTCAGATTCACTTGTCACTCAGAAGGGTACCACCGAATAAATCTACCGCTGCGTGGCCCCAGCGAGCATAAGAAGACGAGAAAGTCGAGTGATTTCATTGAAATAAGCGTGCTATGCTGAGATTCACTTGTCACTCAGACGGGTACCACCGGCAAAATCTGCCACTGCGTGGCCCCAGCGAGTATAAGAAGGCGAGAGAGTTGAGTGATTTTCTTGAAATAAGCGTGCTCTGCTCATATTCACTCGTCACTAAGAACGGTACCAAAGACTAAATCGGCCGCTGTGTGGCCCCAGCGAGCATAAGATGACGAGAGAGACGCGTGATTTTTTTTAAATAAGCGTGCTATGCTCAGATTCACTTGTCACTCAGAAGGGTACCACAGACTAAATCGGCTGCTGCATCGCCCCAGCGAGCATAAGACAACGAGAGTGAGGCGTGATTTTCTTGAAATAAGCGTGCTATGCTCAGATTCACTTGTCACTCAGACGGGTACCACAGGCTAAATCGGCCGCTGTGTGGCTCAGCGAGCATAAGAAGACGAGAGAGACGCGTGATTTTTTTTAAACAAGCGTGCTATGCTCATATTCACTTGTCACTCAGAAGGGTACCAAAGACTAAATCGGCCGCTGCGTGGCCCCAGCGAGCATAAGATGACGAGAGAGACGCGTGATTTTTTTTAAATAAGCGTGCTATGCTCAGATTCACTTGTCACTCAGAAGGGTACCACAGGCTAAATCGGCCGCTGTGTGGCTCAGCGAGCATAAGAAGACGAGAGAGACGCGTGATTTCTTTTAAACAAGCGTGCTATGCTCATATTCACTTCTCACTCAGACGGGTACCACAGGCTAAATCGGCCGCTGTGTGGCTCAGCGAGCATAAGAAGACGAGAGAGACGCGTGATTTCTTTTAAACAAGCGTGCTATGCTCATATTCACTTGTCACTCAGAAGGGTACCACAGACTAAATCGGCTGCTGCATCGCCCCAGCGAGCATAAGACGACGAGAGTGAGGCGTGATTTTCTTGAAATAAGCGTGCTATGCTCAGATTCACTTGTCACTCAGAAGGGTACCACAGGCTAAATCGGCCGCTGTGTGGCTCAGCGAGCATAAGAAGACGAGAGAGACGCGTGATTTCTTTTAAACAAGCGTGCTATGCTCAGATTCACTTGTCACTCAGAAGGGTACCACAGACTAAATCGGCTGCTGCATCGCCCCAGCGAGCATAAGACGACGAGAGTGAGGCGTGATTTTCTTGAAATAAGCGTGCTATGCTCAGATTCACTTGTCACTCAGAAGGGTACCACAGGCTAAATCGGCCGCTGTGTGGCTCAGCGAGCATAAGAAGACGAGAGAGACGCGTGATTTCTTTTAAACAAGCGTGCTATGCTCATATTCACTTGTCACTCAGAAGGGTACCACAGACTAAATCGGCTGCTGCATCGCCCCAGCGAGCATAAGACGACGAGAGTGAGGCGTGATTTTCTTGAAATAAGTGTGCTATGCTCAGATTCACTTGTCACTCAGAAGGGTACCACAGGCTAAATCGGCCGCTGTGTGGCTCAGCGAGCATAAGAAGACGAGAGAGACGCGTGATTTCTTTTAAACAAGCGTGCTATGCTCAGATTCACTTGTCACTCAGAAGGGTACCACAGACTAAATCGGCTGCTGCATCGCCCCAGCGAGCATAAGACGACGAGAGTGAGGCGTGATTTTCTTGAAATAAGCGTGCTATGCTCAGATTCACTTGTCACTCAGACGGGTACCACAGGCTAAATCGGCCGCTGTGTGGCTCAGCGAGCATAAGAAGACGAGAGAGACGCGTGATTTTTTTTAAACAAGCGTGCTATGCTCATATTCACTTGTCACTCGGAAGGGTACCAAAGACTAAATCGGCCGCTGCGTGGCCCCAGCGAGCATAAGATGACGAGAGAGACGCGTGATTTTTTTTTTAAATAAGCGTGCTATGCTCAGATTCACTTGTCACTCAGAAGGGTACCACAGACTAAATCGGCTGCTGCATCGCCCCAGCGAGCATAAGACGACGAGAGTGAGGCGTGATTTTCTTGAAATAAGCGTGCTATGCTCAGATTCACTTGTCACTCAGACGGGTACCACAGGCTAAATCGGCCGCTGTGTGGCTCAGCGAGCATAAGAAGACGAGAGAGACGCGTGATTTCTTTTAAACAAGCGTGCTATGCTCATATTCACTTGTCACTCAGAAGGGTACCAAAGACTAAATCGGCCGCTGCGTGGCCCCAGCGAGCATAAGATGACGAGAGAGACGCGTGATTTTTTTTAAATAAGCTTGCTATGCTCAGATTCACTTGTCACTCAGAAGGGTACCACAGACTAAATCGGCCGCTGCGTGGCTCCAGCGAGCATACGAAGACGAGAGAGTCGAGTGATTTTCATGAAATAAGCGTGTTATGCTCAGATTCACTTCTCACTCAGAAGGTTTGGTTTGGTTTGGTTTGGTTTGGTTTATGGGGTTTATCTTCCCAAAGCGACTGAGGCTATGAGAGACGGCGTAGTGGAGGGCTCCGGAAATTTCGACTACCTGGGGTTCTTTAGCGTGCACTGACATCGCACAGTACACCGGCCTCTAGAATTTCTCCTCCAAAGAAATTCTAGCCTCCGCGGCCGCGATCAAACCCGCGTCTTTTTAGGTCAGCAGCCGAACACCATAACCACAGAGCCACCGCGGCCACAGGCTAAATCTCCCGCTGCGTAGCCCCAGCGAGCATAAGAAGACGAGAGTCGAGTGATTTTCTTGAAATAAGCATGCTATGCCCAGATACACTTGCCATTTAGAAGGGTACCAACAACTATATCTCCCTCTGCGTGGCCCCAGCGAGCTAAGAAGACGAGAGAGTCGAGTGATTTTCTTGAAATAAGCGTGCTATGCTCAGATTCACATGTCACTCAGACGGGTACCACAGACTAAAATGGCCGCTTTGTGGCCTCAGGGAGCATAAGAAGACGAGAGAGACGCGTGATTTTTTTTAAACAAGCGTGCTATGCTCATATTCACTTGTCACTCAGAAGGGTACCAAAGACTAAATCGGCCGCTGCGTGGCCCCAGCGAGCATAAGAAGACGAGAGTGACGCGTGATTTTATTGAAATAAGCGTGCTATGGTCAGATTCGCTTGTCATTCAGAAGGGTACACAGACTAAATCTGCCGCTGCGTGGCCCCAGCGAGCATAAGAAGACGGAGAAAGTCGAGTGATTTTCTTGAAATAAGCGTGCTATGCTCAGATTCACTTGTCACTCAGACAGGTACCACAGACTAAACCTGCGCTGCGTGGCCCCAGCGAGCGTAAGAAGACGAGAGAGTCGAGTGATATTATTGAATTAAGCGTGCTATGCTCAGATTCACTTGTCACTCAGACGGGTACCACAGGCTAAATCGGCCGCTGTGTGGCTCCAGCGAGCATAAGAAGACGAGAGAGACGGGTGATTTTCTTGAAATAAGCGTGCTATCCTCATATTCACTTGTCACTCAGAAGGGTACCAAAGACTGAATCGGCCACTGCGTGGCTCCAGCGAGCATACGAAGACGAGAGAGTCGAGTGATTTTCTTGAAATAAGCGTGTTATGCTCAGATTCACTTCTCACACAGAAGGTTTGGTTTGGTTTGGTTTGGTTTATGGGGTTTAACTTCCCAAAGCGACTGAGGCTATGAGAGACGGCATAGTGGAGGGCTCCGGAAATTTCGACTACCTGGGGTTCTTTAGCGTGCACTGACATCGCACAGTACACCGGCCTCTAGAATTTCTCCTGCAAAGAAATTCTAGCCGCCGCGGCCGCGATCGAACCCGCGTCTTTTTAGGTCAGCAGCCGAGCACCATAACCACAGAGCCACCGCGGCCACAGACTAAATCTCCCGCTGCGTAGCCCCAGCGAGCATAAGAAGACGAGAGAGTCGAGTGATTTTCTTGAAATAAGCACGCTATGCTCAGATTCAGTTGTCATTTAGAAGGGTACCAACGATTAAATCTCACTCTGCGTGGCCCCAGCGAGCTAAGAAGACGAGAGAGTAGAGTGATTTTCTTGAAATAAGCGTGCTATGCTCAGATTCACATGTCACTCAGACGGGTACCACAGACTAAAGCTGACACTGCGTCGCCCCACAGAGGATATTAAGACGAGAAAGACGCGTGATTTTCTGGAAATAAGCGTGCTATGCTCATATTCACTTGTCACTCAGACGGGTACCACAGACTAAAATGGCCGCTTTGTGGCCTCAGGGAGCATAAGAAGACGAGAGTCGAGTGATTTTATTGGAATAAGCGTGCTATGCTCAGATTCACTTGTCACTCAGAAGGGTACCAAAGACTAAATCGGCCGCTGCGTGGCCCCAGCGAGCATAAGAAGACGAGAGTGACGCGTGATTTTATTGAAATAAGCGTGCTATGGTCAGATTCGCTTGTCATTCAGAAGGGTACACAGACTAAATCTGCCGCTGCGTGGCCCCAGCGAGCATAAGAAGACGGAGAAAGTCGAGTGATTTTCTTGAAATAAGCGTGCTATGCTCAGATTCACTTGTCACTCAGACAGGTACCACAGACTAAACCTGCGCTGCGTGGCCCCAGCGAGCGTAAGAAGACGAGAGAGTCGAGTGATATTATTGAATTAAGCGTGCTATGCTCAGATTCACTTGTCACTCAGACGGGTACCACAGGCTAAATCGGCCGCTGTGTGGCTCCAGCGAGCATAAGAAGACGAGAGAGACGCGTGATTTTCTTGAAATAAGCGTGCTATCCTCATATTCACTTGTCACTCAGAAGGGTACCAAAGACTGAATCGGCCGCTGCGTGGCTCCAGCGAGCATACGAAGACGAGAGAGTCGAGTGATTTTCTTGAAATAAGCGTGTTATGCTCAGATTCACTTCTCACACAGAAGGTTTGGTTTGGTTTGGTTTGGTTTATGGGGTTTAACTTCCCAAAGCGACTGAGGCTATGAGAGACGGCATAGTGGAGGGCACCGGAAATTTCGACTACCTGGGGTTCTTTAGCGTGCACTGACATCGCACAGTACACCGGCCTCTAGAATTTCTGCTGCAAAGAAATTCTAGCCGCCGCGGCCGCGATCGAACCCGCGTCTTTTTAGGTCAGCAGCCGAGCACCATAACCACAGAGCCACCGCGGCCACAGACTAAATCTCCCGCTGCGTAGCCCCAGCGAGCATAAGAAGACGAGAGAGTCGATTGATTTTCTTGAAATAAGCATGCTATGCTCAGATTCACTTGTCATTTAGAAGGGTACCAACGATTAAATCTCACTCTGCGTGGCCCCAGCGAGCTAAGAAGACGAGAGAGTCGAGTGATTTTCTTGAAATAAGCGTGCTATGCTCAGATTCACATGTCACTCAGACGGGTACCATAGACTAAAGCTGACACTGCGTCGCCCCACAGAGGATATTAAGACGAGAAAGACGCGTGATTTTCTGGAAATAAGCGTGCTATGCTCAGATTCACTTCTCACTCAGACGGGTACCACAGACTAAATCGGCCGCTGCGTGGCCCCGACGAGCATAGGATGACGAGAGAGACGCGTGATTTTTTTGAAAAAACGTGATATACTCAGATTCACTTGTCACTCAGAAGGGTACCACAGACTAAATCGGCAGCTGCGTCGCGCCACGAGCACAAGACGAAAGTGACGCGTGATTTTCTTGAAATAAGCGTGCTATGCTCAGATTCACTTGTCACTCAGACGGGTACCACAGGCTAAATCGGCGCTGTGTGGCTCCAGCGAGCATAAGACGAGAGAGACGCGTGATTTTGTTTAAACAAGCGTGCTATGCTGATATTCACTTGTCACTCAGAAGGGTACCAAAGACTAAATCTGCCGCTGCGTGGCCCCAGCGAGCATAAGAAGACGAGAGAGACGCGTGATTTTCTTGAAATAAGCGTGCTATCCTCATATTCACTTGTCACTTAGAACGGTACCAAAGACTAAATCGGCCGCTGTGTGGCCCCAGCGAGCATAAGATGACGAGAGAGACGCGTGATATTTTTTAAATAAGCGTGCTATGCTCCGATTCACTTGTCACTCAGAAGGGTACCACAGACTAAATCGGCTGCTGCATCGCCCCAGCGAGCATAAGAAGACGAGAGTGAGGCGTGATTTTCTTGAAATAAGCGTGCTATGCTCAGATTCACTTGTCACTGAGAAGGGTACCACAGACTAAACCTGCCGCTGCGTGGCCCCACAGTGGATATTTAGACGAGAGAGACGCGTGATTTCATTGAAATCAGCGTGCTATCCTCATATTCACTTGTCACTCAGAAGGGTACCAAAGACTAAATCGGCCGCTGCGTGGCTCCAGCGAGCATACGAAGACGAGAGAGTCGAGTGATTTTCTTGAAATAAGCGTGTTATGCTCAGATTCACTTCTCAGAAGGTTTGGTTTGGTTTGGTTTGGTTTATGGTGTTTAACTTCCCAAAGCGACTGAGGCTATGAGAGACGGCATAGTGGAGGGCTCCGGAAATTTCGACTACCTGGGGTTCTTTAGCGTGCACTGACATCGCACAGTACACCGGCCTCTAGAATTTCTCCTCCAAAGAAATTCTAGCCGCCGCGGCCGCGATCGAACCCGCGTCTTTTTAGGTCAGCAGCCGAGCACCATAACCACAGAGCCACCGAGGCCACAGACTAAATCTCCCGCTGCGTAGCCCCAGCGAGCTAAGAAGACGAGAGAGTCGAGTGATTTTCTTGAAATAAGCGTGCTATGCTCAGATTCACTTGTCACTCTGAAGGGTACCACAGAATAACTCTGCCGCTGCGTGGCCCCAGCGAGCATAGGAAGAGGAGAGAGTCGAGTGATTTTCTTGAAATAAGCGTGCTATGCTCAGATTCACTTGTCACTCAGAAGGGTACCACAGACTAAATCTGCCGCTGCGTGGCCCCAGTGAGCATAAGAAGAGGAAAGAGTCGAGTGATTTTTTTGAAATAAGCATGCTATGCTCAGATTCACTTGTCACTCAGAAGGGTACCACAGACTAAATCTGCCGCTGCGTGGCCCCAGCGAGCATAAGAAGACGAGAGAGTTGAGTGATTTTCTTGAAATAAGCGTGCTATGCTCAAATTCACTTGTCACTCTGAAGGGTACCAAGGACTAAATCTGCCGCTGCGTGGCCCCAGCGAGCATAAGAAGACGAGAGAGTTGAGTGATTTTCTTGAAATAAGCGTGCTATGCTCAAATTCACTTGTCACTCTGAAGGGTACCAAGGACTAAATCTGCCGCTGCGCGGCCGCAGCGAGCATAAGAAGACGAGAGAGTTGAGTGATTTTCTTGAAATAAGCGTGCTATGCTCAGATTCACTTGTCACTCTGAAGGGTGCCAAGGACTAAATCTGCCGCTGCGCGGCCCCAGCGAGCATAAGAAGACGAGAAAGTCGAGTGATTTCATTGAAATAAGCGTGCTATTCTGAGATTCACTTGACACTCAGACGGGTACCACAGGCAAAATCTGCCGCTGCGTGGCCCCAGCGAGTATAAGAAGGCGAGCGAGTTGAGTGATTTTCTTGAAATAAGCGTGCTCTGCTCATATTCACTTGTCACTTAGAACGGTACCAAAGACTAAATCGGCCGCTGAGTGGCCCCAGCGAGCATAAGATGACGAGAGAGACGCGTGATATTTTTTAAATAAGCGTGCTATGCTCCGATTCACTTGTCACTCAGAAGGGTACCACAGACTAAATCGGCTGCTGCATCGCCCCAGCGAGCATAAGAAGACGAGAGTGAGGCGTGATTTTCTTGAAATAAGCGTGCTATGCTCAGATTCACTTGTCGCTGAGAAGGGTACCACAGACTAAACCTGCCGCTGCGTGGCCCCACAGTGGATATTTAGACGAGAGAGACGCGTGATTTCATTGAAATCAGCGTGCTATCCTCATATTCACTTGTCACTCAGAAGGGTACCAAAGACTAAATCGGCCGCTGCGTGGCTCCAGCGAGCATACGAAGACGAGAGAGTCGAGTGATTTTCTTGAAACAAGCGTGTTATGCTCAGATTCACTTCTCAGAAGGTTTAGTTTGGTTTGGTTTGGTTTATGGTGTTTAACTTCCCAAAGCGACTGAGGCTATGAGAGACGGCATAGTGGAGGGCTCCGGAAATTTCGACTACCTGGGGTTCTTTAGCGTGCACTGACATCGCACAGTACACCGGCCTCTAGAATTTCTCCTCCAAAGAAATTCTAGCCGCCGCGGCCGCGATCGAACCCGCGTCTTTTTAGGTCAGCAGCCGAGCACCATAGCCACAGAGCCACCGAGGCCACAGACTAAATCTCCCGCTGCGTAGCCCCAGCGAGCTAAGAAGACGAGAGAGTCGAGTGATTTTCTTGAAATAAGCGTGCTATGCTCAGATTCACTTGTCACTCAGAAGGGTTCCACAGAATAACTCTGCCGCTGCGTGGCCCCAGCGAGCATAAGAAGAGGAGAGAGTCGAGTGATTTTCTTGAAATAAGCGTGCTATGCTCAGATTCACTTGTCACTCAGAAGGGTACCACAGACTAAATCTGCCGCTGCGTGGCCCCAGTGAGCATAAGAAGAGGAGAGAGTCGAGTGATTTTTTTGAAATAAGCGTGCTATGCTCAGATTCACTTGTCACTCAGAAGGGTACCACAGACTAAATCTGCCGCTGCGTGGCCCCAGCGAGCATAAGAAGACGAGAGAGTTGAGTGACTTTCTTGAAATAAGCGTGCTATGCTCAAATTCACTTGTCACTCTGAAGGGTACCAAGGACTAAATCTGCCGCTGCGCGGCCGCAGCGAGCATAAGAAGACGAGAGAGTTGAGTGATTTTCTTGAAATAAGCGTGCTATGCTCAGTTTCACTTGTCACTCTGAAGGGTGCCAAGGACTAAATCTGCCGCTGCGCGGCCCCAGCGAGCATAAGAAGACGAGAAAGTCGAGTGATTTCATTGAAATAAGCATGCTATTCTGAGATTCACTTGACACTCAGCAAATCTAGCACTGCAGGTCCACTGGAATAATGATTTGTTTTGCTTGTGACCTCAAAATAGCTCGAAGCTATTTGGGTGCTGGGCTCCATGGTGGACGGGAGGATCTTCTCTGAGGAAGTGAGGTGATACTGCCATGGGACCAAGCAGTGTCGTCTGGCAGTGAGGAGAAGGTTATAAACATTCCAAGCGAGCACCGAAATGCCTCCAAAACTTGGGTGCACCCCGTCAGCGGCTAGGACTCTGGTCGCGGGGAAGGCCTCCAGGGAGTGGTGGATGTAGAACACGTCTCGGGTTTGGGCGCACAGTTGGACCAGTCTACAGTTGAACTCAATGGCTCGTTGATTGAATTTCTCCCCTGTCCGCCTATTTCCAGAACCTCGTCGGCGATTAGGGGCCCGGGGCAATACTAATGTGGCATACACTACCTCGATTTTAGGCCGTGCGTTGCGGATAAACTTCATGGCTTCCACATAGTGGCTAAGGGCTGTGTCCGTGCTTGAACCGTAGAGGTCGTTCGCACCCACATGAAGGATCAGTCTGGTGACACTGGGAGGCATCAAGTCAAGGAGGTTTCTCACAATGCTGATGCCGGCTCCGGGTTGCGAAATGAAGGCCGGGGCGCAAAGGCTTGAAGCGTCGAAGTGGTTGTAGAGATGCTTCATCTGCGAATCTCCAATTAAGGCCCATGTTGGTGCGTGGAGTGGGAATTTCCAGAAAACTTTCCTTGAAACGTTAACGGCAGCCATTGAAGAAAATAGGTTGGAAAAGCATGAAGTACTTCACTGCTGACAAGAGTATATAGCAAAGTATAGGCTTCGTTAAATGAAATATATTTATTCGACTCGACGTTTCAATCGGAAGATCGATCTTCTTTAGGAGTGATTTTACTTTGTTAATGCATCCCCTTTTATAGGGGTGGGCTTGGGGCTTGGTGGCTGTGCCATGGCAAAGACCACTCATCCGCTATTCCTGAAAATGCAGGTGCTTGTCACGATCATCGTCACATTTCTGCCTGGCCTGTCGACTGCGCAGTCGGCTTCGTCATCCCTACCTGCGATTAATCTTGGCTGCGGCGGATTTGAGGCTGGCTACGTCAACGTCACCGCTGCCGTCGACACGCCGCCACGGAGCTGCCCAACCCTCGCTGCCTCCTGGATCGCCCCATCACAGTCGACATCAGCATCTTCAAGTATAAAACCGCAGCATCCGTCAACGACACTTCCTGGGCTTGGTGGCTGTTCCGTGGCGAAGACCACTAATCCGCTCTTCCTGACAATGCAGGTTGGTGAACAATGCAGCCTTTTCGCAAAGAAAACTAGTAACTACTTCTTAGTGCAGCTACCAAGCCCACAGTGTCTGAGTGCTATCGTTGCCGATTTTGCCCGCTCCCTTCTGTTGTTGTTATCCGGTGATTTTGAAACTAACCCCGGTCCTGATTCTGTCGCCATTCTTGCCGAGCTCCAAAAAATTTCAGCCAGTCAATCTCAACTCATCGCCGATGTGGATGAACTAAAAAACCAACTATTAACGAAAAACCAAACCATCTCCAATCTGAGCGAAAGAATGACTGATCTCGAGAACCACTACCAAACCCTAAAAACCTTACAAACCGACCTTGATACTGTCCGAAGTAACGCCGCCAGACAGCCTGCTTAGTCTCTGCACTAGAAACACGCCTAGACGACGCCGAAAATCGATTGCGGTGGAATAATCTAATATTTTATGGCCTTGAAGACACTAATGCGACCAAACCGTCCCCGTATTTTACCAAGTAATCATCTTTCGTTCTCTTTAACCTACACTAATATTCGCAGCTTTATGCCGAAACGAGAACGCGTGTCTAGCTTAGTCGCATCATCTAACAGCAGTATGCTGTTAATAACTGAAACCTGGTTTACTAATGATATCACTGATGCTGAAGTTATTGCCGATTTGCCAAATTTTTCTGTTTATCGAAAGGACCGCACAGATTCTCGAGGGGGTGTCGTACAGATCGCTGCTGGACCGGAATTATCTTGTTCACCCATCCGTCTCCCATATAACTTAGAGATACCGTGGCTTTTGTGCCGTACTTCACCGCATTCAGTCATAATCGGCGTGTGTGGTAGGCCTCCGCATGCTAGCCCAAACTTTTCTCGTGAACTCAACAATATGCTAAACCAGCTCATGACATCTTATCCGAACGCACATATTCTTCTATTTGGTGATTTTAATTATCCAGGAATAAACTGGCTCAACCGCTCTCATTCACAGCCCATCCGTGCAGAGTCAAGGGAGTTTCTAGATGTTTGTTTGAACTTTAATCTTCACCAACTAGTAACCAGCCCAACACGCATCGCAGGTGATTCGAGCAACATTTTAGACTTAATACTAAGCTCTCATCCTGACAGTTTGTCATCGATTACGTACTTAGAGCCCATTAGCGATCATAAAGTCATCAAGCAGATTTTTCCTTCCCCACCGAGCGCCATGAAACACAAATGAAAACAATCACCCTGTATGACAAGTGTAACTACAATGCCATTAATCATGAACTGAGCATTTTTTTCCCACTTTTCGAAGCCAGTTATAAACAGAGATCTGTCAACGAGAATTGGCTAATATTTAAAGATAAACTCCTTAAACTAACACAAAAATTTATCCCTACACTAACTTTTCGTGAAAATCGCTCTAAACCCTGGTTTTCTAAGACAATAAGACGAGACACATAGGGCTTTGTGTCTCGTCCTTGTCTTTTCGTGGTTTGCATGCTCTGGCGCTATTTTCTTCAAATAAAGAAACACTAAAACGACTTGAGAATAAAAAAAGCGGCTTTTTCGCTCTGCCAAATTTAAAAGCAATTCCGAAGCGTGGCAAAACTACTTTTCAGCCGAAAAAGAGTACTTGACTTCCGTCACCAACGCTAAACACTCATATTTTAACAGTGACCTACCGCGCATGCTATGCGATAACCCCAAAAAATTTTGGCGCGTCATCAATCCCGCACCATCACACTCAATCACTCTCACTCATGCATCCGGTATTCAAGCCTCCGACACAGAAAGCGCTAACATCTTCAATACGGCGTTCTAATCAGTTTTCACCCAGGAGCGGAACCCGCCTCCAAGGATACCTCCTACTAATGCCACCTCACCGATGGATGCAATAACTTTTTCTTCAACAGGCATCTCGTCTTTAATTGAGAAAATGAAACTTTCCTTGTCAGCCGGCAACGACGAGATAAACGCTAAACTACTAAAAAACACGAAATGTATTTGTGCAGTGTATCTTGAATTATTGTTTTCGCAATCACTCTCTACAGGTCTCATTCCGGAAAACTGGAAAGTTGGGAAGGTCGGTCCACTACAAATCAGGTGACAAAAATCCCCCCCCCCCTAAACTACCATCCTATTTCTATAACTAGCGTCCCCTGCAAGATCATGGAACATGCCATATACTCTCAGGTAATGGATTTCTTAGCCGCTAACAATTTCTTCCGTCCATCCCAGCACGGTTTCCGCAAGGGGTATTCATGCGAAACACAACTAGCCATATTCCTCAACGACTTACATGCTGACCTGGACGCTAACCTTCAAGTTGACGCCATCTTTCTGGATTACGCTAGAGCATTTGATAAAGTTCCACATAAACAATTAATACAAAAGCTTTCTATTCTAAACCTATATCCTAATTTGCTAAACTGGATCAAGGCCTTCTTAACAAATCGCCTTCAGTCAGTCATTCTAAATAACCAGTGTTCCAACCCTCTCCCTGTAACATCCGGCGTCACACAAGGCTCCGTTCTTGCACCCCTATTCTTTTTAATATATATTAACGATCTCCCATAGTATGTATCCTGGCAAATTCGAATGTTCGCTGACGACTGCGTAATTTACCGCCAAGTAACAAACATAACTGATCAAGAAGCCCTCCAGCAGGACCTTAACCAAATTGAACAGTGGTGCGCAGATTGGCTTATGACCCTCAACCCTAGCAAATGAGAGCTTCTTTCCATTACCCGCCGCAAAAGCAGTCATGCCTTCCAATACAAAATCGCTAACGAGTCCGTAGAATCTGTATCATCTTTCAAATACTTAGGCGTGTCATTATCTAATGACCTAACATGGAATGCACATGTTGCTAACGTGATATCATCTGCTAACAAAACTCTGGGATTTCTTAAACGTCTTCTTCGCCTCACCTCACATCACGTGAAATGGCTCGCCTACAAGTAACTCATTAGACCTAAACTTGAATATGCATCCGCCGTATGGGACCCGCATCATATTAACCTCGTAAACGATCTAGAAGCTGTTCAAAACCTCGCTACAAGGTTCATCCATTCTTCTACTCCTACGGCGTCAGTGTTTCAGCCCTAAAAACTAAATCAGCACTATCGCCTCTTTCCGTTTGTCGTCGCATAGCCACGGTATCACTGTACCAAAAGTTATTTTGCTCATCACTTAACCGTGCCCCTTATATCACGCCAGCATCATACATTCCAAGTATTTCGCCCACGCGCCCGAACTGTTACTTTTCAGCCTCCTTCTTCCCACGTACAGCTAAAGATTGGAACGGCCTTCCCCAGCATATCGTCGACATCACCTGTCCATCATTTGCTAGCAAGCGAAACATTTTTTGTACATGACCACAAATTGCATTGTCTTTTACCTTTTCTGCTCATCCCACCCCTTATGTAATACCGCGCGAGGGGTCTTTAAGGTAATAAAATGAAAGAAATGAAATGAACACGTAAGTGGGAAACACAAAGCACATTCCAGAAAAATACACATAAAAATTATTACAGTTAGAAAGGAAGAAGTAAAATCACTCCTAAAGAAGATGGGTCTTCCGATCGAAACGTCGAGTCGAATAAATACGTTTCCTTTAACGAAGCGTATATTTCGATATACCAGGTGTCCCAGCTAAATGTAACCAAGCTTTTAAAAAACATGGAATGTCTTAGCCGTCTGAAACCAAATGAGGGTTATTTAGAGTCGCGTGACCTAGTCTGCAGTATTTTTTTCGTTCTTCAAGGTTGAATAATTAGTTAAGCTTAATTAACTAACTTTTTAATTATTCACTTGAGGAACAAAGTGTCAATGGAAACGTTGAAGATCGCTTTGAGAAACAGCTTACTGAGACATTTGCAGCAAAGCAATATTTAGTGAAGTAGATTTTTTACCGGCCTTTAACCATAACCCACACAATAAGAAAAAGCTTCCACATGACAACTCTGCCACTTCAACGTCCCAAGACGCGCCTGAAAGAATAAAATCCATTTTTTTCTGAAGTCCTCTCCTCGATGAGACTTTGGGTGCACATTGGGGCAGAGAAGTTGGTTGGTTGGATTACGGGGTTTAACGTCCCAAAGCGACTAAGACTATGAGAGACGCCGTAGTGGAGGGCTCCGGAAATTTCGACCACCTGGGGTTCGAAATGAGCGAGCAGCTGGTCACGTGACAACTTTCTTTTAAGGCCAATAAATGAAGCCACGTAAATCGTAACTTGACGGGAACAGCACTACTAGCGGTTCTTCGAGGTGATCTAAAACTTTTGCATTGACACTTTCTTCCTGAAGTTAATAATTAAAAAGTTAGCTAATTAAACTTAACAAATTAATTAACCTTGAAGAGCGAAAAAATACTCAAGACTAGGCCACGCGACTATGAACAACCCTGAGTTGGTTTCACTGGACTAGGACACCTCGCCCCGAGCCGCCCCGAGGGATCTTTGAGGTTCGCTAGCCAGCACAGCGAATGGTGATCACAGACGACTCTAAAAGGGCGGCCGTATAAGTACGGGCGAAATTTGGTCACTGCCCACACAATAGCCAGGCATTCTTTTTCAGTGGTGGAATAGTTCGCCTCCGAGCGTGACAAGGTGCGGCTTGCATATGCGATTACGCGTTCGAGACCATCCTGCCACTGCACAAGGACCGCACCGAGGCCGATGTTGCTGGCGTCTGTGTGCAGTTCAGTGTCGGCTGACTCGTCGAAGTGGCCAAGGATGGGCGTACTTTGCAGACGAGTGCGGAGGTCTTCGAAGGCCTGTTGTTGCTCCTGGCCCCAGGAGAACGGTTTGGCATCTTTCGTGAGGCGCATGAGGGGCTCAGCGATCTGGGAGAAGTTCCGCACAAAACGCCGATAATAGGCGCAGAGACCCAGGAAGCGGAGCACACTTCGCTTATCGGTTGGCATGGGAAAAGCCGCGACAGCGGCTGTCTTATCGGGATCAGGGCTAACTCCCTTAGCGCTCACGATGTGGCCCAGAAACTTCAACTGCTGGAAAGCGAAGTGACACTTTTCGGTCTTGAGGGAAAGACCAGCCGAACGAATGGCGGCGAACATGGCACGCAAGCGCCTCAAGTGCTCTTCGAACGTGGCGGAGAAGATGACAACGTCATCCAGGTACACGAGGAAGGACTGTCATTTTAGGTCGGCAAGCACGGTGTCCATCATCCGCTGGAAGGTGGCAGGAGCCGAGCACAGTCCGAAAGGGAGCACCCGGAATTCGTACAGACCATCCGGTGTAATAAAGGCGGTCTTTTCCCGGTCGCGATCGTCCACCTCGATTTGCCAATAGCCACTACGTACGTAAATCTAGCGATGAGAAGTACGTGGCGTGGCGTAGCCGGTCCAGGGAGTCATCAATCCTTGGGAGAGGATAAACGTCCTTTTTGGTGACTTTCTTTAGACGCCTGTAATCAACACAGAACCGTAGGGTCTTATCCTTCTTCGCCACAAGAACAACAGGCGATGCCCACGGGCTCGTCGACGGCTGTATCACGTCGTCCTGGAGCATTTCTTGAACTCGCCGGCGAATGGCGTCACGTTCCTTCGAAGAGACCCGATAAGGCGGCTGGCATAACGGTCGCTGGTTTGCGTCAACAATAATGCGGTGCTTTGTGATCGGAGTCTGCCTGACCTTGGAGGTCGAGGCAAATCAGTCGCGGAAAGATTCGATAATGCCCTCCAGGCAGCGTTTCTCATGAGACGGGAGGTTCGGGTTCACGTCGGTCTTTATGGGATTGGTCGGCGCCTCCACTAATGCCGGGATTTCGGACAACGCGTGCTGTCCCGCGAATTCACAAAGTTCTTCCAAATACGCAATAGCTGTTTTGCCAGGCAAACACTGAGGTTCAGAACCAAAATTGGTCACCAAAAGTTCGGTTCGCCCACTGTTCAATTCAATAATTCCGCGAGCTACACACACTTGCCGACCCAGGAGCAGCGAGGTGTTGGTTTCAGCGATGCCACGAGTGCTGGGGCTGTTATCGCACTCTACAGTAACAAACATGCTGGCTCTTGACGGGATCAACACCTGGTCATCACAGACGCACAACTTCGCCCTGCGTGGCACGGTGTCGTCGTTGACAGGGCCTTGGATGGAAAACGACACGATTAGCTCCTGAAGATTGATGACGGCACCGTACTCCTGAAGTAAATCCAAACCGAGTATGAGGTCCTTGGAGCACTCGGGTAACGCAGCAAAGCAACCAGAGAAAGTAACACCGTGGGTCTGGATTCGCGAAGTGCAGACACCAATCGGAGTTACGACATGGCCACCAGCTGTCCGGATCTGCGGCCCGGACCAAGGAGTTAGAACCTTCCTCAGGGCTGTGGCTAACCGACTGCTCATTACAGAAAAAAAATTCAGGGGGCACTTTGACTGTCTAAAGTGGGTAGAGGCGGAAGCGTTTTCCGCACCACCTTCGCTGTTTCTGTGGCACTGGTGGCGTCACATATATTTCAGTACTAATTACTAAGTGATGGCAAATCACTAATTAATTGTTAATTACTTATTAATGCCTGAATGCTAATTAACTGCTAATTAATGACGCTTAAGCTTCGCCTTTAGGAGTGGAACGCGACAGCGCGTTGTAGCGCTGCCAGGGAGTCCACGGAACGCCACCACCCGTTCGGCGCGATGCCTTGCCCTTTGAACGCAACGCTTTTTGAGGAAAGGAAATTACGCAGTAACTGTCTCACATATCTTGGTGGACACCCGTCAAAATTCAGGGAGGCACTTCTTTGACCTAAAGTGTGGTCACTGATGTGTGGTTAAGATGTTAAGCTTCGCCCCTAAGAGTGGAACGCGACAGCGTCTTGCAACGCTGCCAAGGAGTCCATAGAACGCCATCGCCCATTCGGTTACGCCTCGCTCGTCGGTAAATTGGTTTTTGAGGAAAGGAAATGTATCTGTCTCTCATTTGTCGGTGGACACCTAAACCTCGCCGGAATGGAATGGAGGAGGATGAGAGTGAGTGAAGACACCGTATTCACTAGACGCGCCTTTGTTCATTACAAACCAACGAGCTGGCATGGCGGAGTGGATAGCGTGCTCGTCTCTCACTCCGAAGACCGGGGTTCGATTCCTGAGCTCGACCAATTTCTTAATCGCTTTTATTTATTTATATGGCCTGACTAGTAAAGCTAATTAGGCTAATTTGGTAATTAAGCAATTAACTAAGCTCAGTCCCACTTGGAGCATCACTATACGATCCCTTCAATTGGTTGTATGGTCACTAGCCAAAGTGCAATTGGCCCCGTTTGAAATTCGCGCACTGTGACGTAACGACCGTTTCCACCAATTGAAAAGCGTGACATTTTCTGTCGACAACTGCTGCTTACAACGATGAGACATTAAAGGCTTCCGCCTTAAAATCGGCACCGGTATCCACAAGTGCAGTAACGTCAGAGATGTCGGCGGGTACCGGAATTTCGGCGGAAACCAGTCGGTCGCAGCGCGTCGTTGATGTCGTCGGGTCACGTCGTCGTTGATCGGAGCGTCGCGGCGAATGTTCGGGTGGAGGCTCTTGACACGTTCCGGGAGCGGCGGCCCTACCCCCGGAGGACGCCGTCTTCAGTTTTCCCGATGTGGGGACGCGCCTCTGAACTGGCCAGAGGACGACGGGTGGCCGGGCGAAGAGAACCGCATTGGGGATGGCGATCGGGACTGGCGTCGCTGCGGGGTCGAGGACTGCACGTTATCAACCAGGTACAGCTCGATATCCCATGGTCTTTCACCGTAGCGCGGTCGAGGTGCGTCAGGTGAAAACCCCCTTAAACCCATTCTGCGGTAGGGGCAGTGACGGAGGATGTGGCCGGGCTCCCCGCAGTGGTAACAGAGCGGCCGATTGTTTGGCGTACGCCACACGTGCGCTTTGCTCATGGGGGGCCTGAACTCCTGCGACACGGGTGGTACTGGCATGGCAGGTACTGGCAGGGATGGTACTGGCACGGGAACGACGGGGGAAAAGGCTTGCATCGCTGGCCTAGGACTTCGTAGTGCTTCGCTGTACGTCATAACGGAGGGCGCCGGGTGTGGAGCGGGAGGCGGCTGCATAGCTCGTCGGATTTCGTCACGGACCACGTCCGTTACGGCAGCGACATTGGCCTGTGGAACTTCAAGGCGAAGTTTCGTCAGTTCCTCGCGAACGAGGCTTCTTACAAGCTCCCGAAGCTCCTCGGCGGGCAGCGACGTAGACGTGTACTGGGAAGCGGCTGCTACGGTAGCTTGACGTCCGTAGTGCGCGCCTCGTTCCTGCAGCGAGCGCTCTATACCCGTTGCCTCCCTTGTGAAGTCGGCCACTGTTCTTGGCGGGTCACGGACCAGTCCGGCAAAGAGCTGCTCCTTTACGCCGCGCATTAGGTGGCGCACTTTCTTGGCCTCGGGCATAGCAGGGTAGGCTCGATTGAAGAGACGCATCATGTCCTCAACGAAAATGGTGACGCTCTCATTTGGCTGCTGCGACCTGGAGTGCAGAGCGATTTCCGCCTTCTCTTTTCTTTCATTGTTGCCGAATGTCGACAGCAACTCACGCCGAAAAACTTCCCAGGTGGCAAAAGAGGTCTCGTGGTTCTCGAACCAGATCTTTGCCGAGTACTCTAGCGCGAAGTAGACATTCCTCAACTTCCGCTCACCGTCCCACTGCATGAAGGCTGCCACACGGTCGAAACTGGCCAACCAATCTTCAACGTCTTGAAACCTGTCTCCGTGGAACGTCGGCGGTGACCGGGGCGCGTGGAGCACGAACGGAGCGTCAGCTCCAAAACGTTGAGTGGTCTGGCTACCAGTAGTTGTTGTCATCTTCCTTGACGGTTTTGTCAGGCCGCTAAACTCTGGCTGCAGGCCTAGCAGGCGGCGGCTTGCTTTGTGCACGGGGGTTGGGTCTACGCCCTGAGAAATGGCTTCAACGGCGTCTTCGGAGTCAGTGTACATGAGACGCAACCCAGCACCTCCACCAAATATGTCACGGCTACACAGTCGGGACGGCCAGGACACGTTTTACTGTGCAGCGCCAGGCAGCAGCGGACTCCCGAGGGGACCGCACAGAAGAGACGACGAAGTAGCACTGCCCGCCACCATGGCTAAGGCTAGCCAGAATAGCGGGGAAGGCAGTTCGGCCGGGAGACGGCGCCACGAGAGTGCCCAGGAATGTGGCTATATATATTGTTACGTGGCGGCCAGCCGAAGAATGAGGCGTGGTGAACGATGGCTATGAGATGATTTAATGGCCGCTGGCCTAGCGCGGGCGCTCCGCCCTGTGCCACTGCCATCTTCGTCTTCGTCACACTACCCGGGGCCTCCGAGCGATCGTCCCGATCGGTGACGAACAGACGGCGAAATGGCGATGGTCTTGAGTGAAGGATCGAACAATATGTAGAAGAAGGTGCAGTACTGGCCGCCACGATGAGAAAGATGAGAGAATGAGTCCCGGTCCACGAAGCATCCGCGCCGTAGGGCGCCAGGAGCTGATGGCCGAGGTCTCTGGACGCACCGAACGGCGGGGGCAGGGGGGCGGTGTCTTCATGTTTGGGTCTTGGGTCAGTGGGGTGTTGGGTCGGTGGGGTCTTGGGTCGGTGGGGTCTTGGGTCGGTGGGGTCTTGGGTCGGTGGGGTCTTCGGTCGGCGGGGTCTTGGGTCGGTGGGCCCTATTGAAAAATCCGGTATCGCGGCAAACCGGATTTTACCGGAACATATCGGTTTCATACCGGTCCGGTATCTCTCATACCGGCGAGACCCGTCCGGTTTGATGGCTATACCGGTTCATACCGGTCCGGTATCGATCCCAAACCGGACAGACCGCTCCGGTACGGGGCTCATACCGGGCAGTCCATTCCCGGTTCGAAGCTCAAATCGGACAGACCAGTCCGGTACGGAGCTCAAACCGGACATAGGAGTCCGGTACGTAGCTCAAACCGGACATACCAGCCTGTATTCAGAGCGATATGTGCTGCGGTTCTGGTGCTTGGTCTACAGATTGACTGTTGTACGCCAGCAGATATTTTTTAGGGGAAGGGGGGGGGGCAGCGTGCGCATAAGTGCGATAAACAACACATACACGATTTTGTTGAAAGGTCTAGAAAAAGGAAAGGGCTAAGCGTGAGCTTCGCAGTGGCAAAACATGCAGTTTGTGCATGAAAGGCGGGGGCTGCTTCCCGTGCAGCACCCTGACAAAGCCAGGGCGGCTGTGTGCGGGCAACCGGCTAGTATATATCCGCCAGCAGCCTTCGTAAGTCCTTCGAAGATTACTCCGGATTTCACAGTGCAGAACTTCAAGACTGGCTGATAAACATGGCGAGCCTCCGGTGACTGCGCCAGAGGCTCAAAAAGGTTTGTTACTGTCGCGTTCATTGTAGCAGATTTCTTATTGTTCGCTAGCGGCAGCCTCTAGCGACGCATCGATGAAGAAAGAAAATTCTTGGTTTCGTGCTGGAATTCTTTGCACTTCTTCAAGTGATCGCCCATTGATAACGCAACTTGTCCAAGCGTCATCGCGAGCGGCCCCACCCTTCACTCTATCAGGAACACATACTAATCACAAATCGCCCAGAACATTTCTATCTACAAACAAGAAAAGGTTAATTCAACGGAGCCGGAAGCTTGGGGTGTTCCCTTAAGGGCGACGCTTCGTGCTAGCTAAAAGATACAGCGCTCGAGAGAACAAAATAAAAACAAAAACCACCTGTAGAAACCTTACACGAGTAACCCGTCTTTGCGCAATTTTTTTTAAAAGCTTTTTTTTTCTCTCCTCACCGCCTTTGCTTTTCCTGGGTCCAGTCGCAAAAAAAAACCTGCGCATTCCTGGCTTTTCTGTCCTGTCCCTTCCAGTGCCGTTCCCCGAAGCGGCGCGGAGGCGCTCACTCTACAACCCACGACCGAGCATTATAAGCCGCCCTCCCGACCACGCTACCCGCGAGGCTTCCATGAAGTGGCGAGGAGGTTCCGATTCTGCTTGTTCACTGTGCCCGGTCGCAGCGCGGTGACTTTATGCAGAAGTCCTCCCCCGCCTTTCCTGCGCTTGTTTGGAACAGGTTTTAGTTCTCTGCTGCGGCTGGGTTGAGTGTCAAGCGATGAAGGTAGCTGCGAAAACACGCTGGCACTCGCTCGTTGGCGTTGAATTTGTGTTATACAATTTTTTGCACCTTTCTTCGTGTTGCCTTGATCAATCCATGATCAAAGATGACATTGCCTTTCATGCGTACGTCCAGTGCAAATATGGTGGAACCCTATCATCCTTGTCTCAGTGATGAATGACTTCGCTCCGAAAGACGTGAGTGGTGAACATTTGACCGGTGGAGGCCACGGCGGTGAAGGCGGATTTTATGACGGCGACGTCGCCGTGTTCAACATTTGATTTGAATAAAAATAGCGCCAGAGCATGCAAACCACGAAAAGGCTATTTTTCTTCAAATCAAGTATGCACCAACTCGCCCAAGAAGAAGTGTTGGGACGACCAGACTAAAATGAGCCATGTCTTCTTCGCCTTGGAAGTACCTGCGAGAATATGGTTCGAAAACCACGAAGTTTCTCTACCGACGTGGGAGTTATTCAAACAGGACTTCCTGAAGGCGTTCACGAGCATAATCAGGAAAGAAAGAGCTCAGCTGCTTCTGCAGTCATGCATCCAACACCCGAACGAGTCCGTGACCGCATACGTAGAAGATATGAAACGCCTTTTTCGAAGATGGTTGGTTTGGTTGGTTTATGGAGTTTAACGTCCCAAAGCGACTAAGGCTATGAGGGACGCCGTAGTGGAGGGCTCCGAAAATTTCGACCACCTGGGATTCTTTAACGAAGAGTCGATCGTGACATGACACAAGATAACAAAGTGGAGCTTTTGATGCGTGGTGCTAAAGAGGCACTTTTCGGTGGTCTCACCCGCAAGCCACCGAAGACTGTCGCGGAATTCACCAGTGAAGCAGCCGCCATCGCCGTCCACCGCACGTTTGTATAACCGGGCCGCAGCTACGCCGCGGCTGTCCGCGGAAGGTCCCCTAGCCCACGTAGGGGAAACTAAACAAAGCAACCTGTGGAGGGCAGGTTGCTTGCCGAGGAAACGACGAAGATCCTCCAGCGACCACGCCGTATGAAGACGCCACACCTACTACGCCGACGACGCATACAACACCCTCGTCCACGACGCAAACCGGCATCAAAACTACACCGCCATCAAGAAAAGCTACGACAACACGCCCCACCCACGATTCACACACCCGACGAAGCCGTAACCCGACGCCGAGGACCACGTGTAACTCCAGAGCCAGGACATCCGACTCAGAAGTGGTTATCGACGGCCGGAAAGTCACCGCTCTAGTCGACACAGGAGCCGATTATTCGGTGATGAGCGGACAATTCGCGGCACAACTGAGGAAAGTAAAGACCGCTTGGGGCGGTCCACAAATTCGCACCGCAGGGGGCCACCTCATCACGCCATCAGGACGATGCACAGCGCGAGTGGTTCTCAAGGGACATACCTATCCCGCGACCTCCGTAGTGCTACGGCAATGTTCCCGCGAAGTGATCTTGGGCATGGATTTCCTTAATGAGCATCAAGCGATCATCGACCTGCGATCCAAGATGATCACACTTTTCACGGACGAGGCCATCCCGTCGTCGAGAACTCCGGAACATGACGTTGCGCTTAGTGTCCTGGAGGAACAAGTGATTGTTCCACCCCGCTCAAGCGTCATCGTCACCGTAGGCGCCACGGAAGAGAGTGATACTGAAGCCATTATCGAGGGGAACATGCAGTTGCTTCTCGACCGAGGAATCGGCATCGCAAGAGGCATCGCACATTTCCCCAAAGGCCAAGCCGAAGTACTGCTGACTAACTTTAGCGAAGAATACCGCCACATTAACAAAGAAACGAGGATTGCTTTCCTCGACAAAATATCCGACGTACGAGACTTCTTCGCCCTCTCCGACCCATCCGCAGATTCGCCTGACCAAGAGAACTCGACCACTTCCGACATAAATCCAGCCCTGCCCCGGAACAAGCAAGACCATATTCACAATCTCCTTCGAAGCTGCAGCGAGTGCTTCTCGTCATCGCCGAAAGTCCGACAAACGCCGATTGCCAAGCATCGCATTATAACCGACCAGCACGCCCGACCTCTCCGCCAGAGCCCCTACCGAGTGTCGCCGCTAGAACGACAAGCCATCCGGGACCAAGTGGAAGAAATGCTGCGCTACGACGTTATCCAGCCTTCAAAGAGCCCCTGGGCTGCACCTGTTGTTCTAGTGAGAAAGAAAGACTGTGCACTTCGATTCTGCGTTGATTACCGGCGCTTGAACAACATCACAAAGAAGGACGTCTACCCCCTCCCTCGCATCGACGACACACTGGACCGGCTCTGCAACGCCAGATATTTCTCATCGATGGACCTCAAGAGCGGCTACTGGCAAATTGAGGTCGATGAAAGACATCGCGAGAAGACCGCATTCATCACTCCAGATGGCCTCTTCGAGTTCAAGGTGATGCCGTTTGGTCTCTGTTCCGCACCAGCGACATTTCAACGAGTAATGGATACAGTGCTGGCAGGCCTGAAGTGGCAGATTTGTCTGGTATATTTAGATGACGTCGTTGTCTTCGCCTCGAGCTTTGAGGAGCACCTGAAAAGGCGTCGAACAATACTAGACGCAATCAAATCGTCCGGGCTAACCTTGAGAGCTGAGAAGTGCCACTTTGCCTATGAAGAGCTGCTGTTTCTAGGCCACATTGTTAGGAAGGTGGGGGTATGCCCAGACCCGCAGAAAATCGCTGCTATCGCAATGTTTCCGCCAGCGGCCGATAAGAAAGACGTGCGCAGATTCCTCTGACTGTGCGCGTATTATCGACGTTTCGTCAAAAACTTTTCGCGCATCGCCGAGCCACTGACCCACCTGACAAAGGCAGATGTGCCATTTAAATGGGAAGCGCCGCTAAGAGAAGCCTTCAAGGAACTTCAGCGCCGTTTACAGACCCTACCGATCCTTGCGCACTTTGATGAAAACGCCGAGACTGAAATTCATACCGACGCAAGTAGTGTGGGCCTAGGCGCTATCCTCGTTCAGAAAAGTGACGGAGTGGAGAAGGTCATCGCGTACGCTAGCCGTTCCCTGTCCAAAGCCGAAGCTAATTATTCGACAAGTGAGAAGGAGTGCCTTGCCATCATTTGGGCGACTTCGAAATTCCGCCCCTACCTGTACGCACCACCGTTCAAGGTGGTCAGCGATCACCACGCACTGTGCTGGCTCGCCGGTTTGAAGGATCTCTCCAGCCACCTCGCTCCAGGAGTTTGATGTAACCGTCGTTTAGAAGTCCGGACGCAAGCACTCTGACGCCGGCTGCCTGTCACGAGCCCCTGTAGATGCACCGCCACCGGACGACGACGAGGACGCCTTCCTGGGACCCATCAGCTCCGGCTCTTTTGTACAACAGCAACACGCGGACCTCGACATAAAATGCCTCATCGAATACTTGGGAGGCAAGGTTTCTTCACCCCCCGCCTCGTTGAAGCGAGGATTGTCTTTGTTCTGTTTACAGAACGGTGTCCTCGTGAAGAAGAACTTTGCAGCGAACAAGACAGCCTACCTCCTTGTTGTACCTGTAAGTCTGCGCGGAGAAGTTCTTCAGGCCTCACACGACGAGCCGACAGCTGGACATCTCGGGTTTTCTCGCACCCTCCGCCGCATTCAAGACAAGTATTACTGGCCCCGACTGTCCGCCGATGTCGCACATTATGTGAAAACCTGCCGAGATTATCAGCGACGAAAGACCCCTCCAGCCCGACCAGCAGGATTTCTGAACCCCATCGAACCCCTCTCAAGGCCCTTTCAGCAGATTGGCATGGACTTGCTTCGCCCGTTCCCGAAATCAACATCTGGAAATAAGTGGATCATTATAGCGACTGACTACCTGACCCGCTACGCCGAGGCAATAGCCCTACCGAACGGAACAGCAGCAGAAGTCGCCAAATTTTTCGTGGAGAACATTCTTCTGCGACACGGCACCCCGGATGTGCTCATCACTGACAGAGAAACAGCATTCACGGCGGAACTGACGCGCGCCATCCTCCATTACAGCCAAACCAGACACCGGAGAACAACTGCATACCACCCGCAGACCAACGGACTGACCGAGCGCCTCAACAAAACCACCGCCGATATGCTCCTCCATGTATGTTGATGCCGAACACAAGACCTGGGACGTCATCTGGTCTTACGTAGTCTTCGCCTACAACACTGCAGTGCAGGAAACCACCCAGATGACGCCTTTTAGGCTCGTCCATGGCAGAGAGGCCACTACCACGCTGAACGCCATGCTGCCGAACGTTACAGAGGAAGATAACGTCGACGTCGCCGCCTAACTACAACGCGCAGAAGAAGCCCGAAGACTTGCCCGACTAAGGATCAAAGACCAGCAGCGGACCGACGCCACACGCTACAACCTACGAAGACGCAACGCGGAATACAAGCCAGGATACCGACTCTGGGTTTGGACGCCCATTCGCCGCCGAGGATTGAGCGAAAAGCTTTTGCGACGCTATTTCGGCCCGTACAAGGTTCTTCGTCGGCTAGGTGAATTGGACTACGAAGTCGTCCCTGACCAAATGACGGCATCCCAGCGACGCCGCGTACGACCCGAAGTAATCCATGTCGTACGCCTAAAGCCCTATCATGCACGCTAAAGGACGCCGTGTTTCCACATTCGGTGTTTATTTTTGCACAATCCGTTTTTGATTGTTGATAGCCGCATTATGTTCTAAAGCATCAAGTCGATGCTTCTTTGAGAGGGGAGTATTGCCGCGAATCTTTGTAGGCTTTGTTTGTTGTGTTTATTTGTTCATGCTTCAAGGCTATATATATATATATATATATATATATATATATATATATATATATACAGGGTGTTTCACCTAACATTTTCAGCTATTTTTAAAAATAAGCTATTTGAATTATATGCGCGATTTTTCTGGCATAGCATTGTCAGTGGTGTAGTACATCATAATGCAGCTAAGACCTGCAAACTAGCAGGCTTGTTAACCAATATTTAATAGTTAACTTTTAAACTATTACCGTTGGGCTCCTTAATTATTGAGAGGCATGCAGCCCACCGTTAATAATGGCCATATCCGTTTTTAGAACTTCGAGAACGCGATTATCCTCGGTGCTGTGGCCCAACAAATTTCGCCTACATCGCGCCAAAATACATGCGGTTTGAGAAGCTTTTTGCAGGCAAAGCAACCTCTCCAGCGCGCGTTACTCGTCGAAATAGGCAAAATTTGTTGGGCCACAGCGCAGAGGATAATCGCGTTCTCGAAATTCTAAAAACGGATATGGACTTTACTTACGGTGGGCTACATACCTCTCAATAATTAAGAAGCCCAACGGTAATAGTTTAAAAGTTAACTATTAAATCTTGGTTAACAAGCCTACTAGTTAGCACGTCTTAGCTGCATTATGATGTACTACACCACTTACAATGCTATGCCAGAAAAAGCGCGCATCTAATTCAAATAGCTTTTTTTTAAAAACTGCAGAAAGTCTTAAGTCAAACACCCTGTGTGTATATATATATATATATATATATATATATATATATATATATATATATATATATATATATATATATATATATATATATATATATATATATATATATAGCCAAGTGCATGCTTCGTTAAAGGAAACATTTATTCGACTCCTCGTTTCGGTCGGAAGACCGATATTCTTCAGGAGTGATTTTACTCTGTTAATGCATCCGCTTTTATAGAAGTGGGCACAGAACAGGTGAGTGAGAAACACAAAGCAGATAGCAGAAAAAGAGAAATGAAAAAAAGACACATATAAAAAAAGAAATTACAGGGAGTGCGACCCGCGCGAAAAAAAGCCAGTGCGTTGAACAGGTACTCAATAAGAAAATAAAACGTCCAGATGCGGCCTCTGCTTTGTTAAGCACCACAGGCTTGCTTATTGACAGGCGTGTCCAGCTCCGAGATGCTCGACAGGGTGCCTGGCCGTGCAACAACTTTCATGGGAAAAAGCGGGGACGTGTCCCTTCTCCCGGCCGCGAGGGCAAGAAAAAACAAGATATTTGACCCCCCATCAGAGAGAAAAAAGGAGAGAAAAAAAAACGAGATAATGACAAGAGCACGGACGGAACCTCGGGAGAAAGGAAAAAAAAGTGAAACAGGAAAGAAAAGAAAACTTTCAAGCAGTGCTTTTTTTCTTTGCACTCCGCAATAATGCACCCACCCCCGGTTGTGCGGAAGTATCGGACTGAATGTAAAAATAAGCTTGCATAGTAAAATAAAAAAGGAAAAATAAAAATAAAAAACAATGTGGCGTTCGCGGGACCACAAGGTGAGCAGACCGGGCAGGGGGGAAGGAACGGTACAAATGTGGCATGCAGAAAGGGGTATGACCTGAGATGACAGAGTCAGTGGTGCTTTGTTTAATTTTGTAGGCCTCGGACCTCGGAAGAGAGGTGAGGGTGCCGCCAGTTTCATTTATGCCATTTTGCACTGCGTTAAATTTAAAAGTAACACATGATTCTAGTTGCTCGCGCTCACGAGTGTTTTTGAAGCCACTCTGTAGTATTGGTATTTGAACTTTGTCAAACTCGTGGCCTTTCTCGCGGAGGTGTTTCGAAAGAGGGAGGTTGGGGAGGGATTGAGCATGTGAGTGGTGGTTATTAAATCTGAATCGGAAAGAACTGTCTGTTTGGCCTATGTATTGCATTGGAGAGTCGCCACACTCGAGTCTGTAAACCATGTTGCTGGAATAGCAATTTAGGTCTTCCCGGATAGAATGCTTGAGGTATGAATGGGTGCTTTTAGGCAGTGCCGTGGTTTCCATGTGTTTGCAGATTTGGCATCGGCTTTTTCCACATGGTGTGCAACCTACAGTTCTTGGTTTATTGATTGTCGAATGGACTACATGGTTTTGAAGATTTTTTGGTCTTTTGTATGTTACCTGGGGGACCATTGTGAAAATTTTTGAAAGCCGGTCACTCTGTTCTATGATATTAAAGGGTTTTTTTCGGATTTTGTTAATGTTCGGGAGGTTACTTGCGAAGGTTAGTATGAGATTATAGCGCAGTGATCTTGGCTGAGATTTCTTAATGCCGTGATTAATATTAGTTGCTTCTTCCTTTTTAACGGCATCGTTGATTATAGAGTACGGATAATGTTTGCTTAAAGTGTCCCGCATGCGATCACCATTTTCGTCAAAATCTTCCGATCGTGAACAAATTCTTCTGAGTCCGATGGCCTGTGAGTATGGGATTGAAGTCTTGGTACAAAACCCACGACTGTGATTTGATCAGCAGGGACATGTGCAAGCAGAAACTGCGCGGACTGTTTGGACGGCCGCTCTGCCGAACGCTTGCCACTAAGTGGCAACTTGCCTCCCGAGCTCAAATGTTAGGGAGTCCAATGTTTCGTACATTCAGGACGTGTTGGTCCTCTGCCACAAAGTTGGTCAATTGTAAACAAAAATACCCCCGAAAGCAGAAGGCCTGACAGCCGTCGCCGTAGCTCACCTGGAAGAGCACCGGACGCGTAATTTGGAGGTCGGGGGTTGGGTTCCCACCGGCGGCACGTGGTTGTTTTTTCTTCTGCTTTTCTAATCAAATATCTTTAAGCGATTATATTGCCACCTAGTATTGCCAGGTGGCGCATACGAAGTAGGGCGACGACGACGAAGTAGGGCGCGCGCCGTGTGGAATCTGTCGCTTTTGTTGCCCCGGCTTGCCTGGCCTTCCCTTCGTCAGCAAGTACGCTACAGTGTGGTGGAGTGTGCCGGGTACCCGTGAGCCCATGCAAGAGACCCCTCCAGGCAGCCGTCGAGCCAGCCCTGTACCGGTTGACACCCCGGTACATCGCTTCAGCCGGAGGATCCAGGGACTGCCATCGGAGGTTGGACCATTAGAGAGCGGCGCCATGGCGACAGCCGCTCCTCCTCCTCTGCTAACCGCTGCTGCCGCGCCATACCACTACACCTTGCAGACTCCGCGGATTCCCAAGACGTTCCGTGGGGAACTTTTTGAGGATGTGGAGGATTGGCTCCTTCACTTTGAACGCGTAGCTGCGTTTAACCAATGGGACGACGCAGCCAAACTCCGGAACGTTTACTTCAGCCTCGAGGATGCTGCTCGCACCTGGTTTGAGAACCGAGAGGACGTTTTAATCTCGTGGCATGAGTTCCGTCGTCGGCTGCTGGAGGCCTACACAAGGGCTGATCGTCGCGAACGAGCTGAGCGTGCGCTACAATCCCGCATCCAGCTGCCGAACGAAAGCGTTCAGATGTACGTCGAGGACATGACGCGTCTCTTTAGAAGAGCTGATCCGGCCATGCCAGAAGAAAAGAAACTCCGGCATTTGATGCGTGGCGTCAAAGAACAGCTCTTTGCAGGCCTCGTGCGCAGCCCACCATCGACCGTCGCAGCATTCCTTGCCGAGGCCGCGACCATGGAAAATGTTCTTCAACAACGTTCTGCGACTTACAACCGGCCCGTGCATGCTGCTGCAGTCACCGAATCGTTTGCCACCGCCGGGAGCCACCCTGACGATTTGCGCGAACTGATTCGCACCATCGTGTGTGAAGAGGTCCTCAAGTTTTACAGCCCTTCGCAGTCTGCACTTGGTTCGATTTCCGCTCTTGTTCGCGAGGAGGTGCAACAGGCGTTCAGGGGTCCTACCGTCGAAACACCACCTCTGCCGGGAGACTACAGCCGCCCCACCTATGCCGAAGTTGCGAGACGCCCGGCTGCAGCTTCGCCACCGCCGATTCCAGTAACGCCTCCTGCACCGCTGTCCCCAGCTCCACCAGTCCCGTATTGCGACAATCGCCGAGCGCACTTGCGGAAGGCCGATGTCTGGCGCACACCTGACAACCGGCCACTCTGCTTTCACTGCGGAGAACCAGGCCATCTCTACCGCAAGTGCTCTTATCGACGCCTCGGTCTGCAGGGCTTTCGAGCCGATTCACCCAGACCCCGGTTTGGCCCCACCGGCCTCCAGCCATTGAAGACTTCCTCGCGGAACAGCGACTTTCAGCCCGTGCGCCGCATCAGCCGCGCTCATCTTCTCCGAGGCGCTCTTCCCCGAACCCGCACAGCTCCTCGCGAGCAGCACAGGGTGGCTCGCCGAGCCCTCGCCGGGAAAACTGAGACCAGCGACCTTCGGGGGCGAGGTCGCTGGGAGTCGCTGCGCTGAAGACCTCCCGCCGCCGCCGCTACACTACGACCGTGAACAGATAGCACCGTCATCTGACCAAGAAAGCTGCGTTTCCTTGGACATACCTGTTCTTCTCGACGGTCACAGAGTCAGTGCATTAGTGGACACCGGGGCCGACTTTTCAATTATGAGTAATAAATTGGCGACTCTTCTAAAAAAGTGCTTACGCCTTGTTCTGTAGTGCATCTCCGTACTGCCGGTGGTCGTCTCGTTACTCCAAAGGGTATTTCCACGGCTCGCGTTCAGATTCAGGGATCTACGTTCGTCGTCAGTTGTGCAGTTCTGTGCAATTGCTCCCGCGATCTCATTATCGGCACTCACTTTCTGCGGGAGTATGGTGCTGTCATCGACCTCCGCCAACGAATCATCACCTTTTCGACCAGTAAAGCGACCCACCTCGCCGAATCTTGCCACCGCAGTGCCGCCCTTCGTGTTTCTGCAGACAGTGTCACGTTGCCGCCAAGGAGCAGTGTTTTGGTTGAAGTCGCCTGCAACGACTTGCATGGCGCAGAAGCAGCCGCCGAGGCTAACCGTTCACTCCTGCTTACTCAAGGCATCTGCGCCGCTCCCAGTCTACTGACGCTTCGTGGTGGCCTGTCTGCGGCCTGGTCACTAATTTTTCTAATGAGTACCGGCACCTTTTTGCAGGAACTGCTATCGCTTCTGCCGAACCTGTTACCGATATTCCCGTTTGTTTTGCGTCCGCGGCAGGCGGCACTAACAAACCTTCCCTTGAAAACGTCGACATAAACTGCCGCCTGTCTCGGGAGCAACGACTGGCTTTGGAACAGCTGCTGAGGGAATACAAGTCGTGCTTCGCTTCCTCCTCGAAGGTTCGTCAAACACCCCTCACGCAGCACCGCATCATCACCTATGACGACGCTCACCCTATACGACAGCAGCCTTATCGTGTTTCTGCTAAAGAACGGGCGGTTATCCAAACTCAGGTTCAGGAAATGCTTGACGATGGCGTTGTTGAACCTTCCCAAAGCCCGTGGTCTTCCTCCGTAGTCCTTGTTAAGAAGAAGGACGGCACTCTCCGGTTTTGTGTCGACTATCGCAAACTGAACAGTGTGACCAAAAAGGACGTCTACCCGTTGCCGCGCATTGACGACTCGCGGGATAGATTACGGCGCGCTAAGTACTTTTCATCCATTGACTTAAAGAGCGGCTATTGGCAAATTGAAGTAGACGAACGGGACCGCGAAAAAACCGCCTTTGTGACTCCAGATGGCCTCTATGAATTTAAAGTGCTTGCTTTCAGTTTGTGCTCCGCCCCGGCTACGTTCCAACGGATGATGGATACCGTCCTCACACGCCTCAAGTGACAAAGCTGTCTTGTTTACTTGGGCGACGTCGTAGTTTTTTAGGAAACATTTGACCAACATCTCCAGCGCCTACGGGCTGTCCTGGAAGCCCTCCGCTCGGCAGACCTTACCCTGAAGCCCAAGAAGTGTCATTTCGGTTAGGAAGAGCTCAGATTTCTGGGTCACGTTGTGAGCGCTGAGGGAGTGCGGCCGGACCCCGAAAAGACTGCCGCCGTCGCACGTTTTCCCGTTCCGACCGACAAATCAAATCAAATCAAATCAAATCAAAATTTTATTTGTCTGTATACGTACACATTCATAAATTCTGATCTGCCTAAGCACATTTTGCTTGTTGGCTGATCAGGCAGCAGGTGGAGAAATACCTTCATATGTATACTTTACTTGTCTAAACACTCATACTTACATAGCAAAAAAACAATAAACCAAACAAAACACAAACAAAAAAATTTTGAACACAAAATTGCACATACGAAAGAACTCAAGCTATACACAGGGAAATACATTTGCACACCAATTTCTCATGTCAGTCATCATCCTACGTTTGTTACTTGCAGTACATAGATCATCGGGAATTTCATTAAATACAGCCGGTACATAATAACTGCGCATCTTTTTACCATAGTTTGTGTAAACCCGTGGCTTAAAAAAACGTTCTGTTTTTCTCAAGGTGACATCTTTTTTTACGGGAGTCTTATATTCATTTGAATAATAATACCGTGTTAACACAACAAAGTGAAATAGTTCACGAATTTTATGGGTGCCTAACTCATCGTATCTCTCTTTCATGTCAACCGAGTGTAGTTTTGTGCCGTACGATATAGTGTTGACGATTCTATTTAGGATAACATTTAATGCTTCTTTCTTGTATTCGGAGCAGTTACCGTATAGAGTAATGCCGTACTTTAAAACAGGTTCTACTAATGCTGTATAGATCAGTCGCCTAAGATGGAGCGGAGCTTTACCACGAAGGTGATACATCATAGCCGCAATGGCCCTTGTCTTTCGAGAGAGGTAGACGATGTGGTCGCTCCATGTAAGGTGTTGGTCAAAGTGGATGCCCAGATACAGAACTGTTCGCTCTATTCGCATAGCTTTACAATTACACTGGTAACAATGGGATGTATGAAGATACAGTGGTTGGTTGAAAGCAACAATTTTATGAGGGTTTTTAAAGCATGTCAGTTTTGTTTTGTTCACGAGAACCAGTCAACAATTTTGCGAGAACCAGTCAACAACTTCACTTATATCTGTTTGAAATGACTCCACGCCTGTACGATAATCAGTAGCTTCAAGCGCTAGCGCTGTGTCGTCAGCGTATTGAAAAACGTTTGACTTAAGCTGTAACAAACCCAAATCGGATACATATATGTTAAAAAGTAGTGGGCCAAGTGTACTTCCCTGAGGTACACCGAATTTAACATTTTTTAAATCTCCATGCGTATTATCAAGCATCACACACTGCAATCTACCTGTAAAATAATTGACAAAAAACTTGTTAAAATGACCGCGGAACCCAAGTGAGCTTAATTTTTCGAGTAGTAGTGTATGGTCTATTGTGTCAAATGCCTTAGTTAAGTCCAGAAATAATGCTAACACGATGTGATTATTTTCTAGTGCATTGTAAACATAGTCAGAAAATTATTCAAGAAGTATAGTCGTACTTCTATTCCTTGTGAAGCCAAACTGCGCATCATTGTTCAAAGAGTATTTTTCACAGAATGATTCCATAACATATGCAACATGCTTTTCCATAATATGTGCTATTGATGACAGTATTGCGATCGGCCTATAATTTGTAAAATCACCTTTCTTCCCGTGTTTGTAGATTGGCCTGACAACAGATATCTTAAGTTCTTCGGGGATATCACCAGTTTCGAATATACCATTCAATATGTTCATAAGCACTTCTTTCAAAGCGTCAAAGTTTCTGCAAAGATCTCTCAGACGAATGCCATCATACCCAGGTGGCTTGAACTGCTTCATTCTGCACATAATGCTCCATAGCTCGTCCACTGATATCAGTGGCAGATATGCAGTATGCACACATGTCCGCTTCGGTCGATGTGGTACAGGCCTACTGACAACTATATTCCGCAACTTTTCGGTTGTGTGTATAAACACGTCATTAAATGTTTCACACAGCACATTCACGTTCTCTTTTGGAAAATTCTTTTTTACTGCTTCATCAACGGAAGCCTTTCTCTGTCTACCCATCAGTTCATTGGCAATTTGCCACGTTTTCTTTCCGTCATGTTTGTTCAGTGAAAACTGTCGTGCGTAAAAGGATCTTTTCGCCAGACGCATTTTCGCCGTTACCTGATTCCGCAGAGCGCGATATTCATCTCTTCGAGCTTTATCGTCAGGTTGCTTCCTACATTTTTGCCACGCTTTATCTTTTGCACAGCACAACTGTGCTATCTAATGAGTTATCCACTGCTGATCTGGTCTTCTTATTTTGATGTTAAGATTTAGTTGACTGTGCATAGACGTTGTGAAAGATTTCAATAGTTTTGCTATATAAGCTGATATGATCTAAGTCTAAAAAGGAACTCCAGTTAACATTGCGAATTAATTGGTCTACTTTTCTGTTATCTAGAACAGAACCTGTAATAATAACTCCATCAGTTGTATGATCCTCAGACAGAATTGCAACCGTCACAAAGTAATGATCAGCTAGTTTTTGCTTGATAACTCCCGAAACATACTGCTGGTTTTGCAAACGAATAATTATGTGGCCAATGCATGACTTGGTAATATTAGCACCTAAGTATTCCTCTCTCGTGCATTCATTAATTACATTCACAAGACCAAATTCTGCCAGCAAATTGAGGTAATCTGCTGTGATACCTTTTGTCTCTTTCATAATGTCTATGTTTAGATCCCCTGCAATGATGAAGTTCTTCTCATTCATATATTTATGAAAAAAAGTATGCAGCTCATCTAGAAATCGGAGGACAACTGCCTATCATCCACAAACCAACGGACTCACAGAGCGTCTGAACAAGACCATCGCAGACATGCTCTCCATGTACATCGACGCCGAACACAAGACGTGGGACTCCATTCTGCCCTACGTGATCTTCGCTTATAATACTGCAGTCCAGGAGACAACCAGGTTTATCCCATTCCAGCTGGTATACGGCAGGAAGCCCACGACAACACTCGATGCAATGCTCCCGCACGTTTCCGACGAAGACAACCTTGACGTCGCCGCCTACCTTCATCGCGCCGAGGAAGCCCGAAGACTTGCGCGGCTTCGCATTCAAGACCAGCAGCACACCGACGCCCGACGCTACAATCTGCGCCGACGAGACACGCATTACAAGCCAGGTGATCGTGTTTGGATATGGAGGCCAGTTCGACGCCGTGGACTGAGTGAAAAGTCGCTGCGACGCTACATTGGCCCGTACAGGGTTGTCCGTCGTATCGGTGACCTCGACTATCAAGTCATTCCCGACGGCACGACAGCATCTCAGCGACGCCGCACACGCCCGGAAGTCGTACATGTCGTACACCTGAAGCCATATTATGAACGCTAAAGTACTCGAAGTTTTCATTCTCCGTGTTTACTTTAATTTAAAGCATCGAGACGATGCTTCTTTGGAAGGGGGTAATGCCACGTATCGTTGTAGTGTTTGTTCGTTCACGCTCAAGGCTGCAGGAAAGGGTTGTTAGCACTTTTGTTCGTGACGCGAGAAGCGACCAGACTAATCTCGATTGATCGCAGCCATGAAAGGCTGCATCTAGGTTTTTCTAGATTACTGTAGATGATCTTGTCCTGTTATCTGGAAGTTTCCTTGCGCCTTTAAATTGAGCGATGCCGCGAGCGGGGGACATTCGTAGTTCGACGACCGACGAGCACGTTTGTTGCTGCCCGAGCTCGTCCAGAACCAGCGAAGTTTTTTCGGCGCTGGCTTGCTGAGAAGTTTTGACAAGTGCAGGCGGGCCTCGGATCCACTGCGACCCCGAGGATCCGCAACCAGCCTCCCAGCCCAGGCGCCGTGCCTTTGCCGGTGCTCGGGCAACTTCCTGGCCTTCAAGCAGCAGCCCAGTCGGCCGCCCGTGACGTCATGGGAGGCCCGGGACCTGCTGCCCCTCCGGTGTTCCGTGCGCCGCCCCCAAAGGCGCACTGTTTTTCGTTCACAGTTACATCCGACGCGACAGCTGACGACATCGTCGACGGCATCGAGTTGGTTGTCGGCCCGAAAGGGCTAGAGAGCCTCCAGCACCATGGAGGCATGAAGTTCTGCGTCGCCATGGCCTCGGCTGCGGCGGCGGAGAAGATGCTCGTGGAAGGCGCCTTCAACGTGAACGGCACTTCCGTCCCAGTAGCCTGCGTGGGTCCTGCCGTGGTCCACGTGACGGCTTTTCGTGTGCCGCTGTTCGTGGGAGACGCGGCGCTGGCAGCGGCACTGAGCTCTTTCGGCAAGGTGCTGGACATCACCCACCCCGTCCTCAAGGGCCGTCGTCACGTCGGCAACGGGACGCGCGTGGTCCGGATCGAGATGAAGCAGGCGGTGCCGAACTTCTTGACCGTCCAGGGCCACCGCGTCATGTTTGACTACCGAGGCGTCCGGAAGGTGTGTTCCTGCTGCGGGCAGGACGGCCACATCGGCGCGGCGTGTCGAACGCCGCGGTGCGCTCGCTGCGAGGTGTTCGGCCACGACACGGCCGGATGCGGAGCGGCTTGCAGGCGCTGCGGTGGAAGCCACGCCACAGCGGACTGCCTGCGGCCACGGTCCTATGCGGAGGCCGCCGCCTCGAGGAAGGAACCGAGTAAGGACAACGTGGCCGCAGAAACGCGGAGCCCACCAACCGTCCGGACGCCTGTTGCCGACGAGCACCCAACGACCAGCCGCCCGAGGGAGCCCGAACCCGCCCCCGCGACGGAGGTGCCCGTGAAGGAGCAGCTCGAGGGGACGCCTTCAAACGAGGTGGAGCCGTTCGGTGCTGTTTTCGCGGAACCCTTGCCGCCGCTACCCCGCACAGCTTCCTTCAACACCGAGAGCAGCAGCGGCGATGAGTCGAGCGTGGCTTCGGGCGACCTGGTGGACGTACCGGACAAAGTTACGCTGCTTCGCCTGACAGGCGACTTGCCGTGCGGCCAGGTGTCAGGAACGACGACTCCTGGAGGTGCAGACGACGCGCGCTTCCCGTCACCAGCCAGCCACACCCTCCCATCGGCGACCCTGGCGTCGGCATCGGCTTCAGCTGCGAGCGTCGCCAAGACCACGCAGCAACCGGTGAGCGAGGCCACAAGCGCCGACGGCCCCGAAAACATGGACTTTTCCCGACCAGACTTCAAACGTGCCCACCCCCAATCATCGGAATCCGAAGGGACTGTTAACGAACGTTCTAGCAAAAAAGTGCCGCGCGCGCCAAGCGCCGCCCATGGCAGCGCTCTTTAGGTTGTATGCTATGCCGTCGGTGCTCTTGGCAGTCATGGCGGTTGTGCATCTCCTCTCCCTGAATGTTCGGGGATTTCAATCCGTAGACAGACAGAGAGAGGTGATGCACTTTGCCAGGGCTAGGGGCGTCGACATCCTGTTTTTACAGGAATGCAACTTCCGTACTTCACTTGATGTGCTGAATTTCACCACCCGGTTTTCTGTTTTTGCTTATTTTTCGTTGACTGATTTTCATATGTGCGGTGTTGGTGTCGTTTTTGTAAACCCCTGCCTGCGCGCGGGTGCTCATTGCACTTTCGGGCTGGACGGCCGCACTCTTGCGGTCGACTTCACACTAAACCAGCGGCGGGTACGTGCGTTGGTTGTATATGCGCCAGCACGGCGGACTAATAGTTCTGATTTTTTTGAGCGCCTCGACTCATTCCTCCTTGATCCCTACCCCACTTTCATCGTCGGTGACTTCAATTGTGTACTTAACATCGACCGTGACGTCCGCGGACAGGGTCACGGTCGCCGTTATTGCGGTGCCCCCGCGCTCCGCGATCTCGTGACTCAGTTCCGCTTGTCTGACGCGTGGGTGCAGCTTCACGGGGATGCCTTTGGAGCGACGTTTGAGAGAGCACAGTCAGCGAGTCGGATAGACAAATTCTATTTTCCACCAGAGCTCGCTTCTTTTGTCGTTAGCTGCGAAGTTCTCGCGTTCCCTGCAGGCACGCCGGTGATTTCCGATCACCACCCCTTGTCAGTCAGGCTCGACTTTGGTGAGGACACCCCACGTACTGTTACGTGGCGCATGGACACGAGCCTACTGGCGGACCCGGAAAGCGTGGCGTCGCTGCGTACGGCGTTGGCAGCATCGTGCAGGAGCTTCGTTGCGACTGATTCATGGGACACACTCAAGGCTCGTTGGCAAGCAACCCTGGTGGCGGCCGGTCAAGACCGCAGACGCCGGGTAACTCATGCACTGAATGACACCCTCAAGCGCATCCGTATAGTGCAAAGGGGAGCACCCTTAACCTTTGCCATGAGCGATTACCTGAGTCTACTTAAAGCACGTTACCACGTGTTGCTCTGCCAGTCATCACGGGCAGCTAGTCGTGCACACCAGCTCGGGCGGCCGATATCAGACCCGGCTGTGCTACGGCACGTACGCGCAGGCACGGCAGAGGAATTCGCTCCCGCTACTGTGCCTTTCGTGACACTCCCAGACGGCACCCAAAGCAAAACCACGGCCGATATCTGCACGATGTTCGCAAGCCACTTTTCGAACCTGTTCTCTACGGACAGTTGGCTACATCTTCAAGATGGTTATGACGGGCTTCTACAAAGTTTTTTTGGAAACTTGCCACGAGTAGCTGAAGAGTTGCATGAAAACCTTTGCGCACCAGCCACAAGCCAAGAGCTGCACGCCATCCTGCAGAGTATGAATGCAGCCTCTGCCCCCGGTCCAGACGGCATTCCAACAAGTTTTTATTCAAACTTTTTTTACGAGATCCAAGGAGCGCTCCTGAAGATGGTCAACGGCTTCCTCGCGGATGGGTTACGTCCAAACTCTTTCCGCGAATGTCGCATCATACTCATTCCGAAAGCGGGCGGTGACCCCTCCGACCCGCAAGCATGGCGGCCCATAAGCCTCTTAAACGCAGATTAAAAAATAGTCACATCTTTACTGAACACAAGAATGCGGACGATCCTACCTCACCTAATCCACCGGGCTCAAACCAGCAGCGTGCCTGACCGCTCTGTGTTTGATGCATTGGCACTCACTAGAGACCTGTTCACATTTGCCAGCAGGACGGGCTTCAGCGGGTGCTTTGTTTCACTAGACCAGGCGAAAGCATTCGATCGGGTGGAACACTCGTATCTGTTCGGAGTCCTTGAAGCCTTCGGATTCCCTCCGCAAATTGTCAGCAGGCTGCGCTTACTTTACGCAGACCTGAATGCTCGTCTCTCCGTAAACGGCCACCAGAGCGCTCCCTTCTCAGTCACCAGGGGCATAAGGCAAGGATGCCCTCTCTCCCCAACATTCTTCGTGTTGTGCCTGGATCCACTCATCCGGCGCATTAACGACAGCCCATCCATACGCGGCTTCCCTCTGCCTGGCCAGGGCCAAATCAAGGTATCGGCCTACGCCGATGACGTGTCGCTTTTCCTCAAGGACGAGGATAGCTACGCCGCTTTTTCGCGGCTGTTTCTCGAGTACAGCGAGATATCTGGGGCCCTATTGAACAGGGGAAAAAGCAAGGCACTAAGGTTTGGCACCTTCACACCGAACCTTGCGGGCGAGGTGGAGTGGGTGCAGGGAGTGAAAGTCCTGGGAGTAGTATTCCTCGCCAGCGGAGAAGTAGCCCGCGATACCTGGACTAACCTCAGCACGAACGCTGAGAAACGCCTCTCGGTGGCGTCAACTTTCCGCCTTTCAATGGCAGAGCGCTGCTATATAGTTAAGTCCACAATCCTAGCCGCATGTTTTTTTGTCGCCCGCGTCGCAAACCCACCGCGCACGTTTGCGCGCAGGCTAACCTCGGCCTGTGGCTCTTTCGCTTGGGCGGGCAAAACCGAACTTGTGTCACGAATGTTCATGCGCCTTCCATCGTACATGGGTGGGTTTGGTATACCTTGTATCCGCACCATGTGCAATGTGCTCGCCTTGCGAGGAGTACGAGATCTTGTACGCAACCCAGACTATCCCGGGAGAACACTCCTCACGTACTTTCTGGGTACAGCGCGTAACGTGTTTTTTTCACAACACGTGGTTGGACCTACAGCCGAGCAGCCCCCGGCATTTTTCGTTAATGTGCGTCGCACACTGAAGTCGTTGACTGCCAGCGTGCCCGATCTGGATGTTGATGAAACCCCGCCCTCCAGGATGTGTGAAGCACTAACGGTCGCTGCGCTGACCCGCGAACAACTCCAGAAAACGAGACGGGCACGCTGGCGCCAACTGACCTCAGCTACGCTTCCTGCAGATGTCAGGGACTTCGGCTGGCTGCGAGGCTGGCGGGTCCTGCCCACAAGAGACCGCCTTGCGGCGTGGGGCGTGGCGCCCTCCGCCCGATGCCCGCAGTGCGGTCTGCTTGAAACTTTGCAGCACGCAATGTTTGAGTGTGTAGTTGCGCGCACCTTTTGGACATTAGTGTCACGCATGTTTTTAACCCGCCTGGAAGCGCGCACTAGTTCTTCCGAAGTGTTTCAAAATATGCTCTTGTGTGTCGGCATGTTCATTTTGTGGCGGCAGCGTGGAGTGGCATCCTTAAATGGGCGTCCGCAAAGAACAATGTTCCCAATGTTGCAGCGCCTGCGCACGCGCCTCTTTGAACAAGCATGCATGGACGCTCTGTCAATGAGCGAGGCTGAGTTCTTGCGCAAATGGTCGACATACTTTATCGCCCTGCGTGGCGGTCGAGTATCGGCATTTTTACTGCATTACTGACGTGCTCAGTGCTGCGTCACTGAGCATGTGCTTGAGTGATCAGAGCATTAAGTTCATCTGTTTTGTTTTGTATTTTCTATGTTAAAACAGAAAAAATAAACTTCTCTTTCTACGCCGCCGACGAGTGATTCAGTTATTTTGCGGGCGCAAGTCAGCCCAAATAAAGAGCTTTGTTTCCAGGACTGGCTGGTGTCTTCCTGAGCACTGGACTGCCGTCTCTAGAACGTGACAATCTATAGTAGTTCCAGCAGGTCTTGTCGTTCAATGGGCCGGGTAGACTTGTAGAAGAAGGGGTCACAACTTTGCAATTATCTTCATTTAATACCGATAGTTTCGAACGGAGGACCGTCCTATATATATATATATATATATATACAGGGTGTTTCACCTAAGACTTTCTGCAATTTTTACAAATAAGGTATTTGAATTAGATGCGCACTTTTTCTGGCATACCATTGTCAGTGGTGTAGTACATCATAATGCAGCTAAGACGTGCTAACTAGAAGGCTTGTTAACCAATATTTAATAGTTAACTTTTAAACTATTAACGTCGAGCTCCTTAATTATTGAGAGGCATGTAGCCCACCGTAAGTAATGTCCATATCCGTTTTTAGAATTTCGAGAACGCGATTATCCTCGGCGCTGTGGCCCAACAAATTTTGGCTATTTCGACGAGTTAGGTTCACTGGAGAGGTTGCTTTGCCTGCAAGCTTCTCAAACCGCATGTATTTTAGCGCGATGTAGGCGAAATTTGTTGGGCCACAGCGCCGAGGATAATCGCGTTCTCGAAATTCTAAAAACGGATATGGATATTACTTACGGTGGGCTGCATGCCTCTCAATAATTAAGGAGCCCAACAGTAATAGTTTAAAAGTTAACTATTAAATATTTATTAACAAGCCTGCTAGTTAGCACGTCTTAGCTGCATTATGATGTACTACCCCACTGACAATGCTATGCCAGAAAAAGCGCGCATCTAATTCAAATAGCTTATTTTTAAAAATTGCAGATATTCTTAGGTGAAACACCCTGTGTGTGTGTGTGTATATATATATATATATATATATATATATATATATATTTGTGTGTGTGTGTGTGTGTGTGTGTGTGTGTGTGTGTGTGTGTGTGTGTGTGTGTGTGTGTGTGTGTGTGTGTATTGTCACGTAGTGGTGACTGCAGTCCGCCGAAGAGGAACACAGCTAGAATGCCTTCAAAACGAAACTCTTTATTCGGGCTGACTTGTGCCCGCAAAGATCTGAATCTCTCGGCGGCGGCGCAGCAACAAGCGTGCTCGGCGGTCGTCGAACAGAATGCCCGCTGTCGGCCGTGCTCTTTTTAAAGCTGACAATCTCGGCAGGTTTTCACATAATGTGCGACATCGGCAGAGAGTCGCGGCCAGTAATACTTTTCTTGAATGCGGCGGAGGGTGCAAGAAAACCCGAGATGTCCAGCTGTCGGCTCGTTGTGTGAGGCCTGAAGAACTTCTCCGCGCAGACTTACAGGTACAACAAGGAGGTAGGCTGTCTTCTTCGCTGCAAAGATTTTCTTCACGAGGACATCGTTCTGGAAACAGAACGAAAACAATCCTCGCTTGAAAGAGGCGGGGGTTTAAGAAACCTTGCCTTCCAAGTATTCGATTAGGCATTTTTTGTCGGGGTCCGAGCTTTGCTGTTGTGCAAAAGAGCTGGAGCTGATGGGTCCCAGGAAAGCGTCCTCATCATCCTCCGGCGGCGGTCCCTCTGCAGGGGCTCGTGGCAGGCAGTCAGCGTCAGAGTGCTTGCGTCCGGACTTGTCAACGACCGTTACATCAAACTCCTTCAGCTCCATCGAGCGAGGCGGTCGGAGGGGTCCTTCAAATTGGCGAGCCAGCACAGTGCGTGGGGATCGCTGACCACCTTGAACGGTTATCCGTATAGGTAGGGGCGGAATTTCGACGTATCCCAGATGATGGCAAGGCACTCTTTCTCAGTTGTCAAATAATTAGCTTCGGCTTTGGACAGGGAACGGCTAGCGTAAGCGATGACCTTCTCCACACCGTCAATTTTCTCAACGAGAACAGCGCCTAGGCCTACACTACTTGCGTCTGCATGAAGTTCAGTCTCGGCGTTTTCATCTAAGTGCGCGAGGATCAGTGGGGACTGTAAACGACGCTGAAGTTCCTTGAAGGCTTCCAATTGCGGCGCTGCCCATTTAAATGACATGTCTGCCTTTGTAAGGTGGCTCAGTGGCTCGGTGATGCGCGAAAGGTTCTTGACAAATCGTCGGTAATACGCGCACAGTCCAAGGAATCTGCGTACAACGTTCTTATCGGCCGGTGGCGGAAAAATTGCGATAGCAGCTGTTTTCTGCGGGTCTGGGCGTACTCCCTTCTTGCTAAAAATGTGTCCTTGAAAAAGTAACTCTTCATAGGCAAAGTGGCACTTCTCTGCTTTCAACGTTAGGCCGGACGATTTGATTGCGTCTAGCACTGTTCGAAGCCTTTTTAGGTGCTCCTCAAAGTTCGAGGCGAAGATAATGACGTCATCTAAATATACTAGACAAATCTGCCACTTCAGGCCTGCCAGCACTGTATCCATTACTCGCTGAAATATCGCTGGTGCGGAACAGAGACCAAACGGCTTCACCTTGAACTCGAAGACGCCATCTGGAGTGATGAATGCGGTCTTCTCGCGATCTCTGTCGTCGACCTCTATATGCCAGTAGCCGCTCTTGAGGACCATCGATGAGAAATACTTAGCGTTGCAGAGCCGGTCCAGTGTGTCGTCGATGCGAGGGAGGTGGTACGCGTCCTTTTTTGTGATGTTGTTCAAGCGGCGGTAATCAACGCAGAATCGAAGTGCACCGTCTTTCTTTCTCACTAGAATAACCGGTGCCGCCCAGGGGCTCTTTGAAGGCTGAATAACGTCGTCGCGCACCATTTCTTCCACTTGGTCCCGGATGGCTTGTCGTTCTCGCGGAGACACTCGGTAGGCGCTTTTGCGTATAGGTCGGGCGTGCAGGTCGGTTATAATGCGATGTTTGGCAATTGGCGTTTGTCGGACTATCGGCGACGACGATGAGCACTCGCTGTAGCTTCGAAGGAGATTGCGGATCTGGTCTTCTCTGGTCCGGGGCAGGGCTGGGTTTATGTCGAAAGTAGGCAAGTTCTCTTGGTGGTCAGGTGAATCTTCTACGGATGGATCGGAGAGGGTGAATGAGTCTCGTACGTCGGATATTTCGGCGAGGAAAGCAATCGTAGTTCCTCCGTTAACGTGCCGGTATTCTTCGCTGAAGTTACTCAGGAGTACTTCGGCTTGTCCTTTCCGGAAATGTGCGCTGGCTCTCGCGATGCCGATTCCTCTGTCGAGAAGCAACTGCATGTTCCCCTCGATAATGGCCTCTGTGTTATTCGCTTCCGTGGCGCCTATGGTGACGATGACACTTGAGCGGGGTGGGACACTCACTTGTTCCTCCAGGACACTACGCGCAACATGATGTTCCGGAGTTCTCATAGACGGAATGGCCTCGTCCGTGGAAAGTGTGATCAGCTTGGATCGCAGGTCGATGATCGCCTGATGCTCATTGAGGAAATCCATGCCCGAGATCACTTCGCGGGAACATTGGCGTAGCACTACTAAGGTCGCGGGATAGGTATGTCCCTTGAGAGTCACTCGCGCTGTGCATCGTCCTGATGGCGTAATGAGGTGGCCCCCTGTGGTGCGAATTTGTGGACCGCCCCAAGAGGTCGTTACTTTCCTTAGCTGCGGAGCGAATGGTCCGCTCATTACCGAATAATCGGCTCGTGTGTCGACTAGAGCGGTGACTTTCCGGCCGTCGATAACCACTTCTGAGTCGGATGTCCTGGCTCTGGAGTTACACGTGGTCCTCGGCGTCGGGTTACGGCTTCGTCGGGTGTGTGAATCGTGGGTGGGGCGTGTTGTCGTAGCTTTTCTTGATGGCGGCGTAGTTTTGATGCCGGTTTGCGTCGTGGACGAGGTTGTTGTATGCGTCGTCGGCGTAGTAGGTGTGGCGTCTTCATACGGCGTGGTCGCTGGAGGATCTTCGTCGTTTCCTCGGCAAGCAACCTGACCTCCACAGGTTGCTTTGTTTAGTTTCCCTACGGGGTCTGGGGGACCTTCCTCGGACAGCCGCGGCGTAGCTGCGGCTTGGTGATGCAAATCGTGCGGTGGACGGCAACGGGGAGCGGAAAGGCGACGGAGAGCGGGAAAGAGGACTTGAAGACACATACTCCCCTCTGCGAAGGTAGTCGTCGATTTCGCGATGTCGCTGGCCGCGGAGCGGTCGAGCGGCGTCGATGGCGAAACCTCGCAGCCCGATGCGTCTGTACGGGCAGTGGCGAAGTATGTGCCCGGCGTGATCACAATGAAAACATAGTGGGCGGTTGTCGGGCGTCCTCCACTAGTCGCATTTCCTAAAACTGTTGCCTCGCTCGTAATGTGGGCGTACGGGAGCTAGGGGTCGTCGTTCTTGTGGAGCTGGTGCCTGTCGAAGAGGGCAAGGGAGGTCTCGTCGGGGCGCAGGACTGCGTATAGCGGCGGCATAGGTGATGGCTTCAGCTGCCGTTGGTGTCGTTGGTGACGGGGAGCCAAGTGTATGATGTACTTCTTCACGGATGATGTCCGTGAGCGACGCCACCTGTGTCTCCTGAGCCGGCTATGTTCGGGATAGCAGCAGTCGGCGAAGTTCTTCGCGAACAATTTCGCGTATTATATTTCGAAGATTATCACCGTTTCTAGGGGTATCATCTGGCAAGCATACCGACAGCACGTAGAGAGGTCGGTTGTAGAGACTGGTCCGGGCTTCCAGGGACTTTTCGATGGTTGAAGCTTCAGCTTCAAACTCGGCGACGGTTTGTGGAGGATCGCGGATCAGGCCGGCGAAAAGTTGCTCCTTCACGCCACGCATCAGGAAGGACAGTTTCTTTTCTTCAGTCATGTTGGGGTTGGCGCGCCTGAAAAGGCGTTTCATGTCTTCCATATACGCAGTCACGGTCTCGTTTGGACGTTGAATTCTTGTCTGCAGCAGGACCTCCAGTTTTCCTTACGCACGACGCTGGTAAACGTACCCACTATCTGCTTCTTGAAGGTCGCCCAGGTCGTGAGGGAAGATTCGTGGTTTTCAAACCACATTCTGGCAGGACCGTCCAATGCAAAATAAGCATGTCGAAGCTTAGCGCTGTCGTCCCAGCTGTTCAACACTGCCACACACACGGTCGTACAAGTCCAGCCAGTCTTCCACATCTTCCTGTGGTTCTCCACGGAAAGTCGGTGGCTCACGAGGCTGGCGAACCACGACGGGCGTTGGCTGTGCGCCAGGTTCCATCGTGAGGGGCATAGCAGGGTAGCAGGTCAGCACCTCCACCAGATGTCACGTAGTGGTGACTGCAGTCCGGCGAACAGGAGCACAGCGAGAATGTCTTCGGAACAAAACTCTTTATTCGCGCTGACTTGCGCCCGCAAAGAACTGAATCACTCGGCGGCGTAGCAACAAGCGTGCTCGGCGGTCGTCGAACAGAATGCCCGCCGCTGTCGGCCGTGCTGTTTTTAAAGCTGATAGCGAACATTCCAGATAACGCTTGGGGAATTACTAGAGCATTCTGCCACAAAGTAGAATCGGCTCCGCCTGGATGCGATCAATAGAGATAATTCTAGGCCCCTCTTGCGTCACAAACGAAGCGATAAAGCGGCGTGCCGGCAGTCTTGAAGCATGAACAAGTAAACACAACAAACAAACGCTACAAAGAACCGCGGCAATATACAACCGGGAAGCCAATAGTCACGAATACCAAGGAGCATAGGGGGTGTCTTTTTTAATTTTGTAGTTTTTATGAATGGGAGATTAATAAAAGGAGAATAAAACAATAACCACATGCTGCCGGTGAGATCTGCACTGTCCAAAGCACATTTATGAATCTAAAGCACATTTATGAAATTCGGAGGTTGAGGGCTTAGATCCCTCCGGCAGCATGCGGTTGTTTTCCTTCGACATTTATTTATCTGCCATTCATAAAAACTTGAAAACAAAACAGACATTCCCCATGCTCCTTGGTTTCAGAGAAAGTTGGCTTCTGTCACAATATATATATTGCCAAGTATCATTCTAGTCTCCGTTCGTTCGCGCTCAAGGCCGCACGAAAGGGGTGTTATTTTTGCTCGTGGCGACAGAAGCGCCCGGACTAATCTCGATTGACCACAGCCACGAAGAACTCCATCTACGTTTTCCCAGATTACTGTACATCATCTTGACTTGTTATCTCGAAGTTTTCTTGCCGGCTTTAAATTGACCGATGCCCTTAGCGGCGGGCATTCGTAGTTCGACGACTGTCGAACAAGTTTGTTGCTTAGGCGATTGCCGAGGGATTCAGTTCATTTGCGGGTGCAAGGCAGCCCAAACAAAGAACATCGTTTGCAAGTCTTGTTGCTGTCTTCCTGACCGCTGGACTGCCGTAACTACAACGTGACAACACACACACACAGACACACACACACACACACACACACAACACACACACACACACACACACACACACACACACACACACACACACACACACACACACACACACATATATATATATATAGAAAAAGGAAGTCAAGTATCCTGCCGCCGGCGCACCAGGCTCGGGCCGAATTTCGTTGGAGGCGAAATTCTAGAGGCCCGACCAAATATTTAGGGGAATCCGCCAAGGTGGAGTAGATTTGTAATAAGGGAGTAATTACTCATTGACTAACTTCTAACTCCGAAGTTTCTGAGAAAGCTGTATAGCTTTCCTTTGTAGCCGTATGGCTGCGCTCGGGTGGATGCCAATGAGTAATTACTCCCTTATTACAAATCTACTCCACCTTGGGGGATTCCCCTAAACATTTGACCAACACAGTTCCCACTTTGAGTTATTGATAAATTCGGTCTCGCCCTACCATAAGCTTGCCGTCCTGGTTAGCTCAATTGGTAGAGCGACTGCTCCGGTGAAGCGGTGGTCCTGGGTTCGAACCCCGGATCAGGACGAATTTTTCTTTTACTACGAAGTTTCTGAGAAAGCTGTATAGCTTTCCTTTGTAGCCGTATGGCTGCACTCGGGTGGATTCCAATGAGTAATTACTCCCTTATTACAAATCTACTCCACCTTGGGGGATTCCCCTAAACATTTGACCACCATTCAGAATTTGCATCAACAACCACAGATCACATGTACGGACACAGCCAAATTTCCCACTTTCAAAGCACATAAACAACCTTCGGCATCCATTCGATAACTTTAAAGCTATTGTACTTCAATCGGGATTGGAAACGCTTTATGACCGCGAGAGCTATGAATCATAACTGATTCACAAATTTAACACATTCTCAAGCGGCATCAACGGCATCAATAGAGTAGCAAAGACTATCCAAGACATATTAATGATAGAGACTGACAGAATGGGCGGGAGAAAGCATAGCAAGCATTGCGTTTCTTCCATTTTTTTCCCCATGTCAATTGTATTATCACGTATTTAGTGGTTTTTTCGCCTCGTTTTCATTTTTCTGTTTTTAATTAGTTTTGTATTGCATTGTCATGCATTGTATTTCATTGTCACGAATTGTATTTCATCGTCATTGTATTTCATTTTTTTTCATTGTCATTGTCACGCATATGCACAGCTTATCTTTACAAACTTTAGAACATAGGCGCACACGTGAACGCATCATTATGCTGAACAAGATCGTTCACACGTCATCTGGCATTCAGGCGCCCTTCACATTTGTGTCCTCAAGCGCACGTGCAACCCGACGGAACCACCCATTAAACATTGTTCCATTCTAACCACATATAGATTGTTTTAAATTTTCCTTTTTTCCTCTAACTGTTGAAATTTGGAATGGATTGGACGGCTCAATCCGTTTATTGCCAATTGAAGAGTTTGTTGTTCAGTTGCCTGACAATTTGACCTGTTAATCTGTTTTTAATACTTCTGTATTATCTATCTCTATGCTACCCATGTTATTTGTTTTTACTAATGTATTTACCCACTCCTACTATGTCTCTCCTCAGAGACAGCAGTATTTGTAAATAAAAACAAATAAAAAAATAAAAATTTACTGTCCTGCACGCGCTCACGCGCAGTGAAAAGTTACATTTGTTTAACACTGAATAGTCCTTCAGTTCCACTTGTCTTAGGGTGCATTAAACTTGCGACTAACTGCAGTTCGTTTCTGGTGTTGTGTATGTTGTTAGCCTTCACTTTTTTTTCTTCTTTTCTTTTTTGTGCATTGAGTAGTTGTGTAAGGATTCATTAGAAACTTTTGTTTTCTCCTAGTCACCTATTTTGTATCGTGTTGTGCTGCCACAACCCTTCTCTGAGTTGGATTTTACAAATTCTTGTGCAGTAGCGTTTTTTGTTCTTTTTGCGGAGGTGTTCCTTTGGCATTCCTGCTGACCCCAATCCTCACTAATTTCTCCTGAAATGTTGCCTCCTCGCCGTGCAGCTGTCAAGCGCTTCGCGCTTGTCAACGACATGCGGTAATGAGCCACACCTCGAGGGGCACTCCCCTGTCTTACTAAGAAAGCCATGAGGTGGCGAGGAAGGATATTTTCGTTTCCCCCGCTTTTATTTTCTGTCGTTCCGCTTCCTTCTTCCGAACACCTGCATCCACGTTAAGGGATAGCCTTTCCAAGTTGTAACCGATCATTTTGTTTTCTTTTCACTCCCCCTTCCCTCACCATTGTTCGCATTTGTACTTTATGCTTTTTCCTGTACCTCGCGGATGCTATAAAACCTGCTTGTTTCGGATAGTGTAATACACTCGGAAAAGGCTGGTCCTCCAGCCGAAACGTCGTGAATTAAATGCTGTTGTTTTTTTTAATTTCTGGTGACTCTTATCTTTTATTGAACAATCAGCTGTCAAGAAATCATTTTCGATATATATATATATATATATATATATATATATATATATATATATACACACATACATACGCCATACAACCTACGTCGATCAAGAGCGCGCTGCGCTAAAGAGTTAGGCTGACCAAGAGCGTGCTACGCTATACGAATATAAGGAGAGGGGCAGAGCGAGCGCGACGGGAGAGCGCGTGGCTCTAGCGGTAGAGGTAGAGAACGAAAGAGAATCGCCGCGGCCAGTTATGTTTTCCTGGGTCTTCTGCGTTCCTGTGTGGCTTTCTCAGCCTGCGCCCGCCGACCCATAATATTTGCTGGCAGCGGTAGAATCATGGCGCTCACCCGTTCCCTGAGTTAAGTACCCGACGTGCCAGAGGACAAGACCCTGCCACCAACCGATGGCGCCTATGACGCAGCGGTCGGCGCCACTAGACCTACGCGCTCGGAGGGCGTCAGTCCTTAGCAGGAGCTGGACCCCGGTATTAAGCGTCTCGTGGATATAGTTACCCAACGATTGGACGTATGAGAGGCCCGTCTGACTTTCCACGCTGTGGAGATGAAAGCTCTTCGGCGCGACTTACGTCTCCTTGTGCCAGCCGAGCCGAACGTGGGTCAGGTGTCTGTGGGCCTCCCCGCCGCCACTGTCTTCGGCTCTGCCGTCGCTGGGCCCGCGGTCGTAGCCGTCAATAACGTGCTCGGCGCGGGTACGTCATTGGACGTTGTGCAGTTACCCACGTTTGACGGCACTATCTCGTGGGCCGCTTACCGCATCCAGCTGGACGGTAATGCGGCGGCGAGAGGCTGGGACGAGAAAATGAGGGCATGGATGCTCGTCGCGAAACTGAGATGCAGCGCGACTGAGCTGCTGCAGAACGTGCCGGCTGACCAGCTGGGCTCTTACATTGTCCTGGCGGGCCTCCTTGCGGACCACTACATTGCCTCAGGTCGCCCCCGTGTTCACTACCACCGCCTGCGAGCCAGCCGTGAAGAGCCCGGGCAGATATACGAGGACCTGACCGCCGATATTGAGCGCCTGGCTCTGCAGTCGCTGCCGGGGGCGCCTCAGAACGCCGTTTCTCTGGTCGGCGCCGAGGCGTTTGTAGACTCCATCCGACTACATGAGGTGCAGTGCTTGGTCCGCTCTCGGTGTCCTGAGCGCGTCCGCATCGCCATGGCGCTCGCCATGGAGGCGGAATTTACTTTTCTGGCCACGCGGGGGTCGCCACCGTGGGCCGAGCGCAGCATCCCGGCGCAGGCTCCTCTATTCGCAGTCCCTACAGCGGCATCTGCCCGTCGCGTGCGTAACGACACCCGCATGGCCTGCTTCCGCTGCGGCGTGAGGGGACACTACGCGAGGAACTGTGCTGGCCCTCCGACGTCGGAAAACGGTTTGGCGGAACTCTGGGGCACCGTTCCTCCGAATAAAGTCCTTCCCCACACTAATTCGTTCACCGCGTCCCCTCCTTTCGTCGCCTTCGATGAGAACTGAAGCTCCCTGCGTGCTCGTCGACGTCGCCGTGCTTGGCGGGAACTTAGGCGCCTTGGGCGACACCAGAGCGGCTGTCAGCGTACTGCACAAATCGTTTATTGTTAACGCGCCCGACATGCTTCTTCCAGCCGCCAAAACCCGGCTCTCAGCTTTTAACGGCACCCCGGTGGAGCAAGTGGGACGCGTCATCGTTGATTGGTTGGTTGGTTTATGGGGTTAACGTCCCAAAGCGACTAAGGCTATGAGAGACGCCGTAGTGGGGTTGACCTGACAGCACTCGGAAAGACCATTTCCACTGAGTTTGTTGTCCCAGACAGCCCTATTTCGCCAGTGGTCCTCGGGTGCGGGTGGTGCCAGCAAGCCGGAGTCGTCAATAATTTTATCACAACCGAACCACGGGCGAGCCGTACTCTTTGTTGGCCGAATTGGCTTAGCCGGGTTTTGAGTCTCGATGTCGCCCTGTGGCAGCCTCTCGTGTCGGCGACCATGCGTGCCTCGGGATCTGCGCGTTAGCTCGCAACGAAGTGGTCACACCGAGTCAAACCGATCGGCTCACTACCGTGACTGTAGCGTCCGCCGTGACTCTGCCACTGGGCGCGGCAACTTTGGCATATGCCAAGCTTGACCGTCCGATCTGAGCGGACGTGTTTTTCGAACCCATCCGGTGTTCAGCTCCAGCCCGTGAGATGGCCTCCCCTCGAAGCCTCCTGCCTGTGCTAAAAGAAGAGGCCCACGTAATATGGTTATACGCCGATGACATCACACTATGGTGTTCATCTGGCTCTCCCGGTCACGTACAGGACACCCTGCAACGTGGCCTAGATCTCATCGACTCCTTTCTCACCACCGCTGGCCTCTCTCCTGCTCCTGAGAAATCCGAGCTTCTCCTTCTCAACCATTCCTCCTACCAGCGCTCACACAACCACTTCGTCTCTGTCCACCTTTCTGGCTCTCCTATTCCTGTCGTCACACAGTGCAAATTTCTTGGCTTCCCTTTGCATGCGGCTAAGAATGTGCAAGCCCTCCACCGCGCTGTCACCACCTGCCACTCTGTAACTCACCTCCTGCGGCGCGTGGTCACTCGACGCTCAGGTCTCCACGAGGCTCACGCGTGCCGAGTTGCCCACGCGCTGGCCCTCAGCAAGGTCTTGTACTTTGCACCCTACGCTTCCTTCACTCAGACTCAACTTAACGCTCTGGAGACTGCCCTTGTGGGCCTCTACAAGGCAGCTCTCAACCTCCCTATCACTACCTCCACCACTAAGCTCTTTGCCACAGGCCTCTCCCATCCTCTTCGTTCTCTTCTCAGTCTCCATCGTGACTCGCAGCTTGCCCGGCTTTCCTTTACCCGTCAGGGTCAGTAGTTATTGACTCAAGCGGGTATCTCGCCCATTCCAATCTCCCCATTTACCTCTCCTATTCCCACCCCCGCTCCCAATCTTCGTATCCTTCCCCTCCCGACCAACATGTCCCCCGTCCTGCACGCCGGACGTCGTCATGCGGCCGCACAGCACCATTCCCCTCTCTTTGATACCCAGGGTGTAGCTTACACGGATGCCTCTTTCGTGGCTCCTCGAGGTTTCTGCGGCTACGCCGTGTACCATCCACACCTCCCTGCTCCTGAAACGCACACCAGCGGGCCGTATCTACACCCTCCAGACGCATTGTCCCTCGAGGTTCTCGCCATTGCGCATGCCCTCCAGTCATTTGCCCTCCTTCCCTCTCTCCAAGAGTACACAGTCTATTCAGACTCACAAGCCGCTATACACCACATACAGAAACGCACCCTGACCCCTTCTCTCCAACAGGAGGTCGAACGAGCGGTCTCCGCACTGCAGCCTTCCATCGTTTTCCTCCGCTGGGTCCCTGGGCATTCAGGGATTGACGGCAATGAGCTGGCCCATCCGCTCGCCCGCGACACACTTTTCCGGGCACCGTTGATCCCCTGGGCCAAGCCCTCGGAGGACGGTGGGAGACTCACTCTTTGCCGCACCATAAAAGAGGTCTACCTTGAGCTCCGCCTCAACAAACGCCTTTACCCTCCCCCTCATCCATCACTCACGGTGCCGGAGTCTCGCCTTCTGCGGCACATTCAGATGAATGCAGTTATCACTCCGTCCCGCCTCTTCCTCTATCGCTATCGATCGGACCCTTCCTGTCCCAGCTGCCCCTGTATCTATGCGGACCTGGCCTATTGCCTTTTCTATTGCCCGGCTGCTCAGCAGTCGGGTTCCTTCCCCCCACCCTCTCTATCCATCACCACCTGGCTCGACTGGCTTGGCGCTGAAGGGGAAGAAGAACAGCGGCTTCTGGTCGCCCAGGCGGTCGAAATGCTCGGCCTATAAATTTTGGTCGAATAAAAGTCTTTTACTACTACTACTACTACATCAGCCGCGCATCTCCCGCGCTGGCTCCCGGCACGCAACTGGATACAGCGTCAGTCTTGAACTCCGGATCACCGATTGCGTCTCTGCCTCCTGAGGCACCACCTCACCACCCTCCACCGCCAGCACCCTATCATGGGAAGCACCTAACTTTGGCCCCAACCTGAGCTCCGGCTTGCTACTCGAGCATCGCAGTTGCCTTGCTCTAAGCGCCGGTGAACTCGGGTGCACTTCCTGGGGCCAACACCGGATTAATACCGAAAACGGCGCGCCAATTAATCAACAACCTCGCCCTGTTGCGGCAGCCGAACGGAGAGTCATCCAGCAGCATGTATGCGACATGCTTGACCAAGGAATCATTCCCCCTTCTTGTAGCCCTTGGTCTTCCCTGTCGTAGTTGTGCTCAAAAAAGATGGAACACTCCGCTTCTGCGTTGATTATCGCAAGTTAAATGCTATTACTCATCTCGACGTGTACCTGCTGCCCCGCCTAGACGATGCACTTGCCGCCTGAAGGGGTACCGCTATTTTTCCACCCGATATCTGCTGTCAGGCTAGTGGCAGGTGCCTGTTCACCCCGATGATGCGGAAAAGACGGCTTTCGTGACTCCCGACAGCCTTTACCAGTTGAACAGTGTGCCCTTCGGTCTCTCGAATGCTCCAGCTACCTTTCAGCGCGTCGTGGACCGCGCCTAAGGCCATATGATGTTGACTATGGCGTTGCTCTACCTGGACGACGTAATTCTCTACGCGGCTACGTTTAAAGAACACCAAAGGCGACTCAAACTCGTCCCCGAAGCAACTACCTCTTACGTCCTCGACGCAATTACCGGCGTAGTGGCTAGCACACAATGAAGAAGCACACAGGAGGAATCCAGACAAGACAAAGGCCAGTGTGTGAGCAGGGACAAAATGAGGGCAGGGAAATCCTAAGGGCCATTTATATTAAACAGGCTGGAAGCGATTCCGTGAGCATGCCCTCTATCGCGCTCAACAATAGAGAAACAAATTTCCTAGAACAGTACGCAGCCTCCCCTATGTTATGAACTTCCGCTACTTTTGCTCCCAACCGGTCAGGTGGTGTTTACTTTTTTTGTTCCACTTAGCCTTCGAGAGGATTTTGGCGGGTTAAAATACCCCTGCCTCCAAGAGCAATATTCGTGTTTGCCTTCTGGATAGAACCTGTGTATTTGCGGGAGTAGTTGTCTCCTATCTTTGAACTCCGGAACTCCTATGTCCTTTCACTTTTGCTGTTTCCACACTGGTTCCACGGGTTGAAGTGGTTTTAGTTGTTTTGGTTTTATTGTTTCTTGGTTTTAGCGATTTGATGTAAATTCTGTGTTTTACCCTGGCCTGCCTATACACAAGTCTGTTTTAGTCTTTATCGGACCTTTGGTAAGCTTCGTTCGCCATCACAGTGGCGTTTTCTCTGTTTTTGTGCTCACCTTTCTTATTTTCTGTCATGATTGATTCACTTTTGCATTCCAGCCTTATCACTTTTAGTAACGCCCGTGGCTTTTCGTAACGCGTTACTTTTTTCAGGTTCTTTTATCACACTTTGACGCGACTGCAACTGTAGGCGGCAGCTGCGGCGCAAGTAAAGGACAATGGAAGATGAAATCATGTATAAATACGTCTTTCCGAAGTAAAACCATTACAAGACTAGCGTTTATCCTCTCAGGATTCTTTCTGTGCGCGTCTTCTTTGTGCGCTAGCAACTATGTCTAAAATAGCAACCAACTAGCCCAATTAAGAGCCTTGGAGCCCACTATCATTGCCCACGAGAGACATCACGAGAAAGGACGCACCGTCCTGTCCTTTTATGTCTCACTGGGGCAGTGACTGTACGCTCAAGTGCAAGATGCAACACTGGTTCCTTCGCGTCTGCATGAAATCCAGCACAAACTTTCCAGTCGCAGCGTGAGTCAGCCAGCAATCGCCCGTCGAACAGTAAAAACCAGCACATGCTTAGGCTGATACTGGCACTGGAACTGGTTGGTATTGCATCTTGGAAAAACGCACTGCAAAGACGACGGACATAGAAAAAACATGCACCACTCGAGCTGACATGTAACAGCGTTTATTCGCAAGACGTAGAAAAGAACATACTGTAAAACATATACAGAAAACGGCTATAAAACAGAAAGTCAATGAGGCTCGTCAAGGTATGAAAACCAAATTGGAGGAACTACAACTTACTCGCCCTCTAACGCGCGTGCTCTTTTTGGAGATTGTTGGCCATGATGGGGGGTACGGGGTCGCCGCTCGCTTCTGCTTGTAGTGCTGCTACTCGCAGACGGAACCGCGGTCAAGTCGACACCCGTTACCACCATCAGAACAGGAGTGCCATCGAGAGTCGGGTGATGAAAGAAAGATAACTAGTTGGTTTACTTACATTTTTAGAAGCGTATGGGCAAACAGGCGACGATTCTGCCGCACTCGTTGTAATGTTTTATATTGTTCTCGGCCCCTATGTCCCCTAGGTCGAGGACGCCTTCGCTTGGGTGGGAGGGGTTTACAGGCTTAACTTGTGCGCACGAAGACACCACCGCACTTATGGTGACGTCCCCGTCACAGGTTGAGTCTGAGGGAAACGAGGTCACCGTCGAGGTAGCGTGGACTGCGGTAGGTGATGATTTCTGGCCAGCCGAAGGTCCCCACGGGTCGCCGACCTCTGTGCTTCCTCAGATTTCACCCGCCGCTAAAGGTTGTAACGCGACGTCGGGAAATGGCCGGAATGTGGTCCTTCGCCCTTTGGAGGTGTTCGAGAGGGTTGGGGATGATGCCCGCCAGCTAAACGCGCTGCTCGGACGCCGAACAGCCATCAGAAACGAGGCTCTTGGCTCCCCGGTATGGTCACGGGGAATAGGGGAAGATCACATCGGTGGCGGCGTTCGATACGTGAGGAAACTTCGGAAATGGGTCAGCTTTTGCTCAAGCTTCAGCCCCTTCTTTTTGGTCGTGCACTCCGACCGGGCAAAGCTCGGTAATTGGAATCGGCTGTCTCCTGGGTCCTCTCCGTGCGGTCTATGATGGCTTTACTGGGAGCTACCACCCTCGATTTGCTCGGACTCACACAGTAGAAACGCGCGTGCTAGCTGCTTCCAGGCGAGACCCGCTGGCGCTCACCTTAACAAGAAATGATAGACCTCTCACCAGTCCCTAATTATTTAGGATGCTGAAAGAATCTTACGGCTTGGTGTTTTTGGTAACACCACCTTATGGAAATCTTGCAAAGCACTGTTGTGGATAACGTGGGTAGTAAACCTTTCTTGACCGAACAACAATTTTGTTTCGGCTTCCTAATCGAAGAACTAATGATGAGTCAGACACTCATCATATTTGTTAGAGCATACATGAGCTAAAGAACCCATCAGTTGTCCAGCATGAAAGGGAGCCCTCAGATATAACAGAGTATCATAGAATGTTCTGGTTTGTTTTGTAATTGCCCTTTTCAGCGGATGCACATGTTCTACGCTTTGTGCATAAACGCACATTTGCGAGTCAGAGCTTTTAGTATACTTTCTACGTCCTTCGCCTTTTGAGCTGTTTTTTTTTTCAACATTCTTTGCAACCCGGTCGGCCATTCAATGGCAGGTTCTAGTCCGCCGCAATGTGCATTGTCGTCTCGATAGGCAAGACGGCAGATCACGAACACACAAGTCATGACCATGACTTATGGAGTGGAAAGTCTGCCATGTGGCCGGGCATAAGGCCATAAAACGGGGCGCTATATATCGCACTATCATTTGCAATCAGTTATCAAGCTTAGTGCGAGTTTTTCTCCCGGAAGCGCGCTTGCCTTTAATACTGGTGTAACTGCATGTCGCGTCTGTTTGCAACAGCGTCGCCTTGAGTACGAGCACCAGAATGAAAGGTGAAAAATTCTGGCACTGCGTCGGGGCACCTTATATTCTTCAAGCGTGAAGAACTGTGCAGGAAAACTTATTTAATGCAATAAATGAGAGCTGATGGTGTAGCATGTGTTAGTTCTATTTTTCAGCTCGCCTCAAAGCATATGTGTCTTTATACTGCAAAAAAAAAACATCGAGGAACACGCGTTCGCATCGCGCTTCACAAGTTCTCTGATGCACACACGGCAATGCGTAAGCAGTAAAAAAAACAATTTCAGGACGGCCGCAAGCTACACAAAGTATTGTCAGGGTGGAACCAGTCGAACACAGACGCAGGACAAGAAAAAAGGAGGAACACACACCCCACCGCTGGTCTGTGTTCTTGTGACCCTTTTTCTTGTCCTGCGTATGTGTTCCGCTGTTTCCACCCTCACAACATTATGAACCAACTAGTCCAGCAATTTACGCTCCTACACAAAATAGCCGATTCGACAGCTTAAGTGAGATATAACACGTTCATCTCAAGTCTAGCAAGCCAAACAGGGAGTGAATGATGTTGGGAGGTTCCTGTTCTAAACATTCCGAGCACAACGGTGACAGGCTGCGAAAGTGCACCGAATGCGAAGCGAAATAAATAGCGTGGTGGAAAAAAAAGCGCGTAAAGGTGAAGACAAACAAAAAAGCGAAAAACGACAAAGACCATAATTCACAAAATAAAACTCGTTCCTGAAAATAACTGCAGAAAGACTGAACAAGGTAAAAATGCAGACCCCTGTTTGCAAGGGTGACCATCCTATTCAGGCACCGAGTTCTATTAGTCTTTGAACTTAATGAGAGCCTAGCTCACGCGCCTGCGACAGCAATTCTACACCAGTCAACATCACTATGCAGCGGGTTATCTCTGAACTAAATGGGCTGTATAGCTCGAGTTCCTTCCTGACTTCGGCTGGTGGGCGAATTTGCTGGCTACGACTGCCGCTTTGCTGTTCCATCTGTTTTCTTCGTTCTTTGTTCAGGCTTTTTATGCATTGTGTGAATACCGAAGCTTTCAGAAAAAAAAACATTAAACTGGAATAAGCGCACGTCGTTGTGGTGTTTACGTTGTTTTTCGTTTGTTGCCTTGTCGCCGCCTTAAAGCGCTTTCGTCTGCCTTGCTTACTAACCAACGCGACGAACATTGTACTCAAATAACTAGCGCTCGATTTTGCGCTTTACATTTTGCTTCTCGGCTAGTGCTGCTGCAGTTTATTTATGAGGCTTCACATTATTGGATACATCAGCCGCATTGTTTTCCTCGTATTTGGACGCTCCATCTACACTGGGTGGGAACCATTACTTCGCCAGAAAAGACAGCAGACAAGTGATAGCCGCATGCGCACGCAGTTTAGCGCTCTTTCCAGCTTCGTAAAATCCTTGTTCCTGGTAATTACCCTTCTAAAAACAGCATATTTGCCCTCCCATGAAGCGCACATATTAGGCTAGCCTGACTCGTCGACTTTTTGTCGCTTCGAATGCTTCAAAATATGTATCCTCTTCAGTTAGAACATGAAACATATACACTGGTTTCGTTTATTTTTTTTTGCCATATCATTCGTTTTTCACCAGAAATCACTGTCCGGAAGAAATAGTTGCACTTCTTTTGCAAGCAGTTCAACATAACGAGAGAGTGGCGCCCGTCCTGTTGTGTTCGTGTCTCCTTTGTCTTTGTTGTTTTCGCGCCGTCCGAACTACTTTCAAGATATGAACCAACTAGCCCAAATCAAAGTACTTCTTGAGATAGTGCAGTTTGATGCAAACTTCCCACTTACCTCCTCAACTTCTTTTCGTGAACGAATGACGCGAAGATTGATCGCATTGAAGATCGCTCTTCCGTGTATCTCTTGGCTGAAAAACATGAAGGATAGTTGTCAGCACGAAAGTGCAAAATGATATATGAATGTATTAGCCAAAAATTGTTCGGACAAATGCTTTTACACATCAGAATCTGTGCATTTCCACGGAAGGCAAGGCAGTCAGTATAAGGCCAGACAACAAGGACATTCCTCTGGCGAGTGTGCAACTAAGCGCCAAACAATTTGTTCAGTACAAACTGCAGGGAAAGTTAGGATTGCTATTTTAGTAGCCTTTGCTTTAGTTAAGCTCCACATTATTACAAATGAAATATGCACGCGTGTACTTGCAAGTTCATTTTAAAATGATGAATCAATTTTTTGTCTTCTTTCGCAGCCAAGAAGGCGAAAGAAATTCCGACTACACAATCGTAGATTCTGTCTTGCGACAAATACATCTCGAGGCATGTGTCGTGCGACAGATTGCTGTCGATGGTGTCACCCACACGTCGCGCACTTTTAAGCGCGAAGTACCCAGACACCCTTAGAGCGTGTGGGGGTAGCGGTCTGGGACTCAAAGGATATGCCCTCGACTCAGCGTGGCAAGCTCAGCGGAGACCAGCCACCAATTGACAATAGGTTTTTGATCGTTTGGTGCCCAGCTTTCGCCGGTCCCAAGCCAGAGAATGGGTCGGAGCCAAAGGTTTACAAACAAAACAAAGTTTATACAGCAAAGAGACGATACAGAGGGTTTTACAATCACTAGTACAAACACATACAAAGTGATTACCAAAACAATGCAACGCGTGCAAATTTAAACTCGAGAGAGAATACAATTCAAAGGAAATATTACACCTAAAGTGCACTAGAACAAGAGAGAGACAAACAAACAAAACACAATTTGTTCACCGGGCACTGCGGCAGTCCTACGACCAGAGTTCCACGACGATGCCGCCCCGCAGACTGGCGAACGTTGCCTCGTTGGTCCGATGCTGGCCGAGTGGTGTTTTCCCGGGAGTCGAACGGGCGCGCTTCGATGAAGCTTAAACGGCGGTCCGGACTGACTTGACAGCGGTCAACGCCTTTTTCTATAGGCTCGCTTCCACGTCTGTTTATTCTACACGCCAGAGTAGGCGCGCAGATACACTCAGCATCGGCAGTGCTATCTCCCTTCCCTCTTCTCACCGGCCGCGCGTCCCCATTGGTCAGAGGTCGGGGGTCGCATCTCGAAGATTCGAGCGTGTTCTGGCGTGGCGCCGTCGCCGACGTCCTAGTGCAGAGGAAGGGGACGGGTCTTAGTGCACACAAGGCTGCGCCCTTTTCCCTCGTCAGCGGTAGAAGCGACTCGGATGTTCCAGAGAAATCTTCGGCATGGATGACTCATTCCCTCGGTGCACGCCGTGTCGGTGAGCGGTGGTGGAGGGGAGAGGAAGCCACGCGCTTAGCAGGGGTTTTCCTTCTCCCCCGTTCGGCTCGCGCCGGCGAGACTCCGTGCGCGCGGCGGTTTTTCTTTGTTTGTTTCAAGAATGCGCCGAATTTTGTGACACTGCCCTTCCTTTAAGAATATTGTGTAACAATATTCACAAAACACAAAATTCACGCGCACATGCATGCGCTCACAAAGTCAAGGCGAATGCCGAAATACATAGTACAATACAGTGATATTTCACATACAGTGCAATGGACCGATTTCACTTCAAAACACGCCGCAGTTCGGCGGTTTAATTCGCTCGCACATGCATGCGCTCACAAACTACATGTCAAAATACATACATCAGTACCATGATGTTTACGCATACACAACACAATGCAATGTTCACAATGCACATAAAAACACACCGCGATTGGGCAGTACATTAACACAGCATTACAAACAGGAAGCACACAAGTATGAGGCATACTTTCGTCTATACTTCCAAGTTTGGCCTACGCAGCGGGCTCGGAACACGATTGCTTTCTTCAGGCTTTCGGCGTCACTAGAGGTCCTCTTTCGCACGCGACTCTGGCCTTTCTTCCTGTCGCGGATTCGACTGTTCTTTCGCCTTCTGCAGAGACTTCTCTTCCGAACGCTGTTGTGGCCCAGTTTCCTATTCGTGCTGCTGTCTGGTTTTGCGCCCAGATTTTGAGCCCTTCTTTCTTTCCTGTGGTTAGAGCGTCTGTTGCGAACAAATTTAACGCCAGTCCGCACATGACGGCTCCACTTCTCGTGTGCTTCTTTTCGGTGTGCGCTCTTTTCTTTGCGCTTTCGCAACCAGACGGTGTCGTTGCTTAACGCTGGGCTTGCTCGTCTCAGCTTCTTTTTCACTTTACTGTGATGTTCGCGCAGCTAATTTTGACTCGACTCAGCTGTCTTCAGCTTGGTTCTGTTTCTTCCCGTTTTCTGCCTGAATTTTCTATAGGGCACCTGTTTTTCGGCTTCACCTGCTTTGGTGGTCTCTGACTCCTTCCTCTTTCTTTTTCCCATCTTCCAATCTCTTCTACGGAGCACACCCGGTTCGTTTTCACTTGCATCATCCTAGACGACCTCTCGCGATGAAACCAATAGTTTAGTTCTTTTCGGTTCTTCCTGGCCTGAACTTCTTGTTCCTTCGGATGTTTTCTTCTTTTTCCTCTTTCTGATTCTTGCTCGTGCGAAGTGCTCGAAGCAAAGCTCACGATTCTTTGGAGAAATATTCTCCTCACTGGTTCCTTCCATCAGATGGTCACTTACTGTGCAGCCGTAAAAAAGCTTTCCTCCTACTGCACCCACTCCTTCCTCATAGGCAAAAAGTTCCACGCCTTCGTCATAGGCACAGATTCCCTCGCCCTCCTCATCGGGAAAGCCCTCCTCGCTGCTCGAGGGTTCACTCGGAACGGCTTCCGGGTCTTCATTGAGTGCGCTCTCTTCAGGTATTACTACGTCTGCGCTTTCACCCTCAGTGCCATTTAACCACTCTTTCTCGTGGTCTGCACTGCCGGACTCAGAGGTGTTGTGCTCGGACTCCTCCATAGAGATCCGAACTACTTCTTCTTCCTCAGGCGGCTGCCCTAGGGTTCCCTCTGACTGAAGCGTCAGGTTGGCCTTTACATCAGTGCCTACTACCTCAGTAGTAGCTACACAACCAATTTCCTGAGGAAGCGACACTCCGGTCTGTTCTTCACTCTCAGCGGTTTCAGTTGCAGGAGCAGGCTGTTCCACAACCTCATTCTCCCTAGTGGAGCCAGTTACAACCTCTTCTGTGGTTGTCAACAAATCAGACTTGTTAGTCTTCCACCCGGCCTGTCCGGTGGCAAGCTCCACAGGCTTCCTGACGTCGTTCAAACGCCGAATTTCAGCAATCTTCCTCTGAATGATTGTCATCTCTATTTCAAAAGCTCTTTCGGCTGCTTCTTCTCGCCTTTTCCTTTCTCTCTCTTCCTCTTCGCGTTTCTTTTGCCTTTCTTTCTCAGCGGCTTCTCTAGCGCGCTGTATTTCTTTCTCCCTTTCTTCTTCTTTTCTCTGCCATTCTCTCTCTCGCTCCAAAAAGAGCTTCTCCGCCTCTTCTTGTCTCTTCTGCTATTCTCTTTCTCTCTCTTCTCGAGCTCTCTCTCTTTCTCAGCTCTGTCTCTATCCTGGTCCACCCATTTTCGCAGTTCGGCTCCGGTCATCCCCATCTGGAGGCCGACCTCTATTAGCCCCTTTAGTTCCTTGAAGCTCATCTTTGGAGACCGAACTCTACATTCAAGGCAATAGATACCTCCACGCGGTGAACCTCACTAACCGCTACAGCGCGGCACCTCACAATATCGCTCTGCTGCTAACACTCGTTTACGACCTCTTCGTAAACTCCTTCCGACTCCAGACGGTGTCGTTGCTTAACGCTGGGTTTGCTCGTCTCAGCTTCTTTTTCACTTTACTGCGATGTTCGCGCAGCTCATTTTGACTCGACTCAGCTGTCTTCAGCTTGGTTCTGTTTCTTCCCGTTTTCTGCCTGAATTTTCTATAGGGCACCTGTTTTTCGGCTTCACCTGCTTTGGTGGTCTCTGACTCATTCCTCTTTCTTTTTCCCATCTTCCAATCTCTTCTACGGAGCACACCCGGTTCGTTTTCACTTGCATCACCCGAGACGACCTCTCGCGATGAAACCAATAGTTTAGTTCCTTTCGGTTCTTCCTGGCCTGAACTTCTTGTTCCTTCGGATATTTTCTTCTTTTTCCTCTTTCTGATTCTTGCTCGTGCGAAGTGCTCGAAGCAAAGCTCACGATTCTTTGGAGAAATATTCTCCTCACTGGTTCCTTCCATCAGATGGTCACTTACTGTGCAGCCGTAAAAAAGCTTTCCTTCTAATGCACCCACTCCTTCCTCATAGGCAAAAAGTTCCACGCCTTCGTCATAGGCACAGATTTCCTCGCCCTCCTGATCGGGAAAGCCCTCCTCGCTGCTCGAGGGTTCACTCGGAACGGCTTCCGGGTCTTCATTGAGTGCGCTCTCTTCAGGTATTACTACGTCTGCGCTTTCACCCTCAGTGCCATTTAACCACTCTTTCTCGTGGTCTTCACTGCCGGACTCAGAGGTGTTGTGCTCGGACTCCTCCATAGAGATCCGAACTGCTTCTTCTTCCTCAGGCGGCTGCCCTAGGGTTCCCTCTGACTGAAGCGTCAGGTTGGCTTTACATCAGTGCCTACTACCTCAGTAGTAGCTACACAACCAATTTCCTGAGGAAGCGACACACCGGTCTGTTCTTCACTCTCAGCGGTTTCAGTTGCAGGAGCAGGCTGTTCCACAACCTCATTCTCCCTAGTGGAGCCAGTTACAACCTCTTCCGTGGTTGTAAACAAATCAGACTTGTTAGTCTTCCACCCAGCCAGTCCGGTGGCCAGCTCCACAGGCTTCCTGACGTCGTTCAAACGCCGAATTTCAGCAATCTTCTTATGAATGATTGTCATCTGGTTTGGGCAGTCGCGGATTCTGCAAGTTATAGTAGGCTTGAACAGGGTGAGCTCACGGGCTAGTTGGTTATTCATAATAATTTTAAGGCGGAAGCCTTTAATGTCTCATCGTTGTAAGTAGCAGTTGTCGACAGAAAATGTCACGCTTTTCAATTGGTGGAAACGGTCGTGACGTCACAGTGCGCGAATTTCAAACGGGGCCAATTGTACTTTGGCTAGTAACCATGCAACCAATTGAAGGGATCGTATAGTGATGCTCCAAGTAAGTGGGACTGAGCTTAGTTAATTGCCTAATTACCCAATTAGCCTAATTAGCTTTACTAGTCAGGCCATATAAATAAATAAAACCGACTAAGAAATTGGTCGAGCTCGGGAATCGAACCCCGGTCTTTGGCGTGAGAGACGAGCATGCTATCCACTCCGCCATGCCAGCTCGACGGTTTGGAATGAACAAAGGCGCGTCTAGTGAATACGGTGTCTTCACTCACTCTCATCCTCCTCCATTCCCTTCCGGCGAGGTTTAGGTGCCCACCGACAAATGAGAGACAGATACATTTCCTTTCCTCAAAAACCAATTTACCGACGAGCGAGGCGTAGAACCGAATGGGCGATGGTGTTCTGTGGACTCCCTGGCAGCGTTGCAAGACGCTGTCGCGTTCCACTCTTAGGGGCGAAGCTTAACATCTTAAACACACATCAGTGACCACACTTTAGGTCAAAAAAGTGCCCCCCTGAATTCTGTGAGACAGTTACTGCGTCATTCCCTTTCCTGAAATACAATTTTGATTTTCTTCATTACGGCTCCTATTTATCTATCTTCTTTCACTCCCACTTCCTCCCTTGCTCTACGGTGCGGTTCAGGTGTCCACCGAGATGACAGAGAATTACTGCGCCATTTCCTTTCCTCAAAAAGCGTTGCGTTCAACGGGCAAGGCATCGCGCCGAACGGGTGGTGGCGTTCCGTGGACTCCCTGGCAGCGCTAAAACGCGCTGTCGCGTTCCACTCCTAAAGGCGAAGCTTAACTGTCATTAATTAACAGTTAATTAGTATTCAGGCATTAATCAGTAATTAACCATTAATTAGTGATTTCTCATCACTTAGTTATTAGTACTCAATTATATGTGACGCCACCAGTGCCACAGAAGCAGCGAAGGTGGTGCGGAAAACGCTTCCGCCTCTACCCACTTTAGACAGTCAAAGTGCCCCCTCAATTTTTTTCAACAGCGCATGCTACACAAGGACACAAGACGAGACGCTCGTGTGTGTGTTTCCTCGTCTTGTGTCCTTGTGTAGCATGCGCTGTTGAAAAAATTATTATAGTAGGCTGCAGCTGGCATGACAGGTCGATGGGTGGGTGCTCTTGCAGACTCCAAAAGCCCGTGTTCGGGAGGTAGGCTTTGGTTTCTCAGGCTAGCACGGTGGACAGGGGTGTCCACTGTATCGGGCATGCGCTGTCTGCCTTATCGTGTCAGCGCATTGTCTTATCAGTGCTACCGCAAACTGTACGCTTGGCACTGCTACTGCCCCGCCCCCCTCCATCGCCTATAAAAGGGCGTGCTAATAAACCCTTCCTGTTCTTCTTGTTCCTGCCACCATGTAGTTGCCTCTATCCTTAGTGCGACACACATCACGATACATGGTGTCAGAAGTGGGATTCTGCGACAGCTATGGAACTTCTAAAGGCCCCGCCACCTTTGCAACTGACCGGCAACCTCTCTGAAAATTGGAAACGTTTCAAGCAGAAATTCGACCTGTTCCTGCAGGCGACCGCAACGAAGGAGCAACCTCGCAGCAATTCTGCAAAAGCCGCACTCCTGCTGAGCATAGCCGGTGATGAAGCGCTCGACGTGTTCAACACGTTCAAGTTCGAGGCAGCCGAAAGCAAAGACGATTACGCAACAGTGGTTGGAAAATTCGAGTCCTACTGTGCCGAGGTGAGCAACGAAGTTCACGAACGTTATGTGTTTCGCTCAAGGAAGCAGGCAGATGGAGAACCTTTCGAAAAGTTTGTCCGGGACCTCAAAAAGCAAGCCACGCAATGCAATTTCGGAGATCAGCATGATTCGCTGATCAGGGATCAGATCGTGTTTGGCACGAATAACTCAAAGCTGCGCGAGAAAATGCTTCGAGAGAAATCTTTAACGTTGCTGAAAGCTGAAGAATTGTGCAAGGTAGCAGAGTCTCTCGCACAACGAAACGAGGTCTGGAAAGCCGCGGATGACAGGGTCGATGCTGTTTCAAGGCACGCGCCACCATCGCGAAGCAGAAGTGATGACTGCAAGAAGCAGTACCGTTGCAAAAAGTGCAACCGGCGGCACAGGCCCACACAGTGCCCAGCCTACGGGAAAAAGTGCCATGAATGTCGAAAACTTCACCACTTCGCGGTTTGCTGTGAAGGCCTATCTAGAGTTGAACAAGTTAGTAAAGACAGCAGCGATGACGACTTTGACATTCTAGAAGTAGGAACTGAAAAAGGAAGCAGCAAAGACTGGATAGTGGAAGCACAAGTTGCCGGAAAAAATATTTGCTTCAAAGTAGACACCGGGTCCCAGGCCAGTCTGTTACCATTCTGTATGTACCGCAAGACTCGGGAGTCGCAGCAGTTAACGCCCACAAGTGCGGTTCTGAGAGCTTACACCGGGGGTGTCATAAGTCACTTCGGAACAACGACACAGGAAGTAACTATCGGTAACGCTTCCGCCACCGTGAAGTTCTTTGTTGTAAAGAATGGCCGTCAAGCCATTCTGGGACTAGATGCAAGCGAAGCTCTGGGACTTGTCCATCGCACGGTGGCTACTGTAAATGCTTCGGAGTACCAAGCTCTCAAGGATTTTAAACATGTCTTTCAGGGGCTAGGCTGCCTGAAGCAACCATACAGCATGGTCATGCAACCATCCGCGATTCCAGTTGTTCAACCAGCTCGACGGGTACCCCTGTCCCTGCGACAACCACTTCGGGAGGAGCTGCGTAGAATGGAGCGTGCAGGCGTCATCGTCAAACAGGATGGCCCGACAGACTGGGTAAGCCCATTGGTTTTGGTTAAGAAAAAGGATGGCAAACTTAGGGTTTGCATGGACCCACGGAAAATAAACGAGCACGTAAAAAGGCAGCACTACCAGCTCCCAAAGCGTGAGGACATGGAAGGGGAATTGGCCGGCGCAGCCTATTTCAGCTGTTTGGACGCAAATTCTGGTTTTCACCAGATACCACTTGACGAAAAGACGTCCAAAATATGCACTTTTTCTACACCCTTTGGAAGATACCGTTATCTCCGGTTGCCTTTCGGTATCTCATCTGCTCCCGAAGTTTTTCAGCAGCGGATGAGCGAAGTCTTCGATGGCATTCACGGTGTACACGTTTACATCGATGATATTTTGGTGTGGGGCGAAACCAAGCAAGAGCATGACCAGAGACTAGTGGCAGTAATGAAAGCAGCTGAAAAAGCCGGCCTAACGTTCAACGCAGAGAAATGCAAGTTTTGCGTCACCAAAGTGCAGTTCCTAGGCGATATCATCACACGCAAGGGCATCTCGCCAAACCCAAAGCTTGTGGAAAGTTTGCTGCAAACGCCAGTGCCCAAGAACAAATCCGATGTTCAGCGCATGCTCGGTGTGTTGAACTATTTTGGCAAATACGTTCCGCGCCTGTCTGAGCGAACCGTGTTGCTGCGAGCCCTTATCAAGTCTCACTCAGAATTCGAGTGGACTGAAAACCACACGAGGGAGTGGAAAAGTGTCGTCCAGATTTTAAGCACGACTCCCGTGTTAGCCATCTTTGATCCCCGAAAAGAATCTAAGATAACTTGCGACGCATCGAAAGACGGCGTGGGCTCCGCCCTTTTGCAGAGCCACAACGGCCAATGGCGGCCAGTGGCTTATGCATCTCGTGTGCTAACGCAAGCTGAGCAGCGTTATGCTCAGATTGAAAAAGAGGCGCTTAGCATTTCTTTTGGCTGCGACAAGTTTTACCAGTTCATTTACGGACAGAAGATTCTCATCGAGACAGATCATAAACCTCTACTTTCTATAGCTGCGAAAGGAATTTGTGACATGCCCCCCCGCCTCCAAAGGTTTTTTTTGAAACTCCTGAAATACGACTTTGTATTGCAGTATGTCCCAGGAAAGCACCTCATCTTGGCAGACATGCTGTCACGATCATCGCCGGTTGCTCGAGACGACACCACTCGCTGCACTCCAATCGCTGCACTCAGTGCCATGTTCGCCAGGTACGGCGTACCACTTGAAGTGTGCACCGATAACGGGCCACAATTTGCCAGTCACGAGTTCGCAGCCTTTGCAAGAGCATACGACTTCACTCACGTCACATCCAGCCCCCGCTACCCACAATCCAACGGACTGGCAGAGAAAGGTGTCCAGGTGGTAAAGCGGATCATGAAGAAATGTGAACATTCACAGGAAGACTTCTGGCTAGGTCTGCTGGCCTACCGCTGTACGCCACTGGAGGACGGCCGATCACCTGGGGAACTTCTTCAAGGCAGGTGCTTGAGAGCTAATCTTCCAGATTTTGGCGCTGTGCAGACAACTGTGGTCAAGAAGCACCATCAGAAGTGTGGCGGAAAGCCTCTGCCACCTTTGGCTGAAGGTTCTGTCGTGAGGATCCAGGACAAAACATGGTCAAAAAAAGGCACTGTCGTTGGGACTGCGGCTCCCAGGTCCTACAAAGTGCAAACCGAGGATCGGCGGGTGTTTAGGCGCAATAGGCGGCATCTTCTGCAAACCCGGGAGAAGTGTGCAGAAGACACTAGTGATGACGACAGCAGTTCGTCCGAGCGTGGGCCAGATAACTCCGGCCAATCTGCTCCGAATATCTCGCCTGGTGCCACAGCACGAACATCTGCTGACTTCCCTCGGCAACAGTCCGCCACCGACAGCTCGGCGCTCGGAGGCTGTGGGAACCATATGCCACTAACTCTGCCTGGGCCCACACCGGTTCCAAGAAGGTCGGCACGGACAGCAAAGCCACCTCAACGTCTTCAGTACGACGCTGCTTTTAATCAAATAGCTTGAACATTTGTCGTTTTCATTACCCCTCGGAAGATGTATCGGGCATGCGCTGTCTGCCTTATCGTGTCAGCGCATTGTCTTATCAGTGCTACCGCAAACTGTACGCTTGGCACTGCTACTGCCCCGCCCCCCTCCATCGCCTATAAAAGGGCGTGCTAATAAACCCTTCCTGTTCTTCTTGTTCCTGCCACCATGTAGTTGCCTCTATCCTTAGTGCGACACACATCACGATACATCCACCAGCGAAGGACTGGAACCCAGGGTATGCGGAGGAGTATTAGACATATACAGGGATCTTACCCAGCGCCTACACCAAAATATGTAACGAAGGTTCCCCGCCCACCATTCGGCCAACGACCGCGGGAGATCGAGGACTACGCGGCCCAGCAGCGCATGGCGACAATTCCCCAGCGGCAGTCTCGGTCTCCATCACCACGCCGACCTTCGCCACAGCCCCAAAGCTCCTCCTGGATGGCGCAGAGACGGTCGCCAAGCCCCCGCCGGGAAAACTAAAGAGGACGACCTCCGGGGGCGAGGCCGCTGGCAATCGATGCGAACAAGACCCCCCGACAACGCGAACAGCTACCGACCGCGATTTAAAGGCAACGACTGCAGTACCTGAACTCGGAGATCGATTCTCGTTGGATATACTCATGCTTCTCGATGGCTATAAGGTTAGTGCTTTGGAGGACACTGGCACTGATTTCTCGATTTTAAGCGGAAAGCTAGCGGCGCTTCTTAAAAAGGTAACGACACCATGGTCCGACACGCAGATTCGCACGGCTGGCGGTCATGTCGTACCTCCGCTTGGCCTGTGCACGGCAAGAGTCCAAATTTCAAGCTCCACATTTGTTGTCAGCTGCCTAGTTTTACCTGACTGCTCCCGTGACTGTATCCTTGGCGTTGATTTTCTCCGCGAGTATGGAGTTATTATTGACCTCCAAAAGCGCACCGTCACATTTTCTACCGAGAAAGCTGATGCTCACTCCGAGGACTGTGAACGCCGCGCCGCCCTTGGAATATCAGCCGAGAGCGTTTGGATTCCGCCACGCGCCAGTGTTTTTGTGAGTGTTCACTGCGAGGGACTACTTGAAGGGACAGCGGTCGCAGAAGACAACCTGTCCCTTTTGCCCACCCACGGCATCTGCTCAGCGCGAAGTCTCATCCATCTCCGCGACGGCTGGTCTGAGCTCCTGGTGTCTAACTTCACTAACGAACCCCGGCACGTTTTTCGTGCTACTGCCATCGCATTCGCCGACCCCTTAGCGGAGATTTCTGAATGTTTCGTGTTCGAAATTGTTAGACCTGTGCGCCCATCCCTTGACGCTCTTGACATCAGTCCGGACCTTTCGGTGACTCAACAGCGAGAACTAGGTGCCCTCCTAATCGAATACACTACCTGTTTCGCTTCTTCGTCGAAAGTCTGACAAACCCCTCTTCTGAAGCACCGCATATTTGCGCCCGACGATGACCGCCCCCATCAGCAGCCGTACCGTATCTCACCGAAGGAGCGTGAGGCGATTCAAACGCAGGTGAAGGATATGCTTTCCGATGGAATCATTCAACCTTCCAGCAGCACCTGGTCGTCACCTGTCGTGCTGGTGAAGAAAAAGGATGGGACACTCCGCTTGTGCGTTGATTATAGAAAACTGAACAACATCACCAAAAAAGACGTCTAGCCGCTGCCTCGTATCGACAACTCGCTCAACAGACTTCGTCGCGCCCAGTACTTCTCCTCAATTGAATTAAAGAGTGGGTATTGGCAGATAGAGGTCGACGAGCGGGACCGCGCAAAAACGACCTCCGTGACCCCCGATGAATTGTACGAATTTAAAGTGCTACCTTTTGGGCTATGTTCAGCGCCGGCAACTTTCCAGCGGATGATGGATACCCTTCTCGCTGGACTCAAATGGCAAACTTGTTTGGTTTATCTCGATGATGTCGTCGTATTTTCCGAAACCTTTGCAGAACACCTTGAACACCTGAGGACAGTATTAGATGCCCTCCGATTGGCAGACGTAACGCTCAAGCCGGAGAAATGCCATTTTGGGCAGAAAGAGTTGAAGTTTCTCGGTCACCTTATGAGTGCCGATGGCGTTAAGTCCGACCCCGATAAAACTGTTGCTGTCGCCGAATTTCGTGTTCCTACAACAAAGAAAAGCGTGCAACGCTTTTTTGGTCTGCGCGCATATTACCGCCGCTTCATCGCCCACTTTTCAAAGATCGCCGCACCCCTGTACCACCTCACGCGCGATGATACACAGTTCGTGTGGGCCGCCGAGCAACAGGAGGCTTTTGCCGAGCTGCGCAGACGACTGCTAACAACTCCTGTACTTGCGCACTTTGATGAAGAGGCTGAAACCGAAGCCCACACCGACGCCAGCAACGTCGGCCTCGGCGCCATACTCGTTCAACACCAAGGTGGCGTGGAAAGTGTCATCGCGTATGGAAGCCGCACGCTTTCTCGCGCTGAAACAAACTATTCGACGACAGAAAAGGAATGCCTCGCGGTTGTGTGGGCAACCATGAAATTTCGTCCTTACTTCTACGGCCACTCGTTCAAAGTAGTTACCGAGCACCATTCTTTGTGCTGGCTGGCCAGTCTTCGCGACCCATCGGGGGCCTACCCCGATGGAGCCTCCGCCTCCAGGAATTGGACAACACCGTTGTGCACAAATCTGGCCAGTCGCACGAAGACGCTGAGGCACTCTCTCGCGCACCCGTCGGGTTAGCTGATGATAGCCTAGAGGACGAGAGCGGTTTGATTGGAGTTGTCAGCGACTTAGACTTAATGATCCGACAGCGAGCTGACCCAGACCTGCGACCTATCATTGATTATCTGGAGGGCCGAGCTTCTGACGTACCCCGACAATTATCTAGGAACCTACTGGCCTTCTGCCTCCCGAACGGCATTGTGTTCAAGAAAAACTCCAGCACTGTTGACTGAGCGCACCTCCTCGTCGTTCCGGCCGACCTCCGCGCCGATATCCTTCTTGCTTTGTTACGATGAGCCGACTTCCGGCCACTTGGGCTTTGCCCGCACAGTTGCCAGCGCGCGCGTGGCGTATTATTGGCCCAAACTTCCTCACGCCGTCCAACGTTACGTCAGAGGCTGCCGCGCGTGCCAACGTCGTAAAGCGCCTCCTCTCAAGCCAGCGGGCTTGCTCCAACCTATTGAATCGCCTCGGACGCCATTTGATCAAGTCGGCATTGATCTTCTGGGCCCATTCCCTGTGTCATCGGTCGGTCACAATTGAATCATAGTCGCGACCGGCTATTTAACAAGGTATGCGGAAACTAAGGCGGTGCAGCGCGGCACGTCATCTGAAATCGCCCAGTTTTTTATGCAACAAATCTTGCTTCGTCATGGCACACCGTCCCACGTAATCACTGATCGAGGTACGGCGTTTACGGCACAGCTCATGCGCGACGTGTTCGAGCTCAGTCACACGAGCAATCGCAAAACCACTGCCTATCACCCACAGACGGACGGGCTCACAGAGAGGCTGAACAGAACGATCGCCGACATGATCGCAATGTACATAGACTCGCAGCAAAAAACCTGGGCCGAGATTCTCCCGTACGTCACATACACCTACAACACGGCCACCCAGGAGACAACCCACTTTACACCATTTCGTCTGGTCTACGGACGTGACGTTCAGACGATGATTGATGCAGTGCTTCCATGCTGCACTGGTGACCACCCACTCACGCCAGACGCCGAGCAGTTCGCTCAGCGCGCCGAGGAAGCACGTCAACATGCCCGTATTCACATTCAGCGGCAGCAGGGCACGGATGCCCGCCGCTGCAACCTCCGTCATCGGCACGTCGAATACCATCCCGGTGACCAAGTTTGAGTGTGGACCCCGGTACGCCGCCCAGGCTTGTCTGAAAAACTGATGTGCCGTTATTTTGGACCTTATCGAGTTTTGCGCCGCGTCAAAGAAGTGACCTACGAAGTTCTTCATGACGGGACTGTGCCTCAGCGTCGCCCACCCCGCTCTGAGGTTGTGCACGTAGTCCGCATGAAACGGTATTTCACGCGGTATTGGAGAGTACGCTCAGTGTTCCGCTAGTTGTCGCGTGGGACGCCTTCGCCCACCTCCATTGTACATTTTTCTGTGCTTGTGCTGTTGTTTTTTCCTTCCATTGCTCGTGCTCCAGCCCCGCTTTTATATTTTTCTTTTTTCTGGGAGTGGGAGTACTGCCACCTGATGTTCTCAGGTGGCGCTTGAAAAGAAAGACGTTGAAGTGTCTCGCGCTGGCTGGCTGCCGTATTCTGCTGGTTAGCGACCTGTTGCCCTATCTTCCGTTACAATATTACCACCTCTCTTTCTCACATCCCTCGATACCACCCGGTTATTCACACTGACTAGCACGCCTTTGGCACTAATCTCGCCTCCGACTCCTTTCAATCCTACGACGACTTGACGTCTAGCATCTCTGCAACGCTCACGTCCAGTAGCCGTCGCGTTCGCTCTCGTCACCCAATCCCAGACCCACATCCTTACGTTCTCCGTTTATGGCGTCGCCGTAAACGTCTTCATTGCTGCTTTCGCTCCCAACCCCACAATGCCCAACTTTCCTCCGGGATCGCTCGTGTCCGGGACGAGATCATTGCCCATTGCGCCTCCCTCGAGCACTCTCGTTCGAGCCCTCTTTGTGATGGCCTTGACTCCGCATTGCACTCGCGATCCACATGGTTTCTCTTTAAATCCGTCATTGGAACTAAGGCTGCCCTTGCTCCCACTCTAGCTAAAGCCCTCACTCATGGGGCTCATTCCGATGTTTTTGATCAGCTCGCCCCTCTGTACCTGCCGCCCCCTCTGACACCCTGCTACCCGGTGTACTCGCGCGGACCCAACTCCGATCTGGACCCCCCCCCCCCCCCCCTTTACTCTCTGGGAGCTCGAATCGGGTCTGGCTGCTAATGCTACACGCTCGGCTCCCGGTGAGGATGCCATTACATACACCACACTTCGTAACCTTCCTGACTGCGCCAAAGAATTCCTTCTTCAAACCTACGAGGAGGCTTGGGACAGCGACTACGTGCCGAGCTCCTCGACCTCCTCCCTCATTTCTATGACTCCAAAGCCGGGCACACTTCCCTCTCTCTCTAGCCTCCGCCCAATCTCCCTGATGTCGTGCGTTGGTAAGACCCTTGAGCGAGAGGCTCTGACTCGCTTCTTTAATTTTCTTGACTCGAAGGCATTCTTAACCCATTCTCCCATTGGCTTCCGACGCCACGTCTGTGCACAGGACATGTTTCTGATTCCCCAGCACACCTTCCTGTCACCTACTCCCACTCAAGTTCACGCACTCGTGACCGTCGATGTTTGAAAGGCCTTCGACGTTGTTTACCACGACTACATCCTTTCTCAACTAGCCTCCTTGAGCTGTGGCTCCCGCATGTACTCTTATATCCATTCATTCCTCTCTAAACGTGTAGCTCGCATTCGAGTGGACACCCATCTGTCTTACCCATTCCACCTCACCCGTGGCACTCCTAAAGGTGCTGTTCTCCCTCATACCCTTTTAAATCTCGCTATGGCCCCTCTCACCTCACAGCTGGCTGAAATTCCCGCCCTCCGTCATATATTATACGCCGATGACATAGCTCTCTGGTGTACGTGTGGCTCTCCCGGTCACGTACAAGACACCCTACAACGTGGCCTAGATTTCGCCGACTCCTTTCTCACAACCGCTCGCCTCTCTCCTGCTCCTGACAAATCCGAGCTCCTTCTCAACCATTCCTCCTACCAGCGCTCACAGAACCACTTCGTCTGTCTCCTTCTTTCTGGCTCTCCCACTCCTGTCCTCGCGCACTGCAAAGTTCTTGGCTTCCCTTAGCACACGGCCAAGAATGGGCAAGCCCTCCACCACGCTGTCACAACCTGCCACTCGGGAACTCACTTCCTGCGGCGCGTGGTCACTCGACGCTCAGGTCTCCACGAGGCTCATGCGTTCCGAGTTGCCCAGCGCTGGCCCTCAACAAGATCTTGTACTTTGCATTCTACGCTTCCTTCACTCAGACTCAACTTAACGCTCTCGAGACTGCCCTTTTGGGCCTCTACAAGGCAGCTCTCAACCTCCCTGTCACTACCTCTACCGCTAAGCTCTTGGCAACAGGCCTCTTCCATCCTCTCCGCTCTCTTCTTACTCCCCATCATGACTCACAGCTTGCCCGGCTTTCCCTTACCCGTGAGGGTCAGTGGTTATTGGCTCAACGGGTATCTCGCCCATTCCTATCTCTCCATTCACCTCCGCTATTGCCACCCCGGCTCCCAATCTTCGTGCTCTCCCCCTCCCGACCAACATGTCCCCCGCCCTGGACGCCGGCTGTCGTCATGCGGCCGCGCAGTACCATGCCTCTCTGATACCTAGGGCGTAGACTACACGGAGGCCTCCTTCGTGGCTGCTCGAGGTTCCTGCGGCTACGCCTTGTGCCATCCCCACCTCCCCGCCCCTGAAACCCACACCAGCGAGCCGTATCTGCGCCCTCCGGACGCATTGTTCTCGAGGTCCTCGCCATTGCGCATGCCCTCCATGCATTTGCCCTCCTCCCCTCTCTCCAAGAGTACACAGTTTATACAGACTCACAAGCCGCTATACACTACATACAGAAACGCACCCTAACCCCTTCTCTCCAACAGGAGGTCGAACGAGCGGTCTTCGCACTTCAGCCTTCCATCGTTTTCCTCCGTTGGGTCCCCGGGCATTCAGGTATTGACGACAATGAGCTTGCCCATCAGCTTGCCCGCGACACACTTTTCCAGGCGCCGTTCATCCCCTGGCCCAAGCCCTCGGAGGACGGTGGGAGACTCACCCTTCGCCGTACCAAAAAAGAGGTCTGCCTCGAGCTCCGCTTCGACAAACGCCTTTACTCTCCCCCTCATCCATCACTCACGGTCGCGGAGGCTCGATTTCTTCGGCACATCCAAATGAATGCAGTCATCGCCCCGTCCCGCCTCTTTCTCTTTCGCTATCGATCGCACTCTTCCTGTGCCAACTGCCCCTGTATCTATGCGAATCTGGCCCATTGCCTCTGCTATTGCCCGGCTGCTCAGCAGTCCGGTTCCTACTCCCCATCTTTTCTATCTATCACCACCTGGCTCGACTGATTTGGCGCTGAAGTGGAGGAAGAACAGCGACTTTTGGTCGCCCAGGCGGTCGATATGCTCGGCCTGTAAATTATGGTCGAATAAAGGCCTTCTACTACTACTACTACTATCTTTATTTCAGCAAGAGACATAGTTCACAGTAAAACGTAAAGTGAAGAGAGTAGCAGCTCAGATCTAGCCAGTTCCGAAGAGCGCCCAGCTCCAGCATCCAAGTGAAACCTGCTAGGCTTAGCGACGAATAGGGCAGCCAGGGAGAGAGCGAAGTTCGTCGCCTGGCGCACTCGCGGGCAGCATCATTGCTGAAAGCTCGGCTCGCTAACAGATTGGCTCAACAGCTTGCGACTTGCACTCGCAAGGCTGGCAAATCGAGCACTTAGCGGCAGCCTGCGACTGAGCGCACGTTTGCAGTACAGGTGAACAACTTTCATTCCACATATGCTTGGGATACCGGCTGTGTAGCAGCCACGTTAAAACTCGTCCTCGACGCCATCGTCACCGTTCGTGACGTACTGGCTGAGAACTTCAGTTCGAGTACGCACTTAAGTAAGCTGCTCGTTTTTCCCGGAACAATTTGACCTCAAAAACACACTTGCTTCTATCGGTTCCCGTGGGGGCTCTTGCTTGCGAAAGTATAATAGAACAGGATGCGGCGAGTGCGAGCCGCTCTTGCATATGGGCTAAAATGTGACGCAGGTATCAATGTAGTTTCGTGGCGCAGTTGGTATCTGAGTAATCCGCTTGTACGGGTCACAATTCAGCTCTCGGTTTCATGTAGATCTCCATTGAGCGTGCCAGTGTGGCGCAAAGTAAGACGTCGCAGCTGCTTTCCGTCCTGCCGCTTGCGTCCAACATATCAATGATATGCGCCAGCTTGACATACGGTACCATTTCTTCGCCTTATTTGTCGCAATTCAGTGTTTTAGTTGGCATCAAACGAAATTGCATTCCGTCAACAGCGCCGTATGCGTCGTCATCTGCTAGGACATTCGCGGCACCCTAAGTCTTGGTGATGGGATCACAGTTTCTACAAACGACAGGCCAGCAAAAGTATCTAAAACGCTTTTGTATTCGTAGTTATTAATAAAATAAACTTAAAAGCGCCATGACAGTTCGATCGACGCGTCACGTTTTACATTATTTCGCTTTTCGTGGCATTGTCTGAGAGCTCGTGCGGCGGACATGTATGAAGAACACAAGTGTGTTTTGGAAGCCAACGACGAGAACTACGCCGTGTCAACATCGGTGAGTTTGAACGGGCAAAGCCATGAGGAAAGGCAGCCCTACGACATCTTGTCATCTGGAGAGGCAACAAAGAATACTGCACGGTTTCGTGAAGCCTGGATAAGCCGCATGACCAGCGAGTGCCGTCTACGCTTCGCTACTACTGATCGCTATTTACACGCGTTATTAGCGTGCGGCTATAGAGGAATGGCAGTGAAAGCAACCTGCGCCTCGGCTATAATCCGTTGGCAGAAAAGAACGGGTGTATAGCCTGAGTGACATGTGTTTTTCAATGGTATCTGCCTGTCTTTAGTACTCAGGTGCCGTGGTAAATAAAAATGCAACCAGATATCACAACAGAATTATGCGGTCGCTTGCTAGCGCTGCGAAAATCTACAGACAGTGTTTACTGTATTCGAATGGCGTGGATTTGTACTACGTACGAGACAACGATGAGCGAGCTGTGCAGCGGTACTGAGCGCTCTCGCTAGACCCGCTGCGAACAGACAAGGGAACTGAGAACTGTCGATTTTGCTCGCGGCTGGTACCGATCGGATAGATTTGTGCTATTTGGAAGGTGACGATGAGCGGCAGTGCTGCACGACGAAGCACTCGCGCTAGGCAAGCTGCGAACAGAACAGGTCGATTTTGCTCGGTGTTGGTACTTATCAGATTAGGGCTTATGCCTCATTATTTGAAATACAATTTCTTTCGTCAACAATGATCACATGTGAAAGGCTGGTGCATCTTCCTTGCCTAATGATTTGTAAGCTTTTTATCTGTGTTTCCCCACTAGAACAAAATTTCAGAGAGTAGGCGTCGATGCTACCAGTCCTTCAGAGAACTGAGAATTGATGGGCATGCAACTGCGCACTTATTTAGGATTTACAACCTTTTTGCTGTATGCCTCGATTCTATGGCCCGCTTTCAAGTCGCTCGCCATTGGGGACGGTTTGTTATTGATTTTTCGCTTTCTCTCCTTTATTCTTGGTTGACTGCCACCAGCTGTGCTTCCGGCAATTCTCCGCACTGGGAACTATTCTCAGGCACGGGACCCTACCCACAGACCTTCCTGCACCGCGCTCACCATTGTTCTTCGGTATTTTTCCCTTGCCCCTGCCTGCATTGCCACAGACAAATTGTTTGCAATTTTGTTTGTGGGCACCTTTGGTAAATGCACTACCAATTTTTGTACCATCCTAAGCTGTGACGACAGATATGGGGGTTTTTGCTAATGAATGCATGCCTTTTCCGTTCTCTCCTCTCATTTATGCGAGGCAGACTTCTCTACGTTCAATTCAAGAATACCTTCGATGCTGGTGCAAGGCACCCTAATAGTAATTAGCTTAATCCTGTGCATGCTGTATTCGAATCGTTCTGTTATTTTCACCATGCATAAATATATTGGTATTCCAGCCAGCTCATCTTTCAATGTGGTTATGGCAGTCATGTAAATGCACTCAAAGAATGTATATGGGTGCATCACAATCTGTTAATTTCTTTTGTCATGGCCATCTCATTGCTTTTTTGTTTCTATATTAATACCTTATTTTAGTTTCTGTGGCAGTAGACAATTTCTGCTCTCGTCATTCATCACATTGTTACGGCCACTGACAACAGTTGGCCTGGACATATTTATTTGCAGTTGCCAGCTGCCAGCATCAGCTGGGCCATGCGGGCTTCCTGCTTTTGGCTGTGCCATCTCTCCTCAGCTGTTTTTGGTAGCTATTGTTTTTCAGTGAAGCATACCTTACCCGCAAAATTAGAAATTTATTTTAGACATAGGCTCAGAGCCGGGTTTGGAAATGCATTCAGAACTCGACATGTACTTAACAGCAGTACCTCACTTTATAATTTCATGAATCTAATCATGAATTAGATGAATGTAATTGCATGAATCACATGATATCTATAAACTACAGTAGGTCACGTAGCTTCTGACACTGCTGCTGTTAACATAATGAAGTTGAGACTGCTTCAGGTGCAGTTACTATCGGACAGCTGTTACCCCTTATGCATATATGCCCTCTAAAAGGGCCAAAATATTTGTTTATTTCTCTAAAAAGATTGTGTTCTACAACGTTGCTATAACCTTATTTCTGGTGCATAGACCAAAATGTCACTCAGTATTGTACGATGAACTGGAAACTGGTTTTGTACAATGTTTTAGGGGTCCTAAAACACTGGAGCAACACAGCTCTCACTTCTAGTTATTGATGACTTTACTCTCGCCCTACATCTGAATGATGTAAATAAAGATTTTATTTGATTTTATTTTTTAGTCTGTCAATGCGATCTAATTAGACATAAAATTCATTAACAGCATATGCTGCTTATGGGAGGGTAAGGGACCTAAAAGAAAGCAATATGTCCATAAATTCGGCTAAACGAGCCTGCTGTCAGCGCCCAATACACTACCCGAAAGAGTAGTCAGCTTTTAAAGAGCATGCCCTCCCATGTGTGATGTGCACACCACACTCTCGAGGGATTCTTGGAACGCGGCGTGTCGGCAGTGGTGCGTCGGACAGCGGAGCGCCGGGCGTGCCAGCCCCCCGATGCGCCGGTGCGCGTGCGTTTGGTGTGCGCGAGGCAGGCACGAGGAGCGGGTAGCTGACGTGTCAGCAAACCGAGGCGTAGAGGAAGACACCGCACCACAAGCCCGGTCATTTAAGAGTGGAAGTGGCAGCTGTCGGACGTTGGATCCGAGCTGCCAGCGACTTCCCTTGGATCATCGACGCAAGACCAATGCGCCTCTTTCAAGCGTGGAGGTGGCAGCCGTCAGACTTCGGGTCTGTGCTGCCACGGCTTCCTTGGATGGACTGCATAGGCCTACGGTGTATCGGGACGCCGTCGACGGGGCCTGGCTGCGGTTTTCCAGCTGCAGCTGCCCAGTTCTTGGTGGCGACTGACAGGAGTTCGTCAGCGTCTCCCGTGTCCATCTCCGTTCCTCACCTCCTGGTGCTCTACCACCGTTTCCTGGACGCAACGCCAGCGACGCATAGCAAGTCGACAACCCGCGTCTGTGCTACCTGCAAGGCATTCCCGCTCCACCTGGGACGCTTTCTGTCCGGTGAACTCTCTCCATATAATCTGTTGTGTTTTACGCGTGCCTAGTGTGTGTTTTCCTTGCTCTTTTCGCTTCTTTTATTGGCTCCTTTCCTTTAAAATATAAGCAGGGCTTCGTTTTGTTTTGTTTGATTCGTTTGTTCTCTTCTTCGAACCTGCACGCGAAAGCGTTTCCCTCCAGCAGTCGGGAACGCGTCATCCCGATTCGCGACAATTCCATTCATTTAAATTATTTAGGCTGAGATTTCAATTCACATTTTTTACCAACGCATGCAGCTCTCCCCACCTCTTAGCATTAACCCTACGATTTTTCTCGCAGTGGTTCACTACACTGTTCTCACTTTTAAGCCTTTTATAGTACACGACACTTTCCTGACAGCTTTGCAGAGGCAAAACATATTAAAATTTTTCTTTTTGAGCATACTGCAGGGCGCTGTTCGTAACTTCTGCTGGCCGGCCTATGGTATAACACCCAGTTCATATTCTCCCAACCCTTTCTCTCAAATGCTCTGTTTCTGTGCATGACCTGGCTCAGATGTGCTCCGTTATCACTTCCAGTACATCACTGCCTATCGTAAAATGTTCTTCCCTTCTCATATTGTTGAATATTCCTTTCGCTCTCTTCACTTCTACATGTGTATTTATGTTCTCAATCATGAACTACAATTCCTCACCACTTATACTATGACAATCAATAACACGAAATCAAATGTACCATGCTTCATAAGTCTGCTTTCCCAAACCAGCCTACTGCCAAATAGAGAGGGTCGCCTCATCTAGCATCGTCAGATCCCATTCACTCCAGGTGCGCTCTGCAAAGTAACCGACCATTGATTTAAGGCCAGTGCTACCAAAACTGCCATTTTGACTAGATGCATACTCTAGGATATAACAATTCGCTTTCTGTAATCATCATCCCAAACATACTCAGTAAGCCTTCTCGTCATGGAACGAGACTGGCCACGACTTCACTGTAAAAATTTGGTGTTCCGACTCGTGAACACGTTCAGTGCAGTACACTACTCTTTCTGCTCGATGTACGGATAAAGCAGAAAAAGGCTACTCAGTTGGTCGCCTAATAGGTGACTAGCTTTCGCTTGCCAGCTATCTTTCATCGCCTGGCTGGGCGACTGCCCAATATCTTGGCCATCGTTAGCGCTCCTTTAGTCAGTCTCGACAGACCACAGAGGGTTTCCGAGCGTGACGGAGTGGTGCAATGCACAAGCTTCTGCCAACTATCCAACCAGTCCCTGTCTACATCATCAGCAAGCACTGAGCTTTGACAGGTCATTTCGATCATCCAGAGGGATACAAGCGGCTCCTAGGCCAATATGTAGAATCATATGTTCCACTCAGCACCGGTGATCGAAACTTGCTAGAATGTGCCTCCTTATGGCCAGGAAAGAAATTAAAATTGTTAATTTTTAAATTTGGTGTCTCTACCCCTCTTAACAACAGCAGGACCACAGCTTGTTAGGCTGAAAAGAATTGAACAGAGCAGTGATAAACAATAGATGGAGAAAAAAAGATAAACAATACCGCACTAAAAAACTGGGTGGATTCCAAAAGGATGTGAGTGCATCAATGGGTGGCAGTCAGATGGCTAAATGAGGTTACGAAATCTGTTGAGAAAGGGTGATAGTAGCTCGCAAAGCGCAGGGTTAATTGCAGATCAACTGGGGTAGCATTTTCCTGCACTGATTTTAACGGAAGGTCCACACGACAAGCAAAATCGACTCGAGGATTTCTGTGCACATCGTGTGACTAAATGTCAATGGCAATTGAAAATGGAACCAGCACCGTGGACTGCGCATGCGGAAAAGGAGACACAATTTTTCACAACTTTGAGTGGCAGTCTGCTGCACTTTTAAAGAGCAAAGCTCTCAAGTACGGCAACACTAGCACTTTCTGTTTTACTTGCATGACGGTCATCGTGAGGGCTCAAGGCCACGTTCCTTTTGCATCCAATGTGTCAATTGCCAGCTGTGTTTACCTGAAGGGGGCGGTGCATCTAATATCGCTGTTATTTCCTTGCAGCTGTTAAAACAATACAGCGCACACTTTACAACATGCTTAACCACTACGGGAGCAGCATACGTTTACCTCTCCATAATTTGTTGCTACTGAATCAGTTCGACCTTGACAAAAGATCTGTAATAAGGGAATAATTACTCATTGCCACCCAGCCGAGCACAGCCAAACGGCTACAAATGAAAGCTACACAGTTTTCTGAGAAACTTCGTAGTAAAATAAAAATTGCCCCTGGTCCGGGGTTCGAGCCAAGGAGCACCGCTTCACCGGAGCACCGCTAACCTGGACGGTTAGATCAATGGGTAAAGTGACTGCTCCGGTGAAGCGGTGCTCCTTGGCTCGAACCCCGGACCAGGGGCAATTTTTATTTTACTACGAAGTTTCTCAGAAAACTGTGTAGCTTTCATTTGTAGCCGTTTGGCTGTGCTCGGCTGGGTGGCAATGAGTAATTATTCCCTTATTACAGATCTTTTGTCAAGGTCGAACTGATTCAGTAGCAACAAATTATGGAGAGGTAAACGTATGCTGCTCCCGTAGTGGTTAAGAATGTTGTAAAGTGTGCGCTGTATTGTTTTAACAGCTGCAAGGAAATAACAGCGATATTAGATGCACCGCCCCCTTCAGGTAAACACAGCTGACAATTGACACATTGGATGCAAAAGGAACGTGGCCTTGAGCCCTCATGATGACCGTCATGCCAGTAAAACAGAAAGTGCTAGTGTTGCCGTACTTGAGAGCTTTGCTCTTTAAAAGTGCAGCAGACTGCCACTCAAAGTTGTGAAAAATTGTGTCTCCTTTTCCGCATGCGCAGTCCACGGTGCTGGTTTCATTTTCAATGGCCATTGACATTTAGTCACACGATGTGCACAGAAAGCCTCGAGTCGATTTTGCTTGTCGTGTGGACCTGCCGTTAAAATCAGTGCAGGAAAATGCTACCCCAGTTGATCTGCAATTAACCCTGCGCTTTGCGAGCTACTATCACCCTTTCTCAACAGATTTCGTAACCTCATTTAGCCATCTGACTGCCATCCATTGATGCACTCACATCCTTTTGGAATCCACCCAGTTTTTTAGTGCGGTATTGTTTATCTTTTTTTCTCCATCTATTGTTTATCACTGCTCTGTTCAATTCTTTTCAGCCTAACAAGCTGTGGTCCTGCTGTTGTTAAGAGGGGTAGAGACACCAAATTTAAAAATTAACAATTTTAATTTCTTTCCTGGCCATAAGGAGGCACATTCTAGCAAGTTTCGATCACCGGTGCTGAGTGGAACATATGATTCTACATATTGGCCTAGGAGCCGCTTGTATCCCTCTAGATGATCGAAATGACCTGTCAAAGCTCAGTGCTTGCTGATGATGTAGACAGGGACTGGTTGGATAGTTGGCAGAAGCTTGTGCATTGCACCACTCCGTCACGCTCGGAAACCCTCTGTGGTCTGTCGAGACTGACTAAAGGAGCGCTAACGATGGCCAAGTGTTCAATGGTGTGAAAGGCTTTCTAACGAGTGACACCGACGAGATATTGGGCAGTCGCCCAGCCAGGCGATGAAAGATAGCTGGCAAGCGAAAGCTAGTCACCTATTAGGCGACCAACTGAGTAGCCTTTTTCTGCTTTATCCGTACATCGAGCAGAAAGAGTAGTGTACTGCACTGAACGTGTTCACGAGTCGGAACACCAAATTTTTACAGTGAAGTCGTGGCCAGTCTCGTTCCATGACGAGAAGGCTTACTGAGTATGTTTGGGATGATGATTACAGAAAGCGAATTGTTATATCCTAGAGTATGCATCTAGTCAAAATGGCAGTTTTGGTAGCACTGGCCTTAAATCAATGGTCGGTTACTTTGCAGAGCGCACCTGGAGTGAATGGGATCTGACGATGCTAGATGAGGCGACCCTCTCTATTTGGCAGTAGGCTGGTTTGGGAAAGCAGACTTATGAAGCATGGTACATTTGATTTCGTGTTATTGATTGTCATAGTATAAGTGGTGAGGAATTGTAGTTCATGATTGAGAACATAAATACACATGTAGAAGTGAAGAGAGCGAAAGGAATATTCAACAATATGAGAAGGGAAGAACATTTTACGATAGGCAGTGATGTACTGGAAGTGATAACGGAGCACATCTGAGCCAGGTCATGCACAGAAACAGAGCATTTGAGAGAAAGGGTTGGGAGAATATGAACTGGGTGTTATACCATAGGCCGGCCAGCAGAAGTTACGAACAGCGCCCTGCAGTGTGCTCAAAAAGAAAAATTTTAATATGTTTTGCCTCTGCAAAGCTGTCAGGAAAGTGTCGTATACTATAAAAGGCTTAAAAGTGAGAACAGTGTAGTGAACCACTGCGAGAAAAATCGTAGGGTTAATGCTAAGAGGTGGGGAGAGCTGCATGCGTTGGTAAAAAATGTGAATTGAAATCTCAGCCTAAATAATTTAAATGAATGGAATTGTCGCGAATCGGGATGACGCGTTCCCGACTGCTGGAGCGAAACGCTTTCGCGTGCAGGTTCGAAGAAGAGAACAAACGAATCAAACAAAACAATACGAAGCCCTGCTTATATTTTAAAGGAAAGGAGCCAATAAAAGAAGCGAAAAGAGCAAGGAAAACACACACTAGGCACGCGTAAAACACAACAGATTATATGGAGAGAGTTCACCGGACAGAAAGCGTCCCAGGTGGAGCGGGAATGCCTTGCAGGTAGCACAGACGCGGGTTGTCGACTTGCTATGCGTCGCTGGCGTTGCGTCCAGGAAACGGTGGTAGAGCACCAGGACGCTGTTTGACCCTTCGTTCTTGAACTTTTGCAGTGGACCCAAGGAGTGCATCACCAAAGTATTGCTGCCTGTCTACTTGGTCCTTGGCCGTACAGTAATCTGCATTTTTCAAGCTCAAGACGGGTGCAATGCAGTGATTACCATCGCTTTTCGAGGGCCAGCATCATCGACAGATATCGTTCGTCAACAGAGGCGACTCCTTGTGACAAGATCTGGTTGATTCCCGGCGTGGGCGGAACACTTCATTTGGCAGCGGCGGCGGCTCGTCTGAGGGACGCTGTTTGACCCTTCGTTCTTGAACTTTTGCAGTGGACCCAAGGAGTGCATCACCAAAGTATTGCTGCCTGTCTACTTGGTCCTTGGCCGTACAGTAATCTGCATTTTTCAAGCTCAAGACGGGTGCAATGCAGTGATTACCATCGCTTTTCGAGGGCCAGCATCATCGACAGATATCGTTCGTCAACAGAGGCGACTCCTTGTGACAAGATCTGCTTGATTCCCGGCGTGGGCGGAACACTTCATTTGGCAGCGGCGGCGGCTCGTCTGAGGGACGCTGTTTGACCCTTCGTTCTTGAACTTTTGCAGGTTAGTTTTCAAATTCCCCTCTTTCGTATCAACTTTCCGCCGCTGCTGCCAATGTGAAGTGTTTTGCATTCAGTGGCTGCTGTTTGACGTATCTTGCAATGTCGCGTTGCTGTGCTTGCAGGGGTGTGTTTCTTGGGGATTCTGCTCGCTTGGCTTGCACTGAATGCGCATTCTTATTCCATTTGGGGCAGTGTTCCGGGGTTGCTGAGGGAGCATTAAAACCAAAAACAAAAGAGAGTCCCTCAAGAAAAATTGGAAGTGCAGCTCATGCAAGCCAGGTGGGTCAAAAGAAAACTGTGCTGAGTCTCCGGTCTCGCTGGAAACAGACATACATGCAGTACTTCTAGACATAAATGGCAAACTGAACTCTCTCCTTTGTCTACCAGGCAAAGTCGATTCGATTGAGAATTCCATTGAGTTGCTCTCAGCGGAGTTCGACAACTTTGCTACACGTCTTGATGCTCAAGAAAAAGAAACGAAGCAGTTGAAAGATAGGGTAAGCACCTTGGAAAACAAATGTGATTCAAATGAAGTGGCAGAACTAAAAGCTGAACTGAATGACCTTGAGTGGCGAAGCCGGAGGCTGAACCTGGAGTTTCATGGCATTTCTCAAACGGATAACGAAATTCTTCTCGACAAAGTAAATGAAATTGGTGCAACACAGAGTCTGGAACCCCTCGTCACACACGACGTCACAGCAATCCACAGGCTGCCATCGAAACGCGACAAAATACCTGGTGTCATCGTTCGTTTTGCCCGTCAGGAATTAAGGGATAAATGGTTTGCCAAGAAACGTGCCTTGAGTGACGAGAATAGTGACCAGTACATCCTGGAAAACCTGACAAAGCACGCTCGTAATCTTCTCTTTGTCACAAAGAACTGGGCTAAGGAGCACGGTTATGCGTTTGTTTGGCACGCAAACGGCAGGATCCTTATCAGAAAGAAGCAAGGTGATTCAGTCGTGGTTGTCCGATCTGAAGCGGACCTCGCTCAGCTGTCTTAAGCTTTTTACACATTATGCAGTACCACGAGCTTCTCCTACCGCACGAAGTTAAGAGCAGCTTAGCAATAGAAAACAGCTTTCAGCTTTACACCTAAATATTCGCTCGATAAGAAACAAGGCTGACCACTTGCCCTATCTCTTAGCACACCTTCAACATAGCTTTGATGTGCTGTTGTTCACAGAAACGTGGGCGGTGCATGAAATTGATTTCATAAACCTTCCTGATTATTCTCTTTTCTATTTGAACCGAAGCACGCGTGGTGGCGGTGTAGCCATTTACGTGAAAAGCGGTCTCAAAGCAGACCTGCTACCCGAGTTTTCTGTTATGAAGGATGATTTTGAGATACTTACAGTCAAAATTGCTGACAGTATTGTCTCAGTGGTATATAGGCCCCCGTCAGGTTGCACTGATGCCTTTATTGAGTTTTTTGATGCCTTTCTTGACTTTTGCTCTCGGGAGAAATCTACGCTGATTGGTGGGGACTTTAATCTTAACATTGAAGATAATAGTTGTAACAGCAGTGCCTTTTTAGAAACTGTCTGGTCCAATGGATTTTTGAATTTAATAACCACACCTACCAGATTTACAGCTACTTCTTCGAGTACACTTGATCTTTTGATCGTTGACATCGCTTCGCATGTGAATTGTGCTGGAACTATAGTTTCGGATATTAGTGACCACTGCGCTGTATTTGCTTCTGTTGTTGCCCAAACCCCTGCTGTCAATTGTGAACATAACGTCTTTACTTACCAGTGCATTAATGAAGAATCCCTTAACCGTTTTAGGCTGTCAATACTTTCTGAAGACTGGAGCTCGATTTTCAATTACTCTCAGCCGGACGAATGCTATAAGTACTTTCTTAATAAATTAAAAGTACACTACACACGCTGCTTTCCATGGAAGACAAAAACTAAAAAATCTAAGATCCGAAAACCATGGGTAACCCCCCTTCACATGAAAATGATGAACCGCAAAAGTAAGCTTTTCAAGCGTTTTATGCTCACTAAGGATCCTGCTGATTTAGTTTCATTCAAAAAATATCGTAATAATCTAACAAGTGAGCTAAGGCGCGCTAAGCAAGCTTACCAGCAGCGCTTAGTTAGTAATAACAAGCACAATCCCCGACAGCTATGGAAAGTTTTGAATGAAGCTTTTGTCCACAAAAAACATAACAAAACACTAGGTGAACTATTTGTCGAAAATGAGCTTTTATCCGGGGCCTCCCTTGCACAGAAATTTAACTCTTTCTTTACTGCCTTTAAGCCAACCGGAGATGTAAAACCTGCCACTAGTACAATTAGCAATATGCCTAATGAATCACTGGTCTTTTATCAAACGGATTCGGAAGAAGTGTTCTCAGTATTAATGAATCTGAAATCAACACGCTGTGTGGATTATGATGGGCTGCAAATAAAACCGCTGAAGTTTGTTGCAGACCTAATAGCCCCGTATCTAGCTTTCATTTTTAATCAGTCCCTTTCATGCTCTATTTTCCCTAATGAAATGAAAAATGCCAAAGTAACAGTTATCTTTAAAGGAGGTAATAAAGCCGTATTAACCAACTACCGCCCGATTTCCGTACTTCCGGTTTTTTCGAAGGTATATGAAAAGATTATTCTAAAAAGAATGGATAGCTTTTTTACTAAACACAGCTTGCTAACAGATTCACAGTTTGGGTTTCGAAAAGGACGCTCTACCGAATCTGCTCTCCTCTCACAAAAAGAATTTATCTTGCAAAATTTTGAACGCAAATGTCTAACTCTCGGTATCTTTGTTGATTTCAGTAAGGCTTTTGACTTTCTTAACCACACTATTTTGCTTGCTAAACTAGAAATGTATGGTGTTCGAGGAATGTGTCTCCATCTTCTACGGTCATACCTCACTGATCGAAAGCAGGCTGTTTTCTGTGATGGACATGGATCCACTCTCCAGGCTATAAACTGTGGCGTGCCTCAGGGCAGCCTTTTAGGTCCTTTTCTCTTTAACGTATATATAAATGACCTCGTAAACATTGACAGTGACGTTAAATTCATTCTGTACGCAGATGACACCAGTATTTTCTTAACGGGCTCCTCAACAGATCATTTATTAAATCGCGGTAATGCTGTTCTTAAAACTTTGCATGCGTGGTCCGTTCAAAATGGGTTGTCTATTAATACCAATAAATCTAAAGCTGTTTTCTTCAGACCTAAAAACATCAAAATTAACTTAAACGATGATCTTCAACTTGGTAACCATAAAATAGAAATAGTGGACACCTTCAGATCACTCGGGGTAATTTTTGACGCCTGTATGAGCTGGACCGCACACGCAACACATCTTCGTAAGAAATTAGCTCCTTCCGTTGGTTTTCTTGCTCGGTACCGCACTGAATTTCCTCCCTGTATAAAACGAATGATTTATCATGCCCTATTCCAATCACACATTAACTATTGCCACATAGTTTGGGCTACCACATCCAAAACAAATCTACAGAAAATTCTAATTCTCCAAAAGAAAGCTATCAGGATTATCGAAGGTGCCAGTTTTACTGCCCATACGGCTGAATTGTTTATTAAGTATGAAGTAATTCGTGTAAATATTTTTCTTGAGTACCGCCTATTATACTATCTCAAATTTTCTTCACCATCAATATGTAATTTTTTGCTTAATATCGCAATGTTAAAGCCCATAGAAAAGTATGTTCAAACCCGATCAACTGCAAAATGGAAACTTCCACGCACTAGAACTAATTATGGTAAACAAGCACTTAATTTTCTTATACCTAATGTTCTAAACAGCTACGAATCTAACCAGCTTAGCATGTATAACCTCCGGCCACATGATTTAAAAGTGTACTTTGTAAATAATATTGTCACGTTGTGGTGACGGCAGTCCAGCGGTCAGGAAGACACCAAAAGGTCTTGTAAAAGAAGCTCTTTATTTGGGCTGACTTGCGCCCGGAAAAGAACTGAATCACTCGGCGGCGGCGTAAGCAACAAGCGTGCTCGTCAATCGTCGAACTACGAATGTCCGCCGCTCGCGGCATCGCTCAATTTAAAGTCGGCAAGGAAACTTCCAGATAGCAGGACAAGATCACTACAGTAATCTGGAAAAACCTAGATGCAGCCTTTCATGGCTGCGATCAATCGAGATTAGTCTGGTCGCTTCTCGCGTCACGAACAAAAGTGATAACAACCCTTTCCTGCAGCCCTGAGCGTGAACGAACAAACAGTACACTGATACGTGGCATTACCCCCCTTCCAAAGAAGCATCGTCTCGATGCTTTAAAATGAAAATAAACACGGAGAATGAAACTTCGAGTCCTTCAGCGTTCATAATATGGCTTCAGGCGTACGACATGTACGACTTCCGGGCGTGGGCGACGTCGCTGAGATGCTGTTGTGCCGTCGGGGATGACTTCATAGTCGAGGTCACCGATGCGACGGAGAACCCTGTACGGGCCAAAGTAGCGTCGCAGCAACTTTTCGCTCAATCCGCGGCGGCGAACTGGCGTCCATATCCAAACCCGATCACCTGGCTTGTAATGCGTGTCTCGTCGGCGCAGATTGTAGCGTCGGGCGTCGGTGTGCTGCTGGTCTTGAATGCGAAGCCGTGCAAGTCTTCGGGCTTCCTCGGCGCGATGAAGGTAGGTGGCGACGTCGAGGTTGTCTTCGTCGGAAACGTGCGGGAGCATTGCGTCGAGTGTTGTTGTGGGCTTCCTGCCGTATACCAGCTGGAATGGAGTAAACCTGGTTGTCTCCTGGGTGGCAGTATTATAGGCGAAGATCACGTAGGGCAGAATAGAGTCCCACGTCTTGTGTTCGGCGTCGATGAATATGGAGAGCATGTCTGCGATGGTCTTGTTCAGACGCTCTGTGAGTCCGTTGGTTTGCGGATGATAGGCAGTTGTCCTCCGATGACTTGTCTGGCTGTACTTTAAAATGGCTTGCGTCAGTTCCGCTGTAAATGCTGTTCCTCGGTCTGTGATTAGTACTTCGGGTGCGCCGTGTCGGAGGAGAATTTGTTCAACAAAAAATTTTGCAACTTCTGTTGCGGTACCACTAGGCAACGCTTTTGGTTCGGCGTAGCGGGTCATGTAGTCGGTGGCCACGATGATCCACTTGTTACCTGATGATGAAGTAGGAAAGGGGCCGAGTAGGTCCATCCCGATTTGCTGAAAGGGTTTAGTTGGCGGTGGTATGGGGTTCAGGAGTCCGGCTGGTCTAGTCGGAGGCGTTTTGCGTCGTTGACACTCACGGCACGTTTTCACGTAATGCGAAACGTCGGTAGCTAGCCGCGGCCAATAGTACTTCTCCTGGATGCGGTGCAACGTGCGAGCAATCCCGAGATGCCCTGCAGTCGGCTCATCATGACATGCCTGCATAATTTCTTGCCTGAGATTTTTGGGCACGACAAGAAGATGCACTGTCCTGTTGGGCGCGAAGTTCTTCTTCAGAAGGACATTATTGTGAAGGACGAAGGACGACAGTTGGCGCTTGAACCCTCGGGGAGGCGATGCGGTCTTGCCTTGCAGATAATCAACCAGGCTTTGCAACTCAGGATCCGAGCGCTGCTGCTGCGCGAAACTGCTCGCGCTTACCGGTCCTAAGAAAGCGTCGTCTTCTTCCTCTTCCGGTGCTGCGTCGACGGGGGCTCGCGACAAGCAGTCTGCGTCGGAATGCTTGCGGCCAGATTTGTAGACTACAGTTATGTCGAATTCTTGAAGGCGCAGGCTCCAACGAGCAAGGCGGCCGGAGGGATCTTTCAAATTGGCTAGCCAGCACAGAGCATGGTGATCGCTCACAACCTTGAATGGTCGTCCGTACAGGTAGGGGCGAAATTTCGACGTGGCCCAAATAATGGCGAGACATTCTTTCTCGGTGGTCGAGTAGTTGGCCTCGGCTTTCGACAGTGAACGGCTAGCGTACGCGATAACCTTCTCTTGTCTGCCATTTTTCTGAACGAGGACCGCTCCTAAGCCCACACTGCTTGCATCGGTATGAACTTCGGTTTCGGCGTTTTCATCAAAGTGCCCGAGCACAGGAGGGGACTGTAAGCGGCGCTTCAGTTCGTTGAAAGCTTCCTCTTGCGGCCTTTCCCATTTAAAAGGCACGTCAGCCTTGGTAAGTTGGGTCAAAGGTTCAGCGATGCGCGAAAAGTTCTTGACGAATCGCCGGTAATAAGTGCATAATCCAAGGAATCTGCGTATAGCCTTCTTGTCATTAGGCTGTGGAAACTCTGCGATCGCAGCCGTCTTCTTGGGGTCTGGGCGAACTCCATCCTTGCTTACGACGTGACCAAGGAAGAGCAGCTCCTCGTAAGCGAAGTGGCATTTCTCTCGTTTCAGTGTCAGGCCTGAAGACTTGATCGTTTCCAGCACTATCCGAAGCCTTCGTAGGTGGTCTTCAAAGCTTGAGGAGAAGACAACAACGTCATCTAAGTAGACTAGGCAAATCTGCCATTTCAAGCCTGCGAGCACCGTATCCATTACTCGCTGGAACGTCGCTGGGGCAGAGCAGAGGCCGAATGGCATCACCTTGAACTCGAAGAGTCCGTCTGGCGTGATGAACGCAGTCTTCTCGCGATCTCTTTCGTCGACTTCAATTTGCCAGTAGCCGCTCTTCAGGTCCATCGATGAGAAGTACTTAGCGTTGCACAGCCGGTCCAGTGTATCGTCGATGCGGGGGAGGGGGTAGACATCCTTCTTCGTAATGTTGTTCAGGCGGCGGTAATCGACGCAAAAGCGAAGGGTGCCGTCTTTCCTTTTCACTAGGACGACCGGTGCTGCCCAGGGGCTCCTCGATGGCTGGATGACGTCGTCACGAAGCATTTCCTCAACTTGCTTGCGGATAGCTTGGCGTTCTAACGGCGATACGCGGTAGGGGCTCTGTCGCAGTGGTCGTGCGTGTTCGTCTGTGACAATGCGGTGCTTGGCAAGCCGGGTTCGTCGCACATTCGATGCTGATGAGAAGCAATCGGTGTACCTTTGAAGAAGACTGCGTATTTGGTCTTGTCTGCTCCGGGGTAATGCTGGGTTGATGTCGAACGTGGGTTGATGGCCTTGTTCAGATAGTTCTGCAGGTTGGTCGGGTAGGGCAAATACGTCTCTGATGTCTGCCAGCTCGTCGAGAAAAGCGATCGTCGTACCTTTGTTTAGATGCCGGTATTCTTCGGTGAAGTTGGTTAGCAACACCTGGGCTCGGCCATTTCGGATTTCGGCGACTCCCCTCGCGACGCCCAATCCTCGATCCAGGAGTAACTGGGTGTTCCCCTCGATAACACCTTCGGCATTTTCGATGTCTCCAGTACCTATGCCGACGAGAACACTTGATCGGGGCGGCACGCTCAATGCTTCATCGAGGACGTTTAAGGCAACGTGATGAGTCGCGCTCGTCGCAACAGGTATGGCTTTTTCCGTGGAAAGCTTGATCGACTTAGATCGAAGGTCGATGATCGCCCGATGTTCGTTCAGGAAGTCCATTCCCAAAATCACGTCTCTCGAGCATTGCTGTAGGATCAGGAAGGTTGTCGCATAGGTTCTCCCATTTACAGTAACTCTCGCGGTGCAGCGTCGTGACGGCGTAATCAGGTTGCCACCTGCGGTGCGGATCAGCGGGCCATCCCAGGTTGTTGTCACCTTCCTGAGTCGGACAGCGAGTGGGCCACTCATGACAGAGTAGTCAGCTCCCGTGTCCACCAAGGCAGTAACCGCGTGACCGTCGACCGTAACTTCAAGGTCACTTGTTCGCGTTCTGGTATTGTACGTTGTCTTCGGTGTCCGATCTCGGCTTCGTCGAGTAGTGAGGCTGCGGTGGGCGTACTGCGACGTTACTTCACTGGGCAGCGGTAAAAGCTTCAAGTCTGGCCGCGTCGTCGTCGGTGTCGTCGTCGTCGGCGTTGTCGTCGTCGGCGTTGTCGTCGTCGGTGTTGTCGTCGTCGGTGTTGTCGTCGTCGGTGTTGTCGTCGTCGGTATTGTCGTCGTAGTTGAGGCATGGTCTTGAGTACTCGTCGATGGAGGATCTTTGTCATTGCGCTTAGAAGCAACCTCACCTCCAGAGGCTGCTTTATTTAGTTTAACCTTCGTGGGCTGGGGGAGCGTCCACGCACGGCGTAACCTCGGCTAGGAGAAACAAAGCGCGGGGACGATGGCGACGGGGAACGTGATAGGCGGCTCGGCGATGAGTATTCTTCCCGACGTAAAAACTCCTCGATTTCGGCTGGTCGCTGGCCGGGTCGGGGTCGTGGAGCGTCGTAAGAGAACCCTCGGATGCCCAGTCTTCTGTATGGGCAGTGCCGGAGGACGTGACCGGCTTCGCCACAGTGGAAGCATAGTGGGCGGCGCTGGTCGGGAGTTCTCCACTCGTCGCATTTCCTCGGCTGCGCTCGTCGCTCGTAGGACGGGCGTGTTGGGGCGAGTGGGCGGCGGTCCAACGCAGCTGGCTGAGGGCGATAGGGGCTTGGGTCCCGTCGTCGAGGTGCAGGACGGCGCACAGCTGCGGCGTAAGTCATGGCTGGAGGCTCCAGAGGCTGCGTGGTAGACTGGAATCAGGTCCTCCGGTGGACAACTCAAAGGGCTGGCGTCACGACTTGCAGGGGTTGTCCGGTACCTGGAAGGCTACCCAGCACCTCCACCAGATGTCACGTTGTGGTGACGGCAGTCCAGCGGTCAGGAAGACACCAAAAGGTCTTGTAAAAGAAGCTCTTTATTTGGGCTGACTTGCGCCCGGAAAAGAACTGAATCACTCGGCGGCGGCGTAAGCAACAAGCGTGCTCGTCAATCGTCGAACTACGAATGTCCGCCGCTCGCGGCATCGCTCAATTTAAAGTCGGCAAGGAAACTTCCAGATAGCAGGACAAGATCACTACAGTAATCTGGAAAAACCTAGATGCAGCCTTTCATGGCTGCGATCAATCGAGATTAGTCTGGTCGCTTCTCGCGTCACGAACAAAAGTGATAACAACCCTTTCCTGCAGCCCTGAGCGTGAACGAACAAACAGTACACTGATACGTGGCAATATTCCATAACTTCTTATCATATATTGTAGTTTGTGCATGTATCGGTGTCCTTTTCCCATTTGTCATCAACCCAGCAGTGTGTGTAACTTTCAAATGCATCTTGTTCAGTTTTAATTGTTTTTTTTTTCTAGTTTCAAACTACATCTCTGTGTAGCAATCCGTTCAATTGTAAATATTAATTGTTTCTATAGTGTTCTCGTATGCCACCTGCCACCGTTGTATGAATGTGTTTATCTTATTTATTATGTTGTAATGGCTCTTAGATGAGCCACAGGCATTTTCAAGCTATTTTCTTTAGCTTTTGGCCTGTGGCTCATTCTAAAGAATGTGCATATTTTTGAAATAAAGTTTGGATTCAATTAAAAGGTGAGGAACGGAGATGGACACGGGAGACGCTGACGAACTCCTGTCAGTCGCCACCAAGAACTGGGCAGCTGCAGCTGGAAAACCGCAGCCAGGCCCCGTCGACGGCGTCCCGATACACCGTAGGCCTATGCAGTCCATCCAAGGAAGCCGTGGCAGCACAGACCCGAAGTCTGACGGCTGCCACCTCCACGCTTGAAAGAGGCTCATTGGTCTTGCGTCGATGATCCAAGGGAAGTCGCTGGCAGCTCGGATCCAACGTCCGACAGCTGCCACTTCCACTCTTAAATGACCGGGCTTGTGGTGCGGTGTCTTCCTCTACGCCTCGGTTTGCTGACACGTCAGCTACCCGCTCCTCGTGCCTGCCTCGCGCACACCAAACGCACGCGCACACGCGCATCGGGGGGCTGGCACGCCCGGCGCTCCGCTGTCCGACGCACCACTGCCGACACGCCGCGTTCCAAGAATCCCTCGAGAGTGTGGTGTGCACATCACACATGGGAGGGCATGCTCTTTAAAAGCTGACTACTCTTTCGGGTAGTGTATTGGGCGCTGACAGCAGGCTCGTTTAGCCGAATTTATGGACATATTGCTTTCTTTTAGGTCCCTTACCCTCCCATAAGCAGCATATGCTGTTAATGAATTTTATGTCTAATTAGATCGCATTGACAGACTAAATAAAATCAAATAAAATCTTTATTTACACCATTAAGATGTTACACAAAACTCGAAAGCCTTCTAATCACTGCATACTCCTTCTGAAGTGAACTTTATCAATCACGTTAGTCACCCCTTTGATGCAGGTCACCAGTAATGGGAACCGCCGTGGTGGCTGAGTTGTTATAGTGCTCGGCTGCTGATCCCAAAGACGCAGGTTCAAATCCAGGCGTGATGGTCGCACTACGATAGAGATGAAATGCTAGAGGCCCAGATAATGTGCGATGGCAAAACACTTAAAGAACCTCGGGGTAGAATTATCAAGAGTCCTTCAGTAAGCCGTCCCGCATAGCCTGCGCTGCTTTGTTATGTTAAACCCCATAAAACTAAGCAAAAATAATGGCAGCATCATTTCTGAAATTATGTGTTGATCTAAAATTATTTTCAAAGCGTTTACAATTTTTGTGCCTCTTTCCTTCATTCTTTCTCTCATATGTCTTTGCCCAAGCTGAGTATGTGGTCGTTGTTTTTAAAAGCCAGCAAAATATTGTTTTTCATTTGAGTACAGAGTCTTTTGTCTGTCTCTATTGTTTTGCTAGTTGTATCTGTGTATAGTATTATGCACAAATATTTGAAGCCATGAGAGCGACGGCCTGGCTAGTAAGTTCTCTATTGAACTACTCTGACATTACTTATTGCCCTATCTACGCAGACTCCTTTTGTAATCTGCTAACTGGCATAGAAGTACTCTAACCGGCCGTGGTAAATATTTTTTCAAGGCAAACTACTCTGCTGTGTGCATAGATTGGGCAAGCTCATATACATGCGAAGCTCATAACATTGCATTTGTTTCTAAAGCATTCTGCATGAGGCACTGATTCACTGGAATACTCTGCAAATCTTCACTGCAATTACTTTTGCCTAATATATTCAGGCTCCGATTTACATAAGTTGGGCTTAAGCGAAAATGTACAGCGCTCAAATGAGTGCATGGCAGCTTGTCTTTATCAACCAAAGTATTTGCAGAGTTTTTTATTTTTTAGCTGGAAAAGATAAAGCAAGGGTAGCCGGGCTTTGTAATGTCCATGGGGCTTTCATGCAGAGTTCAGTGTGCTTGTAATTTCTTCTTTTCATGTAACATAAAAAGTCTTTCCTTGGCACTCGTGTTTGAGAGGAAATGCTGAACACTTCACCAGTTAAAAAAAAAAGGCTATTGTGCTGCTCCAGTAAATGATAGCTGGCTGCAGCTGTCGTTGCAGCAACGAAAATTCACTAGGCAATATTTACATTTATTCGTCGTGCTACAAGCCACTTGCGTGCCACACAAACCTCTTGAAAGTACAGAATCGAGCAGTTTCGCCCTGGAGGGTGTTGTATACCTAATGCGAAAGTAATACAAGTAACAGCTGATGATATGCTAGGGCAACAAGATTCCGAGAGTTTGAGAAGGGCAGTGGGGGTCCCAGCCTGGTGGAGTATTGAAATTTTACTAGTAGCGGACAGGGATCCTGCGGTTTGTGGAGGACATGGGCGAATTAGAAACTTATCGAACAATTTTTTTAACAGACAAAGAAGACTCAAGAGAGAAACACACAGGACTAGCGCTTTTACCAGCCCTTGTCCTGTGTTGTTCTCTCTTGCGTATGTGTCTATTTTGGCTAGTAAAAAAATTCTTCCATATGTCTCCAATTTGCCGGCACACCATGCCATCAGGCCTACCATTCAGCCTTGCTAATGGAAAAGTCCGTAGTATTTTTTAAGTGCACGGATCTGGGCTTTGGATGCAACGTATAGTGCCCTTTATTTTTCGGTAAAACCTGGTTTCTCCTAACTGCTGCGCCCCAAAAATATTCTCAAAAGTCAGATTAACTACTGCATGCAAATGTGCCTGAAAGAAAGTGCAGTTTGCTGGTGCACAAAGGTGATGAACTCGCGGCGAGTAGCGGATTTCTCGTATTTATTGTGAGGTAAATTTTTAACAATTGCTGGTTATTCTAATTCCTGTGTAAAGCTTGTTGTTCGTCGAGTTGCATATAATTTTAGATTACATTTTGAACTAGAGGTACTGACTAATTTCATTGCAATAATTATACCCATAATTATTCTGCCCTGTTTGAAGCTAGGTGCGAATTTTGTATGGGTGCTTTGAAGTCAGAATCGTGGATGAGTCTTCTGTGAGTTTTCTTCATTGGAACGAAGGCAACTCTAGTGATTGTTACTGTGTCGCCCAGCCAATACTTCTCCCACAGGACCAGCAAACTTCTGAGTATCTATGGCTCAATGCTGCAAGGCTGTCAGCGTTAACGGGTGCAATGCCAGCGGCTCAGAGGTAACATGCATTTCACACCATAGAACTATACAAATTCGTGCTGGGGCCGTGAGCAAATCATTTTTAACGAGGTCTTGGTAAATGATATTTACTGTAGAAAGTGTGGGGTTTAAATCGGGGGAGATAAACACGTTCTCCCCGTTTAACCGCGGCTGACAGTTCAAAACCGCGCGGACCCCACCCCGTGGTCGCGTACGCTACCGAGCGCACGCCGACCACGGCGGGCCGTGCTCTGCGGGAACAAAGTGACGACACAACGGCTGACACAAACAAGGCATTTATTGCTATAACAACAATAACGCCAGCTAGCAACAAAATACACTGAGGAATCTAGGATGTCCGACTCACCAGCACGGTTATGAGCGAACGTTCGCCCACGGTAGGGCAGAGGGAATAACTCCCGAGGCCGGACGGGACGAGCTAGGGGAACGCGTTTCCACACGAGGTCGCCCGCCGACGAAGAGCGAAGCTGCGAGCGAAACGTCCGTTCGCTTCCCGGGCCAAGGGAGAAGAGACCCCTCGCTACCCGCGAGCCCGCAGCAAAACGCCATGCGCGGCGCTGGTGTCGCTGCGACGTGAGCGCCCTCCCCTGTTAGTTAGAGTAACCAAACTGAGAAGGGTGCGTTGCGGGAGAGCTAAGTACAGGGAACTAGAGCGTTGAGGAAAACCGAACGCAGGGGACGAAGGCGTCCCCACATCCCCCCAACCTTAAATAGACCCCCGCGCCTGCAAGTTACATGCTATGGAGGAGTCTCCTGGTCTTCATGCACTTGAGTCAGGTCTTTCAGCGGAGGTCACGCCGACAGCGTGCACGCAGTCTTCCGCGGTATTCCGAAGGCGGCGTGAAGGTCTCCGCTGGGACGACTCGCATGGCCCGCGGACTATGTGCCCGCAGTCCCGCGAAGAGGAGGGCCGGTTGACCACTGCAGACCAAGATTCCGCAGTAGTCGCGAGGGCACCAGCAGCCTGAGGTGGCTGCTGTCTGGTCTCGCCACGGCTGCCCCGGATGGATGCGGCGAACAGGATACAGGCCGCTCCATCGCAGCAGGCGGCAGCGAGACTATGTGCACAGGACAGCAAGCCGGAGTGGCTCCAGATCTGTAAAATTTCCGAAACACACTCCGCATGCCTTTAACGTAGGTCACGGGAGGGGAAACGGCGTACACAAGGGCCACGTGGCTCAATGCTCAACTCGCTAGCAAAACACTGTCGGGCGGCTGTGCAACGCAAAGTTCGAGTGAACAAAGCCCTTTGTTGAGTTGAACGAGAATGCTCGGTTCATGCGAGGTTAAAAAAAACGGGCGGCCAGCAAAGCGCGCCCCCTTTCAACACCACGGTCCGGTGGTCGTGTCACTTTTGACATGGCGCAGACAGCTCTGAAAAGCCTTAGGCCTCGCTACCATTGTGACGGTCGACGACCCCCAACAAAAGAAAGACCCGAAACGGGTTTCGTGCGCGCAGCCGCGAGGAGACAGCGTTGTGGAGTGGTCCTACCCCACTCACTGCACGAAGCAGCTTCTGAGTGATCGGAGCCCACCGTATCGGACGGTGTCGGAACGCCCGGTGCCGAGCTGCAAAACCAGCGAGCTCGTAGCAGCACCCGTGGCCCCAGGCCACCCGGCTCCCGTAGCCGCGACTCCCAGAGTCGAAAAAGAGACAGCGAGAAAATATATACAGAAAACTCGGACCAGCCACGCGGCTTCCGTACTCACTCGCTTCGGGCTCGGGAACTCCGCGGGCGCTAGGCCTCGTGCTCCCTCGATGCGGACCAAGTGGTTCTTGAAGCAACTCCAGGAAGAAAACTTGACAAAAAAAAAACATGCTGAGCATGTCGAAAAGTTCAAACATGCTGCAGCGCAATAAACCTCGCACTCAAGAAAGCATGCCGCAGGTCCTAGCAATGAACATTCACATTAGGCCTACCACTTGTCAAGTCCGGACAAAGAGCGTTCCTCGAACCGGACAGACTGTCGTCCAATGTTCCAAGAGCAGGCCCCACGTTGGGCTACAAAATGTGGGGTTTAAATCGGGGGAGATAAACACGTTCTCCCCGTTTAACCGCGGCTGACAGTTCAAAACCGCGCGGACCCCACCCCGTGGTCGCGTACGCTACCGAGCGCACGCCGACCACGGCGGGCCGTGCTCTGCGGGAACAAAGGGACGACACACTGGCTGACACAAAAAAGGCATTTATTGCTATAACAACAATAACGCCAGCTAGCAACAAAATACACTGAGGAATCTAGGATGTCCAACTCACCAGCACGGTTACGAGCGAACGTTCACCCACGGTAGGGCAGAGGGAATAACTCCGAGGCCGTACGGGACGAGCTGAGGGGAACGCGTTTCCACACAAGGTCGCCCGCCGACGAAGAGCCAAGCTGCGAGCGAAACGTCCGTTCGCTTCCCGGGCCCAGGGAGAAGAGACCCCTCGCTACCCGCGAGCCCGCAGCAAAACGCCATCCGTGGCGCTGGTGTCGCTGCGACGTGAGTGCCCTCCCCTGTTAGTTAGAGTAACCAAACTGAGAAGGGTGCGTTGCAGGAGAGCTAAGTACAGGGAACTAGAGTAAAGTTCACAGGTTCTTTATCTTCCTCGCACCAGGGGTGCCCCGCCAGAGACGGCTTGTTCCAGCTGGAAGACTGAAGCTTGTTTCTTCGCACCAGGGGTCCCCCGTCAGAGACGGTCTCAAGATGTGTTGACACGCAGGGATAAAAAAGGGAATAACTGAAGATTTATATCAATATTTACAGAATATACAAGTTAGATACAACGGCAAAAAGACAAACAACCAAAAGGCGGAACTGGCTAATACAAGGGGAGGCCCCTACTCGGAGTAGCCGAAGATGCGTAGCATCTCACCTTAGCGCAGAACCCCGCTTCCGGCTCCGGGGCCCGGTTTTAAAGCCTTAACGGCCCGGCCCACATTTGGTAGCTCCCAATCACGTTGCACTGCTCACATGATTGGTTTACCGAGAACATGGCCAGCCCTCCAGCTTCCGTAGTGCAAAACGCCCTTTCCACAAACACAAACGCATGGTCGTGCCAGCACGTGCGGAATCGAACATTCTCTCCGCCCCAAAATAAAATAAAAACGAGCACAAATATACATTCGTGCCAGCACGTGCCCGAATCGGTACCGCGGGGCAGGGGACACCCGTTCTTCCTAGCGCATTCGCGAGCGGGCGCGTTCCAAGAAAGGAGACGCTTCGCTTTGAGCGCCCCCAGCCGCGTTCCGGTGACCCCGCGTACACTACCGATCCCTTACATAGAGCGTTGAGGGAAAGCGAACGCAGGGGACGAAGGCGTCCCCACAAAAGCTAGTGTGAAATAAGACTTAAAATGCCTTCTGAAAATGCTGTTTTTTCTTAGTCAATGAAACGATGCAAGGCATGCCAATTTTGTTATCTCTCACCGATTCCTTACTTTCTTTTCAGCTGCAAGCGACCAAGAGTTGCCTGGAAGTCAAGCAAGCCACTAAGTTTCGTGCGATTTGTGCCAAAGACCATGAGCAGGCTGGGAATTTTGCAAATTGCCAGTGGTTGCATTCACTCATTAAAACAAGCTTTCACCCTAAGCGCAGTGTTTTTTGCACTGCATTGGTTTGAGATGCTTGCATTGAGCTGACTGCTGTGCAGCTACACGTGTGTATGCAGCCAAATTGCTTCAAGAACAATAATGAAGTACAGGAAGCCAGATACAAGATAAACAACAAGACAGACTACAGGACAACAAGACAGCAAAACAAGATAACAAGACAGACTACCGGACAACAAGACAGTCTACAGGACAATAAGACAGAATACGGGAGAGCCAACACACACCACATGCCAAGAACACGACAGAACAGACAATGCAACAGACATTTTCTGTTGTAATCCTGTTGTTTTTTTTTTGGTTTTACACAGCGCTCTGGAACGGATTTTCATGTCCTTGAGCTCCACCCTGCCGCCTTTTCCCGGCTTCGCGAGGCGTGTCGCGTTACCGTGGGCTGGGCTTCCGTTGAGGTCCAGCAGGACTTCCACGTCTTTATGCACGTTTTGTGCTCAATACGGTCACGCTCTTAAGGCGTGCCCGCATGCAAATGACCCCTCTAAGGCCGGCTGCACACGATGCGCGGGGTCGCACTCTCTCGCACATTGTCCCCGCCCTATACAGAACCCCAACGCCAAGTGCGTGCCATGCGACGCGGCTGGCCGCCCCTCTAATCATCCAGCTGGGCATGCCTCCTGCTCTATATTGCAGGAGCGCGCTGCCCGCGTTCGCGCCAGGAACGCTTATGGCCCACAGGGCCGCGGTCGCCCTGTGCCCACCTCCCGTGAAACGAAAGGCAGCGACTCCGGTTCCACCTACGGCCTTCTCCACTAATGTTCGCTCCGTATTCTTTTCTTGCTGCCCTTTATCACTTGCCTCCGTAGTCGGTCCTCGGCCCTCCTGCTTCCACCACAGCCGCAATCTTTTAATCACTCTATCGTGTTTTCCTCGTTATTTTGGTCCGCGACACATCTCAGCCGCTTCCCCACTGTTCCATCTGCTATGTGTCTACTTTATAGAATGGTTACCCCTCCTTTTTTATTATCTCTTCACCCCCCACTGACGACTCAGTACACGAACGCTTCCTCGTGTGCCCGTCGCCTCACCGCCCCACCTCCTCAGGATCCTGTTCTTTCCATTGCCTTCCCTTACTTTCACTTATCCTCCAGCTGTCGCCCATACGTGATCCTTTTCTGCTTCCCTTATCCCCGTTCTTATGCCTCCTTATATCGGCATGGCTAGTTTTAGTTTTCTCCACATCAACCTTGACTATACCCAGCGTGCGACGGCTGCTCCCAAGACTCATTTCCTCTCTTCGTCGTTTTCTCTGCCAGTGGTGGCGGACCCCTAGCTGGCCGGTGGCGTCGTCTCCTGTCTTCCTGGTGGGGTTGCCGTATTCTCTGCGGAATCACATCCGCGCTCGCTGGTCCTTGCGCGGAATCCTCCTTTTGAGGTGTTCCCTGATTACGCCTCCACATTCGTTGTGGCGGTGCTCAGCACCACCCAGTCTGCTTGCTTCCTCTCTGCCTCGATTTACTTCCCGCCGCGCGCCCTATTTGACTCCTCGTTAGACAAACTGGACGACGGGGTCGCTTTGGCGGAAGGCGGCCCCACCATCCTGGCCGCTGAATTCAATGCCAAGAATGAATTGTGGGGCTCTGCACCCTCCGAATCGCGGGGCTCCAAACACGTCCGCTTCGCCCCGGGTCAACACCTCACCGTTTCAAATGATCCTACTTCCACTCCCACGTATGATAATTCTTAAAGGGTCAGTCTACTCACCGAGATGAGTGTATAAATAATGGCATATTCTGGTAGTTGGCACCCTATAACATCAATAACGAGGGGTCTGCGCCCGGTTTAGGCAGGAATTTATATTTTATTTCGGCGTTAAAAGTCGCGTAAAAAAGCATGGTGGCGACCCCAAACGTTCATTTTGTTCAAGAAAGTGGTAGTCTTTTTTTTGTAGAAGCATAAGTGAATATACTACGTACTATTTGTATGCCCCAATGTCAGAGAAACGCACGTTTTGTTCTAGTAAACTGTAGAAGGCGTACCGCTCGCTTTTTCTGTAAATCACATGAATATTTATAGTTACACGTACGCAAAACGCAGGCACATTCCCACTTTTAGTTCAGCGTATGCTAGCAGAGACGCGAAAATGAACTCAGCCTATAGTGGCGCCATCTGGTCGTCAGGACGGGAACCACTGCAGTAAACAAACCGACTCTCCACTTAAGCCTAGGAGCGGCAGAATCGTCACTCTACTAATTAAATAAAGCAAATTTATCTCTTATGTGTTTTCTTATAGGCGAGATGAGACGAAGCGAAAGACAGGCGCCCCATTTATGGCCAGTGAACGCACTGAAAAAGGCAGCAACAGGCAGCAACGAGAATTCAGTCCGAAGCGAGAGGTCCGGCTTCGACGGGCGCCGCCATGTTTGTCGCCGCGCGGCGGAAATCCAGGTGGTTGCCAGATGAGACTACCATCTCATACAGATGTGTTCCCACATTGATAAATTCTATTTTAAAATGTTCTACCGCACTCCTTGGCACCACAGCTGGCTAAACGGTAATTTGAGTAAAGAGCTATCGGTTGCCGCAAAGAAAATATGGTCGATAAAATTCAGTAGACTGACCCTTTAAGCAGAGTCGTGGATTGATGTCTGTCCCTGCTCAACTCCGGGTACACAGAGTCGTGGATTGATGTCTGTCCCTGCGCAACTCCGGGTACGCATGGACCGTCTCGCACGCCCAATCTCTGTCCGAGCACTCTTATATTGAGGGGGCGATTAGTCCTCCTCATCCAAAGACGTGTACACTGCCTCACGTTTGCATCACGCGCTCGTCTGCTGCAGTGTTCTCGGAAGTGACACATAGTTTCCCCGGGCTGATTGCGCATCGCTCCTCCGACGCACTGGAGAACATGGTCGACCGGTTCCACGACCGAATTACCACGCTGATTGAGCGCAAGAGCACGGTTGTGAATGCTCCAGCATCGAAGCCATGGTGGTCCCCTGAGCTCGTCGTCGAGCGGCGCCGCGTTCGAGCCTTGCACTGGCGCTCTTGCAGCGTTGCTCGGACCCATCATTGCGCCCCATCTATCGCACCGCGTTTCAGGCGGCGTTTGCCTGTTACTGTCCCAGCATCAGGGAGGCGTAGGACTCGGTGTTGCGCCAGACCTGTCACGATGCGACTCGCAAAAACCTCTTCGGCGCCATCTTTCAGAAGGTTATCACCAAAGTGCGCGCCCCCGTATTCCTATCACCTCTCGACACAGGAGGCAGCGTTCAGACGACTTCTCTAGTCGAATCGGCGGCACTTGCGCTCCGGACACAGATCGCCTTTGACAAATATTTGATAGATTCACTATTGCACGCGTCTATCCATGCACCGGTCGCGTCGCCTTATAACCCTTCTGTACTACTGGACGTCCCGTTATCGCGTAACGAGTTTCAGTTGCTCGTGAACGCCCTCGGTATGGGCACGACTCCCGGCCTGGATGTGTTGACTGCACCCTTAGTTACCGGCCTCTGGCGTGCCCACCCATCCTTATTTCTTTTTATTTTCTACGGCGCCCTCCATTTCGGCCACTTTCGCTCGGCGTGGAGCAGGGGGCGGATCATCTTCCTTCATAAGCCAATCCGTCCCTCTTCGCTCACTACTTGCTACCGGCCAATAGTAATGAACTCAGTCCTCGCTAAGTTATGAGAACGCCTACTTCATGGTCGGCTTTATTATTTCTTGCACGCCCGGGGCGTTCTCCACCCAAATCAGTTTGAGTTTTCCCATTCGCGCAGCGAAGTGCAAGGCATCGCCTCGTTGCGAACGGCTGTCGACAATTTCAGCATATCCCGCACACTCGTGGTTCTCAAATCATTTATTATTTAGGGTGCGTTTGATTGCGCTTGGCATCCCCTCATCCTTTGCTTCTTTCGCTGTCGCGGTCTTCCAACCTCTATCACCTCTTGGACTCCTTTCTTTCTCAGCGTACGGTAGTCGGTAGTCTACCGTACGCGCACTGGTGAGGAGGTGTCTGCCAACCCTACTCTCGGCAGCCCTCAGGGATCTCCTGTTTCACCGCTTTTGTGAAACATATTATTCCCAGACCTTTTGGAGTGCCCAGGGCCTCCTGGCGTAGTAGTACATGCGTATGCTGATGATACCATTGATCTGGTTCCGGCCCGCACGCGCCATGAGCTGGAGCAGTTGTGTGCCCACGTCTTTGACAGACTAGCCTGTTGGGCCTCGTATTCGCGGGTAACAATCTCGTGGAGAAAAACATTTTGCATGCTGTTTTCCCATGGCGTGAGCGGAATGGAAAAGTTTCAGTTTAAGTTTCAGACAGAACTCAAAACTTTAGGCGTTGTCTTCGACCACCACCTCACTTTTCTACCTCATTCTAACTTCCTCCGGGTCAAGGCAGAGATCCTAACTTCGCGTGTTGTCTCATTTCTATCATTCCACCGTTCCCTCCCTCCCTCTGCTCTACGTAGGTTTTTTTTTTTCAGGTAATAAAACGTGGTCTTACTTTCGCCGCGCCGGCTTGGGGGTCTCACAACGTCAGTTCCCGCCTTCGCGAGAAGGTTGTTTCTTTGCAGCGTGCCCCTCTTCTCGCTATCACAGGGGCTTTCCACACAACGCGCGCGGCTGCGCTTCAGGTACTCCTCCGGGTGCCCCCTCTTCCCTGGAACTCGATCGCCTCTGTGCGTAGTACAACCTTTTAAATGGTGTAGATCCCGCCACCTTTGGATGTCGCACTTATCTACCTTGCGATATCTTCCCCGCTTTGGTCCCTCGTGCAACCACCACTCTGGCCTCCTCGTTCTCCTTCAGCCGTCTTCTCCCGTCTCACTTTGCTTCTCAGTCTTCTCTTCCCAGTCTTCACATCTTCACGGACGGTACCTCTACGTCTCACTCTGCGGGTGCTGCTTATGTCACATTCTAGTCTTCTGGCACGCTGCGGAACGTAGGCCGGTTTCGTCTCGAGACAGCCTCTAGTGCCTTCTGCGCAGAGGCTGTTGCGTTTCACGAGGCTTGTCCGGGGCGCCCCCTCTCCTTTACCCTTGCATGCCTACTGTGCCTTTCTCTCCTTCAGGTTCTTCACTCTCCACGAGCGACGTACGGACTTTCCACGAACGACTTACGCGTCCGAGACATCAAGCGCACCCTTGCCGCCATTTCTCTTCACCGTCCTGTCTTCCTGTATCATGTCCCCTCCCATTGTGCTCTCTGGGGGAATGAGCTCGCGGAATGGGCCGCCTCACTGGCGTCGGCGCGTGGCCTCCTGCGGCCGTCGTGGCTGTCGCCCACGTCAGTGCGCACCCGCATGCGTACCACCGTACTGAGGCTCTGGTCGTACACCAGAACCGCGGTACATGCTGACACTCTCCTTCCATTAACCGTCTCCCGCTCTCTTTTTCTCCACCTCGGTCTCTTGTCCCTCTCCTAAGTGGCCACGGCCGTTTTCCCTCGTACTTCCATCGCTTTGCACTCTTTCCTTCGCCTTCCTGTCCATGCAGAGCAGCTGTGCGGACGTCCTCCATTACTTGCGCACCTGTCCTCTCACCGCAGACATACCAGTGCAGCTCCTCGGCTAAGGGGCAGATCTCCCCTGCCAAGTAATGATCACATACATTTCGGGTGTGCGTAATGATAATTCTCGAATTGGCGTGGGCGGCAGCAAGCGCTATCGCTACTTCCTCGGCTTGCATTGAATTCGGGGCTCGAAAAGAGAGTCCATAAATGTGCATTTCCTGGTGAACGACAGCGGCCGTGTAAAATCCCGTGGGTGATGGCCCTGCTACGTCTACATAATATACACCGGGTCGGGAGCCGTGTTGTCTCTCAAGAGGCCTAGCCCGCGCTTGTCGTCTGTTTTCGTGCATGTCGATGTCCATGTTACGGGGGAGCGGGGAGACAGAGCATATGGGGCCACAGTACTGGGATACGCTCCGCCTCCTCTGGAGTGCAGTCGTGTTGGATGTGTAGGCGGTTTAGCAGGAGGCGCCCAGGGGCCATCTGCATGAGCCGCGTGTATTGGTTCACGAGGTGGGCCTCCCGCAGCTCCTGGTATGAGTTTAGCACCCCCAATGCCTTGAGTTTGGCATTAGGCGTAGCCAACGGAAGATCCAGGGCTCGTTTAGTTACCTTGCGCTGCTTGCATTCAAAGACGGACTGCCACTGATCCGACACTGAAAAGAATCATTTGGGCTCCTGGCCATCAGGGCCTAAGAGATAATGAGGCCTCTGACGCGGCTGCCCGAGCGCTTATTCACCGGACTCCTCATCCCAGCTCTTCTGGCTCGGAGACTATCCTGCGATTCAGGGAAATAATAACGCATTATAGCGACAACCACCGCCTTTTCCCGGCCCCTGCAAAGGGGCTGAGTAAGACGGAGGAGCGAACTTTAAGGCGCCTGCAGACAAGTACTCTACTCTGTCCTGCAATCTTGAAACATTACGATCCTCACATGGATGGGCGATGCCCGCACTGCGGGGAGACCTGATATCATCCACATGGTGTACTCAAAATCCCCACCTGCCCCCTTCCCCTACCCCTTCCAGAGAGGCATGGGAGACTGCCCTCCTCAACTGCTCCTCGCTTGAGTCCCAAAGGGCTCTGGTGAAGCGGGTGAGAGACGGGGCATTGTCATGCGGTGTCCGGGACTTTGGACGCCGACCATGTAGCGGGGCCACTCTGTGGCTCCCAAACTCGATTTCAGTGATTAAAAGTTTTCACCACCACCACCTTGGCTATCCGCACTTTCTTTGCCCTTACGACTTCCCGTCTCTGTTGTCTTCCTCTCGGTCTCGTGTTTTGCTTATTCAATTTGCTGGTCGCGTATCTTCTTTCCTTTCACCTTCCTCTCCTCTTTATTCCCTCCCGGATGGCTAGTAGGCCTGCCCGTCATATTTTCCCCATGTCTCACGTGGTTGGAGGCACCATATGCCCAGGTTTGATGGACTGTGGCCCTGCCCCTGCCTCACCCGGTAAGTGGATGGCACGTGGATCTCGCCATTTGTTCGCGCTGCGTGCAGACGCAGTTTTGTTTTGATTGCTTTTCCCTTTTAAGGCGGAAGCCTTTAACGCCTCATCGTTGTAAGCAGCAGTTGTAGACAGAAATGTCATGCTTTTCAATTGGTCAAATGGTCGTGACGTCACAGTGCGCGAATTTCAAACGGACCGAATTGTACTTTGGCTAGTAACCATACAACCATTTAAAGGGATCCTGTAGTGATACTCCAAGTAAGTGGGACTGACTTCAGTTAATTGATTCATTACGCAATTAGCCCAATTAATCCTTCTAGTAACGCCAATAAATACATAAAACCGAATAGGAAATTGGTCGAGTTCGGGAATCGATCCCCGGTCTCCGGAGTGCGAAACGAGCATGCTAACCACTCCGCCATTCCAGCTCGATGGTTTGGAATGAACAAAGGGGCGTCTAGTGAATACGGTGTCTTCGTTCACTCCCATCTAACTCCCTTCCCGTTACAGCGAGGTTTAGGTGTCCACCCAGATATGGGAGACAGACACATTTCCTTTCCTCAAAAACCAATTTACCGACGAGCAAGGCGTACAACCGAAGGGGCGACGGCGTTCTATGGACTGCGTTGCAAGACGCTGTCACGTGTCACTTTTAGAGGCGAAGCCTCACATCTTAACCAGACATCAGTGACACAAGCAGCAACAGCGCGCTTACGGATTTCGCCTCACCGCACCTTAGTACAACAAAGTGCCCCCCTGAATTTTTTTTCATGTCTGTTCTTGTTCTTCTTGATTGTTAACAATTTGTATTTTTTATTTCTTTTAGCTGTTATATTTTTCACTTTTAATTTTTCAGTTATTTTTAATTTGACACGTCCTTTTTCGTTGCTTCTGTACCTCCCTTTTTGTCATTTATCTTCGTTCACTTTTCAGTTTCCCCTTTTTCATTTACCCGTTCTCCTTTCTTAAGCACATTATAACCTGTTTTTTTTTTATTTCCTTGCTTTCTTTTCTTGACTCTTCTTCTTTCGTTCGTGCAGACCCCGCACCTTCCCTCCTCCTGGCCACCTGCGAGCATGTCTGAAGATTTTGGGCATGCTGGACCCAACTATGGTTCATTTTCATTTGGCCCTTGTAAATTATTCGTCCTTCTGGAGCGTCTTGCACTAAAAATCACTTTTGCACGGTCATCATTTATCACTTTTATTTTCTTCTGATTGGTTTTTCTTCAATTTTCTCTTGGGCGTTGGCCCCTTTTCTTTTCTTTTCAATTTGTTCGCCTACGAAAAAGTCTGGTTCAGTGCGGGCTTCCTCTCGGAATAAAGGGCCAACGCAGTCGAACCAATACAGCATAGTAACAGCCTAAGCAGCAATAAAACATGTATTTTGCGCTACTGGGTTTCGACCCCATGGCGGCCCCGGTCAGGCCTGGTTTTAAACTGCAACACACTTTCGCTCTGTGGATCGCACATCGTTGTCTTCATTACCTAATTCTACAATTGAGCTAACATTGTCGCCAGCCCTGCCAATGATCCAGCAGAGCAAAAAAGTGAGGACACTAGGCAAACCAATTGCTTTCACACGTCTAATTGGCCTAAGTTAAAAAATATCCCTTTCTTCAGTTTGCTGGTAGAATGATATTTCAACCGGTCATTCTGCGTTCCTTTTTAGGCGTACTCTTTATACGCAGTTTGACTCCGAGTTACTTAGCATGATAACGTACTGGAAATATGAATACGACTCGAAATCTAAGAGATTTTGTCTGCAGTTTTTTCCGATTCGGTTTCTAAAAGTATGACTGATAAAAATGAGGTTTGTGCTACTGGATAGATCGTATCTCCCTGCCTGACACCCAAACTTATTTGTGTTTGTCTTTTTCCGTGGAGGACAACGGTTGGCTGCAACCACTAAAAGTATTGTGAAATATTTTTATATTCGGCTCTTTTGCATGCTGGGGAGGTAGAACCTGCATAACTGACTTAAGAAATGACTTAATGACTAGTGAACTTTGTACCGTGATAAACAATTTCTTTTCCAATATGAGGCCTATATTTCGCTGTTGCCTAAATTCTACTTGTTTCGGTAATACTTTATGCAACCTGTAAATGTGATCTGTTGTGGTGCCAGCTTTCAGAAACCCAGCGTGGCCCTTTGGTAGGAGGATGTCTGAGGTTAGTTTAACTCTTTGTGTTACTACTGCTGATAATGGACTGCAGGCGGTTCTTTCCTTACTGTTTTATTTTTTTGAGACCATATATCTTGTTGATTGAAAGGCTATAAACGATTTTCAATTTCAGTAGGCGTTTGTCGTGAGGGTCTGAATGTACAGGGAGGAAAATTTGGTTTTCCAACCGAATGTCTCCAGCGCCCTTCAAAATTTATGGTGTCGTATGATTCTCAGCTGCCGCCTTTTCCATTTCCAGTTAACATAATGTTGTCTTTACTTCTCCTTTCGTTCCCTTACACTGTCTCATTCCTCCACTCGACTGGCGTCATCATCCTAATTTTTTGTCTGCCACTGCAGGTAACTTTCTATTATCTTCATTCAGCTGTAACCATCCAATCCGAAGTGAAAAATGACACTGCCCTCATTGTCTTCAGCGCGGAAAGGATGACTGGAGATAATTGCTAGTTAATTATGCAGAAATTCCCGCCGCACAGTAAGCAGCAGTAGGAATGCAAGGCCAAATAACGACTAACGGGATTAATTTGCTTGTTCTCTTGTTGTGTTAGTTTTCTGGCAATAGTAGCCAGCCTGGCCCACTTTTTGGTGCACTTATTAGGGCGTACATCAATATTAACCAATCATAATTTTTTTCTTCCTCGTTTTAAGCTACATTCTTTGGAATCTGCTTCGCCTTAGCTCGCCACGAAGATAATGATGACCTCATTCTTAATGGCACATACCCACGGGGGGGGGGGGGGGGGGGGCGGGGAATGGCTAGGGTACATAGTGGATACAAACGCACTCAAGTAGAAAGAATGTAGTATTCTGATAATTTTGGGACGTAGAGCTAGAATTTATCGAAAACAAAAAATAAGAAAAAGTAAAAGTAGTGAATTCACATTCTAGCAGAAGAATCTACCAGATCTCTTATTTTTCCTCGGTTTTCACCAATGAATCTACTTCAGACATTCCTCCTGTATCGAAGTTTTCCTTTTCCCGAATGCCACCTCTTACTATAACAGCTGACGGTATTGCAAGCCTCATCGAAAAACTTAAAGTATCAAGTGCCCCGGGACCAAATAATATACCAGTTAAGATACTGAAATGCACCAAGGAAATCTCCAGTCAAATTTTTCAAATAATCTTTGATCAATCTATTGCTACTAGCTTAATGCCGGACGACTGGAAGCTAAGTCGAGTAGTTCCAGTTTTTAAAGCAAGCAACCGTCATGATCCGTCCAACTACCGTCCAATTTCTTTAACCTGCATTGCATGCAAACTATTAGAGAATATTATATATTCACAAAGCGCATCTCACCTTGATTCCAACTTTCTTTTTTTCCAATCAGCGCGGCTTCGGATCCGGTTACTAAAGCGAAACCCAACTATTCTAATTAACTACCGACCTTAGCCTAAAATTAGATGCTTCATTCCAGACAGACGTCATATACCTTGATTTTTCAAAAGCATTTGATCGTGTACCCCACCAACGCCTTTTAGCTAAACTTTCATGCATATGCCTCGATCCCCTGATATTAAAATGGATTCGCTGCTTCCTAACTGATCGCTCTCAATTCACTGTTATGGATAATGACAATTCTCCCACAACAAAAGTCTTCTCTGGTGTGCTTAAGGGCTCGGTGCTCGGCCCACTTTTATTTTTAATCTTCATAAATGATCTTCCTTCCGATATTTCATCGACAATTCGTCTTTTCGCAGATGACTGCATCCTGTACCGCCGCATAACTACCAACAATAATCGAGAATTGCTCCAAAGCGACCTAAACAGGATTGAAAACTGCTGTTCCACATGGCTAACGACGCTCAATGTAACAAAATGCAAATACATGCAGGTATCACGCAAGAGCACTAATATCCACTACGCGTATTCACTCAGTTCAACCATCCTAACTAAAGCCGAATCATACCGGTATCTTGGAATCCCTATCACGAGCAACCTCACTTGGTCCGAGCACATCACGAAGATTGCTGCTGATGCATCGAAAACACTCGGCGTTATCAGACGTCACCTCAGTTTCTCCCCTTCTTCCATTCGCAGCCTAGCCAACACAACTTTCGTCCGTAGCAAACTTGACTTTGCATCCCCAATATGGAACCCACATCAAGCCTACTTAATAGCCAGCCTAGAAGCCGTCCAAAACCGTGCAGCCCGCTTTATTTCCTCTAACTATGACACCCGCTCTAGCATTACCAAAATAAAATTATCTGCCGACATCGAGCCTCTCGCGCATAGGCGTAAAATTGCCCGTTTATCATTATTGCATAAATTGTGCTATTATTTTCCCTCACTTCGAGACTCCCTTCCGCTCCCTCCCCTCCGAACATCACGCCGTCTTTTCAACTCCATGAGCATCCTAAGACTCCATGGCTCCTCAAACGCATTTAACAAGTCATTTCTGTCTCTTGCCATTGAAGAATGGAATTCACTACCCGAATGTATTGTCACTGAACGCGATGCTCTTAAATTCCACCAAAAGCTGTCATTTCACTTGAAATCCCATTGTGGGTAACTGTTGCCTCTGCGTTTTATTTTTATGTTATGGTTGTTTGATTTACTACTACACCTGTCTGCCTGATTTATAAACCTGTATTTCTTTTTTTCTCTTCCCCAAGCAACGATTGTTTCACTGTATACTTTTTTCACTGTGTTTTTTTTCACTGTTTTACAGTATTTTTTCTTTACCTAATAATGTCATTACTTGTTTCGATGTTCGCCCCCACCCCTTATGTAATACCCCGTCAGGGGTCTTTAAGGCCAATAAATGATGATGATGATGAAATTATATAATCATGAATATAATCGCACACTGGTTTCAGGGCATATCCCCTGGCGCTTGTCCCGATGGATAGGAGAATCGGAATAGATCAAGGAAGCCCGAGTCGAGCGAGAGGGATCTCCAAGTAAACTCTACGGAGAGCAGCGAACCGCCCGCAGGAGAGGAAGAAGTGTTTCATGGACTCCATTTCAACGCAAGACTCTCAAAGGTTGGTTACAGGAAACCCCTATCGGCATAAATAAACATTTAGCCGCGGTATCCTGCAGTGCGAAAGGGTCACGTACACCTCACAATGCCTCGAACTGCACATCCCCACATTCCAAGGAAGTGCCAGGTGTTGAAAATCAGCTGCAGCAGGGAGGGGCTCATGGCTCAAGGAGTGGAGACGCTGGTATCGCAGAAAGCGTGCTAGAGTAGAGTAGACAGTGTTTGGAACGAAAGGGACAATATGGCCATCAAGGGCACGCTGTGTTAAAAAAGCAACCCTCGCATTAGAAACAATGCCACAGAGCACGGGGACTCAGCGAAAGTGTACATCTGTAATATGTGGAGGAATAAAAATTGAAGGGAACGGCTCATAGGAGTATCCCTCAAGTTTTCGAGCGCTGTCAAAACGGAAAGAATGTCTGAGAGTACAATAACCCGAGTGATACTGCAGGGAATCCTTATTTAGGCCAACTGAATGGTTAGAAACCAAGCGACAAAAATAGGGGTATAGTCAGGAGCCCGAAATGAGTAGCTCCAATCAAGAGCCCTTGAGTAAATGCCATTCACTGCCTTTTAATTTTGCTGGGAGGGATCTGCATAAACGGCAATATGGTTAGGAAAATTATCTAGGTACTCCTTTATAAGCCCATTAACACATTGGCGGGCCGGTTCTTAGTATTCCTTGGGAGGGTGTTGTCAAAGAAGTCTGCCGTATTAGCCCGCCATTAAAGGAAACACAATACGGTCACTGACCAAGTCAAGAAATTTTAGACGTTAGCCCGCCAGATTAGCCCGCCATTGTTAAACTAGTATTAAAGATTTTATTGATACAGAAATATTGGACAGCAGAGAATTATTGAACACCACCTGAGGGAGCTTATACCGGGGCCATGTAGTACCAAAGAGAGTTGGGTTCATAATTTCAACTGCGCAAAAAAACACGGACACAAGGTAGAAGGCACGACACGAGCGCAGGCTATCAACTAAATTTTTATTGTTTATTGTTTTTATTGAGTTGGGTTCGTTGTAAATATAGGGTTAACCAATCCAAGAACAGTCTCCAAACACCTTAAAAATATCCGCACAGCGATAAGCTCAAACCGCGAATTCCGATCAGGTATCCGCGCCTCCAAGTAAAACACTGCATTAGCTGCTGTTTTAGACTGACCTAAGCAAAGGCGCAGAGCGCGTCGCTCCATAACAAACAGTGCTTCACGCTTGTACCTTGGGCACCCAGAAAAGAGAACGGAGCCGAATTCGTGTATTGGCCGTACATAGGACTTATATAGAGGGCGTAGGGTGTCCCGTCGCATACCGAATTTTTTGTTGCTGATCCTCACCAACCGGCCAAGTTCACGATCACCCTTAAAGGGCATCTCCGGCAATTTTTCAACCATTTAATGTTAATGGTTGTTGTGTGTTCCTAAAAACCTCCTGTAATGTGTGCGATACAACATTTTCAAAATGAACCCTAAAATAATTTTTAATCAGCAAAAACGCAACACTCGAAACCGAAACCGCAAAACCGAAACCGGGGAGTTGCCTTCGTGCGGTATTGACTGGGACGTCACTAGCTTGTTCGCCGCGCTGTGAAGTCCCCGAAGATATCTGAACTACCCTGAGCCGCACTGTCGACATGACTGAAAGCGCGGTGAACAGCTTTCCGAGACCAGCGAGTCTTCACAAGGCGACTCATTTTGGGCTGGACGAGTCGCCTTTTAGGTACGATCCACCGCCGCGCGAGCCAGCTGAGTCACACCACAGGCCACGTGACCTGCAGCATAGAGACCGTCTGAACTTGGAGAAGTAAGTACTTTCGCCTTATTTTGTACATGCATTTGTGGCGCAATCGTAAGAACAAAAGTTAATGTAATGCTCCCGCAGACAGCTGTTCGTATGTCGACAGCTGGCCGTCCCAGTCTGATGAAAGAATCTGCTGCCGGAACGTTGCCGCGGCGCACAACGTCCTTACGGGGGGCATGCATCACCAACAGTCCTCTCTTTGCACAGCTTCGTCTCGGCGGCGAGCTTTTGCAAGTGAATTCACGCCAGCTACTGTTCTACTGTCCAACATACTTTGATCATGGTTAACGTGGTCGGCTTCCTTTTGACGGCCGCGCTTCGTTCAGCTGGCCGCTGCGATGGGCGGCTATACTCGAGTAACGTTGGCACAGAATCTGCCTTCAAGCGCCGGTTGAATGAAGCCTTAGTGAGTACAAAGCTCTCTCTGAGGTACACGCTGTCTTCATAGCAAACTGGCGCGAAATGTGCCAAGCACAGGCGGGAATTCTTCCTCGGAGACCATGGGCAGTTGACACGGTGGACAGCTCTCACCCACTTGTCGCGGAGGTTCTTATTGCAAGGAAACCTATGGTAGATCACGCCCATTGCCGCAGACGAAGAATTTGTGCACCCCACAGCCCAACAGAAGTTACCGTGACCCACCACTCTTGTGTAGACATCACATCAAGCACGTTGAGATGGCGCGAAATTGCACAGGTGGTCGAAATAATTCCCGAGACGACCTCGGCACCTCTTTCTTCTTTCACTCCTTCATTCTTTCACTCCTCCCTTACGTCGCGGTTCGGGTGTCCGTTACTGCGTCATTAACTTTCCTCAAAACCAATTTTCAGTTTTCCCCTGCACTGCAAACGCCAGCGCGCGCCCGACCAGCTTGACACGCCAGCAGACCAGCGACATCACAGTAGAGGGTGGCCTGTAGAAGTTCCTCGATCAATGGGTGCCGCTCGATTGGCTTGCGGAAAAACTACGCCGCCCTCGGGTGCGAAATTTTACATGACACATCAGAATGCCATAGAAAATACAGACTGAACATTTCAGTTCGATCTATAAACATCGAAACATCGCCGGAGTTGCCCTTTAAGCGCAATGCTTCTAATGTGAGGCCGCCCGTTTAAATGCACGTCATATATCATGCCCAAGTATTTTGTGGAATCAACATGCGGGATCAGGATTAGAGTGATACGACCGAGAAATTTATAGAGGGGTTGCCTGTGGGAAAGCAAGGACGGCCCACTTGACATTTAAAGTTAACTCAGGCTGTCTAACCAAACTTAGAGAGCATTTAAATACTCTTGCCCTTACAAAAATGCACACTGAGATGCAATTAACTGTTTATAGAGTATTTATTGAGTCAATAGAAAGCCTATTAATACTCAAATTTTAATTGCATTGGTCTATAAAAGGTCAATATATTCTTGATTGGTATGACCCAATATATTCACTACCAATGAATTAAAACTCAAGCAATAAAAAAATCATTTTAAAGCCTATTGCTCGCTGTGTCATTAAAACGTCAATGAGTTCTTGACTGATATGACCCAATATAAGTTTAATTGGCTACAAGTGAACTAAAACTCAAGCATAAAAAATCAATTTACAGCCTATTCCTTACAAAAAGGCACACTGAGATGTAATTAAGTATTTATAGAGTATTTATTGAGTATAAAAAGTCTATTAATGCTCAAGTCCTAATGACTTTGGTGTATAAAAAGTCAATTTGTTCTTGACTGATATGTCCGAATATCAATTTTATTGACTACCAGTGAATTAAATCTCACGAAACAAAAACAAATTACAGCCGATTTCTCACTGTCATTAAAAAGTCAATAAGTTCTTGACTGATATGACTTAATATAAATTTAACTGACTAGAAATGAATTAAAACTCAAGCAATAAAAAATACATTTACAGCCCATTTCGCACCACTCATTGAAAAGTCAATATGTTATTGACTGATATGACCAAATAGAAATTTAATTCAAGAAGGATGGATAGCTGGGCGAGTTTGTAATAATACATCTTGCTTCGTCTTTCGTTTTGTTCGCGCTGTTCCCTCCCACGAAATTTAATTCACTTCAAGTGAATGAAAACTCAAGCAAGAAAAAAATCCACTTAAGCCCATTTCGCACAACTCATTCAAAAGTCAATATGTTCTTGACTGATATGAGCCAATATAAATATTGCCACGCGTCTAAAACGCCGCGCGGCCCCCGCGCTGAGTCGAAGACGACGACGAAGCGGCTGTGAGCTCTCGAGGCGTGCTGTTCTGTTCTGTGTCCTGGAACCTGGCTCTGTAATTAAAAGAAGACTCCCAGTCTTGGGTTCTTCCCGACGCCTACCTTCACGGCTCTTCAGGTCGTGACACTGGTGGAGGTGCGACCGATGCTCCCTACTCCTGCGGACGACTCGACGCGCCCGCCTCTTGTGACCATCCCTGTCCATCGTGCCAGCCGAAGGATCTTAGGCCTGTCCCCCGAGGCCCTCCCTATTGTCAGCGCGCCAATAACGCCCTGCCTCCGACTGGCAGGGCACTTTTTTTCTTATTTATTTTTAAGGCCACACTAACATCTGTCCCTGCAGCTAACCCCACCTATCTCACCCTTCAGACCCCACGAACGCCTAAGCCCTTTCACGGTGACCTGTTTGAAGATGCCGAAGACCGGTTGGCTCACTACGAACGGGTGGCCACCTTTAACTGCTGGGACGATGCCACAAAGCTGCGTGACGTGTACTTTAGCCTAGAGGATTCTGCACGCACGTGGTTCGAAAACCGTGAGTCTACTTTCTCGACGTGGCCGGACTTTCGACGTCAGCTCCTGAGTACGTACGCCAACAGCGACCGCCGGGAGAGGGCGGAGCGTACCCTGACCTCTAGATTTCAGCTCCCCAATGAGGGTGTTGCCATGTACGTCGAGGATGTGACGCGTCTTTGCCATCGCGCCGATCCGGCAATGCCTGAAGAAAAAAAGCAGGGGCACCTGATGCCGTCCCGGAGTTTCTGGCCGAGGCCGTGCACATTGAGAAATTGCTGCAGCAGAGATCCCAACAGTACGCCCGGCAACTGCGTCCATCGTCGACTCTGTCACCGTTGGACCGGGTAGACCATGATCCCAGGACGGATCCGGACTGCCTTCGCGAACTCATCCGTTCCGTGGTCCGCAAGGAGCTGCAGCACCTTCAAGCAACCTTTGCCCCTCGCGTCGATTCCGTCACCAGCGTCATCCGCGAGGAAGTCCGGCAGGCACTCAGGGCACAAGACGCTGCAGTTGTGCCGGCGCCACAATCGACCCCATACGATCCTGCGCCATACCCGACTCCTGTCCAGCCAGTCACGTACGCGGACGTCGTGCGCCGTGCGGCCGCATCTCCTGGGCCTTCGCCTTACACCCCACCATTGGTCGCAGTGCACTCTGTTCAGCCGACTCCTTACTGGGCGGATCGGCGCCAGGCACTGCGGAAGACTGACCTCTGGCGCATTCCGGATCAACGACCGCTCTGCTACCACTGTGGTGAGGGCGGCCACCTCCACCGGCGCTGTCCCTATCGCGAAATGGGACTACGCGGATTTTCTATCAACAGCCCCCGCGCACGGCCTGGACAGCGCCCTCAAGACACCGCCGAGTATGTCACCCGCGAGCGTAGTTCACTGTCTCCTCCGCGCCGCGAGTCGCGATCGCCTTCTCCACGCCCGTCTTCGCCCTCTGGGTCCCGTTTCGGCTCAGGACAACGTGGTTCCTCGAACCCTTGTCGGGAAAACTAGCTCCGGCGGCCTTTGGAGGCGAGGCCACCGAACGCCGATCCGCCGCAAAGCTTCCACCGCCGCAGCAACCGAATAGCCCCGACGTCGCACGCCGCATCGCTGCACAGTTTTCCCCGACGCGCCTTCCGAATCGCCGCGATGCCGCAACCCCAATCGCCGACCCGCTCTCGCCGCCGCACCGACCCAATCGCCCCGACGCCAAACGCCGCATCGGTGAAGAGTTTTCCCCAACGCGCCGCTTGAATCGCCCGGCGACGCAACCCCAGTCGCCTACCAGCTTCCACCGCCGCACCGACTGAGTCATCCACAACGGCCATCGGGGGGCCGCACTGAAGGATATCCCTTTGGATATCCCTGTTCTCGTCGACACAAAGGAGGTCAGCGCGTTGATCGATACGGGCGCAGATTACTCTATCCTTAGCGGACGGCTTGCGGCAGCCCTAAAGAAAGTAACGACACCCTGGGACGGTCCCGACATACGTACGGCCGGCGGATATCTTGTCGCACCACTCGGTATGTGTGCGGCCCGGGTTGCGGTTCGAGGCTGCACATTCGTTGCCACTGTTCTCGTTCTGCGCGAATGTTCTCGCGATGTCATCCTTGGAATCGACTTTCTCCGCGAGCACGGTGCTATCATAGACCTCCCGAATCGCTTGGTGACGTTTTCTACCGCAATGGCCACAGAAGAACCTGCGCACCAGGGTTCTCGGTCCGCCCTGCGAGTCGCCGACGATAACGTTACGGTGCCACCACGTGCGAGCATTCCCGCCAGAGTTACCTGTGACAAGCCACATAGGGGACTGCGGGTTGTCGAGCCTAATGTCTCCCCTGTACTCACTAAGGGAGTTGCGGTGGCACGGGCCTTGGATCCCTTCATAACGGTTGTACAGAAGTCCCTGTCACCAACTTCTCTAATGAGCATCGACATCTGTTTCGTGGCACAGCCATCGCTTACGTCAACCATGTTCAGGAAGTGGCCGAATGCTTTGCTTGCGAGGAGGGCACACCTGGAGCTGACGCCGATGCCACCAATGTACACATCAATCCAGGCCTTCCACCCGCTGAAAAGAGGCAACTCCAGGACCTCTTGCGGCAGTTTGGTGCGTGTTTCACGTCATCGTCTAAAGTGCGACAAACGTCGATAGTCAAACACCGCATTATCACGCATGAAGGAGCCCGATCCATCCATCAGCAGCCCTATCGTGTGTCCCCTCGTGAGAGTGATGCTATCCAAACACAGGTCCAAGAGATGCTCACAGACGGCGTCATCCAACCGTCAAGCAGTCCGTGGTCGTCTCCTGTCGTCCTCGTGGAAAAGAAAGACGGGACACTAAGATTCTGTGTCGACTACAGGAAGCTCAACAGTGTAACCAAGAAAGACGTGTACCCGCTCCCGCGTGTCGACGACTCCCTCGACCGACTTCGTCAAGCCAAGTACTTCTCTTCGGTCGACCTAAGATGTGGTTACTGGCAGATGAGATGATGAGAGGGAGCGTGAGAAGACCGCCGTCATCACACCCAACGGGCTGTATGAATTTCGCGTCCTCCCATTCGGGCTCTGCTGTGCTCCTGCCGCGTTCCAAAGAATGATGGACACTGTTCTCACAGGTTTTAAGTGGCAGACCTGTCTTGTTTATCTTGATGATGTCATCATTTTTTCCGCAACGTTCACGGAACATCTGCACAGCCTCAGGACTGTCCTCGAAGCCGTTCGATCCGCCAACCTCTCCCTCAAACCAGAAAAATGCCACTTTGTTTCACCGAATTGAAGTTCCTCGGGCACGTCATTAGTGCTGACGGAATCCGAGCTGACACAGAGAAGCTTGTTGCCGTTGCTGCCTTTCCTGTCCACGCCCACAAAAAAGCAGTCCGACGTTTTCTGGGCCTGTGCTCCTATTATCGCCGCTTCATTAGAAACTTCGCCCAGCTCGCCAGCCCTCTGATGCTCCTCACCTGTGATTACACGTCATTTTCTTGGGGCAACGAACAGCAGACTGCATTCGCCGAGTTACGACGCCGACTCCAATCACCGCCCATCCTGGCACATTTCGACAAAGATGCCGACACGGAGGTGCACACGGATGCGAGCAACGTCGGTCTTGGTGCCGTTCTAGTTCATCGGCAACACGGTGTCGACAAAGTAATTGCCTTCGCCAGCCGCGCACTGTCGCGGGATGAGTTGAACTACTCTACCACGGAAAAAGAATGTTTAGCGGTAGTCTGGACCGCCGCCAAGTTCCGCCCATACCTCTATGGGCGGTTTTGTATCGTCACCGACCACCATTCGCTGTGCTGGCCGAAAAATTTAAAGGACCCTTGCAGCCGCCTAGCACGTAGGGCATTACGCCTGCAGGAATTCGATTTCACAGTCACCTACAACTCGTTAATGACTGCGACATTGCAACTAGCGTGGAAACACAAGGACAGCGACACAGGAAACCGACAGGACAGCACGCTAGACTTCAACTGACGTTTTAATGCACACATAACAGATTTTTACACTTCTATTCGGCGCATGCTCAGGAGACTGTACCCCCGCCCCCTTCACTTTATCACGAAGCAGGTTGTCAAGCAAACAGTAAAGATTTAAACCAAATTGACGCGCAAGTTTTTCGACAGATAGATTAACTCTTTTCTCGTGAGGGCTACTGAGGGTGTGCTCACGCACTTGTCCCCTGCCTTATCAATGCAAAATGCTTCAAATATCTCCCTATCACCCTGCCTATGAAGCCGCCTCAGCACTCTCGTGTGGCTAAAGAGTGGAACGCATTTTTCTTCATTTCCGCCTGTTGTTTTGACTTTGCATTTGCGGTAATGTGCGGCCAAATGGCCACCCGCCATCAGAGCTGCGACTGTAGTCCGGTGTTTTCGTAGCCTTTCGTTCAGGCACTGGCCTGTTTGGCCAATATAACATTTACCACAGGTCAGTGGGATGAGATACACCACACCGATGGCGCAGTTCACAAACCGCCTGGCGTGTTTTGTTGCGCAGGTTTTTGCCTGGTAAGCATTGTTGACCATTCGGCACATCCTGGACAGCTTTTGTGGGGCAGTCAAAACGACACGGATGCCGCACTTTCCCGCGGCCTTTTTGAGGCGATGGGACAAGTTGTGCATGTAGGGCACAGGCACCGGACGTCCCCCCGGGCCGTCATTGCAGCAGCCTGCTGTCTTGCGTCCCTGTCGGAGCTCTTTAATAAGGCTCTCAGCGACAGACGCCAGTATGCTGTCAGGGAAGCCAGCGCTACGCAGACGGAGCACTTGCTGCTCAACACTCACGTTCACTTTGTGCTCACAAGACTTCTGAAGAGCGGCTCTTAGGCAGTTCAGTGCTATCCCTCTCTTTACGGTTCTCGAATGGGCCGAATTATAGCTAAGAACAGGCTTTTTTGAACGAGGGAAGTATGTCCAGCATATTGAGCTACTACTAAAGCTAATGCTGAGGTCAAGGTAACGTAAGCAACCCTCATCAGGAACCTCACGAGTAAAACTCAGACCCTTACCACATTTTTGGAAAACACTAAAAACACTCTGCACAATGTCATCTCTTCCATCAGGCGTCACACTTTTTAAAACAACAAGATAATCATCAACATATCTAAAAATTTTTGCAACAAAAGTCTTGTCCAGACGCGAAAAAATTTCTTTGTCAATAGACGCTAAAAACAAGTCGCTTAAAACCGGTGCAATACGCGAACCAATACATATGCCTTGCTTCTGCAAGTAAGAAGCATTGTCAAACTCAACAAGTGTAGAAGAAAGGTAAAAGCTAAGCAATTCTAAAAAGTTATCTACTGAGATTCCAGATGAATTTTGGAAGACAGTCACACCCAGCGCTTCAATTCGCTCTCTGACAGCTGTGCAGAGTTGTGTCTGTGGTATAGAGTAAAAAAGATCTACTACGTCAACGGAAAAGGCATAAAACGCATCACAGGTTTTTTCCTGTCTCGAAAGGAAGTCTATTACCTGATTGGAGTTCCGAATTAAAAACGGGTCCTCCGGAGTCAACAAGTTAAGGTGTTTTTGTAGAAACTTGGAAAGCTCTCCCTGCCAGCAGTGTTTTTCAGTAACTATTGCCCTAAGAGGAATCCCTTCCTTATGGGTCTTAGCCGAAAAAAACAAGCTCAACCTATCCCTTTCCGAGCCCCCAATACTTTTTCCGAGTTTTTCAAGGTTCATATCTTGGCATAGGGCTGAGGAAATGAAGAAAAATGCGTTCCACTCTTTAGCCACACGAGAGTGCTGAGGCGGCTTCATAGGCAGGGTGATAGGGAGATATTTGAAGCATTTTGCATTGATAAGGCAGGGGACAAGTGCGTGAGCACACCCTCAGTAGCCCTCACGAGAAAAGAGTTAATCTATCTGTCGAAAAACTTGCGCGTCAATTTGGTTTAAATCTTTACTGTTTGCTTGACAACCTGCTTCGTGATAAAGTGAAGGGGGCGGGGGTACAGTCTCCTGAGCATGCGCCGAATAGAAGTGTAAAAATCTGTTATGTGTGCATTAAAACGTCAGTTGAAGTCTAGCGTGCTGTCCTGTCGGTTTCCTGTGTCGCTGTCCTTGTGTTTCCACGCTAGTTGCAATGTCGCAGTCATTAACGAATTCACACCAACTAGCCCAACTGTCTTCCATGATCATAACCTACAACTCAGGCCGGAAACACACCGACGCTGATAGCTTGTCACGCTCTCCTGTCGAACCTCCTCCGCAAGACACCACTGACGATGATAGCTTCCTTGGAGGGGTCAGCACGTGTGAGCTCGTTTCCAGACAGCGTGCCGACGCCGAACTGCGTCTGCTCATCGAACATCTCGAAGGTGGGTGCCCTGAAATACCTCGCATCGACGTTTTAAAGAAGTGTTCGAAGACAAGGCCAATGGTGTCCCTTTCAAATGTTTTGAAAGTGCTCAAGGAAGACAACTTATGTGTTCTTCCATCTGATAAGGAAGGCGGTTTTGCTGTGATGCCAAGATGCCTTTTTGGTAAGCGCTCGTGTGTCTGTCTCTTTCTGTTGTCCGTTGTTTTTATGCGCTTTCCAGGTTTAACATGTCTAACCAACTCGCCCAAACGCAGCCATTATCCCTGAAATACCACGATACCTAGCTCGTGGACTATCGTCCTTCTGCCTGCGTAGAGGCGTGCTTTATAGAAAGAACTCTACTTCATGTCCGACAACTTACCTGCTTGTCATACCGTCTGATCAGCGGGTAGAAGTCCTCCTTGCCTGCCATGATGAACCGACTTCCGGCCACCTTGGAGTTACACGCACCTTATCCCGAATCCGGCAGAACTATTACTGGCCCAACCTAACTTCAAATGTCAAGCATTATGTCCGGACATGCCGGCAATGCCAGCGGCGGAAAAAACCCGCGCTCAAGCCGCCTGCACTGCTTCAGTGCATCGAGCCGCCACAAATCACATTGGACAAAGTCGGCATGGACCTTCTGGGGCCATTTCCTCTCTCGTCGACCGGCCACAGCTGGATCGTAGTTGCCACAGACTACTTGACCCGCTACGCTGAAACGAAGGCGCTTGCGCGAGGTACTGCCGCCGAAGTTGCCCACTTCTTTATGCACGACATCGGGCTTAGACACGGCGCCCCATCGGCCATCATTACTTACCGAGGCAAGGCGTTCACAGCCCGACTCCTACGTGGCATCTTAGAGCTTAGCCATACTGCTCATCGCCCAACAATAGCGTATCATCCCCAAACCAATGGTCTAACGGAACGGCTCAACAAAACATTGGCGGACATGATCTCGATGTACGTCGACGTTGAACACAAAACCTGGGATGAGGTCTTGCCGTACGTCACCTTCGCATATAATACCGCGACGCAGGAAACCACCCAGTTCACCCCGTTCCGTCTAGTGTATGGCAGAGAGGTCCGCATGATGCTAGACGCCATGCTGCCGTACGGCGACGCAGAGCTCCCCCTGAAGCAGGCCACTTCGTGGAACAAGCAGAGCAGGCCCGTCAGCTGGCCCGCGTGCACATCAAGGACCAGCAATCCGCCGATGCCCGACACTATAACCTTCAGCACAGGGACTTGACTACGAGCCGGGCGACCACGTGTGGGTGTGGACACCAGTGCGCCGCAAGGGATTGTGCGAAAAGCTTATGAATATGCATTTTGGCCCGTATAGAGTCCTGCGCCGCCTGAACAGCGTCAGCTACGAAGTTGTCCCCCATGGAACTGTGGTCGTCGGCCCTCAGCGTCAACGGCCTGAAATGGTGCATGTAGTGCGCTTAAAGCCGTACTTTTCGCGTGTCTGAGCGCTGTGTTCACGCTGTGCTTCGTACCTTTACCCCCTTACCCCACGTGTGAACTTGAGTCTCCCCGCATGTCATCTAGCGCGCGTTGTATAGTTCACCTCACTCCTATTCTTTTTTTATTCCTCCTCCTCTAACTGTACGTATCCCATTCCACATCGAGGCGATGTTTGCTTTCGCGGGGGGGAATAATGCCACGCGCCTAACGCGCCGCGCGGCCTCTGCGCTGAGTCGAAGACGACGACGAAGCGGCGGTGAGCTCTCGAGGCGCGCTGTTCTGTTCTGTGTCCTGGAACCTGGCTCTGTAATTAAAAGAAGACTCCCAGTCTTGGGTTCTTCCCGACGTCTACCTTCACGGCTCTTCAGGTCGGGACAATATAATTGACTAAAAGTGAATTAAAGCTCTAGCAACAGAAATTAAATTTACAGCCGATTTCTCACCGATTATGGAACCAACCGCCAGCACAGCTCAAACGATTCCCATTTCAGCTCAACAGCCTTTGTTATTATTATATTGTCTAAGGGAGAGGTCACGATGTTGAAGTTGGTCGTAGGTTGTGACTCAAAAAATACTGCTCGTGAGGTAGCTTGGCAATGTAAAATTTAACGTATAACGGAATTCAATATGATTTTTTGGTGCCAAGAGAGAACTGTGGTATTAAACTTTCTCCTCAGGTTGGTATTCAATTGCACTATGTAGTGAAGAGCTAACTTGTGTTACTGACTAATAATTGTGACCGCACCATGATTTGGAGGTAGCAGCCCTGCATACCAAGTGTTTCAGCAGTCACTTTCAAAAATTTTCAAAAATAGGCTTTTTGGGGTAAAAATATGGCTCGTGCGGCATAGTACTACCAGTGTTGGCGGACACCGGAAAACCGGTGCATTGTCTTCAGTAGTAGGCTGGTTTACTAAATTTTAATAAATAACTTTTTAACCAGCAAAGTTAGACGCCTAGTTGCAATCAGAGATTTGTAGCTGGACGTTAGTAATAGCCACATCAGTTTTTAGAATTTCGAGAACGCGATTACCCTTTAGGGCTGCGGCTCGACAAAATCTGGCTTTTTCGACTAGTTACATGCACTGGAGGGTTTGCTTTGCCTGCATGCTTTCGTAAGCGCATGTATTTTCGCACGATGCAGCCATATTTTGTCGAGCCACAGCGGCAATTGTAATCGCGTTTTCGATTTTCAGAAAACGATAGGGCCATTACTAACGACCGGCTATAAATCTCTAATTGCAACCAATTGCTTATCTCTGATAGTTCAAAAGTTAGAAATTAGTTTACAAGCTTACTACCTATGACAATTAACCGGCTTACCGGTGTCCAGCGCCACAGGTAACTATATAACGCAAAAGCCACATTTTAACCCCTAGTAGCCTATTTTTGAAACATTTTGAGTCTTCCCTGGAAAACTTGATATTTATTTTATTTCAAGACACTGTCAACCCAATTAGGTATTTTTACAGGAGTGGGTTATAAAGGCCCGCATACATGTGCTCACATAGGCAGCATTCACACATATATACACAAGGGTAACTAAAGGCTATAACAACAAAAAGGAGGCAAGTGCATGAAATAAAATGGCTCATCTTGGATGCTGCATTGAGTACAAGTATACAGGCTGTTAAAATGCCTCGTGAGACCAATATTCAGCACATTTGTTGAGAAATAAATATCCAGCATACCTACAGTAACATGTACCTTGCGCCCGCGATTGATTGTAAAACATTTTATTCGCCGGAAAGAGCTTGGTAAGAGGTCGCGTTAAGTGGTCGAGAGTACGCAGCCCTCGACGACTCTGTCAGCCCACTCCACCGCCAAAACTTGCGTTCTAGGGATAGAGCTAGCCAGCACGGTCTCCCACCGCTCGAAAGAAGGAGCAGTAACTAGATCACCCGGAGGTGGCTCTAGTTTGCAGTCCCACAGGATATGATCATAGGTGGCTCGTTGGCCACAGTGTCTACAACTTGGGTTCTAAAGACCGGGATAAATGTGCGCGAGGAGTGATGGGGTGCGTATCGATCTCGTCTTTAGACGATGCCACGTAACCTCTTGTTCTTTAGTCAGGCTTTTGTCCGGAGGGGGGAAAATTCTCCTCTCCAGTTTAAAATGATTGGTGAGATCATATGTGATCATGGAGTCCTTCGTGAAAATCAGGGAGCCAGATTCATCCACTGCCCGGTCGACGAAACCTCGGGCTTTATTGTGGGCTGCCTCGTTCCCCGGATTCCCCGAATGGGCTGGGACCCATATCAATTCGGAATAATTTGGTGAGAATTAGGTTGCGCTAAGGATTCTAAGGCAGGTGTTTGTAATTCGCCCTTTTGCGAAATTATTTATACCCATTTTGGAATCGCTGAGGATGATGCTCTTTTGGGTATGCGCTAGGTCGAGGGCCATAGCCGCCTCTTCTGCCGTTTCAGAGGATTTCGTTTTGATTGTTGCTGAGACGATGTGGTCAGCATTCTCGTTTCCAGCCGCAACTGCAAAGGTGTTGGTATGTTTCTAATCTGCCGGATATGCATAAAGTGTTCCAGCGCGCTGTCGGTATTTATTATGTAATGCTTTGGCTCATGCTTGTCTTCTACCCTCATGGTGTAAGGGGCGCATGTTTTTGGGGAGTGGTTTGATTAGTAGGGCCGTCCTATAGTCACGGGGTAAGTCTACTTTAGCATCTTTATTCGTAGGTTGAAAGTTAATTCCGAGCCTGGTAAGAATACTCCTGCCAGTTCTGGAACTGGCTAATCTCGCTGTTTGAGCCATTAAATGGGCTTCTTTCAGATTATTGTAGGGGTTACGTATTCCTAACGTTATAAGCTTTTCGGTTGAGGCATTTAGTTGGAGTCCTAACGCAGCCTTATAGGCCTGCCGTATCATGCTATCCAGTTTGTCCTTTTCTGCTCTCGCAAATTTGAGATAGGGGGTGGCATAAAGTATACTGCTTAGCGCAAAGGCCTGCACTAGTCGGCATAAATCTCTTTCCCTCACCCCATGTCTGCGATTAGCTATGCGGCGGATTAATCGCGCCGTCGCTTCTACCGTGCGTTTTAGCTTAGTGAGTGTGTCAGTATTCTTTCCATTTGTTTGTAAATACAACACCAGTATTCTCATGGTTTGTACCTCTTTGACAGATCGTCCATTAACATATACGTTGATTTGCGGGGGGGGGGGGGGGGGACCCAGGCAGCACAACAACATTGGCCGAACGTCGCGCAAGTGTTGGCAAAACTTGGCACGAACATCGGTCCTACACTGGCATTTGGGCCGAGCGCTACCACTTCACACATTGGCCTTACTTTCACGCCAGTTTTGGGCCAACGCTCGGCCGATCAAGCGGCCAATGCAGTCCCGATGTTCGTTCTGCAGCATGGACCAGCAAAGGTCTCATACTGGCATCCAACTTTCAAACATTGGTAGCCAACTTTCAAACATTGGTAGCCAGCTTTCGAATAATGGTTTCCAGCTTTCGAATATTGGCATCCAGCTTTCGAATAATGGTTTCCAGCTTTCGAATAATGGTTTCCAGCTTTCGAATAATGGTTTCCAGCTTTCGAATAATGGCATCCAGCTTTCGAACGCTGGCACATGCAATTAACCCACTCGCCAATGACCGGCACTGTGGATGGATGTACATACATACCATTCTACCTAGCAAATATTCATAAATGAGGTTGCGAAAGAATTCCAGAAAAAAGACCCGTTTATTGCTTTGAGTTACAAGAATCACGCTTCTAGCGCACACAGGATGGTTTGCGCTACCACCAGCCACCGTGGGGAGTAAAGAAAAGGGGCCCAAGAGCATGGTGGCAGAGGCTGTGGGAAAACAATTTATTTTCAAGTTTGGTGCGTGCCGATCGGTTGGACAAAGCATCTCGGCAAGCTGCTGCGGCACGGCTAAGGCATCCATAAAGCGCTCAACGGAGCTGTCCTCCAGTGAACTGATCAGTCATATCCAAAGTAATCGTTGCACTCCACTTGCAAGGGGACTGCTGGACTGCATTCAAAGAAATTCCTCGTCTAGTTCTTGCACGATGGCCTAACGAAGCGCCAAGCCTGCAAAGAGATGCATGATGTCATGGTAAGTTGAATTATGGCCATCACAGAACAAAAACAAAAATGATTAAATAACACAGAATTTTGTGAAACACAGTCATCGTGAAGACACTAGCAACATATTTTACAGGATAATTTTTAATTTATTCTTAAGAATCAGCACCACATTAGTTGCACAAAGTGGAATTTAATTTACTAAACTTCCCTTATACCAAATGGTTTAATTTAGTTTAATGCGTCGTGTCGCACTCCCAGTAAATATATTCAATGCGAGCTAAGCAAATTAATGTGATATTGAAAACAGATTAATGTATTATTTTGTTTTAATATAACTCGTATCTCTAAATTGCGAGGTAATTTTTTATTCCAGTAAACATGCACAGGTTGTAGCGTCTCTTCCACATGGACGTCAAAACAACATTTTTGATTAGTTTTATTTAATGGGGTTAAAAATGCGGCTTGCGATTTTTGACGAAATACGCTGAACGCAAGGAACTCAGGGCACCTTTGTTTTACCTTAGTTGCTTCGCATGCATGCTATAGTTGGATTCGAAACTGCAACTTGAAAACCACACAAAAATACTAGTCTTATAGTCCAGAGTAATGCCCTTTTTCATTGCGAGAGAACTTGGGCAAAAGCTTTAACCAGTAATTGCGGATTTTCTATTGAGTCTGCAAGAGTAGACGGCAAAAAGAAACACTACGGAAGTATTACACATATCCTTACCAACTAGTCTGCAGTGGAAAATTAATTAAGCGGTTCTGATTTCCGTCGTGCATAAGCGGTAAAGGACATATTCCCGAATGCATTCTATCTCAAGTCATATGAGTTCAAACCCGCTGTTAGCCAAAGTAGTGAATCTTTAGTGAGTTCATCTCACCAAAGACGAAAAATTAAATTCTCACCATTCGGCCACAATTCCACTGCGCACGACGTCAAGCAAGCCATTTCGCAATGAGAGTGGGTACACAGAAGTCGTCCTCGTGCTTTTTGGCTCGCTCTCTTCTCCTGCCTAAAAAATAAAGGCGCATGTAGTCAAAGCAACATTTACTACAAAAACCACTTTAACTTCCAGACGTATATCAAGGTAAAAGAGTTTTAGTACTTACAAAAGATCTTGCAGGCGGTACGAACAGCGTCGGAGCTAGCTCGAGTGTGCATGCATTTTCGTCGCGTTGGTTGTGCACGTGGTTGAGCTCCGCCGTGCAGTCAAGAATGTGATGAGTCGCGCGGTTCCAAGACGAGCAGTGGAGACGATGGTGTGTGTGGGGGGGGGGGGGGGGGGGGTTGGCTGGAGGGGAGAGAGTAATTTTCCTTTACACAGGTTTTGTGGTTCCGAGAATAGTCCTCGAGCTGAAAGGTGGAGACAGGGAGGTGGAGGAACAGCGAAGCGCGTAGCTGCGTGCGAGGGAAAACAGGTTTGAGAAAGTGACAACCAAAAAGAAAAAATAGCGCTTCGCGGGGTGGGGGGTTAGCCCGCTCCCTGGAAAAGGGCACGGCCGGGAGAACAGGTGGGGAGATATTCGACTTGAAGACTTGAAAGAGAGAGGGAAAGAGGCCAAAACACGTGAAAAGGGTTTGGAATTTTTGGAGAATGAGTCACATGGCCACAGGCAGTACAGAAAGCAATATCTACAAGAGAGAAGTGGATGGGAAACACGGAAGCGTCAAAGTATTGCTACAAAGCTGCAGCAAAAGCCTGAAAATTTTGAAGTGAAAAACTTGGAGCTTCAAGATGCATTTCGCCAAAACGACTTGAGACACTCGCGTATTTTGTGGGGCCGTATGATTTGGCTTCTGTTAGTTCAAGATAGCTTAAAATGTTACCACATAACAAAAATGTAAAGCAAAAAAAAATATCCAAGCAGAATGCGCGCTCTTTCATAGTTTCATGCACCGTACATGCGCCAAACAAGCTAGGTTAACATGCGTCTAACGCCAGTTGTCAGTCCATTTATTCAGTGGTCGTCGAAGAATCCTCAAATTGTTTGTTGGGGTGGAAGTTTCGCGCAAAAAAAAGCAAAAACAAACAAAGGCATGTTGAATTGTGGTTCGCAACTACTTTCGATGGTTTTCATCAATAAAGGTGATGTTCGAAAGAAAAAAAAAACCTGCGAGTAAATATGCAAAGACGTGAGCAAGAGCTATATAGCCCCCAATGCAAATTACGCAACACAAGAATAAAATGGTCAAAAACAACAATTTCCAACACAACGATTTGCAGAAAAGGAAGGAAATAGCAAATCAGAAAACACGGGAAAGGCGCGATCACAGGGCACGACGTAGGGAAGCGTAGGAATCGCTTAGCACGTGTCCGCGTGCGTTTATGAAGCACCCGCCTAATATTTCACGACCGCAACGCATAATTCGAAATTACGAGGCGACTGCTTCGTTTCTGGACGTTGCCAAAACTGAGCACAATTTCGGTTTAGTGAATGCACTTGCGCTAATCTATTACGTTTGTATCGCGATCTCCCTGAAGCAGACACCAGCTGCGTACTGCGGCAGTGAATTCCTAGAGCGAATAAAAATAAAGTGATTTTTTTATTCCAAAAATTTAATCAAATGAAACTTATTTGATTTTTGTTGAAGGCACCTGTTGACAATTTTTGTTGAGGGCGTGTCGGGTGTAATCAGAACGTTAATTCTGATCAACAGGACTTCGATCGCAATTCTCCTAAACGTATTATTGCCGCTCACTGCGCAACCAGAGTGCAGCTTTTCCAACAGAATCATGGGTAGCTTTGCTCACAAACTGCAAAAGTGTTCGATTAAAATATAATAATAAATAAAACCAAATCTTTGAACTCGCATGTTTTAGCGCGTTCGAAAATTATGAACTGCCGATATGGTACTCGACAATAAAAATAATTTTGAACCCATTTTAATGGATGACACAATGTTTACCAACGTTTGCCAGTATACTTTGAACACTGGATAAGCGGTGGCAATCCTAGGCCAATATAGCCAGCTACCGGAAATGGCATAGCCAATTCTGGCAAAGAGTGGAACAACACTGGCTAACATGGCCCATGATAGCCAGGATTCGATGATGGCACAGCCAGCAATGGCAAACAGTGGGGCAATCCTGGCTAACCTGGCCCATGATAGCCAGGATCTAATTATGGCTCAGCCAATACTGGTAAAGCGTTGGACAACCAGGGCCATTGTTGGATGTGCTAAGGAGTGGCACAACCAATATCGGATGCTCACTGGCAACTCTGGGCCTAGTTAGGGCCACGCTTTGCCAGTGGATTTCCAATATTGGCCCGCTGCCGTGTGCTACCTGGGGAGAGAGTCGTAGTACGCCTATTTCTTTGTTTACGACGGATCACGAAGAATTCATATTTTTGCTCAGAACAAGCGAGGCCGGATTCCCATGCGCATGCCTGAATGATGTCCACTGCTGCTTGGAGTGTGTCTTCTATGTTGCCTTCGCATCCTTTGGTTACCCAAAGTGTCATGTCATCTGCATAGAACGTGTGATGTAGGTCTGGTATTTGTGCCAGTTTGCGCCCGAGACGCGCAGACTTCATAACGCCGTTCAAATCAAGCGCGCAGGCTGGCAGGTCACGTGACAAGACGAACAACTTCCGGCCGCCCGCGACCACGCTGTCCGTACTGGCGCGCTGACGGTTGTTGTGTTGTGCGCGGTCGTTCGGGCATGGTTTGTGCGGTATTGATTTCAAAATCGCTGCTTCAAACTCGTGCTTGGGTTGACCGGTGATCGTAGCTTTTGGCGCCGCTTCTAGTACAATTTCCAGCCCTTCGTGTGCTTCGTGAAAAAGTGACCGCCCCGGGAAGCCTGCTTGCTTTTCGTCTTGACAGCACGTTGGACTTCTGCCGGAACCGCCTTCCAACAGAAGAAAGTGGGTACTGGAAAGCGTCGTGTCTTCAGTTTCAGGTAAGACCCTATAATATTACGCAGGAATGAGCGCAATCTACCGCCACGCAAATTAACCAGCTAGCACTAAGGCGAGAAGAAACAGAAGGGATGAGGCGCTGCCGCCTTTGTTACCTCCCGATATTGTGCACTGTTATTTCTGCGGTGGCAAAATGCGCTCTACATTGAGTCACTAACTAGCTGACCTGTCTGTTTTCACAGTGCATCCTTTGCGACGCGAACGCCATGAAAATAATCTAAAATCAATGTTCGACGCGGTTGTGCATTGCTACCTGCACGCATGTGCACGTTTTTCTTCGCTATCCGCTCGCTACGGTTTGCTGATAGCGCACGCCACTTGACAGTGTTTAGCGTTATATTATGTGCTGCGAGTATACGCGTCGATAGAGTGTCTTGATGTGGCTTCGTGAGCTTTGAACACACCTATGCGAGACGATTAAACCGGCTGTCGAGTTCTGGGGGTTTGCTGTGTTCGTTCTGCATTCGACGCAGCTAACCTATAACTAACCGCCCGCCTTGGTTGTCGGTAGCGCGCGCCATTCGGTCTCTAGCGCTGCACAATGCGCTACGCGAGTACGCGTCAAGGCTCGACATCCGATGTCTTGTCAGATGTTTAGTGAGTGCAATTACTGTGTCTAGGTCGCCATTCCGAGAGACTCAGATGTAGACGCTTTGTGCTGCCTATGAGCTACTGAGGTTGAGTGGCAGCTGTTTTCAGTTTTCACTGCACCTAATTTACTTTCTCTAATCAATCAGTGACTTGTAAAACAAAGAAGACAGGTGAATTAGTTCTCTGAAAACAAGTGATTGTGAATGTTACTGCATTATAGTGGCAATAAATATTGTTAAGTATTAGGTTAATATTGTTACAGGTTAATGTAATAGTTATTCATTTTTTATGAAATATTCTAGTCTGGCAGGGGTATCAGTCACAGCTGGATGGTGTTTACAGTTCTTTTCTAAGGGCACATTGCATTTATTTTGTAATCGTACTTTCTGTATTGCGCTTTTAGCAGTCTTTTCAAAGCTAGATCACCAGAGTGCTGCCGCTTTTAGATACTGATCTGATTGATGCTTTTGTTTGCATTAGTGTGAAAGCAGTTGTGTGCTAGGTCTCACTGACTGACTTTTTTTCTTTGGCCTATATGCAACCATCTGGGTACGTCAGACTGGCAAGCATAGGTGGTGCCTATCTGACACCTCCTCATCTCTGCACAGACAAGAATGATGCACCTAATAATCTACCAGCCAGGTCACATCATTGGCTTACTGCATTTCATCAGCACATTTTATGAAAGCAAATGCTGGTATCTATGCAATTGAATAATTTACTGAGGGATATTGACAATGAAAATCACATCCAAAGAATAGCTGGAAGTGCCGATATGAATCAACAACGGCCTCCTTTTGACCAATTTTTATTTTCAGAATTATGCACTCAATTAAAATATATGAATTCTGAACTAAATATGTCTACACCAGCATGGTTAGAAAGTCAGTCCTTGCATCAATTAGTTGCATTTTTTTAATGCGTGCTTTGAGTTGGTTGTCTTGCTTGATTGAAGAATTTATTCCTGCTCAAAAGAGTACAGACACCTAACTTTTGGGTACGTGTTTTCTGCTTTGTAATGATTCGTAAGGCGTGGATTATTATGTGGTATTCTAGTATGCTCGCTAAATAATTTACAGTTGAATTTCTTTCTCATGCTGTTTCGGTTTCAACAGCCGAACGATGACTGTGACATCAAAGTGTGCTTACAGGTCTCGCGAGACATGAAGAAACTGTGATATAATCACTGCTTTATCCTTTTAATTTGCTACAATGCTAAAGCCAAGCAGCCTCAACAGCCGGAGTGACAACAAATGAAGAAGCAGCAATGTGCTGTTTTTTCATGCCTCATGTGACCTATAAGGGCACGTTAACGTTAGATTCGTTGTTCGACTATTGAAACCGAAACAGCATGAGAGAAAAATTCAACTATAAATTATTTATAATTTGCAGGTGAATACCACCTGGTGATCCATGCGTAGTAGTGTCTTCCACATTACTGTGGAAGACACTACTACGCGTGTACTGTTTTAACAAGAGGCAGTTTAATTCTGTACAGTAGATCTCACCGGTCCTCTTGAAAACAATTGTGACTCCATCATGTTCACTCTCAATTGATCAATTGAGCAAACGCGCTCTTGATCTTGAAGCAAAGGTTGTGTGTCTTTCTTCGCAGCAGCCTCCAAGCGACGGTAATGGTAATTTGTCGAAATTGGAGCAAAAAATTGATTATCTTGAAAACAATTCCCGACGGTCTAATTTGCTATTTTATGGCATCAAGGATACTGATAGATCTGATTCTTGGGAAACTTCTGAACAGCTCGTGACTGATTTCTGCAGTCGCGAACTGGAAATCACTGTTGGTTCAATTCAGCGTGCTCATCGCCTAGGGCGTCATTCCTCAGATAAGACGCGGCCCATCATCGCTAAATTTAACGGCAGTAAAGAAATTGAAAACGTTCTCAGCAATGGGCACAAGTTAAAAGATTCGGGCTTTAGTCTTTCTCGTGATTATTCTGCTGCCGTTCGCGAAAAGCGCAGGAACTTTCTGAATTTCTGTAAAGAAGTAAAGAAAGAGGGGGACAAAAATAAGCTTGTGTTTGACAAACTTCACATCAATAAAGATGTATATCAGTGGGATCACAACATCAGCTGTGCAGTTCGTATCTCCCGTTCCACAAGTACATGAAGTCGTTTAAGCGGTCCTTCATCTTCGTTTCCACCCTGTTCCGAGCGTTCAGTTAAGTTCACTTCTTTTCTTTACACTAACATCAGAAGCGTTGTTCCTAAAGCCGCTGCTCTTTCTTCCTTCAAACAAAAATTTAACAGCAATCACTTTTTTCACTGGCAGCGGCGACAGCGACCAAGCAACCTCGGCTCAAACGCGTCTTTCCATCAACTTGCAGAGCATATCAAGCGCTGGCCACATCATCAGGATAACAGCTGATCTCCGGACCAACGACTGAGCGGTTCAATTTGGACGTCACGACCAGCGTCACCGACAAGCCAAAGCGGTCCGCTAGGTGCGGTCTCTACTTAAGCAAGCCACGAGCAAGCCAGCGTTTTCACTGGCAGCGGCGACAGCGACCAAGCAACCTCGGCTCAAACGCGTCTTTCCATCAACTTGCAGGTTAGCACTTTGTTTTCGGCATAGTTACCAGCTGTTGCTGCTGTTTTTTGCTGTTGCTGCTGCCAGAGACTGACGTTGCATTTGTGCCATCAACCTTCGTTTTTTGTTGCTTTCTTGCTATGGCACCTGATGTGATTAAGCTCATAAAAGATGTTCGAAAAGATATACAAGATATGCGAGCAGCTCTCGAGAGAGAATTCAGAAAAGAGTACAGGGAGGTGAAAGCTAGCCTTGAATTCTTTAGCAAAACCTTTGAGGACATGACCGATAAGATGAAAGTGATCGAAAATGACAATGCAGAACTCAGGGCAGAGAACGCTTCACTGTTTTCTGAGTGCGCAGTCCTAAGGAAACAGATGACCGAGCATGAAAAGAAAATAACAAATCTTGAACAATACTCAAGGAACAGGAACCTGGAAATTAAAGGCGTTCCAGCAACCGAAAATGAGAATTTGCCTACCGTCTTGGAAACCATAGGTACTCTGATAGGAGAGCCGATCAACAGCTGTGATGTGGAAGTTTGCCACAGAGTGCCTAAGCAAAATTCCACTGAGACTAACATCATTGTTCAGTTCTGCAACCGCTCAAAACGGGACGCTGTTTTTGAAAAAGCACGGAAAAAACGCGTTTGCACCTCTGATCTTGGCTTTGAAGAATCGTCTCCTGTGTTTATCAATGACCACTTGTGCCCGGAACTAAAAAAGCTTTTGGGGATGACTGTCGCGAAAAAAAAAAGAAATGAAGTGGAAATATGCGTGGACGACTGGCGGCAAAATTTTTGCAAGAAAGACTGACAGTTCAGGCCTACTGCACGTCACGTGCTTAAGCGACCTCGATAAGATAAACTGATTTCTGGTATCAGATGATGCCGTGTGCTTCCTCGGAAATGAACAACGCCTATCGAACTCCAGCCGAAGTAGGCGCTTTGCGCACGAATAATCATGTCAGTCTTTCTTTCATACACATCAACGCGCAGTCGGCACGCAACAAGGCAGATCAGATTCTTGCACTTATTTCCACCTTCGGTTTTGAACCCGATGTGATTATGATCACCGAAACGTGGTACCGGGATGAGTCTGATGTTCTTAGGCCTCCTGGCTATACAACGTACTTTCTCAATAGAACCTGCCGGAGGGGAGGTGGCATTATGGTGATGGCAAGAAAAGAGATAACATGTCATCTTGTATCGAGTTACAGCTCTATTAGTTCCGATTATGAAATACTCACTATCCGTTCCAATAAAACTGTATTCTGCACTTTGTACAGACCCCCTGCAGGCAGCACAACAAATTTCATTAGCTTTATCGATGGTTACTTCCGATGGATAAACGACAATGGTTATGAACTAATACTAGCAGGAGATTTGAACATTGATTTGAGCAGAACTTCTGTGCCACAGGTTGAACTTCTCAGATTGCTAGACGCAAATGGATTTTCCAATGTTATACATAACCCAACGCGCATTCAGGACCTTTCCTCGACGTTAATTCATGTCTTCATATCAATAAGTACTTTCTTCTGGGCGAGTTGGTTCATAATTTCCAAAGGTAAAAACTTGCGCAAACAGTAGAAGAAGAAGGAGACGGTACAACAGGACCGCTCTGTCCTGTTGTACCGTCTCCTTCTTCTTCTACTGTTTGCGCAAGTTTTTACCTTTGGAAATGTCTTCATAACAAACATTCATGACTCAAAGCTTATATCGGGTGTTGTAGGTGCACATATAAGTGATCACTTGCCGATGTTCTTAATGACCACTCACTCGACTCACACGCTAGAAGTACAAGAAAATATTCCTGTAAGAGTAAGAGACATAAATGATTTCACTCTAGATACTTTTCGTTGCAATATAGCAAAGGCCGACTGGTCAGAAATTTTGAGCATGAAGGACCCTGAAGCTGCTTACAGCTGCTTTCACACAAAATTTGTCAGTATTTATGATGAGCATTTTTTGTATAAATCATTCAAGCCGTCACGCAGAGCAAAGAAACCGTGGATCACAAGGAACTGCATAAAAGAAATGCGCAGGAAAAGTAAATTGTGCCAAGTGTTTTTAAAGAATAAAAACGATAACACGCTCAAAGAGTTCAAAGCACAAAGAAACAAAGTAAACAGCCTACTGCGCTACGAAAAAAGAAGGTATTTCCACAACTTATTCAATAGTGAAGTAATGAAAAAACCTGACCTCGTTTGGCAGCACCTCAATCGCGTTCTCAATCGTAGCCCTGAATGTGCAAGCAAAACACACTCGATTACTTTAGAAGGCGAAGTAATATCAAACGCACGTTTGGCAAACTCATTCAATGAATATTTTGTATCGCTATCAAGCAGTACTCATGATTCAAGCTGCGTGCAATATTTAGGTGCAGGGACGAGCGACAGTGCGTTTTTAGCGCCAACTGATACAAATGAAGTTTTCAGCACTTTCATGTCAGTCAAAAACAGCAACTGCTGCGATATTGACGGGCTTCAAATACGACCGGTCAAACATGTCTTAGACCTAATCTCTCCTGTACTCGAACATATTTTTAACCTCGTTTTTCAGCATGGCATTTTTCCGAAACAGTTGCAGCTTGGAAAGGTAACAGTTTTGCACAAAGGCGGTGACAAAAACGAACTCACAAATTACAGGCCTATTTCAATTTTACCAGTTTTTTTCAAAAGGTCTGGAAAAAATAATCCATTCCCGCGTAATGTCATTCGCAACAAAACATAAACTAATCACAGATACGCAATTTGGGTTTATGAAAGGGCTGTGTACCGAGACGGCACTTTTGACACAGAAGGAAATAATATTAGACGCTTTCGAGCGAGAAATGTGTGCATTAGGCATATTTATAGATTATTCTAAGGCCTTCGACACCATTAACCACGATACCCTGTTATTAAAGTTGCAACATTATGGCTTCCGTGGCGTTTTTCTTCAGTTGCTAAAATCCTATCTTCGATACCGCCGCCAGCAAGTTGTTATCAATAATCATTTGTCTGATGTACGAGCAGTTCACGCAGGAGTACCTCAGGGAAGTATTTTGGGGTCTCTGCTGTTTTCTTTTTACATCAATGATCTGGTAAACATTGACAACACAGCAAAATTCATCATATACGCTGATGATACCAGCATGCTTTTAATAGGGTCCGATGCCGAGCTTCTTATCTCACGCGCAAATGTACTTCTAAATAAACTACATTCCTGGAGTACCGTTAATTCGCTTGCCATAAACAACAGTAAGACAAAAGCTGTTTTTTTCAGGCCGAAAAACCGGAACATAGACAAGCAGGCCATACTCCATCTCGGCACTGCAGATATTCAGATAGCGTCGCAAGTTAAATGTCTTGGTGTTCTGTTCGAAAAAAACATCTCCTGGAATGTTCACATAGATGCAGTTGCAACTAAAATTTGTCGCATTACAGGGATCCTGTGCAAATTGCGATATTTTGCTCCTGTTTGCATTAAACGCCTTATTTTCAGTGCCCTTTTTACTTCACATATTAACTACTGTCACCTAGTGTGGGGTACAACTACTTTGTTAAATATTACTAAAATTCACCTCCTACAAAAAAAGGCAATTCGTATAGTTGCAAACGCTGCATACGATAGTCATACTGCACCTCTCTTCAGGGAACTAAACATTATCACACTTCCTGACATTTATGAAACAATGCTCCTTAAGCGTTATTCTAACGGAATTAAACAGAATAAAAACATTCTAGGCGGCATAGCAAACCTGACACCTAAACGAAAAACACGAAATACCCGCAGTACTGAACTGTGGGAAATACCTCGAGCACGCACTAACTATAGATACCAGATGCTACATAATATGCTCCCGTCGCTTCTAAACAAATGAGTTGTTTCATAGCCACAATACTGTTTTTTTTTTGTAAATATATCATAGCCACAATAATTGCACTTTCTAACCTTTTTCTGTAATGCACCGTACATTGTATACTTCATTAAACACTCTACTAATCTTGTAATTGTTTTGCTTATGTCTTGATTTTGTGCCACATCCTCCCATGTCTGATGCGTTGTGTTTTTATTCTAGTTTTGTTGCCAATGCCGTGATTTTTAGGGGCCGTGAACCCCGTCAAGCCCAGTTAGAGGCTTTTTGTTCACGGTCCTCAGCATCTGTAATGTTGATGTTGGAATAAAAATGATGATGAAAAACAATTCCCGGCGGTCTAATTTGCTATTTTATGGCATCAAGGATACTGATAAATCTGATTCTTGGGAAACTTCTGAACAGCTCGTGACTGATTTCTGCAGTCGCGAACTGGAAATCACTGTTGGTTCAATTCAGCGTGCTCATCGCCTAGGGCGTCATTCCTCAGATAAGACGCGGCCCATCATCGCTAAATTTAACGGCAGTAAAGAAATTGAAAACGTTCTCAGCAATGGGCACAAGTTAAAAGATTCGGGCTTTAGTCTTTCTCGTGATTATTCTGCTGCCGTTCGCGAAAAGCGCAGGAACTTTCTGAATTTCTGTAAAGAAGTAAAGAAAGAGGGGGACAAAAATAAGCTTGTGTTTGACAAACTTCACATCAATAAAGATGTATATCAGTGGGATCACAACATCAGCTGTGCAGTTCGTATCTCCCGTTCCACAAGTACATGAAGTCGTTTAAGCGGTCCTTCATCTTCGTTTCCACCCTGTTCCGAGCGTTCAGTTAAGTTCACTTCTTTTCTTTACACTAACATCAGAAGCGTTGTTCCTAAAGCCGCTGCTCTTTCTTCCTTCAAACAAAAATTTAACAGCAATCACTTTTTTCACTGGCAGCGGCGACAGCGACCAAGCAACCTCGGCTCAAACGCGTCTTTCCATCAACTTGCAGAGCATATCAAGCGCTGGCCACATCATCAGGATAACAGCTGATCTCCGGACCAACGACTGAGCGGTTCAATTTGGACGTCACGACCAGCGTCACCGACAAGCCAAAGCGGTCCGCTAGGTGCGGTCTCTACTTAAGCAAGCCACGAGCAAGCCAGCGTTTTCACTGGCAGCGGCGACAGCGACCAAGCAACCTCGGCTCAAACGCGTCTTTCCATCAACTTGCAGGTTAGCACTTTGTTTTCGGCATAGTTACCAGCTGTTGCTGCTGTTTTTTGCTGTTGCTGCTGCCAGAGACTGACGTTGCATTTGTGCCATCAACCTTCGTTTTTTGTTGCTTTCTTGCTATGGCACCTGATGTGATTAAGCTCATAAAAGATGTTCGAAAAGATATACAAGATATGCGAGCAGCTCTCGAGAGAGAATTCAGAAAAGAGTACAGGGAGGTGAAAGCTAGCCTTGAATTCTTTAGCAAAACCTTTGAGGACATGACCGATAAGATGAAAGTGATCGAAAATGACAATGCAGAACTCAGGGCAGAGAACGCTTCACTGTTTTCTGAGTGCGCAGTCCTAAGGAAACAGATGACCGAGCATGAAAAGAAAATAACAAATCTTGAACAATACTCAAGGAACAGGAACCTGGAAATTAAAGGCGTTCCAGCAACCGAAAATGAGAATTTGCCTACCGTCTTGGAAACCATAGGTACTCTGATAGGAGAGCCGATCAACAGCTGTGATGTGGAAGTTTGCCACAGAGTGCCTAAGCAAAATTCCACTGAGACTAACATCATTGTTCAGTTCTGCAACCGCTCAAAACGGGACGCTGTTTTTGAAAAAGCACGGAAAAAACGCGTTTGCACCTCTGATCTTGGCTTTGAAGAATCGTCTCCTGTGTTTATCAATGACCACTTGTGCCCGGAACTAAAAAAGCTTTTGGGGATGACTGTCGCGAAAAAAAAAAGAAATGAAGTGGAAATATGCGTGGACGACTGGCGGCAAAATTTTTGCAAGAAAGACTGACAGTTCAGGCCTACTGCACGTCACGTGCTTAAGCGACCTCGATAAGATAAACTGATTTCTGGTATCAGATGATGCCGTGTGCTTCCTCGGAAATGAACAACGCCTATCGAACTCCAGCCGAAGTAGGCGCTTTGCGCACGAATAATCATGTCAGTCTTTCTTTCATACACATCAACGCGCAGTCGGCACGCAACAAGGCAGATCAGATTCTTGCACTTATTTCCACCTTCGGTTTTGAACCCGATGTGATTATGATCACCGAAACGTGGTACCGGGATGAGTCTGATGTTCTTAGGCCTCCTGGCTATACAACGTACTTTCTCAATAGAACCTGCCGGAGGGGAGGTGGCATTATGGTGATGGCAAGAAAAGAGATAACATGTCATCTTGTATCGAGTTACAGCTCTATTAGTTCCGATTATGAAATACTCACTATCCGTTCCAATAAAACTGTATTCTGCACTTTGTACAGACCCCCTGCAGGCAGCACAACAAATTTCATTAGCTTTATCGATGGTTACTTCCGATGGATAAACGACAATGGTTATGAACTAATACTAGCAGGAGATTTGAACATTGATTTGAGCAGAACTTCTGTGCCACAGGTTGAACTTCTCAGATTGCTAGACGCAAATGGATTTTCCAATGTTATACATAACCCAACGCGCATTCAGGACCTTTCCTCGACGTTAATTCATGTCTTCATATCAATAAGTACTTTCTTCTGGGCGAGTTGGTTCATAATTTCCAAAGGTAAAAACTTGCGCAAACAGTAGAAGAAGAAGGAGACGGTACAACAGGACCGCTCTGTCCTGTTGTACCGTCTCCTTCTTCTTCTACTGTTTGCGCAAGTTTTTACCTTTGGAAATGTCTTCATAACAAACATTCATGACTCAAAGCTTATATCGGGTGTTGTAGGTGCACATATAAGTGATCACTTGCCGATGTTCTTAATGACCACTCACTCGACTCACACGCTAGAAGTACAAGAAAATATTCCTGTAAGAGTAAGAGACATAAATGATTTCACTCTAGATACTTTTCGTTGCAATATAGCAAAGGCCGACTGGTCAGAAATTTTGAGCATGAAGGACCCTGAAGCTGCTTACAGCTGCTTTCACACAAAATTTGTCAGTATTTATGATGAGCATTTTTTGTATAAATCATTCAAGCCGTCACGCAGAGCAAAGAAACCGTGGATCACAAGGAACTGCATAAAAGAAATGCGCAGGAAAAGTAAATTGTGCCAAGTGTTTTTAAAGAATAAAAACGATAACACGCTCAAAGAGTTCAAAGCACAAAGAAACAAAGTAAACAGCCTACTGCGCTACGAAAAAAGAAGGTATTTCCACAACTTATTCAATAGTGAAGTAATGAAAAAACCTGACCTCGTTTGGCAGCACCTCAATCGCGTTCTCAATCGTAGCCCTGAATGTGCAAGCAAAACACACTCGATTACTTTAGAAGGCGAAGTAATATCAAACGCACGTTTGGCAAACTCATTCAATGAATATTTTGTATCGCTATCAAGCAGTACTCATGATTCAAGCTGCGTGCAATATTTAGGTGCAGGGACGAGCGACAGTGCGTTTTTAGCGCCAACTGATACAAATGAAGTTTTCAGCACTTTCATGTCAGTCAAAAACAGCAACTGCTGCGATATTGACGGGCTTCAAATACGACCGGTCAAACATGTCTTAGACCTAATCTCTCCTGTACTCGAACATATTTTTAACCTCGTTTTTCAGCATGGCATTTTTCCGAAACAGTTGCAGCTTGGAAAGGTAACAGTTTTGCACAAAGGCGGTGACAAAAACGAACTCACAAATTACAGGCCTATTTCAATTTTACCAGTTTTTTTCAAAAGGTCTGGAAAAAATAATCCATTCCCGCGTAATGTCATTCGCAACAAAACATAAACTAATCACAGATACGCAATTTGGGTTTATGAAAGGGCTGTGTACCGAGACGGCACTTTTGACACAGAAGGAAATAATATTAGACGCTTTCGAGCGAGAAATGTGTGCATTAGGCATATTTATAGATTATTCTAAGGCCTTCGACACCATTAACCACGATACCCTGTTATTAAAGTTGCAACATTATGGCTTCCGTGGCGTTTTTCTTCAGTTGCTAAAATCCTATCTTCGATACCGCCGCCAGCAAGTTGTTATCAATAATCATTTGTCTGATGTACGAGCAGTTCACGCAGGAGTACCTCAGGGAAGTATTTTGGGGTCTCTGCTGTTTTCTTTTTACATCAATGATCTGGTAAACATTGACAACACAGCAAAATTCATCATATACGCTGATGATACCAGCATGCTTTTAATAGGGTCCGATGCCGAGCTTCTTATCTCACGCGCAAATGTACTTCTAAATAAACTACATTCCTGGAGTACCGTTAATTCGCTTGCCATAAACAACAGTAAGACAAAAGCTGTTTTTTTCAGGCCGAAAAACCGGAACATAGACAAGCAGGCCATACTCCATCTCGGCACTGCAGATATTCAGATAGCGTCGCAAGTTAAATGTCTTGGTGTTCTGTTCGAAAAAAACATCTCCTGGAATGTTCACATAGATGCAGTTGCAACTAAAATTTGTCGCATTACAGGGATCCTGTGCAAATTGCGATATTTTGCTCCTGTTTGCATTAAACGCCTTATTTTCAGTGCCCTTTTTACTTCACATATTAACTACTGTCACCTAGTGTGGGGTACAACTACTTTGTTAAATATTACTAAAATTCACCTCCTACAAAAAAAGGCAATTCGTATAGTTGCAAACGCTGCATACGATAGTCATACTGCACCTCTCTTCAGGGAACTAAACATTATCACACTTCCTGACATTTATGAAACAATGCTCCTTAAGCGTTATTCTAACGGAATTAAACAGAATAAAAACATTCTAGGCGGCATAGCAAACCTGACACCTAAACGAAAAACACGAAATACCCGCAGTACTGAACTGTGGGAAATACCTCGAGCACGCACTAACTATAGATACCAGATGCTACATAATATGCTCCCGTCGCTTCTAAACAAATGAGTTGTTTCATAGCCACAATACTGTTTTTTTTGTAAATATATCATAGCCACAATAATTGCACTTTCTAACCTTTTTCTGTAATGCACCGTACATTGTATACTTCATTAAACACTCTACTAATCTTGTAATTGTTTTGCTTATGTCTTGATTTTGTGCCACATCCTCCCATGTCTGATGCGTTGTGTTTTTATTCTAGTTTTGTTGCCAATGCCGTGATTTTTAGGGGCCGTGAACCCCGTCAAGCCCAGTTAGAGGCTTTTTGTTCACGGTCCTCAGCATCTGTAATGTTGATGTTGGAATAAAAATGATGATGAAAAACAATTCCCGGCGGTCTAATTTGCTATTTTATGGCATCAAGGATACTGATAAATCTGATTCTTGGGAAACTTCTGAACAGCTCGTGACTGATTTCTGCAGTCGCGAACTGGAAATCACTGTTGGTTCAATTCAGCGTGCTCATCGCCTAGGGCGTCATTCCTCAGATAAGACGCGGCCCATCATCGCTAAATTTAACGGCAGTAAAGAAATTGAAAACGTTCTCAGCAATGGGCACAAGTTAAAAGATTCGGGCTTTAGTCTTTCTCGTGATTATTCTGCTGCCGTTCGCGAAAAGCGCAGGAACTTTCTGAATTTCTGTAAAGAAGTAAAGAAAGAGGGGGACAAAAATAAGCTTGTGTTTGACAAACTTCACATCAATAAAGATGTATATCAGTGGGATCACAACATCAGCTGTGCAGTTCGTATCTCCCGTTCCACAAGTACATGAAGTCGTTTAAGCGGTCCTTCATCTTCGTTTCCACCCTGTTCCGAGCGTTCAGTTAAGTTCACTTCTTTTCTTTACACTAACATCAGAAGCGTTGTTCCTAAAGCCGCTGCTCTTTCTTCCTTCATTGACTCTAATTGTGCCACGATTGTTGCCTTAACGGAAACATGGTTGCACGATGCTATCCCAGACAGTAGTGTTCTGCTGACTGAATCCTGCTTTAATATTTTTCGTTGCGATAGGAAGTTCCGGAGAGGGGGCGGTGTCCTCATTGCAATTAAGAAGGAAATTGTAGCTATACCTGTAATAATCACCTCTTTCATTGAATGTGTGTTTGTTTTTTTGAAATGCGGCATTGCTAACCTTATGGCAGTCAGCGGCAATCCGCTTCTTTGTCTAACCCTGCTTCTCGCTCTTGGCAGGCCGATCAGGTGTACCGCGATCTTCAAGGGGCGGCTGCGCCCGCACGGCGATCTCGGACGCTGCCATTAGGACTGTCCCGTTGCGCATGCGTCCACCTGGTCGGTTATAATCCACGTGCAGCCGACAAGCTCAAAGTACCCGGATGCAAGAAGCCGGGTGGAGGATCACGTGGTGTCTGCCAACAGCTATATAAACCGTCAACACCCAGGCATCATCGCAGTCAGCGGCAATCCGCTTCTTTGTCTAACCCTGCTTCTGGCTCTTGGCAGGCCGATCAGGTGTACCGCGATCTTCAAGGGGCGGCTGCGCCCGCACGGCGATCTCGGACGCTGCCACTAGGACTGTCCCGTTGCGCATGCGTCCACCTGGTCGGTTATCATCCACGTGCAGCCGACAAGCCCAAAGTACCCGGATGCAAGAAGCCGGGTGGAGGATCACGTGGTATCTGCCAACAGCTGTATAAACCGTCAACACCCAGGCATCATCGCAGTCAGCGGCAATCCGCTTCTTTGTCTAACCCTGCTTCTCGCTCTTGGCAGGCCGATCAGGTGTACCGCGATCTTCAAGGGGCGGCTGCGCCCGCACGGCGATCTCGGACGCTGCCACTAGGACTGTCCCGTTGCGCATGCGTCCACCTGGTCGGTTATCATCCACGTGCAGCCGACAAGCCCAAAGTACCTGGATGCAAGAAGCCGGGTGGAGGATCACGTGGTGTCTGCCAACAGCTATATAAACCGTCAACACCCAGGCATCATCGCAGTCAGCGGCAATCCGCTTCTTTGTCTAACCCTGCTTCTCGCTCTTGGCAGGCCGATCAGGTGTACCGCGATCTTCAAGGGGCGGCTGCGCCCGCACGGCGATCTCGGACGCTGCCACTAGGACTGTCCCGTTGCGCATGCGTCCACCTGGTCGGTTATCATCAACGTGCAGCCGACAAGCCCAAAGTTCCCGGATGCAAGAAGCCGGGTGGAGGATCACGTGGTGTCTGCCAACAGCTATATAAACCGTCAACACCCAGGCATCATCGCAGTCAGCGGCAATCCGCTTCTTTGTCTAACCCTGCTTCTCGCTCTTGGCAGGCCGATCAGGTGTACCGCGATCTTCAAGGGGCGGCTGCGCCCGCACGGCGATCTCGGACGCTGCCACTAGGACTGTCCCGTTGCGCATGCGTCCACCTGATCGGTTATCATCCACGTGCAGCCGACAAGCCCAAAGTACCCGGATGCAAGAAGCCGGGTGGAGGATCACGTGGTGTCTGCCAACAGCTATATAAACCGTCAACACCCAGGCATCATCGCAGTCAGCGGCAATCCGCTTCTTTGTCTAACCCTGTTTCTAGCTCTTGGCAGGTGAGTTTGATTTGCCAATTGCTGAAACTGGATATATTGTATATTTTTTTCGCCGCTGACTGCAAAAATGCCTGTTACATGCTCTGCTTGTTCCAAACCCGTGGACGGAAAGTGTTTGACTTGTTCTCGTTGCAAAAGTAGCTACCACTTTGGAAAGAGCTGTTCTGCTATCACGAAAAATGCTTTTTCAAAAATGTCGACTGCTAAGCGTGAAACCTGGACATGCCCATCATGCGAATCCAGTGCAAGCGATCACTCAGACTCGGATGATAGTGACGTTTCTTTTGGTCATGAATTCTCTGCAGTTAACAGCAAACTTGACCAACTGAGAGTTACGGTTGAAGCTCTCACAACTAAAGTGGAGGAACTGCTCCAATTTAAGGCAACAGGTGAAAAGATGGCTGAAACCGTCACTGAAATCCAAACGTCAATTGAGTTCCTTTCTAATAAATATGACTCTGTCATGTCTACCCTAGAAGCGAACCAAGCTGAGTTAACCCAGCTACATGCCCGAGTGGAATCACTTTCTGAGACTGTTGTCGCTCAAGCTGAGCTGCTGGATCAATCAAGGTGCGCAGTTAATGATCTTGAACAGTACAGCAGGCGATGCAACTTTGAAATACATGGCCTCCCAACCAACCCTAATGAGAATTTGGTTTCTTTCATGGGCGATCTAGCTCAGACACTAGAGTTTCCAGAGTTTGAAGCGAATACAGTCGCTTCAATACACAGACTGCCGAAAAAAGACAGTTCGTCTCCCCCTATCCTTGTTCAGATGCGTGACGTGGCGTCTAAAGAAGTCTGGCTTGCTCTATGGAAAAAGCTTCGCGATTTACCTACGGATGAGTCTCACCCTCGGCTGTATTTCAACGAAAATTTGACACGGACAAACAAGGAGCTTTTCCGATTGGCCAGGTCTAAGGGAAAAGAAAAGCAGTACAAATTTGTTTGGACACGTAACGGCAAAGTTCTGGCCAAGAAATCAGAAGAAGTCAAGACTGTTATCCGCATTGAGAAGATGTCTGACCTGGATAAGATCTGCTGAGCATGGGTGATCTCGAATTCCTTGCATGTGCAACATTTTCCGAAGTAACAAAATTTTTCACAAGTGACGCACAACCTGCTTTTCGCGCGACGCACGTTAATATCCGCAGTATCCGAAAGCACTGGGATGAATTCATGGCACTAACTTCACCTTCTCGTTCAACATTTGACGTATTTGTACTGACGGAAATCAATATTTCAGCCGATATTTTCAATCAGTATGCAATACCAGGTTACCAAGCAATTTCCTGTACCCGACCTGCTAGAAAAAAGGGTGGCGTCGCAGTTTTTGTGAGAGACAGTTGGACTGTCACAGAGCTAAATTCTGACTTCCAGCAAGCAGAAGTAGTAGCATTGCGTTTCGGCACGCCAGCTCTCTCTCTGATACTCTTTTCAGTATACCGACCCCCCTGCTTCAATGGCAGGCTCTTTTTGGCCGAACTTGACAACGCCCTCTCAGCCCACTCGCATGAAGATTATATCTGTGTTATAGGCGATGTTAACATAGATACCTTCCGCCCTTCTAGGGCTCTGGTCTCAGATTATCTTGATCTGTTATCAAAATGGGGACTGCAACCAACTATCCAGAAAGCTACGCGAGAAGAATTTCTGTCAGGGCAACTTGTCGTCTCTTGCATCGACCACATAAATATAAGAGCTTCGAATTGTGCCCTACAATCTGCTATCGTCGAAGCAAAGCTGTCAGACCACTACTTTGTCTGTTGTTCTTTAGCCCGGAAATCGAACCCTTCAACAGCAGATAGCGGTAAAAAAGAAATTTCCATCTGCGATCCCAAAATCTTTTACCGACTGGCATCGGAATACGATTGGGAAGTGTTCTTGGAAAACGTGCCCCCGAAAGACATTTATGATAAGCTTGTTGAGCTATTACAAGAGTTTAAGAAAGCGGCTACTCGCGTGGTTGAAATCAGGCAGCGCAATAAAGAAAACTCATGGATGACCTTAAATATACTATCAGCTATAAAAGAAAAAGATTTGCTCTGGGCCCAGTCGAAAAGGGCACCTGCATCTATCCTGCTACGGTCCAAGTTTAAGGTTGCAAGAAATAAAGTAAACGCAATGATTCGTCAGGCTAAAAGAGTACATTTTCGTAACAAGTTCAAGAATGCAGGCTCTGATACTAGAAAAACGTGGTCTTTGATTAACAATCTACGAGGTGTCAAAAGGCGTGGCAATGATGGCAAAGATTTTGTGTCATATTTCGGCACTGATGAAGAAAAAATAGCTAATGAATTCAACAGGTTCTTCTCGCAAGTTTCGGGCAGTGCGCAACAAAATCTTTTATTTTGTACTCTGAAGAACAGCACAGTTGAATCTGCACACCTACCTTTGCTAAGTGACGATTACCTCTGTTCAATTATTTTTGGTCTTAAACGCAATAGATCTGTGGGAATAGATGGCATTTCAGTTGATGATTTGCGAACCTTGTTCGACATACTTAAAGGCCTGTTGCTGTCGCTGTTCAACAGCATTATCTCAAGCGGCATGATCCCGGTGAACATGAAAGCCGCTATAGTTACCCCAATTCACAAAGGTGGTGCACGTAATAGGTATGAGAATTATCGTCCTATTTCAGTCTTGCCCTGTCTGACTCAAATATTAGAAAAACATCTGCTGTTTACAATGACAAGTTTTTTAGATAAGCACAAAATCCTGTCACCGTGTCAATATGGTTTTGTACAAGGTAAAGGGACGGAAATGCTTTTGGAGGATTTTTCTGACATGTTAAATCGATCTTTTGAACGTAACCAAGTGGTGTGTGCACTGTTTCTGGATGTCAGCAAGGCTTTTGACAGCGTGTGTCACAGTGTGTTATTGTGTAAACTGTCCAAGTTAGGCTTCCGTGGAGCGTTTCTTTCGCTTTTGGAAAATTTTTACTGCAGAGAACGGCCATTGGCCGGGCAAAGAGCGATTCTTTGTTAATTAAAGCTGGCGTCCCGCAAGGTTCTATAATTAGTCCCCTGTTATTAACGTCTACGTGAATGACCTTTCAACCTTTGTTCCTGTAGGCCTGTACCAGTACGCTGACGATACTGTACTTGTAACCCAGTCCCCGAACTACTCTGACTCAATTTCTTCTCTTCAAGCTGCAGCAATGATTTCTATGGACTGGTTCTCAAACAACCTAATTAAAGTTAACAGCTCTAAGACTCAGCTTATATGCTTTCACAGCCCGATGAAGAAGGTAGATTTAAACCATCGCGTGTGTGCTTTACAACATCAGGTACTACATGCCGCTTTCAATACGCAAAGTTATCGTAAACGCCCTTGGTTATAGCATACTGCGCTATGGCATAACGATTTATGGTCACTGTGCAGTTCGCTGGAAGTGCAGGATTAATTCTCTCCTACGATCTTTATTAAAAAATATCGGCTATGATTTAGGCCTTCCCTCCAATTCTGATCTCTTTAAGGTATTTTCTCTACCTGATTTTGATCGCCTTTTGATGGAAACGATCGTCCTGAAACATTTTTGGCTTAGTGACTATAAGATTCCGTATGTTCCCACACGGTCTCTTCGACCGAAGGAACCTTTTTGTATTCCCTGACGGTCTACAAGATATGGAAGGCGTTTAAGAGATTATTACGTTCCCTTTCACTTTAACAGGTTACCTCCAAGTGTTCGCCGGGCAAAAACTAAATACAAAATAAAAAAAGATGCTGCGATACATTAATTAGAGGGTTTACGACATCATGAATCTGCTTTGCCACCTGTCAAGTAAATCTTGTGATTTCATTGGTTACTGCTGTATTTATTGCACTGATCATATGTATTGTCATGCCACTTTGGTTTTTCTTCCTTGCGATTTAATCTGATGAGGATTTTTTTTCCCTTCATGTAACATGAGTCTTGTGTCTATTTTGTTCTCACCGTCATACTAATTTGATGTCCGTTATTTTGAATGTATTTTTTTTTTGCCTGTGTGTATGTCTGCGCGGTTCCGCTGCCTGTCGGGCTCTGCCGCTCAAGCCCTATGAGGCTTTGGCAGGCCGGATTTCTGTACATTTTTTTTAAATATTTGGCGCAATAAAGTATTATTATTATTATTATTATTATTATTATTATTATTATTATTATTATTATTGGAGTGTTTTACCGTCCTCCTGACATGTGTGACGGTTTTGCTGATGAATTGCATCGCCTATTAGGTGAAGTGTGTGCGCGTTTCCAGAATTCTATTTTGCTCATACTCGGTGACTAATTTTCCTAACATCAGGTGGGATATGTTGTCTGCCCCTCCTAGTGACAAAGAAGCCCATGCCTCCATACAGACGTGTCTCGACTTTTCGTTATCTCAAATTATCTCTCAACCTACTCGGTCATCGGTGCATTCTTCAAACATTCTGGACCTCTTCTTAGCCAGTGACCCAAATATTTGTTCAGATGTCATTCATCATGAAGGCCTTTCCGATCACGACATTATCACCGGGCACATCAACTATCTGTTCAGTGAAAGGAAAACTGTTCCAAAAAAGATAAGATGCTACAACAGGGCTAACTTTCACAAAATGAACTCCAAATTAACCTCCTTCTCAGTGCAATACCTTTCTGATTGGTCCTCTTATTCTGTTGAGGAGAACTGGATGTTGCTCAAAACTACACTTGCTAACCTCATCGATGAGTGCATTCCTCTTATATCGATAAAGTGCTACCCAAGTGTACCCTGGTTTGATCTCAGGCTTCGTAGAGCTAATAACAAGAAAAAACGTCTGTACAGGCAAGCCAAAGCGCATCGAACTACTCATTCTCTTAAGCAAACAAGGGAAGGGGAATGAGGAGCTCGTTATAAATATGAAAGAAGCCAACAGCCACAGAAACCAAAGGGCACAGGGGATATTTTTTTTTTAATTTGTTTATTTATTTTGTGGTGTTGATTAATTTAGAATATTACTGAATATGTTATCGGTTAAAGCGAATTGATTAGAAAAGCAGAAGAAAAAACAACCACTGCCGCCGGTGGGATCCGAACCCACGACCTCCGAATTACGCGTCCGGTGCTCTACCTCTGAGCTACGGCGACGGCTGTCAAATCTTCTGCTTTCGGGGGTATTTATGTTTACAAGTAACCTAACTTTGAGAGTGTTCATCAGCGCCACCCACGTTCATAAGCGGCGGACGTAGAACGTCCTGAGTTACCGCAGGTGTGACGTAGAACGTCATCGAACGGAGAGGGTGGAAGCTGCGTGAGAACCCTCTTATGCTTCCTATGGCGTCAAGGCTGCCAGAACCGAGGCCCTCGCTAAGCAATTAAGCAAACAAGGGAAGGGGAATGAGGAGCTCGTTATAAATATGAAAGAAGCCAACAGCCACAGAAACCAAAGGGCACAGGGGATATTTTTTTTTAATTTGTTTATTTATTTTGTGGTGTTGATTAATTTAGAATATTACTGAATATGTTATCGGTTAAAGCGAATTGATTAGAAAAGCAGAAGAAAAAACAACCACTGCCGCCGGTGGGATCCGAACCCACGACCTCCGAATTACGCGTCCGGTGCTCTACCTCTGAGCTACGGCGACGGCTGTCAAATCTTCTGCTTTCGGGGGTATTTATGTTTACAAGTAACCTAACTTTGAGAGTGTTCATCAGCGCCACCCACGTTCATAAGCGGCGGACGTAGAACGTCCTGAGTTACCGCAGGTGTGACGTAGAACGTCATCGAACGGAGAGGGTGGAAGCTGCGTGAGAACCCTCTTATGCTTCCTATGGCGTCAAGGCTGCCAGAACCGAGGCCCTCGCTAAGCAATTAAGCAAACAAGGGAAGGGGAATGAGGAGCTCGTTATAAATATGAAAGAAGCCAACAGCCACAGAAACCAAAGGGCACAGGGGATATTTTTTTTAATTTGTTTATTTATTTTGTGGTGTTGATTAATTTAGAATATTACTGAATATGTTATCGGTTAAAGCGAATTGATTAGAAAAGCAGAAGAAAAAACAACCACTGCCGCCGGTGGGATCCGAACCCACGACCTCCGAATTACGCGTCCGGTGCTCTACCTCTGAGCTACGGCGACGGCTGTCAAATCTTCTGCTTTCGGGGGTATTTATGTTTACAAGTAACCTAACTTTGAGAGTGTTCATCAGCGCCACCCACGTTCATAAGCGGCGGACGTAGAACGTCCTGAGTTACCGCAGGTGTGACGTAGAACGTCATCGAACGGAGAGGGTGGAAGCTGCGTGAGAACCCTCTTATGCTTCCTATGGCGTCAAGGCTGCCAGAACCGAGGCCCTCGCTAAGCAATTAAGCAAACAAGGGAAGGGGAATGAGGAGCTCGTTATAAATATGAAAGAAGCCAACAGCCACAGAAACCAAAGGGCACAGGGGATATTTTTTTTTTAATTTGTTTATTTATTTTGTGGTGTTGATTAATTTAGAATATTACTGAATATGTTATCGGTTAAAGCGAATTGATTAGAAAAGCAGAAGAAAAAACAACCACTGCCGCCGGTGGGATCCGAACCCACGACCTCCGAATTACGCGTCCGGTGCTCTACCTCTGAGCTACGGCGACGGCTGTCAAATCTTCTGCTTTCGGGGGTATTTATGTTTACAAGTAACCTAACTTTGAGAGTGTTCATCAGCGCCACCCACGTTCATAAGCGGCGGACGTAGAACGTCCTGAGTTACCGCAGGTGTGACGTAGAACGTCATCGAACGGAGAGGGTGGAAGCTGCGTGAGAACCCTCTTATGCTTCCTATGGCGTCAAGGCTGCCAGAACCGAGGCCCTCGCTAAGCAATTAAGCAAACAAGGGAAGGGGAATGAGAGTGTTCATCAGCGCCACCCACGTTCATAAGCGGCGGACGTAGAACGTCCTGAGTTACCGCAGGTGTGACGTAGAACGTCATCGAACGGAGAGGGTGGAAGCTGCGTGAGAACCCTCTTATGCTTCCTATGGCGTCAAGGCTGCCAGAACCGAGGCCCTCGCTAAGCAATTAAGCAATTTTTCTTCTGCTTTTCTAATCAATTCGCTTTAACCGATAACATATTCAGTAATATTCTAAATTAATCAACACCACAAAATAAATAAACAAATTAAAAAAAATATATCCCCTGTGCCCTTTGGTTTCTGTGGCTGTTGGCTTCTTTCATACTCATTCTCTTGAAAGGTATAAGCAAAGCGATAAAGAATACCAAGTATTACTAAAAAAACCCGCAGGGAATTCTTCAGCAATATTTTGCCAACAATCATCACCAATAACCTACGAAGATTCTGGCGTGTTATTAATCCCCGCAGCTCTGATGACATTATCCTTACCGACTCGAACAACACTCCAATTCCTGCATCCGAATGTGCTCAGATGTTTCTTTCAGCATTCTCATCCGTATTTACTTTAGAAGACATCGCTACAGCTCCCAGCCTAGATCGATTTCTTGAGGTTTCTATGTCCCAAATAGAATAGTTATTAATGACGAAGGAATTAAAACCCTCCTGAATAATGTTAAACTAACTTCTAGCTCTGATCCGCTGGGCTTTAACAACAAGATTCTGAAAAACATTTCTGAGAGCATTTATCCAGTATTGTCATCACTATTTTCTCAGTCATTATCATCTGGATCGATTCCTAGCGATTGGCGCGTAGCTAAAGTAATACCCATATTCAAATCTGGTGACCACTCTAATCCCCTCAACTGTCGTCCAATATCCTTAACTAGCTCCATATCTAAGCTAATGGAACATGTTGTTTACACTAATATTATCAGCTATCTTGAGCACCACAACATCATATTCAAATACCAGCATGGATTTCGAAGGGGTTTTTCATGTGACACTCAACTTTCCGGCTTCACTCACGACCTCTTTTCATCAGTGGATGCAGGCAAACAAGTCGATGCGCTATTCCTTGACTTCTCTAAGGCATTTGACCGGGTCCCCCATCACAGACTTTCGCTCAAACTAACCCACTTGAACATTCATTCCGATGTTTTTGCCTGGGTTAAAGCTTTTCTTGCATGTCGATCTCAGTTCATTTCTGTCAATAATCATATTTCGTCCTCCTCACCCGTTTCGTCCGGTGTTCCCCAGGGAAGCGTTTTGGGACCTTTACTTTTTCTAATCTTCATAAATGACTTACCCGCCTGCGTATCATCCAAAATCAGATTATTCGCTGATGACTGTGTTATATACAGTAGCATTTCTAACGACTCTGACCGCCAATCTTTGCAAACTGATTTAGATTCCATTAGTAACTGGTGTTCTTCTTGGTTAATGACCCTTAATTCCTCTAAAACTAAACTTGTCTCTTTCACTCGCAAGTCTTGCCGCATCCCGACATCTTACACTCTCCTTAATAACCCGGTTGAACTTTCTACTTCCTACAAGTATTTGGGACTACACCTTCAGTCCAATTTAACATGAAATTACCATATTAGCCATATTCTTACCTGCTAACCGCTCTCTGGGTCTTCTAAAACGTAACCTTAAACAAGCGCCTTTTCACCTAAAAGAACTAGCATACGTTACCTTAATACGTCCTAAAATTGAATATGCGTCGGCCATCTGGGACCCGGATCAAGCATACCTTATAGATGACTTGGAATCTTTGCAAAACCGTGCCGTTAGATTCATCTTTTCTGATTATTCTCGTCATACTAGCGTCACCGCACTAAAGGCTCGCGCCGAACTTGATACGTTATCACATCGCCGCAAACTATCACGCTTGACCCTTTTCCATAAACTTTACCATCATGTTCTGCTCCATAACGATTTTTTTCAATCACCTGATCTTTTTTTCCACGTCGCGACCACCGCTGAAAGTTTCGTACCACGTACTATAGTCGACTGGAATAATCTACCATCACACATCGCTTCTGAAAGGGATCTTAACAAGTTTCACGACCTTCTAACCCAAATGTCTGTTTAGCTTTACTAATTGATTGTACCACTTGCTGCATTGAGCTGTTTTATTATTTTGTTTTTGTTCCTGCGATTGTTATTGCCTCTAAAACGCTCTCTGTTCTTTTTTCGTGTAAATTACAATGTATACTACAGGTTTTTGTTTGTTTCTTGTTTTGTTTTCTACATGTACTTTTTGTATTTATGTTTTGCACCTTGTTGCTTGCTCATTCTTATTTTGCGTTGTGTGTCATTGCTGCCCCCTATGTAATACCCTCGATTGAGGGCCTTTAGGGGTTTATTGAATAAATAAATAAATATTGTGCACGCAATCCTTGGGACAGCTGTAAATGATATCCTTTCAGCATACTACATAAAGGTACACAGTGCTTTGTTTCTAACTTTTAATTCTTACTGAGTGAACATGCAGCTAGCCTTTTGCTGTGGCTCCGACTAGCATTGTTTTCCTTATGTAGGGCATAAGTGAATAAAACTAAGGCAGGCATATATTGAGAGCTATTGAAGGCAGAAGGCTAGGCAGTATTTGTTTGAGTCGCTACTCCACTGTTTTTTTCGTGAAAACATACTCTCTTTGAGGTGCGATATTTCTTGCACATGTGGCGCAGCAAATTAATCTAAAATTACTTGATTGTCTCAAAATAAAATGTGCTGGAACTGCTCGTGTGTCATGTCTCCTATCAGTTTTCATCATAAATGCTGCTAATTACTAAGGCTCGCCAGGAGCTGCAAACATTCAATTCCATAAGCTGCTGTAAAAATTGGCAAGTGAAGTAAGGTTAGTTGATTGTATATCATGTGCTGTTGCTTTGTATGATTTCTTGCATGCTTACAGCAACCAGTGGTTACATCATATATGTTACATTGTGCATACTGGGCTTCTATAGGAATGTGGTGGCCAATTAGGTATTGGAACTCATTACTCAGACCTTATACAGTTTCAAAAGCATCACATTGCAATGAAATAAATGCATTCCAATGGATTTACATACAGTGTGCAATGTCAGTGTACGTTAAAGAACCCCAGGTAGCCTGAATTTCCGGAGCCCTCCACTACGGCGTCTCTCATAGCCTTAGTCGCAATGGGGCTTTAAACCCTAGAAACCAAACCAACCATAAAATTCATTCAGCTAGTTTCAAAAGAAAGTTGTTACAGTATTTCTTTTAAATGACATTAGCCATGTTCCTACAACAATGTGGTGGCCAATTAGTTATTGAAACACTGTACCCAAATTCTATACAAATTCAAAAGCATCACATTACAAAGAAATGAGTACACTCAAAAGATTTTCTAAACAATTTCTCAAGGAGTTTCTAAAGCAAGTCATTACAGTATTTCTTTTAACGGACATTAGCCACATTTCTATAGCAATGCGGTGGCCAATTAGTTAATGAAACTCTGGAGAAAAATTCCATACAGATCTAAAAGAAACACATTACATTCTGATGACTAAATTTGAAAGACTTTCTAAAGAGTCGCGCAAGCAATTTTTGTAAGGGTGGACATGAAAATCAGAAGGTGATCACTTAGCGCGTTATTAATAACGCCACATTTCAGACGGGGTATGTCAAAATTTGTGATGAACAGGTCTAATAGAGTCTGAGAAAAAGGTGTTATTCTTGTGGATGACTCTATAACATTCCAGCATAGGTGCCAATTCAACAGTGTTTTCAAACTTTCCTTTACACGGTTATCAGCAAGCCAATTTATGTTAAAGTCCCCACCTAGTATCACATGGTATTTCTTCTTGTTAACATACTCTAAAAAACAATCCAAGAAAGAAAAAAACCGGCACGTATCTCTAGAGGGTGCACGATAACAGACGCAGAAAATGTTTGAGTTTGATCTGAGCACCAGTGTTTCGCAGCCTGGTGTGACAGCACAGAAGTCTAGGAGCAGTTCACAGTCAATGTTATTTGAAGTTAGAGCACAAACACCGCCCCTCGACGGTCAGTACGATTCATAAAATATGATTGGTATTCAGGCATTCCGAACACATCGTGCTCAGTGTCGAACCATGTTTCAGAGAACATTATTACATCAAATTGTATTCCAACCTCGCGAAAGAAACATTCTAGATCACGGTATTTATTTCTACCGGATTTCAACTTGAAATGAATGCAGTTTAAACGCGCCTGAGTACGGTTGCTGGCATACATGCTCAGTTCTGATATATCTAGGTAATTCACATCAGAGAAAGCCGTGACGAAAATAGCAAAAGAAAAACGGAACACAGTGGAGAATTCGATCGGGCCTTGCAGTAAAGCGTATTTTGATCGACACATACACCGATAGCTACCCAAAATTTAAACAACTCAGCGGCCGGTAAGCACGCGTGGGTAACACTTATCAGGCTATACCAAGACGCAGCAAAGGTGCATGTACTTTCGCTATCAGCTGCAGTGATAGTCTGCCAAGATACATCTTGAAAGCTCGTGATCGTAATCAGCTTGAAACTAAGTGTCAATTCTGCAGTAGCACTTTTCAGAATTTTAGGGCTGTTTTTTGTTTTGAACACTGGGGACGACCGCGAGGTTCCACACCGCTGAAGCATATTCCAATATAGAGCGGACCAATGTTTTGTAAACTAGTAGTTTTAATGAACTCGGTGCACATGAAAAATTTCTGCGAAGGTATCCAAGCATGCGGTTGGCGTCATTTGTAATGTAGTCAACATGAGTTTCCCAATACAGGTTAGAAGAGACGTAAACATCCAGATATCTATAAGATGACACAGTTTCAAGAGTGATGCCATTATGTAGTAGGTAGAGGGTGTAGTAGGTAGACGAGAAATGGGGAAATGAATGGTTAAAAAGTTATTTTATGCGAAGCATATTAACGTAGGTTTCGGGCCTTCGCGCGACGCCCGGCGGTGGCCACCATTGACCTTGAAGCGAGATCACATGATGTGACGTCACGTGATGACGTCACACCGGCTGCAGATGGGGCCTCATATCGCGCCGTTGGACGTCGCCCGGCGGAGGCCTCCCTCCACGCTTCGGTTCGCGCCGTCGTGCGCGACGTGATGGCGGCGCCACCATCGCTGCATCACGTGATATGTGACGTCACGCCAGGGATGAAGCGGCGCGCGCCCGCCGTCGCGTCAGTCTCTGTGCCCGCAACCGCGCCAGCGTCTTTGCGCCGGGCGTGCATGCGGTGAAGATGCCTCCAAACGCTAAGGACGTTAATAATAAGAATGCAAAATGAAGGCTGCTTCGCATCCACTGGGGCTTAACCTTGATAAGCCTCCAACTTTATTAAAAATTAGTAAACCAGATTACTAAAGACAATTAACACTGGTAATACTATGCCGCACAAGCCTTATTTTTACTCCAAAAAGCCTATTTTTGAAAATTTTTGAAAGCGATTTCTGAAAGACCCGGTATGCTGGGCTGCTACCTCCATACCATTGTGCTGGCACATTTATGAATCAACATTTAATTCCAACGTGAAGAGAAAGATTCATACCACAGTTCTCTCTTGGTACCAAAAAAGAATATTATGTTCAGTTGTACAACATTTTACATAGCCAAGCTCAGCAGCGTTTTTCGGGTCTCAACCTACAACCAACTACAACATCCTGACCTCTCCCACAGCCTGTATAATATGAATAAAGTCTGTTCAGCAGAGATGGGAATCGTTTGAAGTTTGGTTGTGGTTGGTTCCATAATTGGTGAAAAATCGGCTGTAAATATAAATTTCGCTGCTAAAATTTTAATTCTCTTGTAGTCAATTGTATTCACATTGGCTCATATCAGTAAATAACATACTGACTTTTTAATGACTCGTGAGAAATCGGCTGTGAATGGATTTTTTGCCGCTTGAGTTTAATTCGCTGGCAGTCAAACAAATTTATTTTGGGTCATATCGGTGAATATCATATCGACGTTTTAATGAGTCGTTAGAAATGAGCTATAAATTGATTTTTTGTTGCTCGAGTTTTCACTCACTTTAATCTATTAAATTTATATTGGGTCACACCAGTAAAGAACTTAATGACTTTTTAATGAGACAGTGAAAAATCGGCTGTAAATTGATTCTTTGTTGCTTGAGTTCCAATACACTGGTAGTCAAAAAAAATTACATTGGGTCATATCCGTCAAGAACATATTGCGTTTTTAATTACACAGTGAGCGATCGCTGTAAATTGATTTTTGTTGCGTGAGTTTTAATTCACTTGTAGTCAATTAAATTTATATAAGGTCATATCAGCCAAGAACATATTGACTTTTTATGGACCAAAGTCATTAGGATTTGAGGAATAAAATACTTTTTATAGACTCAATAAATAGTCTAAAACAGTTAATTGCATCTCAGTTTGAATTTTTGTAAAAGGTGGATTTGGCAGTGCAATGCACCGAACCTATAATGATCACATAATGTTGGGGAACGCGTAATAGGACTGCTAATGAGTTTGCCTGGATGCATGCGGTGAACAAACGGGGGGTGAGCTTGGCTGGGAAATATACGGACGCCGATGGCGAATAACCAGTAGATTAGCTTGGACGGTCATTATTGGGAAGTCAGTGAGTGTGGCTGGATAACTGTTATAATCAACCAGTGAATAAGATTGGGCAGGAAATATTGGATAACCTGGGAGCTGGATCGGTTCCCTGTGATTGATAAGTAAATCAGGAATCTTGAATGAGTAATACTGAATAGCGAAAGAATGCCAATGAAGCCAGTCAAAAAGCTTGCAAACCAGCACCGGCTCCTGAATGGAAAGCCAATGTAGTGCGTTGTCGCGAACCCTGGATCAGGTAGCGCCCCGGACAGTCTCCGTTATAGGCCTTTAATAGAGGCAATTTTCTTTGGTATTCGACAAGTTCTGGGCCATTATTGGCATGCTTCTTGGGTTACGTATATCACTTCCCGTCGGCCATCAGGGTGTCATTTCATGATTCTGCGTCTCGCTGTCACTGTAGCTTTTTCAACTGCAATGTTGCCCCCTCTTCCTCAGAAAAGGAAATGAGGGGACGTGTCATGCTTTGGAACAGAGAAGAAAAGAGGAGCGACTACAGATACACAACCACAATACACAACCAACTAGGCAGTCATCACGTATAAAGAGAATGCACAAAACATTAACTCTCAAAATATTTCTTAACACTGATCAGTGCACAGCATACCTCTATCGTTTTCATAACACGGACAGGCTTCACAATACCAATATCATTAGACGCAGTGTGTAGTCCGCGGCTGGGCAGCCTCGGTTCTTAAGAGAAACACTCTGAGAAAAGCGGGCAGAAAAAAACTACACCTATTCAGCCGCATGTTTTCCAAGCCAAACAGCCACCGAGGGTGCAAAAGGCGACTACAGCAGCAAACGGCCACCAGAGGAAAACCCGCCCCAAGTGTGAGATTGCCTTTTTAAAGGCAAGAGCGTCGGGTGTCGCCTCACCTCCTCAGTACCTTCTGCTGGCCGTTTATTTACTAATTCTTGATCATCCCACGAGATGGCGGACATAAGTTGTGCGCGTAAGCGCGCGTTAAAGGCAGGGCGCCATATGCAAGGTGAGAATTTATTTGTCAGAGGGCACGCCGATTGCATTTTCAGCGCTTTCCTGCTCAGCAGTGTCTTATAGCTTAATTAGTGTGGCTGTTATACGCAATGAAACTCCGCCACATCAGTTATACCGTTTTTAAACATCTGCAAAAACCAGCACAGCAACACGGCACAAAGCAACTCACAAGACACCTTTGCGAAACATTTTACTGACGTTATTACTTCCCTTCTAAGAGAAAAATTTTAGGCTTTCATATATTCTTCACGCAGGATGCCTGTGAAGATTTATCGTTTTACTGATGCTGCACTGTCGTGCAAACTTACTCTATTTGCCGGATGGCCGCAAATCTTTTTGTGAAAAGCTAACTTCGAAATAGGCAATCAAAATGCTCTTTAAGACGTATCATTACAAGTCCTCAACGTGAGGCGTTCCGAATTTCATTCGCACTTGTTTTTTTACCCTCCCTTTTCGAAATGGACTGACGACGATTTCTAGCTGGATGCTTTTTTTTCATACTCTGTCGTTTGTTTCACACTATTGCGCTTTACTGGTTTTATCCTGGAAGCCCTCACCTGAGAAATACCACCTGACGCCAATTTGCCACGGGGCTACTATGATTCATTCGGGAGGAATGTACACCGCTCTCAAGCTTGTTCTTAGCACTCGTAAGCACTCCTAAATTTCTCCCGATTTAAAACTTATGTCAGGAAAAAACATTTAGCCACAGATTTACTTACATTAAAGGGCCCCTGCCCACCCCATGGTCCCAAACACTCTCTACCTCACTTTGAGCGAGCCTCCTCTCCTTCCATTCCCTCCTCCAAATTTTTCTCTCCTGCTCCTCGTCGAGTAGGCTCGGCAAGGCAAAATCACCCCTTCCTTCTCCGGTGTAAGCCGGAGGCGTGGTGTCTGTGGAGTGCGTCACAGGGCGACGTCATGGCCCCGCCTTCAATAGAATTCTTTTTTTGGTTTTTGCATTTTCTCCGCACACTGAACGATCGAGAGGCGCGATCGGCTCGACCACCTAGACTTGTTAGCGAGCGCATCCTTTCATACATCTGTTTGTCATTCCCAGTTAACGAGCCACCTTTTCACTTTCTTTTAGACCTCCCCACCGTTTCACGAGCGGAGGGGCGGAAGTCGGTTGTGTTCGAAACACACGGCGAAGCGCGGACCCGGCAACCGCCCGTTTGCTTTTCTCCATGCGGGTTTGTGTTCTGTGTGTTTGTGTCTTTTCTCCGCTCCAAAGCATATGTCATTCATTGGAGTCAAGGCGTACGCAAGATGCACGAAAGATAAGCGGTGTGTGTGCGGAGCGGTCAAGTGGGCGAGCGAGGGAAAGGCTCTGCTGAGCTAGTAATTAAAACCTTGTTTTGGGGGGCTTGCATAGAAGGAAAAAATCTGAGAAGGGAGCGCGTACGCAGAGCGTCTCGTGAGGTGATCACGGCGGGGGGAGGGGGGGGGGTGGGAACCAACTCCCTCAGTTTTACTATTTTTCACTTTTTATGGCAAGGGTTCAAGGCTGTCACCGCACGCTCCCTCCGCAGTTTTTTTTTGTTCCTTCATGCGGGTTTGTAGGCATGAGCCAGAGCAGAAGGCGCTGCGGAAAGCGTTGTGCACACGACGCGACGCCAAGGCTACGCCCAATCTTCTCCCGTCAGTCAACGATGCACTAATGGAGTGCCTGCAGCGAAAGTAACCCCCCATGACGTCAACGGGGTTCAGAGTAGTGGGCCGGGCCCGTTTTTGTTGAAGGAAAGAACGAGCGGGCTTTGATTTGAATTTTCGCAGCTTTTCGGGGCGCGCATGGCTCTAGTATTTTGCAGAGGTTATCTTCGATGCCTCATCTATGCAGTGGGCTTGTTTTTCAAAAATGTCCGGACCCTGGGCAGTGGCCCTTTAAGGGTATTGTTATAGTTGAGTCGTACTTAGGTAAAGTGCAACGCCAACTGACTAATCAGCAAAAATGATTGCTGTGGAGGGCAAAACTGTATTTTCACAAGCATGCCGTGCCTAATATGAGCTACTCACGGTCCCCGGGGAAGCCTGCCTTTCCTTGACAAAGTGAATAGCATAGCTGTTCGTAGCTCTGATGACAGGCGCACACCATCGTCCATATCCGTTGTGAGGACGTCGTAGGCAAGCCTGCAAAGAAATACGTGGTGGCAGCATTGGCAAGTGATAGCTAAGGCTCAGGTGCACTCTCTGTCAGCAGATTTAGTGGTACAATCGAGGATCATAGTTATCATTATATGACGGTTTCATTCTTTGCTTCCCATAAACTCTACACAAAACATAGGTAAAATATTAGCATCCTGATCACTTCTTTCGAATGTGAGCGGACCCTATAATAAAATACTATGCTTTTATGTGTCATACTCTAGTCTTGCAGCGAGTAGCATTTTATTCGAGGATGAGTTCATCTTTTTGATAGAGCCTTGAGTATATTTTAGGACGTCGCTAAGTGAAGGAAGGCAACTATTCTAAACAAGCATACAATTCTGAGCGAATTTCAGATATTCAGTGGTCAGTGATAATTGTGAGATTGCTTATTGCAATATAGAACCAAGTAATTTATTTCATTTACCGTAATTATGCACTGTCTCTTGCGGGCTAAAAGAAACTGTGCTTCACTTTCTGCTTAGGGCTTTCCGCCTGCCCTATGAAGCAGAATTTCCCGCGAAACCTGAATTCGAAGCGATCACGTCAAGCATGACGTCTCAAGTGGCACCGTTGTCTCGACCCGACATAGCTCAGCAACTGCGCGGTACTTGCGATTTCACTGCTGCGACGCTCTGAAGACACAAGCAATGGGTAAAAAGACGGCGTTCATTCGTTTTATTACATTTCAGACAGGGACGACAGCTGTGTTCTGTCCGTACCATCGACAAGTGGCTGGCGGTAACGTTCCTCTTCTTTGTTGCGGAGATTCTCTCGGCGTGCTGAATACCTTCTTAACGACTCCTTGCTACTGGCAGCGTCGTAACGACTCAAGTTTTCGTCATGAATTTTTCTAAGCTACATGTGAAACATTGAGCTGAGGGAAAGGTCTGCGGACAATGTAAGGAGATAGCGCCACCCAGCGGCGTTCGTGAGAAGAAGACAAAGCACGAGGAGCGCGTGCGGAGGGGAACGCGGGGCAGGTCGAAGAGGATTACGGGGCAGAGAAGAGAAGAGCGCGGTGGGCGACGGACGTGGACGAGTTCTGCTGGCTCCCCGAGTTCCGGGCTTGGGCCTTAGCCGCAGACGTCCGGGCCACCAGACCTGGACATCCATCGTCGAGAGCCTCAACCACCAGGCTCAGGCGCTACTCTTCTCCGTCCATCCGTCAGCTGCTCTACATAGGCCGCTTCGGGCGCCTACGTGACTTTTCCAGGATACCAGACCTGGAAACCGTGCCGGGAGCCCACGAACGCTGACGCTGCGGTAGCCTTGCATCGGCGTTTGGAACGCCAAGAGACTCCTTGACTACCCGACACGCAGCCAGTCCTCGCCGCTCGTTACTCAAATAAGACAAGTAGTGTGAACTTTCCTCTTTGATTTTCTTTTCCCTGTATTGTCCGTAAGCACTTTGTTCTGTTCCACCGTGTGTTTCTTTCCCTTGCGTTGCCGCCTTGCTCTCTTGTTGCTTTCCTTTTTTTTCTCGTTCATATTGAAATTGGTCTCCTTTCCGATAAAAGCCGCCTCGTTTATTGTTTGTATTTTTGTGTTTATTCAAAATAAGACCTGCAATCTCCCAGAGTCCTCACAAATTTGGCGTCCACTACGACAGGACGAGGTCGGTTTTTCTTTATTTGCCTGTTGTGTTATTTAGGAACAATATGAGCGCTTCAGATTTGGTTGCTTTAGGCGAGCGCATGGGCTTGTGCGGCGCTGAGTTACGAGCGTGGGTGGAGGACGAGCTTCGTAAGGCACGGGAAGAGAGAGCCGCTGAGCGTGAAGCTGCGAAGCAGAAACTGGAGTTAGAGGCACGGAATTTGGAGTTAGAGGCACGGAATTTGGAGACGGGGCGTGAAGCTGCGAAGGAACGTTTGGAGTTAGAGGCGCAGAACTTGCAGCAACAAATAAGGCTCAAGGAGGGTGGCGCAAATCCTCCGAGTGACCGTGGAGAGCGTAGCGTCTCATCGACCAGCTCCATTAACCCGCACAGCCTCATACCACAGTTCAATGAGGCGCGGGATGACCTCGATGCCTACTTAAAGAGGTTTGAGCATGTGGCCACGGGGCAGGGTTGGCCAAAAGAAAAGTGGGCAACGGCGTTGAGCTTGTGCCTTGGTGGCGAAGCACTTAGGGTCTTCGGTCGGCTCTCGCCTGAGGATTCCGTGGATTATGACAAAGCGAAGCTTGCCTTGCTTCAGAGGTTTAGGTTCACCGCGGAAGGGTACCGAGAGAAGTTTCGCCAGAGCAAGCCCCAGGATGGAGAAACGGCCTCGCAATATGCTGCCAGGTTGTTTAGCTTCTTTGACCGTTGGGTCGAGATGCGGGGAGAAGGCCGCACTTTTGAGGTGGTTCGCGAGATGGTCGTGAGCGAACAATTTCTGAACAACTGTCATTCTCGTTTAGCCCTTTTCTTACGTGAGCGGGAGGGCAAGACAGTTGCCAAGCTGGCGGAGGCTGCCGATCATTTTCTTGAAGCACAACGGCAAAATAACTTGTTGGTCTTTAAAGAAAAGGGGGAGCACACGATAGATAAAGCCAAAGACGAGATTTCAGGTCCACATTCTCGCCTTCGGTGTTTTCTTTGTGACAAGACTGGGCACAAGGCGTCGGATTGTCGGACGAAGCCGAAGCAATCGTATTGCACCTGGTGCCGCGAGGTAGGACATGATGCCCAGTCGTGCAAGGCTAAGAGGCCAGGAGACCGTGAGGAGTCCGCCTGTTGCATGACACCTCGATATTCACATCCCGATAGCACTGCAGTGGTAACGCGCGTAGAGGGCCAGTTGGGGGAGATGGTCTGTCCTTCCAACCCGGTGGAAACTGCTATGCCCGTGACGCACGGTGAGGTGTTCGGCCAGTCTGGTTCGGTATTACGGGATACGGGCAGCACCGGTATTGTTGTGCGTGAGTCTCTTGTACCGCCAGCGGCACTAACAGGGAAAAAGGCTACATTATTCTTGGCCAATGGGACCCGTGTAGAAGTTCCGGAAGCGGAGGTGGTGATTTCTTCACCATACTTCTCGGGTAGGGCCATCGCGCGGTGCTTGTCTACACCCTTATACGACATTATAATAGGCAATGTCCCCGGGGCTAAACCTCCATTCACGGTTGACCCGGCAGTTCTAACTGATCAGGCAGTTTCCCTTGCCATGACGGGTGCGGTCGATGTTCCTTCCCTTATGGTGTCAGCAAAGGTTTCAGAGAGTAGTAAAAGCCCCACTCTGAACACACTCCACTTGTCACGGCCGGAGTTTCGCCTCAAACAGGAAGAAGACCCGACCTTAGAGGTGTGTCGCAGGAAGTTGGGGCAAATATTTCATGGCAAGGGACAGACCGCCCACTCCTTTGATACAGATGACGGTGTTCTTTTCCGGTCGTACCAAGTGTGTCCCGGCCAGGTCGTTGAGCAAGCGGTGGTACCGAAGGGCTTACGCACGCAAGTTCTTAAGTTGGCGCATAAGAGTGCATTATCCGGCCATCATGGAATACGGCAAACAATAGCTAGGGTGCTCACTGAGTTTTACTGGCCCGGTGTACAGGCTGACATTAAGAGTTATGTCAGATCGTGTGACATGTGTCAGCAGACTGTGTCGAAGGCAAGGGAGAACAGAGTGAATGACATCATAGGACGGGAACATGTAAAATCATGGTGGAAACCGAGGTCGGTTTGGAGAAAACGGTTTCACAAAGGAAAACGGAAGTACTAGCCGGAAAAGTTCTCGCGACGGTGAAGTGGTTTGATGTGAACAACGGAATACGGAAGAATGTAGCCCACACCTATTGTTGGAATTGTTTTTGTTTGTTCATGTTTGTTTTTGAGTGTCGGCTATCTACTTTTTATGTTTTCCGTGTTTCTTCGCCCTCTATGGACGCTTTACGTTGACTTTCCATGTGCTCTCTGTGCTGTGTGTGCGAAGGTCTGTGAACGCTTCGAACATTGACGACCGTCGTATTGTGTGTGGTGTATAGTGTGCGCGCTGTGGTGCGGTGTTCTGTGTTGCGATCGGCGAACGCGTCTGGTGTCGCTCTCCTGAAGTCGAGTTCTTTCCCTTGGAAAAAACTTCCGAAGAGGGGGCCTTCTGTAAGGAGATAGCGCCACCCAGCGGCGTTCGTGAGAAGAAGACAAAGCACGAGGAGCGCGTGCGGAGGGGAACGCGGGGCAGGTCGAAGAGGATTACGGGGCAGAGAAGAGAAGAGCGCGGTGGGCGACGGACGTGGACGAGTTCTGCTGGCTCCCCGAGTTCCGGGCTTGGGCCTTAGCCGCAGACGTCCGGGCCACCAGACCTGGACATCCATCGTCGAGAGCCTCAACCACCAGGCTCAGGCGCTACTCTTCTCCGTCCATCCGTCAGCTGCTCTACATAGGCCGCTTCGGGCGCCTACGTGACTTTTCCAGGATACCAGACCTGGAAACCGTGCCGGGAGCCCACGAACGCTGACGCTGCGGTAGCCTTGCATCGGCGTTTGGAACGCCAAGAGACTCCTTGACTACCCGACACGCAGCCAGTCCTCGCCGCTCGTTACTCAAATAAGACAAGTAGTGTGAACTTTCCTCTTTGATTTTCTTTTCCCTGTATTGTCCGTAAGCACTTTGTTCTGTTCCACCGTGTGTTTCTTTCCCTTGCGTTGCCGCCTTGCTCTCTTGTTCCTTTCCTTTTTTTTCTCGTTCATATTGAAATTGGTCTCCTTTCCGATAAAAGCCGCCTCGTTTATTGTTTGTATTTTTGTGTTTATTCAAAATAAGACCTGCAATCTCCCAGAGTCCTCACAGACAACAACAAATCGACAGGTACAATGCAGGAAATTTCGAATTCCGTTAAGTGCTGTGTGGCCTCAGATAGGTTCGTAGGAGCGCGTGAGATGTGTAGGAGTTCTTTGTAGCAGCCCGTCACATGGAGTCATGTCGACCTGAAGAGGGTTCGTCAAAACTCTGGCCGTCGCCCCCATTAGGATGCAGAGCAGGAACTAGGCCTCTCCTCACCGAAGTCCATGAGCTCTTTTTGACGAATCTGTGCGAATGGCATTAGCAGTCATGGTGGCTAAACGCAAAGGCACAATCACGAGTAGAAGTGTGAGCTCTGTTCACACAGTGTATGAGCAGGTTAACATAAAGAACATCGTAGATGACGCCGTGGCCGGTGTCTCTTCATGATTTCAAAAAGAACTTCAGCATGGTAATCGCAATTGGTTCCAGAACCTTCGCGGTCTGAATTCAAGTCCCCTATTTCGCAGAAAAGAATGCGTCCAGGGCACTGAAACCTCGGAAGTGAAATATTGATATCGAGCATTATCTCCTTCAATGCAGCATCCAATCTGCTGGACGACCATATCATTACGTTTGGAATCATTTCATGAAACGTGCAGATCACACCTTCGCTCACATTCTTTCAATAAGGAAAAATCCGCCTTCGCTGTGAGCTTGGATCGCCTCTGCAACTGCGACAAGCAGTAGGTGCTTGCTACGTTTCCGCCAATATTTATATCACAGAGCTCCAAAGCACAGAAAAACGCGTGACCATAACAAAGAATGAGAGATAAAATATCCATTTTCCTTTGCGCTTATTTGCACTTCACACTTCCTTTAAATATATGAAAAAGACCCAATGTTTTTAACACAGAAAAATGAAAAGATATGCCCAGTAATCTGTTTAGCCTGAGTAGTTCACGGTTTCGCGACAATATCTGAAGCATATATCATGGACGATGAATCCTCGTTGAGTGGCTACATCGTGCAACGATATCAGACTCAGGTTCCGATCTCATCGAGGTTAAGATTAAAGTCTATGAAGACGAGGATGTGCAATGCCCGGTGCACGAGTGTGTCGTAGTTTAACACGAAACGTGGTCGGCTGTGGCGATGACAGTGTTCGCGTGCAGCGGTAAGCGAAGCTGATCTGTTCGCGCCACCGCCGGTTCAAATCGCAGTCGAGGCAATACGTGATTTATTCAATGTCAAGTTAATGCCTTCAGCGATGACCCAACTTTTGCAGCTTTGGCCGTGAAGTACAGCTTTCGGTATAAAATAAAACGATCATCCAAACTATGAGTCTTGTGTTTAATGTATAGTGTTCAGGAACCGAATTGCGTCTGTACTGATACAGCAGAAAAACGCGTGGCAAAAGTGGGCAGGCTTGCGTGGCACTCAGTGAACTCTTAACTGGTGAATTGGCGGCCGCAGGGAGTGTCCCTGCTGTGCGGCAGCAACAAGCATCCTCTTTCGCATCTTTCTTGCAATCAAATGGGAACCAAGTAATGTTATTCTGATTTCTGTCTCAAAGAAAAAAATGCAGCACCGCTTTCTTGCTCATCTCAAGTTCAAAATTAGCAGGACAGGTAACTCGCTCTCACCTGTCAAATACGGTCCCACCTAGCAATCTCTTGACACCAAGGTTCCTTCAGATCACGCCGTTGATATTTTAGGTCTATTATATCCCATAGAAGGCGCCTCTCTTCAATCACTGTGATCTGGTCACATTGCTGGCAGCACGCGAAAGACGGCGGCATGTTCACGGGAGCAACTGGCACGCTCACTGCTCTGCCGGCTCCTGCACAGAGGTTCTCGCGCACAACCCTGCAAAGAAACTCCTGGAGCTCGCGGCCGAGGCAGTCCCTCACACAAGGCATTCCTTACAGACCCCTACCGAGCCGCGTTCGTCAGAAGTGTACGCTTGCTCACAACAATGCGATGGACATGCTTCTCCATGGCGGACTCATCCACTAGCGGACGGCGGCCACTGCAGCCGTCCCACCTGCAAGACCGTACCCCGGCAGGCAGCGATGCGAGGACTGGAAACGCTCTCTTTGCACTGTGAAAACGACGTTTCCAGGCACAAAAGGAACACTAGCGGTGAATCACTGCACAGTGCTTGCTTTGGTTGGTGTGCTGTCTCCAGGAAATTCGCCCGACCGGCGAACAGGGCCAACCGGGTCCATGAACGGTGTTTCTTTATTGTTCTGCTTCCCGAAAGCTGTCGTACCGAGGAAACACCGCAGCAACGTGTCTCCTTTCTGTGCCGTTCGTGCAGTGTGACAAGAAGTTAGCGCTCGTGGCGTTCGTCTCTCGTCTCTTGTGACCTCGTCTTTTGCTGCGCTACAGTGTATTGGGACAAGAAGTTGTCGGACGAGTTGCTTAGTCGACTTGTTGACGGCTTGCTTGCGAGCGTGTTTGGTTGATGTCATTGAAGCCCTGTTGCGTGCAATAAAGCCCGTGCCACACTCCAGAAACACTACAAACTCCTGACGTGGACAATCGTCGGGTGTGTGCGGTGCAGCCACGATATTGTCGCTCTATATGAAAAAATTTCGTCGACGAATTTGGCTTATTGCACTAAACAAATCACCGCCGCCGAGTAATGAAATTACTGTATGACTGCGAATTGGTGTGTACAATCATACACGATACCGGTGATTATGGAAACCTGACACTAAGAACGCGAAGATTTTACTGCCGCCAACGGGTCCGTCTTGGCGCTTTATGCGGAGCCTGCCAAGCTGTCAAGCGCCTTCTGCGTGTTGCAGGTATGCGGAGGATTCGAGTAATCTTTCGTTGGTGACATCCGGGAACCTAGCGACGAGGTTTACCGTAGCTTTTCGTCCATACAAGACTGCGAAGAATGGCAACAGCGTTGTCCACTGCGTAGCGGTGCTAGGCACAAACGACGTAAGAAACAATTAGAATGCAGCTTTCAGGTGCAGAACCGACGCACAGGCCTCTCTGTCTCAGGTTAGTCGCCCAGTGAGGCACTTATGCACATTACTGGCAATCGTCCTGCGGTGGGTGGTAAGTCGGAAATTAATTGGAAAGGTAGACAATAGATAGCATCCACAAATTCACATGATACGTACAGCTTCAAACCAGAACTTAGTGGATTTGACTTTTGGCTGCTGACACCAAAGCGGCGGGTCAATAGTTAATGCGGCAAATACATTTCGATGGAAGCAATGTGATAAATTCCCTTACGTGTGTGCGAAGTCACCGCCAGATGAAGAAATGCAGCTGGTCTAAAATAACCCCAGGTCCTCGACTATGGCGTCCCTCACAGCCCTTGTTTCACTTCCGGACGTTAAAGCCTAGAAAGTACAATTTTTGCACCTGTGGGAACGCTAACTGCAAAAATAACAGGTTGTTAAACGATGCGTAGTTATAATGAGGCAAGTGATGCGGGTTCAGCGCTTATTAGCTGTACTAAACCAGTCTCTGGCAATGTGTAAAAGTCGAGGTGTAATGCAGCTACCAATAAATGACGAGGTGTCAAGTTAGGTTAGGTTATAATGAGCGATGAAAAAAATGCCTGTGGCTTAACTTGGTTAAGCCTGGAGAATGCGAAGCATCATCGTGTCGCGCAATTTGGAGGCGCACAACCACAGCGACGGCGCGAAGTGGGCCCCCGTTTCTCCACTGTCGTGACGTCATCGTGTCACGTGGTGTGACGTCATGTATCACGTGATTTGGAGGCGCACACCCACAGCGACGGCGCGAGGTGGGCCCCCGTTTCTCTACTGTCGTGACGTCATCGTGTCACGTGGTGTGACGTCTTGTATCACGTGATTTGGAGGCGCATAACCACGGTGAAGGGCTGAAGTGGTAGCTAAAGTAGTATGCTTCGCATAAAAACAACCACGAGAAGCACATAAACAAGTTTTTGCTGAGAGGAAAAAGGAAGTGTTCAAGATCTCGATCACGACATTATGTCGGTGCTTGACCGAGGACGACACCACTAGAATACCAGCGACCATGACGGAGTGAAAAAAACGTGTGCGCTTAGCGCAGAAGTGTGAACGATTATGGGCTCTCTAGGAAGGCTGAAGATCTCGTTCATCTCCACCAGGTTGACTAAGACAATTTCAGGAGAAAGCCCTCAGCCATATCCCTCCACGAAAATCCTTTCCAATGTCAGGTGCCTTAACCCCAAAATACAAACCTTAGTAATCTTATCAGCCCATGGGACAGTTGGTGCTCCCTGCTACGCCTGCTCCTTCCTTCAATGCACCGAGTTACATGAAGAGGTCATAGGCTATTTTGAGCCCTGCTACACCTGCTCCTTCCTTCAATTCACCGAGTTACATGATGAGGTCATAGGCTATTTTGCTTTCGAATCACATGCCCTGATCATGCTTAATTCTCTAATTTTCACTGTGATAACATGAATATCAGTCTTTTCCCGCAGCCATTTTCCACTCTTCTTCTCTCGTCGTGTTGCATTTAACATCTTGGTTTCCACTGCTCGCTTATTCAGCGACTACAAAATATCACTGCTATGAACTACAAAATCTAGCAAGGCGGTGAAAGCTAATCAATACCCTTAGCACGATCTACCTACGGTAATACATTAAAAAGATAAATGAACATGCTCTAATGATTGGGAAAGTAGTATTGGGAAAATAGTAATTCACGGAAATCGCACGCTGACGCCAAGAGAGATGGAGGGCAATTCCGTCAAAGGTATGGATAAAGATCATTAAACGAGACGCGTTTCTACGAATATTTCTCCAGAACCTCAAATGGGCCTGGTTACTAATCGGCCCAAGATAAAATTACCAGGCTTGTATAAACATTTCCGGGTTACAGAAGTGTGGCTGCTTTATGCTGGTAATGGATCTTTCTGCCGGGGGCACCCGAGTTATTATTATGGGGATCGTAAACCCATCTTATTGAGCCAGATGGCTCTACGATGGCAATTGGTAGTATGGCTGGGGAAACCGCTCGAGAACCTACGTCGGACCCCTGTGTAGAATGAGTGGGCCTGCCTGAATTGGGCTAGCCCCATTTTTGTGCAATTCTACATGGGTCGTATATCGGTCAAAAGAGCTACTACTGGGTCAAGTTGGAAATACATACTTGAAGGAATTGGTGACTGCTATAAAAACACAGAAAAGAGACGAACGCACAGGACGAAGCGCTTTCTAACAACTGTTTAATCTAAGAAGAAACGTTACTATATACACACATTTGACGTCATATCATACACAAAAGAGGGAGGAGAGCACGCGCTGACAAGAATGCAGGAAAAACAGGCAAAAACATGCGCGCTTACAACAGCCGAAGATTCTTGAGGTAGGTTAATTCACTTCCCCATAACATCACCGAAGGGGAGCTGACGCATTGCTTATCTGGAGCAATTTGCATAGCGAGAGATTCGATAATTTCTCGTTCCCGTCTGTTTCCAGCCCTACCTATTACCTTGGTGTTTTTTAGCAAGGGTATGCATTTACAGTGTGAGCAATGAGTTGCCAGATTCCCGGATTTTGCAAGTTGTTCACATGATCTTTCGTGTACCCGGAGCCTCTTGTTAAAGTATCTGCCCGTTTGCTCTATGTAGTGTGACGAAAACGTCATTTACAGCATTCCGCTCAGCTGCCAACGAACTTACGTAGGGCAAACGGGCAGATTCCTTAACAAGAGGCTCCGGGAAAACGAAAGATCATGTGAACAACTTGCAAAATACGGGAATCTGGTACCTCATTGCGCACACTGTAAATACATACCCTTGGTATGGTTTGGTTTATGGGGTTTAACGTCCCAAAGCGACTAAGGCTATGAGAGACGCCGCGTAGTGGAGGGCTCCCGAAATTTAGACCACCTGGGGTTCTTTAACGTGCTAAAAAACAACGAGGTAATAGGTAGGGCTAGAAACAGACGGGAACGAGAAATTACCGAAGCTTTCGCAATGCACGTTGCTCCAGATAAGCAATGCGTCAGCTCCCCTTCGGTGATGTTAGGGGGAAGTGAATTAACCCACCTCAAGAATAGTAATCTTCGGCTGTTGTAAGCGCGCGCATTTTTTGCCTGTTTTTTCTTCATTCTTGTCAGCGCGTGGGTTCCTCCCTTTTTTGTGTATGATATCACGTCAAATGTATTTTTATAGTCATGTTTGTTCTGAGATTAAACAGTTGTTAGAAAGCGCTTCGTCCTGTGTGTTCGTCTCACCAATTCCTTCAAGCCTATATCGGTGTTGCTAAGCCTCCCTCATGCAACATTCCTACTGGAAAATTGCTGCAAAATTGCATACGATTGTTATCTTGTTCTTAAGCTTCTTCTCTGTGGAGACGTTGAACTAAACCCGGGACCGACCAATACTGAATTACTGCAGAAAATCCTTGCAGAACAACTGAAATTGCATGCAGAAGTTAAGGATATCAAAGCAAAAACTGAGACCATGATTGAAGACATTAAAGTTCGCTTTCAAGAAATTGAGAGCACATAACTGATCTTAAAGCAAAAACAGAAAAACTCGATGAGCTTGACAATCTTCTTAGAATGTGCGAAAGCACATTCACCTTCCAAACGCGTAAGCTCACAGATCTTGAAGACAGGGGCAGGCGTTCTAATGTAGTTGTCCACAGTGTTAAAGAAGAACCAGATGAAACAGAAGAAGTCCTAAAACGCAAAGAAATTGGTGAAGTATTTTACGATAAACTAGGTGTGTAATGTGAATCCGTTGGGAGAATTCACAGGCTGGGCAAGGGGAGCGACAAAAGACCCGTAATAGTTTTCTTTCATGACTACAATGAAAAGATGGCAGTCTTCAAAAACGTCAGCAAACTCAAAGGAACAGAATTTTGTGTCCAGAATGATTACAGTCATAAGACGCTGAGAACGCGAAAACTGTTATGGGAGAGCTCAAAAATGTATAGGGACAGTGGAAAAAAAGTTACTCTCATACATGACAAACTGCGCATTGACGGTGATCTGTTTGTATGGGATGAAGTTCAGAACGGCCGCAAGCTAATTAAGAAAAAACAAATAAACTTACCCCAACCTGCTCCATGTCTTTCCCATGAAACATGCATCAGGCTACTTAATTTTAACGCCCGTAGCATCGTAAACAAGTCTGTTCAGCTCGAATCTGTCCTTCTTTCTTACAACCCGCATGCTGTTGTTATTTCGAGACGTGGCTTAGCAGTACTGTAAACGATGACCTTCTAATCCCACCCAATTACAAGATATACCGCATGAATAGGGAGACTAGGGGAGGTGATGTAGCTGTTATTGTGAAAACCGACATTGAAGTCACTATTTTGAAAAAAAATTCATGTATTGAAACTCTGTGCCTAAGAATCAGCGTATTCGGACATGTTTTTGCACTGTTTGCAGTGTACAGACCACCAGATTCGACGCCTGATTTTTTGTTTCAACTTAAAACGCATATGGGAAAATTACGCAACCAGAAACTTATCCTGGCCGGACATTTTAATCTTCCCGATATTGATTGGAGTCGCTTACAATCAGGCTTCGTTTCTGACGGCTCTTCTGGTATAATCTTTGATATCATGTTTTACCACAATCTAATCCAAGTTGTGCAAGAACCCACACGTGTTACTGCTTGTTCATACTCGGTTCTTGATCTTATTTTTATTCCCCGTTTTATAAATAACTACAATGTTTCAGTTCATCCTCGGATTTCTGATCACCAGATTGTTTCAGTCACTTTTTCCTTACATGGTACTCGACCTAATCACGCTTCCATGCTTAAAACTGTGAAAGATTGCGCTCATGCCGATGACGTCAGCATAATAGATTACCTAGATTCTCACCTCGAAAACTTCTCTGGTAATGACATTAATGAGTTATGGAAAAAGTTCAAAAATGTATGCTTCTTTTGTCTTGACAGCTTCGTCCCTAACAAAGTAAAAAAGACTGCTAAACGTAATCCATGGATGACTAGGGACATAATACATTTATAAAGGAAAGCGAAGCGGGCAAGAAATAACCGTACAGCTTCACATGACTTTATATAAATTCGTCGCTCCCTTTCCAATGCCATTCAGTCAGCCAAACACTTATTTTAACACTACCTTGCCTAACTTTATCAAATCTGATCCTGATAATTTTTTTAACTTTGTGAGTGAACGTAAGAAACCTATTGAGCACAGTTCACATGAAGAGACCTTAATAACAGATCCTCAGGCTATTGCATCGCATTTCAACCGCCACTTCAGCAGTCTTTTCCATCTCTAAACCCCTAGTAAACACACCTTGTGATACTCTTGACACTAACATTGTTTCACGTGAGCCTCGACAGAGGTGGACAAATAGATACTATATTCTTGGACTTCGGCAAAGCCTTTGATCGTATTCCGCATGACAAACTTATTTTCAAATTAAAGGAGCTTCAACTTCCCAGTTTCCTCATTGCCTGGATCTCCGCCTACTTAACCAACCGTTCTCAGTACGTACATATAAATGGTTCAGACTCTGGCTGTCTTCCAGTCTCTTCTGGTGTTCCGCAAGGTAGTGTTCTCGGGCCGCTCCTCTTCTTGATATTTTGCAATGATATAGTTAATGTGATCCACTTTCCCGCGAAAATTCGTCTCTTCGCCGACGACTGCGTTATCTTTAATGAAATTCTGGCACCCGAAGACCAGCACGCACTTAATGTTGAACTAATTAACATTCTAGAATGGTGCCATGAGTGGGGCATGCTCCTAAACTCAGAAGAATCTCTTGCTTCGCATAACCAGGAAAAAATACCCGCTTCAGTACACTTACTCTGTCCAGGACCGCAGTTTAACCGAAGTGAAGGAATATAAATATCTCGGCATTACACTAAATAACCGCCTCAGCTGGAACACACATATTCTTAACATCTCCTCTTCAGCCTTTCGCAAACTATGCCTGCTCGGACACAAGCTTAAAGATGCTCCCGCTCATGTCAAACTTCTCGCACACACAACTCTTATAAGGCCTAGGCTTGAATATGCTTGCACAATGTGGGACCCCCATACGATGTGCAATATTAATGCTCATGAAAAAATTCAGAGACGGGCAGTGCGTTTTATTTATTCCAAATTCGGTCGCACTGATTCGGTATCTGATTTAATGGCAGAAAATGGTATTGTCATTCTCCAAGCAAGACGAGAATTCCTCCGTCTTAAATTTTTATTTCTTTTACTTAATCACAAACTCGCACTTGATCCTAGCCCTTACGTTTGCCCTCTTACCGCTAGGCATACACGCCACTCTCATGCCCTCTCTTTAAAGCCTCACTAGGCAGGGACTAACCTATACAAATTCTCCTTTTTCCCTAATACAATTGCAGATTGGAATAGTTTGCCTGCTTCATCCCTCCAATCTTTAGATATGCTGGAATTAAGTATTTAAAAGCTATGAAATGTGGCCTCCTGTCAGTTCCTTGGCGTCGGTTTTGACTGTGTCAGTTTTTTTGTGTTTATATTTTATGTGCAGCGTTTCAACTCGACTATGCAATGTGTTGATGTGTTTTGTACGTTGTGCTGTCATGCTTTTTTATTTTATATTTTTAAATTTTATGTAAACATATGCCACTCCTGCTTGGGCGCTCAGCCTGCAGTATGTTCAAAATTATAATAATCAAAATCTACTCCACATCGGTAACTTGTCGGGTACATGAGGGCAGGTACAGCATCTATGCTGAAAAAAACCTGTTAGCCCAAATGGGGCTGCCCACACGAAACCGCTGTAGATCCCACATAGCCCGTGGTGGCGTTGGAAACAGAGCCTACATGTTTCCCAAATTGGTGCATTTTAGGGTATATCAGGGGAGGTGAACATACATGTGAGTTTTGTGCGGGGAAAAAAACTCGTTAAGACTGAATGGGGCTGCACACACAAAACTGCTACGATCTCACATCAACCGCAGTGGAACCAGGGTGTCGCCCCGGAAATTTTTCGGGTTCGGTTCAGGCTTGGGTTCACACCCCTGTTGAAAATTCCAGCAAAAGTCTTCCTGGATTTTACGCTGGTCACGTTGGAGAAAACGGTGGGCCGATTGGAAGTGTTGGTTTCCATGTTGGGTGCTGGTGGAGCAAATGGGAGAGATTCTGGATGCACTAATGGCGACGTTGGGCCACGCTGGATAGAGTGGAAATTGTGGTGGCTGCACTGGCACTTTCAGTACACAATATTGGGCTGAGTGGAAACCACGCTGGACACTTCAGTGAACACGATGGGACGGGATGGGCTTGGTGGTATCCATCGTGGTTATCTCGATGGGTCTGGCAGGCAACACTGGACTATGTGGAAACCACGGTGGGAGCCTATGGATATGTGTACCTACTGTAATGATCGGGGGCCCAGCCAGCGGAGAACGGCGAGCCGGGCTGGCGCCATCGGGCTACGCTGACCTTTCGGAAAGCGCTGCTGTTTTTCGGAGAAGATGCAAGGAAAAGCTGCCCTGGGGGCGGTTTCTGGTGACGGCGTTGGCGTGGACAAAGGCTCTAATCCCCTTCGCCTGCGATGCTGAATGCGGCTCTGGTGCCGAACTGCGCTCCTGGGGACTGTCAGCGGAAACAGGCGAGCCAGTCAGGCGCCATCAGGCCACTGCGGCCGAAGCGCTGCTGCTCGGGGGAGACGAAAGAGACACTGCGTGGGGCAGCTACTGGCGACGGCGTCGGCGTACACAAAGGCGTCTAATCCCCTTCGCCGGGAAGGCTGAGTGCGGTGTTTCTCCTGGACTGCCCCTGGACCGACTGAGAGACGCCAAGTTCCTCCTTGCCCGTGTGTGTGTGTGTGTGTGTGTCTGTGCGGTGTGCGCGGTCACGCGGGGAGGGCGGAGCCTAAGAAGACGTTCAACCAGAGATCAGATTCCCTAGCTGGGTGCCTGGGGAATGTGAACTGCATTTAAGCAGCAATCTGTGGGGTGCCAGATGATCCTCCCCCATTTTCTGACTTTGGCCTAATTGCTGCTTTGTAAGTATGTAAAATAAACCTTCAAGCTTGCTATTCCTCCCGAAGGCTTCCCTTCGTAGTCTGCTGCTTCGTCCTAACGCGGTGAAAACCCTGGTCCCGATCCCCGAGCACATCACTACTTGTTGGGCATGGCACAAACCATGGCTGCATTTGAGAATGAAACTCATCAATGCACTAACAATCTCAGTTAGTCAAATCCATCAAACGTACACTTGGCACTTTATGCTGTTAGAATAAAAACTGCATGACAAAATTCTTTTTTACACGTGCATACGTTGACTTGACAATTTCACAAAAATTTAGTAAGTAACGACTTATATACTTTGGCTTAGATTATCATTAGCAAAATATTTGTGAAAAAGTTTAACTTCATTGTTTACAAAATAATAAATTGCATGTTTGCAGAGCCCTGCATGCCTGAATCCGAACACTCAATTTCATTCAGAAAATATTATTGGGCGTGCATTTCAAGACATTACTAATTCAATTAACAAATTATTAACCACATAGCTGGCCACACAGCTGCTTTGTAGAATACAAGTATATACACAGAATATTTCTACAAGGCTGACAGCACTCTTATACACGCACCTTGGTACACAATTATCAGTACAACACTGTTTTTCAAAACAGAAATGCAGATATATATAAACACAATGTGAGGATCTAAATTACAGAGCATATTTCATACTAAGAATTGATTTGGTTTTCACATTGGATGAGAGAACTCCACTATAGCAAATGCACACCTTCACTGTAGTATCAAGAAAGCATATACCATAGAGGTTGTTCTCTCGACGCGCGTTTCAACGCTGCCGCCTCGCACGTCGTGCTGCCGACCAAACAGCGTGACCATGTTTTTACGACAACCTCCTCTCTACGACTGCTACGTTGGGTACTTTGTTAGCCTTGCTGATCTCCCATCAATATGAAAAACTTCTCCATACAAACAGAAATCGGCATGTAATTTCGTGAATGAGCAAAGCAGCAAGCGATACTGCCGTGAGAACTCATGAATTTTTCAACCGCAGCGCAAGCAACAGGTCGTTAATCCGCGCGTTTCTACCAGTTGTAATTGCTGGCAATCGTTGCAATTTCTGCGGATGCCAATACGGCTGAATACCCAATAAAAATACCAAAAATAAAGTAAAAAGTAGGATACAAGCTTTTTCACAACGAAACCGAAACAAAAACTGGTTGTCACCGCCAGATGGCTGCCGGTAGCTGTTTTTCTGTATAACCCTCATTATCAAAACTTCTAGCCTCTATACCCTCATGGCGTTTCGGGTGCTGCCATGGTCGCGTGCGTCGCGCTTCGGCGCTTGCTACAATTCGCTACCTGGATTGTGAGCCGTCGTGAACTGTGTTGTGGTTTGCGTGTGTTTCTTCTTGCACAAGGGTGCAAAATCGCGCAGTGCTGTTGACGTAGCTTATTGGAGGCAAAGGGTCATTTTTCTTGTCTAACTTTTCAGTCTGTGCGCTTCTTTGTGTAGTCTAGGATGGGTGTCCAGGCACAAAGATGCGTGGCCAGTGTCGCTCTTGAAAGGTTCCAAATAAGGCCTGGAATATTTCTGCTGTGTGACTACGTGGTAGAGTGTGCCGGCTACGCAGCACTCGTGCTGAACTCGCACTGGTTGGTGTAGTGCCCGTGACACGAAGGCAAACTGCGTTCTGCACGACTACGCAATCGTCTCAAAAGGTAAGCAGGGACGGTATTACGAGTTTTTGTCTCAATTTTGAGACTATGACGTCAAAATGACGACAACGCGAGTCGTTGACCGCGGAATCAACCAATTAGTAGCGAGGTTGTCGTGTCTAATAGTAGGGTTCCAACCAGGAAGCATTTAGTTGCGCAATAAGGGACCGTATGCTAAAGTTTTGCTGTAAACACGCCGTTAGTAATTTGAAGAATGTTTTATTTCGCTAACAAACCATGTTTTACACTCAACGACATGAAGCAAAAGAAGAAGCGTCCTCAATTTTGCAATTAAGTTTGCTCTTCAGTCACTTTTGCTGCCGCGAGGGTGCGCTGACGCTGGAAATGCGTCTGTAGTGTCGGCTAGGTGGCGTGAGCTGCCGCCTGATTCAAAGGATTCAGCCATGGATTCAGCCTTATCCCTCCACGCACATACTCAGCCATCGTAAACATCGCAACCAGAAAAAAAAATCAGCTGATTGACGGCTGTCCTTTTTTTTACACACTACATAGAATCAAAGTACTGTGCGGACGTCTTAAGTGCGCGGAAAAATCTATTTAAAGGCGGTGATTGCTACGGGTCGGCCGCGATCAATTTGCAAGGAGCGCTTGGCTCGAAAACCGGCGAAGGCAGCTTTAAGGCAAATTCACACTGGCGAGTTGCAAACGTCGCGCTAGTATTCTAGGCGACCGATTTCGGTCAATTAGTTACGCTTTGCGAAGCACATGTAAAGCGGGGAGGGAGCGTAACAAATCGACTTAAGCCTGTCGCGCGAGCTCCGCGACTGGCGAGTGTGCACTCACCTAGCCTGCTATCGATGGCAAATGTGCTCCAAAGGCGATGCGTGATTCTATTTATTTTTGTTCAGAAAATACCAGGCGACCATGAATAATCACACTGCAGCAACTGCCGACATACGGAAGCACACTGGTGCAGCTGCTGGGAGCTTGCAATCTCACTGCGGGAATTAAGAGCCGGCACGCCCGGTCACTGCGCCAATAATCACTCATGCCACCTCGTAACCAACTCATGCCGCCCGCTTCCGGTTAAGCACTTGACATTCGTGTTGGTGTTGTTGCCGTTCCGTTCGGATGATGCTCGGATGACGCTGCCGGGAATACTGCGGTGGCGAAAGTTTATGCGAAGGAAGTCCTCCTTCGCCGCCGCCTTGTCTTGGGGGTCTCGCCGGAAAGCGCGCACCTTCTGCGACTTAACTTTTACAGTGGTCTCTGCAACTCACAGTTGGTTGGGCTACGCCGACGTTTCCTTAATTTCCTACGGTGCCTTGAAACCCACCGACGGCGAAGGCGCGCACAGCACTTGCCGCTCCACTGACCGCGCACTCACCCGCACCCCTCAAGTTCAACGGCGAGTTCGTCGCACAGCCTTTGGGCTCCTTCCTATGTCAAAACGTCGAAACAACTCGTCCAGCACGTCAAAACCGTCTTCATGCACCCCTTACACCGTTGCTCGCGCAGCCACCGGCCATGTAAACAACAGCCATTTTCTGTCTCAATCGGTCTGAGACCGCTCGTTCCAATCCCGAAAAATTGTCGCAATCGGCTCGCATAATTAGGTAAGCAACGTCAACACTTCTGGCACACTTATGACGTCGGCCGGTGACGCAAATAAACAATATGGCCGCTGGTCATGGCCGACCAATAGGAACGGGGCAAATGAGACACTTTTTGTGACACTTTCCGATTGAGACGATTTTGAGCGACTCGTAATCGCGCCCCAGTACTCTTGTGCATTATCCGAAGCATATAATGCTGGAACGGTGACCTGTCGTACTTCAGCAGTATTCTTGTTCAATGCTATAAAAAGCGTTTAAGGCGCTTTTTGTTGTCGCCGCGGTGAGTTGCTCTGCCTAGAATTGTCGCTGTCGGTACTTGTTTTGGCAAAGGGGATGCGACCGTGCGTGCTCTAGCTTTGCATGATTTTGGTCTGCGCATGTTTGCGCGTTTTTGTTTTCTTGTTGAGCAGAGATTTGTCAACGTATATGCCTCGTTCTACACGTTTCTGCCCACGCTTGTTCACACCACCGTGCACGTTTCAAGGACCGGCACTTTGGCTGTGCGTAAAATGTATGATTGTCTTTCAAGATAGCGTTAGCACTTTGAAGGGGATTCAAACACTTTTTATTCGCCGCCGTTTTTGCTTGGCCCTAGACTGTTGAACCTTAGGTCGTGGGGTCGATCCTGATGGCAGTAGCCGCATTTCGATTTAGGTGAAATGAAAAAAAGAATGCCCCTGTGATGAGCGATGTCAGGTCACGTTAAGGCACGTTAAGTAATTCTAGGTGGTCTAAATTAATCCAGAACCATCCAATACGATCAGTTCCCATTTTCCGCGTCTCAGTTCAAACCCTACTATAAAGAAAGCACTGTCCCAGGTTGCAGTTACCATCGAAAGTTAGTTTCCGGCCGTCAGGATTTAATTTTTAAATCAGTATGTGAACATCTTTTTTTCTGATGCTGATAGCGTTTCTGGCTACCTAGAGTTAAGATCTTGCATTTCGATCACTCTGCTTTATTTGAAAATTGCTTTCTGAGGAAAAGAAGTGACCCAACAAGTGTATCAGTTATTACGATGTTTATCTACGCTTTCGAGCGCCGATTTGTTTTCCTCACAGCAAGATTCCTTTACTAGTGCTAAGGGAACAGACGCGTTTTAAACAGGGTAGTCTTCCTTTTTATTGAGGCATATACTTGGGCAGGTATATTTTTCCTGATCTTTTTACATTCATGTGAAATTCACTTTTGGACCGAGTTCGGACGCTTGTTTTTGTACTCCTGTCATAGTGATAATGGGAAATTGGTATCCGCAGGTGGCACATCTGTCTTCGAGTACGAGTCAATGGCATGGATTTTGTGGCCACCATATGGAGTCAAAAGCTGTGTTGTAAGTTGTTACTACATTGTGGTTTGCTGTTATGGTTTACATGAAATGTTCTCTTACTTTCATCGCTCTTTTCATTAATGCTACTTCTTGGAGCAGTTTGGATAGCTCTGGCCTAATATGTTTACATGTTTATATGAGTAATATTAGTTTGCTGTCAGAATGGGCTTGTTGCAGGCCGTTTGAAATTTTACATTCAATATTGCTCGTCTTTTAAATGTTGCATTGTATGCATGAACCGCGAAATGTCTGCATGTTTTTGGCTACATTATGTGATACTATTTGACTACGAATATTAACATTATCATACATGTGTGTTAACTTAAATATGTGTTTTTATGCCACTCATCGCAGGTCACAGATGTGAAAGAAAAAGTGCACGCATGAGATAACTTGTTTCATTACTGTTGCCTTGTTTTTGCTAAGCATGGAGAGCTGGGCTAATTGGTTCTGGGTAGAATTATGAGACATCATTCCAGTGTACGAAAACACATGAACGAAGAGAGTAGACTCCATGGACCCAAGACTTCAACTGAGGTGTATTCCACAACATGAGGTTCTTACATGCAAAGTGGTACTAGTGACCCCTGTGGCTGAAAAGTGTTTCCTCGACCAGCAAGGTGTGTTGCTGGGCGAGTTGGTTGGGATTCATCTTGAGGAAAAACAGCGCTTGCAGACAAAGGACCAGAACAAGAAGGACACACAACTGCGCTGACTAACAACTTTTATTTCGGAAGGGGGCCGATCCGCGCCTTTTATACAAACTAGAGGGAATGATGCGCACGCGCACAGATCAGCAAAGTGGGAGCCTGGAAAGAGCCAATACATAGACCAACTATTCTTATCGTCACTGATAACCAACAACGCAGCCACAACAAGCGAGAAAAGAAAAAAAGAAAAAACAGATAGAAACAACGGGGGAAACAAAGGCACGGAGCGTAAAGAAACAATTCCAAAAAGTTCTGAAAAGATCCCGAAGAAGCCAACAACCAACACGGCTAAACGAATGACGATGAAAGGTGACACAGATGAACAGACAAGCATAAAAAGTGCAGGAAAAGCCTGCGGAATATGTAAAAAAGCGGCACAGCTAAAAGATGACGGAATTAAAAGCGTTAAAACAGATACAAGCAAAAACCTGAGAAACCGATGAGAATAAAAACAAGCAGGAAAGGTGGTCACTAAAACATGAAATTGAACAGACAACAGATCTCTAAAAACAAGCAATGAATCGGAAAAAACGTGTGGGCGATAAAACCCAAGGTGAAATAACAGAGAAGTTTTTACAGAAAGGTTTAAGATGGAAAACATTGCAAAAAGTGGGCGCCAACTAAACACCACGGAATGAAACCTAAAGCATGCACTGAATCAAATCGAAGGAGAGAGGAATGAACATTCTTTGTCTAACAGCGCAACTGATGGTGTGCTAACACACTCATCTTTTAGCTTGCTAATAGTGGCTGCTTCGATGATTTCTCGGGTCAGTTGATTTAAGTTTTTTGCCAGAATATCTGTTTCCTTGAAAGTGGGGGAGATGCGTCGGCAAGGACTGCAATCACGGCAGTGGATGGCCAAATTACCGGACCTTTTATCCTCAGCATTAGCTTTATGCTCTAATAACCGCTTGTTGATACATCGGCCTGTTTGGCCGATGTACTTCCTGCCGCAGGGTAAAGGGATCGAATAGACAACACCCGACGAGCATGCTACGAACGGTTCCCGATGCTTAACTGTGCAGTCTGGAATTTTTTCCCCAGAGCCGTTGACCTTTCTGCAGAGTCTAGAAAGGCGGTGAGGAGAAGAGAAAATGACGTCTACCCCTACCCTTTTTCCAATTCTTTTTGATTGTGGGACAGTTGGTGGATGTAGGGTATTACAGCTACCTTTTTATTGCGACTCTGCCCTTCCCTTGAGGTTAGGTTCTTTCCTTGCCTCGTTTTCAACATTTTCTGAGCAACTGAGGAGAGGAGTAAGGCCGGGTACCCAGAGCTGAGAAGCCTCTGCGCTTGGTTAAGGAAACTGCTCTCGAGACTGTGCTCGCAGGACTTGAGTAATGCGTTATTGAAGGTGGCCTGGATTATGTTTCGTTTGACCAATTTCGAATGCGCTGGCTCATACGGTAAAAGTGGCTTATTGGCCCTTGGTTCGAAGATCCAGCATACGTGATCGGGTGAGAAGTGTAGCTTAAGTTCAAGAAGGCGAAGACAGCTGTTTTCCGGAACTTCATGCGTTAAAACGAGGGGATGAAAAGACTCTCTAAAAATGGCTAGTACCTTGGAAACTTCAGTCATGAAAGAATTGCCTGGACAGTCGAGAAAAATGAGATAATCATCGACATATCTGAATATCTTTAGTACCGGTGAATTTGCAATCTTTCTGCTTACTTCTCTGTCACGCATGGCCAAGAATAATTCGCTCAGGATAGGATAGATATTCAGATATGTCGATGATTATCTCATTTTTCTCGACTGTCCAGGCAATTCTTTCATGACTGAAGTTTCCAAGGTACTAGCGATTTTTAGAGAGTCTTTTCATCCCCTCGTTTTAACGCATGAAGTTCCGGAAAACAGCTGTCTTCGCTTTCTTGAACTTAGCTATACTTCTCACCCGATCACGTATGCTGGATCTTCGAACCAAGGGCCAATAAGCCACTTTTACCGTATGAGTCAGCGCATTCGAAATTGGTCAAACGAAACATAATCCAGGCCACCTTCAATAACGCGTTACTCAAGTCCTGCGAGCACAGTCTCGAGAGCAGTTTCCTTAACCAAGCGCAGAGGCTTCTCAGCTCTGGGTACCCGGCCTTACTCCTCTCCTCAGTTGCTCAGAAAATGTTGAAAACGAGGCAAGGAAAGAACCTAACCTCAAGGGAAGGGCAGAGTCGCAATAAAAAGGTAGCTGTAACACCCTACATCCACCAACTGTCCCACAATCTAAAAAGAATTGGAAAAAGGGTAGGGGTAGACGCCATTTTCTCTGCTCCTCACCGGCTTTCTAGACTCTGCAGAAAGGTCAACGGCTCTGGGGAAAAAATTCCAGACTGCACAGTTAAGCATCGGGAACCGTTCGTAGCATGCTCGTCGGGTGTTGTCTATTCGATCCCTTTACCCTGCGGCAGGAAGTACATCGGCCAAACAGGCCGATGTATCAACAAGCGGTTATTAGAGCATAAAGCTAATGCTGAGGATAAAAGGTCCGGTAATTTGGCCATCCACTGCCGTGATTGCAGTCCTTGCCGACGCATCTCCCCCACTTTCAAGGAAACAGATATTCTGGCAAAAAACTTAAATCAACTCACCCGAGAAATCATTGAAGCAGCCACTATTAGCAAGCTAAAAGATGAGTGTGTTAGCACACCATCAGTTGCGCTGTTAGACAAAGAGTGTTCATTCCTCTCTCCTTCGATTTGATTCAGTGCATGCTTTAGGTTTCATTCCGTGGTGTTTAGTTGGCGCCCACTTTTTGCGATGTTTTCCATCTTAAACTTTTCTGTAAAAACTTCTCTGTTATTTCACCTTAGGTTTTATCGCCCACACGTTTTTTACGATTCATTGCTTGTTTTTAGAGATCTGTTGTCTGTTCAATTTCATGTTTTAGTGACCACCTTTCCTGCTTGTTTTTATTCTCATCGGTTTCTCAGGTTTTTGCTTGTATCTGTTTTAACGCTTTTAATTCCGTCATCTTTTAGCTGTGCCGCTTTTTTACATATTCCGCAGGCTTTTCCTGCACTTTTTATGCTTGTCTGTTCATCTGTGTCACCTTTCATCGTCATTCGTTTAGCCGTGTTGGTTGTTGGCTTCTTCGGGATCTTTTCAGAACTTTTTGGAATTGTTTCTTTACGCTCCCTGCCTTTGTTTCCCCCGTTGTTTCTATCTGTTTTTTCTTTTTTTCTTTTCTCGCTTGTTGTGGCTGCGTTGTTGGTTATCAGTGACGATAAGAATAGTTGGTCTATGTATTGGCTCTTTCCAGGCTCCCACTTTGCTGATCTGTGCGCGTGCGCATCATTCCCTCTAGTTTGTATAAAAGGCGCGGATCGGCCCCCTTCCGAAATAAAAGTTGTTAGTCAGCGCAGTTGTGTGTCCTTCTTGTTCTGGTCCTTTGTCTGCAAGCGCTGTTTTTTCTCAAGATGAATCCTCGACCAGGTAACAATTATTCAAGGTTGCAAAAACAAAAGCATAGGCGTAAGGTTATCTTGCCACTCAAGTTGAATGCATTGGCGTGACTAAACATTGCCAACCTGGCTGACCCAACACACATTTGCGTTGAGATAATCTATTTCTTTTGCCGCCGCGGTGGCTCAGCGGTTATAGTGCTCGGCTGCTGACCCGAAAGACGCGGGTTCGATCCCGGCCGCGGCGGTTGAATTTCTTTGGAGGAGAAATTCTAGAGGCCCGTGTACTGTGCGATGTCGGTGCACGTTAAAGAACCCCAGGTGGTCGAAATTTCCGGAGCCCTCCACTACGGCGTCTCTTATAGCCTTAGTCGCTTTGGGACGTTAAACCCCATAAACCAAACCAATCTATTTCTTTTTCTGCCTGCCTGCTCCAGTCGCCTTACTTCGGCACTGACGCTGTCACGACTCCGTGACAGCATCAATGCGCAAGTAAGGAGACTGGAGCAGGCAGTTTTCACAGGACAAATTGTAGCCTTTGTGGTAGAAAGCCAGGTTCGAGAGATGAAGTGTGCTGGGCAGCGCAAGCCAGAAGACAACGGACATTCGCAACAGTGACTTGTCATTGTGCCCTATTGCCATCAGGTGTCACACCGCCTCAAGAAGGCCAGTGACAAACACGGTGTACATGTCATATTCTCAGCTTGGGAAAGGAGGGATGCATGTGCCACCTGATGAATACCGTTACGAAAAAGCCTGCCTAGGAAACTAAGCACACCAAACCCCTCGTTAAACATGAGGTTGACATGATGTACAGCATCCTCCTTGCCTGTGGCAAACATTACATTAGACAGACGAGGCGTGCATCAATGAACGCTGGCTTGAACATACCAGGACAGCTGATTCATTAAGTGGCAGAGGTCACTTAGCTGTGCACATTCGCCTTTGCTCGCAGAAGCGAGCATGCAAGGCGTTTTTGAAAGAAACACATGTCTTGTGCCAGTTTAGCACTTGAAAGGGCTGGGAAATTTTTTAAGCCTTTTGTATCTCTGCTGAAAAAGAGAATTACGTCAGCAGCCCTTCTGTTGCGCTCTGGAAAAAAGAAATAGATTATCTCGAGGCAAATATATTTGTTGGGTCAGCCAGGTAGGTGACGTATTTGGCGTGTCTATTTGTTGAATGCGAGTGGCAAGATACCTTTGCCCCTATGTTTTCTGTGTTTTGGTTTTTGCCGTCCTCAATAATTGTTATCTGGTCGCGGAAATACTTTTCACCCCAGGGATCACTAGTACCACTTTGCACCAAAAAGCCTGTGTTGTGGAATAAACCTCAGTTGAAATATGGCGTCCATGGAGTCTACTCTCTTCATCCGTGTGATCGTGTGTGCCAGAATGATGTCTCATAACTCTACCTTGTTTTCAGTGAATAAGGAGGGCATCTGGTGTCTCTTTTTTTGTATGTGATGGTTAGAACAAAGTGGCTGCCCATAAACGCATTTTCGGCTTAATTGAAGGATCCTTGGGAATTTATGTTTGACAGCATATTCCATGGACACTTTGTTGAGAAAAATCAGTTATTTGTTACCCATTTCACTGCATTAACCATTGCTCCTTATAAGCACAAGCTTTTGAGTACCTGAGGGCTCGGTGAGAAGCCTTCTGGCATACTTTAAACTACTGAGGATATCTGGAGACAGATTTTACCAATAACTGTTAGCCAATCCAAACCTCTCGGTTCTATCCCTGACAGCCTGAAGCTAACCTGTTAATAATTAAGGCTGGAAACCGTTCTGATCGCCAAACTGTTCTCCTATTTTATTGATGTGCATTTTGCATGAACTGTTAGAGCACGAAATGAGTCCGCATATTACTTTCCCCCATAATTAAACTAATATTTCTATACCAGTCATCACAGCTCCCATTCTCTTTACTCATGTGCAATACAGATTTTCACCCAAATTTAAATTCTTTATTTTAGGCAAGTGTCATCGACTTGAATTTCTCCAGAGCTTTTCATGTTTATCATTATAACCTTTTAGCTACACTCTCATGCATGAACCTTCATTCTTTGATATTAGTGTAGATTCATTCCTTCCTATTCTACAGCTTGCCTTCAAAACTATTGTACTGCTTGTCTTATGAAGCCCAGCATATCAATATGCAAAATCATATGGCGTCCTTCATGTCCTGAGTCAGTTTGGGATGTTAAACCCCCATAAACCAAACCAAGCACATTGCTAAAGTACATTAATATTCGCCATTCAATAACAGCCTGTCTTTATGTCCCAACCTTATTTTTATGACATTATTCAGAAGGATGCCCCAACTGTCTCAGCTACTCTGACTGTATTGACTTTTGCAAGACGGATGAATGGGCTTGTTTGTAATTCATCGTGCCAAAACAGCGAAAAGAAGAGAAGGATGAGGAAGGAATGCGACGGCGCGAGTGCTGACTTTAAAGAATGTTTATTGGAGAGCACGTCAAAATATATACATCGTGGCCTAAAAAAGAATGAAGAAAGGGCGCCTCGTAACATTCACTTTGGATCTGTTGAAAACAAAACAAAAGTTGAATATGAAGCATTTAAGTGCATGAACACATTGATTGCTTTTTTTCTAAAATTTCAGGGGCCTCGATTATCTCATGTACAAACTTTTCTGTGTCTGTCTAGCAGAATGCAGCACATGAACTCTGCCTCACAGCAATCAGGATGTGGCAAACGATCGCAGTCGCGAAAGTGAAACATCAGATTCCCCCTGCTAGCTTTGTTCACATCGTAACGGTGGTCTTTTGACCTCTCATTGGCACCTCTGCTAGTTTCTTGCTGAAGTTGATACATTAGCCAGATGGTTCAACTTTAGATTATTACATAGTGTCTTGGCTCTGGACATTGCTATTAACAAATCAGCTCCTGTGTGACACTTGAACTCAGAACTCCCTCCCTTTCCTTGGACAGAAAGACGCCTTTAGACATGGCCGCAAAACCACCTTCTTTATCAGAAGTTGAATGCGAGAGGGCCCACCGTCTTAAACCCGTTACAGTTCAGCCTTCGGGCAAGTTCCTGGCATGGTTCAAACCACGACACCCCATCAACCCCTGAAACACACCTGTCACACTCAGGTCCAGGCACAGGAAGGCAACACGTCGAAGTACGGCAAACAGCTCCAGCATAGTCCTCTTCGAAGGAACAATGGCAAATTTTTGCCCCTATATGCTTCAAGCAGCAGACGAGGCAGCCACTCAGCGTCGACGTTGTGCACCTTGTTTTCAGACACTCGTGCCTTGGCTTCTCTGCTCCGGGATAGTGAGCGCAAAGTGGCTGCAAAGTGGCATTCCAGATGGCTTTCACCTGGTCAACAGTGCGTGACACCGTCAACCAGCCACTCGCTGGCTTGTTTTCAGGCACAATTGTTTGAAAAGAAGGCGCACACCTTCATCTTTGAGTCGCTGCCTCGTCTGGTCCTTGAAGTGCTTATGGACGAAACTTTTCCGTCCCTCCGAAGAGAACTATTGTGGAGATGCTTGCCATGGTTTGACGAGTTGCCTTTTCACCGCCCAGACCTGAATGTGACAGGTGTGTTTCGGGGTGTTTTGATGCAGTGTCACGGTTTGAGCCCTCTTTAGGAACTTGCCCACAGGCCGAACTGTGTCGTATTTAAGAGGGCGGGCCCTCTTGCTTTCAACTGCTGATAAACAGGGTGGTTTTGTGGTCATATCGAAAGGCACCTTTCAGTACAAGGCCACAGATGCACCCTGTCAGAAACAAATCGCCTTCGCTTTGCAACATAAAATTAAGTTGCTGAGCATTGATGACTCCTCTCGTATAAGATCTGCACAGAAAGTGACGCAGTTTCTACACAATAACTCTCGCACCAGTTTCATGGGGTGCTATGTTGATATCAAGGATTTATATTACACCATCCCTCAATCAGGATCAATAATGTGCTGAAGAATTCATTAACCTAAATGGAGAAGTGGCATTCCAAACGTCTCAGGCGTGCTGGTGAATAATTTTGTCGCACTTTTAAGCTCATACCTTCAGTGTGCCTTTGTTACATTTCAGAATAGCTTGTTTTTGCAAAAGAAACCTGTATTAGCGCCGCTGTTACGTGAGTTATTGCAGGATCTCCAATCTTGGCGAAGCATTGTCTAAGGTGAGAGAGAAGTTCAGTCAAAGCCTCAGTCCACTTTGAATCACCACTGAAATTATAGAGGATATGTCACTACATTTATTGGATCTCAATCTTGGGTGGCTACACTTGTTGGGCTTACCAGCGAAGGGAAAACAAGCTACTTTTACCATTTTCTTCGGTTCAGTCTAAGCTGGTCAAGAGGTGTCACTAACCTTTGCTTCAAAAATGCCTTAATGAAATCCTGTTTGCTTTCCGTGAAATCCAGTTTTGCCCAGCTCATATGCCGTTTGTCTTTTACTGGATATTCAGAACCTTTGTTAGTCTCTTTAGCCGATTGCTTTAAGCAAAAGTTGAAACATTCCTTTTGTGCCCCCGTCGAGACTAACTCCCAAAATGAAGGTTGTACGTACCTGTTCCCTACATCCACAATTGGTCGCACTGGTTAAATAGGCAGTCGAGTTGGCGTTGATATTGTTTTTCTAAACCTATGAAGCTTCAGTACCTGTAGTCTACCGAGATTAGCCATCAGAGTCCCTTCGCACACTGCGCAGAAGACATAGTGTGTTCGAACCCCTTGAAATGCGGCTATGTTTACATTGAGAAAATAGGCAGGTGTGCCACTGAGAGGTTAAAAGACCACCACGGCGATGTGAGCAAAGCTTGCCGGAGAACGTTAATGATTCACTGTCACGATTGCGATTGTTTGCCAGATCCTTAACACTGTGAACCGGAATTCACGTTCTGCATTTTGCCTAACAGACAAAGAAAAGTTTGTGCGTGAAATAATCGAGGCCGCTGAAATTTAAAAAAAAAACCGCAATCACTGTGTTAGCACGCCTTCTTTATCACTTCCTAAGCAAGAGTTCATGCTCTTAAATGCTTCTTTATCATTTTTTGTTTTGTTTTTAACTAATGCAATGTGGTTGACACAAGGTTCCCTTTGTTCCTTGTTTTTTTAGGCCGCACTGTATATATTTTGACGTGGTTTCCAATACACCTTGGCGATAGTCAGCACTCATGCCATCGTATTTATTCTTCCGTTGTCCTTGTATTGTCTGCATTCTTTTCTCACAACGTATTGACCTCCTTTCCCACCTCTAGGGTTAATGGTATGGAAAAACCTTAACCAGATGCAGCCCCACATGTTTGGAGCATGTCACGATACATGCTGCTGGCACCACATGGGCACTCGGGTTTATCAGGATGATCTGTGTGCTCTTGCCAAGCTGTGCAGTATGCATAAAAATTTTGATTCCAAACTGAAGTATTCCCTAGCTGTGAATTTTGCACCAAACTGTTTGAAGCTATGCCACCAACTCCCATGAATCCAACAGCGACACTTGGTACAGCATATGTGTAATCAGTCATCTCATTTGACCACCAGACATCACTTCATAAAAGGGGAAATCGCTCGTTTAGGTGTGTTCCATATACTGTACAATACTTTTCCACTACTTAATGTTAAATATTGCTGCCCCGCTTCAGACCAGGATGCCATCACCACTAATTCAAGAAATTTGTCCTGTTCCCATTAAAGAATAAATTGGCTACCTCACCACATTTCGATTGCATGTGGTCCCTCAAAATTTAGGAAATAGGTGATACCGCTTGGAGCATTGACACTGGTTTGTTTTACCTTTTCTTAGCTGCTGTTTTTGTTTTTTGCAACTGATGTATCAATGGAGTGTATGCCTCTTTTCTTAATGTATCGTCTGCGACATCTCAGCTGTGCTACTGCTGTTACCCTGCTGATGTTACCTTTATATTCTCCCTGTTATTAATACCCCACTAAAAGCCTTCAGAGGACAAAAAAGATGGCTTTTTTATTTTGCTCATTATGGCACACGCCAGGCTTATGTGTAGGGATATAGGAGAGGCCTTTGTGTTGCAGTGGTGCTAGTTATGCTGCTGATGATGGTACTTAATGACGAGCATATGATATATTGAATAAAAACCTCCAATTATTTTTCTTTTTGAGTGCGAATAGCTTCAGTGGTTCTTCATTTAGGTTCACTTTATTCATGTGGCCACAATACAGAGTTTACTTTTTTAGCACTCTAATACTGGCAAGGACAAAAACTTGTGGATCCCAATTCTTTCATTTGAATCTTTTCTACAGAGTGCATCGCCCAGTTTTCCCAAGCCCTCATGCACCGGCGGTACATCAACAAGGCTGTTTCATGGGGCCCAGCTGCATTGACAAGTGGCTAAAGAAGAGCAAGAGGAGCTTCAACACAAAATAAAACTGGCTGTACGAGCTTCATCTATTTTGAAATTTGCTGTCTCATTTCGACAGACATAACATTGCCGCATGGCCCGTGCCCCAACATTTCCCAGTCGTCCCAACATTTCCCAGTCGTCCGCACATCTCCCTGTCGTCCCTACATCTCCCAGTCGTCCCAACATTTCCCAGTCGTCCCAACATTTCCCAGTCATCCGAGCATTTCCCAGTCATCCGAACATCTCCCCAGTCGTCCCACCATGCTTTCCATTACCATAGTCCACCAAGGTTTCCAGTGTTTTTTTCCAATATTCCCATCGTCGGCTTTTTTTCCAATAGGGACCTTTCGGGTTCAGTTCCGGGTTCAGCTCCAGAGCGGCATTGCGTTCTGGTTCGAACCGGTTCAACCGGGGTCAAACGGGTTCAGTACAAAGAAAAATTAGAAAGTAGATGGTTTTTAATTAACCTTGCAGTGCTGGTTACTTTTTTCTGGCCCATTGATGTATAGAGTGAAGAATGCAAAAATTTCTTTAATTTCAGATGTTCTCACTTTACCAGCTTCATTTATTGTCCGCAGCAAAAAAGGCGAATTTACGGCAAGAGCCACAAAACGAAACGAATTCGAAAAAAAATGTATATCGGCTGTGTACGCTATAATCCGTCTGATCAGGTGTAAGGTGAAAAGCCGCTTGATTTTGCATCTACAAAACCCTCCAGCTTGAGCAGTTTCCGAGACCCCGTCGCGCGAGTAATTGGTGGTCCTGAAGCTCTAGTCATTGAGGGATTTCTCGTAAGCAGTGCACTTACGCGGGCGCCGACATGACCGCCGCATGCGGCCTGTATGTCCCCGCGCACTATTGAGAAACAAAGCTGTCATGTAGCGGCACCTGTATACAGAGACACACCTTTCCGTCACGCCGAAACCGACTTGCCAGTCACGTCCCAACCGCCCTCCTTTCCTACATGGTACGAGAATATGCGAGAACCCTTCAACCCCCCATCCCCCACCCAACGAGAGCCTCTTGGGAGCACTGACTCCCTCTATCCAGAGCTTACCAAACATATTTTATTTATATCACCTCTTCGATATCACCTTTGGGACTCGCGATATATATGTCGAGCCCCTATTTCTCAGTATCTTCAAAAACACAGCTAATCGTGGTTTCTCGCTAGTACAATGAAAAATTGCGACTTTAGCCTAATGATGACGACGACCTCTTTTGTTTCGATAAACACACACTCTTGGATGGGTTCAGAACGCTTCTTTTCTACACGGACGTAGATTAGTAACATCTTCGTTGGGTAGTTGCGCTGCATCATTCCTGCAAATGCAGCAGTCTGCTTGGAAGAAGGTATGCTTGAACTACATAAAATTTTCGTAACTTTTTCCTTGGCAGTATAAAAGGTAGCTTCCCGGTCAAAAAATCCTTCAAAGTTCCTTCAGGGAGCCAACAGGATTCTTGACTGTCACCTCTACATGCACCTGAAGGTCCTGAAGGAATCTGCATGGATGCTCTGTTTGCAATGGCGCGACTCTGACGGGGCTGAAGGCATCTCCATTAGCAGCTCTGTTTGCACCGGCGCGGCTTGACGGTGCTGAAGGCATCTCCGTCAGCCCCTCTGTTTGTACCGGCGTGACTCTGACGGTGCTGAAGGCATCTCCGTCAGCAGCTCTGTTTGCACCGGCGCGTCTCTGAAGGTGCTGAAGGGATCTCCATCAGCACGTCTGTTTGTACCGGCACGACTCTGACGGTGCTGAAGGCATCTCCATTAGCAGCTCTGTTTACCGGCGTGACTCTGACGGTCCTGCAGAAATCTGTATGCAGCTGCTCTGTCTGCGGGCGACGTTAGCTTCGACCGTCACCGGCATAGCTGCGAATCGCTTCGGGAAATTTATAATACTGGCAAGAAGCTTAATTGTACGTTTTAATCGGTTTGTGTAGCACACACCTTGTAGTACCAGCACAACCGCTCACCGGTGGAGATTTATTTGGCCAGAAAGCACCTTACGAAATTAGCGGGGACATATCTGGAACACACGTACGTATGCTCAAACACATACAATATTCGTGCAAATTGCATGATTCTTGCAAGCACGCATTAAGTATATGTGAGCTGCGCGCCCTTCCGATAGTGCCTGAAAATTCTTTGCACGGAGGCCATGAATCGCTGTAGAGCTCGCGCTCTCGATCATATGCTTAGCTTTCAAGGATCATCCGGTCGGCTTCACTCGATCCTGGCTCATTTTCGGCAAAACTGTACACATATCATATATCAATATTGGACGGTAAACGTTGTCTCGTAGTGAACTTGACAACTGATGCGTACCAACCAAGCGGTTCGCATAACTGAAGTACTTCTGCGTTTCGTGCGAAGCATGCAAAGACGGCCGGCCGCTATTCGCCTTTGCTGACTTTTCTTCACTCGTCCTCGGCGCAGACGATTCCAGGCGCACGGCATAAACTACGGCCAGGTGAAAAAAAATGTGTGTTAGCTGCGCAGTTAATTTTAATCTAGGGAGAACCATCAATTGAGGCGAATGAATTTTTAAAAGGTGCTGCACAATTAATTCTAGCTTAACGCGTTTGTGCGCGTTGCGCGCAAAAAGTAGAGCAAATGTGGTATCGGTACGTACGTCGATCATACTTCATACTCAAAACTGATTATGTTCGACCTTTCCGCTATACATATGCTGCGCACCGCGTGCAGTGAACCCGCCCGCTATCAGGGCAGATCTGCCTATCTGATAGCCAGTAGACGTACGCATGTTTGTGTGCGGCATACACCGGCCAGGAACTGCGCCAGTCGGAATTTACTTTTTCTACTACGCATAGCCTTCCCTCGATCCTCTATCATCCTTTCAGCAAGGTGGAGACGCTGCATGCATGCTCGATCGTCCAGAGCTTCCTCGATCGGGCAACGAAACCAGTGCCCATATTCTACGCGGGGGCGCGCGCCCGCACCGATTTTCGTAGTCACGAGGAATTCATACGCCAGCGCACCTTTCAGTCGGGGATTAAGGTGACTGAATGCAGCGCACAGCGCTATAAGCGCGGCAAAGACGTGCAGGGAATTGCTCGCGCTGAACGACAGCGCAAATATTTTTTTTTCCATGGCGCGACGTTTCTGTTTAAATAATTTTCACCAAGCAGGAAAGCGCCCTGCACTTGCATTGACTGTTGAAGCCAAGCGCAGTGAGTACACTGAAGTCCCCTCGAGGCATCTGTGTTGTCATGAGAAGCCGCACAACTCATGTGCGGCTCTCCTTCAGTCTTTATCTCCCAAATTCCCCTCCCTACGCAGAGTAGCATGCCAGCGATATTGAAACACCGGCTAAATTCTCTGTATTTCATTAAAGAGTCTCACTCTCTCTGGCAATGTGTATCATTGAAAACATTAAACTCGCCCACCTAGCACCGCGATGTCAAGTGAACATATTCCTTGACGCTGGATTCATGATCTCTATGCAGTTAATTTCCAGCCCCCTGTATGTCACACTAAGTGAATGGGGATTAACCATCACATCACACCAACTGGCCAGCTTCACTGGCTGGAGGACCTTCTTTGAAAGGCATTTGCGTAAAAATTCGTCGTATCACTGCAGGGTATACGGCAACTTAATTGACAGCAGTAACAGAATTTTGGTTCCCGGAACACACCTATGGAACATGTAACGCTGCATCAAAAATAAGTGCAGCCAGTTTTGAGGCTTTGAGGTTTTGAGGATTGTTCTCGCAATCACTCTCCGAAGGTACCATTCCAGACGACTGGGAAGTGGGGAAGGTCGTTCCCGTCCACAAATCAGGTAGTACTGATTCACCTCTTAATTATCGCTCCATTTCATTAACAAGTGTACCGTGCAAAATCATGGAACATGTCATTTACTCTCAAATCATGCAGTTTTTGGATTCAAATAATTTCTTCCATCCATCACAGCATGGATTTCGCAAGGGGTTCTCCTGCGAAACTCAACTAGCCATTTTTCTACATGATATTCACGCCAACCTTGATACTAACCTGCAAACTGACTCCATTTTCTTAGATTTCGCTAAGGCATTCGACAAAGTACCTCATCAACGCTTGCTTCTTAAACTCTCCCAGTTGAAGTATACATCCGAACATAATTGCATGGATTAAAGCTCTCAGTCCGTCGTCATTAATAACCAACTTTCCAACCCGCTTCCAGTAACCTCTGGCGTCCCACAGGGTTCTGTTCTCGGTCCTTTGTTATTCCTCATATACATTAATGATTTACCCCGGCGTGTCTCTTGTCACATCCGCTTATTCGCCAATGATTGCGTCATTTATCGCTCAGTGACTAACCATTCTGACCAAGAATCCCTTCAGGCAGACCTGCGCCATGTGCAAGACTGGTGCTCCCAGTGGATTATGATGCTCAACTCTAACAAATGCAAGTGCATGTCCCTTCACCGCCGTCGAAATCCTCTTGTTTTCAAATACACAGTCTGCAATTCCCCAGTTGACCTCGTCCAGTCATATAAATACTTAGGAGTCACCATTTCTAATGATTTATCTTGGCGTTTGCACGTGACTAACCTGATATCATCTGCTAATAAAACACTAGGTTTCTTAAAACATCACCCAAGAGAAGCCCCACAACACGTAAGACTACAAGCGTACATCTCATTCATTAGAACTAAACTTGAATACGCATTACCCATCTGGAGCCCTTATCAAGAATATTTAACACACGCTGTCGAATCTTTTCAAAACAGGGCTATCAGATTCATGCACTCCTCATACTAGTACGATGTCAGCATATCATCCCTCAAATCGTAGTCAGGTCTAGCTAATCTTTCTAGTCGCCGTCGCATAGCCAGTCTTGTCCTGTTTCACAAGTTCTTTTATTCACCACTAAAACAAGAACCATACATTTGCGCACTTCCACAATGTAGGTCCCACCGCATCGGTCGATCATTCTCTTCCAAGTTTTGCGTCCACGTGGCCGCACCACTGTTTTTGCCAACTCATTTTTTTCTCGTGCAGCAGCTGACTGGAACGGCCTTCCCCATAATATTGCTGCCATAACATGTTCATCATCATTTTCAAGCACTGTTGATTCCTGCATTTCGTAAACCCCACCCCTTATGTAACACCCTGGAAAAGGGTCTTTAAGGAAAATAAAGTGATGTGATGTGATCTACAAACATGATTTATTACACACATTAGGCCACAACAACAAAGCAGAGGGAGTAATAAATGTTGGACAGGAACGTGCATTATTCTTTACACTTAAAAGCAGCAAACATTTTAAACACATGAAAAAACAAGGATGACAAAGCATCATACTATCAGGCTGCAAGGCCAGGTATATCCTTATGTCTAGAGACCAGATTTTAGGCAAGTGCCTATTTTTTTCAAGGCATCATAGGCGCACCATTTTTACATATGAGCATGAATTAGGCGTTCACGACATGTTTAATACATATTTGATGGTGCCTATAAATGCCTATTTTGGACGTCACCGCCTATAAATGCCGATGTCCAACGTTGGTGCCTAAAAATGCCCTATTTTGAAGAAAATGGCCCTGATATACGTTGTGGTTTTGTTTCCAGGTTCTCTTTGTTTTCGAATCCATTTCGGTTTCGAGTTGAACCCACACATGGCAACATTAAATGACTTCGTCACTTGGGTGTGGTGAACACTACTCCAACGCCGACTGTGTAGACAATGTCAACCACATCAGCCAAAAATATCGAAATAACCTTTTTCCTGTTTCTGCCGTTTTGTAGTTACAGCTTGTAAACTGTGGCCGTTAAAATGGTAGTTGACCAGACGGTGCTACATTTTGGAAAGTACATGAAGTACGTAAGTTTCGTCCACATAATTCCCAATGGGTTCGAGTTGACTGCAAATTGTTCCATAAGCTGGCTGGATAAAGTTTAACTGGATAAAATTTGCCATATTGGTAATCTGCCTTATGATCATTCCTTGTGCCTCATCTGCATGTCATCCTAATCAAATAGCCTTTGGCGGCAGTTTTCTTGGAGCAGGCCGCACTGGACAGCTGAGAGCCGTGCCAGTCGTGCGTGCATACGGAACACATTCATGCACTCAAACAATGTTTGATGCTTGTATGAATATCACTCTTTTGGCGTCACTCCTATGTCATATTATCTCAACCCTTCAATCGAAATGGTTTCCTACAAGCACACTCCTGTAGCATCTGTTGGTGTGGAGCGTTCCTTTTCAGCTTACAAGCTTGTTCTCAATGAGAAGAGGCACAATTTTGAGCCCACCAACATGGAGACGTTGCTTGTGTGCTACTGCTTTCATGACTTTAGCAGGGATTACTATATGAACGGTGTTTATTTATTATGAATCCCCAGTGGATGTACGTAGGCCCGTGCTGAACTATATAATTATTTTCGGCATATAAAGCATCACCAGCACTAAGCGGCTACATTTTTAGCATCTCGTACTTATGGTTTCCAGACCCTTTTAATAGCAAGCACCATTTTAAGTCCGCGTGACTTCCGACACTTGGAGCCACTAACTATAAACGCAGTTTACACAAATGGCGACACATTTATTAATGTTAAAGCACCGTGCATGCCTGCAATAGATAAGTTTAATTCCTATGAGGATGACTCTGAACAAATGTCGGATGCTTTAAAGTCACATTTGCGTCAATTGCTAAATGCACGGCCTCTTCTTTTACTATTGTGCACGACAAGCAAATTGTTTGTTTCCAGGTATGCCAACGCATTTTAAAAGGCTTTGTAACCATCTCTTTTGCTCTGCTGAAGCATGCGTGTTGTACGAAAAGCTTCACGACAGCTTTAAAAAGAGTGCTTCTAAGGTTCGCACACAATGGTTAAGATCTCAAATCATTCCGGCTGTTTTTACTTTATGGCAGATATTGCGTGCTGATGCTCGGATCTGATAAGTGCAATTTTGATGCAGTTTATAGTGCCTATTGTTACGGGACGGCGGGCCCGCGCAGAGAAAGGCACAGAGACTCAGACACAGGAGACTCAGACATAACCGGCCGCGGCGATTCTCCTTTTTTCTCCACCTCACGCGCTAGCGCCGCGCGCTCTCCCCTCGCGCTCGCCCCGCGCCTCTTCTTAATTTGTATACCGCAGCGCGCTCTTGGTTGCGAAGGTCGTATGCCGTTACATCTTTCCACCGGGGGGGGGGGGGAAGAGGGGAAGATAAGAGTATCTTCCAGTCTCCAAGATAAGAGGGGGAAGACACCGCTGGTGTCCCCTAGCGCGTGCTTCGCTTTGCAGGCGGCATCGAACTCGTCCCGATGAGCCCGGGCTGAGGTTCTTCGCACCGGCGCAGCTTGGTGCGCAGGAGGCATCGTCACGTTGTGATGACAGTGTCGTCTGACACGAGACGGTCCCGGTAGATGCCGGGGCTTCTTCTAGGCGACTCCTCACCGTACGAAAACTGCGAGGGCTTCTCGGACCGCGGGACTTGGGATTGCGTTCACGGAGCAGCGCTCCACTTAAGAGGCGGCATTCAGGAAGGGAGGCCTGGTGCTGGTACGGGAGGGCGGCACTAGGGAGGACGTGGGAGCCAAGTCGGGATCACGGTGAGTGCCGGAGACATAGCGCTTCATGTTGGAGACATGTTCCGGAAAAATGTGGTGTACACCGCGTGGTCGAAGCTCGGGGAGGTCTTCTAGACGGTCCGTAACGGGGCCGAGCCGTGCAACTACACGGTAAGGGCCGCGGTATCGGGGCAAGAGCTTCGCGGCACGGCCAGTCGCGCGGATGGTGCGGCGAACGAGGACCAAGTCACCGGACCGAAAGGAGGGAGGTGGTGGTGCTGCAGCTTTGGCCACTTGTGCACGCGCATGGGCCGTGAGAAGGTTGCGCTGAGCGTCGAGGCGGGGCAGCGGGTACACGTCGAGACGAGTGATAGCGTTCAACTTGCGGTAATCTACGCAGAAGCGGAGTGTTCCATCCTTCTTGCGCACAAGGACGACAGGGGAGGCCCAAGGGCTACAAGAAGGGGCGATGATTCCCTGGTCAAGCATGTCGCATACGTGCTGCTGGATGACTCTCCGTTCAGCTGGCGCGACACGGCGAGGTTGGTGATGAATAGGCCCACGGTTTTCGGTGTTTATCCGGTGTTGGGCCCAGGAAGTGCACCCGAGTTCACTGGCGCTTAGAGCAAGGCAACTGCGATGCTCGAGCAGCAAGGCCTTCAGAGAGGCCAGCTCCGCGCAGGTCAGGGTGGGCCCAAAGTTAAATGCGTCCCATGATAGGACCGCCGGCGCTGGAGTGTGGTGAGATGGTTTTTCATGCTGCAAAGACGCAACCGGTGATGCTGAGTCCAAGACTGACGCTGCACCCAATTGCGTGCCGGGAGTCAGGACGAGCGGTGCGCGGCTGATATTAAGCATTAACACGTGGGCCTCTCCATTGAGCACCGACAGAAGGCTTCGAGGGGAGGTCATCTCTCGGGCCGGGGCCGAACACCGGGTAGGTTCGAAAATCACATCCGCTGTGATCGGATTGTCAGACTTGGCATGCACCCAAGTTGCCGCACCCGGTGGCACAGTCACGGCGGTCGCCACAGTCACGGTAGTGACGTCGACTGGCTTGACTCGACGTGGCCACTTCGTTCCGAGGTAGCGCACAGATCCTGAAGCACGCTTGGTCGCCGACACCAGGGACTGCCACAGGGTGACACCGACACTGGAAATCCAGCTAAGCCAACCCGGCCCACACAGAGTTTGGCTCGCACGTGGTTCTGTGGTGGAAAAATTGAGAACGACTCCGGCTTGCTGGCACAACCCGCACCCGAGGACCACTGGCCAAATAGGGCTGTCCGCGACAACAAACTCGGTGGAGATGGTCTTTCCGAGTGCTGTCACGTTGACGGTAACACGTCCGACTTGCTCCACCGGGGCGCCGTTAAAAGCTACGAGCCGGGTTTTGGCGGCTGGAAGAAGCAGGTGGGGCGCGTTGACAATAAGCGATTTGTCGAGCACATTAACAGCCGCTCCGGTGTCGACCAAGGCCGCTACGTGCCGATCAAGCAGGGCGACGTCAACGAGCACGTAGGGAGCTTCCGTTGTCATCGAAGCCGACGAAAGAAGATGACGCGGCGACCTAAGGAGTGCGGGGACGGACTTTATCCGGGGGCACCGTTCCACCGAATCGTTTTCCGACGTCGGAGGGCAAGCACAGTCCCTCGCGTAGTGTCCCCTCAGGCCGCAGCGGAAGCAGGTCGTGCGGGTGTCATTACGCCTGCGTCGGGTAGAGGCCGCTGTGGGGACTGAGAATCGAGGAGCCTGCACCGGGACGCTGTGCTCGGATGACGGTGGCGACCCCCGCGTGGCCAGCAAAGTCGATTCCGCCTCGACGGCGAGCGCCATGGCAGCGCGGACGGACTGAGGACGCCCAGAGCGGACCAAGCGCTGCACCTCAGGGAGTCGGATGGCGTCGACGAATGCCTCGGTGCCGACCAGGGCCACGGCGTTCTGAGGCGCCCCCGGCAACGACTGCAGAGCCAGGCGTTCAATGGCGGCGGCGAGGTCCTGGTATGTCTCCCCGGGCTCTTGACGGCGGACTCGCAGGCGGTGGTACTGCACACGGGGGTGACCTGAGGCACTGTAGTGGTCGGCGAGGAGGCCCGCCAGGACAGTATAAGAGCCCAGCTGGTCAGGCGGCACGTTCTGCAGCAGCTCAGTCGCGCGGCCTCTCAGTTTGGCGACGAGCATCCGTGCCTTCATCTGCTCGTCCCAGCCTCTCGCCGCCGCAATACTGTCCAGCTGGATGCGGTAAGCATCCCACGAAATGGTGCCGTCGAACGTGGGCAACTCCACGACGTCCAATGATGCGCCCGCGCCGAGCACGCTGTTGGCGGCTACGACCGCAGGTACAGCGACGGCAGAGCTGGGTACAGCGGTGGCGGGGACATCCAGAGGCACCGGACCCGTGTTCGGCTCGACTGGCAGAAGGCGACGGAAGTCGCGCCGGATCGCCTCCATCTCCCCAGCCTGGGCAGTCAGACGGGCCTCCCATGCGTCCATCCGCTGAGTAAAAATATCGAGGAGGCGCTCAATACCGGCGTCCAGCCGCTGCGGAGAACCGAGCCCCTCCGAGCGCCCAGGTGTAGCGATGCCGGCCGCGGCGTCGTCGGCGCCGTCGGCTGGTGGCGGAGTCCTGTCGACTGGCACGTCGGGGACTTGATTCTGGGAGCGGGTGAGCGGCATGATCCCACTTCTGACACCAAATGTTACGGGACGGCGGGCCCGCGCAGAGAAAGGCATAGAGACTCAGACACAGGAGACTCAGACATAACCGGCCGCGGCGATTCTCCTTTGTTCTCCACCTCACGCGCTAGCGCCGCGCGCTCTCCCCTCGCGCTCGCCCCACGCCTCTTCTTTATTTGTATACCGCAGCGTGCTCTTGGTTGCGAAGGTCGTATGCCGTTACACTATTTTTCTTTTTAGGTGCCTAAAATCACATCTTAACCACCTATTTTTGGCGCCTAAAACATGCCTTCTTGGTGCCTAAAAATCCGGCCTCTACTTATGTCTTATAAATCCCATCAACAGACTTTGTCAGCATACATGGCAATGTGTTCTCTCTTGCATTATTTGCACTAAATACTTTGAAGCATAAATGTTCCAAGAATAAAAGAAACTTTGAGATTAGTGTAATATTGTCACGTAGTTGTGATGGCTGCAGTTTGGCAGTCAGGTAGACAGCAAAACGGCTTCCAAAGAAACACTGTTGGGCTCTTTCACACCCACAAAGAACTGAACGACTCGGCAGCGGCGTAGCAACAAGCGTGCTTGGCGGTCGTCGAAGACAATGCCTGCCGCTTGTGGCCGTGCTGAATTTATAACTGACGACGAACTTTTGACAATGTGACAATATGGAGCAACCTCCCGTCACAATCTGAAGATTGGTGTAATTGCTGCTAAGTGCAATGAATTTCATGGCCACAAGTTTGAAAAAAGTTAAACACACTGAAGAGCTACCTTAAAGGAATACAGAAATAAAAATACACTGAAACTACCTTCATGAACTGCACATCATACATCACTACCAGATCAATCTCTTTCCTTCTGGTTGGGCACTTCACACAAGTATGAAACATTATTAATACTAAAGAAAACACATTGCAGAGACACATAATCAAGGGAGTGCAAACAATTATTCTGATCAGCCGGTGGGTGCTGACACTGCATGATATGTAGGACATCAAATACAAGTGGTGAAACAAGAAGCCTTTGGGAGTGAAAATATATACAGCCTGCAATCTCATAAGTTCCAAGTACATAACAATATGAGCCGTCTACCATTTTAACATAACAAGAGCTGGTCTTTTTTGGAGTCAAATAATCCGAACTGTGCATAATAATGCTGCCAATTTGTGCTCGAAAGTACCTAGACATCTGAGGAATGCAGCCAAAGTGTGAATTGAAAATCATTTTTAGCTGCTCGGGAAATGAAGGAACAGGGTGTGGCACACTTAGAGCACATGTCTGGTAGCTGTTTGTGTGCTAAGCGCTAATATTTTTCTTGGCAAAAGCCAAATGAGCTGGGAGCTCCAAATTTCTTTCTGAGTTTCGATAGCACTGCTGCATTATGCACCGTTCAGCGACCTGCATAGGCACCAGCTTGGCTGCTGACACAAGCCGCAGTGCACGGCCAATCCCATCTTCAAAAGGAACCGTGGACACACCCCATAATGGGCCAAACATGCGCGTAGCCTTAGAAAGGTGCAGCAGCTGGTGAACATTATATGTCATAGCTGCCTCACCATAGAGCCTCGCTGCTATCCCTAGTAGCACAGTATGTAACTGCAACGTTGCCACAACATTGCCAATGTTGTACTATGTTGCGCTAACATTCTTCAACATTAGATAATGTTGCTGCAATGTTACCAAGCAACTTGCTGATTACGTTGCTCTGAAGTGGTCTTTTCACATTGCAGCAATAATGTCAAATGATGAATAAATGTTGAACCACATACGATGGCATTGCTATAACATTCATGCTATAGGTTAATTGTCTGCCCTCTCTGGCTATTTATGAAGCCCAAATAGAAAAGTCGGTACCAGATCACTTCCCCTCACCGTGAGAGTATTAATTTGTTTATTAATTTTTACTTCGATTGCAAGTTTGCATGTCGTGTGTATGCAAATGGTGACACTAAGGTAGAAAGATATATTTCTATCTGAAATATTTTTAAACAGGTGGAATTACTTTGTTTTTAATTAAACAGGCAGACAAAATTAAAACTGCCGAAGAAATTTAGTTCTGGTTTCACTGACGCCCCGCAGTCTAATGGTCATGGAGATCACTATCACAAATCCAAATCCAAACCGCGGCTACTCGCGGCCGCGCCGAGAGCTAATCCTGCGGCGCACGCTGGTCCGAGAACCCGCGTTTCAGCGGCAGTCATGGCAAGATTTTCGCGTTTTTTGTTCTTCTAGTACAGTTTTTTGGCGGTCGTCGTGCCAGCGCTGCTGTGTTTCGTTGTGGTTTCACTGGAATTCAGCTGAAACAACAAAGGCTTGCCCAGAGGATGACCTCAATGGTGAGTGATTTCTAGACTTGCATTGTTATGCTGTGACCTGTGTTGGTTGGCACAAAGCCAGTAGTGTATATATGTTACCCATGCCCTGCGTGATAGTTTGATAAAGTGCTACATTCGTTGTATCATGAAGAGAATGAAGTGTTCGCTAATCGAGGTGTCCTTTCGGCAACGACGCCGAAGAACAGCAGAGGCTGTTCACGACGAACTAGAAAACTGTTTTCGTCAAGGGTACCCACGATGGTGAGAGGCGGCTTTTGCGGGTACGCATCACGAAATGCTACCCTGTTTGACAGTTGTCAGTCTTGATAATGGTCATGGCAGCAGATTGTGCGCAACAGGAGCAGAACAGTTTCAAGATGCCTTTTCATCGCATAATGTTATTTTATCCTCTTTATCAGCGCCGGTCGAGGACGCAGTTCAAAGCCGCAGTTCTCACTTGTCAGATTTTAGCACCGCTAGCAGCATCCGTGACATAGAAAGTGCAACGTAAGAGTTGTCGCGAATTTCTGACAATGAGGAGTTGGTGGTTTATGAAGATAGGATGACACCTGAGTCTGGTTCCGCTACTCAATGTCTAGAGCACGACTTGCGCATGTGGGCAATTAATAGCCAATTGCCTGCTTCTCACCTGCATTCCCTGCTTAAAGTGCTGAAGCCATACCATCCAGAGTTACCCACGGATTCTAGAAAATTACTAAAGACGCAGAGGCATAGTGATCCAGCAGTGATGAGCGATGGTCATTACCACTACTTTGGAATTTTTCGTTCTCTGGAAGAACAAGTTGTGCATGTTCCTTAACGTCTGCACTTTGTGCGAGGGCATTACACCAGTTCTCATGCATTCTACTGGAAGATAGCATAGATCCAGCGACATTGTAAGCAAGGAACCAGAATTTATTCTTTCATTTAACACTGACGCTGCTGCATCATGCCAGTAGTGTAGTATTTGCCCCCTCATTCTTAATCAGATGTATACTCTTATAACCAACATTTATGGGACTGTGCAGCGATTTGCACCAAGGGTAAGAAAAGTGAAATATTCATTGGAATTCAATCATCCTTCATCATCATCAGCCGGACTATACTCGCAGCAGGGCGACAGCCTCTCCCATATTCCCCAAATTAGCCCTTTCCTGTGCTAGCTGCATCTACTTGACCCCTGCACCCATCATCAGTTTTTGATCTAGCTTATGTAGCCCACGAAGAATCGGCCGTTAGCAACTATGCCTTTCAAATTGTGCACAGCAGTGAGGCTGAAAAAGACTATAGGCTGGGCCTGCCCTCTTCGCTCAGTTTACTTTGTCGGCCACCTGCCATGGCACAATCGAAGGAAGACAAAGGGAGTGATGTGCAACCACCTCCAGCCGGCTACGCATTCATCTACAAACGCCCTTGTGGGTTTAAGCAATTGAATGGCCGTCCCCATGGCTGACACCAGTCGGTCCGCTTGTAAGGCAGGATTCAAGCGAGACAGCAGCACTGGTCATTGTTGTGAGGTGCAGGAATGGGAATTTTTGTTTTTACATTATTTGCTTGCTTTGGAGGAATTTTAGGTGGCATGAATAGTCGATGTCATTTATGTAATGAATGCATTTTTTAGCCACTTTCAGAACAATTTGTTGCTCAGGCTGTTAAAATATGCTCGCGCTGCCAGGGAAGGGCGGATTTTTTTCTCACTATTTTGGTTTGAGCCAAATGACTGGACATAAGTTTTTTGTACAGAGCTGTCCAATGTCTGTGCTCATTGAGGATTGTAAAAGATTTGTTATTAGACGTGTGCCCACCAAGATGCTTATATTAGGAAATTTTTGGTTCTTTCTTTTTTTTGCAGGGATGCAGCTTTGCTTGTCACATCATGAATTAGAAGAGACCATCATCGTGAGCAGCTGGAGGCTACCAGAAGATAACAATATTTTAGACGTGCTAAATTGTTCAGGCAAATGTTGAGAGTACTTTAAATTTGTAGTTTTCCAGTGCAACGGTGCATGACCAAAGAAGGGAAGAAGGATACTTGAAGAAAACAGCGCAGCAACAGGGACAAGAGAGAAGATGAGACAGGTGCTGACTAGCAACTGAAGGTTTATTGAAAAGGAACGCATAAAATATACTCTCTTCACAACCAAGAGAGTGCACGAGCTGCGCAAACAACACTGATAACCTGTCAACTTCAGTCATGGTGGTCAGGATACAATCATTAACAAGGACGGATGGCCGTTCATGGCTGTGAACTGTTGAATCTTGACCACCATGACTGAAGTTGATAGCTTATCAGTGTTGTTCGCGCAGCTCATGCACGCTCTTGGTTGTGAAGAGAGTATATTTTATGTGTTCCTTTTCAATAAACCTTCAGTTGCTAGTCAGCACCTGTGTTTTCTTCAAGTATGTAACTTGCCGTTTTACTGAAGCTGGGAAGAAGGATAAAACACAGCACTCACTGACGACTGGTTATTTAACGGCGCAGACACTGCTTAAATGCCTTCAGACCAGCGGAGCAGGAAAAAAACAAACTTATCACACCTTCATCATAAAAACTATGAAAGAAACATCATTTCTGTGTTATATGATACAACTGAAGTATTGCTCGCACATTGTGAACCAGCTTTTTTAATATGATGCGTCTCTGTCCCTTCACAAGTGGCTTGCTTCTGCTAAGGATCTTCACACTTGAAAATCTCTGTACAATCACTGCAGTGCTTGACAAGTTTGGAACCTGTCCTCATTCTTTAGATCTCCTACATGCAGTTTGCATTTACTGGCCTGTAGCATTTTGCCTCCATCGAAATGCAACCACCGCGGCCAGGATAGAACCCGTGTCTTAACAGGCCAGCAGCCGAGCACCATAACCACTGAACTGCCGTGGCGGCTCATGTATGTGTGTGTGTTCCGTAGGGCTGGAAAACTATGAACTTAAATCAGTGATGCTAACCAGGCCAACAACTAACTCTGCTGTTCATAATACCTCTGCTCCTTGTTTCTAAATGGCCAATTAGGTGGCACTGCTACTTTGTTTATTTGTTGCAATTTTGTGTGCACAAAATGAATGTCTTATATTTGGGAAACACAAAGTCCAGGTGGTGTATGTTTCCAAGGTGTGCTATTGTTGTGTAGATAGTTTACTGAAGTGTTTTGTATTTCTAACATGCCAGTTGAGACGTGTGTGTGCATTTTCATGCTATGGTAATCTGCCTAGTAACTGCTTAAAACATTAGCTCTGGTTCTTGTTCCTGAGTAGCTCACATGTGTGCTGCTCATCCCTTTTTTCTTAGCTAAGCTACTTCATCAAATTGCATGTTGTAGGTGTCACCATGCATGTATATCTTAGAGCTTAAAGTAAGTGCTCTTGGAAGTCATCTTAAGGTGAATTCACACGGTGGACTGAATTGCAAATCTTGAGGGTGAACTGTGCATTATGTGGCTTGACGTCACGAATTGACGCCAACCAATTGGTGTTTGCAGATGGAAAGAGGAGGGCGTTTTTTTCTATTAGGACAAGATCTGCTGATTTCATCTCATGTGTGAATGCTTTCAGCATGCGGACACTGCCTTTACTTGAGGTCATGCTAGAGATCTTTTTGCGACCTCATCCGTTGTGTGAATATACCGTAAAAACCCGCGTATAATACGAACCCGAATATAATACGGGGCTAAGATTTAGAGACGCGAAATGGGAAAAAAGTTTCACCCGCGTATAATACGAGTAACACAAGCTCATAGAAGACATTTATTCAAATCGCATCCCGCACTTCACTTCAATTACTTTGTTCTTCAGTAGCGCTTTCTTCGAGCATTTCTTTGTCCGACAAATCATCCCAAATATACTCATCTTCCGTGCCATCGAGGGCGTTCGAGATGCCGCACTTCTTAAGCCCGCTTCAGCCGCCCGGTTGCGTGTTCGCCAAATGCAGCCGGTACAGCCAGCGATGACAGCGCCGCCCACCGGCAGGTAGCAGCCACATTAAGGCTGGTTATAAATATTCATTCAGAACGACAGCTTGACATCGCTGCTATGGCGCAGTGGATTAGAGGCTCGTTTTGCGTATGGAAGGTCGGCCGTTCGACTCCGCTCTCTGTACTGTAGTTTTATTGTTTTTTTTAATTTCATTTTTTTTAAATTATTTCCCTTTTAGGTCGCAAATCGTGATGCTTAGTGGCATATAACGCCGTTTAAGAGGATTTATTATCCCTTTTAGGTAAGGCGTAGTGACAATCTTCAGTCACCGTGATCAATTCACCGTGGTTTCAAGCCTTGCGCTGTACAGGCTGCAGTTGGCGAATACGCCGCCCGGTTGGCGTCACTGCAGGCTCACCTGAGCGCATCCACTCTGCGTAGCACCGCCTGACTGCGTCCTTGAACGGTTTGTTTACACAACCATCAAACGGCCGCGAAAGCTTTGTCGCATTCCGCTGCACGCGAAAAGGGCTTCTTTCTGTTGTGGCCATCCACGAATGCTTCCTTCGACGACACGAAACTGCCTCCCGGCCGCACCGTTGCCGATGTTCTCCCCAGCCAAAATCGCTTGAAAGTAGCCGAGTACTGTTTTCGAAACCGTGACATCGTGCTCTCTAAAACAATATCCACTTCACGAAGCGTGCCTTACATGCTAGCACGTGTGTTGTCAACAGGCGCACAGCACACCGCGACCCACCGGCGCACCCAACGGATCAACAAAGAAACGACGTCGTGACGTCGTTTGTCGAGAGTAACGAAGCCGAGCCGTAGCCACGCGCCAATAGCGAAGCGAAGCCATAGCCACGCCGCAAAAACGAAACCAAAACATCGAGCAACTTCGAAAATTTTTGTTCGGATCCGCAAATAGTACGAGGCGGAAATTTAGGACGCTAATTATGGGAAAAAAAACCTCGTATTATACGCGGCTTTTTACGGTACCTTTGATGTGCATTTTGTTGTAAGGACATGAACTCTAACTATACCTAATTCACAGAACTGGCCCCAGCAATGGCATCCATCGATGGGGCGAGTGGCAGTGGGCCAGACGAGTTTGGTGAGCGAACCTTCTTGTGATGCATGCCATTTGTTATTTTTCATAATCAAATCGGCCTGAGAAAATGTTCACTGCAAACAAAGGATTTGTCCAATGAGCGCTTGTTAACCCTGTCCTGTGCCACTTGAGGGCGCCTTATCCCCTGAAACTTCTACTCTCATCCTTCCACCATCTCTGCTGTGCCCCTAACTTTGACTGTATGTGCTACATTGACCTTTCTTGAAATTGGTTACATACCCTTCCCAGGCCCCATTTCTTTCTGTACTTTTTATCTCTACTTTGTGTCGCTCTCCTACTCTACTGTGTGATTACATCTATACCTTTCGATAGCTTGCCGTCCTGCCTTCAGTTGCATTTCAAGCCTTTTCATTAAGCTTCATGTTTCTTTCCCATAGTTATCTAATAATTAAAAGCTTTTTAATTGATTGACATCCCCTTTCTTGTGAATTAACAAAATATATTAGCATTATTCTGGTCGTCTGGTACATTCAAAGTTGTTAGGCGTTGTACCGTGTACAGGCTGAAAAGTTTTCTGGCACAGTGTTCCTGCTGTCCTTCAGCAGATGCGCAGTTAATTGAACCTGACGTCTTTTTTTTTTCTTTTTGCATTGCCTATGAGGCTTGCTGTACTGCCCCTTTCATTTTTGGCAGGATATGCGATTTTTCTGAACTGCTCTCGCTCCGCAGTGTTCTGCTGTGTCTTTAAGGCTCGTTTATGGGGGTTCAACGTCCCAAAGCGACTCGGGCTATGAGGGACGTGGTAGTGGAGGGCTCCGGAAATTTCGACCAGCTGAGGTTCTTTAACGTGCACTGACATCGCACAGTACACGGGCCTCTAGCATTTCGCCTCCATCGAAATTCCATTGCCGCAGCTGGATCGAACTCTCGTCATTTGGGTCAGCAGCCAAGCATAATAACCACTGAGCCACTGCGGCCACGGTTGTCACTTGTCACTTAGCCCTCATTATTTCACCAGTTATCTTTTTAGCCATCAGTGTTAGTGTAGTTTGAAAGGGTGTGCGCTAAAAAAGACGTACAGAGGAAAAAGATAGACACGACAGGAAAGAAGCGCAACTTCCAACTTTAATGACGACAAAAGAAGCCAGGCGCACATATATATCCGCTGATAAACAGATATGAGCTGCGTGATGGAGCGTGACCCCATCAACCAAACATAAGACAGAGCAAAAAATGCATATCTAAGTGACATTAAAAGAAACCCAAGAAAGTGAACATATCAAACACCTGCCGAGGTAAGGTAAAAAAGTGGGATTCGTATCGGCTGACAACAATGCATAACAACATGGGAAAACAGAGCTGTATGAAAGATGACACTGAAAAAGAGGACAACACCATAAAAAAGGCTAACAACATCACGAAATTTTTAACAAAGAACAAGTGAAAGATGGAGATAAAAACCGTGTAAAGGGTGGTAAATAAAGGCACATTGGAACATCTAAAAGGACACTAAAACATAGAGAGGCGATCGGGTTAATAGTCTAGATGTACCCATCCAGAAAGGCAAGTTCATTTCTGGACAGGTTAATGGAAGGCGTGCTAACGCACTTGTCTTTCCTGGGGTGAATGAAAAAGGCCTCGATTACTTCTCTTTCTGTCTTGTCCTGAGCCTTAGCTAGAAACTTGGTTTCATTAAACTTGGGGTAGAGTTCTGGCAACTGCTGCAGTGTAACGGAAGGTTCCCTCCAGACCTGTTCTTCATGGTGACGTTGTGCCTGCGGGCGCGCTCATTGAAACATTTCCCGGTTTGACCCACATGCACTTTGCCGCACGTCAAGGGAATCTCGTATACAACATTGGCAGTGCATTTTGTGTACACGGCTTGATGCTTGATATTACAGGCCTTCTTAACACGCTTCCTGGTCACCAACGGACATAATTTCGCCAGTTTGCAAGGAGCCGAAAAAACCAGCCTAACCCCGTGACGGGACGCAACTTTCTTTAAATTGTGTGAAAGACCATGCAGGTAAGGTATAACCTGCACAGGTTTCCATTCTGTTTGATGTTTAGCATGCTCCGAGTTTTTAATTTTTTGCAAAAGGTTTTCAGACATGTTGGTGACCAGATTTGCAGGGTAACCTGCAGTAGAAATTCGGTCGATCTGGCACTGGAAACTTTCCCCTATCTTGTGGCCGCAGGATTTTTCTAATGCAGATTTCATGCAAAGAGATACTATGCCAAGCTTTACCAGCTTGGAGTGGGCACTATTATGGGGCAAAAGTGACTTCTTTGAGCGCGGCTGATAAGACCAACACACATGATCATTTGTAAAAATAAGCTGTAAGTGAAGAAACTGGAGTCGACCATGATCTGCTCGTTCATGCGTGAATTTTAGACCCCTCGATGAAGAACAGAAGGTAGTGAGAATTTGGACTACAAGTGTATCAGCAGCACAGTATGAAGGTGCGTTAAGAAGGACAAGATAATCGTCGATGTATCTGAAAATACGTTAAAGACATGAGAGCGCAAAACGGGGACACGGACGAGGAAGGGAACAGGACGAGCGCTGCACTTTCAACAGGATTTATTGAGGGAAGAATGTTTAAATAGCCTTTGCTCTTATCCATGCTCTTGATCGCAGACAATCGCCTCTCACAGATACGCATCAAGAAACAGCATTTCACTGTGGCGAAGAACAACTGACGTGTCACTAATACAACTATCACCTCGCTTCTAGATATAGAAGGCTTCCACAAGCTCACGTTCAGTCCTATCTCGGCTTTTCAATAGCACTTTGCAATCATATAGTCGAGGCTTGCAGGCTACACGCTTCTCTTTCGAGCAGGCTTGGCAGTGGTCTGGAAGATGTCCTCTCTTGTTTAAAGAATTCTTGTGTTCAAGCAGGCGCTCATTAAGACAACGGCCGGTTTGTCCAACGTACACCTTGCCGCATGTAAGCGGGAACTCATAGACTACTGCTTTCTTGCAGCCGACATGTGGCATTCGGTGTCTGATGGTGCACTCTTGTACTTTTGTTCTTCCAATCCGTGAACACATTCCGGCGAGTTTTCGCGGCGCTGAAAATACCACATCGACGCCATACTTATTGGCCACCTTCTTCAGGTTATGAGAAGTGTGGTGTACGTAAGGTACAACTTCCGGCCTTGCCTGCTTTTTTTCTTGAGGTCGGTTGTTTTCCTTGCTGCCCTTCAGCTTTTTCAGCAAGGTCTGCGCCACGGAGAGAACCAGGGAAGCCGGGAAGCCTGCTTTCTGCAGCCTGGACACCTGGGAAGCATAGCTTGCGTGCATGGCATGGTGGCAAGACTTCTTAAGTGCGGAAGCTAAGCACTGGGAAGCGATAGCCCTCTTAACGGTCTTAGAATGGTTCGAATGGAAAGGCAACAAATCTTTCTTTGCGCGTGGACAGTACTGCCAGCAAACGTGTGAAGGGTGGAAGGTTAGGGTGAGATCTAAAAACTGTAATTTGTTATTACTGCTAGGCAGTTCGTGTGTGAAGGTGAGACCCATGCTATTCCGACCAAACGTACCTAAAACATCAGCTACTGCTTCGTCAAAAGTAAAATCGTTATCTGCCAAAAGGATCAGGTAATCGTCGACATATCTAAAAACGTGGACTATACAATCCGTGTCAAGTTCTTCACTCAAGGAGCGGTCAATCTCAGATAAAAACATATTACAGAGTACCGGGGCGACACACGAGCCAATACAAATGCCCCTTTTTTGTAGATACGTTTGGTCATTAAAGCCAATAAAAGTGGCCTTGAGATAAAACTCAAGTAATGACAAAAAATTGTCCACATTCAAACCGGTAGCGTTTTGAAAAGCAGTGGCTCCATTTCTGTCAATGCAATTACGCACTGCAGAATAGAGATGTACATGCGGAACAGAGTAGAAAAGATCTTCTACATCAATAGAAAAACCAGAGCTTATGTTCCTATGAGTCTGAAGGAAGGCTATCACGTCATCCGAGTTCTTAGTTGCAAAGGGGTCTTCTACTTCCAAAGTCTTCAGGTGTTTGAGCAAAAATTGGCTGATTTGTCGTTGCCAAGTTTCCTTTTCGCTTACTATAGTCCGGAAAGGCATTTCAAGCTTGTGTGTTTTGGCGGCGAAAAAAACCGAAAGGCTGCTCTTTTCAGACTTGTTTCGTTTTTTAGAGCGAAAGATCTGCAGCTCGTGCAGGCAGACAAAGAAGGCGGTTTTGTGGCAATGCCGTCCGGTTTATTCAACGAAAAGGCAATAGAAGCAGTGAAGAAGAATTTCAGGTCCGTGAAAGTGAAGACGACGCAAATGAAAAAAGATGCAGTGTCGTTGTGTGATGAGCTGCAACTGCAGACACTAGCCAGGGCCATCAACAAGTCTGAAAAGAGCAGCCTTTCGGTTTTTTTCGCCGCCAAAACACACAAGCTTGAAATGCCTTTCCGGACTATAGTAAGCGAAAAGGAAACTTGGCAACGACAAATCAGCCAATTTTTGCTCAAGCACCTGAAGACTTTGGAAGTAGAAGACCCCTTTGCAACTAAGAACTCGGATGACGTGATAGCCTTCCTTCAGACTCATAGGAACATAAGCTCTGGTTTTTCTATTGATGTAGAAGATCTTTTCTACTCTGTTCCGCATGTACATCTCTATTCTGCAGTGCGTAATTGCATTGACAGAAATGGAGCCACTGCTTTTCAAAACGCTACCGGTTTGAATGTGGACAATTTTTTGTCATTACTTGAGTTTTATCTCAAGGCCACTTTTATTGGCTTTAATGACCAAACGTATCTACAAAAAAGGGGCATTTGTATTGGCTCGTGTGTCGCCCCGGTACTCTGTAATATGTTTTTATCTGAGATTGACCGCTCCTTGAGTGAAGAACTTGACACGGATTGTATAGTCCACGTTTTTAGATATGTCGACGATTACCTGATCCTTTTGGCAGATAACGATTTTACTTTTGACGAAGCAGTAGCTGATGTTTTAGGTACGTTTGGTCGGAATAGCATGGGTCTCACCTTCACACACGAACTGCCTAGCAGTAATAACAAATTACAGTTTTTAGATCTCACCCTAACCTTCCACCCTTCACACGTTTGCTGGCAGTACTGTCCACGCGCAAAGAAAGATTTGTTGCCTTTCCATTCGAACCATTCGAAGACCGTTAAGAGGGCTATCGCTTCCCAGTGCTTAGCTTCCGCACTTAAGAAGTCTTGCCACCATGCCATGCACGCAAGCTATGCTTCCCAGGTGTCCAGGCTGCAGAAAGCAGGCTTCCCGGCTTCCCTGGTTCTCTCCGTGGCGCAGACCTTGCTGAAAAAGCTGAAGGGCAGCAAGGAAAACAACCGACCTCAAGAAAAAAAGCAGGCAAGGCCGGAAGTTGTACCTTACGTACACCACACTTCTCATAACCTGAAGAAGGTGGCCAATAAGTATGGCGTCGATGTGGTATTTTCAGCGCCGCGAAAACTCGCCGGAATGTGTTCACGGATTGGAAGAACAAAAGTACAAGAGTGCACCATCAGACACCGAATGCCACATGTCGGCTGCAAGAAAGCAGTAGTCTATGAGTTCCCGCTTACATGCGGCAAGGTGTACGTTGGACAAACCGGCCGTTGTCTTAATGAGCGCCTGCTTGAACACAAGAATTCTTTAAACAAGAGAGGACATCTTCCAGACCACTGCCAAGCCTGCTCGAAAGAGAAGCGTGTAGCCTGCAAGCCTCGACTATATGATTGCAAAGTGCTATTGAAAAGCCGAGATAGGACTGAACGTGAGCTTGTGGAAGCCTTCTATATCAAGAAGCGAGGTGATAGTTGTATTAGTGACACGTCAGTTGTTCTTCGCCACAGTGAAATGCTGTTTCTTGATGCGTATCTGTGAGAGGCGATTGTCTGCGATCAAGAGCATGGATAAGAGCAAAGGCTATTTAAACATTCTTCCCTCAATAAATCCTGTTGAAAGTGCAGCGCTCGTCCTGTTCCCTTCCTCGTCCGTGTCCCCGTTTTGCGCTCTCATGTCTTTAACGAATATGCACCAACAAGCCCAGTTTCAAGTACTTCTTATCTGAAAATACGTGTTATCCCTGTGTCCTTCAAGCTAGCTTCAAGGCGCCGGTCAAATGACGCCAGAAAAATTTCGCATAAGACCGGTGCGACTGAGGAACCTAAACAAATTCCGGCTTTTTGCAAGTAAAACTCATCCTGGAAGCAAATAACAGTGGAATCCAAATAAAACAATAGTAGGTCCAGAAATTTTTCAGTTGTGACACCGGCAGAATTTTGAAACCTGACTTCGCCAAATTCTTCCAAATGTTCACGAACAGCATCCAACAACCCGTCGTGAGGCACAGAGTAAAATAAGTCCTCAACGTCAATTGAAAAACCAGTTGTGGCCGATACCTTGCCTCCCTCCAGTACCTGCACCACTTCCTTTGAGCTTCGAACGCGGTAAGGGTCAGCGCCAGCTATTCTGTCCAGTTGGCACCGAAGGAAGTCACCCACAACTTTTTGCCACGTATCCCTTTCAGACACAATGGCACGTAGTGGACAAGCAGGCTTATGCGTTTTACCTGAAAAGAATATTTCGAGGCATCCGGTCTCAGCTCCTTTGACCGCCTCGGAGCATGATAAACATCAAACAGAACGGAAACCTGTGCAGGTTATACCTTACCTGCATGGTCTTTCACACAATTTAAAGTTGCGTCTCGTCACGGGGTTAGGCTGGTTTTTTCGGCTCCTTGCAAACTGGCGAAATTATGTCCGATGGTGACCAGGAAGCGTGTTAAGAAGGCCTGTAATATCAAGCATCAAACCGTGTTGTGTACGAGATTCCCTTGACGTGCGGCAAAGTGTATGTGGGTCAAACCGGGAAATGTTTCAATGAGCGCGCCCCCAGGCACAACGCCACCATGAAGAACAGGTCTGGAGGTAACCTTCCGTTACACTGCAGCAGTTGCCAGAACTGCTACCCCAAGTTTAATGAAACCAAGTTTCTAGCTAAGGCTCAGGACAAGACAGAAAGAGAAGTAATCGAGGCCTTTTTTATTCACCTCAGGAAAGACAAGTGCGTTAGCACGCCTTCCATTAACCTGTCCAGAAATGAACTTGCCTTTCTGGATGGGTACATCTAGACTATTAACCCGTTCGCCTCTCTATGTTTTAGTGTCCTTTTAGATGTTCCAATGTGCCTTTATTTACCACCCTTTTAGACGGTTTTTATCTCCATCTCTCACTTGTTCTTTGTTAAAAATCTCGTCATGTTGTTAGCCTTTTTTATGGTGTTATCCTCTCTTTCAGTGTCATCTTTCATACAGCTCTGTTTTCCCATGTTGTTATGCATTGTTGTCAGCCGATACGAATCCCACTTTTTTACCTTACCTCGGCAGGTGTTTGATATGTTCACTTTCTTGGGTTTCTTTTAATGTCACTTAGATATGCATTTTTTGCGCTGTCTTATGTTTGGTTGATGGGGTCACACTCCATCACGCAGCTCATATCTGTTTATCAGCGGATATATATGTGCGCCTGGCTTCTTTTGTCGTCATTAAAGTTCGAAGTTGCGCTTCTTTCCTGTCATCTCTATCTTTTTCCTGTGTACGTCTTTTTTAGCGCACACCCTTTCAAATATGAATATGTACCAACTAGCCCGTCAAAAAGCTTTACTACTGTTAGTGTAGCAGCCGATCAACTCTTCACTGAGATGTGTTTCTCATAGTATTAATGTTTCTACAAGTTTTAATACAGCATAACCCTGCTGATGTACTCCTCACGGGACTAAAAAAAAATGGCTGTGGCTTAGCTCAGCTATGCCAGACATACGTAGCGAGAGGTAATGGACCTTCAGAGGCTAGGCGAACTCGTCGAGCTGCATCTTCACGGCGTCGCTTATTGAGACGTTTTGCGCGTTCTTCCTCGGTCTCGTCGCCTTTGCCTTGTTTCGTTCCAACAGCTAAGCTTGGTTTGTTTCAGCCTCTCCGACTCGCTCTCCATCTCTGGCCACAACAGCTTCAACCAACCGCCCTCTTATACAGGCCGCTGCTCATTCATTCATAAATATTTAATCACAAGGATGACCTGAGGCCCAAGGGGGAAGTGGGTTGGTTAGGTGAAGGTGAGGGTGTCGGTCTCTGACATGAAGTCTAGCAGGGCACTGAGCTTGCGCTTGGCGTAGGTACTGGGGGCCGTCCAGTCATCGTATGTCTGGATGTGGTAGGCAGAGGTGTAGCAGGCGCAGAGGCTCGCAGTGCCAGGACAGGTCCAGATCAGGTGGTGCAAATCAACAGAGTCAGCAGGGCAATCGGGGCAGCCGATCCTGGTTCGGTGCCATCGACTCGGCATGTCCGGGGTGTACGCTGCACCGGCTCGCACCTTGTGAGCGAGAACTTGGGCCGGGCGAGAAAGTCCAGAAGGAATGGATGGAGTAATGTCTGGGACAAAGTCCCACGACAAACCCCTCTGCTCTTGTTAAAGGCGTGTGATGATAGAGTCAGGTATTATGAGCGGGATGGGAGAACAAAAAGGGCGGTCCGAGTTGGTCGGCTCACGTTAAGGCAATGCCGACGGTCTTCCTCTAGCTGCGCGCCAGCAGCCTCGTGGGCAGTCCTGTTCCCGGTCCCTTGTGCGTGATGTCTGGGTGTCCAGTGAATGCGTACGTAGACTTGGGAGGTCTCTTACTGTGCCTGCTGCTATCTCTGGCTCTCCTCCTCCTCTGACGTTGCACCAGATGGTGTGGCTCCATCTGGCAATGGTTGCTAGGCAGCGGCGCAAGAAGCGGTGTGACCACGGCGTGACCACCGCCGCAGTGAAAATGCTACTTTGCGACCAATAGCTCTTGCTACAAAAAAAAAATGCAAGAGCGAGGAAACATTAGAGGCAGGAAATAGGACAAATTTAAAAATGACAGGAATGAAGAACTAAACACATTTATTGCAGTGCTGGCACTTGAAAAAATCATGCAGCATTGTCTGCTGCATTTTCTTACGTCCGGTGAGGACTACTCATTTCTCCAGAATTTACGGGGCTATGTGGCTGTTGCGATCGTTGCAAACATACTTTCTGAGAATGTCTAATGCCGCTACAGCCAACATAATGGTTGGTTCCAGCGGAGGCTAGCCCTCGTCCTCTTTGTTGCCACTGCTGTGTGCATCCAGAAGTCACAAAAGATGTGATGAGGTGCGGAAGGACAAAATCAATCTCGCCAGCCACACTAACACTAGCAGCACAATTACAAAGAAACAAGGATAGGTGAAGAAAAAATTAGCTGTGGTTTAGCTCTGATTAAACATGGCGAGAAGCGGTAGCTTCATGTGGCTGCGCTTTGCAAAGCTTTGTTTGTTTCTAGTTTCTCGGCTTGTTGAAAGATTGTTGTTTCTTTGGACTTTGCCGCACGTAGCTACGTGAAACTACTGCTTCTCACCAGGTTTAACTGAAGCTAAACCACAGCTGATTTTTTCCTATACCCGTGGTGTTAGATTTTCTAAGTGTGGAGCGCTAATCTTCCTCTTTGTATTCTTCGTCTTCCTCTTGTTATTCCTCTTCAAACTCATCTCGAAATCGCCTGTCACTGATCAATCATGAATCGCTCGAATCACAAATTACCATGATATTGCATGAGCGGCTGTGTAACCTAGCAGTTAGTATACAAGAAGCACATATACAGGGTGTCCCAGCTAAAAGTAACGAAGCTTGTAAAAAAGAGGATGATCCCTAGCCGAGTGAGACCAACTGAGGGTTGTTGCCAGTCGCGTGTCCTAGTCTGTAGTATTTTTTTTTATTATGCAAACATGATTAATTAGCAGAGACTAATTAGCTAACTTTTTAATTATTGCCTACAGGAAGAAAGTGTCAATGCAGGAGTTGTAGATCCCTTACAAAAATAACCGTTTGCCGTGTTTGCAGCCAAGTACCACTGATACAGCTTCTTTTATTTGACTTAAAAGAAAGCCCGCGAAATACAAAAAGAGCCACGTGATAGGGAAGCAGTTTCAGCGCTTCCATACGACCAGCCAAGCAAAGACATTCGCTTATCTTTGCAACGTTGTCCCGAACGGGGTTCGGCGTTTTGTGATGGTTGCGAGATACACGTAATTAACTCTCGCATCGGCGCTAGGGCGACCGTTTCTTCAGCGCGTGACGGTGCAAGTTAGCGGCACGGCCACATTCCTATCACTCGAGGCGAGGTTACGCGTGAAAAAGCGCTCCATGCGAGCCGCGCTTCACTTCCTTGAAAAGCAGCACCCGCTCACTTTCCATGACGCATAAGCAGTTCCTGGAGCATATCTCGCCACCTCCTCAAGACGCCAAAAGCTGTACGGGACAGCGTTGCAAACATAAGCGGATGTCGTTGCTTGTTCGCTCGTTTGGGAGCGCTGTAACTGCTTCCCTATCACGTGGTTCTTTTTGTATTTCGCGGGCTTTCTTTTAAGTCAGATAAAAGAAGTTGTATCAGTGGTACTTAGCTGCAAACAAGGCAAACGATTATTTTTCTATGGGATCTACAACTCCTGCATTGACAATTTCTTCCTGAAAGCAATATTTAAAAAGTTAGCTAATTAGTCTTTGCTAATTAATCACGTTTGCATAATAAAAAAATACTGCAGACTAGGACACGCGACTATCAACAACCCTCAGTTGGTCTCACTCGGCTAGGGATCATCCTCTTTTTAACAAGCTTGGTTACTTTTAGCTGGGACACCCTGTATATCTCCAGTTTTATTGAATTGTCACACCGTGGGTCTGAAGCTTAGTGGTTAGCGCACCTGGCTCTCGCCCAATGGACCTGAGTTTGAATCCCACTGATTGTGAGGTTTATTTGTTTGTTTATTTCATTTGTGGCAGACTTGAAGGTCATGTTGCGTACATGGCGATCTCAGCCGTGCACCTGTAGCAGTGAAGCAACTGCTTCAAAAAAGTGCAACCACTGTTGATGATAATGGCACAGCCTGTCTGAATGCCGTCTGCCTAACACAGTGGTGCTAGACATGCCAGGCCAAGTAAAGCCTCTTTAGAAGTAAACATATGACCGCCACCGTTTCTCATTTAGGCTGGCATGGGGTGTTATTTCACAAGTATTACTGCGTAGGAATGTGGCCGAAGTTACATTGCAACGAACAGCAGGGTTTATAATGCATGGAACCCTATTATCATCATGCCAGATCTAGACCACTACAATGTGTAGCAGCCAGGAAAATGCAGCACCCATCAACTCAGCAGCGAGGTTCTACTGCGCAAAGCTTTCACTGTTACCTTGAGAGCAAAATACTTAATTTTTTTCATTTACTTGATAGCCCACAATGTCAAACTGAACTCAGTTTGCTTTTTGCTTATATGTGCTGCTGAGGTGCATTGATATTTGTGTACTTCATTTTCTTGTCAAAAAAGTATGCTCAGCCGAGGAGATGGAGAGCGCCGCGGACTGCCAGCTCCAGCTGCCTGGTGGGCAGAACACTGTGATAGGTTCTGCTAGGGATGATGGAAAGGTGATTGTGCGTGTTCTTAAGTCATATAGTGTATCAAATACCATAGTAGAGTGAGTGAATGATTCTTAATTAAATTGGGGCTGGCACATAGTGAAATGGGTACAGTTTAGAGGATGATGCTAGCTTACAGTAGAAACTTATACTAGTCCCAGTAAGTGTGCCGAAAAGGGTAGTGTGCAAAGCATAGATGTGTGGTTTCAGACAATATCATGTAAGGCACAGGTCAGCATTTCTAATTTGTCATTTTTGTACTTCATTACCTGACGATGCCATAATGGGTCTGCAGTTATTCTTGTCCTGAGGAAATTCTTAGTACACAAATAATTTTTGATCATGAGGAGGCTGCCTTGTTCTGTCAGGTATGCCTAGTTGTTGGTATGTGAAATTTATTCTAATTTCTGAAGTTTGTTTGAATTGGGGCAGAGAACATTATTTCAACTTTTGGCGGTATTTGACTCGGAATGAAGAGAAGCTAGAACAGTCAGAAGATTGTGCTATATATTTCATGTTGCATGCAAGCAATTTCTTTTTTTTTCGAATTATAAGGCTAGAAATAAAAAATCTACTGATTTTGGACACTGCTCGCTGTAAAAGAGTGCATTCATGCCTACATAATTTTTATGTTTTTCAGCTGTTTGTTTTAAGTTATGAAATATTTAAAATCCCTTGATTCATTGCTGTTAATGTGTACAAATGCGAAATTCTCCACGTTTGCTGCAGGTCTATGCAGGCAGTGGGCTCTGGATGGAGCCTGGTGCCTGGCAGATGCTCCTGAGAGCACCAACAGACTCAATGTTCTGCCGCCGTGCTGGTGTATTGGACACCTGATGAGCTGAAGAGCCGCAGCGTGACTGGCGTGCTTTCAAATAAGTGCCGGTCTCTTGGCAGAACAGAGGCGAAACCGGCACTTACACCGGAAAAAGTCTCTTCTCTGAAAGGTGCTAGTGCTTTTTTTTTCTTTGCTTTGAGTAACACCAAGGCAATCAAACTTTGCTTCAGCCAAATACAGTCGCGCTCACTTACAGAAAGCGTGATAGTCATGCAGATCCTGTTCATTGTATCCGAGGTTTGTAACAACTGCAATGTCCTTATTGCAGCCAAAACTGCAAAGTCGGGCAAAAATGACGTTTAGTTTTTGCAAGGTGTGTTATGCCCATACGTTTCTTCATGCAGGCTCTATCACAGCACTTTCAGAGATCTCCACACTGTTTGTGTGGCTCTCGCTAAGATCCGTTCTGCCAGTAACCTGATTTATCTATTTGGTTGTGAAATTAGCGTTCTCAACGACTGGTGCCAAGTCATTGTGCGCGTTCTCCGATCTTGCTGCGACAAAGATAGTGCAATTGACATATCTGCACAGAATGTATAAATAGCATTGCCCGTTGTTTCGAGTAATCTCTGTCTTTGGTTTTCATGCAAGCATCTCAATGAATCCAACAACACACAGCAGACGCGGAGTGGGTAGGGCCATGTGTCGTCAGCAATCAGAGGTTGCCAGACAAGCAGTCAGTTTGCAAAGAAAACGAAAATCGTTTTAAAGATATCTGCCGCTCGGAATCAACTGAAAGTTTTGGGTATTGTAATTTAATGTGTTGGGAATTAAATGCTACAACAAGGGTATGCACGAAAGTAGGCTTCATGGCCCCTTTAATGGCGAACATTCGTTTCTGTGTTTTTACAATGAGAGTGGTAATTCTGAATCTCACTTTTGCATTTATCATGTATCTAGTTGTGTTCAAATGTGGCCTATTTTGTATTCTATTGTGCAGCTCTGTTTCATATTGCCACGGCTATACAGTCGGGACAGCCAGGTCACGTTTTACTGAACAGCGCCAGGTAGCAGCGAACTCCCGAGCGGAACCCAAAGAAGAGACGACGAAGAAGCCCCGCCCGCCACCATGGCTAAGGCTAGCCAGTTTGGCGGTTGAGACAGGTAGACCAGGAGACGGCGCCACTAGAATGTCCAAAAATGTGGCATTGCTCCCCCCCTCTGGAAAGCGCCGCCCGCGGCGCTGGATTCCGTGTGGTCCGGCAGCCGCTTCCCCGGGCACAGGCTTTTGGGGCACGAACATCCGCTGATCATAGAGTGCTCTTGCAGAGGCGCAGTAGTCCTGGTGTATATAGTAGGTATCGGCGACGGGCGCGGAATCCACTTTCTCGGCCGTCGTGATCTCGTACGCGAGGAGAGGGAGGCATTAAGACAATCATCATAGATGCGGATAGCTGGAGCATATGGACGGTCAGGATGGAGAATGCCATGATCTTTGCGCTCTTAGTCGTCTGGACATAGGCTACTTCCAGTGGGAGCAGAACGCGGTCGTTCAGCGTTCGCGACAGTGAAGCGTGGGTACTCCGTCCGACGAAATATTCAAGCTGCAGCGTGTTGTGGTTGAACAGCACGGCAAGTGTGGAATGGATGTTGACGTTGCCGAATTCCATGAGGCGGTTCTGGCCGATCACCATCTCGACGGGTGCGCACGGTGAAGAGCCGAGTGGAGAGAGAGAAGGTAGAGACGAGTGAGCTGCTAGCGGGCGTGGTAAGGCTTCATTCGGGCGACATGCACAACTTCGGACGTTGGTCGCCTAGAGGAACGAACAGTTCCTTGAGGGAGAACTTCATAGTTTACCTCGCCGAGTTGGCGTAACACTTCATAGGGGCCAAAGTACCGCCGAATAAGCTTTTCAGAGCGCCCTCGTTGACAGACTGGGCTCCACACCCAAACATGTTCTCCGGGCTGGTAAGTGACATCCCTGTGGCGATGGGTGTAACGGCGAGCGTCTTTTTCTTGTTGATGCCGGATATGCTGCCGAGCAAGTTGGCGGGCGGCCTCGGCTTCGTGAACAAAGCGGTCGGCCCCCACGACAGTGGAGTTTTCACTACCAGGAAGCAGCATGGCGTCGAGCATTGTCACGGCCTCGCGACCATGGATTAAGCGAAATGGTGTGAAGTGAGTAGTCTCTTGCAGCGCGGTGTTATATGCGAACGTAACGTAAGGGAGTACTGCATCCCAGTTGCGGTGGTCGTCGTTGACATACATGGAAATCATGTCGGCGATCGTCTTATTTAGGCGCTCAGTGAGTCCATTAGTTTGGGGGTGATAAGCTGTTGTTCGTCGGTGACTCGTGCCGCTGAGTCGCATAACTTCCTGTGTCAGCGCCGGGGTAAAGGCCGTTCCTCTGTCAGTTATAACGACCGTGGGTGCGCCATGACGAAGCACGATGTTGTGCATGAAGAAGGTGGCAATTTCCGCAGCTGTACCGCGTGGAAGAGCTTTCGTCTCACAGTATCGACTGAGGTAGTCGGTGGCGACCACAATGTACCGGTTACCCAGCGAAGACTCCGGAAAGGGGCCGAGTAAATCCATGCCGACTTGGTAGAAAGGAACTTGTGGTGGATCAATAGGCTGCAAAAGTCCGGCCCGCTTAGTCGACGACGTCTTGCGACGTTGACACTCGCGGCAAGTTCGGACGTAGCGTTTCACAACCTCCGCGAGCTTGGGCCACTAATATTTTTGCCGTATGCGGGCCAACGTTCGGGAGAAACCAAGGTGACCAGAGGAAGGATCATCGTGGTACGCCTGCAAGACTTCATCGCGAAAGGCATTAGGGATAACGAGCAGATAGGCAGGCTCCGTCGACCTATAGTTCTTTTTGTACAGGATACCCTCCCGTAAGCAGAATGATGACAGGCCGCGTGAAAAGATGCGGGGCGGAGTCTGAGCGCTTCCTTCGAGATAGTCAATCAGGGACCGTAATTCAATGTCGTCTCGTTGGCGGTGAGCCAGGGTGGACGCGGAAATGACCCCAAGGAAAAGGGAATCGTCATCGAGGTCCACGGGACTGGCAGGAAGTGGGGCACGGGACAAACAGTCTGCATCACCGTGCTTTTGCCCTGATTTATACACGATGGTGACATCAAATTCTTGCAGTCGGAGGCTCCAGCGTGCGAGTCGCCCTGAGGGATCCTTGAGATTTGCCAACCAACACAGCGAGTGGTGGTCGCTCACCACTCGAAAAGGGTGGCCATACAAATAGGGTCGAAATTTCGTTACTGCCCACACAATAGCTAGACATTCTTTTTCGGTGGTGGAATAGTTCACCTCAGACCGTGATAACGTGCGGCTTGCGTAAGCGATTGCGCGTTCGACACCATCCTGCCACTGTACAAGTACCGCACCAAGGCCAACGTTACTCGCGTCTGTGTGCAGTTCTGTGTCAGCGGCCTCATCGAAGTGCCCAAGTATGGGTGTATTCTGAAGACGCGTGCGTAGCTCTTCAAAGGCATGTTGTTGCTCCCGACCCCAGACGAACGGTTCGTTATCTTTGGTGAGGCGAGTAAGGGGCTCAGCTATTCGGGAGAAGTTCTTCACAAAGCGCCGATAGTAGGCGCAGAGACCCAGAAAACGGCGCACACTTCGCTTGTCAGCAGGAATGGGAAAAGAAGCGACGGCGGCAGTCTTGTCGGGGTCTGGACTAACGCCCTTGGCGCTCACAATATGGCCCAAAAAAATCAGCTCCTGGAAAGCGAAGTGACATTTCTCGGGCTTAAGGGAGAGACCAGCTGAACGGATAGCTTCGAAAACAGCGCGTAAGCGGCTGAGGTGTTCTTCGAAAGTGTCGGAGAAGATGACAACATCATCCAGGTACACAAGACACGACTGCCATTTGAGATCAGAAAGCACAGTGCCCATCATCCGTTGGAAAGTTGCCGGAGCTGAGCATAGGCCGAAGGGGAGCACCCTGAATTCGTACAAACCGTCCGGGGTAATAAATGCGGTCTTCTCCCGGTCACGTTCGTCCACCTCTATCTGCCAGTAGCCGCTGCGTAAATCGAGTGATGAAAAGTATCTGGCGTGGCGCAGACGGTCTAGGGAGTCATCAATGCGCGGCAAAGGATAAACGTCTTTCTTAGTGACTTTGTTCAGACGTCGGTAATCAACACAAAACCGGAGGGTCCCATCTTTCTTTGCAACCAGGACCACAGGCGACGCCCACGGGCTGTTCGATGGCTGGATCACGTCGTCGCGGAGCATTTCTTGAACTTGCCTTCGAATTGCATCCCGTTCCTTTGAAGATATCCGGTACGGCGACTGGCGTAATGGTCTCTGGCTTTCATCAACAATAATTCGATGTTTTGTTATCGGCGTTTGCCTAACTCTGGAGGTTGACGCAAAACAGTCCTGGAACGAGTCAATGACAGTCTGCAGGTTGCGTTTTTGACTAGGCAGGAGATTCGGGTTCACGTCGAGTTTAACCGGAGCATTCGTTGATTCCCCGGACTTCGTAGTCCCTGTCAACGCGTACTCTCCGGCGCATTCCCCGAGTTCTTCAAAATAAGCAATCGTTGTGTTGGCCGCTAAAAGTTGGGGTTCACAACCGAAATTTGTTATCAGTAGTTCGGCTCGCTTATTGTTCAGTTCTATAAGCCCGCGAGCTACACACACTTGCCGACCCAGGAGCAGTGACATGTTGGCTTCAGCGATGCCATGAGTGCCGGCGCTGTCATCGCACTCCACAGTTACTAGCATGGTGGTTCTCGACGGAATCACCACGTTATCATCGCAGACCCGCAACTTAGTCCTGCGTTGCTGCGGTTCGTCGCCAACAGTACGGTGTGCGGCAAACGAGACGAGCAGCTCCTTAAAGTCGATGGCAGCCCCATATTCCTGTAGGAAATCCAGACCGAGAATCAGGTCTTTAGAACACTCAGGAAGCACAGCAAAGCAGCCGGGGAAAGTGACGCCGCGGATCTGAATTCGTTAGGTGCAAACGCCGGTCGGCGTCACAACATGGCCGCCGGCTGTGCGGATCTCGGGCCCAGTCCAAGGTGTCAAAACCTTTCTAAGGGTCGTAGCTAGCCGGCTGCTTATCACAGAGAAATCAGCGCCGGTATCTACCAGTGCGGTTACTTCACAGTTATCGGCGGTTACTGGAATTTCCGTAGAAGCCAACTGCTGGCACTTCGTCGGCGGTGGGCTCGTCGGGTCAGGTGGTCGTTGGTCTCGTCGTCGCTGCAGATCGTCGAGTGGAGGCTCTTGTTTCTTTCTAGCTGCGGCGGCCCTACCCCCAGAGGACGCCGTCTTCAGTTTTCCCGCCGTGGGGACCTGCCTCTGAATTCGCCAGAGGTCGACGGGCGGCTGGGAGAAGAGAGTCTCCTGGGCGATGGGGATCGAGACTGGCGTCGCGGCACGGTCTGAGCCTGCACGTTCGACGTCAGGTATTGTTCAATCTCCTGGGGTCGCTCGCCGTAGCGTGGTCGAGGAGCGTCTGAAGCGAAACCCCTTAAACCCATCCGACGGTAGGGGCAGTGGCGCAGGATGTGGCCGGGCTCACCGCAGTGGTAGCAGAGTGGCCGGTTCCTCGGCGTTCGCCACATGTCCGCTTTACGCATGGCGGGCCGGAATTCTTGCGGCACGGTGGTGGGCACAGTTGGACGTGAGTACTGCACAGCCGGCACAGGTGAAAAAGCTTGTGCCACTGCCGCAGGCCGTCGAAGTGCCTCGCTGTAGGTCATGATGTAGGGTTGCGGCTGCGGCTCCGGAACAACTGGTGCTGGCTGCAGCACTCGGCGGATTTCATCCCGTACCACGTCCGACAGGGCGGCGACGCTGGCCTGTGGAGCTTCGAAGCGGAGTTTCGCGAGTTCTTCGCGAACGATGCTCCTTACAAGGTCTCGAAGATCTTCAGGAGGCAGCGTCGTAGGCGTGCAGGTTTGAGCGGCTGCCATACTAGCCTGCCGGCCGTACTGTGCACCGCGTTCCTGCAAGGAGCGTTCCATGCTCACTGCCTCCTTCGTAAAATCGGCCACTGTCCTTGGAGGGTCGCGGACAAGTCCAGCAAACAGCTGCTCCTTAACGCCCCGCATCAGGTGCCGCACTTTCTTTGCCTCGGCCATAGCAGGGTCGGCTCGACTGAAGAGGCGCATCATGTCCTCAACGAACATGGTGACGCTCTCATTAGGTTGCTGCGATCTCGAGTGCAGAGCGACTTCCGCCTTCTCTTTTTGTTCACTGCTGCCGAATGTCGCCAGCAGCTCGCGACGAAAAACCTCCCAGGTGGCAAAAGAGGACTCGTGGTTCTCGAACCAGATCTTTGCCGAGTCCTCTAGCGCGAATTAAACGTTCCTCAGCTTGCGCTCACCGTCCCACTGGTTTAAGGCTGCCACATGGTCGAAACTGGCCAACCAGTCTTCAACATCCTCGAACCTGTCACCGTGGAACGTCGGCGGTGACCTGGGCGCGTGAAGTACGAAGGGAGTGTCAGCTCCAAAATGTTGAGTGGTCTGGCTAGCTGTGGTTGATGTCATATCTCTTGCCGGTTTTGTCAGGCCGCTGAACTCTGGCTGTAGGCCTCGCAGGCGGCGGCTCGCTTTGTGGACGGGGGTTGTGTCCACGCACTGAGGGCTGGCTTCAAAGGTGTCTTCAGAGTCAGTGTACATGGGACGATACCCAGCCGGCTCCACCAAATATGTCACGGCTATACAGTCGGGACAGCCAGGTCACGTTTTACTGAACAGCGCCAGGTAGCAGCGAACTCCCGAGCGGAAGCCGAAGAGACGACGAAGAAGCCCCGCCCGCCACCATGGCTAAGGCTAGCCAGTATGGCGGTTGAGACAGGTCGACCAGGAGACGGCGCCACGAGAATGTCCAGGAATGTGGCAATATCTACATGGGAGACATACCAAAGGAGCTTGCAGAGAAGAGACTGAAAGCCGTGCGCAAGCACCTCTCACAGAAGCTGGGGGACGTGCAACGAAAAATTGGAGGTCATAATGTATAAATTTATTTTGCCACTTACCTATGCCGAAGCCTTCAGGCGCCCCGCCCAGAAACGTTCGTTTCGTACCAGCATCCACTGCAGACGACACCATTTCGTCCTGCCTGGCCACCACCGCAACGTTTCCGTCCATGGCGGACACCGGACAACCTACCCATTTGTTATGTCTGTGGCATTTCTGGCCATGTGATGCGTGCCTGCCGCCGCCAAGTGTTGTCCCCTGCTGCCAATACTGACCCTCGAGGTTACGCCTACACCCCTCCCCAGCCTTTTCACCGCACTTCGCCTTCTGAGACCACTGCTTCCTCCGATCTCAGGCCGTCTATTCGCCGCCGTGCTCCATCTCCGCGTCGTCGCTCGGTTTCCCCGATGCGCCGTCGTCCCTCTTCCCCTTCGGAAAACTAGTTCCCGCAGTTCCGGAGGCAAGAACTGCTTGCTCGTCACCAAGCTCAAGACCTCGACTTTCTCCCACAAATTTGATCGCGTTTTCTGTGGAGGGCACCGATGCTTTCGCGCTTGTTGACACCAGTGCTGCTGTATTTGTACTAAGTGAGAAATTGTGCCGCCAGTTACGAAAAGTGATGACTCCGCTATATGGTTTTATGCTTCGCGCCGCTAATTCGCAACTTATTGCGCCTTTGGGGGCATGTACAGCCCGAGTTACTATTCAGGACGTTCTGTATATTGTTGAATTCATCGTCTTCCCATGGCCGTCTCTCGACGTCATCTTAGGCTGGGACTTTCTCTGCCAACATGATGTTGTCTTCGACTGCGCTCGTTCCGAAGTCGCCCTTCCCTTCGGCGACGACTCTGTGAACGCTTCCACTAACTTGTGCTCCAAGCTGACTGTGGCTGATGACGTCATGATCCCGCCGTGCTCTGCTGTGCTCGCCTCTGTTCATTGCGACTCTGGATCCAACGGCCCTGTCATCTTCATCCCGTCCGACTCCTCTGCTTCTCGCCACTGTCTACCCCTGCCATTCGCCGTGCTTGCCGTCTCAGCCGGCTGCAGCGCCTTGCCCCTGACGAATCCATTCCTGTGCCCCTCCATTCTTCTTCGTGGTAAATGCTTGGGATGTGTCCAGCCATTCGTTCCGTCGTCGCCTGAGACCCTTCTGAGGACGACTCCTGCCGCCTGCTAGTGTCTTCACTTACTTCCTCCTCACCGTCTCCTGATCCCGTTCCCGAGGCCGTCTTTGTGGGCTCAATCGACACAAATCTTTCGCCACCGGAGAAGACCCAGCTTGCGGCCCTGCTAGATAAGTTTCGGTCATCATTTGACTTCTCTCACCACCGTTTTGGTCGCACTTCAGCTGTTACCCATCGGATCGACACTGGCGCCCATTCGCCGTTGCGCCAACGCCCATATCGCGTCTCGGCCACCGAACGCCAGGTTATCGACACCCAGGTCAATGATATGCTGCAGCGTGGCGTCATACAACCATCACACAGTCCTTGGGCTTCCCCCGTCGTCCTTGTCACCAAGAAAGACGGCTCTATCCGCTTTTGCGTTGACAACCGGCGCCTCAACAAAATCACCCGAAAAGACGTCTCTCCGCTACCCCGCACCTCCACCAAGATGTAACGGCCTTTATTGACAGTTGTGAAGGCCGGTTAGAGCGGGCAAGGACAGGTCCGGTCCCGGAACAGTTCACGCTCTCGTCTCGCGCCGCGCGTCGGCTCTGCTGCTTCAGCTGCCGATCGTCGTCTTCTCGTCTCGCGCCTCGCCTCGGTTCTGCTGCTCTGACTGCTGATCATCTTCCTCTTTACAGGTTTCTTTATTTTATAATAAAGCTTTCGTTTGCCCTAAATCTGGTTGTCAGTATATATATCGTAGGGCATTACAGACCCTTTTGGCCAGCTTAATTGGAAAATATTATTAGTAGCAGGCGCTGCCTTTTTGCAACAGCTTGCGATGCACTAATCGAAGAAGCTATGTTATCATGCGCAATGTGCAGCACACATTTCTGAGTGATGAAAAAACTTATCTATGGTGCGCCATTAGGACTGGCGTCCCTCATTAGGCCTAACACTATCCCGATACCTGCAAGCAGGATCTGTGCCAACAGGCCGACGCCATTAGAACCAACAGGTCTGACACCGACAGGTCCATCACCATCAGGCCCATCACCAACAGGTCCGACAGGCCCATCACAACAGGCCCGACAGGCCCATCACCAACAGGCCCGACAGGCCCATCACAACAGGGCCGACAGGCCCATCACCAACAGGCCCAACAGGCCCAAATTACGGGTTCCTTCACCCTTCAGACCGATAGGCTGAAGGAATTTTTGACTGGGTTGTGTGTCTACAGATTTTTTCGGCGTTTGCTAAAGTCTGGGGTATCAGCCGTCCACCATTTGTCCATCAACTTGTTTCAGGACATTTATTTTAAAAACTACAAAACAACCCCTTTCTGGTCACTGTGCTAAATGGGCGACTAAATGCTCGTCTGTCTTTTCTGGACATGGTCGTGAGAGAAATTTATGCTGATATATGCGGTTTTCTCTATTCGCTTTTCCTTAGAATACCTGTACGCCCTCTCCACAAGGTAAATGACTGAGGTTGTGATCGGTCATCACTTCCTTTACCCATATGTCTTACCTTACCTAGCCTTACCTAGCCTTTTTACTGCCAGAGTATTAAAGCGAATTGAGCAGGTGTAGTCGAGCCTACCTATAAGGGCCGCAAACATAACGAACGCTTGCTTACTACGAATGGGCATGGGGCTACCGTAAAAATATGCATAAGAGCAATGGCAATTTGTCGCAGATACAACCAAAAAATTTGGCCGTACCTCTCGGTTATAGCGAACGAGAAGGCGCCGTAAACTTCCCCCGGAGTTGAAGAGGTTGTGCTTCACGCCTCTCAACCTTCACTACACCGCTCGGGAAGGAATACGTCAAACCCAAAATGCAATAGTAGGGGGCCCTGCTGCGCGCAGCGCTAACCGGAAAGGGCGGCGTCTAGTATTGCTGTAAACTGTAACTTAAACAAGGTAACGACATTCTATTGAAACAGTAAGTAACCGCCGGCCAAGCCCGCGTCGATGGCCTACGAGGGCAATCATTGTCTGCGTGTTCGCCGGCTGGCCAGAGCATACCATGCGGAAGAAGCGCGGTGTGCGTGAGAAAGAGGCATCGCCGAAAGCGAAACTACTGACCATTGTTGTGGATCAACTAACAGCACCGATTTGAGAATTTGGAAAGCCTTGCTAGCTATGCTGATCACGTGGTATGCATAGCCTGCCCAGTCGGCTCCATCTTTTGCATTGCTACCAAGTGCAGGCAGCGTGCCACTCTGTGCCACGAGCGCTGTGCTACTTTTGTCGCTGCATGAGCCCAGGAACGAGAAAAGAAGCTCGAAACACACGTGCCCAGAAGCATGTAGATTTGTGAAAACGCTTCGTTCATCCACAGCTGATCTCATGTTTCCTCGGATAACTACGTTCCTGCGGACCACAAAATCACAGAAGTACGTGCTCTGACGAAGACGTTGAACAACTACGAGCCCTCTCGTACAGCCAGGTATCTTATTTACGTGGCCGATGTGCCCGTTGAAGAGTGGTTTATTGGCACGTTGAAGCGCCGGCAACGAAGACCCGGGCGCAAGTCGTCTAGGAACCAGCGAGGCGAGAGACCGGCACACAAGCGGCAGTTCTCCAGCACGAGCCTTTCGCGGGCGGCGCTAGCGCTTCGTCGTCGTTGGTGGCGGTGCTGGATCTTCTTCATTCCAACTGCCCCGGCGGAAAGAGGGAGCCATCCTGGCGACTCAAGGCGAGGAGACGACGAGAGGGCTGTAATAAGGCTTCAAGCGGCTGACATGAACGACGTCGCGACCACGGCGGCGATGGTCCAAAGAAGGTGTCACCGGTTCGATGATATAGTTCACTGGTGACGTACGCTCTAAGATGCGATAAGGACCAATGTGCTTGGCCGAAAATTTGGACGCAGCCGGAACAGAGAGCCAGACCAATGATCCAGTGGAGAAGTGTGTAGCGGGCGTGTCTTGGTCCGACTCATGTGTTCGGAGCCCTTGACGTTCGGCGGTGAAGGAGCGAGCCAACTGGCGGCACTGCTCAGCATGGCAGGTAATGTCAGAAATGGAAGTATATTCTGAGCTGTCGGGGTTCTAGGGAAGGATAGTGTCCAGCAGACAGGAAGGCTCGCGCCCAAATAAAAGAAAGAATGGGGAAAAGCCGGTGGTTGCCTGGGATGCGGTGTTATATGCATAGGTCACGAACGGAAGGACTTGATCCCAATTAGAGCTGTCGGAGCTAATGTACATGGCGATCATGTCCCCAAGAGTACGGTTGAATCGTTCGGTGAGGCCGTTGGTTTGGGGGTGGTAAGCGGTAGTGGTACGGTGGACTGAGTGGCACGCATCGAGAAGCTCGCGAACAACTTCAGACAAGAAAACACGGCCGCGGTCACTGAGAAGTTCTCGCGGAGCGCCGTGACGCAGGACGAAGTGATGAAGAAGGAAGAAGGTGACGTCGCGAGCAGTAGCCGCAGGTAGGGCAGCGGTCTCAGCATACCGAGTGAGGTGGTCCACGGCGACTATAATCCATCGATTCCCGGCGGTCGTGAAGGGGAGCGGCCCATATAGGTCGATGCCCACACGATCGAAAGGGCGAGCCGGGCACGGTAATGGCTGTAACGGGGCAGTCGAGGGTCGAGGTGACGACTTCCGCTGCTGACAGGCTGTGCAGGAGCGAACGAATCGACGAACAAAGTTGTACATGCCCCGCCAGTAGTACCTCTGGCGTAGCCGCTCGTAGGTTTTTAGCGATCCAGCGTGAGCGCTTTGAGGGTCGGCGTGGTAGTGCGCACAGATCTCAGACCGAAGATGGCGGGGAATCACGAGGAGCCACTTTCGGCCGTCCGGACGATAGTTGCGGCGGTATAGGAGATCGTCGCGGATGGCGAAATGGGAAGCTTGGCGACGAAGGGCCCGAGGGAAGGAGGACGTAGAGTGCGCACGAAGGGCATCCAGCAAGGAAGAAATGCATGGATCCTGGCGTTGTTGATTGGGCATGTCGATAGCAGTGAGCGCTGCGAGTGGGGAATCAGATACGAGGGAAGAGGGCGCAGGAGAGGGCAGTGGCGAGCGTGACAAGGCGTCGGCGTCGGAGTGCTTGCGGCCCGACCGGTAGACAACGGTAACATCGAATTCCTGAAGACGGAGTGCCCAGCGGCCAAGGCGTCCTGAGGGATCTTTGAGGGAGGCCAACCAACACAAGGCGTGGTGATCAGTAACGACGGTGAACGGGCGGCCATATAAGTAAGGGCGGAATTTTGTGAGAGCCCACACTACGGCCAGACACTCCTTTTCAGTCACGCTGTAGTTCGACTCTGCTTTGGTGAGAGCACGGCTGGCGTACGCAACAACGTATTCAGAAAATTCGGGCTTGCGCTGGGCCAGGGCAGCACCGAGGCCAATTCCGCTTGCGTCGGTGTGCACCTCAGTAGGAGCACTGGGGTCATAGTGCCGAAGAATAGGGGGTGAAGTAAGACAACGACGGAGCGCAGCAAAAGCTTCATCGCAGGCAGAGTCCCACGTAGACAGGTCGGCGGGACCATTGAGGAGTTTCGTAAGGGGCGCGACGATAGAGGCGAAATTAGGGACAAAGCGCCGAAAATAGGAGCAGAGGCCCACAAATCGGCGCACCTGTTTCGTAGAGGTCGGTTTAGGGAATTCAGCCACAGCCCGGAGTTTGTCAGGATCAGGTAGGACGCCATCTTTGGATACGAGGTGGCCGAGTATTGTCAGTTGCCGGGCACCAAAGTGACATTTCTTGAGGTTAAGCTGAAGGCCAGCACGGGTGAGGCAGCTCAATATCTGGCGCAAGCGCTGGAGGTGCGTCGGAAAATCGGGCGAAAACACAACAACATCATCCAAGTAGCAGAGACAAATGTTCCACTTGAGCCCGCGCAATACATTGTCCATCATTCGTTCGAACGTGGCGGGAGCGTTACACAGACCGAATGGCATTACGGTGAATTCATATAGGCCGTCAGGGGTAACGAATGCCGTTTTAGGACGGTCGGACTCAGACAACGGCACTTGCCAATAGCCGGAACGGAGATCCAGAGAGGAGAAGAATTCGGCGCCTTGCAAGCAGTCTAGGGCGTCGTCAATACGGGGTAGCGGGTAGACGTCTTTGCGCGTAATTTTGTTGAGCCGGCGATAGTCCACGCAAAATCGTATCGAGCCATCCTTCTTCTTCACCAGCACCCACTGGGGACGACCAAGGACTGGCAGATAGCTGAATAATGCCGCGTTGTAGCATGTCGTCCACTTGCTCAGCGATGGGGCGGCGCTCGGGAAGTGACACACGGTAGGGGCGCTGGCGGAGAGGAGTATGGGTACCGGTTTCAATGTGGTGCTCGACATTGGTCGCACGGCCCAAAGAAGAGGACTGGTGGTCAAACGAGGAGCGAAACTGGTTGAGCACGGCAAGAAGCTGCGCGTGTTGAGCTCTGTCGAGGGCGGGGTCAATAGAGCGGTCGAAAATGTCCGAAGGCAGTGCGTGATCGGGAGTAGGGCCACGTGGGGTGAGGACAGCGATGTCGGGACTGGAGGAGGTCACATCGGTGTCCAAGGAAGTGATCGAGGTAGCGGTTTCAAAATGGCCAAGGCACTCTCCACGGAGCAGGGAGAGGGCAGAGAAGGAGGTGTTAGAGACGAGGATGGCGGCAGTACCGTATTGAATGTCGATGACGGCAAAGGGAACAGAGAGGCGTCGGCGGGAAGCAAGGATGGGGGAAGGCGTGAAGAGAACGGTGGCGTCAGAAACAGAGGCAGCGCGAACAGGGACAAGCACAGCACTGTCAGGGGGAATGTGAGTGTCCTCGGCGACAACAAACTTAGCATCACGGCGAATCGCAGGCTCGTCGAAGGCAGCATCACAGAGCGTAGAAAAGACGACATGCGCACGGGCGCAGTCAATGACGGCGCTGTGGCGGGATAGAAAATCCCAGCCAAGGATGACGTCATGGGAGCTTGCACGGAGAACTAAAAATTCGACAACATATAAAACATCGGCGATGACTACGCGTGCTGTGCAAGCGGCAGACGGATGAACGGGCTCGGCGCTAGCTGTACGGAGGGAGAGTCCAGAAGATGGGGTGGTAACTTTTCGAAGTGAACGGCAGAAGTTTTCGTTAATGACAGAAACGGAGGCCCCAGTGTCCACAAGCGCAAGTGCATTGACGCCGTCTACAAACACGTCAAGAAGATTCGGCGGTGAAAGGCGAGGACTTAAGCAGGGCGATGATAGCGCAGTTCGTGCCCCAGGAACTGCGGCTGCTAGTTTTCCGAATCGGCGGGGGCGGGGCGACGCCTCATGGGCGACAAGGAGCGGCGGCGAGGGGAGGGCGAGCGGTGGGAAACGTAGGGCTGGCGACCAAGCGCGCGGTCAGGTGAGGTCCCCTGATGCGGTGGTTCGAAAGGTGCGCGAAAGGTGCGATCTGTATTGCGGTAGTCCGGCAGAGGGTGGAGAGGCGCAGGCAGAGTACGTCGACATAGGCGAGCGACGTGGCCTGGAAAACCGCAGGCGTAGCAGATCGGTCGGTTGTCAGCCGTGCGCCAAGGATTGTAGGCAGCGGGCGCGAAACGCTGTCGGGAAACAACAGGCGCAGGCACCGCAGGAGGAGCATAGGCATCGGCCTGCGGCCGCGGTGGCCTTCTGACAGCCTCGGCATACGTGAGAGGCACGGGTGCGGGCGCAGGCGGCACGCTTACTGGAGGGTCGTAGCTTAACGGGGCGGCAACTGGGGTGGGCTGGATCGGGAGTAGACAGGCCTGGGGAGCCAAGGGTGCCGGTTGCCGAAGACTAGGAAGTGCATCGGCGACCTCCTGCGTGATGGCATTCCGGATCTCAGGACTGAGGACGGGCGGTGACGGGTGTGGGTTAGATATGAGAGATAGCTGCCGGGCGACCTCTTCCCGCACGAAGTCTTTGATTGTGGCTAGCAAGTCGTGGTTGATGCCCAGGCCGGAGATGGAGTCGGCAGGCGGGGAAAGGCGACGAGCGCAAAGACGTTGCTTGCGCAACTCGTCAAAACTTTGGCACAGTGTATAAACCGAGGCGACGGTGGTGGGGCTCTTCGCCAGCAACATCTGAAAAGCGTCGTCGTCGATGCCTTTCAGGACGTGCTTAATCTTGTCAGCTTCGGACATAGCTGGATCAACACGCTTGCATAGGTCAACTACATCTTCAATGTAGCTCGTGAAAGTCTCGTCCTTGTGCTGAGCTCGGACACGCAAGCTTTGCTCAGCGCGCAGTTTCCGGACGGCGGGACGGCCGAAAACCTCCGCAAGTGTGCTCTTGAAAACGGCCCAGGTGGGGATGTCGGCCTCGTGGTTTCGGAACCACAGGTTCGCTACGTCGCTCAGGTAGAATATAACGTTGGTCAGTTTGACGCTGTCATCCCAATTGTTATCGCGGCTCACCCGTTCGTATAATTCCAGCCAATCTTCTACATCCTGGTCGCTGTGGCCGCTGAAAACAGCGGGGTCGCGCTGCCGGACGGCACCGGAGCAGATGACGGGCTGCGGCGGGGGTGCGGGCTGTTGACTGGTCTTGGACATCGGGATGGTGCGGCTGCGAAGGTCCACGGTGATGGGGAACGGTGAACGCAGCAACCTCCACCAAATGAAGAGTGGTTTATTGGCACGTTGAAGCGCCGGCAACGAAGACCCGGGCGCAAGTCGTCTAGGAACCAGCGAGGCGAGAGACCGGCACACAAGCGGCAGTTCTTCAGCACGAGCCTTTCGCGGGCGGCGCTAGCGCTTCGTCGTCGTTGGTGGCGGTGCTGGATCTTCTTCTTCATTCCACTGTGACCACTTGAACCATGATTAGTTATTCCCCGTCCCTAAATTTAATAGTTGGTCGCGAGGGTTTTGACGAGAATAAAATGACCGCCCTAGATAGCCTGGAAAGAGCCGCTGCAGGCTCGGATTTGCACAAGCAGGTGCCCATAACGCAGTTTTATAAGAAATAAACGCCAGAGTGGCTTTAGTGTTTTTGGCTGTTGTACGAAGAGTCAACGTACAACGAACATGGGATATAACGAACGGAATTCGCGTGACCGTCAGGTTCATTATAAATGGGCTGGACTGTAGTTTCAAACGGCCGGAAAACCTTTCCACCCTTCAAACATGGACCTTACGCGTTAGGCCGTACCTTCGCTCCAAGAAGGCGTTTGTGCCGTGGTCAGTGAACTGCTGCCTGTGTCAGCAACGAGAAATATTGAGCAACAAAATGTTTTTTTTTCTTTTGCCGTGATGCTGTGCTTGTTGGGGGACATACTTCAGCAGTCTCTTAAAAAATACATTTAGATCATGCACTTCAGTTAACATATCTGTCTGCGATGAAAGACTCCGAAAATCCATGCCAACTCTTCGTGTATAAAGGACCACTTAGCGTGTGGAAAACCCGCATGATGGATGAACACACAGAACTGCCGCGGTCAACGAAGTGAATGGTTAGAGAACAGTACTCTTTACAGCAGGAGAGATATCCTCCTCAAGTTCAAATTCCTGACTGGTTCTGGAATTCTGATGTGAGGGCGGAGTAAGTAAGACTTATACCGAGATCTCCGAATTCAACGAGATCAAGCGAGACACGAGGAGGGCCAAAAGGTTCTTAATATTCCTTGCAACAAAGATAACAAGAAGCCTCGGAGAAGGCCGAGTAGCCTAAGGCATCTCTAAACGGAGCTTTTCTGTTGCGTCGCCACTGGTACAATTCCAACTCGGAGTATGAAAACCCTTTTAGTGGTTCTTTTTACTGCGTCAGCTGTGTAGCCTCCTTTCCCAAAAATAACCGCACTGTGTGTGTGGGGGGGGGGGTGGGGGGGAGGGAGGGGGCGTTGTGTGGGCGTGCGTACGTGCGTGCAGCCTCCACCCTCGAAGCACACCACACCCCGATGGGCGCATATCCGGGCACTCACTGGTAAAAATGCACATTCAACAACCTTCGCCGTCCCCCCCCCCCCTCCCCCCCCCCATCGCCCACCTGTCAGGCGGATTGTTGCGACTTTCTGCAGCCCGGTGCTACGCTTGCCGTCTCTTTGAATCCCCTCAGTTATACTTAAGGACATTCAGTTATCATGCCTTCGCATTATATGCCCTGCTAAAACCCATTTCTTCGTCTTGATTTCGGCTAGGATGTCATTAAACCGCGTTTGTATCCTCACGCACTCCGCCCGCATCCGATCTCGTAACGTTGCACCTATCATTATTCTTTCCATTGCTCTCTGCGTTGTCCTTAACTTAAGCTGAACCCTTTTTGTTAACCTCCACGTTTCTGCCCCATAGGTGAATACCAGTAAGATACATGTGTTGTATGCCTTTTTCTTGATGAATATTGGTAAACTACCATTCGTGATCTGACAGAACCTGCCATATCAGCTCCACCCCATTCGTATTCTCTTAGTTACCTCCCTCTTTTTATCCGGATCAGTGGTCACTACCTATCCTAAGTAGACATATTCATTTACTACTTCCAGCCTCTCGCTACCAAGTGCGAATTGCTGTTTCCTTGCGAGACTGCTGAACATTATTTAAGTTTTCGGCATGCTAATTTTTTGACCCATCGTTCTGCTCTGCCTGTGTACATGCTTTACAGTTCATGTATTGAGTGGCTTGGCAAGGCAATGTCATTAGCGAAGCGCAGATTACTTAGGTGTACTCCATTAACTCTTATCCCCCAACTAACATTATTTAGGTTTTCTGCATGCTAATATTTTGACCCATCGTTCTGCTCTGCCTGTGCACTTGTTTTGCAGTTCATGTATTGAGTGACTTAGCAAGGCACTGTCATCAGCCAATCGCAGATTACTTAGGTATTCTGGATTAACTCTTATCCCCTAACTGTTCCCAATTCAGTCCTCGGAATACCTCCTGTAAACAGGCGGTGAAGAGCATTGGCGAGATCGGTTCTCCCTGCCTGACATACTTCCTTAATAGAATTTTATTGCTGATTTTACGGAGGACTATGATAGCTGGGCATTCTTTATAGTAGTAAGGTGGAAAGTTGGGCGAGTTGAATCTTATTCATGATGAAGTTTAGCGCCAAAAACGAGGACAAAGAAGGAGTGAAGACACAACACGAGCGCAAGACACAACACGAGCGTGGTTTTTTTGGTATTTTGGTTTCGCCTTCGTGATTGTGATTGTGACCATGAATTTTCCTGTTTTTGCACCCTTTATGTACCTTTTGCACCCTCAGAACTCTTCAGATGTATCGCCCTCTAAGGTTTATCTTGACCATATCATGTATGTTTCTTCTTTTTGATTTACTTCACGATATCGGTATATATGTTATGTGTTCTTCCATTAAAGTTTTAGTTGCCAAAGCGCTCGTGTTGTGTCTTCACTCCTTCTTTGTCCTCGTTTTTGCCGCTAAACTTCATCATGATTCTTTATAGATATCTTCCAATATTGGCACATAACACTCTTCTACACCCTGATTGCGCAATGCCTGCATGACAACTGAAGTTTCCACTGAGTCAAATGCTTTCTCAAAATCAATGAAGGTTATATGTAGGGGTCGGCTATGTTCTGCGCATTTCTCTATCAAAATGTGATAGTATGAATACGGTATATTGTCGAGTACCCTTTCTGAAAGCCTCCCTGACCATTTGGTTGATTGAAGCCTAAGGTTAGTACCTTAGCGATTACCTCAGTAAATACTTTGTAGCCAAGAGACAGTAAACTGACGGCCTGTAATTTTTCAACTCCTTGACCTCTCCTTTCTTATGAATTAAGTTCAACTCCTTGACCTCTCCTTTCTTATGAATTAAGATAATGCTAGCGTTTTTACAAACTTCTGGTATGTCACCAGGCATTGCCTGTGCAGAGTGGCTAGTTTTTCTAGTATAATCTCCCCTCCGTCCTTCAACAAATCCGCTGTTACCTGATTCTCACCAGCTGGTTTCCCTTTTTTCATTCCTCCTAAGGCTTCCCTAAGTCTAATACCACGTGACTAAGACCACGTGACTCGCCACAGCTGCAGCCGCCACGCTAGGGTGGCCACGCCGCTGCTCCGACCGCGGTGCGCCGACCGCCGCTTCACCAGATGTGGTCATGTGATTATGCACGTGACTCAGAGTTCGCTTAAGGAGGCGACGTCGCTTTCTCATGCAGTTTCGCATTGGATCAGGGTGCGGCTGACAGTGTGCCTGCACGGCCTGCGAAGCGTTTCGGCGTCTAACCAAGCGCATCCAAGAGTAATGGAGCTTTCGCTCTAACTAGGTTTGGAAGAGTCAAACCGCTGCCAATTTTTGAAGCGAAATCTTCACTACGCTAGCTGCGGAGCACTTCACCTGGTTGGGCGCAAGGCGACATCTGGGCATGCGGCGTTTCCATGCGCCGATCTCCTGCGCGTCGCAACACGCAGCTATGCGCCACTCTGCGCATGCGCGTCGCAACACTCAGCTATGCGCCTCTCTGCGCATGCGCCGTGCTGTTACCACGGCGGCGCGCGCAGCTGCATTCGCCTGCCAGGGTGATCGTGAGGTTGCGCTCGCTTGTGAGATGTGCAATGGCTGAAAAGGTGGATTGCAAGCGTACGCACTCAGTATGGCACCAGCAAAGGTTTCGGGTAGCTACGTCGACAGATCCCGAAGTCGTAGCATGGTACAAGGCCAGCCGACAACGCGAGAAGGAAGCGAGGAGGGCCTAGCGTGCGGCTGAAACACCTGAAGAGCATCTCGCTAAAAGACAACGACAAGAAGCGGAGAAGCGACGACAACGAGTAGCGGATGAAGCCGTTGCCTCAACGTCTGCTCAAGAACAGCCGATAGAAACCAAGTCAGAGAGACGTACTAACAACGCGACTCGCCTCAGTGAATTTGGCACTGCAACAAGGCACTTTCACCAGAAATTCACGGAGAACCCGCTCGGCAGCAAGTGAGAAGGTTTCGCGTGCGCACCAAGTTTAAGCGAGCTAAACCATCAGCAATTTTTTCAACGTGCGATAGAGCACGGGCGTTTTTGCATTTCGCCTCCATCGAAATGCGGCCATCGAGGCCAGGATCGAAGCCGCAACCTTGGATCAGCAGCCGAGCTCCAAAGCCACTGAGGCATTTTTTTTTATTGCACCACTGACCCATCGTGTGAATTTTATTTAGTACCTGCTGTCGGAGGCAACGAACGCTTAAAAAGTATATGCTTCACTACCCATTGCGGTGGCTCAGTGTTTAGGACGCTCTGCTACTTATTCGGTGCACCCGGATTCGAACCCGGCGGCAAAAGGCACCCGCGTGCTGTGCATTGTCAGTGCACGTTAAAGATCTCTAGTTGGTCCGAATTATTCCAGAGCCGTCCCCTACGGCACCCCATTCTCTTTTTCTTCTTTGACTCCCCACTTCCCCCCTTCCCTTACGGCGCGGTAGAGGAGTCCATCGAGAAGCGAGACTGTTAGTGCGCCATTTACTTTCCTCAAAAACCGCCGCTACAATGTTGTTGGGTCGTTATGGTAATGTTTCATATATTTGTGGTAAATGACGCAAAGAAAGGGAAGGTACTCTCAAAAGGGGTATATAGTTCTATGCACAACTAATTTCATTGTGTGTTTTATTAAATGATGCCCCAGATAATAGAATACCGGAATCACCGTGTGGGATTCACCTGCGGCCGCTGAATACTTTTGAAAAGAATTTATTCTCTCATGCTGTTTTGGTTTCACCAACCGAACGATGCTGTAACGAGTAGTTGAACTCTAGGTTCCGTGAGGAGAAGAAAAACTGTGATATAAACGCTGATACGTTGTTTTCACTAACTACTGAACATAAACCAGCCTGCATCATAGGCTAATATTACAAATAATTACATATTAGCAGTCATATTGACGTTGTCAACCTGATTTCAACTACGCGTCAGTCATCGCTCTGTTGCTTAACCAAAAGAGCGTCAAAAAAAAATTCAAATATAATTTATTTCCTCGTCGCAGGCAATTACCACGAGGTGCTCCATATGCACCAATGGTGAGAGCATCGTTTGAAAGAACAAAACACTCAAGCAAAAAATTGGTGTCTATAGTCCTCTATTGCGTTAGATCAGTGCTAAAAATTTTATTACAACCATACGCAAACATGTAAAGCGGGAGGAGTAATAACTGAAGATTCCACCTAAACGTCACGGACAATGCTGTAGAATTGCCCTATTGAAAAATCCGGTATCGCGGCAAACCGGATTTTACCGGAACATATCGGTTTCATACCGGTCCGGTATCACTCTCATACCGGCGAGACCCGTCCGGTTTGATGGCTATACCGGTTCATAACGGTCCGGTATCGATCCCAAACCGGACAGACCGCTCCGGTACGGAGCTCATACCGGACAGTCCATTCCAGGTTCGAAGCTAAAACCGGACAGACCAGTCCGGTACGGAGCTTAAACCGGACAGACAGTCCGGTACGGAGCTCAAACCGGACATACCAGCCTGTATTCAGAGCGATATGTGCTGCGGTTTTGGTGCTTGGTCTGCAGATTGACTGTTGTACGCCAGCAGATGTTTTTTAGGGGAAGGGGGGGTGTCAGCGTGCGCATAAGTGCGATAATCAACACATACACGGTTTTGTTGAAAGGGCTAGGAAAAGAAAAGGGCTAAGCGTGAGCTTCTCAGTGGCAAAACATGCAGTTTGTGCACGAAAGGCGGGGGCTGCATGAAGGGGTTTTGCGGGCAACCGCCATATTGGCTTCCCGTGCAGCACCCTGACAAAGCCAGGGCGGCTGTGTGCGGGCAAACGGCTAGTATACATCCGCCAGCAGCCTTCCTAAGTCCTGTGCAGATTACTCTGGATTTCACAGTGCAGAACTTCACGACTGGCTGATAAACATGGCGAGCCTCCAGTGACTGCGCCAGAGGCTCCAAAAGGTTTGTTACTGTCGCGTTCATTGCAGCAGCTGTTCGCTAGCGGCAGTCTGTAGCGACGCATCGATGAAGAAAGAAAATTCTTGGTTTTCGTGCAGGAATTCTTTGCACTTCTTCTTCGTCAAGTGATTGCCCATTGATAACTCAACTTGTCCAAGTGCCATCGCGAGCGGCCCCGCCTTTCACTCTATCAGGAAGAGATACTAATCACAAATCGCCGAGAACATTTCTATCGACGAACAAGAAAATATTAGCTAGTGAAAAGGTACAGTTGCTAGAGAGCACAAAATAAAAACAAACTCCCGTAGAAACGTCACACGAGTAACCAGTCTTTGCGCACTTTTTTTTTCAAGTTTTTTTCTTTCCTCTCACCACCGCCTTCCCTGCTTTTCCTGAATCCACTCTCAAAAAAAAACCTGCTCAACCCTGTTTTTTTCTCTCGGCCTTTGTCCCTTCCCCGATGTCTCCTTTGTGTCGGTCCTGTCCCTCCCAGCCCCCTTCCCCGAAATGGCGAGGAGGCACTCACTCTACAGCCCACTACCGAACATTTTAAGCCACCCTCCCTACCACACTCCCCGCGACGCTCCATGAAGTGGAGAGGGGGCGCCGATTCTACTTGTTCACTGTGTCCGGTCGCGTTTCTTTGGAACAGGTTTTTCTTTCCTGCGGTTGGGTTAGCTGCGAAAACACGCTAGCACTCGCTAGTCCTCGTTGAATTTGTGTTATACAGTTTTTTGTGCCTTTCATCGTGTTGCTTGATCAATCCACGATCGAAGATGACATCGCCTTCCATGCGTACGTCCAGTGCAAATATGGTGGAACCCTATCGTCCTTCTCTCAGTGTTGAATGACTTCGCTTCGAAAGACGTGAGTGGTGAACCGTGACATTGACCGGTGGAGGCCACGGCGGTGAAGGCGGATTTTATGACGGCGACGTCGTGCTGCTAGGACGTAAGTACGCATTTCAAATCACCCTGTTTTTTAAGTATGCCTCCGTCTCGGTTATATGCTCGGCGTCAACAGAAACGTTCTAACTGTCCAGTGTCTTTTTAACTAGCAATTTGTGGATTGCACAGCGTAGAGGGACGAAATAGCTCAAAATTTTCTTTCAGCTACATACCGAAATTGCTTGTCCTTCATGATAACACGACTAAAATTAGTTTTATGGTTTGTGTTCTTTCTTTACAGAGGCATGTGGTGTATACGTGCGAGAGCAATCAGCGATAAGTGTCCTGAGGGGGAGCGGCTCAAGACCTTGAAAAAACATCACGCATCGCATCGATACTGCGGTATGTGCCGTAAATAATGGAGGATGACCACGCAAGCACCGGAATCGTCCGAGCAACCTGTTTACACACCAACAATGTTACGACGCAGATTTGCAATACATTATTGATTCAAATATGGAAGGCGTGAGGGGCTGATCCCGGGCTGGCGTTGCATATGTCTCCTCGTCCAACGCCGCCTCTCCTCCTCCTCTTCTCTTCTCCGTTCCTTCTTTCACCACCTCCTCTACTTGCCTCCTCCCCCACATCGTTTCGAGAGCCGTCGGGCCTCATCGCATCTCCACCGCTGCACGCTACCACGGCGATCTCGCGGGCTTGCTGCCGCCGGCCTGGCGTTGCATAAGTCGATGCTCACGCGCGCTTCAACGAAACGTCTTGATACTGCTACTCGGGGTTCAACAGACCCCTGCGATGACAAAACGCCGGCTGTAAGCCGCCCTAGGCTAATATCGCATCTCCAGCGCTGCGTGCTACCACGCCGCTCTCGCGGGCTTGCTGCCGCCGGCCTGGCGTTGCATAAGTCAATGCTCATGTGACGAACCGTGTGATACTGCCTTGCTGGCGTTGTTACACAACTCTCTCTATAGTGCAAGCATGCCGAGCATTTAGGTACATCATAGTTTTCAGAATTACTGTAAATTTGTTCACCGATTGTTGTTGTTAGTTCTTAAGACGAATAAGCAGTAATTTACCCTATCGAGCAAAGTATTTTGTTCCTTTTTTTTCGCTAAAGCCTACAACACTGTTTACACCTCATTATCATAATTGTTTTTATGACGTGACACGACTGTTCTTACGTCGCCGCGCACGTGAAAGTGCGTGGCGCGAAACGACTGCACCATGTGTTCTTACGTCGCCGCGCACGTGAAAGTGCGTGGCGCGAAACGACTGCACCATGTGTTCTTACGTCGCCGCGCACGTGAAAGTGCGTGGCGCGAAACGACTGCACCATGTGTCTGCGCATAGGCGACTTGGTGTAGAGAGAGGAACTCGAGTGAGACACAGCGGGAAGCATCGCGCCTGCATGCTCTGCCGAAGCGTGATTGGTGGCCCCGAGAGGGACCGTTGAAAAAAAAAAAGCTGCCAAAGGAGCTTTGAGAGAAGAGGAGAAGGAGATGCGGCGTTTTTGTCAGCCGGCGTTTTGTCATCGCAGGGGTCTGTTGAACCCCGAGTAGCGCGCGTGAGCACTGACTTATGCAACGCCAGGCCGGCGGCAGCAAGCCCGCGAGAGTGCCGTGGTAGCACGCAGCGGTGCAGATGCGATGAGGCCCGACGGCTCTCGAAACGATGTGGGGGAGGAGGCAAGTAGAGGACGTGGTGAAAGAAGGAACGGAGAAGAGAAGAGGAGGAGGAGAGGCGGCGTTGGGCGAGGAGACATATGCAACGCCAGCCCGGGATCAGCCGGCGTGAGGTGCATTCACGATACTGAGCATTGCCAATGCTCAGGGCCTGGCGTCTTGAGACGCCTGGCTTGTCTGTGGCTTGTCTGGGCCCACGAGGGCCCGCAATTCAGAGCATGGTTTGTGCTACTGGGGTATGCATTTGTAATTATTGCATACAGGTCCACCTCGGGAATGGAATTTTTATTCCTTCGGCAACGTGGGCAGCAGTTATGGTGGCACCCAAAGATTCGCGTTTCTGCAAGGACGCAGCCTTTGGACGACTCCACAACTCCTGGAAAGGAGCGTTACAGGGCAAGCTTGCCATCGCAACCTGAAGTCAGAAGCCTCCACAGTGGGCAGAAAGCCAATGACCCCTGAAAAGCTACAAGCCATTGGCCGTAAGTTGCATGTCACAGTGCTCAATGCATTATGTTGTGTGTCAGTGCCCAATTAAATGATAAGCGGGGGGCATTATGTACTACCAATCATATTTTCTTTTTTGCAGGTGCTTTTGACTACTTCATTGGCCAGCACCCTGTAGATACCCCAGCGCCGGTAGATCGTCGCGAAGAGTTAAATTATTACCTCAGTGAGCTGGTTCAAGACATGCGAAAAAAATAAACATCTTTTGGAGTTTTTGATGCATTATATTACTCACCAAGCTACCAATACTTGGTAAAAGCTGGGAGAAAATAACACAATTGCACATCGACTGCAATACGAGTCGCTGATAATCGCAGATTACCAGTTTCTGAGGCTCTGTATATTGCAGCATTTGGCATGTGCACTTATGGCCCCAGTTTTTGGGCAGATTTAGTCCAAGTGGGATATGTTTGAAGCATTTTATTCCTGCCTTTTTTCTGTGATACAGGGCCCTCCTGCATAATACGGGCCTAGCCTGTAGAATACAGGACTGTTCTGTATGCCGGTCTGAATTTTAAACCGGAACCGCATACCGGGTTATTGTACAGGATTTGCGATACCGGATTACCGGAGTATCCTGTACAAAACAGGAGAGTCCTGTATTATACAGGACTGTCCTGTTTTATACAGGATATTCCGGTAATCCGGTATCGCAAATCCTGTACAATAACCCGGTATGCGGTTCCGGTTTAAAATTCATACCGGATTTTTCAGTAGGGTGGTGCTAGTAAATTACAGAAGCGTGAATTAGGCTTCTTCTCAGACATCAGACTTCATTCAATTTTGTTGTCGCATATACTGGCTGCCATTTTCGCACTTTCTAGCGCAGACAGCTTCAGATGGGAAACCTCCCTACTGAAAAATCCGGTATGAATTTTAAACCGGAACCGCATACCGGGTTATTGTACAGGATTTGCGATACCGGATTACCGGAATATCCGGTATAAAACAGGACAGTCCTGTATAATACAGGACTCTCCTGTTTTGTACAGGATACTCAGGTAATCCGGTATCGTAAATCCTGTACAATAACCCGGTATGCGGTTCCGGTTTAAAATTCATACCGGCATACAGGACAGTCCTGTATTCTACAGGCTAGGCCCGTATTATACAGGAGGGCCCTGTATCACAGGACAAAGGCAGGAATAAAATGCTTCAAATATATCCCACTTGGACTAAATCTGCCCAAAAACTGGGGCCATATAAGAGTACATGCCAAATGCTGCAATATACAGAGCCTCAGAAACTGGTAATCTGCGATTATCAGCGACTCGTATTGCAGTCGATGTGCTATTGTGTTATTTGCTCCCAGCTTTTACCATGTATTGGTAGCTTGGTGAGTATTATAATGCATCAAAAACTCCAAAAGATGTTTATTTTTTTCGCATGTCTTGAACCAGCTCACTGAGGTAATAATTTAACTCTTTGCGACGATCTACCGGCGCTGGGGTCTCTACAGGGTGCTGGCCAATGAAGTAGTCAAAAGCACCTGCTGAAAAGTAAATATGATTGATAGTACATAATGCCCCCAGCTTATCATTTAATTGGGCACTGACACACAACATAATGCATTGAGCACTGTGACATGCAACTTACGGTCATTATTACTTTATTCATTGCGCAAATGCATAGAATCGCTTCAATTACCTAAATATACTGAGCATTCTTTAGCCAAAACACTACGCACACTAAATATAGTCGAAACGTTGAATCAAGATGCAAGAATATATCTCGTTAGTGTATGTATGCTCTCTGCAAAATTCGATGATATTCATAGGCATATTTATTTAACCATGACATGAACGCCCGCCCTGAACTTGAAAATTTGTATCTTTCAACCACACAAGAGCACTGCCTGGTACATAAGAGAAAAAGATATATTTACAGATACCAGCAGTCTAGGGCAAACATCGCGTCCCATGAATTTTAGAACTGCACCTTGTCCATATTTTAGCACCGTGATAAATTATTAGACTTCAACGATTGCTTCGATGCGCAGACACAACGTACAGTACCTTATTAGAATCTCTCACAGTCAGTATGTCGACGTCGTCGCGGCGAACAGCACGCTCCCACGTAATCCTACGGGAGTCTTTTGGGAACGAAAACACACGCACTTTTGGCCCGTTGTCATAGTTTCTTCTACAGTTGGGCACGCAGCAGCGACCCATTGCTTCAAAAGCAGGTCACGACACGCAAAGATTTAGGTATCACGATGACAAGCAATTTCCTAGCCAGCACTCAAGAACGCAACAGCAATAAAACGCAGCAGCGCACGCTGACATGTCCGGCTACACGACTACGGAAGGGTGCAGAACTGGTTGAGGGAAGAAAGGAGACGTCTCAGTGTCGGAGGAATGCGGAGGGGTCAACGGCCAAAGTGGCTGACGTCAGAGCGGGGGGAAAGGAAAGCGCGCAGGCCTTGAGAATTCTTAGACCCAGGAAAAGCAGAGAAGGCAGTGATGAGAGAAAAAAAAAGCTTTAAAAAAAATTGCAAAGAGACGGGTTACTCGTGTAAGGTTTCTACAGGTGGTTTTTGTTTTTATTTTGTTCTCTCGAGCGCTGTATCTTTTAGCTAGCACGAAGCGTCCGTTGAATTAACCTTTTCTTCGTCGATAGAAATGTTCTGGGCGATTTGTGATTAGTATTTTATTTATTTTATTTTATTTATTTATTACATACTGTTGGCCTCTCTTTGAGGCCCTAACAGGATTGGGTGCACATATGCATGAAAAAGTACACAATAAAAGACTGCAGAGAAGGAACTTTTCACTCTCATCGAAAGAAACATGGTAAATGACGCATGGTGACAATGTTAACCGTTTTGAAAGTGGTTTGCTACCTTCGACACGAATGCTTCAGGAGTGAGCTGGCTTACAATTTCAGAAGGCAACATATTCCACTCACGGATTACATGCGGGAAGTATGAAAATTTGAATGCATCACTGTGGTATCTATATTCAGATAGATGTTTTTCATGTTTTGTTCTTGTGACACGTGTATTAGGCGTAAGCAGGTATCTAGTTTTATCAAGTTTTGTGTCGTTATTCAAGAGGAGGAACAAGAACTTAAGCCGCAACAGTCTAGCTCGTGTGTGAATTGTAGATAGGCCGGCTTTTTGTAAAAGCAGTGAGGGAGAGTCATGGCGACTGTATTTGTTATAAATGAAGCGGACAGCTTTTCGCTGAACACTTTCTAATCTATCAATATATTGTTTAGTGTAGGGCAACCAGGCAATAATACCGTATTCTACAACTGAGCGGACAAGTGAAATGTAGGCTAACAGTTTTGTTTCAGGTGAAGCAAGTCGAAGGGAACGTCTTATGGTATAAAGCGCGGAATGTGCCTTTGTGGCAATGTGTGTCACGTGCTTGTTCCATCGTAGATCGGAGCTAATAATCACACCAAGATACTTTAATTGCTCTACTTTTGTAAGGGACTTCTGTTCAATTCCACAAGTGAAGTTTAATGGTTGTTTCTTTCTTGTGACGGTCATGCAGACGGTTTTCTCCAGGTTGAGGGCCATCTGCCAGTTGTCGCACCATTCCGATATGTACAGCAGGGATTTGTTTAGCAGTATTTGGTCGGCAGAGCTATTGATTTCTTTGTACATCACACAATCATCCGCAAACATACGTACTGTTGCATCAATATTCTTGCACAGATCATTAATAAAGAGAAGGAAAAGAATTGGGGCGAGCACTGACCCTTGTGGCACGCCAGATAATACTGCTGCTAAATCCGACTGGCTGTTTTCAAAACAGACAAACTGTCTGTTTTGAATGTCTTCCTGGTGGAGTGAAGGGTGGGGCAGCTCGCGATGGCGCTTGGACAAATTGCGTTATCAATGGACTATCACTTGATGAAGAAGAAGTGCAAAGAATTCCTGCACGAAAACCAAGAATTTTATTTCTTCACCGATGCGTCGCTACAAACTGCCGCTAGCGAACATTAAGAAAGCTGCTGCAATGAACGCGACAGTAACAAACCTTTTGGAGCCTCTGGCGCAGTCACCGGAGGCTCGCCATGTTTATCAGCCAGTCGTGAAGTTCTGCACTGTGAAACCCAGAGTAATCTGCGCAGGACTTACGAAGACTGCTGGCGGATGTATACTAGCCGTTTGCCCGCACACAGCAGCCCTGGCTTTGTCAGGGTGCTGCACGGGAAGCCAATATGGCGGTTACGCGCCATTCACCTTCATGCAGCCCCCGCCTTTCATACACAAACTGCATGTTTTGCCACGCTTGGCCCTTTTCTTTTCCTAACCCTTTCAACAAAACCGTGTATGTGTTGATTATCGCACTTATGCGCACGCTTACCCCCCCCCCCCCCCCCTTCCCCTTAAAAATATCTGCTGGCGTACAACAGTCAATCTGCAGACCAAGCACCAAAACCGCAGCACATATCGCTCTGAATACAGGCTGGTATGTCCGGTTTGAGCTCCGTACCGGACTAGTCTGTCCGGTTTGAGCTCCGTACCGGACTGGTCTTTCCGGTTTGAGCTTCGAACCGGGAATGGACTGTCCGGTATGAGCTCCGTACCGGAACGGTCTGTCCGGTTTGGGATCGATACCGGACCGGTATGAACCGGTATAGCGATCAAACCGGACGGGTCTCGCCGGTATGAGAGTGATACCGGACCGGCATGAAACCGATATGTTCCGGTAAAATCCGGTTTGCCGCGATACCGGATTTTTCAGTAGGGCTGCGTGCTAGACTATCTCTTTTTGTCTGAAAAACAAAAAAGTGGGGCTGAACCGAGTCCCGAACCGGTTCGGAACGGTTCCTTTGAATCGTTCCGGTTCGGGTTCAGCTCCAAGATGGCAAAAAAAAAATATGGGTTCGGTTCGGTTCCGGCTCAGGGCAAAAATTCGGGTTCGGTTCCGGTTTCGGGTTCAGGTTCGGTTCCGGTTCGACACCCTGGGTGGGACTCGAAAGGGGGCGAGCCCATAAGCTGCCCACATCGGGGTTCTGTAGGTGTCTTTGGTGCTGATTACCATAGGTGCGGACGCCATGCGAGAAAAAACACAGAAAGCTCAAATGAGGCGTCCGATTCCGTGCCCCAGGCGGTCGTACGTCTGGTACAGCGTGACTTAACACCTCTAACGTGACTGTCCTGTTATGCAAGCTTTTATCAATCCACATCTTTTTATAATGCGCACTCATAAATTACTCTTATTTATAAGTGCGAACAATGAGTAATTGAATAATTTGTGAGTAATATATTTTAACTGCTCTTATTGGTAATTCGTAACATAATTGTCCATATATTTGCTCGTGTATCAGGCTTGTGTGATAGCCTGATGACGGTGCACGTGCCATGCGCAGTGCGTGCGCCGCGCTATGGAAACCTATAAATACGATGGCCATCCATAAACATTCGTTCTTCTTGTTCTGGCCGTCATGCTGTCGAGTGCCTACCTTACGATCTGATACATGGTGTCAGAAGTGGGCAGTTAGCAACGGCGCTGGATACGTCGACGATGGACCTGCTGCAGCCCCCAGAACCCTTGCAGCTCTCGGGAAACTTGTCTCAGAACTGGAAGCGGCTTAAGCAGAAACTGGAACTGTTCATCAAGGCGACCACGTCTAAAGAGGATCCTAGAATCGGTGCAGCAAAAGCAGCGCTCCTCTTAAGCGTTGCCGGAGATGAAGCGCTGGACGTCTTCAACACTTCCAAGCTTCAGGCTGGGCAAGATAAAGAAGAGTATGACACCCTGGTCACGAAGTTTGAGGCCTACTCTGCTGAGGTAAGCAATGAAGTGCATGACCGTTACGTATTTCGCTCGAGGAAGCAAGAGGATAGAGAGCCGTTTGAAAAAAATATCTGAGACCTCAAGAAACAAGCAACGCAGTGCAACTTAGAAGGTCTGAACGATTCGATAATCACAGATCAGATCGTCTTTGGGACGAACGATGCAAAGTTGCGTGAAAAAATGCTCCGTGAGAAGGGCCTAACGTTGATAAAGGCTGAAGAAATGTGCCGAGTGGCGGAATCAGTGGCACGAAGAAACCAAATCTGTGAGAAGCCAGAAAACAGTATTGACGCAGTCTCTCGGTGTGTAGCGCCATTCCTTCACTGCATGGGGCCAGAAGAGAAGACTGCACTCGACAGAAGTACGAATCGCTGCAAGAAGTGCAACCGAGGCCACGAACAACGGCAGTGTCTGGCATATGGAAAAAGATGCAACTCCTGCCGAAAGCTCCACCATTTTGCAATTTGCTATCCGGCTAGGGCAGTCGTCAGTGAAGTCAGCGAATTCAATATGAAGGATAAGTTCGACGTTCTTGACGTTGGCATCGCAAGTAGCGACAATAAGGACTGGACTGTGAAAGCCGAGATCGCAGGTCGTGAAGCACTCTTCAAGGTCGATACCGGATCACAAGCAAGCATTATACCATTTTCGGTGTACCGCAAACTACACACTGCCGAACTGAACCCTACAGGCTCTGTACTGCGAGCCTATAATCGAAGCGTCATCACAAACTTTGGAACAACAGTCCAAAAAGTTGGTAACGCCGCCACTACGGTGAAGTTTTATGTTGTGAAAAGTGGTCGTCAGGCCATACTTGGGCTTGACTCAAGTGAAGCATTGGGTCTGGTGCGGCAGAAAGTCGACACTGCCAATGCGGCTGCTGAATACGGAGCAGTTAACGACTTTAAGCACGTCTTCGAGGGTTTAGGCTGCATGAAGCAGCCGGAAATTCATAGAATGGAGGCGTCCGGCATCATCAAAAAAGAAGACGACCCGTCCGACTGGGTAAGCCCTCTTGTCTTGGTCAAAAAGAAAGATGGCAGACTTAGGGTGTGCATGGATCCCAGAAGGATTAATGAGTATATAAAGAGGCAGCATTACCAGCTTCCCAGGCGGGGAGATGTAGAAGCTGAATTGACCGGCGCCTGCTTCTTTAGCTGTCTAGATGCAAATTATGGATTTCACCAGATACCACTCGACGAGAGAACATCAAAAATATGCACATTTGCCCCTCCATTTGGCAGATATCGTTACTTGCGTCTACCGTTTGGCATCGCATCTGCGCCGGAAGTTTTTCACAAAACGCTCAGTCAGATGCTTGAGGGGCTACCAGGAGTGCATGTGTGTATCGACGACATTCTCGTGTGGGGGCTACATGGCAAGAGCATGACGAGCGGCTAGTGGCTGTGTTAAAAGCCGCCGAAAAGGCGGGACTGACATTAAATGCCGAAAAATGCAAGTTTGGTTTAACCGAGGTTCATTTTCTGGGTGACGTCATTGGACAAACCGAAATTTCCCCAAATCCGAAGCTAGTACGCAATTTGGATCAAATGCCAACGCCGAAAAGCAAAGCCGTTGTTCAGCGCTTGTTAGGAGTAGTCAATTACTTTGGAAAATACGTGCCTCGCATGTCTGACAGAACAGCGCTATTACGGGCGCTTATCAATCCTCAAGTCGAGTTTGAGTGGACCGAAAGCCACGAGAAACAATGGAAAAGCGTCACTCAGGTACTCGCGACAGAGCCCGTATTAGCAATATTTGACGCTAAAAAGGAAACGAAAATAACATGCGATGCATCCAAAGAAGGCGTTGGGGCGGCACTTTTGCACTGTCACGGTCGTTCCTGGCGACCAGTTGCCTATGCGTCCCGAGTGCTAACACCTTCTGAACAACGTTACGCACAAATTGAGAAAGAGGCCCTCGGAATTTTGTTCGGCTGCGAGAAGTTTCACCAGTTTGTGTACGGACAGAGGGTTCTTATTGAGACCGATCACAAACCACTTTTATCGATTTCTTCTGAAGGAATTTGTGGCATGCCCCCACGATCACAGAGATTTTTTTAAAGACTTCTTAGGTATGAATATGTGCTGCAGTACGTTCCCGGGAAGCACCTCGTACTGGCGGACATGCTGTCACGGGCGACTCCACAAGGCGAGGTTGACAATGCAGGTGCTACGGAAGACGCAGAAGTTCACGCACTTCAGCGCTCCTGAACTGCATGGTCACGGAAACAACACAACAGGAACTGGCGAAAGAAACAGCTTGGGATTGCTACTTGAAGACTGTCGTCACCGACTTATCAGCAGACCGAGAAATTCAAGGTGAACTGAAGCCTTTTTTTCATCTGAACTGTCCGTTACCAGCGGAATACTCTTCAAGGGTACGAAAGCCGTCATACCGAAGAGCATGCGACGGGAAATGCTAAAAAGAATTCATGCTGGTCACCTTGGTTTAAAGAAATGCAAAGAAAGAGCCAGACGTCTCGTTTTTTGGCCGTGCCTCAACAGTGATATCACTCAGCTGATTCAGAACTGTTCAACGTGCAGAAAGTTTTCGTACAAACAAGCCAAAGCGCCCTTGCTTATGCGCTTGGTGTCACAGTGTGCATGGTACCGGGTCGGAGCGGACATCTTTTGTTTTGGGGGACATTCTTACATTGCCGTATATGACTCTTTCAAACTTCCCAGATGTCGAGAGGCTTCCGGACACAAGTGCAAGAAGCGTTGTTGCGACTCTCAGTGCTATTTTTGCTCGATTTGGCGTTCCCGTGGAACTCTGCACAGATCATGAACCCCAATTCTCAAGCCGAGTTCGCGGTCTTCTCCAAGGAGTTCGACTTCGCACACGTCACGTCCAGTCCCTACTACGCGCAGTCTAACGGTCTCGCAGAAAAAGGTGTCCAAGTTGTGAAGCGCATAATGAAGAAAACACGAGATGCAGGAGACGACTTCTAGATAGGTCTCCTGGCCTACCGCTCAACACCACTGGCAGATGATCAATCCCCTGGCTTCAAGGTAGGCGCCTCTGATCTAATACTCCAGATTTCGGCAAAATAATGGCCACTGATGTGTTGAAGCATCGTCAGACATGCGAAGGACGGCCGTTGCCACAACTTGCTAAAGGCGACGTGGTGCGGCTAAGAGATACAAATCGGTCACAGAAAGGAAAGATTGTCGGACAAGCTGCTCCGTGGTCATACCACGTCATGACTGAAGATCGTCGTGTTCTTTGACGCAACAGGAGACACCTGCTTCACACTGGCGTGCAGTATGCTGAAACAAGTGATGATGACACCGACAGCATTGGTAGCGCGACACCACAGCTTTCCAGCACTGACACTGCTACAACACAGCAGCCCTCTTCCAGCCCACTTCCAGCCCATGGTGGCACGCCCTCAGCTGCAGTCCCCCTTCCGGATCAAACCAGAACGACCACCACACTCAGAAGGTCGACTCGCACCATACGACCACCACAGCGTCTTTATTATGATGCTGCTTTTAATCAATTAACATGAACATTTGCGTTCATCTTGTGTTAACCGTGGAAGGATGTATCAGGCTTGTGTGATAGCCTGATGACGGTGCACGTGCCTTGCGCAGTGCGTGCGCCGCGCTATGGAAACCTATAAATACGAATGCCATCAATAAACATCCGCTCTTCTTGTTCTGGCCGTCATGCTGTCGAGTGCCTACTTACTTTACGATCTGATACAGCTCGATTACTTCAAATTGTATTGTTTAGGCTCTCGCAATCAAATAAATTGTGCAAAATAATCTGACCATGCATAGGAATGACCCCGTAATTACCAGGATGCACTAGACCACCTACCATCCTCCAAACATCATAATAGTTCGGAACGCAGAGAGGGGCTGTCCGCGCTGCGCACAAAAATAATGTGAGCTGCCAGTACAAAATTCAGGGCACCCGACATAGTCAATTTGACGGCGTGTTTACAAAGATAATTTAATGAATTTCTCGGCCAGGCTGACATTGAAAAAATTGCTTCATCATATTGCCGCACTTAGTTTAGCCATCACTCCACCGGCGCCCCCGTGCGGTCTGTCTTCGACCTTTGTCGCGCGCCGGACTTCGTCCTCTTCTGCTCGGTGCTAGTGCCTGCCGGCTGCGCTCTGCCCAGTGTGCGCGCCAGGTACTGTTCTGTCAGGGATAGAACGTCCTACAGGCGTCCGTGACATTTTTGGTGGAGGTGCTTGGTACGATCTATGTACGAAGAAGTCCCAGGAACCTCCAGTGCTCAGCCACACCCCCTGGACACGATACCTGTCCACAAGTCAAGCCGCCGCCTGAAAGGCTTAGCACCCGAGTACAATCCCCTCACCGCGCCATCCCGCAAGATGACCTCTACGCTGGCCAGCCAGACCTTCCAGCAAACTGTGAGTTCGCCACCGCTGCTTCTTCATTCGCCTCGTACGCCCGCGTCGTTTCATGGTGACAAGTTTGAAGACGTGGAGGACTGGTTGGGCGGGTATGACAGGGTCTCTGAATTTAATCTGTGGGACGAGGACCGCAAGCTTCGGAACGTCTACTTTGCCCTCCAGGACGCCGCCACGACGTGGTTCGAAAACCACGAGTCCGCCATCCACACCTGGCAAGACTTCCGGCGCCAGTTGCTGGATACGTTCAGTAGCAACGAACGGAGGGAGCGTGCTGAATTAGCCCTGCAATCGAGAGCGCAGCAGCCAAACGAGAGCGTGGCGATGTTCGTGGAGGATATGACCCGGCTTTTCAACCGCGCTGATCCTTCGATGTCTGAAGCCAAGAAGGTGCGCCATTTGATGCGGGGCGTGAAGGAGCAATTGTTCGCTGGGCTCGTGCGTGATCCTCCGGCTACAGTCGCCGATTTTGCAAAGGAAGCGGCAGGCATGGAGCGCGCCCTGCAGCAGCGGTTTGCGCACTACGGCCGTCCGTCAAACATCACTGCTGTGGAGTGCCACATGCCGAGGCCCGGGGTTGAGAACACCTCCCTCCGAGAGCTCATCAGGAGCATCGTTCGCGAAGAGCTGCAGAAGCTTCGCTCTGTGGAGCAGCCTCCTCGTGTCACCGCCATCTCGGAGGCTGTCCGTGACGAGATACGCCGCACGGTGCAGCCCACTCCACCTCCGCAACCGCCAGCGCCCTATGTGATGACATACAGCGAGGCATTGCGAAGTCCTGCGCCACCACCGCCGGCGTTCTACTCTCCTGCCCCTACCGCGCCGTCCTACCGATTCCCGCATACGACAGCGCTGCCAGACGACCGCCCACCCGTCACGAAGGCAAACATGTGGCGAACGCCGAACAACAGGCCCCTGTGCTTCCACTGCGGCGAAGCAGGCCACATCCGTCGTCACTGCCCGTACCGCCGGATTGGCCTGCGCGGCTTTTCGCCCGACGCACCCCTGCCACGCTATGGTGAACGACCCCGCGAGATCGATCAGTACCTAGCGGCCAACGTCCCACCTGCACCCACTGCCCAACGTCAGTCCAGGTCACCGTCGCCTCGACGGATTTCTTCACCAGCCCGCCAGTCCTACGTCCGGCAGTCCTCCAGCCCGCGCTGGGAAAACTGAGGACGGCGACCCCCGGAGGTAGGGCCGCCGCCACCGGACATAATGACGAACATCCTCCGCTCACCGACGTTAGCATGCGACCCGACCTCCGACCCCACGCCGCGACGACCTTTCGACGCCCAGAGACGCCTTCGCTTGACGCCTCAATTGGACGATCTGAACGACCCTTAAGTCCGACGACTTTTCGAGGAGCGGAGACGCCTCCGCTTGACGCCCCAACCCGACCGCGAGAACGATCCCCTAGTTCGACCTCCCTCACACAGCGTTTTTCTGAAGGTGACCAAGCTTCGGCTGAAATCCCGGTCATCGTTGGTGGCCGCCGCGTGACTGCTCTCGTAGATACCGGCGGCGATTTCTCCGTCATGAGTCGTGGTCTGACGCTTGTCCCGAGGAAAGTACTGACACCTTGGCCTGGAACGCACATCCGGACAGCTGGAGGCCATCTGGTGACACCGCTTGGCGTCTGCACCGCTAGAATGGAGATTCGTGGTGTCACCTTCACTGCCTGCTTCGCTGTGTTGGCTCATTGCTCGAAGGACCTCATCCTCGGGTTAGATTTTCTTCGGGAACACGGTGCGATAATCAACCTCCGCGAACTTGTCGGGACGTTCTCACCTCATTGTGCCATAGCCGACAGCAGCGAGCCCGACAGGCCTGTTTTTCGCGTGTGTGATGACAATGTCACGGTACCACCACGCTCCAGTTTGTTTATTACGGTGGAGTGCTCCAACCCACGCACTCCTCACGGGGTTGCGGAAGGTAACCTGTCGTTACTGCTGAGTCAACAAGTCTGCGTTGCGCGGGGTGTTACTTCCCTCCGCGGACTGCGAACGCAGCTTTTTGTTACGAACTTTAGCGCCGAATACCGCCACTTGCCGCAGGCAACCGCCATAGCCTATTTCGATTAAATTAGTGACTCAGTCTCCCACTGCGCCTTGTCCCTCAACGATACCCATGCATCGACGTCTGACGCCCCCGTTATGACTAACGTGAACCCCGACCTAACCGCCGATCAGAAACACCGCCTCCACATGATCCTCGACTCTTTTCGTGACTGCTTTGCGACCACTTCTAAAGTTCGGCAAACATCGGTCGCTAAACACCGCATTGTAGTGGATGAAGGCGAGAGGCCTATACAACACCACCCCTATCGAGTGTCTGCGAAAGAACGGGAGGTGATTCGGAGGCAGGTTGAGGAAATGCTCCGCGACGAGGTTATCCAGCCGTCAACAAGCCCGTGGGCTTCGCCCGTTGTGCTGGTCGCCAAGAAGGATGGCACTCTCCGATTCTGCGTCGACTATCGTCGCCTCAACAAGATTACTAAAAAGGACGTTTATCCGTTGCCCCGAATTGATGACTCGTTCGATCGCCTGCGTCATGCCCGATACTTTTCCTCTCTTGATCTACGCAGTGGGTACTGGCAGGTCGAAGTCGATGAACGTGACCGTGAAAAGACCGCGTGCATAACCCCCGACGGCTTGTACGAGTTCAAGGTGCTCCCCTTTGGCCTGTGTACCGCTCCTGCCACCTTTCAAAGAATGATGGACACTGTCCTAGTTGGCCTCAAATGGCAGTCGTGTCTCGTCTATCTTGATGATGTGGTTATTTTCGCTGCGACCTACGAAGAACATCTCAAACGCTTGAGTGCAGTATTGACGGCCATCCGATCAGCTGGTCTATCTCTAAAACCCGAAAAATGCCACTTCGCGTACCAACGGCTGAAGTTTTTCGGCCATGTTGTGACACCTGAGGGTGTCAGCCCCGACCCCGACAAGACGGCCGCTGTAGCTGCGTTCCCGACTCCCACTGATAAGCGAGCTGTGCGCCGGTTTCTTGGCCTCTGCGCATATTACAGACGCTTCGTGCAAGACTTCTCCAGGCTGGCTGAGCGTCTCACACGGCTGACAAAAGACGATCAGCCTTTCGTCTGGGCGCAGGAACAGCAAGACGCCTTCGAAAAGCTCCGCAAACGCCTACAAACAACGCCCATTCTTGCCCATTTCGACGAGGAGGCGGATACAGAACTTCACACCGATGCCAGCAACATTGGCCTCGGTGCTGTCCTCGTCCAGTGGCAAGATGGTGTTGAGCGTGTGATTGCTTACGGCAGCCGCACGCTGTCTCGGTCCGAGGCCAATTACTCAACCACTGAAAAGGAGTGCCTAGCTGTTGTGTGGGCGATAACGAAGTTCCGGCCCTACTTGTATGGTCGCCCGTTTCGGGTCGTGAGTGACCACCACTCACTGTGTTGGCTCGCGAATCTTAAAGACCCCTCGAGCCGGCTAGCTCGTTGGAGCCTTCGCTTGCAAGAATTTGATGTAACAGTTGTCTACAAGTCGGGAAACAAACACAGCGATGCAGACTGCTTGTCCCGTGCTCCTATCCCGTCCAGCTCTGATGACCTCGAAGATGACCCTCTCTTTATTGGTGCTCTGACCACGTCCGCCCTCGCTCAACAACAGAGGGACGACACGGAATTGCGGGCACTCATCGATTATCTTGAGGGCACCGCCTCGTTACCGCCTCGTCTATTCGTGCGTGGCTTGTCGTCGTTTTGCTTGCGAGATGGCGTCCTCTACAAACGAAATTACGGCCCGACGGACTCTGGTTACCTGCTCGTGGTTCCAACGGCGCTCCGCACTGACGTTTTGCAGGCATGCCACGACGAGCTTCCTTCCGGCCACCTCGGATTTTCTCGAACGATGGCACGAGTTCGTCACCGTTATTACTGGCCCAGGCTTTCGCGGCTGTCAAGCGTTATGTACGCACTTGCCGCGAGTGTCAACGTCGGAAGAAACCACCTTTCAAGCCGGCTGGCTTGCTCCAACCCATTGCTCCGCCGAGAATTCCTTTCCACAAAGTCGGCATGGACTTACTGGGCCCATTTCCCACGTCATCATTGGGTAACCGGTATATTGTGGTTGCCACCGACTACCTCACCCGGTATTGTGAGACGAAAGCCCTTCCCCGCGGCACTGCTGCTGAAATTGCTGACTTTTTCATCATCAGCATAGTCCTCCGCCATGGCGCCCCTTATGTTGTTTTAACTGACCGAGGCACAGCGTTCACGTCCACGCTTATTCTGGAAGTTATGCGGCTCAGTGGCACAAGTCATCGTAAGACCACAGCTTACCATCCTCAAACCAACGGCCTAACCGAGCGCCTCAATAAGACTATCGCTGATATGATTTCTATGTACGTCGACGATGACCATAAGAACTGGGACGAAATCCTTTCATACGTCACGTTTGCCTACAATACTGCCCTTCAAGAGACGACAGGGTTCACGCCATATCGTTTGGTACACGGTCGTGAAGTCGTGACTATGTTGGACACGATGTTGTTGCCCGATATTGCACGCCCATCCGTTGCCGACGCTGATGCATTCGTTCGCTATGCAGAGGCTGCCCGCCGGCTGGCTCGGCAACGAACCTGCGTGCGGCAAGAAGTCGATGCTCACCGCTATAACCTCCGTCACCGCGAAGTCATTTTCCAGCCTGGCGATCAAGTGTGGGTTTGGAGCCCCATCCGTCTGCGCGGTCGCTCCGAGAAGCTTTTGCGCCGTTAATTCGGCCCCTACGAGGTCCTCCGCAAACTCAGCGACGTTACGTATGAAGTGCGCCCGCAAGGGAGTGTTCGTTCTTCCAGACGCCCGCCGACATCCGAAATTGTGCACGTCGCAAGACTCAAGCCATACCATGCCCGCTAGGACAACTCTCACCACGTTCGGTGCCTGGGATTCTGTTAACACACACACGTGGCTCCCCCTCACTTTCAGGCATCGAGGCGATGCCTTTCCAGAGGGGAGCGGCAATGCCGCACTTAGTTTAGCCATCTCTCTACCGGCGCCCCCGTGCGGTCTGTCTTCGACCTTTGTCGCGCGCCGGACTTCGTCCTCTTCTGCTCGGTGCTAGTGCCTGCCGGCTGCGCTCTGCCCAGTGTGCTCGCCAGGTACTGTTCTGTCAGGGATAGAACGTCCTACCGGCGTCCGTGACAATATTATGCCTTGAGGGTACAATGAGGACGTTTTGTAGTGGGTCTTTTTCGAAAGAAATTGACCCCCCTTGCCCCTCAGAACCCGCATCTGTCCCATACCGGTTTTGGAGAGGCTAACTGAGGTGAAAAGCTAACATTCGCCCTTAGGAGCTACCCGCAGCTCGCCAAAATAGGACCGATGAGGGAGCTCAGCGGGCTACTGAAATCAAGAAGTTTGGTATGGTTTACGGGGTTTAACCTCCCAAAGTACGAATGTGGGCAGCTCCACAAGGGCTACCTGAATCGGTCCCAAGTGGGACCTATTGGGGGAGAATGTGGGAAGCCTAATTGAGGCTAGCTGGTGTCATAGTTGAAAGCCCCACATTTGTCCCACAGGGCTGACATGTCCAAAGCATAATGGACCTACAGGGGGCCTCATTTCATTGCTCAATTTCTGGATATGGGACCCTCCAGCTGTCACTTCCACAGTAATAACTCATCAAGCCGGCACCTGTGGACCGGAAATAGTCCGGCAGCCGAAGCTGATATGAACTGTAGCACAGGTGACTGCACAAAGTAGTCACGAGAGTGAAATCCCTAGGAGAACAACAACGAGGTGGAAATCAATCTACAGGTTTCTATGGTTCAGGTCACGAAATACATATTGCTAAATGTCCTCAAGTCCAATGTGTAGAGTAGACACACACCTTCCTCTGTGTCGAACACTTGAACGGTAACGAAAATGTTGGAAGTTAAAATTGAGGACGGTGTAGCCAACTATTACAGCAGCATGATTGCTGTAATATGAAGAGACAGTAAGCGCGCAGAATCGGCAAGGACAGGCAACTTGAAGGGGCACAGACACAAATCCGTACGCAAGAAAAACGACATGATTTCTGTCATTGGTCTATGGAGGTGCCTTCTAGGAAGATTCAGGCATAGGCGTAAAGTTGAAGACAATTAGATTTGCAAAATTCCCTGATTTGACAATCAGCTGAGCTAAGTCGTCTTTCACAGTAATACCAGTGCTATGAAGCGACGTCACTATGAGTCTGGTATTCCTCTTTAGTAGGCGAGTAGTAATGTCAATACGCATCTGGACTGCTGGCGTCAACATAACGAAAACTACCGCGAAAAATCATGTAGTGATTCATGCTGTGGACTGCTGTTTCCAGCCCAATTTCATGACTGGTAGGCTTGTCGGCCTCATTCATGGAAAAAACGGCCACCCAAAACTTTTATGACTGCTCTACTTAAAGATAATCCCTTCCAAAATCAAAAGTCAACTTACCTGGGCAGGGCATTTACAGGCAGACATACACAAGCCAGCAGCGGGGATAGCTAGGAGCAGCGCCGAGCGGACGGAGCGAGAGGTTGTCTTCATCCATCGGGGTCACGTGACAAAGCGCACCTCTTCGTCATTGTCGAGAAGCCGTTAAACGACCCGTGACGAGAGAAGCACCGTCTCGGTGTGAGGGTGCGAACGCGTGAGGTACATGGTAGGGTTTATGAAAGTGGACATGGACAACGTCGCTTTCGAGGAGAGAGATGTCATAGTTCACGTCAGTCACGCTGCGCTCCAAACGCAAAGGGGTATGTAACGGGACAGAATTCTCTCGAAGTGACCGATGCGACGCGAAATCGACCACAGAAGAACGAGTTATCAAGCCCGCGGTTGACTTCACGTTGTCGGCGGTCGTAGACAGACTTGATAGACGCTTGAGTGCGTTGGAGCCTACGGCGAGCTATTTGGCTTTGGCTGGTTTGAACGACGGTGTCACTGACAGAAACGGTACTCGATAATAGAGAAGGTGGCCTTAGAAGCGTCCTAGGAAAAGGTGCGGCGCCAGCCAAGCAAAAGGTAGTACGGGGAATAGCTCGTGGTGTCATCCCGAGAAGAATTTTATGCGAAGCTCACATAACAGAAACCGCTGTCCCAGTCTCGGTGGTCTCGGGAGACATACGCATATATCATGTCGGACAAGGTTCGGCTGAGGCGGTGGGTATGCCCACTGGTTTGAGGGTGATACGCTGTGATGAGCACCTGCTGCGTGGATTATGTGCGGAGGATGTTGTGAACGACTACGTAGGGTAACTACTGCCGCTGTCGGTGAGTAGTTGGTGCGGAGCGCCATGCTGCTGACTGACATTGTGCAAAAGAAAATCCGCGACATCTGTATCGCAGCTTGTCGGCAAGTCACGTGTAATAGCGCGCAGAGTCGCATAGCCCGTTGCGACAGCGATTCACTTGTTGCCGGATAGGAATGCGGGAAAAAAGCTGAGAAGGTCGAGGCCCACACAGCAAGGAGGTTAGAGCTGAGCATCAGTGGGTTGAAAAAGAATGGCAGGCAATGAGGGGCGCCTCTTTCTACGTTGACACAGGTTACAAGCGATCACGTAACTCTTGATGATACGATATAACCGAAGTAAAAAGAAGTAGCGCCACACCCGAGCATCAGTGCGGGAGACACCAAGGTGTCCTGCTCTCGGGAGGCCGTGGATTCGTTCAAAGAGAGTGGCGCATAGCTGTTAAGGTATGACAAGCACAAGCCGGGGGCAATCAGGGGCTAGGCTGCGGCGGCAGAGGATGCTGTTACCGCGTATTATTGTATTGCCCGTACGTTCGCGCTCAAGGCCGCAGGAAAGGGGTGTTATCATTTTTGTTCGTGACGCAAGGAGGGACTGGACTAATCTCGACTGATCACAGCCATGAAGAGCTGCGTCTGAGTTTTTCCACATTACTGTAGATGACCTTGACCTCTTATCTCGATGTTTCCTTTCCGGCTTTAAATTGAACGATGCATTGAGCGGCGGCCATTCGTTGTTCTACGAGTGACGAGCACGTTTGTTGCTTACGCCGCCGCCGCCGACTGAATAAGTTCTTTTGCGGGCGCAGGTCAGCGCAAATAAAGAGCTTCGTTTGCAATTCTTCTTGCTGTCTTCCTGATAGCTGGACTGCCGTCACTGCAACCTGACATGTGATGGAGGTGCTGGGTGGCGTTCCATGCACCGGACACCCCCTACAAGTCGTGGTGCCAGCCCTCTGAGTAATCCACAGGAGGACCTGAGTCCAGTCCACCGCGCAAGCCGACGTCTGCTAGGGGACGCGCCTGAGTTCGGGACTCTGCCGGAGCCTACCCGGAAGCAGAAGCAAAGCAAACAGCAACGTCTACCATGAGCTTGCTCCAGACTTCGCCTCCAGTCATTCTGCAGCAGCCCCGGGTGCCACCAACCTTGGACGCTTCGCCTGGCGCCGACCCCGAAGAATGGCTGGAACAGTTCGACTACGTAGCTATCTTTAACAACTGGGACAATACCATGAAAATCAGGTACGTCTTCTTCGCCTTGCAGGGACTACCAAAAATCTGGTTTGAGAATGAGGAAGCTAGTCTTAAGAACTGGGAAACCCTCTAGGAGCAGCTTCTCAAGATTTTTCCAAACGCCGTCGGAAAGGAGAGAGCGTCACGTTGTAGTGACGGCACTCAAGTGGTAAGGAAGACAGCACCAAGACTTGCAAACAAAGCTCTTTATTTGGGCTGACTTGCGCCCGCAAAAGAACTAAACAGCACGGCAGCGGCGTAAGCAACAAACGTGCTAGTAAGTTGTCGACGTACGAATGCCCGACACTCGCGACGTCTCTCAATTTAAAGCCGGCAAGGAAACTTCGAGATAACAGGTCAAGATCATCTGCAGTAATCTGGAAAAACGTAGATGCAGCTCCTCATGGCTGTCATTAATCGAGATTAATCCGGTCGCTCCTCGCGTCAAGAACAAAAATAACACCTCTTTCCTGCGGCCTTCAGCATGAACGAACGGTCACTACAATAATACATGGCATTACCCCCTCCGAAAGAAGCATCCTCGCGATGCTTCAAAAATGAAAACAAACACGGAGAATGCAATCTTCGAGTCCTTTAACGTTGATTATATTGTTTAAAGCATACATGTACGACGTCCGAGCGTGTGTGTCGTCGCTGAGATGCTGTCGTGCCGCCGGGGATGACTTCATAGTCGAGGTCACCGATGAGACGGAGAACCCTGCTTTGGACAGTGAACAGCTAGCGTACGCGATAACCTTCTCCTGTCTACCATTTTTCTGAACGAGGACCGCTCCTAAGCCCACACTGCTTGCGTCGCTATGAACTTCGGTTTCGGCATTTTCATGAAAATGCCCGAGGAGGGGATGAGACTGCAAGCGGCGCTTGAGCTCTCTGAATGATTCTACTTGCGGCGTTTCTCTTTTAAAAGGCACGTCAGTCTTGGTAAGATGGGTCAAAGGTTCTGCGTTGTGCTAAAGAATCTTCCCACAGCATGCCACAGTTTACTTTTGAGCTTGTATTCGCCCTGTAATTTGGTATACTCAAATCCTTTCTCACCTTCTAGGAATTTTGTCTTTTTGAGGTTGTATTTGCAGTGCTGTTTTGTTTTAATGTGCCTGTATATTTGTATTTTCAAATCTGTTTCCTACCGGCTATGAGTCTGTGCACAAGGTGGCACTATCCATTAATAAATGAACAAAACAAATAAATAAATGGCGAAGTTGTCCGGGACGATAGAGAAAGAGCGGCCGAAGGGGTAGGACCAAAATTTGGCGACTACCCAGACAAGAGCGAGACACTCGCGCTCCGTAATTGATTAATCATTCCCGGCTTTAGAATGAATGCGGCTGGCATCAGCAATGACACGGTAGTGGCCATGGGCAGGGCGAGAGATCACAGCGCTGATCCAGTGCGCGAAGGTGTCGTTGCGAACTTCATTGTGAACAGAAAAATTGAAATAGGCTAAAATGGGCGCAGCGCTTTGTGCAGACAGATGAGCGAAGCAAATGTCTGCTCCTGGCAGGGTACCATATATGGGGGGGGGGGGGGGGACAGGAAGGGGACGAGCGATGCTGGAGAAGTCTTTCATAAAACGGCGGCGGTATCAGCACATGCTAATAAACCTTACAACAATAACTGATGGGCACGTTGGTCTGACATGATTTCTTGTGAAACAGCGCAACGGCACAAGGCCAGACGACAAGAAAGGACGATACACAGCGCGGTTATCGTCCTCTGTTTTCCTCTGGCCTTGTGCCGTTGCGCTGTTTCACAAGAAATCTAATAAACCTGCGCACAATTTTGCAGAGCCGTGGTAGAGGAAAATGTACGGCGGCTTGAATTTTAGCGAGATCTGGCGGTACTGCTGAGGAGTCGACCAGATGTCCAGCAGTGGTCATTTGTCGCCGATCAAATTTGCATTTCAAGGCGTTGAGATGGAGCCCGGCTGTAGAGAACATTGCCACAGTACTCGCGAGGCTGTCAAGGGGTATGGTAAAGACAGGCGAGAAAAGCAAATCGTCATCTAGAAAACAAATACACGTACAACACTTCAAGCTGAGAAAAGGGTCAGCCTATCATGCGTTCGAGGGTAGCCTGCGCATTGCGTAAAGAGAACAGCGTGATTTTGAACTGATATAAGTTGTCAGAAGTCACGAAAGCGGTCTTTTCCCGTTTCATGACATCGACAGAGATTTGCCGGTAACGAGACCGACGGTGTATTCAGCAAAAGTAGTTGTCTTAGTGAAAGAAATACTATGCATCAACGACGATTCTAGACACAGGATAGAAGTAAATCTTTGTAACTCGGTTGAAGCGCCGTTAACGCGAGCTGCTCCGGCGCTGGCGTTAAGCTGCTAATGCAATTTAAAAGTTTCCTAGGTGGGAGAAATTGTCTTATATTGCGGCGCCTGCTACAGGTTTCTTTCTATTATTTTCCCCTTCATTCCTTTAGTCACGACGCAGGAGTGTCCTCCAAGGTGAACAACACAGCTGCTCTCGGTTTCTTTTTCCGAAAAATTTTATTCAGTTCGCTCAACTTGCTCGGATCATCATTTTTCTCTCTATTAATAAGTTACTCTATATACCTCACGTTTTCTTTCCTTTTAACGTCGCATGTTCTAGCCGATACACGCAGCTCTTGCGCCCTTTATTTTTTTCGCCTTGGCAAGACCCATATGTCTGCCAATCGAACATACCTGCTACTGTACATCCATGGCAATTAGTGCTGCTCACAGTGCTTACAGGCAATTAGTGCTTGGGGCTCACAGCATTAATAAGCTAAACCTGATTGGCGCTCCAGGTCAGAGGTCCGGAAATGCAGTCCGGTCATGGGGTTTCACCGGCGAATGTCCGGTTAGGCCGCTGATAAGCCTGTTCTGGTTTCTGAAAGGCGACTTCCTGGGTGGTCTTCTCAGGGGCCTGTTTAGGCATCTCTACATCCACGGGCAAACTAGCGGCCTTCCGTCTGCTGTCTTCAGTTAGTCACGTCCCCGATGCACTTCACGGAGTATAGGCTTAGACAAATGCGATCATCGCGCATCGTAATGCCAACTCCCTGGTCGATGTCTAATCATCCCTGTTACTCAGCACTTTCAGTATTCTGGGCAGAATCGAATGCGAATTTATTGCTAAACAACGAGGACTGACCGCTACAACACCGCGCAAGCCCAGAAACACAGCGGCCTGGAAACGGCACCGAAACGGTCGTGCAGAACCGCCACCGAGTTGTGTGATCCTCGTTGCTGCGAGGCGACAGACAAGTGTCGGTACCAGCTTTCTCAAACATAGCATACATGTATGTATGCATGTGTATTGTAAGGGTTTTTATATCTAGGCCAGTACACTTTCGCAGCAATCGTGAAGCTTGCAGGTTCCTGAAAAGGGCGTTTCTAAGTGGCTGTGAAATGACGGCATTATAGAAAGTACAGGCCACCAAGCGTTCATGCTGCATACAAGATCCCATTAGGCAGCCGACGATTTGCAATACACTTTAAAATTTCCCGGTTTCGCGCTTTGGTCGTTTCCCTGTTTCGCGCTTTGCGACGACCAGCGTTGTCAGAATGTTCGACTGCATCACCGCGCTGCGCTTGATGTAGCGCTCGTTACATCTGTAGCGGAAGGATTACATTGGTCCGCTGTGCCAAAGGTTTCAGACGCGCACCAGTAGCATGGCCGCGGCCAATCCGGCTTGTCAGGAAGGTCCGCCCCCGGGCTTTACCCGCGCGCGTCGGTATGTGGCGGCGTGACCGAGTGAGTGGGGCAGACGGTGGAGCGCCGACATTTTTGAGTGCATAAAGGGGAGAAGAGGGTAAGGTGCGAGGACGAGGAAATTCAATTTTTTACTAGGGATAACTCAGCTTCCCCAAGACGCATTAAATTTGTTATCCAGGAAGGATATTCGTGATGGAGCCTACTTAATTACCCGAGACGGTCTAGATCATAACGGAGACCCTTTTTCAGAGGACTTTTAAGTCTATGGATGGCACCGGACTTTCAAGCAGTCCATTTTTTTTTATTTCACATCTAGAATAACTCAACTTAGTTGTACACGAAAATAACAACAATTTCTCGGTGAACGATTTCCATGGTTTCAAATCCTTTGTTGTTCAAGGACTTCGCCAGATGTTCAGAGCCTATAATCCAACAAAACTAGCTGGGATAACACACTTGAATCTGTCCCAAACCGTGGTTTGTGAATGATGTGCTCTTTCTGCCTGCGCAACCAAAGTCTTCGGCAGTAAAATAGCTGCTCATACTATGTGCTTGTTTTCTCAAAGTCTGTAATTTATGCATTTGATGCTATCAAAAGTTATCGCGTGAATACATTGCCATCTATTAGACCTCCTTATATAATGTATTACATTTGCCGACGACGCTCGCCCAAGCACACGGGCAATATGCAGCTGTTTCCCATGAGAATAGCCTAAACATGCAGTGGTGTTACCTGTGAGGATACGATCATTTCCCGTTGCCATTCCGAAAGTGAAAACTAAGGTCATATGCACTCACGTTGCGAGTTCTATCTCCACTTAACCCTTCGGTCATATTCCTGGGGAGCTCTGTGGGGCACTGAAGGAAATAAAATGCCTCGCCAAGTAAGTAATTGTAGTCGTGTTCTTTTCTGCACAGCGATGGCCAATACTGCCCTTTTCCCCTTCCAGCGTACTTTTACAGCACTCTATCTCACCCTTTCAGCCTCCCGGACGCCAACTTAGCAGGTAGGCATATTTCAAATGCCAGGCGCAGCGACAGCTCAGCTTCCTGGTCTTTGCCGATAGTCCCTGCTTCTTTCACCGATGAGCCCAGCTGGCAGGCCACTGCCTCTGGAGCGAGCAGTGTCTTAGCCTGGACCTTCCTGCGCACGGAGAGGCGCCAAGGGCGCAGAGTAAGGCTCAAGAACGTCTTCACCATGTTGGACGACAGAGACAGCATGAAATGTGAGATGAATACACCATCAGCCGGACATTGGCTTCTGGCTATGATGGTGGACGTCTGAGGACCAGATTATGTGTTGAAGGTAAACCACAAAGCAACGTTTCTTCGGTGTGCAATAAGTGCCTTGTCTACCGGGGCCGCCTTAGGCGAAATGCCTGCACTTGGAGTGAGGCGACATAGGCAGACGAAAATATCTGGCGATTCCAGATCTCGGCCTCCTCAGTGACTTCACAATCAATCTGTGCAGCTACATCTGCCACAGGCGCGTGCCATTTCAGCGAAGGCATAAATAGAGAAGTGCCACTTCTGCGCATGCAGTATTGTCCCTTTTATTCCGCGTTAAGTTGCCGTCGCCGCGGATAAGGTAGATTAGCTACGGACTACGGATTATTCTGGGAACATTGGTGATCTGTCCTCACTGTTGTCTGCAGAAGCCAGTTAATAAGCCTCACAACTCTGGTTCCGCTCACCAGCGAACGCCTAGTGACACCGCCTGTAGTCGAGGCTCCGGGCAAAGGCTGCTTTGTGGTATAGGTTGTGCGTGACCCACTGCCGCAGTGAAGAACATACAGAATGATAAGCCCATGTAGAGAAAGGCTAGAAAGCCGACTTTTTTATGTTAAAGGTTAACTTCGTGAAGTTAGTGCGCGGCACCGATAAACGTTTTACACAACTCTGACAGCTACGCGTTTTATTCACTAAAGCCCCCCCAATTCAGATGTTACAAAGAACTTTCTCTAACTACAAAGTGGCGCTTTTTAATCCTTGAGCCAAATAAAGGGTTTGATTGCGATTCGAATGAATTACCAAAGAAAAAATGACTGCTCCATGCATTGTACAAAATACTTTGAACTGGATTGACGATAAGTACTTTCATAGTAAAAATTAATGAGCCATCTTAGGGGAAAAGCTATTTTCCTTACGGAGGCAACCTCGGATTTTGCACAAGGCTCCGTATTGGCGATTTATTAGTCTTAATTTTAATCAAAAAAGCCTCCATTATTTCTTCTACTTAAAGATTATAAGGGGATGAGTGCATAATGTACTATCAGCGTCAAATGAAATGCGAACAAAACAACTGGAACGCGAGCACAAAAAATCAAGCATATTAGAGGCTGGAGATGAAATACAGGCGTGGGCTATTAACATTTCAGAAGAGCGGTCTTTCCGGCTTCGATGGGAAAATCAACTGCTCATGTATTTTGCCTCCCTAGTATAATATCTGCTAGTTGGGCTGTTCGCGTTTCAATTGGCTTGTTCGCGTTTCAATTGACGCTGATAGGCTATACAGCACATATAGCGACATGCACACTCCATAAAAATCTTGACTGACACCTTAAGGTGTACGTGGGAGAAATTGTCCTTCAGTAAAGCGAAGCTCGTGGTGAACGCGTGGTGCAGAGTGAATAATTACCGCGGAAATATCTGGCACGCAAATTTCTAGACATGCTTCTACTAGAATAGTTTTGAATCGTAGTGTTACAATGGCCAAAAAGCAGCCAGTACACTAGCTTCATCAACCGATATCTTCGGGGTGCTGCAGAGGTACCGAAATTGGCGGTCCATCTGTCATTAGTAGGACCGTGCTTCAAATACACGTCTAGCATGTGGAAGCCTCATCAAAATTCACCATGGTTGAGACTGAAGGCACAGAGCTGTGCGCCGAAGTTTTTAGATTAAAGCTGTATACTCGAGGAGTTGGGGCCACACAAACGAAAGGCAGCATTTCAATCAGAGATCTACGAAAAATGAGGGTGCAAAACTGAGTCTAGTGCATGCAATTTGTAATTACTACCATACACAAATATCAACTTAAAATACAGCTGGTCTCGCCACCAGGTCTCAAGTAGGACAGATCACAGAGGACCAGAGAAATTAAATATTGCAGAAAACTTAAACATTACTTTTTTATAAACTATATGTTTATGAAACATTTACCAGAGGATGTAGTGAGAGCTGACGGCATCGGCTTATCACAGCATATGAATTTTTTATAATATTTGATTTATACTTGCACTGCATACGTCCAGTTGTCGGCATAACACTTTATTAACTAGCGAATGCTTTGATACAGTCACCGTGTCGTGGATTATTTCTGTGCTTGTATTGTGAATAGCGTTATTTTTACCATCTCTCGCGCTGGAGTGCTTCGGTGCTGCAGGATATCCTGTAAATAAATAAATAAATCATACTAAAACTAAAGGCATGAGTGGCTAGAAATTTGGCCTCGAAATTCGAGTTTGTGCTCAAGCTTAAGAGTCGTGTATTAAGTCGTGTCAAGGTATTAAGAGTCGTGGAAAAATTTCGTTTTATCGGAACGTTGTTATCCAGTTGAGCCAAGGGTGTCCAAAATATCGAAACCTTGATGTGAAGAAGGTAAGCTCGAACAGTGGTTATATAATGGCGGAGCTCCACTTCTTTGCAAAGGCCTGCTCTCAAGCGGGCTGTCACAAAATTCGCCACAATTCTGGAAAAAAACCAGTGCCGCGCGGAAGCGATCTCGCGAGCGCACGCCTTTAGAACAGCGGAGAAGGGAACCCCGGAGAGCGCGTAGTATTAGTTGTGTTGCGGGAACTACGTGTGGGGACGCCATCGATTCTTCCTGAATGCTTTAGTAATTTCCGCTCAATGCTGATGGAGACGGCGTAGCCTTGAGTGTGCAAAGTGAGGCCCGCTCCCCTTCACTCGTGCGCGGGCGGCGCATTACAAGAAACATCCGGAAGCATCTCGAAGCGAGGCTCCGCGCCTGACAAACGGAGGCCAGCACTCTGCGCGATAAGGAGAGAGAAATAACGCAGCTGATACTGTGCGTACGTGCGCCCCTGCCTTGGCGCCAAGAACGAACAGACGCGGAGCATGCCTATATATGACGGGCATGCCAGCTGTCTCTCAGCCAGACGCGCCTTTCACGCTTAAAAGGGCCGCGTAAAATTTTCAGTGTAAAATTTTCTCTGCCGGTTGCATAGAATGAGTTAGAGTTATGATATTAGCATTGGACGTGCCACGTGTAGTCCGGTTTTAGTGCTTTAATCAGCTAGCAAAAATAAATTCATGGCGCTGATGTTGTCACCACACAGTGGCAGTTTTCAGCTGTGGATGTGACATCACCGGGCGCGAACTTGATGATTGGACAAACAGTAGATATACTGCAAACTTTGTTAATAAATGCATTTACATTATGTCATGTCTTGGTGCGTTTTATTAGATGAACAAAACCAACACGTTTGCCTTAAAAACACTTGAAAGGAAGCAAAACCCAGAAAGACCGCCAGAAGCTCTGGCTAGGTTTTTGTATCGTACGATTTTTCACCTCTCCACATATCTATGAAATAGGAAACAGCACTGCATGTGAGAACGGCTTCACTTAATTGACCTGATCGCGCCATTTCATTCTACAAGCGTTTGTTTCAGTCCCAAGGAAGGACACAAAGAAAAAAATTGCCGACGATTGCGTTACTTCCCAAAGCGAAATTTGAGTGCAGGTCATCAGCTGTTTCAGCCTTGCGACAGACCGAGGCAAAGAATTCGAGCAAGACGTGTGTACTATTAAAGACAACTTGTTATTTTTCATACATACTCCTTCTTCAAGAAACACTCTACTAACCGTTCCTAATTGTCATGAAGAAAGCTGTGTGGACGGAAAAATAGATGGATACATGCTCGACTTGCTGCACCACTGCCTGAAAACACGAGGTCTGAACAAATATTTTGCAAGGTTGTCAAAGCTATGGGAGCCGTTGCGAGCGAGAGGAACGGGATGTTCTCCCGCATAAGAGGCAAGAAGTTCCCGATTGTCTTTATATTGCCCCGAATGTTTACAGTGTTTGTTCATTCTCTAAAGTTGCCAGCACGCCGCTTTATCGCTTTGTTTGTGATGCAAGACGCGCCTGGATTTATCTCGATTGATCGCATCCAGGTGGAGCCGGTTCTACGTCGTTTCAGTGTGTTCTAGCAACTTTCCTTGTTTTATCTCGAAAGGTCGCTATCAGCTTAAAAAGAGCATGGCCGTGAGCGGGCGGCATTCTGTTTGACAACCGCCGAGCACGCTAGTTGCTATGCCGCTGCCGAGTGATTCTGTTCTTTGCGGGCGCAAGTCAGCCCCTCTAAAAAAATGAAATTCGTTTAGAAACCATTCTCGCTCTCTTCCTGTTCGCGCGACTGCAGTCCCCACTAGATGACAATATCAACTTTAAAATCCTCACCCACCCTGCCACCATGGCAGGTGGCAGCGTTTCTGGCACAACACTGGCAATGCCAAAGCATGCAGCACACATCTGTCACTACCACGTAGTATAAAGCACGATTGAGGTGTCCACTGTTCAAAGAGGGCAGTTATGTGCCTTCCCTCTGGTTCAGGCGTCCATCGATGTGTGCGAGACAGATACTGCGCATTTCCATTCCTCAAAAAAATACCGAGGACATTCTGGAAATTCCAAAGTGTGCTTGGCGAAAGCCTTGTCGTCAACCCACTGCCTCTCCAGCGAACCGCCTGGCGCTGTGCCATTGGTCGCTTCGGAGCCATGCGTCACACTCACTACTCTGGAATGAGCCTTCTCTCCAAAGAGCGGCGGTGTGACGTCACGGTTGGTTGCTATGCACAGCTGCGCCCCGCCCCTCTCCTGGGGCGCCGGTTGCTAAAGTGGGGAAGAGGTACCGCTTATACTTTCTCCTTTTCAGGCTCCTGCTCCGTTGCTTTCGCAGCTTAGAGAGTGTCTACTGCTGGTTACAACGGCAACAGCGATGGCGACGGCGACGCCGCGAAACGCAGAAACTGGCGCCTAACAGCTGCGCTCTAAAAATACATTCGTTTCACTTTTACCAGTGCGCATCGGCAGCATGAGGACGATTAGCGGGCGCGGCCGCCAGATGGCGCCACGTTCCCGCCATCAGCGCGCAATGGCAAGGCACGGTACGCGGAGGCGGCATCGCCACGCGCTATGCTATTAGGTACCTCGTGTTCGAGTTTTCATAAGTCAGAGAAGGCCATTGAATAATATTCCCATCTGCGCCAACGACGTGACGATGAAGCATCGCTGGACCAGCTAGGCGTCCACATGGTTGTTGTAACCCTGGAAACGATGATGCCAGCCTTGACAAGAATTAATTATAGCGAACAGGCAACCATTATGTGCAAACTTCCGGGATGTGCTCAGATAGGCTGTTTTGATTGGTCCTCCCCCAGTGTCATCTTTGGGAGAGCGAAATGGGAATGGGAAGACCCGCCAAAATTCAGTTGATTGCAGCATTTTGTTTGCCTGCATTTTGGAACTTCATTATTGAATAACTCCCGTTATGTGCGCCGATTCCTGCAAATGTTTTTGAGTCACCATCTGCGTGACATAAAGGATCCACCTGAAGTATCGCCGGCATCTCTTCAAGGAGCGTTTCGCAACCCCTTTAAAATAAACGCGCCCGCTCGACTCCCGGGACAACACCACTCTCCTAGCCACGGACCCAAAAGGCAGCATCTGCCAGTGTGCGGGAGGGCTCCATCGTGAACCTCTGGTCGTCCTACTGTCGCAATGCCCGGTGAACAAACTTTGTTTTGTTTCATCGCCTCTATATTGTGTTAGTGCACTTTTTGAGCAATATTTCTTTTGTATTGTAATCTCTCTCGAGTGTTACTTTGCAAGAGTTGCGTTGTATTTTAAATCACTTTGCATGTACTCGTATGAGTCATTGTGAAATTCTTTTTATCGTATCTTTGCTGAATAAACTTTGTTTTGTTTGTGAACCTTTCGCTCGGACCCATTCTCTGGCTTGCTACCAGCGAAAGCTGGGCACAAAATTACCAAACCCCTTGTTACTTGGTAGCTTGTCTCTGGCTGAGCTTGACGCTGAGTTGAGGGTACCTTCTTTGTGACCGAGACCGCTACCCCCCACGCTCTAAGGGTATGTGGGAACGCACGCTGAAATGCGCGAAGTGGTGACGTGATGTCCCGTTCGAGGACAGGACGGTTAGTGTTTGCAGGCGCAGAGAACGGAGAAAAAGGCGGAAGGTGTTTACCAAGAGGTCGTACACGAGCGTTAGCAACACAGCGATAGTGTGAGGTGCAGCTGAGAGGCGGTTCAATAGGGTTCCTCGACTTGAGCTATGCCCGAGGCTTGAACAGCTAGGACTGCGAAACGGATCTAAGAGATATGGTATGGTCGGCTAATCATCTGGGCCTGGAAGAGACCGGGATTGCGGACTGGCTGAATCAGAGTATCTAAGAAATAGTGAGGGAACGAAAAGAAAGCGAGAAGATGCAAAGAGAAATGGCTAGAGGGAAAGTTCCCTAAGGGAATAGTGAACTTTGAAATAAAAAAAAAGAAGTGCATCGAGAGAATGAGATTCCCACGAGGAATGAAGTGAGGAATTTGAGTCGGCTTCAGCTCACAGCCCTAAGCAAAGGAGGGGCAAGAGTGGGAGAGTGCCAGCGCCTTCGCCAAAATGCTACCGGTGCAAGAAGATAGGCCCCTAGGCCTCTGATTACCGTAAGAACTTAGTGAGCAAGATAATACCTGTGGATTTGAGGGACTAAAGCACCGGTGTGCCCAAGTCTTGAGAAATCAATCCCGCACGTATTATATCCCTGTGCCTTTTCATACAACGGCGAGGAGGAAGGCTTGAGGATCGATTGCGTAGAATAGAGATTCTGGGAGAAGTCTGCAGTGTTATGCACAGTTACGTGCATCAGACCAGGTCTTATAAGTGAGGGAATGCCGGAATCTAACTCATAGCAAGTGGTAATGCCTAACCCGTCGCAGTCCTCAGACCGGGACAACCATTCCGACCTGCGCGAGCTTCGTGCAGAGATTAAAACGCTGAGAGACAGCGTGCACTTCATGAGCGACGTGTTTGAGAGCATGAAGAAGCAACTGGCTGAGGCGCAGACAGAAACGGTTGCTCTAAGGAAGGAAAATGAAAGTTTACAAGCTAAATGCCAGGAAAGTGACGCCGCACTCAAACGACTTGAAAGCAGAATGGTTCAGTGTGAGCAGTACTCTCGCGGGACCAACGCAGAAATCCGAGGCATCCCAGAGAAACAGGATGAGAATTTTCTTGACATGGTGACTTCGATAGGTGAAATTATAGGCGAGCCTGTAAGTCCTGCCGACATCGAGGTGTGTCACCGTGTACCAACTAGAGAAGAGGGCAAAAGCAATGTACTGGTGCAGTTCAAAGGCAAACAAAAAAGAGATGCATTTCTTGAAAGGGTACATCGAACTGTAATCAAGCATATATAGCTCGGAATCCGAAGTGAAACACAAAATGAAATGCGGGTCTTCGTAAATGAACACCTGTGTCCTGCACTGAAACGCCTGTTGCACCTAGCTAGCACAAAAAAGACTGAACGCGGATGGCGTTTTGTGTGGGTGCAAAACGGCAAGGTCTATGCGCGAAAAGAAGAGGGGAGCGATGCCATACGGATTGCTTCTGATAGGGACCTATGTAAGATTGACTGAGCGTTTTTTTCTTTGTCTTTTTCCCTAAGGCTTTACTCACCTGTTCATGTATAAAGAATACGCCTCACCCTGCGACATTTCACTTCACTGCGGTCAAACGCAGAATAGCATCTCTGCTATTCACATTAATGCACGGTCTCTGGCTTGTAAAGAAGATCAGGCCACTGTGTTCCTAAGTAACTTCCATTTCAAATTTGACGTCATCATGTTCTCGGAAACCTGGTATCAAAATAGCAGCCCTCTACTGATCTTAGATGACTACACCTATTACAACCTCAACAGAACAGGCATGCGTGGAGGGGGTGTTGCACTACATGTTAAACGATGCATATCAACAGAGGTGTTCAAGGAATTTACACGTGCCACAACTGATTACGAAAGCTTGTGTGTGATATGCGGCATTGAAATGTTTCTTGTCATCTACCGCCCTCCATCTGGCAATCGCAACGAGTTCATATATTTTCTAGAAGAAATACTTGAATATGCCTCGGTTCACCATTATCGGTTGCTACTTGGCGGTGACATGAATATTGACATGCTGACTGATAGTCAACATTCTTGTGAATTAGGAAACAAGTTTCTTGCTTCTGGGTTCCACAACGTCATAACGACGCCAACTCGTGTAACGTAGACAAGTCAGACACTTCTCGATCTTTTCGTTATTAATACACACACACCTGTTCTAGCGGCTGGTACAATCAGTACTGACCTCAGTGACCATTGTCCTATATATATAAGTTATTCTACCAATTTAGTCCGACAAAAACAGTGCTCAAACAGGCTAAAGTACAGATGCTTGTCAAGTGAGAACCTTGAAACATTTCGCAGACGAAGAATCCATGCGGACTGCTCATCCATTTTTTAGAAGCTATCCAGCAGTGAGGCCTACGCTGACTTGTCAATATTCCGTCGGCTGTATGAGTGGTCGTTTCCATATCAGAATGTTAAACTTGAGAAAAAAATAAGGAAACCTTGGCTAGGACTAGAACACATAAAAATTATAACTGAAAAAAACCTTCTTTTCAAGCCTTCCTCAGGACAAATGACCTAGCTAAACTTGAAATATTTAAGAAGTACCGGAACAAACTAAACGCGGAATTGCGAAGAGCAAAGAAATACTACTACAACCACCTTTTCAGTACTGCAAGAAAAGAGCGTCCGGACAAAGTTTGGAAAATATTCAACGAAGCCTTAAATAGACAAACAACACGAGAAAACACTTCTGAATTGACAATAGATGGTAAAAAATTATCTGGAATTCCTCTAGCCGAGTATTTCAATGAACACTTCGTCAATGTGGCAACGCCAGCAGTCGACAACTCGACTAGCGCTTTGCTTCACTACCAGTGTAAGGAGACACTATTTCTTTACCCAACGGATGAAACAAATCTATCGCACATTTATAAATTTGAAGAACACCAATGCCAGCAATATTGACGGCTTTCAAATAAAGGCAGTGAAATACGTTATCGATATTATTGCGCCGCATCTAGTATACATATTCAATCTGGCTCTTACATCTGGATGTTTCCCGGACAGGATGAAAATCGCTAAAGTTTCAGTTCTTTTTAAGGGGGGCGATAAAAACGATGTTAACAACTATAGACCCGTCTCAGTGCTTCCTGTATTTTCTAAGGGTTTAGAGAAGATTATTCTTTTGCACATGAACAGCTTTTTCGTTAAACATAACAAGCTTTCAGATGCTCAACATGGCTTTCGGAAAGGCAGGTCAACGGAAACAGCACTATTAACTCAGAAGGAATTAATACTTTCTAATATTGATGAAGGCAGACTTACCCTCGGAATTTTCATTGACTGCAGCAAAGCATTTGATCGCCTAAACCATGAAATATTACTAGACAAACTGTTCAGTTATGGTGTCCGAGGAGTTGGTTTCGCTTTAGTTAAATCTTTTCTTTTGAATCGTCAGCAGCGCGTCTCTATCGCTGAATGTGCCTCATCACACAGATTACTAACTTCCGGCGTGCCACAAGGAAGTATTTTAGGGCCGTTTCTTTTCAACATCTATGTGAACGATATCGTTGAAAAGGAAAGCAATGCAATATACGTGCTCTACGCAGATGACACGAGCATCTTTTTCACCGGTAAAAATGTAGACGAACTAATAATAGAAGCCAAAAAAGAGCTTGCAATAATTTGGGATTGGTCAAGTAAGAACTGTTTAAAAATAAATGGCAATAAATCTAAGGGCATATTATTCTAGGCTAGAGGGCAGCAAGCACAGATAGAAGAAAGGTTGGTTCTTGGGGGTGCACCCATAGAAATTGTTAAGAAACATAAAATTCTTGGCGTGACCTTTGCTGCTGACATGTCGTGGAATCATCACATTCAATCATTATCAACGACACTATCTACGTCAGTCGGCGCACTAGCACGGTGCCGTCATTTTCTTCCAGATAGAGCAAAACTTCAAATTCATCATGCACTGTTTTCCTCTCACATAAATTATTGTACACTGGTTTGGGCCACAACCACACAAACAAATATTCAAACACTGCTCCTTCTTCAAAAGAAAGCACTTCGCTGCATTGCAAATGTGTCCTATTTACATTCATCTGCACCTTTGTTCACACGGTATAACATAATAAGCGTCGAAAAAATTTACGAGTTCCGTCTACTGTACTCATACTTATTTTCCGATGAAAAGTTTAAGAGCCTCATAAAATTCCTTTCGCATTTGCAGAAACAGAAAAGTGATTGTCGCACCCGTGGATCTGAGACATGGCTGATACCACGCAGACGTACTCATGTACTCTCGTTACCGTCAGGTGCGACGACCAGTCCAGTGCTGCAGGGGTGGCCGAACAGAACACTGAGCTGCTGCTCCATCACGGCGTCTGTGTTGCCCGCGGTATCCTCCATCCGACCAACGGCCTCGCGGATGTACTCCTTACCAACTTCGGCAATGGGCGACAACGCATCGCTAAAGGGACCACGGTCGCCTACTTGGAAGATATCGCCGAAACTTCTGATTGCATCGCACTCCAGACCGGGACATCTGCCAGCCGACCGGCTCAATTCGCCCTCGATGTGAACCCCGCTCTATCACCTACCGAGAAGGATCGACTTGTCGGGCTGCTCTCTCAGTTTCAAGACTGTTTCTCGTCTGCCTCCGCGGTCAAGCAGACGCCCCTCGCCAAGCACCGCATAATAACCGACGAACGTATCCGACCAGTCCGACAGAACCCATACCGAGTGTCACTGCGGGAACGCGAAGTCATCGCTCAGCAGGTAGACGAAATGCTGAATGACGGTGTCATACAGCCATCGAGGAGTCCCTGGGCTTCACCTGTCGTCTTGGTTAAGACGAAAAACGGCAGTCTGAGATTCTGTGTTGACTACGGCAAACTCAACCAGGTCACAAAAAAAGACGTGTACCCGCTACCACGCATTGATGACTCCTTGGACCGGCTGCGCCATGCGCGCTACTTCTCCTCGCTCGATCTCAAAAGCGGTTATTGGCAGATCGAAGTAGACGAACGGGACCATGAGAAGACTGCGTTTGTCACGCCGGATGGACCATACGAGTTCAAGGTCCTACCGTTTGGATTGTGCTCCGCTCCAGCGACATTCCAGCGAATGATGGACGCAGTCTTATCCGGCCTTAAATGGCAAACCTGTTTAGTATATCTGGACGACGTTATTGTGTTTTCCCCAACGTTCGAGGAACACCTAAACGCCTTTCCACCGTGCTACGGGCTATAAGATCTGCCGGCCTCACGTTAAAACCTGAAAAGTGCCACTTCGGTTACGAAGAGCTCCTGTTCCTGGCCCACGTCGTCAGCCGTCGAGGTGTTCAGCCCGAACCCGCCAAAACTGCAGCCGTCGCCAACTTCCCTACTCCATCCGACAAGAAGACAGTCCGGCGTTTTTTGGGACTCTGCGCCTATTACCGCCGATTCATTGCAAACTTTTCACGAATTGCTGCCCCGTTGACGCGTCTCACCCGAGATGATGTCACCTTCGCCTGGGCAGACGAACAGCAAAAGGCATTCGATGAATTACGGCACCGCTTGCAAACAACGCCTGTGCTTGCCCACTTCGATGCCCATGCCGAGACCCTGGTTCACACGGATGCATGCAACGTAGGCCTCGGCGCTGTGCTCGTACAGTGGCAGGATGGCGCTGAGCGAGTCATCGCGTACGCTAGCCGGACTTTGTCTCGTGCTGAAACCAATTATTCCACCACCGAGAAAGAGTGCCTCGCTGTTGTCTGGGCAGTGATGAAATTTCGCCTGTATCTTTATGGCCGCCGCTTCCAGGTCGTGAGCGACCATCATTCTCTTTGCTGGTTGACGAACTTGCGCGATCCCTCCGGACGCCTTGCACGTTGGAGTTTACGTCTACAAGAGTTCGACATGACCATCGTGTATAAGTCCCGACGCCAGCACAACGACGCCGACTGCTTGTCCCGTTCGCCTATTCAGTCGACGAACGAAGACGAAGAGCCCGCCTTCCCTCTTATCGCAACTGTCGACGCAGTCACTGTTTCGCAGCGCCAACGTGAGGACCCGGGACTCGCTCCACTCATCGACTTCCTGAAAGCGCGTACTACGGAAGTACCCCGTCCCTTCGCCAGAACGCACTCCTCGTTTTGTCTCCTAAACGACGTGCTCTACAAGATCAACTTTTCTCCCACGGGAAGGGATTATCTCCTCGTCGTGCCAGACACTCTCCGCGACGAAGTCTTGCAGGCATGTCATGATGAGCCCACCGCCGGTCATCTCGGCTATGCTCGAACTTTGGCTCGCATTCAAAAGAGTTTTTACTGGCCCAAACTTGCGGCGGCAGTGCGCCACTATGTACGAACGTGCCACGATTGCCAGCGACGGAAAATACCGTCTGTAAGGCCAGCTGGTTTACTGCAGCCTGTCCAAGTGCCCAGACTTCCATTCGAGCAGGTTGGCATGCACTTGTTGGGCCCTTTTCCAACTTCCTCCTCGGGCAACCGGTGGCTAATAGTCGCTACCGATTACCTCACGCGCTATGCTGAAACAAAGGCCCTTGAACGAGGCACGGCAGCCGAAGCAGCGAAATTTTTCGTCGAGCGCATCGTCCTCAGGCACGGCGCCCCGTCAGTTGTCATAACGGACCGAGGCACAGCTTTCACGGCCAAGCTGCTGGAATCCGTCATGCAGCTGAGTGGCACTACCCACCGTAAATCCACCGCCTACCATCCACAGACGAATGGCCTGACCGAACGTCTCAACAAAACTCTCGCCGACATGCTGTCTATGTACGTGGACGTTGAACATCGGTCTTGGGATGACATCCTACCGTACGTCACATTCGCGTACAATACGGCACAACAAGAGACAACGCGCATGACGCCCTTCTCTCTGTTGTATGGCCGCGAGGTGTCCACCATGCTAGAGGGCATGTTGCCCCATGACGGTCGTGACCCCGAAGCTGGTACCGAGGACTTTACTCAGCGCGCCGAAGAAGCACGGCAGCTTGCGCGACTGCACATCCGGAACCAGCAAGGCCGAGACGCTCGGCGTTACAATCACCGCCACCGAGTAGTGACCTTCGAACCGGACGACATGGTGTGGGTGTGGACTCCGATTCGACGCCGAGGGCTTTCCGAGAAACTGCTAAAGCAGTACTTCGGTCCGTACAGAGTGGTCCGTCAGCTCAGTGACGTCACATACGAAGTTCTTCCAGACGGCTCTTCTACTTCTCATCGCCGCCAGCAGAAGCCCGAAGTCGTCCACGTCGTGCGAATGAAGCCGTACTTTTCGCGCGAGCACCGCTAGCAGCCTACCGCCACGCCATAACCGCATGCTTCTTGTGACCGTTCATTTTCTCACCATCCTTGCTTACGAACTGCTTATTTTCTGCCATGTTCTTGTGAACTGCTTTTCTTACCTTCTTTGGTTGCGCATGCATCGGGTCGATGTTTTTTTTTAGGGAGGGGGGTAATGTCACGTTTCCACAAGCAGCCACTAGGCGGCTGCTCTTCGCAAGTCGCGTGCACCGCCGAGTGAAAGAAGAAGATCGGTTCCGGCCTCCTCTGGGTGCTCTTGGCTTGTTCTCCGGTGCCGTCCACGTCAACCATTAAAGCCTTTCGGTTACGAGCCCCAACGGCTACGTAACAATATGCTACAGTCACTCACACACAACTTGCCGTGCTTGCTTAACAAATTACTGTCTGCAAATTTTGACTTAAGCGCATGTAATAAAAAACAGACACGTGAAATTTTTTTCTCATCCCAGTTTTTGTGCAGCTAATCGTATTCAATGTATTTTCAATGCCTTTATGTTTTTCGTACTGTATACTTTCTTGTGCTGTGTTTTGATGTGTTTGGAATGTGTTTCGATGAGTTAATTTATGTGAAAGTGTTCAGAATTTTGTGTTGGCTATATGCTGCTGCCTTGTACGGGCATCAGGCACCCTCAAGCTGCCAATGGCAGCTTTTTTGCCTCATGACCCCCAACGAGTCGTTGGAAATAAAGTTTTGAATTGACTTGAAAAATTGAAATTCCCGGCAAAAATCGAGGAAAGCCGGTTTCTGTTCTGAGAGGCACAGGAAGCACCGTGTTTCCCTAAAAGGGGAATTGATTAACGATAAAAAACTTACTGCAGAGATGACCCTTATGTGTTTCTTGGATGGTACCGATCAAGTAGTACATGAAACCAGCTTACACGCGAAAAATACCTTCAACGGAGAAGTGACAGCTCTATGCATGGAGCGCCTGCTGTATGACATCATCCTGGGTAACATCAAGGGCGGGAGATCGGCGAGTGACCCACAAATATGGGCCACCGGTGTGGTTGACGAGACTGTCGCTCCCAATACGGAAGAAAGGTCGGTAGACAAGAACTCTACAGTACAGACGGCGGCGCAAGCACAAGCGAAGGCTGAGAAAGTATAGTGCCACTTTTTATTCTCTACCGCAAGAATGTGCCCTAATAACGAGACTGATTCAGGCAACCACAGAAGACGTTGTAGCTAGCTCCCCAGGTCAGAGCTTGGTTGTAGAACAGAATTTCTCTGCAAGTGAGATTACAGAGAGTAAAACCCACCGAAGTGTCGCTTCCACGGAAAAGTGAGAATGTAAATACTGCTGAGGTACTAGGCACAGAGGAGAATGCCATTGTGACGCTTTTGTTAGAGGGCACTTTAAAGAAGTCGTCGGAAGAAGCTGGAGCTCCAGCTACAAATCAGAGCGCTGCACCTCTGAGAGTCACGGTAGCTACCGTGAGGAACAGTGGCGAAATGTCAAATGGAATGAAAGCTCCGACATGAAAGCGCACTCAGTGAAAACCCCGAAACTGTTCCGAATGAACCCTCGAGTAGTGAGCAGGGCTTTCCCGATGAAGAAGGTGAGGAGAATCTGTCTGTTATGAAGGCGAAAGTGCAGTACAAAAAATGGAGTACGACTCCACTAAAACTGAAGAGCTCAAGAAAGAATCAGATAAGGCAAAATTGAAAAGTGAGGAGATTGACTCACCAATGGCTAACGGGTCATACGCAGAGTACTCCTCCCGAGGAAGGCTCCGAAAGAGGAGGAAGAAGAAAATATTGGAAGGAAGAGAAAGTTCAGTCTACAGAAAACGGCAAAGGACTGAACCACAAGCTTCATCGCGAGAACACATCTGGGATCATGCGCGTGAAAAAGCATTGCGCTCGCCACAAAGTAGTTTCGCAGAAAGTTAAAAGAAATAGAAGCGGCCTCGGAGAAAATGACGGGTTTCGCAGAAAGGTCAGGAAGGAGCTGAGATGAACGAGTGCAATCTCCAGTATGGACTCAGTCTGGAGACGAAGGCGAAAACAGAAGACCCACGCCGAGGTGAAAGAAAACATGAGAAGTGGAGCCGTCGTGAGCGAACTGGCGTTATATTTGTTCTCAACAGATGCACTAGCCGAAGGAAAAGAGCAAGGGCTCGAAGTATGAGCAGAAGCACACAAAGGAGTGCGAATAGGAAGCGGCGCCAGAACCGCGCAAGAGAGGAAAGCTTTAGTACAATGCGGAAGAGGACGACAACGTTCGACAGGAAGAAAACAGTCTCCTAAGAGAACCATGAGTGCTCCCGAATTTTCATACAGTGTGTTCCGAGTGAACTGAGTCCACCGAATGTACAAATACGGGCGAAAGCATGCCTGAAATGTGTGTGTTCCTCATTTGGAGTGTTGTGTTAAAGTATTGCCGAATTGCGGTGTGTTTTCAAGTGCACTGTGACCATCTTCAAGAGTTATTTAATGAAAACATCATTCTAGTGATGTGTGTATTTTGGCATTCGCCATTGGGTTTATGAGCGCATGCATGTGCCGGCAGTTTTTTGTCTAGTCAGTGTTGTTGCACAATATTCATAAAGAAAGGGACAGTGTCACAAAATTCGGGGAATTTTCGAAGAAAAAACCAGCGTGGCATGGAAGCGATCTCGCCAGAGATCGTCCTTAGAACCAGGGAGATGGAAAAACTGGAAAGGGCCTTACCCTGTGTATATTGCAGCCTTCTCTACGATCGCTCGCCGGCGCAGGGCCAAGAAAATTACGGCAGCGCATGTCGTCATATCTTCGATAATGTTGCAGTAGTTTCTTCTCAGTGCTGACGGAGAGGGCGTAGCTTTGAGTATGTTAAGTGATGTCCTCTCCTCCTCAATCGTGCGCCGGTGGCGGCACAACACAAGGGAGATCTGGAAGCATCTCAAAACCAGTCTCTGTGCCTGACCAATCGGGACGCACACCCGGGGCGAGATGGAGATGCAAATAGCACAGCTTATACTGTGTGTGTGCACGCGCCTGAGCAGCCGTTCGAGGTTAAGAGAAGCGCGCCACGCGACTCCTGGGACAACACCACTCGCACAGCGATGGACCAACGAGGCAGCGTGTGCCAGCCTGCGGGACGGCTCCATCGTGAACCTCCGGTCGTCATACTCTCCCAGTGTATGGTGAAAAAACTGTTTTCTTTGTTTGCCTCTTTCTTCTATTAGTGCTCTTTAGGTGCATAATTTATTTTGTGTTGCAATCTCTCTCGAGTGTTAATTTTCGCGAGTTGCATTGTATAGTAAATGACATTATATCCGCTCTTACGAGTGATTGCGAAATCCTCTATATTGTCACGTAGCAGTGACGGCAGCCCAGCGGTCAGGAAGACACCAACAAGGCTTGGAAACGAAGCTCTTTATTTGGGCTGACTTGCGCCCGCAAAATAACTGAATGACTCGGCGGCGGCGTAAGCAACAAACGTGCTCGTCGCTCGTCGAACTACGAATACCCACTGCTCGGGACATCGCTCAATCTAAAGCCGGCAAGGAAACTTTGAGATAACAGGTCGAGATCATCTTGACTAATCTGGGAACACGTAGATGCAGCTCTTCATGGCTGTGATCAATCGAGATAAGTCCGGTCGCTTCTCGCGTGACGAACAAAAATGATAACACCCCTTTCCTGCTGCCTCGCGCGAACGAACGGGCACTACAATGATTCGCGGCATTACCCCCTCCAAAAGAAACATCGTCTCGATGCTTTAAAATGAAAATAGGCACGGAGAATGCAAACTTCGAGTCCTTTAGCGCTCATAATATGGCTTCAGGCGTACGACATGTACGACTTCCGGGCGTGTGCGGCGTCGCTGAGATGCTGTCGTGCCGTCGGGGATGACTTCATAGTCGAGGTCACCGATGCGACGGAGAACCCTGTACGGGCCAAAGTAGCGTCGCAGTAACTTTTCGCTCAATCCACGGCGGCGCACTGGCGTCCATATCCAAACACGATCGAAATGCCTGTCTCGTCGGCGCACATTGCAGCGTCGTGCGTCGGTGTGCTGCTGGTCTTGAATGCGAAGCCGCGCAAGTCTGCGGGCTTCCTCGGCGCGATGAAAGTAGGCGGCGACGTCGAGGTTGTCTTCGTCGGAAACGTGCGGGAGCATTGCGTCGAGTGTTGTCGTGGGCTTCCTGCCGTATACCAGCTGGAATGCGGTAAACCTGCTTGTCTCCTGGACGGCAGTATTACAGGCCAAGATCACGAAGATCACTCCTCGTCGACGCGACCGTTCACTCTGCTGGTGAACGGTCGCGTCGACGAGGAGTGTGAAAAGAAAAGTGTGTAGTTCCCGAAGGGAAAGTAGCCGAAATGCGCACTAGGAATTTATCAGTCGTGATAAACACCCGCGCGAGAGCGAGGGGGAAGTTTGTCGTCACTCGAGGCACTCTCGCAGCGAGCGAGCGCGGCGAGATAGCTGCGCCGTGGGGCGGCCCCGCAACTGCTCCCGCCGCCGAAGCGCCGATCTCTCCACTTTTGCTCACGACTGTACATGGACAGCATGTCAGCGATGGTCTTGTTCAGAGCTCTGTGAGTCTGTTGGTTTGCGGATGATAGGCAGTCGTCCTACGATGGCTTGACTGGCTGTAGTTTAAGATGGCTTGCGTCAGCTCCGCTGTAAACGCCGTTCCTCTGTCTGTGATGAGCACTTCCGGGGCGCCGTGCTGCAGGAGAATTTGTTCGACAAAAAATTTTGCGACTTCTGTGGCGGTAACACTAGGCAACGCTTTTGCTTCGGCGTAGCGGGTCATGTAGTCAGTGGCCACGATGATCCAATTGTTTCCTGATGAACAGGTCGGAAAGGGGCCGAGGAGGTCCATCCCTATTTGCTGAAAGGGCTTAGTTGGCGGAGGTATGGGGTTCAGGAGTCAGGTTGGTCTAGTCGGAGGCGTTTCGCGTCCTTGACACTCACGGCACGTTTTCACGTAATGGGAAACGTCGGTAGCTAGCCGCGGCCAATAGTACTTATCCTGGATGCGGTGCAACGTGCGAGCAATCCCGAGATGCCCTGAAGTCGGCTCATCATGACGTGCCTGCATAATTTCTTGCCTGAGATTTTTGGGCACGACAAGATGCACTGTCCTTGTCGGCGCGAAGTTCTTCAGGAGGACATTATTGCGAAAGACGAAGGACGACTGTTGCCGCTTGAGCCCTCGGAGAGGCGATGCGGTCTTGCCTTTCAGATAATCAACTAGGCTTTGCAAGTCAGGATCCGAGTGCTGCTGCTGCGCGAAACTGCTGGCGCTTACCGGTCCTAAGAAAGCGTCTTCGTCTTCCACTTCGGGTGCTGCGTCGACAGGGGCTCGTGACAAGCAGTCTGCATCGGAATGCTTGCGGCCAGATTTGTAGACTACAGTTATGTCGAATTCTTGAAGGCGCAGCCTCCAACGGAGAGACGCGGACGCTAGAACGCGAAGGGACGCATGCCATATCGGCTCCGTCAAGTGTCGCTAATTCTTGCGGCGCATCAATTCGGCCTCTCTTGAAATTTGAACGAGTGGATTCCTAACATCACCAGGACTCTGGAGCCACCAAATTTCACCAGGTGGGCCCAATTTTCGCATTGTGAGGGGAGATTTCCACTTTGCCGCGAGGAGTGGACGCTACGCCTAACGGCTGCGTCGCTCCCGCGGCGGTGACACCCTCGGTACTTGTCAAGATGGCTTCTCAAGCCCCTCTCAGGTGCTACGACCCTTCCGAAATGGCCTGGACGACTGTTCCAGCTACCCAACCTGAAGCTCCTGCGGAACCTGCCCGTTTCGAGCACGAGGAGCTCTTCCAACTAGTCAACCGGCGGGGCAGAGCCGGCTCCAACAAGCAGGCTGCCACATCGATGGCCTCCCAAGCTACGCAGCAAGGCCTCACGCACGGGCCTGCCTCATCACTTAGAAAACAAGCCCAGTCGTGCCAGTGGAAGCCGCGTCCTATGCCACAGATGCACCCTGAAGACTACGTTGTCATCCTCAAGCCCACAGTCACCGCCGACCTACGGAACACCTTCCGACGTGGTGAGTTGGGCAAAGCTCTGAACTCGCACCTCGGCATCTCTGCTGCCGAGAACATTCTCAACATCGTCCCCGCCTGGGAGCAGAATCTTCTCGTTGTAGGCGTACGAAATCCGCACCTCGCCGATCGCCTGATCGGCGATATCAGTTTGACCACGAGCAAAGGCACCCTGCCCGTACACGGGCATTTGAAACAAACCGGAGACGTATGCCGCGGCGTCATCGGAGGCATCGCCGACGAGGAAACCAGCGCAACGCTCACCGCCCAAATTGCCTGGCGAGGCGGGCAGATTGCCAACATTCGCCGCCTTGGAAAATCGTCCATCGCGGTGATCACCTTTGTGGGTAAGGTGGTCCCGCGGTACGTCCACTACAACGGGGAAGTTACCCCCGTCCGAGAATACAAGCGAACCGTTCCCGCCTGTGTAAAGTGTCGTACTGTGGGACACCGCACGGACACTTGCCCCACTCCAAATTCATCTACGTGTGGCCTTTGCGGCCAAAATGTTACTGTGACGCAGGATGGCCCTGCTCCACATGAGTGCAACCCAACATGTGCAATCTGTGGACTAGCCCACCCCACGGGCTCGAAAGATTGCACGGCGAAATTCCGCCGACTTCATCTTGCCGGTGTCAAGCCCTCTCGACATGGAGGATTCGAAAAGCCAGAGTCTGGAAACAGACAACATCCCACCGCCGGCGGAGCCAATGGCGGCGCGGTACGTGGCAATAACGCCACCGGCTCGCTCGAGGAAAACGTCAACGCGGCTTCCTCATCTCCCGGACTGAAGTCAACGGGAGAGAAGAAGAGAAAGAAGACAAACAAGAAGAAAAAGCAGGCACCGCCACCGCCCTCTAGCGGAGACTACGCCAAGAACTTTCCCACCCTCAAACCAAGTGGCGCTGCCGGAGCCCGGGCCCCGGCGCAGCAACAGCACACTCAGGTGAGCAGCTGGGCAGGGGTCGCTTCCTCTCCTCCCTCCCCTTCGTCCACTTCCCCCTCCTCGGCTTACGGCGTAGATGTCGAAAGCCGCCGGCAAAATGAGCAGCTTAGAGCACAGATCGGGCAACTGCTCGCCAAAATTCAAAATTTAGAAGAAAAGTTAGCTGCCGCGACGGGTATCCCGAGTTCCGACGCCATGGAGAGTGAGCCCGAACTGCCGCCCGCGTTCGCGTCGGCAATGGCCGCGATGGAGGTGCGTCTCACTTCCCAGCTTGAGAAAATGGTGGAAACGGCTATGAACTGCATGGAGTCCAAATGCTCGGCATCGGTCCCTGCAGCCATAAGCCGCTGCATGAAATCAAAAACCACCCGGACCAGTCGGCGGTTCGAGGGGATCCGAGCCTTCAATACGCACAAGAAAATTATCTGCAATCCCAGAGACGCGGTATCGCAGGACTCCAACGCCACACCCCCACCCAGTGCTGGCTCTAGGCCAGAGTCCAATCAGCCCCCGTCTCTCACCTCTAATCCTAATGATGGCGGCACGGCCTAACAAGCGTTCCCCTCCTCCGAAAACACACACATTGGTAACCGTAACGCAGTGGAATTGTAGAGGCTTCAAGTCTCGGCAGAAACGCGCGAACCTGCGCCTCTACCTAGAAACTTTCGAGGCTTTACCCGCCGTGGTCGCCCTCCAGGAGCCAGGAGCGGCGGCAAAATTGACTAACTACGTGACGTTCCAGCGAGACCCCTCGTCGTGTCTCCTCGTACACAAGTCGTACACAGCCACCGAAATCGACCTCGATCTCAACATACCGTACTCGTACGCTATGGTAAGGATACTTCCCCTTCGCCGATCGGATCCTCCCCTGCACGTACTTAATGTATACTGCTCCCCGAAAGTGAAGCGAGTGACCTTCGCGGACCTCTTTAGCCGTGCACTTAAAGAGGCGGGTCGCGACCCCCTACTGATTGTGGGCGACTTCAACGCCCCTAGTCAGCTATGGGGCTATCGTAAGGAGGAAGTGCGCGGACGCATGCTGGCGGAGCTGGCGTCCACACTGCGCCTCACCCTCCACACCGACCCGGCATTTCCTACCCGCGTAGGCAACTCGGTGACCCGAGACACATGCCCGGACCTCACCTTCACTCGTAACATAAGACACGCAGACTGGATCAACACCGAGGATACCCTCGGCAGCGACCACTGCATCATCAACACCACTGTTTATACACGCCCTCTAAAGCGCCCTACCACACTAGCACGCATCCCCAATTGGACCACCTTTCGCAAAAATTTCCCATCCGACACCAACACGACTATCACAGAGCAAGGATACGCAAACTGGTCCCGGTCAGTCATATCGCACCTTCGCTCCCACGAGAAGCAGATACAGCTTACAGAGGTGGTCACGGACGCGGACAACCACCTCCTCCACCTCTGGGAAGCGCGCCGCGGCCTCACGCGCCGCTGGAAGCGCCAGAAACACAACAAGAAGCTCAAAGCGCGCATTGCGGACCTCACCCAGCAGGCAGCAGAGTACGCGGCCCAACTCGCTGACTCCAACTGGGTAGATCGCTGCAACACGGCGGCGAGGCAGATGTCGAGCCGCAACACTTGGCGGCTCTTCCGAGCCCTCATCAACCCAACACATACCCGCACAGAAACGCAGAAGCAACTACACAAAGCCATGCACGCATTCCAAGGAAATACAACGCAGTTGGCACAGGCACTCCGGGATCGCTACCTGTGCACAACGCAGGACGCCCGCAGATCGGCCTACTCCTACGCCGGCAGGGAAAACTCGGAGTTGAACAAGCCTTTCCAGCTTCACGATCTGCGGGCGGGTCTGGCCAAAATGAAGAGGGGCACCACGCCGGGCCGGGACAAGGTCACCGTCAAACTTTTGGCGAACCTTCCTGAATCAGCGTACCAGTGCCTTCTAGAATACATCAATGCGATCTGGACGGGGGAAACTCCGCTCCCCATAGACTGGAAGACGGCTCTTGTCACCTTCATCCCGAAGGCCGGCAAACCGATCGACACGGACAACCTCCGCCCCATCTCTCTGACCTCGTGTGTAGGAAAATTGATGGAGACGATGGTGCGGGATCGGCTGTCCGAGTACCTCGAACAACACAACACCTTCGCGGACACCATGTTCGGATTTCGCCCACATAGATCCGCACAGGATGTCCTGCTCCAACTCGACCGCGAAATCTTGAACCCCATTACACACCCCCACAACGATAAAATTGTCCTTGCGCTCGACCTGAAAGGAGCGTTCGATAACGTAACTCACGAGGTCATACTCACACATTTGAGTCAAACTCACTGCGGCACCAATACCTTCAATTACGTTAAACAATTTCTCACGGACAGACTGTCCTACATCAGAATACAGGACGAAGAGCACGGACCTTTCTTGCTCGGAACGAGGGGGACTCCACAAGGCGCGGTGCTGTCCCCTCTGCTATTCAACATTGCCATGATGCGCCTACCCGCCCTGCTTGGTGCGGTCGAAGGGGTCCAGCACGCGCTATACGCCGACGACATCACCATCTGGGCTACGCAAGGGCGCCTGGGGGATATGGAGACTAGCCTGCAAACGGCCGCCAGCATAGTGGATCGCTATGCTCGAGACTGTGGTCTGCAATGCTCCCCGCAGAAATCGGAATTCGTGCATTTACGTCCCTCGCGCACATGCTCGACCCAAATCAATCTCTCGTTGCAAAGCGGTCCCATTCGCGAATCCAAGGAAATCAGAGTCCTTGGACTCTTCATACACAACCAGCGACGCTGCGACACAACACTCGCCAAGCTCCGGCAGGTGGGGGACCAGGTGGGCCGCATGGTCCGCCGGGTTTCCAACAAGCGCGGTGGGTTACGATGCAAAGACGCCTTGCGGCTGGCGAACGCATTCGTGACCAGTCGAATCTTGCATTCGACTCCCTACCTCCACCTGCGGAAACAGGAGGAGGATTCCGTCGAGGTCATCCTCCGCAAAATCATGAAACGAGCGCTGGACCTCCCAGTTTCTACCTCTACCAGCCGCCTTATGGCACTGGGAATGGTGAACACTTTTAGGGAGCTTCGGGAGGCCCACCTCAACAACCAATACACTCGTCTCACAAAGACAGGGTCGGGTCGCCGCCTTTTAGCCCGACTACACATCCAGCACACTCAATTCACAGAGGAGAGATGCCGCCTTCCCGTACACTGGAGACGCGCCCTCCACGTGCGGCCTCTCCCCACCAATATGTCCAAAGAGGATCATAATGGCAGGCGCCTGGCGCGGGCGGAAGCCTTGGACCGCCATTTTCGGAGCAAACCAGGAGTCTTCTACGTGGACGCGTCCGGCCCGGACTCTAGGGGATGGTACACGGCCGCGGTCGTCCACGAGGGTAAAACAGTAGACGCCCTTACTTTCAAGGCCCAGTCAGCAATTCACGCAGAAGAGGTTGCCATCGCTTTGGCAGCCTCTGACACCTCCTCCAAATACATAATCACCGACTCACGAGGGGCTTGTCGAAACTTCACGCAAGGGTTGGTTACTCCCCTAGCTTATCGTATTTACCAAAATTGTAGCCGAGACTCGGATCCCGCGCACCGATCTATCGTTTGGGCTCCAGGTCACCAAGGCGTCCACGGAAATGAGGCAGCCGACGCCGCCGCCCGCGCGCTCTCTCTCCGGGCATTTCCCACGGGACCCGACGCCGACCAGGACTTCCATTTCAATCCGATTTACACTTTTAAGGAAATATGCGATTATTACAAATCCACGCACCAAACTCTTCCCACCCCATGCAAAGGGCTGGGGAAGGACAACGAGCGGGTACTCCTGCGCCTGCTCACCAACACGATGTTGTTCCCGGCAATTCTAAAGCATTTCGATCCTAAATTCGACGGGCGGTGCTCACACTGTGGGGAGGTGTCTGACACCTACCACATGGTGTGGGCCTGCCAGCAGAACCCATCCCTACCCCCTATCCCGAACCCCACCCGAGAGGACTGGGAGGCGACCCTGTCCGGTTGCTGCACCCTCGAGGCCCAAAGGGCCTTAACGCAGCGCGCCCAGGCTGCGGCAAACGCCAATCGTGTGCCTGACTAGGCATCCCACCTAGTGGTTGTAAGGGCGTGACCCTTCAGGTCACGACCCCCAACACCTCTCTCTATGATTAATAAATGTTTTCACCACCACCACCCAGCCTCCAACGAGCAACGCGGCTGGAGGGATCTTTCAAACTGGCTAGCCAGCACAGAACATGGTGATCGCTCACAACCTTGAATGGTCGTCTGTACAGGTAGGGGCGAAATTTCGACGTGGCCCAAATAATGGCGAGACATTCTTTCTCGGTGGTCGAATAGCTGACCTCGGCTTTCGACAGTGAACGGCTAGCATACGCGATAACTTTCTCCTGTCTTCCATTTTTCTGAACGAGGACCGCTCCTAAGCCCACACTGCTTGCATCGGTATGGATTTCGGTTTCGGCGTTTTCATCAAAGTGCCCGAGCACAGGAGGGGACTGTAAGCGGCGTTTCAGGCGTTTGAAAGCTTCCTCTTGCGGCCTTTCCCATTTAAAGGGCACGTCAGCCTTGGTAAGTTGGGTCAAAGGTTCAGCGATGTGCGAAAAGTTCTTCACGAATCGCAGGTAATAAGCGCAAAATCCAAGGAATCTGTTATAGCTTTCTTGTCATTAGGCTGTGGAAACTCTGTGATCGCAGCCGTCTTCTGAAGGTCTGGGCGAACTCCATCCTTGCTTACGACGTGACCAAGGAACAGCAGCTATTCGTAGGCGAAGTGGCACTTCTCTGGTTTCAGTGTTATGCCTGAATTCTTGATTGTTTCCAGCACTATCCGAAGCCTTCTGAAGTGGTCTTCAAAGCTTGAGGAGAAGACAACAACGTCATTTAAGTAGACTAGGCAAATTTGCCACGTCAATCCTGCGAGCACCGTATCCATTACTCGCTCGAACGTCGCTGGGGCAGAGCAGAGGCCGAATGGCATCACCTTGAACTCGAAGAGTCCGTCTGGTGTGATCAACGCAGTCTTCTCGCGATCTCTTTCGTCGACTTCAGTTTGCCAGTAGCCGCTCTTCAGGTCCATTGATGAGAAGTACTTAGCGTTGCATAGCCGATCCAATGTGTCGTCGATGCGGGGGAGGGGGTAGACATCCTTCTTCGTAATGCTGTTCAGGCGGCGGTAATCGACGCAAAAGCGGAGGGTGCCGTCTTTCTTTTTCACTAGGACGGCTGGTGCTGCCCAGGGGCTCCTCGGTGGTTGGATGACGTCGTCACGAAGCATTTCCTCAACTTGCTTGCGGATAGCTTGGCGTTCTAGCGGCGATACGCGGTAGAGGCTCTGCCGCATTGGTCAGCCGTGTTCGTCTGTGACAATGCGGTGCTTGGCAAGGCTGGTTCGTCGCACATTCGATGCTGATGAGAAGCAGTCGCTGTACTTATGATGAAGGCTGCGTATTTGGTCTTGTCTGCTCCGGGTTAATGCTGGATTGATATCAAACGTGGGCTGATGGCCTTGGTCAGTTGTTTCTACGGGTTGGTCAGGTAGGGCAAATATGTCTCTGATGTCTGCCAGCTCGTCGAGGAAAGCGATCGTCGTACCTTTGTTTAGATGCCGGTATTCTTAGGTGAAGTTGGTTAGCAGCACCTGGGCTTGGCCATGTCGGATTTCGGCGACTCCCCTTGCGACGCCCAATCCTCGATCGAGGAGTAACTGGGTGTTTCGCTCGATGACGCCTTCGGCATTTTCGATCTCTCCAGTACCTATGCAGGCGAGGACACTTGATCGGGGCGGCACGCTCAATGCTTTATCGAGGACGTTTGAGGCAACGTGATGAGTTGCGCTAATCGCAACAGGTATCGCTTTGTCCGTGGAAAGCTTGATCGACTTAGATCGAAGGTCGATGATCGCTCGATGTTCATTCAGGAAGTCCATTCCTAAAATCACGTCTCGCGAGCATTTCTGTAGGACCAGGAAGGTAGTAGCATAGGTTCGCCCATTTACTGTAACTCTCGCGGTGCAGCATCCTGGCGGCGTAATAAGGTTACCACCTGCAGTGCGGATCAGCGGGCCATCCCAAGTTGTTGTTACTTTCCTGAGTCGGACAGCGAGTGGCCCGCTCATGACTGAGTAGTCAGCTCCCGTGTCGACCAAGGCAGTAACCGCGTGACCATCTACCGTAACTTCAAGATCACTTTTTCGCGTTCTCGTATTGTACGTTGTCTTCGGTGTCCGATCTCGGCTTCGTCGAGTAGTGAGGCTGCAGTGGGCGCACTCCGAGGTTACTTCACTGGGAGCGGTAAAAGCTTCAAGTTTGGCCGCGTCGTCGTCGTCATCGTCGTCGGTGTTGTCGTCGTAGTTGAGGCATGGTCTTGAGTAATCGTCGATGGAGGATCTTTGTTATTGCGCTTAGAGGTAACCTCACCTCCAGTGGCTGCTTTATTCAGTTTAACCTTCGGGGGCTGGGGGAGCGTCCACGCACGGCGTAACCTCGGCTAGGAGATACAAAGCGCGGGGACAATGGCGACTGGGAACGTGATAGGCGGCTCGGCGATGAGTTTTCTTCCCGACGCAAAAACTCCTCGATTTCGGCTGGTCGCTGGCCGGGTCGGGGTAGTGGAGCGTCGTAAGAGAACCCTCGGTTGCCCAGTCTTCTGTATGGGCAGTGCCGGAGGACGTGACCGGCTTCGCGGCAGTGGAAGCATAGAGGGTGGCCCTGGTCGGGTTTTCTTCACTCGTCGCATTTCCTCGGCTCGTCGCATTTCCTCTGCTTTGTGCGACGCTGGTAGGACGGGCGGGTTGGGGCGGGAGGGCGGCGGTCCAACGCAGCTGGCTGAAGGTGATAGGGGCTTGAGTCCCGTCGTCGAGGTGCAGGACGGCGCACAGCTGCGGCGTAAGTCATGGCGGGGGGCTCCATAGGCTGCTTGGTGGTCGGCATCACATCCAAGGCCTGTTGAACTTCATCCCGGATGGCGTCTGAGAGCAATGAATGCTGCGGCTGCGTTCCCGTTGGCAGCAATCGGCGGAGCTCCTCTCGCACAACTTAACGGATAACCTCCCGCAGGTTATCGTTGTTAGCGGTGTCCAGGCAGTTTGCTGAAAAAATGCGCTGCTGGCAGTCATACTGGCGGGCTCGGGCATCAAGAGTTTTTTTCCATAGTGGATGCCTCTTCTACGAATACCGCGACAGTTTGCGGTGGGTTCCGTACGAGGCTCGCAAAGAGTTGCTCTTTAACTTCTCGCATGAGCAGCTTGACCTTTTCTTCTTCCTTCATGCTCGAGTCGGCACGCCGGAAGAGACGCTTCATCTCCTCAGTGTATACTGCAACGGTCTCGTTTGGGTGTTGTATGCGAGACTGTAGCAGCTGCTGGGCTCTCTCCTTTCTCACGACGTTTGTGAAGGTCTTGAGAAGCTGCTCCTTGAAGGTTTCCCAATCCGTAAGGCTAGCTTCCTCATTCTCAAACTAGATTCTTGCTGGTCCCTCCAAGGCGAAGAAGACGTACCTAATTTTCATGGCATCTTCCCAGTTGTTAAAGGCAGCCATGCGGTCGAGCTGTTCCAGCCATTCTTCGGGGTCGGCGCCAGGCGAAGAGTCGAAGGTTGGTGGCACCCGGGGCTGCTGAAGAATGATTAGAGTCATTGTCTGGGGCAAGCTCATGGTAGACGTTGCTGCTGGCTTCCGCTTCCGGGTAGGGTACGGCAGAATCCCGAACTCTGGTGCGTCCCCTTGTAGGCGTCGGCTTGCGCGATGGACTGTGCTCAGGTCCTGCGGTAGGTGACTCAGAGGGCTGGCGTCACGATTTGTAGGGGGTGTCCGGAACATGGAAGGTTACCCAGCTCCTCCACCAGATGTCACGTTATAGTGGCGGCAGTCAAGCGGTCAGGAAGGCACCAACCAGTCTTGGAAACGAAGCTCTTTATTTGGGCTGACATGCGCCCGCAGAAGAACTGAATCACTCGGCGGCGGCGTAAGCAAGAAACGTGATCGTCGCTCGTCGAACTACGAATGCCCACTGCTCGCGCCATCGGTCAATTTAAAGCCGGCAACGAAACTTCGACATAACTGGTCGAGATCATCTAGACTAATCTGGAAACACGTAGATGCAGCTCATCGTGGCTGTGATCAATCGAGATAAGTCCGGTTACTTGTCGCGTCACGAACAAAAATGATAACACCCCTATCCTGTTGCCTTGCTCGAACGAACGGGCACTACAATGATACGCGGCAGTATCGTGTCTTTGCTGTATAAACTTTGTTTTGTTTGTGAACATTTGGGTCCGACTCATTCTCTGGCTTGCGCCGTGCGAAAGCTGAGCACCAAACGACCAACCCTCTAGTAACTTGGTAGCTAGTCTCGGGCTGAGCTTGTCACGCGGACTCGAGGGCATCTACTTTGCGACCGCAACCCCCCCCCCCCCTCCGCCTCCGGCATGCTCTAAAGCTGTCTGGGAACGCACGTTAAAGTGCGCCAAGTGGTGACACGGGCCCCAGCTAGAACAACATCTCCCTTGTAAGCCTCAAAATATATTCAGCATAGCGTTTTATAAATGCTTATCTGGAATGCTTTTCAGCAAAAAGCTCCACATTTTACTTTAAACATTGTTCTACATATTTTACTGGTCCCTGTATTTGTTCGTCCCAATTCTTTCAATATAAGTAGTTTTACATAGCACTTCACGATAAGACCAGGCGCTAGTGTTCAACCAGCTTCGCCGAGGACGAAACCCACATCAAATGCTTCCGTTCTCGTACCGAAAGTAACCTACAGCTCCCAATAAATTTGATGTGAGATAAGGGCCATAATAAGCGCATCAAAGTCAATTTGAAAAAAAAAGTTGAGATCAAATTTTTCCGTATTGACCGATCAGGTACAATGGCACAGATAGTATGTTATACATTTGTGCTTGCACCTGAAAAAGCGATTCAAGCCAAGAGCGATCCCCATTCTTCAAACTGGAGCACAGGCTTTCTAGGCCACAACTTCTTTAAAGGCTGAATATTTGGTGCTTTAAATTTCTATCATTAGTCTTGACAGTAGTATAAAGTTCGTTTCATTGCACTTGAGGCATTCTCTTAGAATATACATTTCTTTCTCCTACAGGATCACCGGGTGGACGCCAAAACTGAGAAAATCTTTTAAAAGGGACCTACACTGCAAAAAAATTCCGTGAATGTTACGTACAAACTCTCCATAACAGAACGAACGCTTGCTCTGTTGCATCTGAAATGGAGGGTCCATCCGTAACATATTCGTGAAGGTGGCTGGCCGTATTATGCATTTTCTGAAACGTATTACTCGCCGTAACTGTTGGCCCCCGGACTAGGCACCACATGACGTCCCATTTCCGATCTGTGTGGTTTACTCTTGTTCAACAATGTCCACAAACTAGCATGGCGAAAATGAGATTAACCCCATGTGCAAAGGTGAAGATCCAAGGGGGGGTGATAATCAAATGAGACCCAAGTGACGCATAATGTTGTTTCAACGTTGAGGGATTGCTACAAATTGTAAGCAACATTAAATAACAAAGGACTTACTTTGCTATAACTTTAAAAGAAGAACGTTGACTTCATAAAAAAATATTTTCACCATGTTGCTAACCACATGACAGGGTAACAATTAATAAATGCAATTAATAAATAATTTAGAAATGCAGCTTAATGAGGTCAAGAGATATAAAAAAATTTAGACACAGACAATGGTTAGACAACTTCTCTAAATTGAAACTGAACACCAGCTGAAAATACATTACAAACATGATGAAAGTGCACAAGGTGAAAGCCGAATTTCCGTCTGCCGTTTGATAAGGAAACGAACCACTGAGAAAGCCCAAAGCATGGGCAAACAAATTTGTGAATGCAGTGCAATGTAGCAGTCACATCTTTGCTACACAACCATCAATCAAAAACGCTAACTCCTTCACGGATAACAAAAGCACAGGCGCAACAAAATATTGCTAATTGCAATGTTCAATTTATTAGGTACCTATAGCCGGCCATTCATGCCTGGTCTTCCTGCGGATAAATGAAACGCTGCAAAAAAGCAGTGAGCAGCCATAATTGCTGCAGTGACAAGGAGGATGTGCACCGTTGGTGCTGTTCCCTCATCCTGACTAGGAAATAATAGCTGTTTTTTCTGGAATGTACTCTGGAAGCATGAATTTCCTATCCACCTTTGGTTTGGTTTGGTTTATGGGGTTTAACGTCCCAAAGCGACTAAGGCTATGAGAGACGCCGTAGTGGAGGGCTCCGGAAATTTCGACCACCTGGGGTTCTTTAACGTGCACTGACATCGCACAGTACACGGGCCTCTAGAATTTCTCCTCCAAAGAAATTCCAGCCGCCGCGGCCGGGATCGAACCCGCGTCTTTTGGGTCAGCAGCCGAGCACCCCTATCCACCTTTATTTAGCTTGCACTGACACGACCCATCATGAACTCTGCAGCTTTGACAAACATGCGGGCCAGTCGACAGCCACAGAAGACTGTAGAACCCTGCTAACTTACAAAAAAACCAGTGCTCAGAAAGAAAAATTATAAAAAAATGAGGAGTTCCTTACACGCACTATGTTTTATATGGTACTAAGAATGCGGCTAAGACATGGCATGGATATTGTTTTTTTCTGCTCAGTTACAAACTTTCTCGCCTGTGCTAACATATTACTGCAATGTAAATAATGAAACATGCCAGCATTGCACAACATGCTGTAAGACTTACAAAATACACCCCCTACAAGGCTACCACATGCCTCTTAGATGTGGCAATGTTTATATCTACCAAACTATCTAGACTAAAATGAGACACCAAGCCTCTGACATCTGGAGATGTGTACCTCCCATGCAATTAGAGTGATTGGAGATGCTCCTCATTGATGGCATTTCAGTTGCTAGGTGTGGAAGGACCAGATATGAAGGTGAACAACTAGACACCCACTTTTTAAGCAACGTCACAATGAGCAATGTGCCTTGGCTTTTCTTCCATCCAAAAAGTTTTATGTTCCATGTTTACGTAACTGCTTGCATGTGCTCATTTTGGCTTGCTGAGAGGTTCTTTTCTTTGTTAAACTAGCTTTAACTCTGGCCTCAGTCTTCTGCACCTTCTTAATTTTTTGCTAGTGTTCACCTTAAGTCATGTGTAAGCTCACGCAGATCTCTACTTTTCTACGTTTCCAACTGTCACGTCTTCTCTGCCTTTGTCATGTCCATCACTGCATCCGACGCTTTCAAGTATACTGTGTATAATCACCTTAACTAATCTGCCTATTACACATGTATTTTTGTTAGCCACCCACTCCTCTATGTGGCGCTGATAGGCCCTGAGAGTAAATAAATGAATTGTAGTCTAAGCTAAGTCTCAGCAAGCATGCATTATGTTCAGTTTATTTTACCATGTTTACCAGTAAAGAGTGGACGGAAAAAAGCTGCTAAGTGGAGCTTGACATGCCTCTCGCCCCTACACTGGAAAGCAGCAGGCAAGGCATACATAACCACTAACGACAACAGAACATGCCAAGTGTGAAGTAAATCAGTAATGTTCCTCGCATTTATCACAGGGCATACTCTCTGCTCAGTAATTTATTACCCCCTTAGACATTCTGCAAGGAGTGTATACAATGATGTGTCACCACAATACAATGAAAATCATTAACCCTGTGCAAATACAACAGCAAAGAAATTTATGCCCAATAAATGCACTGCTTACATGCAACCAAGAGGCAAGAATGGGACAACCTGGCACATTTATGGAAAATAAGCTCAAAATAATAAAGAATGACATTTGAGCAGCCGCTCATTCCCCCCACCCCCTCCCTCAAAAAAATATGAAAAATGGTCCTCTTCACACGGCACGTTTGAAAGATGCGGCTGTAATGTTTGCGACAGTTCCACTACGTGTGAAAATCAGATATAAATAACGCCAACGCATGCGGTTTGAAGCGAGGCGCCAGGGCGCGGGCAAACAGTAATCGTCTTCAGGTGTCGACTGGTTCCACCTCCTGAGGGCCGCTGCTCGACGAATACCACTCATGGCCACGTTCACATCCAACAAGCTTGTAATAAACATTAGACAGGTGTTTATCATGACGCAGCAGCAGCTCATCAGTGCTATTGGCCAGTGCTGAATTTTTTAGCTTGATAAACGAAATCATCCACCGAAACGCGTGTCGACCGTTCCTCGCCAGATTCTTGCAGTCCCACGAGGGTGAGCAGCTTTTCCGCCGGCTTCGTCTCCTCTTTAGTGCAGGGCCACTGTCATTGTGACGCACATTCTGCACGGTCGTTTTACTATGCATCGGTGCCGCATGGGACAGCAAGCGGTCGTACACTCCAATGCGGCGTACGGGCCGCACACATACACACACCGTAACGACAATACAGCGCGCAGGACGCACGCAGCGAACACGGAAGAACAAAAACCGTTCTAAAGCACCTGTTCACTCAACACCGGGCCGCACACATACACACACCGTAACGACAATACAGCGCGCAGGACGCACGCAGCGAACACGGAAGAACAAAAACCGTTCTAAAGCACCTGTTCACTCAACACCACACATACTCCGCAATTCCGCGCATGGTTCCGACTGCGGGCTTGGCTAGCGCTTCGACTCGTCATGGCCAAGCTGCATGCACTGCGCTCTTGTGGTAACAACGCTCATGAAACGAAAAGAAAATTTTAATATGTAAAACCATTCAATTTGTCAGCTAAAAAAGCTACGGTAAAATTAAATACATCTGATATGTTTTCAAGGTGGTGCGCTTTTGCGGACGCGAATACGCGAATGGGGCTATGAATTTCCCGTGCAGCTCTGCTAGACACCATAGCTCTGCAAATGGCATCGTGCTCGGAGTTTTGCGCGGCTGACTTGCCCGCATGAATTTTACTTCCTCCGTGCACACATGCTTGGTGAGGTGAACGGTGGTCGGTGCGAACAGTTCGAAGTTTAATCGACTGAAAATTGCTCAAGGAAAGTCAGCGGCATTGCATTGCATCACGAGTGACTGGCGGCAGCCACACGGCATCGTCTCCGGTTTCGTGAACTTGTGAGAAGGTGAGCAATTTGTTCTCAAATTTTGAAAGCGGTTTTTTGTTTGTATTGTAACCCTGTGTCTCGTCGCATGTTATGTTCACGGTAACATCAGCACAACGTGCATGCGCTTTCTGTCTCTATTTGAAGTAACATTGGTCGGTCAGCGTAAACTTTTCGATTCAATTAAGCACAAGCTGTCCATGTTGGTAGTGCGTGTTGAATGTGCTTGTCCTGTCCGCTCTCCCTGTGTTCTTTGTGTTTTTCTGTGCTCCGTTTTTAGATGGATCGATACCAACTAGCCCAACTTTCTGCTTTACTGAACTCTATTTGAGATCATTCTGCGCTCGAGATGGTCTTCTGGTAATTTATTTATTACCAGGTATAGTCTAGAGATTTGGAACCGTTCATCCCACTGCAACAGTGCTGAAAAGCTGTTTTGTGTTCATGCATCTGCTGTCCTTAAACTTTTCGGTAATCATTCGCATGGTTCCTTTGGATCTGGACTACCGGCTACTGTTGCAAGGGACGCCTCGCAGCAGAGCCCCTGGGGACGCCCAGTGGGTCAGCTGTTTGTCCAGGTGCTAAGTTACCAAAGGTACCATTCCAGACATTTTTTTTTTTCTGTTCATCAACCTCATATTCCTTGCAAAAATTACAGTATGTAATTGGGCACTAAAAAAATTGGTAACTTATACACATTTCAGGACAGTTCAGAGAAATGAAATGAAAATTGGTTTTTGAGGAAAGAAAATGGGGCAGTAACTGTCTCACTTCTCTCGGTGGACTCCTGAACCTAAGGGAAGGAATAAACGAGGGAGTCTAGAGAGAAATGCACATGCAGCATCAGTATTCTCTCTGTAGACTTTTCGAGACCTGGATTCATTCCTTCTAGGACAGTGCCAAGCAGTAGGTGAACTGCACACAAATTTATTTTCCTCAGGTGCAAAGTAAAGAGTGAAAATGTTGTAAGACAAATCTCTACCCTGTTTCATTCTCACTGCATTTGCTCAAAGCATAATATGAAATCCTGTATTTCTTATACCCTGGTTTCCTTTACTTTGAGCAGTAGGTATTGACAATGAACATCAAGGCAACTCCACTCTCATTGCTTATTGCTGCTTTTAGGTTTCCTCCATGATTTTCTGTTTGCTCAGTCCTGGCCTTAACATATTTTCTTCTGCTGCTTAGCTTCGAACTACTGGCTAGGTTACATGGTTCTGCTACTTCTATGTTCACTGTGAGGTTTGAGAGCTTGTTGCTTTGTTCTTTTTTTATAAGCATCTTTGTCTTCTCGAGGCTGATTGGCAGTCCGGAACAGAGACCACATGCATTGTTTATGTTAAGATGATGACATGATAGCCTAACACATCGTATCGTTGCCATTCGAGCCCCCTGTGTACTTGCTTTGTTGCACTGGGAGCAAAAAAGGTTAGTGGAAGTCGCAATGAGGCGCACTTTTGTTTAGACTAGTGGCAAAGGTTTACTGTTGCTTCGCAGTATAGTGCTCCCACCTGTTGCGCACGAGCATTTAGATGGCTGTTAAATACTACTATCAAGGATTTAGCCATTGTAATGTCGCAGGTCTGTTGTGTAGGATTTCAGATCATTGTCTTGCACTGTCCCCGAAGCCTGTTGTGTGTCAGTTACGCCACTATGCTGTTGTATTTCTGTCCAGTGTAAAAAATATTTTCTGTGATTATGCTACACGCACAGGTTCATGGGGAAGTAAATATTTTGTGTCGCTTCAACCGGGTAATGCTTCAGAATGAACACATGCAAAAACCCATGCTGTTAAAAGCCTCGGCTTGTGTAACCCAAGTGTGAGGAGAATACTATTATGGCAGGGATTCTTGCATTGCAACATTTTAAATTCCTTTTTTGTAAAAAGAATGACGAGAGGTTTCATGAGTTACAGCTCTCTTTCATTGCTTGCTCAGAGAAAGCGTTTATTGTAAGTAAGCAGTAGTGGCTTTTTTCTATTGTTCAAGCAGCAGCGTCAGCATGCCTCATCATTTTTGTCTTGAATGACTGAAGGTGCTTCCAGAGCATTGCCTTCTTTTTTTCTTGTTGTTTATTCAGCATGCAATATTGTGTCTATAGATTGCTCTTTAGCATTATTTTGCGTTCTCCCAAGCAAATTTTAGGCGACCAAATTCAGAAGCACCTTGTATTGGCCTTACATGCTCGCTATTAATGCAGAAGTAATTATATGCCACACTAAACACCAAATCTACATCCTTCAGAGTGGGTCTAGAAGCTTGTCTCCAGACTCTTGCCTTCAAGGAGTTTTTGCAGGTTTCATGTATCTGCTTGGTGTTGGAAGTGACAGCCTTGACTGATAATGATGAGCATTAGACACACATTATGCATTTACAGTTAGGCCGGAACGAACTGCGAACATACATGTGCAGTACTTTTCTACTTTGCAGCGAGGTATACATTTAGAAAGGGTTCATATATGTGTATTAGGTAGATCTCTTAACCAGAAACAGGAATCAGGCTAGCTGCATACTCAAGCTGAAATCACACAGGTGAAATATTTTGTGTTGTTCATAGGCGCTGTTTGCATTTCATTCCAGCCTGATTGTGCACTACTGCCATAGCAGGTACCCTATCTAAACGAGACACTGTCTTGTGGAAAATCATGCGCATATGTTTTAGACACGTGTGTGAAGAAATGTGCAGCTACAAACATTGCATACTTGGTTATTCATAATGCTTTTTTTTCTCATGTGCATAGAACAATGATCAGCTACATTGCTTGCTTTGTTGTTCTATTTTTCTGCTAATATTAAACTACATATTAATCTCAAAGACCCGATGTTCGACTGAATGATCCTTCTGTGTCCCACTAGGAAGGCAAAAGCATCACGCCTAGGGCTCATTCACCGCCCTTCACCCCTGTTTTGGTTTCAGTCGGTCAGTTATGCTATTAAGGAATGTAATCACTTTATAGGACAAGTATATATGAAAATATATTTTGGGCTAAATGAGGTTAATTATGCTATTAATGAATGTAATCACTTAATAGGACAAGTATATATGAAAATATATTTTGGGCTAAATGAGGTTAACAAGTTATCCACTGTGCACAATGGTATGGTTGGTCTTGTACATCTTTACTTGGGTGTTAATGTTTCTTTTGTGGTTGCTGTCTAAATAACTTTGCCTGCCTATTGTATCCTAAGTCATTTTATGCCCGTCTTCCTTCCTACTGGCTCTCTCCCTTTTCAGTCATTCCTTTTTCCTTTAAACTGGCGATTGGTCACAAGCCTGCTGTGGGAATGGCAGCTAGCACTAGGCCCCCTTTTTTTTCATTGAACCTGCACTGCTAATATTAACGCTAATAGTACTGTATCAGTATTTATGTGATACTGCATTTTTGTTATGCATAAATAGTTGGCTAAGCCAATGGTAGCAGTGTTGAATATCACAATATATCATGCATATATCTTGCATGCAATATCAGTATCAGTTTATTCACTTTGGATGAAGGTTATACAAACAGGGTGATAAAAGCATCTGGGCCCTTAGCAAGCTGCTAGTTCGGGCCCATGCAATAAGTGCACAATATAGTGTACCCAGGCGTCAACATAAGAAAAAAAAAGTGTACATTTTATATGAATAGAAGATGTTACACAAAACTATATCAGTATATTCACTATTACGCTACCCTCTATTTCTTTCAGCTCGGCCGTTTGGCTGTCGATATTTTGTGCTGCTTTCCTACCTTAGTCCACTCAAACTAAAACTTTGCGTTCTGTGTTGCAGGTAGAATCTACAATGAATGCCGCACTGTGTCTTGTAAGCAGGAGGCGGTGTTAATGGAGCCATGAACTTTTCTTGCGGATGACTGGCGTTGGCCTTATTATGCACTGAACCTCAAGTGTGAAGAGGAAAATGTCGTGTTGGATTTCTGCACAGGTGAGACATCATGGTGAATCTACCAGTGCGAAAGACTATACAAGAGACAAGACAGCCGCTGAGTCGCGGCCATAGTTTATTGAAGTGAATAGGGAATACATGAAGAAGCCAAGCAACACCACAAACCACACAATTACAAATAAGCATACATGACAACATGAGTCAATGCCCCTGAACATTCCCCTGATCGAGATAGTCCAATTCATTGCGTGTTAGTGCGATAGACAACACACTTGCACATTAGTCACCGAGTCGTAAGGTGTGTCTAGCCTCAATAATCTACCATTTAATCTTCTCTGAATTTACTGCCAAAATGTGTGCTGCCAAAAGAAAAGGGTAGCAGCCTTCACATCCCTTGCAATATACAGAAAAGTTAGAACCCCTACCCTCTTGTGCTCCTGTAATCTTACATTGATACACCTTCCAGTTTGACCTATATAGACCCGACCACAAGATACAGGGTCTGATACCATGTTCATTTTACAAGGTACATATACATTTCACTCCACATGTGTACTTTTCTCTAGCCACATTCACAGAATTATTCTTAACAATTTTACATATTTTAAACAACTTATTAGGGGCCAAGAAAATCGCTTTTCCATCATACCTTCTGGCCGCATTTTTCAATTTGTGCGACAATCTATGTATGTACGGTAACACAACCGGTCTTTTGGCATCTCGCTGGCTGGCCCCGGCCTGATTGCGCCGGTCGCCGTGAAAAGCTTTCGGCTTCCTTAACAATTTGTTGTATGCTCTTGCAAATAACATGGTTAGGAAATCCTGTGTTCATTAACCTAAAATGTACTCTTGGAAACTAGTCGTCATGCTAAGAAAGCATGACTTCATCAATTCTGAGTCCAGGCTTGACAGTCCAATGCTATCTTTCACTAGCTTGTAATAGCCAACCTGTGTCCAAGTAGCAGCTTAACACTCCTGGGTGAATATCACCAGCACACATGGTGTGTGCAGATCAACTTATCAAGGTAAGGTCCAGAAACCACAGCTCCTTTTGTGGCGACATTTGCTCCAAGGTAAACCTAAGACAAAGGCCTTGCTCCTTAAACAGATTGAGAATATGTTCACATCCCAAATTATCAGAACATTTGTAAAAGACCAGAAAATCATCAACATAGCAAAAGATTTTTTCCCCCAGTCCATGCAAGTCCTTGACAATCATTCTATACACCCTACTTAAAATATCTCTTAGCACAAGGCCCATCTTCGAACCACTACATATACCAGATTTTTGAACACATACCACACTGCAGTACTCTACAGCCATGCTCTTAAAATAAATGCTATTCACTAGCATGCTCTTCAGATGAATTTCAGAAAAGGGTTCTTGCAAAATTTTGTCTGGTTATTTGCAAAAGCATTTGTCTACTTCGCATCTTGAAGATCGGTTTCTTGTACTCAATTCGCAGCGTGGTTGAGTATCTGAAGAATGGCAATCCAGCAGATTGTCTGGTGGTTAGTGTCGATGTAGAACTATTTTATTCCATCCCGTATGAGGACCTTATGAAAAGCTTGTGAATGTGTATATCGGAGCACAATGATGAGCTTGTGTTTAGGAACAGGTGCGTAGTAGTCTTTTTTTGGACTTACTTCCTTTTATTTGAAGAGCATGTTTCTGGAGTATGGCTGTGCGGCATATGTTCAAAAGTCTAGTATATGTATCGATTGAATGCCTCTGTGCTAAGTAATATTCTCTTAAGCAGGGTGGATGGAGTGATTGCCAAGAACTTGCATGGGCTGGGGGAAAATCTTTCACTGCGTCTGATTTTCTGGTCTTTTACAAAAGGTTGCGATAGTGTGGGACCTGTGCATATTGTCAAGTTGTTTAAGGAGCAAGGCCTTTCTTTAACTTAGCATTTCCTTAGAGGAAATGTCCCATCAAAAAGAGCTGTGGTTTCTGGGCTTCACCTTGATGTTCTGCACATGCCATGTATGCTGCCGATATTCACCCAGGAGTGTCAAGCAGCTACTTGACTATTGGCCGAACTATTCTAAGCTAGTGAAAGATATCATTGCGTCATCTAGGCTAGGCTCGGTATTGATGAAGTGATGCTTTCACAGCATGACAAGTGGTCTCCATGAGCAGATTTTGAGGCTTACGAAAGCATTATTCCCCAACCATGCTATTGCAGGAGTGTGTGATAAATTGTTAAAGCTGAGCGTATAAGATTGATCAAGTTGGTCAGACATGCTAAAGGTAAGAATGGCATAGCATGTAACGAGGACAGCAGGAGAGCACACACGCATTAGTGCCAACCTTGGAGCAGATACAGAATCCAAGAGCATGTGCTTGACATTCAGCGTTGGCAGTCAAGGGTCGGGCTCATTCAAACTTGAATGTTCAAATCAGTGTTTTCTCATTTCCTTGACTGCCAGTGCTGATTGTCAAGCACGTGCTCTTGGATTCTGTATACACTCCAAGGTTGGCACTTGTGCGTGTGCTTGTTGTCCTGCTGTCCTTATTACTTGATGCTGCGCCATTCTTCCCTTTAGCATGTTAAAGCTAAAACCCTTTCACAGGGATTGGCAGGATACGGCCAGGGCCAGCCATCGAGATACCAAAAGATCGACTGTGTTACTGTACATACGTAGATTGTCGCACAATTTGAAAAATTTGGTCACAATGTATGACGCAGAAATGGTGCTTTTGGTCCCTAATAAGTTGTCTACAAACTGTAAAATTGTTAAGAATAATTTTGTGAATTTGGTCCGGGAAAAGCATATGTGCCTTGTAAAATGTATGTGGTGTATCGGATACTGTTATCTTGGGGTTGGGTTTATGTTGGTCAAACTCGAAGGTGTGTGAATGTAAGACTACGGGAGCACAAGAGATATTTGGATATTGGTAGGGGTTCTAACTTATCTGTATATCGCAAGGAATGTGAAGGCTGCTAGCCATTCCTTTTGGCAACACTCATTTTGGCGATACATTCGGAGCAGATTAACCGGAAAATTATCGAGGCTAGACACATCTTATGACTCGGTGACAAATCTGTGAGTGTGCTGTCCATCGTGTTCATATGCAACGAGTTGGACTATCTAGATGAGAGGAAAGTTAAGAGCGATCTTTTACTCATGTTGTTGTATAGCATATCTGTAACTGTGTGGTTTGTGGTGTTGTTTGGCTTTTCTATGTACTCCCTGTTTACTTCAATAAACTTCAATTGCGAGTCAGCGCCTGCTTTGTCTCCTTTCTTGTCATTGTCTCGTGCTGGTAGGTTCACGTACTTGCAGAGTAGATTCACTGAATTGTATACTTGCAGAGGCTTGTGAAGAAAAACCAGAGGAATTTTCTTTCCTTTGTCTGGAATGGAAGTTAAAACTTTTTTCGCATTGCTAGATGGTTGCAGCATGAAATTCCATTCTGGAAGGGTAAACCCACTAAATTGTACATTTTGTGTGCAAGGGTACTGATGCTTGCATGAAACTGAAAACATTCGTCCAGGCTATCTGGCTAGCTTCCTTCTTTCTTGTGCCCAGATTTTTTTAAACAATACTTTGTCAGATTTATTTTGACCAGAATTTCTAACATGTTAATTATACCACATTTTGTGATCATATACAACAAAATTAAAACATGATGATCACTGGTGTATGGTTTAGTCTGGGGTAGAATGATGAGAAGTACCTAGTATATAGTAAAATTTAATATTACTAGTCTAACATAAACAAAATTGCTCTTTTTTTTAGTGGAAAATTTTGCTACCAGAGAGTCGGAGTGGCATGGCATGATGAAGACTTGGACAATGTGCATTCCAAAGTACCTGTATTCATGTCGGCACGAGAGCTTGCGCACAGTGCTTCAAACAGTTGGTGAGTACCTTGGTGCTGTGCTTCTGCTTAAATAGATAGGTAGATATTTTATTTTAAATGTGCCTGAACAGCCAATTGGCCTAAACGAGTGCACACTAAGTCAATACAAACACCATGACGTGAACAGACATAATACAGAAAAATGGTCACTAATACGATGATAATAATAGTAAAGAAAAACAAGCATAATGAATAAACAATGAAAAAGCAAATTAGGCAAATATTTCTGTGTCATAAAAAGTTGAATTGTGTTATTTGCAAACGAGTCATTGGTGAAATGGCATGCATGTCAGGATGAAATCTATCATAGCATTTGGTGGTTTTTCCCTGAGGCACACGAAATCGCAGTGACATCAATAACGGCTCACAGTCAATAGAGCCGAGCACAACTTTATGTAGAAAATCCATGTCATAAAGAGTAGACATACCAAGGTCTGCTAGAAGAAAGTCGTGGTCTTAGAAACGACAGCGCTCAATATATCTATCACAAAGGATGCATACAATCTTCTGCTGAACATTTTCGATTTCATCGCCAGAGGTAACAGAGGCACTATTCTAAGCTACTGATGCAAACTCAAGACGTGGCATCACGAGAGCACAGTAGCCAAATTATGTTTTTAATCTGAATAAGAGTGTGTATCTGAAAATTTGAGCAAAAATTGAGTAGCATTTAGATATTCTTGCACGAAATACCACTGTTAAAATTGGTTATAAATGATATGTCTCACATGTACACTTATCTGCTGAATATAGTAAGCATGGCTTGCGACCTGAGTGCCTCCGATGTATGAAAAAAATGGCCAGGTTACTGCATGACGCGTGGAGCAACCCAGTGTAGCACATTCAGGCTTCATGGAGTGGAGAATGAAGGCAGTAATAACTTTAAGAACAGAAAATACAGGACCAGGAAGCTGACAGAACACACTGACACTCGGTGCATGAAGGGCATTAAGTTGCCTGTCGTGTCGTGCAAGATGGAGGTCGCACAGACAGATGTTAAACATGAGTCGATGCAGATACCTTCTGTCATTACGTAGTACTCACTGCAGAACTCAACAAAAAAGAAGCAAAGGTAACAGCTGAGCATGGCCAGACTCTTGTGCTTACCTCCGCAAGCAATCTGGAAGCGCAACTCTTCGAAGTCTTTTATGCTTTCACTCGACATATACATCATCACTGCATGTGTCGAGGAAAAGTACATACCCTTAATGTCAAATGACATAGCACTTACAGGACCCAGTAACAGCTTAGTGAGGTGTTCTGATGCATCTACAGGGCGCCTCATGAGAAATTCTTAGGCTTCAGAACACTCAGCTCTTGCAGAAATTGTTTCAAAGTTTGTTGCCACATGGACCTCTTCGTAATAATGACCCTAAAAGCGAGCCTTCCTTTAGTGTCACAAAAAAAGGCCTACGACATGGGTCTTTTTTGCTCCTTCATTAGAACCAAAATGTTTGCGAGCGAGATCTTTCACAGATATGGAATGATTTCACGAAATGTCAAAGGGAAGACTGAAGCTGTGCGAAGCAATACCAGCAACAGCCCTGCCGCGGTGGCTCAGTGGTTACGGCGCCCGGCTGCTGACCCGAAAGACGTGGGTTCGATCCCGGCCGCGGCGGCCAAGTTTCGATGGAGGAGAAATTCTAGAGGCCCGTGTGCTGTGCGATGTCAGTGCACGTTAAAAAACCCCAGGTGGTCGAAATTTCCGGAGCCCTTCAACACGGCGTCCCTCATAGCCTGAGTTGCTTTAGGACGTTAAACCCTAATAACCAAACCAAGCGATACCAGTTACAAACACATCACAGCTGTTGAAGAAGCTGAAAGATTCATGCCTTCATCCTTTTTCTACATCAGACACATGACTACACTTTGTCTTTCTGGGCCATCATTTTGAAAAGGTTAACATGGCAGCGGCCTTCGGTTAAATTTCTGCAAGGAGCCCTTTGTGGAAACTTAAGCATCTGTTCCTCGTGAGGCGCACTGCAGAGATATTTGAATACCTTAGTGAGCTGCAACCAGCACCTGTGGCTGCATTTTCACTGACATCAGAGATTAGTACATTTTCGTGCAGATGCTGAGATAATGGAAACTATGACTGAAAGCATAAGGTTTCGGGGAAGTATGCTTCCTGATTGCTTGTGGGCAAGTGCTGGGTAACCACCAATCCAATGGGTACAAGCTTTCTCCTCACCTGGTGCTCGTCTCCTTTAGGGTGAAATGCCTGCCAAATGGTTCGTTGCCCCACCTTGAGATGAAGAAAATACCTTGTGCCATGGTGCTCTTTGTCCTCAGATTCCCTCGCGCCATCAAAAATCAATCATCATCATGCTTGTGGGCAAGTGTCTGGCCTTTTTCAGATGTTACCAATGTTCCTTGCTCACTAAGTTGTGCATTGGGTACTATGTAATGAAAGGCATCTGCATGCCTTTGTAACCTATGCATAATGGGTGACTTGAATATTGATCTGTTAAAGCCTGAGAGAGCATCTGCACAAAGCTACCTAAATGCCCTTGCGGATCATGGTATAGAAACACTACTTTCAGATCCTACTAGAGAAGAGATCGTAAACAACAGTTTGTGTAAAACTTGCATAGACCACGTTAACGTACGCGCGTCGGACTTGTCTTATGTTATGGCAGCTGTCATTCGAAAGAAATTAGCGGATCATTACTTTACGCTATGCCACTTTGCTAAGGTCGATTCTGCACAGAAACCTAATGATAGCAGGTGTGTTATGACTATACTAGATCGAAAACTATTTGACAGTAAGGTGTCATCCTTCGACTGGAACTCATTTATATCACGAAATAACAAAGATACCGCCTACGATAACTTTGTTTTGGTTCTTAAAAATTTAAAAGAATCCTGCAAAAAAAGTATCATTGCCAAAAAACGAAATAATAATTGCTTCTGGCTTACAGCTGACATTCTCGCAGCCATTAGATGCAAAGAAGCGCTGTGGTCAAAATGTCGCGCTTCACCAAAAAATGCAAACTTACGAAATGAATTTCGGGCTGCTAGGAACAAAGTAACCGCTCTTCTTCGGTCCTCTAAAAGGCGTTACTATGCTAGCCAGTTTCGCAATTGCCACCATGACGTGGCCAAAACTTGGGCTATCGTGAACGAACTGCGCGGGCGTCAGCGTAGACCGGTCAAGGACGCAATAGAGCATAGTTTTGGTCACTTGACATCCTCTTTGGCAAATGATTTTAATAACTTTTTTTCTAAAGAACAGCGCATTGCCCGTGCCACATCACGTTCGCCGTTACTTCCTTCTTCTGTGATTGACTCAGCATTTCTTCCACACATAACAGAGCCAGATCTTTTCAGCATAATCTCCAGTCTACGGCATAACAAATCGGCTGGAATTGATGGAATATTTATCAGCGACCTTTCCAGAAACTTCCAAAGCTTGAAGTGTGTCCTTCTTTTTATGCTAAATGATATGATTGAAAGTGGCTTCTTACCATGCTCTCTTAAACAAGCGCGTGTTATACCACTTTACAAGGGTGGCAAAAGAAATGATATCACGAATTATCGCCCAATATCTATCGTGTCGTGTATATCACAAATTTTAGAAAAACACGTCTTATGTACAATGTCAGCATTTTTGCTGAGGCATAACGTGCTTAGCCCACATCAATACGGATTTGTTGCTGGTTCTGGTACCCAAACGTTATTAGAAAAGATGTCGGATTCCGTTCATTCTAGTTTTGATCAAAATGAAGTGGCATTTGGTCTCTTTCTTGATGTCAGGAAGGCATTTAATACTGTTCACCATGATATTCTCTGTGAAAAGTTGTTTTGCTATGGTTTTCGTGGTCCTTTTCAAATGTTACTAAGAAATTATGTGTCTCAGCGATCTCAAATGGTGGAACTTGGACCTGTGCAAAGCAGAACTATAGACTTATATAGTGGTGTTCCCCAGGGATCCATCTTATCACCCCTCTTATTTAATCTCTATGTTAATGACCTCCCCAGCATTATAACTTCATCACAGATTTATCAATATGCAGATGACACCCTCCTCATCTCATCTAATACAGATTTTTCTTGCGCACTCCGTCAACTTCAACAGGACGCTACTAATCTATATGATTGGTTTCAATGTAACCTGATTGATATAAACCCCCAAAAAACTCATCTAGTGTGCTTTAAAAATGCACACAAGCCAATCCCGAAAAACGCTGCGGTTTTTTTGCACAGCTCCAGTTGCACTGCATGTTCTTGCTACCCCATTACATGTGTTCCGTCCGTGAAATACCTTGGCATTTACTTTGACAGTGATTTATCCTGGAACACGCACATGGCACACCTCAGTAAGAAGCTTAGAGGCGTCGCATGCTTGCTCTATGCTCTAAGGGCCTACCTGCCATTTGCCATAAGACGTTTAATTGCACAGTCTTTGGGGTATTCTCTGCTGAGATATGGCATGTGCTGTTTCTTCAACTGTTCTGCAACATGGAAAAATAGGATAAACCGTATTCTCAAGAATATGGCTAAGAGTGTCATCTATTCAATACCCCATAAACAGCAAAGTGTATTCCTTTCTTCAGGTCTGCCTTCCTTTGACATTGTGTTCAAACAAGTCACTGTACTCAGATATTTCTGGAACTCTGAATTTCGGTTCCACAACGTTAAACCAATCCCATTAAGAAAAGTTTCTCGATATATTGTCCCTGCAGTGCGAACTCATTTTGGTATGTCTATGAGGTCATATTATATCCCATGTATATTCAATGAGATGCCTGATAATGTTTTCAACTTGAACACTCGCAGACAGTTACGTGATGCTATTGCCGAGCTTGAACAGCTCTAGTGCATATGTTTTAATGTAGTACACAAAACAATGAATAGATTTGGTAACACAGGTTGTTGCTGCTGCCGGACGGCGCCCTACAAGCCCAATTGAGGCTTTGGCGCGTCCGCGTCTTGTATTGTTTCTTTGGTGTGAATAAAGTATTTATTATTATTATTATTATTGAATTGTATTTGGCACCCATCCTTAGCTACTTTATATTTGCACAAAATTGTAGACAACCGTAAAGACTTTCATGCACACAGTGGTGTCCGAGTAAGCGCATTTTGTCTGCTTCTTCCTGGCCCTGTGGTTTCTGCTGTTTACTGTTATGAGAAATAAATTTTAGGCAATGAATCATGTTGGTTTGGTTCTCAGTAAATGGCTTTTACAAGCTTCTACGAAAGCCGATTGCTCAATAGCGGATGGTTCAAATGTATTTGTGAAATTTATAATAGGTGTTGTGTGGCTACTAAATGAGGATTTTTTTATCTTTTCAGATGGATCCGAAAGCAATTTTTAGAGGTACAATGTGTGCAATTTGTCATGAAAATAAAACGTATGTACTTGTACTCAACCAAACACTTGCTACTCTTTCATTCTAAGTTGCATTCTTTGTACGTGTGCAATACATAAAATGCATGAAAGTCTTGTACATAATACTTATTTCCTCGGCCTCTGGACTGCTATATCTGCAGTGAACGTTCTGGGCAGAAGCTATACACAGATGCATGTGCATGTACTACTGAAAGTATTATCGAGAGCAAAAATAACAGACCCCTGCCAGCGCGGGCCGATCTGTGCCAAACTGCATGCAAGCGCCGCTTGACGAAGCACTCCAGATGCTGAGACGAGCGCAGTGGCACGCAATGCGTAGCGCTCCTCGAGATGGGCGCACGCCACTGCGCTGGTCTCGGCACTAGGAGCGCTTCGTCAGGCGGTGCTCGCATGCAGTTTGGCGCGGATCGGCACGCGCTGGCAGGGGTCTGTTATTTATGCTCTCGATAGTACATAATTACAATGCAGATTATTTCCGTTCTAGATCAGATGACTTCCAAGTGAACGGAGGAAGTATGCATACACATTACGGGACCTTTAATAAGAACACAACAGAAGCATTCGTTGCAAAGAAACGATTTCATTCTCGTTCATAGCATAGCGTAACTTTCCGTTACCAAGAATGTGACAACCGTCGGACGGAGTCGCTGTATTCATGTTGCGGAAAACCCTCCGGCAACGCATTACCAGCGGGTTTCTCTGTACTGAGGAGCATTTTTTTTTACAGTGTAGGACATTTCCGCTAAGGACTAACGTCTGACTGCATGTGCTTTCATTTGGAGTGTTTTTATTCTGTATGGTGCAAATTTTAGGTCTGTGAGATGAAGTGTGACATTGAATCCTGTATAATCTGTACGAGCACTACTGCCGAACTGTACATAGAGGTTGGCGGGCTTTGTCAAGCCGCAGCTATGCGGCTTTTACCCGTCACCCCCTTTTCTTCTTGAGAGAGAAAATAAAGACGATTTGATTTGATTTGATCTTCTCATGGAGTCTGCATACTACACAATGCACTTGGAACGCTACTTCATGTGAGATTCTCTCGGTTTGGATGATGCTGTAGACATCTTTTTCCAGAGTTCAGAGATTTGACTGGAAGCGAAGCTTCGGACCAAGCTCCTTTCAATACGAAGATGCCTACTACAGAAGGCAAACACTTTCCCTGCAGATAATGACGGCTTCCTCCTGCAAGGAAGCTGCAGCTTCGCAGATTTCTACACGATTTCATTATGTTTGCTTGCCGCGCCAATCGCTTTAATTTTGAGCCTTAGCCTGAAGCACGCCGGAATTCTAGTCGTGGTGAAATCTTGCAGGCGTTGGCGTGACGCTACTTATATACTCAAGACTTGTGTGCACGTAACCCAGATGTTACAAAGCGTTCCCTCATCGGCGCACTTCGGGGGCATCACTCGATAGGGAGGCTGCGCATAGAAAAGATAATACATGTTTTCTCGCAAACTATTTGAAGCGCACCGGAAGGAAACCATTACAGATAACAAAAAAGAGGGTGACCAGCATGCTGACATATAATTTGTGACAGCTTTTGCTATGAGAAACCGGCGTATTTTAACACGGCTCCTCTAAGCAAAGACAAGCCTGCAGATAGCTTTCGAGGAGCTTTCAGCAGACGCAAAGCTCTACAGAGCGGCATTTATCATTCGTGGTTTAATACAGCATGATGCCGTTGGTGCAGCAAAAACAAAACGAGTACCCGGCATTATTGCCGGTCCCAGTACGAGGTGCTGTAGTAAATAAAGTAGCAGCAGTAAACACGAACATTATGCTGCTATGCATGTCAAGCAGCGTTTATGGCAATACGAAGACTTACGTTTTGAACTCGCGGTTAAGAGCGAGGCCTTCTAGTCCAGCGGTGAATTCTGCGCACTTCGCGCTGCCGACGAAACACGCCACGTTCGCCAGAAGCACAGCTGTAGAGTCCCTGCCAGGAGAGAACAAGCACCACTGTATCCCTTCTGGGACGCTAAATCCAGCAGCCATGAAAAATGCCTATCCGCCATTTCCTGCATTTATTTGTCTGCGTCTTAGCCTGAAGGGACAGATCCAGTTAGTGAAAAGTGAAATGAAAGAATAAACACCGTGTTCCTTGTTTTTTTCTTAACTCTCGTTGGTGCAGCTTTGGTGTTACGACTTCGATGATGGATGAATGGACGCAAGAGTATTTTTGGTAGTTTCACGAGTCATTGTGAAATCCTCTGTATCGTCTGTTTGGTGTATAAACTGTGCGAAAGAAAATAATTTTCACACATGCAGATTTAGTTAGGCTTCCTTGCGGTACTTTCGAGGAAACATTATTGAAACGATAGGGAGAACAGTACTAAACACTGACGTAGACACTTTTGATGAATCCGCAGCTATAGCGAAGCAAGCTTGACATGTTCCTCCTAGATAAACTCGGCTTTTTCTGTTTTGTTTTCTTAAAAAACGTTAAACATTTACCAGTATCCTAGCGAAAACCAGCAGGCGGCCATGTTAAGGCAGCGGCATTTGCTGAGATATAAGCTTTACAGTTTTAGCACTCACTTTTCAGACGGAGGTTGAAGGTCAGTGGTGGAGTTGATGGAGTTTATCCTTTCTTCGATGAGCTCTTGCACGCGTCTCTAAAGAAAATATGAGTGCAAATTTCTTCTTTTAGAGTTGTTTTGTTCGGTTTTATATAAAAGTCAAAGTATAAGAGGAAATCGTTCCCAGCACTGTAGTGCACTACGTAATTTAACGTAGCCGTATCGCGCAGTACGCATCAGCATGTAAATAGGCGTTAAAGCAATCAATAAGTTCTCTGGACATTGCATTTTTCACACATTCGGGTGAGAATTTACCTATTTCTAGTAAAAACGGTAATTTAAGGCATTGCTAAGGTTTCTTATAATGCCAAACTGGTGTACCTTGTATGCTTTCTCAAGGTCGGGCGTCAGCACAAGCATCGTGTTTGCATGATATTCAAAGTCACTAAACTGCTTGGCATAGTGGTCCCATAGCTCTGTGTCTCCGCTCTTCAGGACTCCACAGGCCCAGAAGAATCCTCCGATGTCGTGGGGCCATGAGCTGTGGGATAAAGTGGAAGGTATTGAAACAAAGTTTGAGTGTGGCCCGGTCAGTCCTCAATTTATTGAAGGCAGCGTGAAAAACATTTCATGGGGTTTTGAGGTAGTTTTAATGAGTAGACGCGCTGGAATACGTGTTTAGTCTAGTTGGCTGACGTTTTTGATTTTGTGTGTGGTCAGGATATCTGGCGACACTATTAGTTCGATAGTAGTATTAGTTCATTAAGACAACAATATCCAATACCCAGCACGAGAGCGCGTATATTGGCTCTGTAGTAGTATTAGCCGACGAAGACGGAGATGTTCAAGGCACAGCGGAAGATAGTACTGCAGCATAACCGAGGTGCGGGCGGCTGCGGCGATACCATTCAGCTCTCGTGTAGTTGCAGCAACGAAGATCTGTTCGCACCGCGACGGGTTCGAGTCCCGGTCGCAACAATATTATTTTACTGGTTTGGCGCAGGTAAACATCAAGACCTAACTTCATACAAACCCGGCGAGCCGGTTCGACATCATGTATTTAAGCTTTGGCACTAAAAGGGACATTGAATAAACGCAGAATCCGCAAGTCTGAAAGCGCAAGTCCTGCATTTCCTGTTTTCTTGCTATACACTTATGATGACTTTTATCAAAGTAGCTGCGCGGCATCGTAATTTCAGTTCCCCAGCCCCCCAGCGGCATGCGCGCCACTAGCAATGAAAAAACGAATAATCGTTTATGGTGGGCGAAGGCTTCATTGCACGCAATTTCCGACGCGAGGAGGGTACGTTGTGCTTGTGTACTGCGCCCTGATTACTTCTCAGGCCACGTTAACGGGAATGCCGGTTCCGCAATAGCGCTCGCGTCACATCTGTTTTATTCGGCTCCTACTTTTAAAGCGCGCTGATGTGGGTTATGTCGAGTCCCGTCCCGTTCTCTCAACCTTGTTTCACAATTGCAGAGATGCCGTGGCAGCAAGGGTACCGCAGCAGCAGCGCTTTTGCTGGCAGAGCGCACGTCAAATATGCGGTCCCTCCTATAAAGTGGCACCTATAGCGCAAATCTAGATGTCGTGGCAGATTTATCTCAGCAAGTATGATAGCATGTTGATTTTGTCTTCGTCGCCAAGTTTTTGTGCAGGTTTAAAGGATCGCTAGATACGGCCATCATCTACAAGTCCCTGCAGTAGACGCCGGAACACCACAAGCCTTTAGCTTCCTTTGATAGAAACGGTGGGTCTAAAGCAGCTGTAACAGCCGCATTCCGTGCTAACTTGTTGCAAGTTCCAAATGCATAACTCTCGGAGACTACCATCTATAGGCGCCTGCCGCGAATATCCACTCTTCTCAAGCTCTATTCTGCACCATTGTGTCTTCAGTTTTAAAGTGTAATGCCAAAACTGCACACCTCACAACGTATACCTATGGTACGTGCTTATGCTGTCACCGCTTACCGCCGCGAAATGACCACTTCGCACCGCCGATTTTTTTTTATTACCACTATGGCGTTGTGGGCTCGTTAAGCGGAAAACCTTGCGTCGTCACAGACGTGAGCAAAAATCCTTGAAGAAATCTGCAGAGTTTGCTCACGAATAGCAACTCGGGTCTCTCAAGCGCCATAGGTGGCTTTTCTTGGAAAAGCTACCTGCCAGGGCAGTGGCGATTCTTTTAACTCTTTCACCACTCCGCCAGGATTAGTACGGCAAATCTCTGCGATCTATGCATGTGAAGTAGAGAATGGTCAATTCCTGAATAGCAATTTGGCTTTGGCATTTAACCTTTAACGCTTGCGCATCCTACTCATAGGGCATAGTTGACGTGCCCCCTCTAGTTTTGTTATATGAAATAGATTCTAAATTTCTTTGCCCTTTTGACAAACCAACCATGATATATGTGCTGTAATTCGTTGCTGCCTTGGTGTAGGTTAAGAGAATAATGTACAGTAGTCAGCAGAAGTCCGCATTATACAGGAGCGGTAGCAAGACTTCTAACATGGAGGTGGAGTGATGAAACGGGGCACTCGTGTTAACCCTCTTGCCGACTTGGAAATGCCAACCCCGCTCTCCGATTTTTCTGTTGCGTGTTTGCTGTGCAGTGTTTTAGGGAGTATATGCGGCTAGTGCCATCGTGAGCGAAGCACCTGGTTAGCGCGTCTGCAGTGCAGTAAAAAGGGCCGTGTTCGACATGAACGCGAGAGCTTTCTGGACAGCATGGTAGGGAGGGCGCAGTGTTCAGACTTGGGCAAAGGGCATGCGCCGTTCGATAGGATTTCAAAACAGATCTCACGCCATTCCCACTGCCTGCCAACGTTCCTTCACTCCTGTGCAGACAAGATCAAAACATATTACCACATGTGATCTATGACTGGTGCGAAAAAAAGCGATCATCAGGTAATTGATTTGCCATTACATTCAATGGCTTTCTCCATTGAATTTCCTCTCCAAAGGTTATCCCCACGATTACCTTGTTCCCGCATTTATTGCAACATTTCATTTTTTTCTCCTCTTTGAGGGGCGCCCCTCCCGTCACTGAGTGAAGCGACCTTCCTCGCCGTCGGTGTCACCGAGCGCAGCGAGTGCGAGGAGGAATGCGGGGGACGACGGTACGGCACTAGCAGGAAATCAAGCTGCGTGGCACGCGGCACCTGAGTGGCATGCACGGCGAACGTCCTGGCCTTTCGCCTCTGGAGAGGTTCATCGGCGGCGGAACGTTTAAGTAGAAACCCAGAGCAGCCTTCATTCGGCACTGCGTGTTCGTATGCTGTCGCCACGGTTCGAGTGCCACAGCAGCTTCGCTGAAAAATTGCATCACAAAGAAGCGTAATCGGATTCTTTTGCTTCTCTGATGTCCATGCACCGTCAGTTTTGAATCTCTTCCTCGCGCAGAATGACGCTTTTTTGGCCTCGCTTCTGCTCTGCACTCAAACGACTTTCTCATTGTTTGTTGATAACCACCGAGGCAGCACAAGCCATTGCCTCAATATTGCGAGAGTTGCTATGTCCGGCCCTTAGTATGGCTAGTGCTGACTTCATTGTCCCTACATTGGCACGCACAACTTGTGCTTTGTTTTGCCCATTTTGTCAATGTCCGTTTATAGCATCTCCAACTATGGCCCTAAACGTCCGCTGTTGTCTTCACATTCGCAATGCCGCTTCATTACACCTCCAAATATGGCCCTAATTGTCCACTGTAGCCCCCATATTCGCAATGCCTCTTTATTACACCCCCAACGATGGCCCTACTGCTCCGCTGCTTTCCTTATTCTAGCAATACCGCCTCATTACAGCTCCGACGATGGCTGCAGTTGTCCGCGGTTTTGCTTGTATTCGCACTGCCACTCCATGACACATCCAACGATGTGCCTGCTATTTTCAATGGCGATTTTTGTCAATCTCTTCGATATTTGCGCTTGTTTTGTTGTTATCAATTACTTAACTTGTTTCATGAATAACAACGTGAAACATTGACGTGAACTTACTGAAAACTCGATGTAAACATGCTGAGTGATCGAAAAATAAGCAGAGGTTAGGTTTATTCCCCAAGGCAACATTTTCGAAAAGCGACGTCTTTTGTCATTATGCTATGTACTGTAGGGGGCAAAGAAACTTCTTTTCGAATCGTCCTCCGACAGGGCTCTCGAGAAAAGCAGAAAAAGGATCCTTTTCGTGTTTGTGGAAGGTGCATCACTTTGTTCCATTCTTTGTTCTTTTCCATTCAAGCTAATTGCTAGTAGCATTCCTTCAGTTCGTGATGTCACCTGACAGTTAAATTTCCTTTGTATATGCAGAGTGAATCAATAATCTTTCTTTGTAGTGTATGGTTGAAAATTAGATCTAAATTGGTTGAAATTTTTATAATTCAATCGAAAAGAGATGCTTGAAAAAATAATATTTTTATTTCATGAAGGTTACATAAAAGAGTTCTTTCTCATTGCATAAACTACGTTACAAGGAACAAAACGCTTTCTTTACGGTTTTTACTTCTATTGTAACAATGAATATGCATGTGCACAAACCTTCTATTTAGATAAAATTCCGTTTGCACCAAGGAAGAGAGGCAAAAGTGGACAACGGATTCAAATAGCTGGAAGAAATCTCCACATGACTGACACCACAACCTACAGACCAACATGCCGCCAGGATCGCAGAGTGGCATGTACAGTTAATGTAGTAGTTATTTCTATGCACGGGCTTGCCAAACGTCTTTTGTTCTAGCAACCCTGCGAATTGCCCCCAGAACACTTCCCGTTCGAAAAGGGTGCGTTTTTCGTTCAAGAAGTTACCTCAGAGAAAAATACGAGTATCGAATTACGGCTCGTCACCTACGCCTGCGTCTTATCAAACACTGCGCGCAATACTTCGCATGCCGCGCTGCACTATAAAAACCAATTTCAACCGGCACCAGAACGTAACAGATCAACATCGTTGGCTGCCGCTTAAAGATACACAGCCATTGCCTAAATGGCACGCACAGCTCATGCAGTCGCTATTACTAAAATGATACGTTGGGAACGAAGGGGTGCATAGTTTTACCACAAATAAGCCGAGACAACCCCCCGTTTACCCTTTGATGCGCATTTGATGCCTTAAAAACCGAGTCACGCTGCCTAAGACGCGGAGATCAGTCTTGGAGCGCGAAAATGGATGGGTTACATACACTAAAAATCCTTGATCCCCGCTCTCAAGGCGCCAAGCTAAGGCGGCAGTTTTTCTGAAAAATGGCGATTAAGGGGCATTAGAATTGCTGTAGCTTGAATATAATTATGTGGCTGAAAACTAAGGCGCTCTAACACATCGCCCACTTCTCTATAGCCGCGTTTTCATGAACACCCCAGTGGCGCATCGTATTTCGCGCGCACATTTAGGCGTGTGTAGCTGAATATGGGCATAGTCTTCACACCAATGTCAGGCCTTTATGCATAGGCTGATCGCGGGGCGAACGGCGGGCCATTGTTTACATACCGGCTGAGCATAGGCCAAGCCGATAGTTATACTGGCTGAGAATGGGCCCTGTCTTGGCATGAATGGTCTGTGGTTGTTGGACAAAGTCTCGGATTCGCTAGAAGCCAATGTAGGACCGATAATTATGCCAATTTTCGCCTCCATTACTCCGCTCTCAAGTCATATTATTTTGTGCTGCTTGGGCACGCATTTCAGCCTTTTTGTATCGTCGACCTTCTCCTGCACATCTTCAATCAGAAGGAACCGGCTCCATCCACATCACCAAGCCAAGTCAAGGCACTAGACGCGGACAACCTGAACGGACGAGCATGCCTACTCACGCGTCGCTCCCGCTTTTTTTTTTCGTTCTTACTATCTTTTTTCCTACCTTTCCGATTTCTGTACTTTGCACTTGCACAACGTTCTGCCGCACACAGGCTTTCGAGTCCTTCGCTGTCTCCGTCATCGTCCATCCTTCCACACAACCGTTCCTCAATACTTCGCTGCACTTGCGCCCGCTTGCCTGCATTTCAGTCAGGCAGCGCCACCTGCATTCCTTCGCAGTGACCCTTCTTCTGCTAAGGAATTAATAACCTCCACTCTGGGAACTCCGGATCACGAAAACGAAAAACACGAGAATAGCAGGCCCTCCCAACTATCAGCCTTGCGAGAGGTTCAGGAGTTTCCAATCGCTTTCAAGTATTTAATTTGTTATTTTTTGCCCCAGCCGTTAGTCGGTCACATGAAACCGTCTGACCATGAGAATGCTGACCATGAGCCGACCATGAGGATGCTGGCGCTAATGTTCTGCAAGCTGAACGGACGAGACAGAAACGGTGGTGGGCAGGTGGCAGCATAGTGGTGCGGCCATAACTTTGCTGTCTGGTTTGACCGATGCAGAAGAGAAGTGATAATGCGGGAAGCCTGTTTCGCATTAATAGGGACAATGGTTGGGCCATTATAGAAGGGGAAGCGTCTGTTGTTGCAATAAAAACATTACGGTGATGTGTAATGGGCGCTGCGTTTCCATTATAGTGCTGAATGATACTGCTTATGCAATTTGTTTGGTTTGGTTTGGTTTATGGGGTTTAACGTCCCAAAGCGACTAAGGCTATGAGAGACGCCGTAGTGGAGGGCTCTGGAAATTTCGACCACCTGGGGTTCTTTAACGTGCACTGACATCGCACAATACACGGGCCTCTAGAATTTCTCCTCCAAACAAATTCCACCGCCGCGGCCGGGACCGAAGCCGCGTCTTTCAGGGTCAGCAGCCGAGCACCATAACCACTGAGCCACCACGGCGGCCGGGCTTTTGCAATTGGACCTGAATATTCAATGGTCATTTGACAGTGGTGTGGACGGCGGCACCGAATATTCCATTCCGTGCATGTACGCACAACTATCAAGTGTCATCAAATAAGCATTTTTGAAAGACAACTTAAACGGGTGCGCCGGATTGACTTCTGACGAACAGGTAAGAGTTACTATCGGGGAAAAAATTACCCAGGACACTTGGAGGAGGAACCAACGGGTGCAGCTTTGTTGTCAGCCAGTGGTAGGAAGCCACACTTGGGGAGGCTAAAGTTACTTCTATGTTCTCTAATGTGTGCTAGTGAAATCAGCGAATCGTTGGCACACGTTGCACATATGCGCCAAGATTGCGGTTACGCGTCCCGGACTCCTTTTTCCCCAGTAGTACCCAGAACTAACAACGCGACAAGAGGGGCTAGTTGGTGTTTCATCCTTAAATCTGTGGGAGCAATGCGCTTTGTAAAAACGAGCGCTTCGTCCAGTCCTGTCCGTCTCCTTTTTACTCAGCGCATTTCTGCCACAGATTTAAAGTACCCAGAATCCTTCGCGCTTCGCCAGGGCCGACAGCAACCCTGTAACCGTCAAATCCAAAGGTGCTGCATAGAACTTACAGCCGCAGGTGCACGTGCATTGAGTCTGTGAGCGCGCAGTGCAGAAAATAGTTTGGGCGAATGAAAAAGAAATAAAAAATGAAGTTGCCTAGCCCGCACGGCCTACACTGCAAAAAAAAAAAAATCCGCAAGTGTTACGTACAAACTCTCTATAACAGAAGAAACGCTTGCTCTGTTGCATCTAAAATCAGTGGATCGTCCGTAACACATTCGTGAAGGTGGCCGGCCGCATTATGCTTTTTCTGAAACGTATTACACGCCTTAAGTGTTGGCCCCCGGACTAGGCACCACATGACGTCCCATTTCCGATCTGTATGGTGTACTCTTGTTCAACAATGTCCGCAAACTAGCATGGCAAACAAGCTTGAGCTTGTCTAATAAGATTAACCACATGTGCAAAGGTGAAGATCCGAGGTGGGGTGATAATCGAACTAGACCCAAGTGACGCATAATATTGCTTCAACGCTGAGAGATTGCGACAAATTGTTAGCAACGTTAAATAACAAAGGCCTTACTTTGCTATAACTTTAAAATAAGAACGTTGACTTCATAAAAAAAATGTTTTCACCATGTTGCTATCCACATGACAAGGTAACAATTATTAAATGCATTTAATAACTCAGAAATGCAGCGTAATGAGATCAACAGTTTAAAAAAAATCACAGACACAGAAAATGTTTGAGAACTTTTCCAACTTGAAACTGAACGCCAGCTGATAATACATTACAAACATGAATAAAGTGCACAAGTTGAACACCGAATTTCCATGTGTCGTTTGGTAAGGAAACGAACCACTGATAAAGCCAAAAGCTTGGGCAAACAAATCTGTGAACGCAGTGCAATGTAGCAGTCACATCTTTGCTACACAACCATCAATCAAAAACGCTAACTCCTTCACGGATAACATAATCACAGGCACAACAAAATATTGCTCATTGCAATGTTCAATTTATTAGGTACCTATTGCCTGCCATTCATTCCTGGTCTTCCGGCAGATAAATCAAACGCTGCCAAAAAGCAGCGAGCAGCCATAATTGCTGTAGTGACAAGGAGGATGTGCACTGTCGGTGCTGTTCCCTCATCCTGAGTAGGAAATAATAGCTGTTTTTTTTCTGGAATGTACTCTGGAAGCATGAATTTCCTATCCACCTTTCATTTAGCTTGCACCGACACGACCCATCATGAACTCGGCAGCTTTGACAAACATGTGGGCCAGTCGACAGCCACAGAAGACTGTAGAACCCTGCTAACTTGCAAAAGACCAGTGCTCAGAGAGAAAAAATTGACAAAAAAATGAGGAGTTTCGTAATACGCTATCTTTTATACGGTACTAAGAATGTTGCTAAGACAAGGCATGAATATTGTTTTTTTCCGCTCAGCTACAAACTTTATAGCCTGTGCTAACATATTAATGCGATGTTAATAATGAAACATGCCAGCACTGCACAACATCTGTAAGACACAAAATACACCCCCTTCAAGGCTACCACATGCCGCTTACATGCGGTAATGTTTATGTCTACCAAACTATCTAGTCTGTAAGATGAGACGCCAAGCCTCGGACAGCTGGAGATGTGTACCTTTCATGTAATTAGAGTGATTGGAGAAGATTCTTCTTGATAGCATTTCAACTGCTAGGTGTGGAAGGACCAGATGTAAAGGTGAACAACAAGACACCAACTTTTTAAGCAACATATGAGCAATGTGCCTTGCCTTTTCTTCCGTCCAAAAAGGATGTTATTTTCCATGTTCTGTGTTCACGTAGCTGCTTGCATGTCCTCATTTTGGATTGCTGGGAGGTGATTTTCTGCGTTAAACTAGTTCTAACTCTGGCCTGAGTCCACTGCACTTTCGTAGTTTTATGCTAGTGTTCAGCATAAGCCATCTATCAACTCACGCAGATCTCTACTTTTTTACGTTTCCAACTGCCACATCGTCTCAGCCTTTGTCGTGTCCATCACTGCCTTCAGGTATGCTTTGTATCATCATCTTAACTATTCTGCTTATTACATATGTATTTTTGTAAGCCACCTACTCCTTTCTCTGGCGCCGATAGGCCCTGAGAGTAAATAAATGAAATGTAGTCTAGGCTAAGACTGAGAAAGCATGCATTATGCTCATTTTATTTTACCACGAGACCGGTAGAGAGTGGAGGGAAAAAAGCCGCTAAATGGAGCTTGACATGTCTCTCGCCCCTACACTGGAAAGCATAGGCCCCAAGGGATACGTAGCCACTAACGACAACAGAACATGTCAAGTGTGAAGTAAATCAGTAACGTTCCTCGCATTTATCAAAGTGCATACTCTCTGCTCAGTAATTTATTACCCCATTAGACATTCTGCAAGGAGTGTATACAATGATATGTCGCCACAGTACAATGAGAATCATGAATCATGTGCCAATAAAACAGCAAAGAAATTTCTGCCCAATAAATGCATAGATTACAGTGCAACCAAGATGCAAGAATGGGCCACCCTGGCACATATTTAGAAAATAAGCTCCCTCCCTCCCTCAAAAAAGTATGAAAAAGTGTACTCTACAGACGGCACGTTTGAACCATGCGGTTGTAATATTTGCGATAGTTCAACTACGTGTGAAATTCCGATACAAATAATAAACGCCAACGCATGCGGTTGGATGTGAGGCGCCAGGGCGCGGGCAAGCAGTGATCGTCTTCAGGTGTCGAGTGTTTCCACCTCCTGAAGGCCGCTGCTCGACGAATGTCACTCATGGCACAGTTCACATCCAAGAAGCTTGTAACAAACATTAGACAGGTGTTTATCATGACGCAGCAGCAGCTCATCAGTGCGATTGGCCAGTGCTGAATTTTTTGGCTTGATAAACGCAGTCATCCACCGAAACACGCCTCCACTGTTCCTCGCCAGGTTCTTGCAGCCCCAGGAGGGTGACCAGCTTTTCCGTCGGCTTCAAGTCTCCTCTTTCGTGCAGGGCCACTGGCATCGTAATGCACCTTCTCATGATCGTTTTATATGCATCGATGCCGCATGGGACAGCAAGCGGTTGTACACTCCAATGCGGTGTACGCGCCGCACACATACACACACAAAAACGACAATACAACGGGCAGGACGCAAGCAGCGAACACAGAAGACCAAACCCGTTCCCAAGCACCTGTTCACTCAACACCACACATACTCCGCGCATCGTTCCGACTGCGGGCTTGGCTAGCGCTTCGACTTCGCCATGGTCAAGCTAGCCAAGCTGCACTGCCGCCTTAGTGGTAACAACGTTCAAGCAACGAAAAGAAAAAGTTTAATATATAAAACCATTCAGGTTGTCAGCTAAATAAGTAATAAGGGAGTAATTACTCATTGGGATCCACCCGAGCGCAGCCATACGGCTACAAAGGAAAGCTATACAGCTTTCTCAGAAACTTCGTAGGTAAAGAAAAATTCGTCCTGGTCCGGGGTTCGAACCCAGGACATCGCTTCACCGGAGCAGTCTCTCTACCAATTGAGCTAACCAGGACGGCAAGCTTATGGTAGGACGAGAGCGAATTGATCAATAACTCGAAGTGGGAACTGTGTTGGTCAAATGTTTAGGGGAATCCCCCAAGGTGGAGTAGATTTGTAATAAGGGAGTAATTACTCATTGGCATCCAGCCGAGCGCAGCCATACGGCTACAAAGGAAAGCTATACAGCTTTCTCAGGAACTTCGTAGGTAAAGAAAAATTCGTCCTGGTCCGGGGTTCGAACCCAGGACCACCGCTTCACCGGAACAGTCGCTCTACCACTTGAGCTAACCAGGACGGCAAGCCGGCTTGCCGTCCTCGGTGGTCTTCCATCTCGGTGGTCTCCTATACAGCTGTGTTGTAGGCGAAAACGATGTAAGGCTTGAGCGAGGTGGGACATTCACTTGTTCTGCCAGGATAAAAGCGCAACGTGATATTCCGGAGTTCTCATCGAAGGGATGGCGTCGTTCGTCGAAAGCGTTATCGTCTTGGATCGCAGGTTATTGATCGCCTGATGTTCATTAAGGAAATACATGCCCAAGATTATTTCGCGGGAACATTGCCGTAGCACAACGAAGGTCGCGGGCTAGTCCCTTCGCAGTCACTCGCGTTGTGCATTGTCCAAATGGCGTAATGGGGTGACCCCCTGGAACTAGAATTTTTGGGCTGTCCCAAGCGGTTGTTATTTAATCAGGTGCGCAGCGATTGTTCCATTCATCACCAAATAATCGTCTGCTGTGTCGGCTACAGCGCTAAATTTAAAGCCGTCGATAACCCCTTTTAAGTCGCATGTCCTGGCTCTGGTGTTGCACATTGTCATCGGTGTCAGGTCACGGCTTCGTAGGGTATGTGAATCGCGCGTGGGGCTTGTGGCCGAAGCTTTTCTTGGCGGCGTCGTTTCCAAGGCGTTTCGCGTCGTGGTCGAGGTTGTCATCGTGTGCGGTGTCGGCCTAATGTGTGCGGTGTCTTGATACAGCGTGGTAGATGGAGGATCTCCGTCGTTTCGTCAGCAAGCAACCTTACTTCCACAGGTTGCTTTCTTTAGTTTCCCCTACGGGGGCTAGGGGACCTTCCTCGCACAGCGGCGGCGTAGCTGATGCAAAACTTGTGGTGGATGGCGGCGGGGAGCGGTAGAGACGGCTTGACGTACTCCCCTCTGGGCAGGTAGTCGTCGATTTCCCGTGGTCGTTGGGCGGGGAGCGGTCGTTGGGCGTCGATAGCGAATCCCCGCAGGCCGATACGTCTGTACGGCCAGTTGCGAAGTACGTGCCCGGCGTGCCTACACAGTGGGCGGTTGTCGGGACTCCTCCACTCGTTGCATCTCTGAGAGCTGTAGCGTCGCTCGTAAGGCGGTCGTGCGGGAACTAGGTGTCGTCTTTGTTGTAGAGTTGGTGCTCATCGAAGAGGGTTGGGTGTCTCGTCGGTGCGGAGGGCTGCGCAAGGCAGCGGCGTACGCAAGGGGTTCAGCTTCCGTTGGTGTCGCCGGCGATGGGGAGCCAAGTGCATGCTGTGCTTCTTGGATGGTGTGCGTGATCGACGCCACCTGAGTCTGCTTCGTCTTCTGTGTTGGAAACGTCAGCAGTCGTCGAAGTTCTTCGCGAGCAATTTCGCATATCAGATCTCACAGGTTATCCCCGCTTACAGGGGAATCTTGTGGAGGGCTTGCCGTCAGCACTTGAAGTGGTCAGTTTAGTGACGGGCCCCGGCGCAAAGGGCGTTTTCGATGGTGGAAGCATCGATGGTTTTTGGAGGATTCCGGATCAGGCCAGAGAATAGTTGCTCCTGTACGCCACGCATCAGAAAGGTGAGTGTCTTTTCTTCAGTCGTGTTAGGATTGGAGCGGCTGAAAGAAGTTTCATTTCTTCCACACACGCGGTCACGGTCTGGTTTGGGTGTACACTTCTGGACTGCAGCTGCGCATCTGCTCTTTCTTTCCGTACGACGCTAGTGAACGCACTCAGTAGCTGCTTCTTGAAGGACGTCCTAGGTCGTTAGAGAAGATTCGTGCTTTTCGAACCGCGTTCGGGCAGCGCCGTCCAGTGCAAAATAAACATTTCGAAGGCTGGCGTTCCAGGCGTTCAGCGCCGCCACTCGGTCTTATGGTCCAGTTAGTCTTCTGCATCTTCGCTTAGTTCTCCATGGAAAGTTGGTGGCTCAGGGGGCTAACGAAGCAGGATGGGCGTTGACTGTGCACCAGGTTCCATCGTGGAAGCCATAGCAGGATAGCAGGTGAGAACCTCCACCAGATGTCGCGTAGTGTTGAGTGTTGTCCGGACAGCAGGAAGATGGCGAAAATGGCTTCTAAACAAAACTTGTTATTAATGCGAAAGCACTACTAGGCTATGTTGGCAGTTTAGTCCCGCAAAAGGTGTGGGCAGAATTTCTGTCTCTCTCAGAAGAAATATCGCCATGCGAGTGATTCTAATCGATAGAGAATGATGTGAAGATGATGCGCGAAAAATTCAATGTCGATAAGATGAATACTCAATTAATTAGAGCCAAACATCAAAAAACATCAAAATATCGCGGTGACGAAATAGTGAGTGGACGGGAAGCGTAGCGCCAAATTAGGAAATGGGCGATTGGGATAGGAGAGATATAGATGATGCAATCTAAAACCAATCAATAAGAAAGGTCACTTAATCGAAAAATGCACCAGCAATAAAATTGACGACTAAAAAATAAACTCATTGATTGTGAATGCGTAATTGATGGATAATTGATAAGTGATCAATAGGAGATAAGCGGCCTATAATTGATAACTGATGGTTGATAATTTATGGGTAATTTATACTTGATTAAAAGCTGATGGTAGATCGAAAAGCGATAAAATTTTGGCAATTGGTAAATAAAAATAACCGAGCGATAAGTGATAATTAATTCATGAGCGATAATTAACTTGCAATTTATAATTCATCTATTGATACTCGACAATTAATCGATAAGCGATGATAATTGATTACTGTTCAGTAATTGACAAATAATTCACAAGTCATAAACAATAGGTGATCTATGCAGTCTAAGTGGATGAGAGAAGAAATGAACGAAATGGCGAAATTTGGGGGCGAGGGAGGCAAACATAGGCGATGAGTGCCCAGGAGGCATCATTGCTTTCGCATTCTTCTAGTGCAGGTTGCCGCAGTGATCTCTGATTTTTGGGCTGAATTGTGCCCGCAAACTTAACTAGTCGGCGGCACTGTAGCAAAAAGAATGCACGGTGGTCGTCGAACCGAATAATCGCCGCTCTCAGCCGTGCTGAATCTAAAGCTGATAACGAACTTTCGAGATAAAGCATGAAAAGTTACTAGAGCATTCTGCGACAACGTAGAAGCGGCTCCGCCTGGATGCGATCAATCCAGATAAATCTGGTCGCTTCTTGCATCACAATCAAAGTGATAAAGCGGTGCGCTGGCAGTTCTCAAGAATAAACAAAAACACTACAAAGATTAGCGGCAATATTTATAATGTGGTTAATCGAGAACTATGTGGAAATCGTCCGCCCTCCTGCCGCGTCGCCCAAGAAAGATGTCCCATTCACTTGGGGCCTAGCCAAACTGCAGCGTTCAGAACCCCTATCAGTGCCTTCACCGATCTGCCTGTCTTGAATCACTTCAATCCTTCAGCGCAAATAGAACTTCAGACCGACGCGACCAGACATGGCATTTGTGCACTACTTGCTGAGCGGCAAGGCTCTTAGATTTGCGTGATTGTGTACGCCAGTCGCCTGCTTTCTGAGTGAGATCGCATCTATTATTGCACAGTGCGGGAATGCATCGCTCAAATTTGTGCAATTGCCAAATTCCGCCCTTACTAGTTTGGGCACCCTTTCTCGGTTATAACGGATCATAAAGCCATATGCTGCCTTTCTTCGCTCAAGGACCCTACTGGCGGGCGGGGGCACTGAGCACTTCGCTTTTATGGTAGTCATTTCTGAATCATCTTCCCACTGCTGAGATAATTTTCAGATATCCAGTTGAACCATGCTGCCTGCTACTTCTACTGTGAACTCAGTAAGGATAGCGTCTAGATTATCCTCATTGGAGATCATTGAAATGGTCCTGTCCTGTTAAAAGTGAATATCTGTTATCTGCCGATATCTGCAACTTCTTTGCTTCCCTCTTACCGCTAACTCGTTAATGGGCTTCCACTTCTCGAGTTTCTCCCTTTCCCTAGACAAGTGCAAGCTAATTCGAGACCTAACCATATTGTGGTTGCTACCATCGTACCTTTCCGATCAACTACATATCGTGCACGATGTCAGGGTGAGTGCATAATATGGTCTATTCTGTTTTTGCTATTCCTAGAGCCTTTTACTAGATCTACTACTTTTTCTACTACGGGAGCTTATGCCATAATCCCTTACCACCTGGCTTCCATCCTGCTTCTGGCCCCTTTTTACGACGCAGCTAGCGTACGTCGCAGTAAAGCATGAGGAGTGGGGCCGAAGGGGAGCAGAAAAATGTGCCAACAAAGTATGAGACTCTCAAAGCGGCGCCCCACACGCGAGTTTTGTGTTCCTCCGCAGAACAAGTGAGCAACGGTTTGTCTTTCGTAGTCGGCCCGAAAAAGGAAACGACGACAGGACGGCTCGGGTAGACTGGCGCTGTGCGTTGTTTTTTATCCTTCCTGCTAGCTTGCCAGAGCGGCGAAAAGCGACGCTTGTTTTCGAGTGCGTTTGCCTCTTCTCGTTGAAGTATTTACGACCTTGCCACGGCGGCTTACATTGATGCGCGCATTGTATACTGCGCAAGTTTCTTCTTCTATGTGATACCTTAAGCTGGAAAGATGGCGGAACCGTCATGTATATACTAAAGAGTAAGTCTTGACGGAAGAATTGTGCATTGGCTTAGGATGAAGTTTTGAAGGGAATGCAACAGGACGTGTGCGTGCAGAGGAGATGCGCACGAGACTGGTGGTGTGACAGCCGAGCAGATCGGTCGTGCGCGGCCGGTGGTGGTTCCGGAGCCGCAGAGTTGGAGACTCGATTTCCTTGAGGGGTAGCCGGACAGGTTGGCCGTGTGGTGGCCGACGGTGGCCCGGAGCCGGGGAAGTTTGAGGTTTTCTTTTTAGCTAAAGCCGAGAGGCTTAAATCTTGCGGCATATGTAAGCCAGTTGTGTACATATTGTAATAAATAACTTCTTAGGGAAAGCCTTCCAAGTCTCTCACCATCAGAAGACCCTCACACTGGTCTGAGGCCACCACTTCAATCAATCAATCAATCAATCAATCAATCAATCAATCAATCAATTGATTAATCAATCAATCCTTTCTATTTTTACAGAAAAAAAGCTGGATGGTCTCCTGGGCTAAAAGGTGCTCAAGCAGCCTGACTGAGGCCCAAGAGAGCACTACAAGACAGTAGCAGTCAAATAGAACGCACAGCTACATCAGCAGTAGATATAGCCCCAATATTCATCAAATAAATAGTTGACAAAAAATTCAAAACATGAAATAAACTTTGGACAGTACGAACGGAAATAACTGGATCAAAATCTAGTAATTACATTCTAAAACAGTAAACATACGCGACAACGTAATGGTCTTTTAGCTCGAAAAAAAAACTGATTAACATTGAGCATTACAAATGAAAATATCTAAATAAAGTCAAGTAATTGCATGATTAACAGTGAATACACATAAGCGAACATAGAGCTTCCTACAGTTCAAGAAGCGAAGACCTGAGCTCTCTTCGCAGCAAGCCTGCTCTTTGCATGAATTTGTTGAGCAATACTGGATGATTGTGAGCCCAAGATTGGCATTTGCGAAATGTACGATAACGAGGAATTTCTCATAGATTCATATTTCTAGTGGGTATATTAGTCGTTCGGGGCTTTAAAGCAGCCAATGAGGCTGTGTGGTTAGCAACTACAGCAAAGGGAAAATACAATATCTTTAGCAGATGGAATTCATAAACGTGTTTATGGGAACAATTTCGAACAGCCTAAAAGCATTTATTGTAGTGGCCATAGGCTCCATATTTCCAGTATGGCGAATCATGAGGTTTTTAACCATGATATGTCTGTTTAAATTTCCGTTTGTTGTTGTACACCAAACTAAGGTGCAACAAAATAAATGGCAGCCATACAATACTTGACAGATGTGTAGCTTTGTCTTCCGGGGAAGAATGCTGCGATAGCGTGACAAAACTCCGGTAATCGAATATAGTTATAGTGGGCTCGGTGGCTGCGCAACCGCACAGTCTAACCCTTTCGCCTTCATCATGCAGATTTTTCTGTTCATCGTTCGCTGAGATTTTACTGAGAACTACCTTTCGCGCATTTCAGCAAAGATGATCGACATGGTCGTTCCAAAGCGTGTGTTCAGAGAAAACAACTGCAAGTGTTTTCGCAGATATCTATCTATTAATTTTATATGGACCAATGATAAAGCCTTCAGGCTTTTCCACGCATTTACTGGGTGCACCGAACAGAGCAAATTTTGTTTTTGATTCATTTAATAAGAGGTTGTTATTCTCAGACTACTCCTGCAACCGAAAACAAACTGAACTTTTCAGTGGTAGAAGATCGGTTCGATTAATTCCACTAAACGATATGTTACCATCATCAGCGTAGACCACAAATTTGGACAAATTATCAGTTAGCACTACATCATTTCTATAAAATAGAAAAAGGAAGCGACAAGGATACTGCCATGTGGCACACCGCTTTGTACAGATCGGATTTGTGACTTATGGTCATTAATTTCAACGAACTGCGAGCATGAGGATAAACTCGAACGGGTTAGTCGGGTGCACATAACACGGGAACCGTATTTTTCTAGGTTGTCTCTTAAATAGATTGAGATTAACAAGACCAAAGGCTTTGCTGAAATATATAAAGATTCCCGAAGTCATTAGTTTTTTTTCTCTTTACTTTCCAAGATAATGTATTTTTGGTTCAGCAGAGCACTTTCTGTGGAACGCCCTTTCCTGAATCCAAGCTGACATTCAGTTAACAGACTGTTCTTGAGAAAAATTATCCATTCGAATATTAATTGTTTTTTCTAGCCCTTTATAAAATGTTGGTAAAATGGAAATTGGACGGTAGTTAGTTATATTCTTTCTGGCACTTCCCTTATGAATTACGATAACGCGCGCTAATTGCATGCTCTTCGGAAATACACCTGCTGAGAGTTCTGAATTAAATATATGTGCTAGCAAAGGTACAATATGTTCATTTGCATATTTAATAGGCCTTATCTGTAAATCATCTGCGTCCACGCTACATTTGTTAAGTCAGTACTGACTTCGCTTGCAGAGGTTGGCTGAAGAACTATGTTGATTTTAAGATTTATTGGTATTTGAGTGGCTGATCTGCTACACCATATAATTCCACCTATTTCGGCAAATAAATTGTTAAAGCAGTAAGAAAGTTCTGTTCCATATGTCTCTTCGTCATTTATAATAAGGTTTACAATGCGCGGGGGGCTCGTTGGGTTTAATTGTTTAATTTCTTCCATACTTTCTCGCTCTTCTGTTGACAATGGAGTGCATAATGCAACCACGCAAAAACGACGCAGGACAAGAAAGGAGCGCACAGGACAAGGAACTTCAACTCAAGTTGAAGTTCCGCGTTGAAGTTCCGCGTCTTGTCCTGTGCTTTCCTTTCTTGTCCTGCGTCGTTTTTGCGCGGTTGCATTATGCACTCCATTGTCAACCACCAACCAGCCCGCCTTCACTTGTTACTTATGTTGACATTCTGCTCCAAAAATAGAGAGGTAGTTGTGCTTTTTTATTTCGATTTATTGCTGCTTAATTTATTACGAGAAGCTTTATATTACAGCCGCTTTACCAGATTGTCTGTTTCTATGAAACGCTGATAATGTTTGTCCTGGTTAATTTTCCCCATCAGCTCCCGTGTAATCCATGGGTTTTGAGACTTGCTAGGTTGGCAAAAATATTTAATAGGGAAACAATCAGCATATAATGTTACGTGGCGGCCAGCCGAAGAATGAGGCGTGATGAACGATGGATAAGAGATGATTTAATGGCCGCTGGCCTAGCGCGAGCGCTCCGTCCCGCGCCACTGCCAGCTTCGTCTTCTTCGTAACATTACCAGGAACCACTGAGCGATCGTCCCGATCGTAAACTGAAGAAGACATGAACGAAGGGATGCGTGATTCAGCGACGGCGTCCAGGCAGAAATCAAGTGGCAAGGTGATGAAGTGCTGGTCGCCACGGTGGATGAGATGATAGGCGGATGAGTGCCGCTCCACGAAGCATCCGGGCCGTAGGGTGCCAGGAGCGGACGGCCGAGGTCCGTGGACGCACCGAACGGCAGGGGCCGAGGGGCGGTGTCCTCATTTGTGGGCAGGGTCTGGGGTCGATCGGGTCATTGCGGTCGCGGCAACCTCATCAGTTCGTCGTGTCTTGTGGTCCGGGCGGGGGGACGGGGCTGGGTAGAGCGGCGAGGTCGGTTCAGGCCGGTCGGGCTGGGGTACGGCCGGGCGGGGCGGACCAGGTACTCACGGCCGACGTCCACGGCATGCGCAGGACGCCGGAGCTGCTTGACCAGGATGGCGATGAAGGGACCTCCGCACCTCCACCAAATATTACGTGGCGGCGAATCGAAGAACGAGGCGAGATGAACGGTGGATAAGAGATGACTGAATGGCCGCTCGCCTAGCGCGAGCGCTCCGTCCCGCGCCACTGCCAGCTTCGTCTTCTTCGTAGCAATATCACTTACAATCTGGCTTAAAATTTTTCATATGCTGTGTTGGTATCTAACATTTGAAAAATATCCATGCAGTCAGTCTGCCTAATCATTTACTTAAAATATTGTAATGATTCAAGTGATATGGAACGATACATGCTCATCTGTGTCTGTTTATACGTGGGCTCTTTGCGGCGTAAGAACAGAAGTATGGGGAGGTGGTCACTAATTTCGCGTCTTAGAGCTCCTGATTTACAATCTTATCAAATGAGTGTGTAATGAACGAGTCAAGTAATGATGGCGATGATGAAGTGACTCATGTTGGCACTGAAGTGACAATATAAAAACCGTTGCACTCGAGTAGGGATTGAAATTGTATGCCTTGTGTAGACAGTTTGGATAGATCGATATTAAAATCCCCTTCAATTGTTAATGTATATGCCGAGTCATTTGTGTAAGAAAAGTAGTGTTCAAAGAACTCGAAGAATAAGCGAACATTACCTGCGGGAGGGCACTGCACCACTGCGAATAAATTTTTATCCTTTTTCTCGATACGTATTTTGTAGTCGTTTGTAATAAGACTATATTCATTTCAAATTTCGCAATGTGATACAACGTTAGTATTGACACGCCGCCTCCTCTCCTGTATATGCGATTCAAACAGAAATGGAGATATTCCTGTAACGCGACGTATTCAGAGTTTTGGATGTGCCTCGTCCCCGTAAAAAAAGACCTCAAAGTTGCAATGCCCAGGTGTCATCATTTTTTGACTCGAATGATGTCGTTTTCAAATGCAGCAGTTTAAGGGACTTGACTGTGTTGTTTTGTTTGATAAGTTTAGTGATGTTTTCGGGACAAGTGAAAGCAATGACCATTTCTGATATTAACATCGATAAGTATCCGAAGACTTTCCTACTCGGAAGCATCGCTGCTCGGGACGACTGCTGGCGACAGTGTCCTGCGCCTCACTGCTGATCTTGTCTAGATCAGCTTCTCGAGTAACTGGAATGACTTGGGATGAAGCAGTGCACCGAGCAAACATGGAACCCTTTCGTGTCCACACGAACTTCCTTTTCGTGCTTTCGGCCAAAAGCCATGCCTAACAGTTTTTTCATAGATGGGCATAGGTGTTCGTTTATGAAAATGGGCTCATCTGAAGTAAGGTCTAGGTTAGTATTTGTTAGTTGTTTCTTTTTAGCGAGCTGAAGAACTTTGTCACGTTTTTCGTGGCGTTGAAATTTGTGATGTTTTTCTTGTCTGTATCTTTGGTCGGCACCCTGCGACGCACATCAGTGTCATACCGTGTGATGGGTTCGCCTCAGTGTTAGCGCTGCGGCCGTACAGGGCGTACGCCAGTAGAGTGCCAAGAGAGAGAGGCTAGGAAGATTGCCGCCAGAGGGATAGAATCGTGAATACTCATAAGGCTTCAAATATTTGCCAGAATTCGGAGTCAAAGGCAAGCACTCAGTGGGCGGACACAAACAAGGTGGCCGATGTTTCCCTGTGTTCGAGCGAATCTGTCATCTTGGCACGAGTGACTACGGGCACTGATCTCACAGTGGTCAGGAAGTGCCTGTTTCTGCAGGAACAGGTAGACGAACGAGGGAAATAAGCGTAGAGTGTAGCCTTCGGAAGCTAGCTTGAAGCTAAGCTGGCGTATGTGCCACTAAGAGTTAATCGGAAGGGCCCACATGTCATGTTGTGCGCAGCGACAGAGGAGTTGGCGAGCGAAAGTAACTGCTTGTTGACAGTTAGTGAGTGTAATGACCTGGCCAACAAAACGAATCTCTGAGCATGGAGCATGAGAGCAGAGATCTTCGAGGCTCCCATTAATGGTCTGATGTTGTTGCTTTTTTCTTTTGGTGCTTGATTCTAGTATAATTTACCCCGACTTGAACTATGTCATTCTGTGGAGTATGGCGCGGTGCGTAGAACTGTATGTCGCTCTCATGTATGTGTAGGCCTTATTCCTTTCTGCAGACTGTATCTACATGCTTATTAGTGCAGCTTGGTGAAAGATTTAATGCATCTTCACACTAGCGAGACGCGCAACGTCTTCAGGCAGTCCAAAGCAGAAGCATGCTTTTTTCCGGAACTGGCGCTCAAAAAAAAAAGGAAAGAGGGGAGAAGGGGGAAATCTCACAGCGCAACTTGCGTGCGTCGCGGTAAAGCGTGAGGAGCATCGCCGAAAGGCAACGGGGGGGTACACCGTTAGCGGGGAAAGACTCAAAACGCCCAAACAGGATGTGTGGGCGCACTGTAGGTGCTGCCAGAGCCGAATAGAGCAGTTGTGTGAGGCCGGTGGTGGTCCCAGGGACGGGGAGTTGAGACGCGAATTCCTTGAGCGGCGGCTGGACAGGTTAACCGTATGGTGGCCGGCCTTGGTCGGGACTCGTTGAGGTTTAAGGTTCCATTTTTTAGCTAGAGCGCAGCTGCTGACACCTTTCGGCATGTGTAAACCAACAGTGTACGCATTGTAATAAGTAACTTCTTAAGGAAAGTCTTCGAAGTGTCTTGCCAACTTATAAGAAGGCCCGCACACCTCTCTGAAATCACCAGTCGCGAAGTACGTCCCCAGAGACACTCAGGAAACCCACCCTCTACCACTAAACGTCAAACATAAAGATCAAATAACATAGACAAGAAGAAAAAAAATCGAGATGCCTACCTCTGCGTTCAAGTCCCAGATCCGTGCTGTGTACCATGATTTCACTTGCTTCGTTGCCGATTCAGCGCCTTCATCGAAGCTCTCAGCTACCTGGTTATCATGTTTGGATTTAGAAGTGTAGGCCTGCATCAACTTGTGGGCGTAGCTCTTATTAAGCTTAATTACTGTGGTCGCCACCCTATCGTTAATACTATATAATACCTTTAAGTTGAGAGCTATATTCTTGTGGATGAGAAATCCCACACCTAGTTCTCTTCTCACCGCTAATCCACAATAGCACGGTAACTGCACGCTCCTCACTACTGCATATGCCTCATCTGTTCTTCTAACCTCAGTAAACCCTGTGACATCCCACATTATCAGCCCCTGGCTTCTCGAACAGGACTGTAGTGCTACGTCATTACATAAGGTTCTAGCGATTAAACGTAACCACTTTCAGTATCCAATAGCAGCCTGCTAGGAGCCAGACATTCTTAGCACCCTCCGCGGCGTCGCAGGTCTGAGCACCGCCTTGGTCTGTTCACCGCAGCCGCTGGCGACTAAGGACAGAGGGGTAACCGGTTTGTTCATGGAACGTTCGGGCCGTGTACTACACCAGGGTGCCCAAATCATGTTATGTTGAGTGCTTTGTTGGTTCCGGTCACCGATACCAGGACACAACTCTGGCCTGGTTGGCGATTCCATCAACACGCGGATTTTATTTTATTTACAAAGGAGAAGTGCGCAAAAACCGGGTTCCGAGACCCGGTCCTCTTGCACGCGGGCTGGATGCTCTACCCCACGCAATCGCTGCAACCCCTTAGATAACGCCAAATCCAGAGCCCTGCTAGGTACTCACCTGTGATTTTCGTCACGTGACCATGCTGTAGCATAGCAAATAATTTTTCAACCTGGGAATGACTCATACCAAACAAAATGGTTTCTGTAGGCCTGGTCGGCTATCACGATAGCGACACCCATTGGCCAAGTCATTACTTGCTATATTTATATCACCACACTCCAGCACATTGCATTATTTTTCTACCCAGGCATGTTGCATATAAAACCGAACGGGTCTTAAACATATCTTCGGCTATTGGGAGGACAAGCTCGTACCAGGATATCACGAGTGATGCTGGGTCACGTGAACACGTTCGAGAGCAGCAAACTCTTTTTGCATCCAGGTATGGTGCACATCAAAAGAAATGTTTTTCCATGCCCTTCTCGGCTGCTGCAATAAGAAGGCCGCATGACGAAGTCACTAGTCGCTATAGCCACGTGACCACTTCCGAACATGGTGCATTATTTTTCTGCCCAGGCATGTTGCATATCAAACCGTATGGGTAATAACGCTGTTTTTGGGTACCGGGGTGACGAGCGCGCACGAAGAAGTCATTGTGATTCCAGTTACGAGACCCTTTTTGGGTATAATGAACACTTTTTTAACCAGGCATGTTGCATATCAAACGAAATATTTTTCCAAGCGCTCCTCGGTTGTCAGCGTAAAGATGCCACATGACCAAGTCACTAGTCAGTATAGCCATGTGATCAAGTTCGAGCACGGATCGTTGTTTTTCTCCAAGGCATGTTGCATATCAAACGAATCGGGTGTACAGCTTTCTTCGGCTATCTGCATGACTTCCTGGCATGACTGAATCACAAGTGATTCGGATCACCTGATCACGTTCGTCTGCAGTGAACTCTGTACGTAACCAGGAATGATGCATATCAATCCAGCTGTTTTTCGAAGCCCTGGTAGGCCGTCACTATAACAAGGCCACATGACCAAGTAACTAGTGACTATAGACACCTGACCACATTCGATCACAGGCCGTTATTTTTCTGTCCAGGCATGTTGCATATGAAACCACTAGGGTCTTAAAGCTGTCGTGAGTTATTGAGATGACGAGCTCACGTGAAGAAGTCACTAGTGATTCTGCTAACGTGACTACATTCGGGTGTAGTGAACTTGAAGCACACAGCGACGCTGTAGAGCGGAGGCGCTAAGATCGTCGTTCCCAGCCGGCGAAAGAAGTGGAACAGAGCGTGCTCAATGCGCAATCACGGCACGGGCTGTGAGGTTCGAGAAGACTGCACACGCTGGACCTCTTGTTCTGGTGCTCTGCAGCGACCCCATAAATTCTCTACTGTGGTGACTCCGGCCAATGAAATGACCGACCCCAGCAACCTACCGGCCTCAGCGACCTTGCGCGTGACGCTACCTTGCACCCATGTGACGTCGCAGCTATCCAGCCCTGCCTACCGACATTCTGGCCCAAGCATCCGCAGATCTGCTTCCCCCAGGTCGGAGCCATCTTATATCTGCACCACGTCCCCTCGAAGGCATCTCCGTTTCATCATTTCTTTTCCAACCTGCCTCCTGAAAGGGATCAAGAAGCGGCAGATGCAGTCGTTAGACCCTTGTGCAAAACTCTGCACCAGCGACTTCAGCAGTGGATTCTGGACCACACCACGGTGTCTGAGACAGCACGTCTCCAGCAGCTGCTCACCTGCGAAGAGCTTAGAAACCGCCGCCCCTCCCAGCTACTCACTAACAGGCGGCAGCTCCTGCGCGAAAGAAACGCTGGCTCGAACGGCGCACTGTGGAGAGACCTATTCCTGCACTGTTTGCTGCAGCCTACCCGCCTCGTCTTGACTGCTGCGGGAGACTTGAACTTTGACCGCCTCGCCCAGCGTGCTGATCGAGTCCACGACGCGACTTCTTCTGTCGCCGCACTCTCCTGTCCACCAGTGTTCTCTGCCATCTCACGATTAGAGACCCGGATCGAAGAGCTGGTCGTTTCTCGCGATGCCCTTCGGACGTCCTCTCATGCCCCGCGCGTTTTATCCACAAGTCCTCACCGCCGTCCGCATTTGCCGAGAGGTTCGCGCTCTTCCAGTCTTCGCAGTCAGCGTATTTGCAGCTGTAACCGCACTTTTCAACACCGCGCCCACCAATGCGCTCCAGCATGCAAATGGTCGGGAAACGCGCCACGAAATCATTGACGGCGGCATGTTACCTCGCCCCTCACCGTGGGGACCTTTTCGTAGTCATGGATTGCATTTTCGGCCATCGTTTCCTCGTCGACACTGGTGCTAAAGCCAGCGTAGTGCCGTCCTACAAGACAGAGCGTACTCGCAAGTCCCGTGGACTTACTCTCTGTGCGGCCAACTCAAACTCCATCACCACGTATTGTCTCCAGCCCCTCAGACTGGACCTTGGCTTGCGGCGCACGTTTCGATGGTTCGAAGGGTCTTCATCGTCACCGTCGTCCGTTAGCCCTTTCCTCGGATCCGACTTCCTGACGCATTTTGGTCTCGACGTCAGCATGCTTCGCCATCGTGTCATCGAACGTCCGACGCACATTTCCATCGCTGGCGTTATAACGGCTATCGCTTCCACTGGCTTCCGCACACTGATTCCATGCTGCCCGTACGCCCAAGTCCTCGCAGAATTTCCCGAGGCCACGAGGCCTTGTAGTCGTCACCAGCCCCCAAAGCATGGTATAATCGGCCATATTGTGACACGTGGTCTACGGTCGCAGCTCATCCGCGCCGCCTCTTCGGTGAGCATCTGGCGATTACGAAACGAGAATTCGACCACACGCTCTAGCTGGGTATTATTCGCCCTTCCTCTAGCTCTTCGGCCACGCGGCTCCGTCTGGTGCCCGAGAAAGAACCAGATGTCTGGCACTCATGTGGCGACTACATGGCTCTCAAAGCTCACACAGTTCACGACAGGCACTCCTTTCGCGCATCCAAGACTACGCTGTACATCTGGAGGGATGCAAGTGAACCTTGTCAAAGCGTACCATCAAATCCCCGTTGAACTGAGCGATATCCCGAGGACGGCCATCACTACACCCTCCGGCCTGTTTGAGCACGTGCGCATGCCCTCTGCGCTATGCACCCAAACTCCCGGCTGTATTTGCCCATATCGACGACATCCTCCTCGTGTGCCTTACTGCCCAAGATCACGAGCGACACCTCCGGAAACTCGTTATACACCTCCAAGAATTTGGCTTTGTCATCAACACCCAGAAGTGTGTCTTTGGCTGCTCTGAGCCTGGACCACCACATCTGGGCGCAGGGAATTCATCCATTGCCTTCTCAAGCCAAAGTTGTTAAAGACTTCCCAGTTCCCACTACCGTATGCGAACTGAGTGGCTTCCTGGGCATAGTGAATTTTTTTCTCGTGCTTCATCCCGCACTGCGCCGAGCTTCTTTACCCCCTGACCGACATTCTTCGCAAAACTAAATCCTCCTCCTCCGCAATTTCTTGGTCTCCAGAAGCTCAGCTGCTCTCACGGCTGCAAAACAAAGCCTCACCGATTTGATCCTCCTCATCCACCCTAGAGCTTCGGTGCTCACTCGTATCGTGGTGGATGCTTCAAGCATGGCCATTGGTGCTATTCTCCACCACAAAATCAACTCCGAGTGGCACCCACTGGGTTTCTTCTATCGGAAGCTCCAACCTGACGAGACTCGCTACAGCTTATTTGGCCGTGAGCTCCTCGCCATCTACTCCGCCTCCAGTATTAAGGCGGAAGCCTTTAATGCCTCATCGTTGTAAGCAGGAGCTGTCGACAGAAATGTCACGCTTTTCAGTTGGTCGAAACGGTCGTGACGTCACAGTGCGCGAATTTCAAACGGGGCCAATTGTACTTTGGCTACTAAACATGCAACCAATTAACCCATTAGGGACCAAGAAAAATCTAACCGAGGGATTTTATTCATTTTTAGCACATAATACTCTCATATAAAGAAAACGAGATTGCTGAAATTTCGTCACGATTGCTTTATTCCTTCCAGAGGTTGCACAGGTGTACTTTTTATAGTACACTGGGTCTTCCCCATAGCACATGTGGCTACTTCACTGCATTGCTATTGGTGGCGCGACTTTTGTTATTATGTCTGCGATTTTTACGCAGGGTGATATAACACTTCTTGCAGGCCCTTATGAATATTTTCTGGCCATACTGGCACCGCTTTTATCCTACGTTGCACGGAAAGCTTTCTCCTTTACAAAGAAGCATCAGATACGATTGAGCCAGAGTGTCAGCGAACCGCTGGTTACTGCATGTCAAGGGGTAGATAATAATGAGTAACGTTCTTACCAAAGCAAAAAATAGTCAGCAGGCTCGTCTCTAGCAATTTGGCAGATTGTTCAGGCTTTCACATTTGCAAAGTTGAGCTTTGGTGTCAACGACCACTATCACTTTTTGTCCCTGATGCTGATATACTGGCAGTGGATGGCTTGATGCGAAAGGTCAACACCTGCCATACCACTGTTGTAAAAGGAAGGGAATTTTGGCTTTAAAAATCTGTTTTTCTTGTGCTATAGGCAACCACCACTCTACAGAACACGTAGGCTCACTGCTGTTATAGTTGCAAGCCATAGTTACTATACTGTTGATCGTAGACTTCAATAATGGCATGTAACCTATACTACTGAAGCAAGAATCGATGTTTCATGGCTGCTTCTATTTCATCGCTTTCTTTGGCCCGAGTGGACACTTCCTAAACCCGTTTTGGCGAACGGTTCCTCTAGCCCTAAATTCCTCCCAGTGGAGCGTTACAAGAATGTCTTGAGAGGTAAAAAAATTACAAAAGAAGATGAAATGGTCACTAAGCGTTGAAATCACCTCAGGTGACGACAGGACAACACGCGCTTCCAAAAGTTTCATTTCTGAACTCAAGTACTTTCCGCAGACGGTGTGAATGGCATAACAGTAACTGTTTGCTCTGCAGAACCTTCAGTTCTTATCACCAAACTTTATTACAACCAATTAAAATCATACCATCATCATACTCAAGACCGCTAGCGGTAGGTACAGCAGCCTCCGAGGCCTTGCTGAGCAGACAAAGTGATTTTTTCCGAACAATTGGAAGGCACCATCAGATCTATGAACTGGAATAAATAGGCGCCGTTCTGCACACAGGAAGACCCAGTGTACTATAGAAAGTACAGCAGTATATAAATCATCACAGAGCAAAAAACGCCAAAGATGCGGGACATTCAAAGCAACCGTTGTTTACTTTCGTCTTTCGTGCTGCTCTATACTTGAAACTAGCGTAATATGTACATAAATGCCGCCGTGAGAAAATTATAAGCAAGCAACTACCGGTGCAGTTCGTGGGAAACAAACATCCTGAAGTTTCAGCACTGAAAGCTGACATACTGAGCAGAGGAAGTGCGCCAAATTAGTTAAGGGTGGTTGGCCAATCCCCTGTTGACAAAAGCATGCCCCACTTGAAAAGAAAATTCCAGTCTTTGGTGGTGAAATTATAAAAAATTAACTGTACTTTTAAAAGTACGCTGGGCGCTAATGGGTTAAAGGGATCGTATAGTGATGCTCCAAGTAAGTTTGACTGAGTTTAATTAATTGCTTACTTAACCAATTAGTCCAATTAACCTTTCTAGTCAGACCAGATAAATAAATAAAACCGAGTAAGAAATTCGCCGAGCATAGGAATCGAACCCCGGTCTCCAGAGTGCGAGTCGAGCACGCTACCACTCCGCCATGCCAGCTCGATGGTCTGGAATGAACAAAGGTGCGTCTAGTGAATACGGTGTCTTCGTTCACTCCCATCTTCCTCCCTTCCCGTTACGGCGAGGTTCAGGTGTGCACCGAGATATGAGAGACAGATACACTTCCTTTCCTCAAAAACCAATTTACTGACGAGCAAGGCGTATTTGTCCGCGTTTCTGATTGGTCCAAATTGTCGTGTGGTCACTACGCGCGAATTTTGACGGGTGTCCACCGAAATATGTGAGACAGTTACTGCGCAACTTCCTTTCCTCAAATACAATTTTCGACTAGTGCCTACTGAGATATGCGAGACAGTTAATGCGTAATTTCCTTTCCGCAAATACAATTTGCATTTTCTTCACTACGGCCCCTCTTCTTTCACTCCACTTCCTCCCTTCCTGTACAGTGCGGCTCAGGTGTCCACCGAGACGACAGAGAATTACTGCGCCATTTCCTTTCCTTAAAAAGCGTTGCGTTCAAAGGGCTAGGAGGAGGAGAAAAGCATTTATTTAGTAATGTACAGAGAGGTGCTCGGGGAAAGGCCCCTAGTGGGTCTCACCCCTTACAATACTAGTCGGAGTCCCTCATTCCGGGATCCCCTTGGTCGAGACCGCTACACAAGTCCGCCGAACCAGGGCCTGCTGGGCCGATAGTTCCAGGCAGCTGAGTAGGGCCGCCTCCCAGTCCTCTCGGGTAGGGGAAGGGGTGATTGGGGGGAGAGAAGGATTTTTTCTGCATGCCCAAACCATGTGGAAGGTGTCGGCCACCTCCCCACAGAATGAGCAGCGGCCGTCAAAAGAAGGATTAAAGTGCTTGAGAACCGCCGGGCACAGCAGGGTGTTTGTAAAGAGCCTGAGGAGAATTCGTTCGCCAGCTTTACCCAGTCCTTTCATAGGAACTGGGTATCGCCGGTGTTCGGCACGATAGTGCTCAGTAATTTCTTTAAAATAAAGGAGAGGGCTGTGATCTGGGTTAAGCTCCTCCCAAGGGACGCCTGGTGCCCGGTGAGTAAGTGCGCGGGCTGCCTCATGGGCGGCTTCGTTACCTGGCATGCCTTGGTGGCCGGGGACATATGATTGAGCGATGAGTTGGATCGCCGTCGCGAGTACTGCGGTGTAAAATTTGGTGAGCGAGTGGAGTGATCCAACCGAACTCAAAGTTACGACAGGCTCCGCGAGAGTCTGTGAGGATGAATTTAGAGTCGGGATGGGAGGCTGCGAGGGCGATCGCCACCTCCTCCGCATGCGTTGAGTTGGGCGCTCTGAACGAGAGGCCGTCCACCTGTTTTCCCTCGTGTATGACTGCAGCCGTGTACCATTCCCCCCTGGAGCGGTAGGGGCCTGCAATGTCGACGTAGAAGACGTGTTTCTTTGAGCCATAGTGGCGGTGTAGGGCATTCGCCCGCGCCTGGCGCCGGCCATTATGGTCCTCCTTGTTCATCTTAGTCGGAAGGGGTCGAACGTAGAGGGCGCTTCTCCACAGTTCTGGCACTCGAACCCGTTCCATGGTGTGGTGATCATGTCTGATATGTAACCGGTCCAAGAGGCGGCGACCGGACACGGTCTGGGCGAGACGCGTGTATTGGTTAACGAGATGCGCCTCGCGGAGTTCTCGATAGGTGTTCACCACCCCCAACGCGAGAAGTCGCGCGTTGGAAGTGGATATCGGGAGGTCGAGGGATCTCTTGAAAATTTTGCGGAGTACAATCTCCAAGTGATCTTCGTCATGTTTCCGTAAGCGGAGGTAAGGAGTCGAGTACAGTACTCGACTTGTTACGAAGGCATGCGCGAGCCGCATCGCATCCTTACTTCGCAACCCTCCTCGCTTGTTAGAAACGCGGCGAACCATTCGGCCCACCTGGTCGCCGACTTTGCGGAGTTTGGCAAGAGTTGTGTCTGCCTTACGATGTTGATTAATGAAGAGACCGAGTATTCGTAGCTCCTTCGCTTCACGGATGGGGCCGCTTGCGAGAGAAAGCTGAACGGAGATTTTGCATTTCGGAGAAGATCGAATATGCACAAATTCAGACTTGGACGGGGAGCACTGGAGGCCGCAGTACGTGGCATAGTGGTCAGCTATGCTCGCCGCTGCTTGCAGGCATTCCTCCATCTCTCCTATATTTCCCGTAGTGGCCCAGATGGTGATGTCATCGGCGTACAGCGCATGCTGAACACCGCCGACAGCCGCCAGCTGTGCCGGGAGATACATCATAGCAATGTTAAAGAGAAGCGGGGACAACACAGCGCCTTGTGGTGTGCCACGCGTTCCCATCTCAAACGGGCCGTACTCGGTCTCTTGTATACGTATATAGGCCAAGCGGTCTGTTAAGAAATCTTTGATGTAATTGAATGTACGAGGACCACAGTTAATCTCGCTAAGGTGTTTTAGTATGACGCCGTGTTTAACATTGTCAAACGCACCCTTGAGATCGAGTGCTAGGACTATTTTGTTGTTGTGTGGGTGTTCTATGGGTTCGAGAACCTCGTGATGAAGCTGTAAAAGGATGTCTTGTGCGGACTTACTGGGTCGGAAACCGAACATGGTGTCGGCAAAGGAGTTCTTGCTCTCGAGATATTCTGAGAGGCGGTCACGGACCATCGTTTCCATCAGTTTTCCTACGCATGAACGGAGATGGGCCGGAGGTTGTCTGTGTTTACCGGTTTCCCCGCCTTTGGGATAAAGGTTACCAATGATGTCTTCCAATCCGGTGGCAACGAAGTGTCCCCGGTCCAAATGGCGTTAATATATTCGAGTAGGGTTTCGTATGCCCGATCAGGAAGGTTCGCCAATAATTTGACTGACCTTATCCCTCCCGGGCGCCGTCCCCCTGCGCATTTTGGCAAGAGCCGCGCGAAGGTCGTGAAGCTGGAAAAGTTGATCCAGTTCCGGATTATCGCAGCCTGCATACGAATAATCCTGCCCACGCGGGTCTTGATCCTGATTGAGGTATTGCGAGCGCAAGGTGTTCGCCAGCTGCTTCGTGTTTCCTTGAAAGTTGTGTATCGCGCGATTGATGTGTTTCTGTGTTTCCGAGCGTGTTTGTGTGGGGTCTATGAGAGTCCTGAAGAGCCGCCAAGTGTTGCGGCTGGACATATGTCTTGCTGCGCTGTTGCATCGATCTACCCAGTTAGTGTCTGCGAGCTGGGCAGCATACTCGGCAGCTTGCTGGGTGAGGTCAGAGATGCGAGCGCGGAGTTTACGGTTGTGTTTCTGCCGCCGCCATCGCTTAGTGAGGCTGCGGAGAGCTTCCCAGAGGTGCATCAGGTGGTTATCCACGTCAGGTGCACGCTCCGTAAGCTGGATATGGTTTTCGTGCGAACGGAGTGTTTGCATGAGTCCTTGTGCCCAAGTGGAGTAGTCCTGTTCCATGAGAGAAGATACTGGGAGGGCCTGGCGGAAAGCGTTCCAGTCGGGAAGTTTGGCTTGCGCAAGGGGGCGACGTAAGGGCCGAGTGTAAATGACAGTGTTCAGTATGCAGTGGTCGCTACCGAGGGTGTCCTCGGTGTTGATCCACTCTGCGTGTTGGATGTGTTTCACGAGGGTAAGGTCGGGGCAAGTGTCCCGAGTGACGGAGTTCCCTACACGTGTTGGGTGGACCGGGTCGGTTAGAAGAGTGATGCCCAGCGTAGACATAAGTTCCGCCAACTTACGACCACGCGTCTCTTCCTTGCAATAGCCCCACATGAGACAGGGCGCGTTAAAATCGCCCACTATCATGAGGGGGTCGCGACCCGCGATCCTTAGCGCTGCGCTAAAGATGTTAGAAAAAGTGATGTTTTTGAGTTTCGGGGGGCAGTAGATATTAAGTATGTGTGCGGGGCTATCTGCTCGCCGCAGGGGGAGGACAGAGACCATCACGTACGAATATTCCAAATTTAGATCGAGATCAACCTCCTGCGCTGTGCAACCCTTATGGACTAGGATACAGGTGAACGGGTCTCGTTGAAAAGCGTTATAGCCCGTGAGCTTAATCGCATCTCCGGTTTCTTGCAATGCAAGGACTGCGGCGGGGTGTTCAAGGTTGTCAATGTACGCCCTTAAGTGGGCGCGTTTGGTCCTGTTTTTGAAACCCCGACAATTCCATTGCACAAGGGAAAAAACCTGCTGTCTTTGCGGGGGGCGGCGCCCTTTAGGGTGTTGGTTGGGAGGGGACGCAGCCATGTTGATTTGAAGGGAGACTGCCTTGGAGAGCCGGCACAGGTTCCGTCACCTGCGGCTGGATCGGTTCCGGCTCTTCCTTGAGTTCGGTTAGATCGATGGGGCGGTTGAATATTGATGGGCGGTTTGCGTCTTTGAGGGGCCCCATTCGGCGTAGAAGCCTGGGGTTTGACTCCAACCACGTCTTAATATTGGCCGTCACGGTGGCCGTAACCGTGGCCCTGACTGACTTGAACAGGTTTTCTTGAATTTGGCCGAAATTTGACATCTGAGTCGCTAATGCGGCAAGGGCGTTTTCGAGGGCGGTGAAACGCGCGTCAGAGCTAGATGATGTCGGGTCCACCGGCACTTGTTGCATCGGTTCCGGAGCTACCTGGGCAATAGGCGGGGAGGACCGAGCCGTTTCTAGCGCATGAATTTTGGCCTGGAGTTGAGCATTTTGAGCCCGGAGGGTCTCGAGCTCACGGCGGAGGTCCGCAACCTCAGAGTTAAGGGGGGGAGGAGGAGGAAGGGTTGGTGGGGAAGAAGGTAGGGGAGTGCGGGGGGACGGAGGAGGCCCGTCTCGGCTGCCTACCTTTGGCTGTGATGTCTTCTTTGGTGTGCCAAGCGGACGGCCCTCGAGAGGCGGAAAATCTCCGTTCTGGAATACGGGTGCGCCTGGACCACGTGACGACTTTTGGCTTGTTGATGGAGGGGACTTGGAGACACGCCCGGGCAACGCGCCCGCCGGTGGCGCTGGTCCGGATGTGCCTTGCACCAGCTTGTTGCCAGGCGGGGGAACTTTTGGAGTGGTGTCAGCTCCTGGGGGCACTGCACACTGACGCTGCTTTCGTTGACCGGTTGGGTTTCCCGGTCGTTGGAGCCTCCGGAATTTCGCTTTGCAGTCTTGCGAGCCCGTAAGGTGGCCGCCACCGCAGACGATGCAGGAAGGGGTGCACTCGTGGGTCTCCAAGTCGCCGTCTTCGAGGACTGCGACCGTTTGGCCGCAGTGTCCGCAGCGATTGCGTTGAGGATCCGGGCATAAGTCCACACGGTGGCCGATGGTGCCGCATCGGAAACACGCGGGAATAGTCCGCTTGTATTCGCGTACCAAGGTCACCACACTGTTATAGTGCACGTAACGTGGCACTTTATGCCCCACGAAGGTGAGCAGGGCAATCGTCGACTTCCCCAGCTTGCGGATGAAGGCTATCTCTCCTCCGCGCCACTGGACTTTCGATTTCAAGGTGGTAGAAGTTTCCTGCTCATGGACGGTAATGATCCCCCTGCAGACTTCACCGTTAACTTTGGCGTGACCGACCATCGGGATGGAGCCTTTGGAAGCTTTCAGAGTAAATTCACGAGCGAGCGCGTTCGCCGCATTCACGTCTTGAGTGGTGGCGATAACGATATTCTGGTCCCAGATGGGCCAGATACTAAGAGTGTCCACCGAGGAGGCATTAACATAGGCAGAGAGCAAAGCACCAAGCTCACCGTTCTGCAGAACCGTCTTCAGGGAGACCGTCATTCTGGGCTTGATGACGATCGTGCAATCTTCTTTGCGGAGTCGAGGCACAGCGGTAGGCCGCCATTTCGTCGATCCAGCTGTTTGCGAGAGCTGATGGTTTGAACTTGAATTATTTTGATGCACAGAAGCAGGGGCACTCACGGAGGGTCCGTCCACTGCCGAGGTGTTCAGGCGCTGCTGGCGTTTGCGAAGTGCCACCAACGAGAAAAGGCCTTCATCCACGATCTCCTGCGTCGGAGTGGAGGTTTCAGGAGAAGACGGGGCTTCTGCGACGAGTTCAGTCCATGCCATCGTCTCGGGATCGTACCCGCGGAGAGGGGAGGCCGCCATGGCGTCCGCGGAGAACGCTGGAGACAGGCTGCTTGGCTTTAGGCCTGGCTAGGGCTCCCACGGGATGAAGACATAAATGGGCCTAAAAGGCCCAAAAATTGGCCCACCCGGTCGAGAGCGATGTCTTCGGGTGCCGGGTGATGTTAATCGTCGAGCACAAGCAAAATTTTCGCGGTCGCAGGGAATTTTTCGGTAATCCGGACGAAAATTGTCGGAGCCGAAATGAGGCGCGTCCGCTCGAGACGCGGCCGGCGATCGCTCTCCTTCAAAGGGCTACGCGTCGCGCCGAACGGGTGGTGGCGTTCAATGGACTCCGTGGCAGCGCTACAACACGCTGTCGCGTTTCACTACTAAAGGCGAAGATTAAGCGCCATTAATCGGCAGTTAATTAATGCACCAACAGAATGTGAAGTGAACAATCGCGTAGCATAATGCAGCACTCAGGCTTTCGCCTTTCACCACTTTAGCCGCTAAAGTTCCTCGTAATTTTTACTGCCACTTCTTGGAGAGACAGCCATTTGGCGTTCTAATGGATCATAAGCCTCTGATGTATGTGATCCGTACGAAATCTTCCAAGTACGCCGCCCGCGAACTTCGTCAATGGTCTACATATCGGAGTTCACAACAGCTATCCGGCACTTAAAAGGCATCGACAATAAAGCAGCTCATGCACTTTCACGCATTACCTCCTCTGGCGTGCCTACATCAGCTGTGGACTGGGAATGTTTGGCCCAGGCGCAGCTAGAAGACCCTGATCTTCAAGCCTCTGTCAGCACCGCATGCTTCATCCGCTTGTGCCCGGATTGCACTGCTAACGACGTGTCGTCGGCTCTACCATGTCCATTCCTCCCGGAGGTCTTTCTTCGTGCCATTTTCCATTCAATTCATGACATTTGACATCCAAACATCAGAGCCATACGGCGCCTCGTTACCGAGCGGTATGTCTGGCCGAACATTAACACCCAACGTTCTCCAATGGGCCGCTCATGCCTTGCTTGCCCAAGTGACCCGCCATACAAAGACTGCACCCCAGTCTTTCCTGCCAGCTGGTTGTCGCTTTGACCACGTTCATCTTGACTTTGGTTGGACCGCTATATCCCTCTCATCGCTGCCGGTACATTCTGACCATGACCAACCACTTCACACTTCAGCCCGAGTCACTGCCCATTCCGGACATTACTGCGGAAACAGTTGCCAAATCTTTCGTTTCAGCATGGGCTTCCCGCTTCGGCTGTCCCGGCATTGTACCACGGATCGCGGCCGATAGTTCGAATGCAGCCTCTTCCCTTCCCTCACCCGTAGGCTTGGCACTAAACACTGCTGAGCCACAGCATACCATCCCTGTGCCAATGGCATGGCCCAGCCGCTCCATCGTGAGCTCGAGACTGCCCACACTGCTCGTCCGGATCGCTAGCACTGGGCTGCCCACCTTTCTATAGTGCTTCTTGGCCTACGCGCCGTTCTTCGTCGTGCACTTGGCTGTTTGGCGGCCGAACTCGTTTCCGGTGCACCCCTGCGGCTTCGCGCAGACTTGTTCGTTCATTCGGCTCCCTCTTCCCATCCCCTGCAGTACTTTCAACGCCTTCACGACTGCATTAAACACATTCTCCCAGTCCCACTGCGTCCTCAACGAGGCGACGAAGTCGGCGACCATCCTGCTGGATGGTAGTGAAGAGGTAGTCTCCTTGCATTGCCTCAAACCCGCATCCATGGAGACACCTCCCCAGGAGCCTAATTTGATCTAATTGATGTCCCAGGCGCTTGGTTCTAAGACCGGATCCCCGCTCCGCCTTGGCAATATATGTAAATTGACCTTGAACCTGAGTCGACAATTAGGCGAAAATAGTTGAAATGAGTCGCGATACTTAGTTTGGTGGTTTTTCTCAAACTAATAATTTTACCTGAATTCAAGGCTTCAAACAATCCATAGGATTCATCTGTGGGGGGAAGCTGGGCGGATGTGGCTCGAGGGCAGCGATGGGAGAGTAAAAAGAGTTGCCTATGCTCGAGTGTCGACACGTGACATAATAGCGCGAGCTTGCCGAATTGATAGCTGAACAGTTTCCAAAAAAATCTCCGTTTAATCAGCAACCTGCCTGGGTACACAGAGACAAAGTCTTAATGTCGAGTATAGTCACCTGACTAGAATCACTAATTACTTCAACAGATTAGCTGGTCGCACATAACTAAAGGGGACTTTAAAAAGCATGTCATTTGATATGCATCGTGCCTGCGTAGAATAAAAAATGATGAGCAATCGAACGTAGTAGCGTGACCACAATCACTATGGGCTAAGTCATGTGGTCTGTTTATAGTGATAGCCTAAAAGGTATTTGATAAAAAATGTGGTATTGAAATGCAACATGCCTGGGTAGAAAAGTATTGCACCGTGCTCGAACGTGGTCGTGTGGCTACAGTCACTAGTGACTAGGCCATGTAGCCCCACAATTGTAATAGCTGAGCAGGGCTTTCCAAACAATTTTGTTTGGTATGAATCATGCCTGGATGAAAAAATCACCACTCGAATGTGGTCACGTGACCCGAATCACTAGTGATTTCATTGCGCGAGCTCGTTTGGAATATACGGCGGGCTATTTAAATTGTATTTTAAACATATTTTGTATTCATGAATGCACTAAAAATGTGTCGGAAATGGTTGCTTGGTTTATCGGGTTTAACGTCCCAAACAGATTTAATAAACAGATTCACAAGAGCGCTACGGAACGAGGACAGAAAGAACACGAAAAACACAGGACGGGCGCTGACTACCAACTCTTTATTGCGTGAAAAACCAGCACAGATTTATACTCTTTCCTGGACCACGTGATGCACTGTCAGCCACGGGACACAGCGAAGGAACGCCTCACACGTTAGGGGAGTAATCACACAGCTCGACAGAACTCATAAAACGTGCGTGCACTATCAAAATATAGCATTACCAAGCTAATGATAAAGAGACTAACCGATACAAAGATGTGCATGACCCAGCTACAGCCTATGACAACTACAGCTCAGATAGGCAAGAAAATGAGTACTGCAAAGCAAAGCGGAATCTTTGGGCTACGTAAAAACATTAAAGAGAGCGAGAAGGCGTAAAAGCATGAGAAAAGCATGAGCAAAATGGCGATGAAAAAAAGGGCATGAAAAAATAAAAGTTGCTAGGCAATAGGCACAGTCAGCAGGCTAAAAGCGAAAACAAGAAACAGACACCAACAAATAACACGGTAAAAGTAACAATCGTTAAAAAGAGAAACTAAAAGAAAGAAGAAAAACATGAACCCCCACCGGCCAAGCAATGAAGACGGTAAAACCACTAAAAGTCTTTAAAAGACAGAGGAGCAAAGTTCCGCATAAGGTCAACAAACAAAACAACGCAAAATAAAACACTATAAGGTGAGATGCGGGAAAAACCGTTTCTCAGGATGTCTAGCAGTTAAAACGCAAGAATCGCGTCCGTTCAAGAAAGGACCTTTCTTTCTCCTGTAAACAGACAGATGAGCTGCTGATGCACTCGTCCCCAGCCTTTTGAATCAAAAAACCTTCAATAATCTCCCTTTCTATTCTACTCCTTGCGGTCGCCAGAAACTTGGTGTGTGAAAACGTAAGTCGACAAACGTGACGGGGTTGGTTACAGTGTAGTGCCATGTGGCTTCCAGACTTGTTTTTTACGTTGAGGAAGTGTTCGCTTGCTCTGTCATTGAAGCAGCGTCCGGTCTGCCCGATGTATACTTTTCCACCAGTGAGGGGAATCTGGTAGACAACTGCGGATCGACATTCGGTGTACTGACGGGAATGTTTTACTGAGAAGGTCGCCCGCTTCTTCCGGTTTACCATCGGACACACTCTTGCCAACTTACATGGGGCAGAAAACACAACGTTCACATCGTACCTGGCTGCAACCTTTTTAACATTGTGCGATAGCTTATGGATATAAGGAATTACGGCAACACGTTTCCTTTCCCTGGGCTCTCTCCTTCCCTCTCCTAGCTTCATTTTCTGTAGTAAGGCTTCGCACAGGCCTGCTATGAGGAAAGGTGAGTAGCCAGCTAAAAGAAGGCGTTCAACCTGGTTATCAAAGCTGTAATCAGCCATGTGCTCGCAACTTTTTGTTAGTGACGCATGAAGTGCGCTAGTTTTTCCCGCATCTCACCTTATAGTGTTTTATTTTGCGTTGTTTTGTTTGTTGACCTTATGCGGAACTTTGCTCCTCTGTCTTTTAAAGACTTTTAGTGATTTTACCGTCTTCATTGCTTGGCCGGTGGGGGTTCATGTTTTTCTTCTTTCTTTTAGTTTCTCTTTTTAACGATTGTTACTTTTACCGTGTTATTTGTTGGTGTCGGTTTCTTGTTTTCGCTTTTAGCCTGCTGACTGTGCCTATTGCCTAGCAACTTTTATTTTTTCATGCCCTTTTGTTCATCGCCATTTTGCTCATGCTTTTCTCATGCTTTTACGCCTTCTCGCTCTCTTGAATGTTTTTACGTAGCCCAAAGATTCCGCTTTGCTTTGCAGTACTCATTTTCTTGCCTATCTGAGCTGTAGTTGTCATAGGCTGTAGCTGGGTCATGCACATCTTTGTATCTGTTAGTCCCTTTATCATTAGCTTGGTAATGCTATATTTTGATAGTTCACGCACGTTTTATGAGTTCTGTCGAGCTGTGTGATGACTCCCCAAACGTGTGAGGCGTTCCTTCGCTGTGTCCCGTGGCTTACAGTGCATCACGTGGTCCAGGAAAGAGTATAAATCTGTGCTGGTTTTTCACGCAATAAAGAGTTGGTAGTCAGCGCCCGTCCTGTGTTTTTCGTGTTCCTTCTGTCCTCGTTCCGTAGCTCTGTTGTGAATCTGTTTATTAAGCATGAACCAACTCGCCCACACCAAATCCTCTTAGAACGTCCCAAAGCGACTAAGGCTATGAGAGACGCCGTATTTGAGGACGCCGGCGTCCGAAGTATGCCGTTAAGTGAGTATGCTTGGTATTCGAAATATATTCTTAAAATATGTCAGAAATACCTCACTTAACGCATACTTCGAGCATTTTTCAAATACGTTAAAAAAATGTATGCAGTTTTAGCATCTTGTCAGTGTATTAAAAGTGTATTTTCGTAAATATGAAATTAATTCATCCAAAGTATACTTCAATTCTGAAAAACGGGCAGTCCTTGTTGTTGTATCGGCGCAGCGCTTATCAAGTGTGCTGCACTTTGGTACTGTGCGCCGCGTATATGATGTTCGTGATTACTGTCCACGTGTGCAATTGTATCGCTGGCCAATGGCATGCCTCGGTTGCACCCAGGCTGTCTTTATAAGGCGAAGCCACTGAATTGTTTCTGTCTGTTGTGTCGTGTTGCTGCCCGAATAAATACTTGACTTCACGGCGTCTGAGTCCAACATGGCGATGAGGATGGGATAGTTCGTGCAGAAGTATTGATCCATCCTGCACAACCGACGAAGACGCCACGGCAAGCGAGGACATCAGAGATGACCACCACACTGGGATCTTCGGCAGAGTTCTGCCCAGACTCTGGCAATATCGACGTTTACCTGGAAAGGTTCGACCTGTACGCAACCGCCAACGGTATAGACGCAAGTAAGAAGTTGCAAGTCTTCCTAACCATCCTGGGTGAAAAGGGTTACGTGACTCTGCGTAGCCTATTGCTGCCGAAAAAGCCAACAGAGGTCAAGTACGAAGAAGCTGCAGAAGTTCTTCGAAAGCACTATGCTCCAAAACGGTCTGTGGTTACCGAACGGTATCACTTCTATCAGCGAAATCAAGAGCCGAACGAAAGCCTGAAACAGTTTATCGTCGAGCTCAAGAGGCTGGCTGCTACGTGCTTGTTTGGAACATTCTTGGAAGAAGCGCTTCGAGATCGACTGATTGCTGGAATCCGTACGGATTCGATTCGATGCCGCCTTCTTGCCCTGTCGGATGACGAAGTCACCTGGGAGCGAGTCTGCAAAATCGCCACCGCCTTGGAAACTGCCCAGAAGGACACCCGGGAAATGCTACCTGAGGGGTCAACCGCCAGTCCTGCCGACGTTTACTGGCATCGGGAGCCTACCACGCAAGGCGGAAGACACTCGACTAAGGAAAAGCCCGCGAGCAACGTGCAACGTGCCCCCCAAAACGGTCCAAGAAAGCAACGTGGGAAAGACACTGTTCGCTCCTGTCATAGGTGTGGCGGACTACACGAGCCAGTGAGTTGTCCTTTTCTCAAAGGTACATGCTTCAAATGTTCGAAGGCAGGTCATGTAGCGAAAATGTGCAAAACAAAGGTCGTTCACAAAGTTGAGGAAACCTTGTCGGAAACTCCTGAGTTGCTTACGGTTTGTGCTACAAACAAGCTTCATAGCTCTCCGCCCATTGTGCTTAATGTAAAGGTAAACGGCAAGGATATCGCAATGGAATTAGAAACGGGAGCCGCTGTGACAGTAATGTCTGAAAGAGACTTCGATGCAAATTTCCCAAACTACCCATGTTCCAATGACGACGTACAGTCGCGGTCAAAAATACACGGCCCACGGCTCCGGCGCAAGGAGCGGCTGCGGGGCCGCACCGCGGCGCTGCTATCTCCGTGGGGCGCTCGCTGCGAGGGTGCACAGAGTGACGACAAAGCTTCGCCCACCCTCTCTCCTGGGCACGTCACACGACTGATGAATTTCAAGTGCGGCGTTCCGCTGTTTCACGGCTGAGCATGGCTGAGCTCAATAAGAAAGAGGGCTCTGCAATTCACGCTGCGTGCGACTTTCGGCGCCGCGCCAGTGCCTGCTCGAATATCTCGTTTTCCCCATGTGCAGACCAGCTATGGCGCGTGCTGTTGCGAAGTTTACGAGTTCAGTTCGCGTTCGACATTTACGCGTGTCTCGCGTCCGTGTGCGCCGCGCTCCAGTGCCCGGCGCTTGGGCGGTTGGCACACGCGTGCGTTGAGGCTCTCAAGTGAGTGCGTGAATAAGGCTTTATTGACAAAGTGTGATAAGTCGTGAGAAACTTGAGAGCAGTCCTCCGTCAAGGACCCCTTCGGCCTTGACTTGCTGCTACAATTTTACAGCGCGTTAGAGCCTACAATATTTCTCTCAAGGCGGCAAAATGTTTGTTGGGCGGATGAGTTTAGGAGGTTTATAGGTACAAAGCGGTTGGAGCTGGCACAAGAGTGGGTAACTGGAGAATTACGGAAGGGACGTTTGTTTTACAGTGGGCATAGTCACGCTGACTATAAAGATGGTTTCTGGCACGAATCACCGTCATTAGTTGCGGGGGATTGCTGGGAAAGCAGGAAAACCATTTAATGTTAATTTACCAACAGTGTATCGCACTCGCTTTTCTGCACGTGATCCCGCATAAAATACACATCCAATGCGCAGTAGTGTGTGGCTAGCCCTTAATAACAGCCGGAAGTTAAGAGCTCTTTCCTTTAAGATCGTGTATTCAAAGTTACAAAAATCAAAGCGCGCTCCGGCTGCAATAGAATGCACTAATACACGACCACGAACAAAACAAGGCTTCACCGAGTTCAGAGAGCGGGTCTTGACGCGACAATAACTACTTCTGCCCTATTTATTGAGCGCCCTAATGCCCATGCACCGTGCACCAAGGCTCATCGTTCGTGGGAGCGCAGTACATACAAGAGTGAAGCAGTATCGAGGCGGCAACAGTGAACTGTGCGCACTCCCCTTCAGTACAGCCGCGCGGCAAATGAGGCAAAGTGGAGGCGCGCTCCTTCGTACTAACCGTCAGCCGCGAAACAGCTGAATGGCGCACTTGAAGTTCACCAGTCGTGTGACGCGCCCAAAAGAGAGTGAAGGCGAAGTTTTATCGTCACCCGATGCACCCTCGCAGCAAGAGCCGGACGTAGACAGCAGCGCCGCGATGCGGCCCGACAGCCGCTCCTTGCGCCGGAGCCGTGGGCTGCGTATTTTTGACCGCGACTGTACGTCTAGGAGTGTATAATGGCACTGCACTCAAAGTAAAGGGTGTAGCGAACGTGAGTGTGTCTTATCGGAACCGAAGTTACGATCTGCCTCTGATAATTGCAAAGCAAGAAACTCAAGCTCGCATGCCGAGGCTTTTAGGTCGCGATTGGATTACGACACTAAAAGTTGACTTGCAGAATGCTGTGCAGCAGTTGCAGCATGACATAGATAACGTACAGTACGGCAGGCAGATGGTAGCAGCGGAATCCGAGAAGAGGTTAAAATAGCTGTACGGTGATGTGTTTGAGCCAGGCTATGGTTCTATCAAGGGATTCACTGGTAGCATCCAAATGAAAAGCGATGAGCATCCAACCTTTTGTAAGGCGAGACCAGTACCATATGTTTTGCGCGAACAAGTGAAAAATGAATTGCGTGACCTTGAGAAAGCTGGTGTGGTGTACAGAGTCAGACATAGTAGTTGGGCTACACCGCTCGTGATTGTACCCAAGAAAGCTGGAAAAGAGATTAGGATATGTGGAGACTACCGAGTCACAGTCAATAGGGATATTGAACTCGACCACTATCCGCTGCCTCTGCCAGAAGACATATTCGCGTCACTGCCTGGGGGAACCGTGATCACTTTGCTCGATTTGTCAAAGGCGTACCTGCAACTTGAGCTGGATGAGCAGGCACAGGAATTGCTGACGGTGAATACGCACCTAGGGCTTTTCAGGTTTAGACGATTGCCCTACGGAGTGGCAAGCGCGCCCGCAATGTTTCAGGCCGTGATGGATCAGGTTTTGCGAAGCATCCCTGGGACCGCCTGTTACCTGGATGATGTGTTAATAGCAGGTAAAGACCTGACAGAGTGCTACCGCCGTTCCGAGCAGGTGCTACAAGCACTCAGTGAGCACGGCATTCGTGTCAACGTTGGGAAATGCAAATTTTTCGAAGAAAGTGTGCGTTACTTAGGGCACGAGATAGACAAGAACGGCGTACACCCAGCAGCGGAAAAAGTGAAGGCAATTTGAAACGCGCCAAAACCAAGTAACGTGACTCAGCTAAAGGCATTTTTGGGCCTAATAAACTACTATGCCAAATTTTTGCCTGATCTAGCAGATGTGCTAGAGCCTCTGCACCAACTGTTGCGCAAGGGCAGCACATGGAAATGGTCGAGCCAGTGCGATGCATGTTTCAGTCGCTGTAAGATTTTGATCATTGAAGACATGGTCTTGGAACTATACGATGTAAGGAAGGAAATACAGTTGACATGTGACGCTTCTGCTTACGGCTTAGGCGCAGTGCTATCGCACGTGGTTGAAGGTGTAGAACGACCGATTGCGTTCGCATCACGGACAATGACTCCTGCCGAGCGTAACTACGCGCAAGTGGAAAAAGCTCTTGCAGTTGTTTATGGAGTGCGGAAGTTTAATAAATATCTCTACGGGCGCAGCTTCAATGTAGTCACTGATCACCAGTCCCTTACCGTCCTTTTTGAGGCAAAGCATCACACAAATGCAGTAGCTGCAGCTCGTGTACACCGCTGGGGAATTTTTCTTGCAAACTGTAACTTTCGCATTTCGCACCGACCAGGAACAAAGATAGCCAATGCAGACGGACTATCACGCCTTCCACTGCCGGAAACCGGTGACGAGGCAGAAGAAATTTTTTTATTTTTCGCCTGTCAACAAACTCCCCGTTACAGCTAAAGATATCGAGCGAGAAACTGTGAAAGATCCAGTGCTCAGCTCTGTTCGTGAAATGGTATGGCATGGATGGCCGCGCGCTGTTGACGCTCTTTATCAACCTTTCTTCGTGAGGCGATTTGAGCTGACTGTGGATTGCGGTTGTTTGGTGTGGAACAACAGAGTCGTGATACCCCAGTCGCTTCAAAGTGAAGTTATGTGTTCGTTACATGAACAACACATTGGCATTACTAAGATGAAAGCACTTGCAAGGTCAATGGTTTGGTGGCCACAGATAGACAACTGCCTGGAACAAGCTGCGAAGCAGTGCGAAATTTGTCAAAGCACAAAATCTCTCGGGCCACTAGCACCGCTTTCATCTTGGAAATAATGCACAAACAGTTGGGAGAGGGTACATCTTGATTATGCTGAAAAAGAAAACAAGATGTTTCTTTTAGCTGTCGATTCCTATCCCAAATGGTTGGAAATCAAGATCATGACGTCAACGACTGCGCAAAGCACCATCGAAACAGTGCGCTCGTTGTTTGCAAGTCATGGCTTACCGACTGAGATAGTCACAGATAACGGAACGCAGTTTCGTGCAAAAGATTTTGAGGAATTCCTTTTGGCAAACGGGGTTAAGCACACCCTTACTCCGCCATATAATAATAATAATAAATACTTTATTCACACCAAAGAAACAATACAAGACGCGGACGCGCCAAAGCCTCAATTGGGCTTGTAGGGCGCCGTCCGGCAGCAGCAACAACCTGTGTTACCAAATCAATTCATTGTTTTGTGTACTACATTAAAACATATGCACTAGAGCTGTTCAAGCTCGGCAATAGCATCACGTAACTGTCTGCGAGTGTTCAAGTTGAAAACATTATCAGGCATCTCATTGAATATACATGGGATATAATATGACCTCATAGACATACCAAAATGAGTTCGCACTGCAGGGACAATATATCGAGAAACTTTTCTTAATGGGATTGGTTTAACGTTGTGGAACCGAAATTCAGAGTTCCAGAAATATCTGAGTACAGTGACTTGTTTGAACACAATGTCAAAGGAAGGCAGACCTGAAGAAAGGAATACACTTTGCTGTTTATGGGGTATTGAATAGATGACACTCTTAGCCATATTCTTGAGAATACGGTTTATCCTATTTTTCCATGTTGCAGAACAGTTGAAGAAACAGCACATGCCATATCTCAGCAGAGAATACCCCAAAGACTGTGCAATTAAACGTCTTATGGCAAATGGCAGGTAGGCCCTTAGAGCATAGAGCAAGCATGCGACGCCTCTAAGCTTCTTACTGAGGTGTGCCATGTGCGTGTTCCAGGATAAATCACTGTCAAAGTAAATGCCAAGGTATTTCACGGACGGAACACATGTAATGGGGTAGCAAGAACATGCAGTGCAACTGGAGCTGTGCAAAAAAACCGCAGCGTTTTTCGGGATTGGCTTGTGTGCATTTTTAAAGCACACTAGATGAGTTTTTTGGGGGTTTATATCAATCAGGTTACATTGAAACCAATCATATAGATTAGTAGCGTCCTGTTGAAGTTGACGGAGTGCGCAAGAAAAATCTGTATTAGATGAGATGAGGAGGGTGTCATCTGCATATTGATAAATCTGTGATGAAGTTATAATGCTGGGGAGGTCATTAACATAGAGATTAAATAAGAGGGGTGATAAGATGGATCCCTGGGGAACACCACTATATAAGTCTATAGTTCTGCTTTGCACAGGTCCAAGTTCCACCATTTGAGATCGCTGAGACACATAATTTCTTAGTAACATTTGAAAAGGACCACGAAAACCATAGCAAAACAACTTTTCACAGAGAATATCATGGTGAACAGTATTAAATGCCTTCCTGACATCAAGAAAGAGACCAAATGCCACTTCATTTTGATCAAAACTAGAATGAACGGAATCCGACATCTTTTCTAATAACGTTTGGGTACCAGAACCAGCAACAAATCCGTATTGATGTGGGCTAAGCACGTTATGCCTCAGCAAAAATGCTGACATTGTACATAAGACGTGTTTTTCTAAAATTTGTGATATACACGACACGATAGATATTGGGCGATAATTCGTGATATCATTTCTTTTGCCACCCTTGTAAAGTGGTATAACACGCGCTTGTTTAAGAGAGCATGGTAAGAAGCCACTTTCAATCATATCATTTAGCATAAAAAGAAGGACACACTTCAAGCTTTGGAAGTTTCTGGAAAGGTCGCTGATAAATATTCCATCAATTCCAGCCGATTTGTTATGCCGTAGACTGGAGATTATGCTGAAAAGATCTGGCTCTGTTATGTGTGGAAGAAATGCTGAGTCAATCACAGAAGAAGGAAGTAACGGCGAACGTGATGTGGCATGGGCAATGCGCTGTTCTTTAGAAAAAAAGTTATTAAAATCATTTGCCAAAGAGGATGTCAAGTGACCAAAACTATGCTCTATTGCGTCCTTGACCGGTCTACGCTGACGCCCGCGCAGTTCGTTCACGATAGCCCAAGTTTTGGCCACGTCATGGTGGCAATTGCGAAACTGGCTAGCATAGTAACGCCTTTTAGAGGACCGAAGAAGAGCGGTCATCCTCGGTCATATCGGTCATAGCGGTCATATCATCCTCAGTTAAACGGTTCGGCCGAACGCGCGATTCAAACAGTAAAGCAGTCGCTGTTGAAGCAATTACTCGAAGACCAGAGGAATAAAAGTTCCAGGTCAATGCAGCACAGAATCGATAATTTTCTGTTCGCTTATAGAACAAAGCCGCACACATTCACCGGCCAAACACCAGCTGAACTCTTCATGAAAAGGAAGTTGCGCACTAGATTGTCGTTATTGAAACCAAGACTACAAGATGCAATCAATGCAAAATCGGAGAGGAATGTTCGCAGTGCAAACAAGCGGAGGAGTTCACCTAAAGCATTTTCTGTTGGAGATAGTTTGTTTGTGCGTTCAGTACGTGGGGAACAGGTGAAATGGCGTCCAGGCAAGGTTGTGGATTTGAAATCTGCTGTGACGTATCTTGTCGTGGTGGATGGACAGACTCGGTTTGTGCATGCGGACCATTTGCGACGTTCTTGTGTGAAGCCTGCTGTTGTTAAAGAAAGTGAGATATCTTTACCACTTGCTAGTGATAAGTTGGAAAGTGAGTGTTCCCTTGGACCCGCCTCAACTCCACAAGTGTTGGATGGGAGTGATGGTTTCCCACTCGAAACTGAAGCCCAAAGTGCGTCAACATCAGAACAGAGCGATGCCTGTTCGCCGGTGCTACCCAGGCGCAGCACGCGTGAAAGGCGGAAGCCGGATCGTCTGATGTATGATAGTTTCTGATCTTGTCCGAGGGGAAGTGTTGTATGGGTGCAGCGCTTATCAAGTGTGCTGCACTTTGCTACTGTGCGCCGTGTATCTGATGTTCGCGATTACTGTCCACGTGTGCAATTGTATCGCTGGCCAATGGCATGCCTCGGTTGCACCCAGGCTGTCTTTATAAGGCGAAAACACTGAATTGTTTCTGTCTGTTGGGTCGTGTTGCTGCCCGAATAAATACTTGACTTCACTGCGTCTGAGTCCAACACTTGTAAACGTATATGTATGCAGTTTTAGCGTTTTTTTTAATGTATTAAAAGTGTACTTTCGCAAATATCAAATTAATTCATCCGAAGTATACTTCAAACCTAACAAACGGGCAGTCCTTTTAAACGGATTTGCAGCACACTTAAGCTGCCGTTCAACAGTCGAGTTCTCGAAATCGCGTTTCGGGAAAAGGCATTTCCGTGTTGTCAGAGTGTTTGAAGTGCACTTCCGTAAATACGCAATTTGGTTTGGTTTATGGGGTTTAACGTCCCAATTAATTCGTCCAAAGAATCCTTAAATTCTAGCAAATTGGCAGTCCGCCTTAGCATATCTGCAGCACACTTCGAGGTGCCTTTGAACAACCTAATGCTCGAAATCGAGTTTATGGAAATCGCATTTTGGTGTTGGCAATGTTTTTAAAGTGTACTTTCGTAAATACACAATTATTCGTTCCAAGTATATTTCGATTCGAACAAATGGGCAGTCCGCGTAAACATATTTGCATTACACTTCAAGCTACCGTGGAACAATATAGACACTGGCACTCAATGGACGTGCACCTCCATTGAGCGGCCGTGATCTAGAGCTCGAAATGACGTTTCAGGGAACAGTGAAAACTCTCCCTTTCCTCTCGTCCTTTCGTTGCAACACAGTAATCATAGCGCAGGAACAACGCAGGACAAAGACGAGACCGGACGAGAACGCCTGCGTTGTTCACGCGCTATGATTACTGTGTTGTAATGAATTACAAACGTGCCCAAGCCTTTTCTGTTTTGAAGTCCTTTCGTTTATGGTAACTTCTAGCAGGAAGGTAATCACCACATATTTACACTACGCGCGGAGAACGTGATAGCATGATACCGGCAAAGGCGCCTTGGGTATTTCCGGGCCCGAATATGCCAGCGAAAAGGACCACGACCGGCAAGGCCGACCGGCTCCCATAGACGCCCGTGTATCTGTTGGTTGACAGTTCGGCTCCTGACCTATCTTTGACGCAAGTTTACACTAGTAATTCTGGTTTAGATCGCCTTGCGATTCGAACGCGGCCAGTAAGGAACTTCTCGGATAATATTCGGGCCCACAGTCTTTGCGCAAATAAACGCATCACCGGGAAGATAGTGGGTCGCTCTCGGTGGGTATATATAAGGCAAGCCAAGTATGATGCTTGTCGGAGCATTTGTTGTTTGCTGCGCCCTTCCGCCATGGTTTGCTGTGTAGGTACCTTTGCCGTTCCCATGCCGTCGCGTTACCTTATAATCTCGTGTTACATTCTAATTGAGGATAATTGCGCTTATGCAATTCGTTTAGAAGGTGAAGCATTAACCGTTACCATTCTGTGATGTTCACTTTTTATAAGCCGAAGTGAATATATTTGTAATGTATTAAATGTATATTTTAGTGTATTTCTAATTTAATCTAATGTGTTTAAAGGTATTTTTAGTATACTTTTAATGCAACATAAATATGCTAAGCGGGCAAAAATGTACCTTTCCCGTATTTTAACGAACGATCAATACATTATTCGTAGCATACCTAGAAAGCATTCGTATTGCAGTTTAAGCATAGGGACAAAAAATGCGAAATAAATATGAAACTAATACAATATGTTTGAAATGCATTTTAAGCACATCCTCTTTTTCGCTAAGGGGAGGGCCGAGTAAGGTTTGGAAAAACATTTCTTCTGATATGCATCATGCCTGGTTACAAAAAGAGTTCACTATACTCGCACATGGTTATGTGACCATAATCACCGGTGACTTCTTCATGCGAGCTCGTCACCCCTGTAGCGGAAAAGACCTTTACGACCCGTACTGTTTCATATGCAGTATGCTCGGGGAAAAAATTATGCACCATGCTAGAACGTTCTCAAGTGGCCATAGCCACTAGTGACTTCGTCATGTGGTCTTCTTACTGCGAAAGCCGAGCAGGGCTTGGAAAAATATTTCGTTTGATATGCATCAAACCTGGGTCCAAAAAGGGTTCACTGTTTTAGAACCTCGGCACGTGACCCGTATCGCTCATAATTTAAACGTGCCAGCACATCCTCCCGGTACCCGAAAAAATGTTTAATACTCGTTCCCTTTGATATGCAACATGCCTCGAAAGGAAAATAATGTACTACGCTCGAACGTGGTCATGTTACTATGGTCACTAATCACTTGGCCATGAGGTTTCACTACTGTTATAGCCAAGCAGGCCTACAAAAACCATTTTGTTTGATATGAGTCATTCTCAGGTAGAAAAATAATTCGCTATACTTCAGCATGGTCACGTCACGAGAATCACTAGTGAATACCTCATGCAAACGCATGGCAGTCGTACTGGCCGAGGGCTCCGAAATCAGTTCGTTTGATTGCATCATGACAGCGTTGTAAAAGGTTTCACTACAAAAAACATGATCGCCTAATTCATTTATTTTGCATGCAATTAAATTCAATTACAACTAATTTTCTGGCATGTTTAATTGAGGCACTAGCCGGAAATTTATAGGGAACATATGGAGAGCTTTTGCGATACATTAGAATGGTTTAGCAAAACGTTCAGTTGGGCGAGTTGGTAGATATTCATAATTTGAACAGCGCGAACTACAAGGGACAAGAAAAGAAGGGACACAGGACGAGCGCTGACTCGCAACTAAAAGGTTTATTCACTGAAACCTTCTTATATGAAGAAACAATCAAAGGGAAGAAACAACACAAAAAAACCAAAAAGCATGAAAAGCAACATTCGTCAGGTGCTCCCGAGAAAATTCATCTCCCTATCGCAAGGGAAAACAGATGGTTTGCTGACGCAATTCAGTTGCCCTGCGATGTGAAAAGCCTCGACAACTTCTCGTGTCGTCTGATCACTGTGGGTGTATAGTACACGTGTTTGATTGAATAATGCAGTGCATTTTTCTTTTTCTTTTTCATGACTTTACATTCTAGACAATGTTTGACCAAATGTGAAAGGTCATCACCATTGTTTAAGTTGTTCCTGTGCTCTTGTAGGCGCTTGTTAAGGCAACGCCCTGTCTGACCAATGTAACGCGATCCACAGGAAAGGGGTACACTGTATACAACACATGTTTTACAGGCCACAAACTTGTCGCTGTGCGCAACGCCACATCGTTCTTTTTTCTTCTTGGCCTCTTTCTTTCTTTCAATGGCAGGGCATAACTGTTTGAGCTTGACGGGGGCTGAAAGGAACACGCCAACTTTGTACCTACTTGCTACGTTCTTTAGTCCGTGGGAGACGCGGTGAACATATGGCAAAACGGCAAATTTATTCTTTTCAGGCTGGACGACTGTCGTAAGCGGAGTGGCCTGACGCTTTAATGACTGAATTAAACGAGAACACGCCCCTGCTATCATCTGGTCCTGATATCCAGCAAACTTAACTCCAGACAACTGGGTCTGGAAGCTATCTTGAATGGCGTGATGACAGGATTTGGTCAAAGCACTTCGCAAGCAGGAACTGATTATGCTATTTTTTACCAATTTGGAATGACCGGAGTGAGAATTAAGAAGTGTCTTTGACGACCTCGGGTTATACTTCCAGCAAACATGGTTCTGCTCGAAATGCAGCCGCAGGTCTAAAAACTGCAGTTCGTCGTTAACTGGTGCCTCAAAAGTGAACTGTAACCCCGACCCACACTCCCTGAACACTTTTAGAATGTCAACCATTCGATCCGGAAAAACGCCCACGTTCTACAAAAATAAGATGGTCATCGACATATCTGACCGTCTTGAGATGTAGGCCAGACAGGTTCTTTTCCAGATCCCTGTCAACGTACAACAGAAAAATGTCACTTAAGACAGGGCCGACGCTGGACCCGATGCACACTCCTGATTTCTGCGCAAATAGCTTGCCTTGCCACCCTATGAAAGTGGAATGCAAATAAAACCGTAGCAACTCTAGGAAGTTTTCCACAGACATCCCGCATTGTGTTATGAACGCCACTTCGTCATTATCTTCTGTAATGTACCTTTTCACACGCTTTAACAGGCAGTCATGTGGAATGCTATAATACAGGTCTGTGACATCGATACTGAAGGCGGCACAGGCACTCGGGTTGTTCTCCTTTAAGAAGGACACGAGGGCGTCGGAGTTGGGGATCTTCAGAGGGTCGAATGCATCCAAGGACGAAAGATGCCGTTGCAAAAATTTTGACACGTGGTGTTGCCATGTGCTCCTTTCCGATACAATCGCTCTGAAGGGTACGTCAACTTTATGTGTCTTCGCGGTGAAAAAGATGTCCAGGTGCAATTTCTTGCACTGCCCAACCTGCTTGGCCAAGCGTTCGAGGCCGAGAGTGCTTAGAAGGGAGACGCCTTGCTCCTTGACCTTGGCCTCTTTCAGCGGAGACATCTCGAAGTTCTTCATGACCGCGGCCAGGGCTTTTTCTTGGAATTGGCTTTCAGAAAAGATGGTAAAACAGCCTTCCTTGTCAGACAACAGGACCCTTAGGTCCTTTGAACACATCCACTTCGCTATGGTGCCGACTGGATTGCGTTTGGCTGCTTTTGTCTTGGTGCGCTCTAGGACTTCGACGCACTCTGTAATGCAACGGGGCCTATCATTTTCTTCCACCTTTTTGGCTATTGATCTTGATAGCGTGAGCTTTTCTGCCTTGTCTTGTGTGGGTTCAAAGGCATGCTTCGGGCCTAGCTTGAGTAGGCTGCTGATGCTCTCGGGAATCTGTTGGTCAACAAAAGAGAAAACCTTGCCTTCTTGTAAGCCGCTCTTCTTATTCTTGGTCGGTAGTCGAGGACGAACATTGTTCCAGAGGAACTCGGTGAGATGATCCGATGTGGCATACCAACCACGGTAGGCACGTCCCATGCGCTGACTACCGTAGATGCGCCCGCAGGAAACACTCAGACAGTCCTTGAAGTGACGGACTTGTCTCCACGACTCCGAGGCCAGGATGCGGCACAACCTTCGGCTGTGTCCTGCGGACGGCTGAAGGAGCCCCAAGGCAACCACGAGATCCGGAGGTGTTGAGCCGAGTCCCGCATACCACGATGCCTTCCTTGCTTGGCATACACAAATGGCTATGTTTTGCTAAACCATACGTTTTGCTGAACGTTTTGCTAAACCATATTTCATATGCAACGGGCTCTTATCACTGTCCTAACATTTCTTTTTACAACTCCGCGGTGCTCGCGCCGCTCATAGCCATTTGTGTATGCCAAGCAAGGAAGGCATCGTGGTATGCGAGACTCGGCTCAACACCTCCGGAACTCGTGGTTGCCTTTGGGTTCCTTCAGCCGTCCGCAGGACACAGCCGAAGGTTGTGCCGCACCCTGGCCTCGGAGTCGTGGAGACAAGTCCGTCACTTCAAGGACTGTCTGAGTGTTTCCTGCGGGCGCATCTACGGTAGTCAGCGCATGGGACGTGCCTACCGTGGTTGGTGTGCCACATCGGATCATCTCACCGAGTTCCTCTGGAACAATGTTCGTCCTCGACTACCGACCAAGAATAAGAAGAGCGGCTTTCAAGAAGGCAAGGTTTTCTCTTTTGTTGACCAACAGATTCCCGAGAGCATCAGCAGGGTACTCAAGCTAGGCCCGAAGCATGCCTTTGAACCCACACTAGACAAGGCGGAAAAGCTCACGCTATCAAGATCAATAGCCAAAAAGGTGGAAGAAAATGATAGGCCCCGTTGCATTACAGAGTGCGTCGAAGTCCTAGAGCGCACCAAGACAAAAGCAGCCAAACGCAATCCAGTCGGCACCATAGCGAAGTGGATGTGTTCAAAGGACCTAAGGGTCCTGTTGTCTGACAAGGAAGGCTGTTTTACCATCTTTTCTGAAAGCCAATTCCAAGAAAAAGCCCTGGCCGCGGTCATGAAGAACTTCGAGATGTCTCCGCTGAAAGAGGCCAAGGTCCAGGAGCAAGGCGTCTCCCTTCTAAGCACTCTCGGCCTCGAACGCTTGGCCAAGCAGGTTGGGCAGTGCAAGAAATTGCACCTGGACATCTTTTTCACCGCGAAGACACATAAAGTTGACGTACCCTTCAGAGCGATTGTGTCGGAAAGGAGCACATGGCAACACCACGTGTCAAAATTTTTGCAACGGCATCTTTCGTCCTTGGATGCATTCGACCCTCTGAAGATCCCCAACTCCGACGCCCTCGTGTCCTTCTTAAAGGAGAACAACCCGAGCGCCTGTGCCGCCTTCATTATCGATGTCACAGACCTGTATTATAGCCTTCCACATGACTGCCTGTTAAAGCGTGTGAAAAGGTACATTACAGAAGATAATGACGAAGTGGCGTTCGTAACACAATGCGGGATGTCTGTGGAAAACTTCCTAGAATTGCTACGGTTTTATTTGCATTCCACTTTCATAGGGTGGCAAGGCAAGCTATTTGCGCAGAAATCAGGAGTGTGCATCGGGTCCAGCGTCGCCCCTGTCTTAAGTGACATTTTTCTGTTGTACGTTGACAGGGATCTGGAAAAGAACCTGTCTGGCCTACATCTCAAGACGGTCAGATATGTCGATGACCATCTTATTTTTGTAGAACGTGGGCGTTTTTCCGGATCGAATGGTTGACATTCTAAAAGTGTTCAGGGAGTGTGGGTCGGGGTTATAGTTCACTTTTGAGGCACCAGTTAACGACGAACTGCAGTTTTTAGACCTGCGGCTGCATTTCGAGCAGAACCATGTTTGCTGGAAGTATAACCCGAGGTCGTCAAAGACACTTCTTAATTCTCACTCCGGTCATTCCAAATTGGTAAAAAATAGCATAATCAGTTCATGCTTGCGAAGTGCTTTGACCAAATCCTGTCATCAAGCCATTCAAGATAGCTTCCAGACCCAGTTGTCTAGGGTTAAGTTTGCTGGATATCAGGACCAGATGATAGCAGGGGCGTGTTCTCGTTTAATTCAGTCATTAAAGCGTCAGGCCACTCCGCTTACGACAGTCGTCCAGCCTGAAAAGAAGAAATTTGCCGTTTTGCCATATGTTCACCGCGTCTCCCACGGACTAAAGAACGTAGCAAGTAGGTACAAAGTTGGCGTGTTCCTTTCAGCCCCCGTCAAGCTCAAACAGTTATGCCCTGCCATTGAAAGAAAGAAAGAGGCCAAGAAGAAAAAGAAGGATGTGGCGTTGCGCACAGGGATAAGATTGTGGCCTGTAAAACATGTGTTGTATACAGTGTACCCCTTTCCTGTGGATCGCGTTACATTGGTCAGACAGGGCGTTGCCTTAACAAGCGCCTACAAGAGCACAGGAAGAACTTAAACAATGGTGATGACCTTTCACATTTGGTCAAACATTGTCTAGAATGTAAAGTCATGAAAAAGAAAAAGAAAAAATGCACTGCATTATTCAATCAAACACGTGTACTATACACCCACAGTGATCAGACGACACGAGAAGTTGTCGAGGCTTTTCACATCGCAGGGCAACTGAATTGCGTCAGCAAACCATCTGTTTTCCTTTGCGATAGGGAGATGAATTTTCTTGGGAGCACCTGACGAATGTTGCGTTTCATGCTTTTTGGTTTTTTTGTGTTGTTTCTTCCCTTTGATTGTTTCTTCATATAAGAAGGTTTCAGTGAATAAACCTTTTAGTTGCGAGTCAGCGCTCGTCCTGTGTCCCTTCTTTTCTTGTCCCTTGTAGTTCGCGCTGTTGAAATCATGGACATTAGAATGGTACAGTGTAAAAAAAATCCACCAAAAGTACCTAGCATGTGGCCGCTAAATGTTTTGCCGCAACATGTGCTGTACCGCTCCGTTGTGCACGTGCCCCGTGGAGAACTAATGCGATGCGTTCAGTGGCAAGGTAAGCGCACACATACTACGTATTCTATTATGACGTCAAATGTTGTGTCTACCACGGTTTATGCGCTCTTTTATGCTAACGTTATACCAACCGTCATAATAATATAGAGCATTTGTGCTGTAACTAAGTTAACATGACATGATCTCTTTATACGACTTCATCCCATGTTCTGTTCTTACGCTGCACTGTGCATTACATAGTAAAAGTGCTAACATATGCATGTCCCATAGCATTCACGAGCAGTCCATGGCCAGTTTTGAAAGTTGATTGAGCACATGCTTTTCAACGCTTTATAGCACATAATACGCCATAATACGCAATGTAACACTTGCATATTTTCTGATCGTGGCAAGGCCCACGTTCACATCAGAGGCATGCTATGCATGGTAAATGTGTCATGTCTGTAGCCTGTCACTTGTGGTTGACGCAATAATACATCTCTGCGTACAAAACTAGAAAATCCACAAAATATGCACATATATATACATGTGCCTATAGAAGTCATATATGACTCCAGGTTGCCAAGACAGGCATCGTAAAGCGTGATTTTTAGCCTTACCAAAATTTTAATTTAAAAACCAAGAGGTGAAATAGGGTAAATTAAGGTACAATACTTTAAAACTTTAATCATATGGCGCAGGATTAATTGAGATCAATATCTATCAGCATAAAAAGTGAAATCAGTTTTTAAACTTACTGATTCGGCATGTGGGTTTGAAATATCGAATGTCGAAAATATAGGCTTTTGAAACCTCACTGAGTTGGCTTTCCTGCATAGCGCATTAATAAAGCGGCATCAATGTGGGTCGTAGTGTTACTGAAATCGCATTACCTTATTTACTGCATTAGAAATGCGAGTGGTGTGAAGTTAACAATTCGCACCATGGGAAAGTCAACTTAACAAGACTTCAAAGGTGCATTTTTCACCTTCAAGATTTCATATCCAAATGCTGATTAAGAAAATCTAAAAACAGCTCACCTGTGATAAATAGAGCCTTTAATTTCTGATTAATCCCCGACAAACGCAGCAGGAAGCGTGAAGCACAGCCGTTTTCTAGGACGAGGCTCGCCGAACCGCCAAGCTCATTCAAGACAAAGAAGACGCTCGGCCACGCTCTTGGAGACAAGGTACGGCTACCAGGTGGCGCCGGCAGAGTGCCAGCCGTGTGGCATTGCCCCTCTCCCCTCCAAGAGGCATCGTCTCGATGCCGCACGGGTGAGGAAAAAAAGTAATAAAGGTAAGGCGTAAAGTTAACCGCGCGAGTTCCTCCGTGAAGAGGGGGTAACGGGAGTAATACGGCTTCATTCGCGCCACGTTGACGACTTCGGACGTAGGTTGTCATTGTCGAGAGGACCGGACGGTTCTTTGAGGGAGCACCTCGTAGGTCACCGCGCTGAGGCGGCGTAACACCTAGTAAGGACCAAAGTAACGGCGAAGAAGCTTCTCAGAGTGCCCTAGCAAACGGATCGGGCTCCACACCCAGACTTGGTCACCAGGTCTCGCTGCGGCGGAGGTTGTAATGCTTGATGTCACGTTTTTGTTAGCGCCGGATTCGTTGTCGAGCAACATGGCGAGCGGCTTCGCCGTCACGAACAAATTGGTCAGCGGCCACTACAGTAGAAGGAGCAGGGTCCGCGAGAAGCATGGCGTCCGGCATGGTCGAGGCTTCGCGACCGTGCACCAAATTGAACGGAGTGAAGCGTGCCGTTTCGTGCAGCGCAGTATTGTACGCGAACGTGATGTAAGGCAGTATCCGGTCCCAGTTTCCATGGTCATCGTCGACATTCATCGAAATCATATCGGCAATTGTCTTGTTAAGCTGCTCAGTCAGTCCTTTCGTTTGCGGATGGCAGGCTGTAGTCTTCCGATGCCTGATGCCACTGAGACGAAGTAGAACTTCGCTCGTGAGTGCCGACGTAAACGCTGTTCCCCTGTCAGTTAATACGACTGCACGGGCTCCGTGACGAAGCACAATGTTGTGAATGAAGAAATGTGCAACTTCGACTGCGGTACCACGGGGAAGGGCTTTGGTCTCCCAGTAGCGGCTAAGATAGTCAGTGGCAACAGCAATATACCCGTTACTCAAGGAAGACGCCGGAAATGGGCCGAGTAAGTCCATGCCGACCTGTTGAAATGGGAGGCGCGGGGGATCAATAGGCTGCAGCAGCCCGGCTGGTTTTGTCTAGCGGTGGACGACCGCGGCAAGCCTGGGCCAGTAGTACTTGTGACTTATGCGCTCCAACGTGCGACAAAACCCGAGGTGGCCCGAAGGAAGGTCGTCGTGGCACACACGCAGAACTTCGTCACGAAGCGCTGTGACTGTGTCCGTTGGGTCGTAATTCTTTTTGTAAAGGACACCATCACGCAAGCAAAACGATGGCAGTCCGCGCTTGAAGAGTCGAGAAGGAGATGAAGCGGTTCCTTCGAGGTACTCGATGAGGGGAAGCAGTTCGGAGTCAGCCCTCTGTTGGCGGACAAGAGTGGACGCGGTGACAGCACCGAGGAAAGCGGAATCGTCGTCGGTCTCGTCCGCGGGGCAGGGAATAGGAGCGCGGTACAGACAGTCAGCATCGCTGTGTTTCTGCCCGGGCTTGTGCACGATGGTGACATCGAATTCTTGCAACCGAAGGCTCCATCGAGAGAGCTTCCCCGAGGGATCTTTCAGATTCGCCAGCCAACACAGTGAATGATGCTCGCTCACAGCCCGAAATGGGCGGCAATACAAGTACGGACGAAATTTCGTAACGGCCCACAGCACAGCCAGACATTCCTTTTCCGTGGTGGAATAGTTGACTTCGGAACGCGATAAAGTGCGACTGGCATAAGCAATCACGCGTTCTAGGACATCTTGCCACTGAACAAGAACCGCACCGAGACCAACTCTACTGGCGTCAGTGTGTAGTTCCGTGTCAGCCTCCTCGTCGAAGTGGCCAAGTACAGGCGTACATTGGAGACGGGACTTGAGTTCCGTGAAGGCTCTTTCTTGGTCCTGGCCCAAGAAGGGCTCAGCGTCTTTCGTCAGGCGGGTCAGAGGCTCAGCTAGCTTCGAGAAATTGTGAACAAACCGGCGATAGTATGCGCAGAGGCCCAAGAAACGACGTAGGCTCCGTTTGTCTGTGGGCTTGGGGAAGGCAGCTAAGGCGGCCGGCCTTTAGGGGTCTGGGCTAAGACCTCGAGGGCTGACAATGTGCCCAAGAAACTTCAGCTCATGAAACGCAAAGTGACATTTTCCGGTTTGAGTGAGAGACCAGCGGAACATACGGCTTCGAAAACAGCACGCAAACGTTTCAGGTGCTCATCGAACGTGTCGGAGAAGATCACGACATCGTCGAGATATACGAGGCACGACTGCCACTTCAGGCCAGACAGCACGGTGTCCATCATTCGTTGGAATGTGGCAGGAGCCGAGCACACGCCAAAAGGGAGCACCTTAAACTGATATAAACCGTCAGGGGTAATGAAGGCGGTCTTCTCTCGGTAGCCTTCGTCCGCCTCTATTTGCCAATACCCACTGCGGAGATCAGGGGACGAAAAGTAGGTGGCATGGCGCAGGCGGTCTAGGGAATCATCAATGCGGTGCAGAGGGTACACATCCTTTTTCGTGACGTTATTAAGGCGCCTGTAATCTACGCAGAACCGGGGGGTGCCATCTTTCTTCGTGACGAGGACAACAGGCGGTGCCCAGGGGCTCGTGGACGGTTGTATGACGTCGTCTTGGAGCATCTGTGTAACTTGGCGGCGGATGGCGTCACGTTCTTTTGAAGACACACGATAAGGGCACTGGCATAGTGGTCGTTGGTAGTCAGCAACAATAATTCGGTGCTTGGTAAGCGGCGTCTTTCGCACCTTGGGAGTTGATGGAAACAGTCATGGAAGGAATAGATGAGATTTTCTACGAAGCGTTTCCGACTGGCCAAGAGGTGTGGGTTTACGTCGGTCGGGATGGCTGTAGCCGTCGCGTCGTCGAGGTCTGACGTCGTGGAGAAAGAGCACTGCCTGGTACACTCTCTGAGCTCGTCAAAGTAAGCGACGACCTCTGTCTTCGTTAGATGCTGCGGTTCACGGGTAAAATTGGTGACTAAGATGACGGTACGACCGTTGGCGAGTTCTACTAGGCCTCGGGCTACACAAACTTGCCGAGCGAGTAGCAGCGACATGTTCGCTTCAGTGATGACAAGGGTGCCGGTGCTGCCATCACACTCGACTGTGACGAATTTGCTGGCTCGCGGAGGGATCGTTATGTGGTCGACACATAGGCGCAACACTACTCTACTGTGCTCGCTGTTGGTGTCAACGGCTCGCTGGAAGGAAAAAGATACCATGAGCTCCCGAAGATCGATGACCGCACCATGCTCTCGAAGCTTCCTTGGCGAAGGCGGCGACGGTTAGCGGAGGGTCGCGAATGAGGCTAGCGAACAGCTGCTCCTTCACCCCACGCATAAAGTGCCGCACCTTTGTAGCTTCAGGCATGGCAGGGTAGGCCCTATTGAAGAGGCGTGTCGTGTCCTCTATGAACAAGGCCAAGTTCTCGTTGGACTGCTGAGTCCTGGAGTGAAGGGCAATCTCAGCATTTTCCTTCCGTTCGCTCGAGCTGAAGGTGGCGAGCAACTCGCAGCGAAAAGTTGCGCAGTTGGAGAAGGACGCCTCGTGGTTCTCAAACCAAGTTTTCGCAGAGTCGAGCAGTGCAAAATACACATTCATCAGTTTGCGCTCGTCGTCCCACTGGTTTAATGCGGCCACACGGTCAAAACTGGCCAACCAATCCTCTACATCCTCGAGCCGGTCGCCGTGGAAGGATGGTGGCGACCGAGGTGCGAGAAGGACGAACGCACCTGTCTGGCTACAAGTGGGAGGACGTCATAGCTCTCACAGGCCTTGTCAGTGGCTCAAACTCGGGTTGCAGGCCTCGCAGGCGGCGGCTCGCTTTGTGGACGGGTGTGGCCTCCGCGCATTAAGGAGAAGCGTCACGGCTGTCGTCAGGGTCAGCGTACATCTGATGGTAACCAGCACCTCCACCAAATGTCACCGACAAACGCAACAGGAAGCGTAAAGCACAGCCGTTTTCTAGGACGAGGCTCGCCGAACCGCCAAGCTCATTCAAGACAAAGAAGACGCTCGGCCACGCGCTGGGAGACAAGGTTCGGCTTCCAGGTGGCGCCGGCAGAGTTTCACAAAGTTCGTGCATGGCTTGCGTTTCTATATATTTTTCGGGCGAGGTGGCCACGGCGCCGGTTGTTCGTAAGCATGTCGCGACGCGGCGGCGATGATTCTGCCTCCCCCGTGTGGACGGTTGACCCCTCGCGACACTGGAGGGTCCTGGCCACTTCGCCCTCTCCTCGTATTATCGCTGTGTAGCGAGCGCTGGCCAGTTGTGGGGTTGGGGCGCTCTCGGTTCAATGCCCGGGCACCGTCCCGACCTTCGCAAGATAGCATCGCTCCTCGTTAGGACCGTGCCCTTCCCTCGCGTCCCTTGTCAGTTTCTACATGTTTCTCCCCCCCCCCTTTTTCAACACCTAGAAATCATTGGCGCTCTCTGCCTTGAGTTTTTTTTTATTTATTGGTTTGCCACGAGAACGCGGCGGCGGGAAAACCGCGAGCGAAGAAGTTGGCTTGGAGACATCGGTGCGTGCAGAAGTCTGTGAGGTCAGCCAGGGAAGTGGTCGGCAAGCGAGCTAAGGCGGGTGCCTGACGCGTAGAGCGCGGCTACGGCGGCCCAGAAGACGCGTGGTCCAATCCGCGCGCATCCCGGCGAAACGTAATGATCCCGGCGATGCCGCGGCTCCCGAGCGACTGATCGAGAAACGAGCTGTGGAATGTCCCGGCCCTCATGATTTGGAAGAACCAAAGACCGAGCTCGACGGAGCGATAGGAGTAGAGGAGCATTGCTCAGACGCTTTGGCCGTAGAGCCTGACCGGGGGCATGGAGCACAGTTGTGCTTCATAGGGGAACCATGGGGTCGCGATGATGCCGCAGTTCTCGCGCGAATACAACCTTAGCAAACAGCCGATACAGGGTCGGTCGCATTGACGGATGACCTGTTTTCGGAGCAGCAGCCAGAAGTGCACATAGGTGTACAGGCATACGGGGGGAGGGGGGGGGAGGGCAATCCGGTTGCTGCGAGATGGCGGTGTCCGCACAGCCAAACGCACAACCGACAAATGACGTCCAGTTAGTAACTTTCCGCCAATGGGGTTATTCTCACGTGAGGCCTAGTTGCGACATTCTGGCTCTGTGCAGCTAGATGGAGACGGACAAGCGTAGCGCTAAAAAGAAAAGACGCGCTTGGTCAGCCTGGGTTCCACAAAACTGTTGAAAAAGCAAGGCGAGCAGAGACGTTCTCGCATTAGAACATCGCGGTTGAAGCGGCCTCTTGTCGACGCTCAAGCGATCTCTCGCTCCAACTGCCTCAGCGCTGAAGTAGGCGGGAGAAAATTTTTGGGCGGAAAGTTCCGCACCAAGAGGTACGGCGAAGTCCCGCCCAGTGCTGTAGTAAAAGGAGACCCGAGGCCGGCACTTATTATATTAGCCGGTACCTAGGCGATCACGTGCTGCGAATCTCCTTTCCACCTAGGTGGTCAATCCTTTTCTTTGTGTTCATATTTTGTGCTTTTTCCATTGATCTAGAATGTTCAGCAACGCTAGATGCGCGTATGTTGCGTGCAGTGTTCAATTGTTTCTTTTGAGAGTGCCGCGTGAAACAGTCTGAAGTGACTTGGACGTGACTGCGTGAAGTGTTGTGCAGTGCGCGACTGGGCGAGCCTTCGTGGAAAACTGGTGGTGCGACGAGGAAGTGGCGCGCGCTCGTGCCAGTGAAGTGCGCGCAACTTCATCTTCGTTTGCTTCCTTACAAGCCGTGTAGGTGCATGCATGTATTTGTGTGCTTTGTTTGTGAACCTTATTAGGAATAACATTCTTTTCGTGGGGATTGTGTAACAAAGTTCGTGCATGCCTTGCGTTTCTTTTTTTTTAGTGGGCGAGGCAGCCACGGCGCCGGTTGTTCGCAAGCATGTCGCGTTGCGGCGGCGATGATTTTGTCTCCCCCGCGTGGACGGTTGGCCCCTCGCGACACTGGAGGGTCATGGCCACTGCGCCCTCTCCTCGTATTATCGCCGTGTAGCGAGAGCTGACCCGTTGTGGGGTTGGGGCACCGTCCCGACCTTCGCAAGCTAGCATCGCTCCTCGTTAGCACCGTGGCCTTCCCTCGCATCCCTTCTCAATTTCTACGTGTTCCCCCACCCCGCCTTTTCCAACATCTTCAAATCGTTGGCGCTCTGTGCCTTGAGTTTTTGTTTATTGGTAGGTTCGCCACGAGAACGCGGCGGCGGGAAAACCGCGAGCTGTAGAGTTGGCTTGGAGATTTCGGTGCGTGCGGAAGTGTGTGAGGTCAGCCAGGGAAGTGGTCGGCAAGCGAACTAAGACTGGTGCCTGGCGCGTAGAGCGCGGCGACGGCGGCCCCGAAGACGCGTGGTCCAAGTTCACCCGTAGCCGCGGCACCTGATCAGCCCCGCGTGCATCTGCAGCCCGACGCTTCGTGCGACCGGACCTTGCCACACCGCAGCTAAGCCAGCGGTTCTCCCCACTCGCTTGTACTCTTTTATAATAATAATAATAATAATGGTTTTATTTGCGCCAAATTAATACATGGCGCGGGAGACCCGCAGTAAAAGCTGTCACAAGCGACAGCTTGACAAAGCCGGAGGCCCCCCTATACACTTGACAGCATCATAGGCGCAATGAAACGGCATGTCTCATCCAAAAAGAAAATAGAACAAAACATGAAAACATCTGCAATTACAATCACTCATAAGAACTACATAAAATTATACAGAAAATGTGTTAGAATGAAGCTAGAAAGCACTTACAAAAGCAATGGAACATTCATGTGCGATGGCAAAGAGTTTAGCGAAAGTAACAGATAAATTAAGCACATTTTTGCTTCAAATAAAATTCAAATCAAAGTGAATACAGACAAGCGGTACAGTCAGGGTAAACAACAATGTGACAGAGTAAACAGGAATGGCAAGCGAAGTGTCCTAGTACATGTTGAAATACCGGCGGAGTGTTTTGAACGTTACCTTTTCAAGTTGGATATGTTTATGATTTAAATCATTTAGTAACCGGGGTAATTTATTCTGTAGTGTTTGTAGGCCGTATGTTGTGCGAAACGTCCTTACTTTCCAGAGCTCCGTGTAACGTGTCTGGCGTGTAGTAGCGTTTTGTTGTAACCTGGCTAGACGATGTAGAAATGAACTGTTGCTGGCGTTTTCATTCTTAATTGCCTTGCAAAGGATATAATCAAACAGCTTGGTAACAGGAATTATGTTGTATTTGGGAAATAGATGATACGTATGTGAATAAAACGGCAGATTTTCTATTACTCTTACAAACCTTTTCTGCAACTTGTGAAGCTTCTGCAAATTTCCGTAAGTTGTCGTAGACCAAACTAAGTGACAATAGTTGAGTCGGGAGGAGAATAGGGTATTATAAATTAACAGTAAGATTTTTGGTGGTAGTAAATTGCGATTGCGGTATACTAGCCCAATTACCTGTGCCAGCTTAATAAGCATACTGTCCACGTGGACATCCCATGACATATTCTGCTGAAAGATAACACCTAATGTCTTAATACTGGAAGTTATTTCGAGAGGAGTGGCATTTAAGTAGATAGACTTTTGTATTGTTAGGTTTTTGTTTTTACTTCGAAAGAATACAGCTTTTGTTTTGTTTGCATTAATCGTCAGGCTGTTTTTACGCGTCCATTCGTCTAGTTTTATTAGTGTTAAATTAGCAGCATCAACAAGGTCGTCACTAGTTTTACCGGTTAATAATATGCTGGTATCATCCGCGTACATGATAAATTTCACGGTTGCATCAATATTCACAATATCATTCACGTACATATTAAATAAAAAAGGTCCTAATATACTGCCCTGTGGGACGCCTGCTGAAATAGATAATGGGTTAGAACTGTGGTTGTTTATGACGACTATTTGTCTACGAAATTCCAAGTAGGAGCATAAAAGAGATGCGGCTTTACCACGAAAGCCATAGTGTTGGAGTTTCTTAATTAAAAGTTGATGACTAATGGAGTCAAATGCTTTTGACAGGTCAATAAAAATTCCTAACACAAGTCTTCCTTCTTCAAACTGATTTAGTATGTGCTCTTTTTGTTGTAGCAATGCGAGTTGTGTGCCTAAACCCTTACGGAAGCCATACTGGCAATCAGTCAGCAGGCAATGTTTCTGCTCAAATTCGGATAGTCGCTTTAAAATAACTTTTTCGAAGACTTTTGAAAAGACGGGAAGGATTGATAACGGTCGATAGTTTCCTAAGTCGTTTTTATCGCCTTTTTTAAAGAGCGCAGCGACTCGCGCTATCTGCATCGTTCGAGGAAACGTGCCTTCGCTTATACAGATATTAAAGATATATGTAAGACAAGGAGAGAGAAGGTCAGCAACATATTTGATGGGTTTTATTTGGATACCATCGATATCTTTAGCGGCACTATTATTTAGACTGTGAATTGTGCTAATTATCTCTCCCTCATTTACTGGATACAAAAATATAGAGCTAGAGTTGTATGGAATACCATCAAGATCATTGTCTGGTGCGTTGTTACTTCCAATTTTTACAAAGTGTTCGTTAAAAGCGTCAGCAAGTGCTTTTCCCTCTAACTCAAGACCATTTATTTTTAAGCTCTGTATCCTTTCCTCAGGAATATTGCAATTCAACAAAGAGTTCAGTTTTTTCCACATTGTGGCCGTACGTGGAACCAGTGAATTAAAAGAAAGTGTATAGTAATCTCGCCTGGCCTTTTTTATATCTTTGTCTAAACGATTCCTAATTTTTTTAAAAGCCTGAAATATTTCGGGGTCTCTTGTCTTTATAAATTCACTGTATAATGCATTCTTTCTCCGTATTCTGGCAGATAGCTCTGCACTAATCCATGGTTTACGTATTTTCTTTTTTTGTTTAATGCACTTAAAAGGAAAGCTAATGTCATAACTTTCTTTCAATAGGCTGAAAAAAGCCTCGTAAGCCAAATTTGCGTCTTTAAGATCGTATACAGTATCCCAACATGTCTGAGCTATCTTCTCACGAAAAATAGAAAGAGTCTGATCTGTTATTAGTTGAATGAAATGGTTTGTCTTTGTTTCCTTGTTTCGTACGTGACCCTTGAAACATAAATATATCGGCAAGTGATCACTGAGATTCGATGCGAAGACGCCAGCATTAATGACTTCAGAACTTAAATTCGTAATAAATACGTCAATTAAAGATGACGAATTCTCGGTCACTCTGGTAGGAAGACTGATAGTATTCCAACACGCATTCATCTCCAAGAGAGTATCTAACCTAAGTTTTGGTGAATCATTCTTCATCATGTTAATGTTAATGTCTCCGCCATAAATTAAATTGAAATTGTTTTTATTTATAAAGACGAGAAAAGTTTCTAAGAACTCCAAAAATGATGTAACGGAACCATTCGGCGGGCGATAGCAAACAGCGAAAACAGTATTGTTTTGTATCACTGATAAAAATTCATAGTCATGAGTTATTACTGAAAACTGGTTCAATATTTCACATGCAGACGGCTTTTTAACCAAGGTGCATATTCCGCCACCACGACCTGTTGGTCGATTCAGGTAGAAAGTATTGTACAATGGAAGCCGAAAGATGTTCACATCGTCAACACACCAAGTCTCTGTCAGCATAATGACGTCAAAGGATTGCTTTGTTTGCTCAAAAAAGAGTTGTAAGTCATGTTCCTTGCGAGTAAAAGAACGTATGTTTAAGTGAAAACATTTGAAAGCCTTCGAAAACGCTGTACCTAAGTGATGGTTGAAAGTGTGTGGCAATACATACGAGTGAGTAGGTGCCATAGTGTTCTTAGTGTTCAGCTGATCTGTTGCTTAAGTTTGTCGCGGTCACTAGAGCAGGAAATGACCACCGCGTTTTGCCCATCAGCTTTCCGGACCAAGACCTTGTTGTTGTTGTGCCATACGTATTTGTAGTTATTTGTCTTGGCCCAGAGCTTTGTTTCGGTAAGCAGAGTACGTGTCCTTTTTGTCAGGTTTTCTAACACAAAAATGCTGTCATTTCCTTGGCACAGTGTTTTCCTGTTTTGCCACCATTTGTCTCTTACTGATTGTTTGGCGAAACGACAGATAATGCCAGGTATCTTATCTTGCTTTGAGGGCAGGCGATGAGTGGACACTATGTCACTTTCCTGAAGCTGTGGCAGGTTGTTTAGAGTTGCCAGCTTATTTATCTCATCAATCAGGTTTTCATCCTTCATTGCTTTAATTCCATGGAATTCAAGGTTGAGCTTTCGGCTTCTCCATTCCAAACAGTCCATTTCGTTTTTCAGCTGCGTTATTTCATCGTCTTGCTTCTCAATCTTATCTACCCTGTGTTTCAGGTCCTTGACTTCACGTTCGTTCTTTTCTATCCGAGTTAGAAGCTCATCGTACTGGTCACTCATGTACTGAACTGTGTCTTCGACGCTGTCAACTGTTTCTTTTAGCGGTAAAAGGTACTCCAGCTTTTCATTGATTGATTTCAGCAGTGCACGAACATCTTGGTCATCCGTATCAATGCTGGATCTATCGAGTTGTGGAGCACGACCTTTCGAACGCCTGCAATTTGAGCAACGCCACGCACTGCGATACTGCTCCCCTTTTGACTTGATAGTAGCATCTGAAATTCCTGCACATTTTCCCGTGTGATAGACAGATCTACAGTCACTACAGTCGATTTTGGAATCAAGTTCCTCGAGTTGCATATCACATGACCCACACTGTTCATCAAGGGGCATAGCGACACTTCTGGCAGCAGCAGCAGCAGCAGCAGTAAAAGAAGACAGCGGGAAAATATATTAACAGAGCAGCAACTAACCTGCAATTGCAGAGAAAAACTTCTTAAGATGGTGCCTTTCCCGTGCCGCTGCCGCTGCCAGTGTGACAGCCGCAGGTCTCTGGGCTTTCTTTATAGCCTCGTCCGATGGGTGGGCGTGTCCGCTGGCCGGTAGCGATGCAGTCCTGGATGACGTTATCTTCCGCAGCAACCAGCACACGTGCACGCAGACGGTTGTAGTCGATGTCAAAACTTCATATCTGCAATTGCAGAGAAAAACTTCTTAAGATGGTGCCTTTCCCGTGCCGCTGCCGCTGCCAGTGTGACAGCCGCAGGTCTCTGGGCTTTCTTTATAGCCTCGTCCGATGGGTGGGCGTGTCCGCTGGCCGGTAGCGATGCAGTCCTGGATGACGTTATCTTCCGCAGCAACCAGCACACGTGCACGCAGACGGTTGTAGTCGATGTCAAAACTTCATATCTGCAATTGCAGAGAAAAACTTCTTAAGATGGTGCCTTTCCCGTGCCGCTGCCGCTGCCAGTGTCGTTTCTTTCTTACTCGCTTGTACTCGCTTGTACCCACGATAACGTGAGAACCCAGAAAAAAAACAAATATTAATAAGATGATTAGCTGATTTGCGTTACTTGTATTTTGGCTAAGTTCTATCAGATATACAGGGCAATACGATCCATGCGCACAGACGTACCTCTGAAGGTTTATAACATGAAAACCTACAAAGTTTCAAAAAAAAAATAACCCAGTGTAGTAAGAATTAGGCATTGATAGTAAAAACGCAAATATAATTCATTATCATGGAAAGGATCTCACGAATGTGCTTGCAGTATTAAAAACTGCCACCTGAGGTTTTCCACTGAAATCATGCAGAGAAACGAAAGCGCAAGAATTACATATTTAAACAAAAGGATACTATTCTCATGGCCACCTACCCAACTAAATATGGTTCATGTGGCTCTCGAAGTTTACACTGAATAAATTTGGTCTTAGTGCACAGAATGCACACATGACTAAAATCTTTGGCAGAAAAATGTGGTGGCTTCTATGCTTGTTACTAGTATTACATACATGTGAATAGAAAAGAAAAAAGTGTAGGTATCTGAAGAAGTGTACAAGCTAGAATTCACATCCTGGCATTCCTACACATTTTTTTTCCACACAGATTACACATCAAAATGAACATACTGTGAAAGGTGAATATTTCGCTCTATCTAGTATTTTGCAATCCCCTTCAGAAATGTGGAGGTAGAAACGCAATCTAGGAACAAATATTGCATAGAAATGAAATAGCCTGGGAAAGTTTTAATTATAAACACAAAAAGGTTAAAAAAGTAGCAAAAACAAGCTATACGGAGAATGTACGGTGAATATTATAAATAAAACAGTTGCCTGAAAAAGCTACTAAATCCAATATCTAATCCGAAATCAGGAGTTCATGAACACACTAAATTTTTCTGCGCAAAAATCTAACATCTACGTTCCGATATGCGAGTTCATAAGCACATTAAATCTGAGCCATGTAATACTGCCACTTTTTTTTAATTCGTCAAGCTCCTGAAGGGCGCTGTGCACTTTTGGGTGGACTGAGGTTATCTTCCGGGACAACCGCCGGCTTCCTTCCTCTGGATTCATGCCCACCTGGTGCCTGAAAAGAAAGACACATTTAGAAGCTAGCTCATCCCAATTAGACCTGCAGAATTTTAGGGCTAGTCTAAATGTCGTTAGTGCGGCCTTTGTTAGTACTGCCGTTAGGTTGAGTTGGATTCCCAGCAGTGCAATGCTCTTAGCGCCACTTCTGTGGAAACAACGGTTCATATGAACGTCATTTACAAGGTTATACTAGCTTTTCAAGCAAAACAAAGCAACGCAGTGCAATAAAAGCATACACAGTGACCACGCAGTGATGCCAAGAAAACACATATCTCCAGTACTAGGCAGGCAACGTAACTTGTTCCAGCCACTGCAGTTACTCAGTGCATTCTGATTTGATGTTGTTTACACTACAGATTTCTGTAACGAGAGATATGCCTTGCGCGTAAAGCACAGTGATGTTACTGCCATATACCTTGGTTAAAACTTTTGGCCAAAAAGTTCGGTTCTGTGACTTTAAAATGAAGAATCTTCAATATTCTGGAGGGAGGATCCCACACGTTCATGTACACGGCCTTACGTGCAGCAATGGCTCGCATGCCATCGCTTCCTGTCTTAAAGCTTTGTGGTCAGTACAGCACAGTTCTCTGCTTATTCACCATCTTTACTTTCCCTACTACTCAAGGTTCTTCCAGTCCCTTATCTTATTTCTCAATAGTCTGCATGTATTCTTTCCGCGTTTCTGGCCATCAAATGTTGGCTTTCTCGCAGCTCATGAGCCTGTCGTAGTGAGAAAAAAAATTGCTCTGTATTCGTATGTTAGCTCCGATATAACGTGGTGTGCTTTCTCAATCATATGATTTTTAAAAAAACTTATTCTACATTCATGCATATATGGTACTACTGCTTTTGGTAGGTGCCCGTACTGCAAATTTCTCTTACAAACGTGTGAGAGCGTTTCTGCCGGAGCCGCAGCACTTGTGCTGGCTTGCATGAGCAGAATAGTAGCAAACATACCAGGGCATCAGCAGGACTTTGTTCATTACATTGTATTGTATTGACGATTGTATTGTATACCGATCCATAAGGAGTACTGACGACCACATTTCACATCAAAGTTTCCTGGATTTAATTCAAGATTGGTGTAGAACATGGCTAAGGACCCTAAATGTTTCCAAGTGTAAAAAAATCTTTTTTTCTCGAAAATCAGCAAACTCTTACTTCCCTTACCACATTAGTAACAACATACTGGGTCGGTCTACTCAATAAAAATACTTAGGTGTTCACTTCTCACCAAACCTTTCGTGGACTGCTCACATAACCACCATTGCTGCCAATGCTTCACGATCATTAGGTTTCCTGCGCCGCAACTTACAAAGCACTACTGCTAATGTGCGTGAACAAGCCTATTTAACTTTTGTTAGATCTCAGTTCGAGCATGCGTCTTGTATTTGGTCTGCTCATCAGAAGTACTTAATTGACATACTAGAAGCAATCGAAAATAGGGCTAGTCGATTTATTTCACGAAATTTTAGTTTTCAATCAAGAGTTACTCAAATGAAGCTAGAACTTTCCTTCCATTAAGAACTCGTCGAGACATAGCCCTTTTATCTCTGTTTCACAAATTAATCCATGCCACTCGTTCACCTTTATCGCACCTGCAACGATCCTCTTATTCATCAACCAGATCGCACAATAACCTCAGCTACACACGCATTTATGGCAGTACTCACGCCTTTAACTTTTCTCCGCTCCCACGTGCTATATGTCTATGGAATGATCTTCCAAACTGCATTGCATCGCAGCGAAACCACAGCAGGTTTCATAATCATCTGGTCAAACATTATATCGACAACACCTAGCACGTTTTCTTCTTTGCCCGAGTCATGCCTTGTTTTTCTGTTGTAACACCCTGTTTATCAGACTATTTGCCTTCCTGTGTGTTTGCTCATGTTCTCCCCCCCCGTTACTATTATGTGTTATTTATATTTTACTTCTTTTGATCCAATGTTTTTCTGCATGTATTTTGTACAGTCGTGATAGTTTGTAATCAGCATTTAAACATAACAGTGTTTGTTTCTGCGCATTTTTGGTTTTTTCTAGCTACCGTTGTACTTATTTATTGCTCCCCCTTACACAATGCCTCACTGGAGGCCTGTAAGGTATATGTAAAAAAAATAAATAAATAAATTACCACGCTGGACCCTTCGTGATAATTCACATGAAAAACAATCACATTCCTTCTGTTCTGTCATCATTATGACTTCCACTGATACACTATCGTCCAAAATAAGATAATGTGGCTGCTAGCGTACTATTGCTCAAATATGCTGAAATCTATCACATGCCTACTGTTCTGTCATCATACTGACTTGTACTGGCACACTATCGTCCAAAATAAGATAATGTGGCTCCTAGCACACTATTGCTCAAAAATGCTGAAATCATCGTTTTTCTGTAAAAAACTAGGGATCTTACACATGACTAGACAATGCAGTCACGATCTCATCTTATTACTCAGCCGAATGATTGAAATAGCTGAAGAAAGTTATCAACATCAGCCACAGCCACATAAACGCTAGCCTTCAAGACTTTTGTGAGGCCATGAAGAACTGCCGAAAAGGACGATACACAGTAAACAGACAGGTTGAGCGCACATGTGTGCATGTCGCCTTTTAGCACAACTCTTCGTGGTTTTGGAGAATAGAAAGAGACTAGCATCTATCACAGGACTGGCTTTGAACTACAGCACATTAAATTACAACTGATCTCTGGAGGAGGGGTGAATGATGTTCAGAATGTGAAAATAAATATTGTTCACTAGGTCCCTTGTTAGATTGCGGGCTTAATTAAGCCCTGCCCGCTATTTTACTGGCCTTCTCTGAAACTGCAGGGCTCACCAAGCATTGCTCGGAATTCTTGCGTTCGTATTTCTTATTTATTTGTGACAACAGCAGTTGCCAGAAGAGAATGGCATAAAAAACTGTAACGAAAGAATGGAAGCCGTGGTTGCATGTACTGGGAAGCATAGTGGACTCGCGACTTCAAAGACAAGCCATCAAACTCCTAGTAGCTTCACGCAGGATCAGCCCGTATGAGAGAATGTGCCATCCAGCCTAATAGTTAAGATAATCATTTGCGTCATTTCTGTGTCCATGTGCCACTGCGCTGTTTCGCCGTAATGTTAGACCAACTCGCCCATCAGTTCGTATTGTTAAGGCTGTCAAACCATGCATAAAATGCACATGCGCATTGAATCGAAAAAATGCCTGAGATGTCGCGGGAGGGATGCCAGGCTTATGCAGTTTATATGCAGTTTTTCTGTCACGTGTTGCTGAGCACATACGGCTACTGCAATAGTCGTAAAGAGATAGACATGGTAAAAACTTCTCTATAAAATAGAGAAAAATGTTTTGCTCACCGCTGAATGAACTGCAATGTGGCTTGGACTTGACTGTATTTCATGTTGACACAAAAGTATGCAGCTAAAAAGATATCCATGGTGGCCAGAAAGCTCAGGCTTCAAAGCACCTTGCTGCATTCAATGTCACAATGCATGTGCAATCAAAGATGCTTGGGCCTGAAAAGAAAATCTCCTTTAGTGCCATAAAGTCATTTCGGATTAGATGTTATCAATTGTGGAGTAATTTTGTTTTTTTTTAATGCTACATCTCGGAAGAATAATTTTTGGCATGATAATATGAACATAAGGCATACAAATATTTCGCACATAGCTACTCATGTAAGCACAGCTAAAAAAATTATTGTCCGCAGCTCTATGCAGCATCCTAATGGTAGATGCTCAAGCTATTTATAAAGCAATGAACAAGAGCAGATAAATGAATGGCAATGCATGTGATATTTTAAAAAGATGACTCTGAAGGTGATATTGTAGCCCACAAACCACAATTCTACAGCTTCACTAGCAGGGTTCAAGCAGCGGATTATGATTCCAGCTACCATCTCTAACAGGACTGTGACATGTGCATGGTAAAGTTAGCTTGCTGGGGCAGATAGTGTCTCCCTGTCTGAGACCCGTACTAAGTGGTGTTTTGTCTCTTTGCACATGGAGGGATAGATATTTTCCACTATGCTTATAAGCCTCTTCTACCCGCCGTTTGTGTGATGCCTGCATGGCTGCTGAGGTTTTGACTGGGTCAAATATTTTGTCATTGACGTAATACAGGAGTTGTTAAAATTTTACACTCTTCTATATGATCTCATACATAGTGTGAGTATGGTCCAATGTAGAGCACTCTTTGCAAAAGCCAGCCTTGTCTTTTGGTTGACTTAAGCCTAAGGTTGATCTAATTCCATTAGCGATCACCTTAGTCCATATCTTGTAAACAGCAGATAGCAAGCTGATTGGTATGTAAATCTTCAATTCCTTGATGGCTCCTTCCTTACGAAGGTGTGTTCTTCCAAGATTCTGAAAAATTATTGTTGCGAGGTACTGCATATACACGAGTGCCAGTTTAGCAGGGGGGCAGCAGGATGAACCATTGGGCAAGTATATGCGTTTCACTTCGAACAAGATGGGTGGCTCTGACCTATGCTTGCAAAATTAAAAATGCTTTTAGCTAAGAGGCACCAATACCATACGCGTTTTAACAGAACATAACACTGATAAATGTGTGTGTTGCCGAGTTGAACTTCATGTGGTGGAAAAGTTATTTTCAGCCTTAATGTTGCTTTTTGTGGGGCTTATTGTTCCAAATCTTCACCTAAAATATGTTAAACGTTGTGGTGGAGAGCTTCACATAGTTTGTGACCACATAATGAACTTTTACGTCTATTGGCATCCCACAGCATACAGGTACTTTTCTATTTTGTCCATTTCACATTTGACTGCTATGGCCAGGAATCAAACCTTCGACCTCACTCTATGTAACGACTACATTGCCATGCAATATATATTTTTACATTGACAAGCAAAAGAAAAATGACTTTTGCATAGGACAGCGATGTATGAAGAAATAAAAACTGCAAGATGGGGATAGCAAGTACAATTTAGTTTGTTAAAAGCCATAAATCAATGTGAATATAAAAAAAACGGTCACACACTGCGTTTCATGGTTCAGGTGCAACGCTGTCAGAGCTATTTTTCTTGTTTGTGCTGCCTGCAACCGTAATCAAAAAGTACTGCGTTCCTCGTGGAGAGCAAAATAAATGTTTTGACGGCAACGGCATCACATGACGCATTTGTCATGAGCTCGGTTAAAGGCGCTGCTATTCCTGAGGACATCTGCCATCACTTCGTGCGTTTGAACACTTGACCACAAAACAGGCACGAGTAACACGCCTCCCTATCATCTGCCCATTACCTTATCAGTTCAATGCCGCGGATCGAAACTACGTGCGCCCGCGCCTCGCATGGCCGTGTTACCGATACGCCGATGCCAGGACCGCTTTGGCGCACGCTTTTTCTTTTCTTTTCACTTCACGCCACACTACTATAGCTGGTTCTTCGGGTTTCTTATTGTTCTTTTTTTCGACCTAGTCAATGCGTACAGTGTGTTGTTCCCCGCGACCGCTGATAATGACACCGCTGATAAGATATGACACCGCTGATAATGACACCGCTGATAAGAGATGAAGGTATACATACCTTGAAAACGAGCAGCATCTCCGTCGTCTGTCCAAGAGATGCTGCGTTGCTTGCTACACAGTTGCAGCCCTTGAATTTGCAGTCGCCTCCGGACAATGTGTTCTGCGCGCCCTACCACTTGGTATGAGCAGCCGCGTTATGCGGCACTCCGAGCTGCGTGCAGCGGGTCCAGGGTGGTATTACTCCTCAATCTCCCGAAGAATATAAAACGCCATTTCCGTCTGCGAACAGCCTACATGTGTGTGACGCTTCTAATAAGCGTACAGTCGCTCTACGTAGCGCCGAGCATAATGGCACGGACATACAAAGGCTTTTGCGCTTAAGTTGCGCATTTCTAGATTGCGCAGCAGTTCCCCTTTCGAAACAAGAACTATAATTTTGCGATCGTGCTGACGTGCGGACCGAGAGCCGTTCAACTTTTCGTGTAGATTTACACACTTTTCTAACAGTGTACAGCCAAACAGCATGCGTTTCAATTACAGCAAGCTTTTTCTGAGAGGGGTTGCGTTGGTTGCCTGGAATGGCTGTTTCTCTCAGAATTCCGAGCGACTGCTGCGAGGACGGACACCACGGAACTAGCTCCGGTCGTTGACCGCGCGTTGCAACTCTTATTGAGCGCGACTGTACATGGGCGACGTTATGCAGACGCCGCCAAAAGTGTGCAAGCACTCAGAATGCGCGGGGCACGTATGTATCACAAGTCCGCTTCTTCATAATTACTCGAAGGCAGTGTTCACTCTGTGACATAAAAAGGCATTTCAGGCTCCAGTCCGCATTGTTTCTGTGTTCAGTTGCCGTTTTATTCTGTCACCGTCAAGCTTACGTTGTTGCAGTTTTCTCGCAGCTTAACACGTCACGTGATCCCAACTCTCCCAAAGTGATATCACAACAGCCGCGCCGAAGTGAGCGATATTTATATTTTCCAAGGCGTGTTGATGAATGGTACGTCTGCTCCCGAGTAATAAACACTATACGCGGTGCTAACAAAACACCGTAAAGATGACGGAGCGCCTTGCGCCTCGTTATTATCATCACTCGCTGGGGCCTGACCACCTGGTCTCCTGTGGTCGGCTTCCCCGCGATGCACCCTTCCTAGATTGGTTAGCTGCGCCGGCGTCACAGCGCCACGAGTGGCGTGACTGCAGCGCGCGGGGAAGGACGCGCGCTGATGTTCAGGTGCGACGCTTTGCTTTCGGCTAACGGGGCGAGGCCCCGTGGGCAGGAAAGTTCTCCCGCATTTCGTCCGACCGCAGAGTATCCTGCGCCCTAGCGTGGGCGAACATTCGCTCGTAACATTGCTGGTGAGCCGGACATCCTCGAATCCCTAGCGTATTTTGTTGCTAGCCTGGCTTTATTTTTGTAGCCCTGTTTGTGTCAGCCAGAATGCTGTCTCTTTGTTCCCACAGAACAGGGCCCGCCGTGGTCGGCGGGCGCTCCGTAGCGTGCGTGATCACTGGCTGGGGTCGCGGCGGTTTTCAATTGTGTCAGCCGCTGTTAGGCGAGGAGAACGTACCCATCTCGCCTATTAAAATCGCACACACAACTTGTCACAAAGAACAAGTATAACTACTTGGCACCTTACAGCCGTCAAAGCCGGCACCTCTGTTGTACCACAACACTCTAAGAAATAGGTCAGAGTGAAAGTCGAAGGCAGGTGCTCTGACTTGCACATGAAAAGTGATGATACTCTTTGTAGACACGGAAGCGAACGGGGAAATCTGCTTTGCCTACGTCCTGCAGACTTCCTCCGCGACAGCGATCACCGTCTCTTGATTTCATAGAACTTTTGACTGCTGATGCAATCTTTCAACGTATGCAACTCTCTCGAGGGACAAGGGAGCTTTCACCCTTTTCGAACAAACTTTGAGTAAAGAAACGTTGTACGGCGAAGAATAGGCCGGAGGTTTGCCTTGTAGTAGGACACCTTACTGGACGACTTGCAAAGGACTTTCCAGTGTCATGGAGCAGAGCAATAGCGGAGTCCGGGTGCCATGAAAATCTCATTATAATGCAAAATACAGCCTCAGGCTGTGTATCGGTGAGATATCGGTTGCGTGTGGCTTCATCAGAGGCTTGCAATTTAGCTTCTCTTGAAGTTTACTGCACACTGACCTCATAAAAGTGTTATTTACTGCACACTGACCTCCCGCAAGTGTTATTTAGGAAATCCTAAAATATTCGAGAAAGGACGGTCACCCTAAATTTTGTGTGTACTTACACGTTGGCGTACTGGTTTGAAGCTTGACTCAGCAGATACCGCGCGTTCAAGACGTGGGCCTTCTCCTGCAATAAGCAAAAAACACCTGAGATCTTGTCATAAGTGGAGCACATGCATGTGGCATTTACAGAGTGTCCTAAGAAACCTCGAATCTACTAATCTAAAGAGATCTAATTAAAAGAGATCAATAAGTTCTAGCCTATTTTCCAAGCCGATCAGTCCATCTCCCTTGCAACCAATCTTGATGTTTTTGTTTCGTTAGCAACACTGCGCCAGGCTTTCGCGTCTTCGCGCAGCCGGTGGCCGGTAGGCACGAATGGCCTTGAACAGCCGTTGCCCAGCAACCGTTTCAGCCGAGCTCTGCCACGCGCGTAGTCGCTCGCTCCCGCCAGGTTCGTGCTCTCCGCTGAGGTAGAGGGCGAGGAGGTGGCGCTTCGGAGGGGTATATGCGCGCTTCGCCTCGGTGGAATCGTCGTTATGGAGAGCGCTGAAGAGAAGAAACGGCGACAGGACCGAGCTAGAAAGAGACAATGCGCTCTAGGGACAGAAGAAGAACGCGCTGCACGACTCGAAAGGCGTCGTAACCAAGATGCGGCTAGGAGTCGTTCCACTTCTGAGAGTGACGCCAGGCTGACGACTCCGGAAGATTCCGGAATGAGTTCCCAAGATCGTCGAAATGAAACCAAGCGCGAACGACGCGCCTAGTTACACCACAAGCCTAAACTACAAGCGTAGCCATGCGGCTGTTACTAACGCAACTGACCAGGCTTAGCCAGAGCTAAACCACGCCTAATTTTTGCTTCTCAAAGTTTGCACTCGACCACTCTGGTAGCGCATGGGTTGCCAGTTCGCAGCAAGATGCCCACCGCTAATGTCCCCCCTTTTTAATTGCTCCAATATAAAATAAATTTCTACTTCCGCTCTATTACACGCTGTCTGGATGCTCTTAAAGTCAGAAAAAAAATTTTAGGAGACACTTATTCTCTGCCTCAAGGGAGGGATCTCATAGCGTAGTGGGTTAATTTTCATACATGCGCATGTTCAGTCTTTACTTTACATACCTAGATCCCTAAGAGTGCTCATACCCCTCCCGGCGTTATGGTGCAGCGATTAAGAGACTCGCCACTGCCCTGCGATTGCAAGTGCCCGCAGTGGTGGCCCTTGTGCGGCCCAGATTGCTCTTCGCCAGCATCAATCATTAATTTAACCGTCGCCTGCCGCAATGGTCGGCTGCTCACTACTTGCTGGAAAGATTGTCATGACGCTTCAAAGTCACGTGTCGTAGGTGGCGCAACTGCCTTGTGAGTTGCTCTCTCGAAAAAAACTTGCCAGATCCATGCCCGTTGCATTTCGCTCACTGCGCATTCCTTTCTTTGGCTTAGTCATATACCCTTGCATTCCGACATGGAACCTCCCTCTTGTTGCATATTCCTCCACCTTCGTCACACGCACTTCCTTTCACAATTCTTGCCAACCAAATACAATTTCCGTGCGAAATTTGAACTCGACAATGCACTAGTTTAGCTGAGAGAAACATTCTACAGCGGGCGCTTAACTGCAGAGCATGCTACACACTCCACGATAGAACTCAGGGCTACATGCCTGAGCTGATGCTATAACAACTTTAAAGATATTTGGCATACTTCCGTTGGCGTTCGGTTTTCCACCTACACACACATTTAATGCCACCAGCAATCAATAGTGGTCTGTTCCTGCATCTTCAAACGTACCCCATACGTGTTCGCTGCGACGCAAGTGGTGCAGGCCCAGCCATTATTCGCGTTGGTAACGAGGAAAGGAGTAATTGCCTGCCCACCCCTGTCCTACATAAAGGTGTTTTTTTTTTTTGCCGGCATAAATCGAAGAATGTCAGTTCAATTCGTGGAGCGCCAAACAGAAATGTGTCAGGATGATCAGCAGTACATTAGAATATCAGCATTAGTTGGACAGCAAAGCATTAGAGGCAGTTAGTGGTAATTACACTTTCTGTCCTCCCGAACAACAATTTGAAACTATGAAAAATTGGAGCAGAAAACTAGCGCGATTTTCCGGTTCGTACTCGCTCACGATCGCGGCATATACTGCCTGCTTTTCGGCGACAACCTCTGTCTTCCGGCCCCATCATGCTTCCATGTCAGCCTGCTGCTTCTCGTGAATGGGCCCACTCCCGTAAATGCTATGCATTCTCTGTAGTACTCCCCTAGAGTTTGTGCCAGTGGCGTGAAGGATATGTAAAAAATGCTACATGAAGATCAAGATCCTCCAAAGCAGCAACACAGATGAGCACAGTGTTTCAACACAGCCAACGGTTCACAGACGCCCCAAAATATTTCTGAAGGAGTATGGCGGGGACTGGTCTGTCGAGGGCGGTAAGTGGGGGGGGGGGGGGGGGGGCAGCCCCCAGGTTTGGGGCTCACCCTCAAATTAGGGAACTAGGGTAAAAGTGAGGATTATTTATTTGTTCGTCTGAAGCGTAGCTGGCTTTTCTAGTGTGTCTTTCAGTTCGAGTCCACCTTTTTTTTGCTCCTTGTCTCCGGAGCAATTTACTGGGTGGGGGCCTTGTGAAGGCTGGAAGCAGATGACTTGGTGGGGGGCAGCGCTTCTCAAGGGTGTAGTTTTGTTTGCGTTTCGTTATATGGTGGATGGCGTTTGCGGGCGGTGAAGGTTTGGGGGGAGCGGGGTTCGGCCGGTGGATTCAGGGCGGTGATGGACGGGTGCGGAGCACCTAGCTACGGGCTTGCGGAGATGGAAGTGGCTGGTGATTGGGGCTTCTTGAGTCACTCAAGACAAACTCTCCGAAGGTGCACACTGAGTCACTCCAGCTCTTTCAAAATGTGACACTGGAACTCCTTACGGAGAAAAAGGACGACAACAGAGACTGTACATACGACTCGCTTGTATTGACAGCTCCACTTAACAGCCGATTTGTAATCTTTTTTTCCTTTGTGAGAACGTTGTTCGTCAGTGGGACGCCCTTTTCATTAGCTGTAGATTTATTATTACGTATTTACTCTGTTATTTATGTTTATATTTACGGAGAATGCTGTCCTGCGGCATTATCATAACCGGTAGGGAAGTAGATCTATCAAAAAATTATGCACATAGAGAAAACGAAATTTCTTTACTGACAAGTTTCAAATTCTTTACTAACAAGTTCCAAGTTATTCTCGGTCGTAATTCACTAGCTGACTGTGTGTTCACAGACTTCGCGAAAACGTTTGATAAAGCACGCCATAGCTTACTACTATACAAATTGCAGCAACTAAACCTCGAACTAAAGAGTCTAGCCTGGCTTGATGCTTTTCTTACACATCGTCAGCAGTTGACTTCTATTATTGACCTTTCCTCGGACCTGAGTGTGGTTCACTCCGGTGCTTCGCAAGGCTCTGTGCTCGGGCCGCTTCTTTTCCTTATTTACATTAACCCATTAGCGCCCAGTGTACTTTTAAAAGTACACTTAATTTTTTTATAATTTCACCACCAAAGACTGCAATTTTCTTTTCAAGTAGGGCATGCTTTTGTCAACAGGGGATTGGCCAACCACCTTAACTAATTTGGCGCACTTCCTCTGCTCAGTATGTTAGCTTTCCGTGGTGAAACTTCAGGATGTTTGTTTCCCACGAAGTGCACCGGTAGTTGCTTGCTTATAATTTTCTCACGGCCGCATTCATGTACGTATTACGCTAGTTTCAAGTATAGAGCAGCACGAAAGACGAAAGTAAACAACGGATGCTTTGAATGTCCTGCACCTTTAGCATTTTTTGCTCTGTGATGATTTATATACTGCTGTACTTTCTATAGTACACTGGGTCTTCCTGTGTGCAGAACGGCGCCTATTTATTCCAGTTCATAGATCTTATAGTTACTTCCAATTTTTCGGAAAAAATCACTTTGTCTGCTCAGCAAGGCCTCGGAGGCTGCTGTACTTGCAGCTAGCGGTCTTGAGTTTGATGATGGTATGATTTTAATTGGTTGTAATAAAGTTTGGTTATAAGAACTGAAGGTTCTGCCGAGCAGGCAGTTACTGTTATGCCATTCACACCGTCTGCGCAAAGTACTTGAGTTCAGAAATGAAACTTTTGGAAGCGCGTGTTGTCCTGTCGTCACCTGAGGTGATTTAAACCCTTAGTGACCATTTCATCTTTTTTTTAAATTTTTTTACCTCTCAAGACATTCTTGTAACGCTCCACTGGGAGGAATTTAGGTCTAGAGGAACCGTTCGCCAAAACAGGTGTAGGAAGTGTCCACTCGGGCCAAAGAAAGCGATGAAATAGAACCAGCCATGAAACATCGATTCTTGCTTCAGTAGTATAGGTTACATGCCTTTATTGAAGTCTACGATCAACAGTATAGTAACTATGGCTTGCAACTATAACAGCAGTGAGCCTACGTGTTTTGTAGAGTGGTGGTTGCCTACAGCACAAGAAAAACAGATTTTTTTAAAGCCAAAACTCTTTTTCTTTTACAACAGTGGTATGGCAGGTGTTGACCTTTCGCATCAAACCGTCTACTGCCAGTATATCAGCATCAGGGACAAAAAGTGATAGCGGTTGTTGACATCAAAGCTCAACTTTGCAATTGTGAAAGCCTGAACAATATACCAGATTGCTATAGACGAGCCTGCTGACTATTTTTGCTTTGGTAAGAATGTTACTCATTATTATCTACACCTTGACATGCAGTAACCAGCGGTTCGCAGACACTCTGGCTCAATCGTATCTGATGCTTCTTTGAAAAGGAGAAAGCTTTCCGTGCAAAGTAGAATAACTGCGGTGCCAGTATAGCCAGAAAATATTCATGTAGGCCTGCAAGAAGCGTTATATCACCCTGAGTAAAAATCGCAGACATAATAACAAAATTCACGCCACCAATAGGAATGCAGTGAAGTAGCCACATGTGCTACAGGGAAGACCCAGTGTACTATAAAAAGTACACCTCTGTAACCTCTGGAAGGAATAAAGCAATCGTGACGAAATTTCAGCAATCTCTTTTCCTTTATATGAAAGTATTATGTGCTAAAAATGAAGGAAATCTCTCTGCTAGATTTTTCTTGGCCCCTAATGGGTTAACGACCTACCCTCCAGCATTTCACCTCACATTCACCTATTCGCCGATGACTGCTTAATATTCAGGGAAATAACATGCGATGGCGACAAGCTAATGCCTCAATCCGTCCTCGACTCCATCTTAACCTCATGTAAATCTTGGCTTGACACAGGCTCAGCGTGACGAGCAACGTAGACGCTTTATTGGCACACCCGTGCCCAGCCGAGAATGCCGAACGCCAGTGGAACGCAGCGCTTATATAGAGCTCAGCGACGGGCCATCAATGTGACGTCACTCGCGCTTCGCTTGACACCACAGTTTCGGCCTGCCATCCCTTTCATCTCGTCGAAGAATACGTCGTCTCCGCCCTTTTCATAAACTTTTCCACCGTTCTTACCTGCACGAAAAACATATCTCACCCAACATTACGTGTCACCACGGATGGATCACGCTCACAAGGTGGTTAGAATACCATTCTACAGAACGAAAACCTACTTTCATTCATTGTTGCCCCGGGCATCCCTCGGCTGGAATAACCTTCCCGCACCACTGACACTGGTTAATGACAACCGTTTATGTCAAGAATGCATCAGCTAACATTCTATACTTAGCCACCTTCTGTAAAATTATGCTCATATTGCTATGTTTTGTGGCTTCGTATAACAACTATCCTCTGCAATTGCGTGTGGGCCTGAGGGTATTTTAAATAAATAAATAAATAAAATATCAGCGGAGGTTAAAGTAGCGCAAGGGGTAGAAATTACTCAGAGCTCTCCACTACGTCGTCCCTCATAGCCTGAGCCGCTTTGGGACATTAACCTCATAAAATCCAGCCTCTATTACAAAGGTGAGAGAGAGTACTTTTTTAACCAAAGAAACAGGAGGTTTAGACATTGAGAGCTTTTGTAGTCGCTTGCTTTTTGTCACAGGCAGGAGAGGCGGCTCTCCCTATCAAGCTGTTGCTTCTTCACAACTACCACCAAGAGTGATTCAGTGATTTTACCAGTTCGGCGCACCATTTCCTCAACTCCATCCTGCTTTCTACTTTGAACTATTCATTCTGAATTTGCCCAACATTTTACGATTATCCCCGCCCTTTCACAGAGCCCAAGATCCTCGGCCCGTGGCCACAACAGCCGACTACCATCAAGGCTCATAAGACAATGTTTTGTCTTTCCGAGAGACTGCCTTGCTTGCTTGCTAGACTTTGTCTCTCGTTCCTTCTCTCTTCTCTTCCCTTTTTATCCCCTCATTCCCTTCCCCAGTGCAGGATAGCCAACCGGAAACCTTTCTGGTTAACATCCCTGCCTTTCCCCCTCTCTTTATCTCTCTCTCTCTCTCTCATTCTGAATTTTTTTTATATACAAGACAGGTCAGCCGGCAAGATTTATCGACCCTCCTGCGCTACCGAGACTGGCAAATACACTCACCATTTCCATCCTGCGGCCGGCCAGAGCCCAGGTTATGTTGTCCAACTCGACACCATAGCAAGCCATGACGCCGGGATTCACGAATAGGCTCTCATCGTCGGCGAGCACAAGCTGGGTGTCAGCTGCACACGTGGCACAGCTGTCTGTTCAACCGAGCTTTCTCTCCTAAAGGGGCACCGAGATATTTCGCTCAGTGCTTATTAATGTTAGTAAATGGATTTCTGATGTGTTTCAGGGACGAGTGCAAAAATGCTGATTAAAATCGAGCAGGTAAGCTGAAGTGTTCCACTAAGAAATTTCACAATAAAAAGATCAGACGGAAACGCATTTCGCTTGCCCATTTCATTTACACAGTGCTGAGATTGGCCGCTATCAATCAGAACCGCGCGTAACGCACACGCAGCAGAAGTTTGCATGCAGTGGTTTCTTTGCAAGCGCAGCCCATAGCCGCTCATTTTGGCGACGCCGTCCCATCATCGAATTCAGGGACGAACTATATCGCAGCGCCAGGCGCACGAAAGCACATCGCAATAATGCGCGCATCGTTATCCCGCATTGAGTGCATTGGGAGTGCATGCCGGCTTAGTTTACGAGCGAGGTGAGCTTACGCGTTGCCCTCAGAAACACATAATTTACAGCGGTTCTCGCGCCTTCAAGTTCGAAAAACGATGACAGAGTAGCCAGAATTTCCATTCTGTGCTGTAAGACTTCAGCTTTTCGTTTTCAGAGAATACGGTATATAATGTTGCAGTGGAATAGTCGTTGCATCGGGTCACATCCGGTAAGCTATACCTGCGCCACACCGGCAAATTCAGTGCCATTAAGGGATTGCCGCCTCAAATATTGATGTAATTCGTCAGCTAGGCATTAATAAATGTCATGCCATTAGCGTCGCTGCTATTTGCGACCTACTCAGTTCGCTACAACTTACAACTAATTCGCCCCTGAAATGGGTACTCTCATCGCCATTCCAGACGTAGAAACGCACGCAGCTTTATTAGTGGTACACTTCAAACAAGTTGCAAATGGTCAGCTCATAACATTAAACCCTATGAGTCATGTCTACGGCCCTTTTGATGCGGTGGGCCCCATTTTTACCGTAACTTCTGACAGGTACTCTCGACTTGTGTGCTAACATGCGAGTTCATAGCTACTTTTTGACTTGTAAAAGGAAGAAGAGCCGTATTTTCTGGAAATTAATTGTTATGCTACATTTCAACATTGCACCAGAGATAATGCGGCCATTTCACTGTTTCTATTCAGGTGAAACTTAGGAGTGCCAAGAAAGCGTTATCGTCATCTTGACATGAATATACTGACATCAGATGTGGACGGTTAGCACGAATTCTCAAAAATAATGGCATTAATGAACTCAGGGCTTTAAGCATTTGCTGCCATTTCTTGTGCAAGTGTGGCATGGGTAAACATAAGAAGCAGCACTCAGTTAAGGACACACGTATCAACCAGAAGAGGTTTTACAAAGCCTGTAACTGAACTATTTCTCAAACAAGATTCAAACTTTCGCACCATTAGTGTTATCACATATCTAGCCTACTACGAGCCGTTCGAGTGTAAGCAAAGTTTCGTTTAAATAGGCCGTTAATGTACACGAATGATGAATCAACCAAAAGAATAAGCTCTAAGCTACACTAAAAAATTACCTCAAGTAATTTAGGCCAACTAGGAGGCAGGTGAAGCGACTGACGATTATCATATCATTAGATAAGCAAAACTTGTCTCGCGGTTTTTATTTTGCTAGTATATCCTGTCAAAATAATCGACCACACAAAAGCATTTAATCCGTCATGGTGGGCGCCAGGAACGTCGCTACATCTTCAGTCCTGCACAATTTTTGTCCCATTCCAAGAGTCTCTTCTGTTCCCAAAATTTCCGCTTCTAAGCTGAGATAAAGCTCAGAGCACGACTTCTAAACTTTGTGATGTGTTATTACAATGCAGCTGTTTGGAGATGATCGCTATTGAGGGCAGGAGCTTAATTTTTTTGTTTCAGGTAGGGAAAATTTTCGAGGCATTTTTGCATTCTTGGCGTATTTTCACGGTCCTGTTTTTATTTTTGTTCTAACTCGATAGCGTTCAAGGTCCCGCCACGCAGAAAAGTCGGCGTTATCGGCTTTGTAAGCGTTGTGAGCGACAAATCGATGGATGAGGGAATCCGCCCCGGAGAAGCAGCCTATACCGGCAAGCTGGGTGGGGCGGCCTAGGGGGGTGTCAACACCCTTAGCAAAAACTAATACGTTTGGAATATACGGTGGGCTATTTAAATTGTATTTTAAACATATTTTGTATTCATGAATGCACTAAAAATATGTAGGAAATACGTTCCTGAAATTTTATGCTTGGTATTCGAAATATATTTTTAAAATGTGCCAAAAATACCTCACTTAAAGCAAACTTCGAGCACTTTTCCAATACGTGAAAAAATATGTATGCAGTTTTAGAATCTTGTCAGTGTATTAAAAGTGTATTTTCGGAAATATGAAATTAATTCATCGAAAGTATACTTCAATTCTAGAAAACGGGCAGCCCTTGTAAACGTATATGTATGTAGTTTTAGCATCTTGTCAGTGTATTAAATGTGAACTTTCGTAAATATGAAATGAATTCATCCGAATAATACTTCAATTCTAACAAACGGGCAGTCCTTTTAAACGTCTTTGCACACTTCGAGCTGCCGTTGAACAGTCGAGTGCTCGAAATCGCGTTTCGGGAAATGGCATTTGCGTGTCGTCAATGTATTTGAAGTGTACTTCCGTAAATACGCAATTAATTCGTCCAAAGAACACTGAAATTCTAGCAAATTGGCAGTCCGCATTAGCATGTTTGCAGCACACTACAAGCTGTCGTTGAACAATCTAATGCTCAAAATCGAATTTCGGGATCGCATTTTGGTGCTGGCCATCTTTAAAGTGTACTTTCGTAAATACGCAATTAATCCGTCTGAAGTATATTTAAATTCTAACAAATGGGTTGTCCGCGTAAACATATTTGCATTACACTTCAAGCTACCGTGGAACAATCTAGGGCTCGAAATTACGTTTCAGCGAAGAGTGAAAACTTTCCCTTTCTTGTCATCCTTTCGTTTATGGTAACTTCTAGCAGGAAGGCGATCACCACTTATACCCCTGCTACACGGGCGCTTCGAATGCCTTCCAACCGAGTGTAATATAACGATGCTACACGTGTTCTGTCTAAGGAAGTGCTTGAAGATAATATTACGCCAATGAATATTAACCGCGTCAGCATGAAATTTCCCCGGGAGTGCGCCGATGAGGACGACTGCACTCATACTGTTGTTTACATCGCTTGTTTACATAACATAAAACGCAATCTGCGCTTTCGTTCTATTAAACAATCTGTTTTCTTTTTTACTGGTTGTACTCGTGCTTGTTTACGCAATGCGAAAATGTGTGGGAAGCGATGATGCGATCGCACGCCTGAGAAAGCCGGGTTGTTGGCATCGCGCAGGACTGGCGCTTCTCGCTTCTTGTCCCGGCTTTCTCCGACGTGACCAGTACTTTTTTTAAACTACTTTATCCAGAAGTATGTCTGGCGACGGTTATCCACAAGCTAGCAACGGCGACGACTGCTGCTGGCCGTAAAGCACGGCTCGGCAGTCTGGGTCACACCGGCGATTCCCGTTCATCGTACGCGTGCCCTGCGATCTAAGCAATAGTTGATTTCAGGTCACTGTTGCCAAAACTACACCTGGTGACTATTTGCATTCGCTAAAGCTTGTGATTCGCTCTTCACAACCGCCGAAATCACAGATCCAACCCTGCGAACTCGCTGGGCCTAGTCGTCGCGGAAGGGAACAGAGCCGTCGTCGACTGAAATTGATTTGGCAAGCGCTTATCGCTGGTGAGTGTTCAGGTGTGCACATGTGAAATATAGCCGTTCGTTTCGCTCATTTAGAAGCGCGAGCATATACACATCGCCGCCTCATCACCGTGCTCTCGCTCAGCCGCCGACAAGGCTGACCGTCCGCCGACCGGATTCGTCGGTGTCGTTGGACTGAAAAACGTGTCCCTCTAGATCATATTATAGTAAACTGGATATTTCACTATAATTACATGCTGTTGTTCAGCGTGATATATACTGTCGTTGTCGGACTAGTGTGACCGCCGTCGTCGTCGTCGCCGCTGTACACTGAAAACGAGCTGAGGCTTTCGAATGCGTTTCGAAAGTGTCGTGCAGCACCGCGGCAGTCCGTCGAGTCCGAATGTCATTCCTATTCTCGAATGTCATTCCACTCAATGTCATTCGAACATTTCCGTGTGAGAACGTGATAGCATTATACCAGCAAAAGCGCCTTGGGTACTTCTGGGTCCGAATAAGCCAGCGGAAAGGACCCCGTCTGGCAGGGCAGACCGGCTCCCTTACACGCCCTTGTATCTGTTAGTTGACAGTTCGACTCCTGACCTGTGCCTGACGCAAGTTTCGACTAGCAATTCCGTTCTCAATTAACCCCAGATTCGAACGCGACCAGTAGGGTACTTCTGCGATAATTTGGCAGCCCACAGTATTTGCGCAAAAAAAGGCCTCACCGTGCAAAATAGTGCGTCGCTTTCGCTGGGTATATATACGGCAAGCCAAGTATAGCGGTTGTCGTAGGATTTGTTGTTTGCTGTGTCGCTGTCGCCTCGGTATGCTGTGTGTAGGTATCTGCCGTTCCCATTCAATCACGTGACCTTATAATATCAGACTCATGTTGATTAATGATAAATACCCGTGTACGATTTGTTCTCCAGTTGAAGAATTAACCCGTGTCATTCCATGGAGCCGCCTAGTTGACTTTTTTTAAGCCCGAGTAAACATATTTTTAATGTATTAAATGTATATTTTTAGTATATTTCTAATGTATATTTTTATTATATTTTTAATGCATTATAAATATGCTAAGCGGGCAAAAATGTACTTTTCACGTATTTTTAAGAACGTTCAAAATATTATTCCTAGTATACTTAGAACGCATTCGTATTGCAGTTTAAGCATAGGGACAAAAAAATGCGAAATAAATATGAAATTAATACAATACGTTTGAAATGCATTTTTAGCACATCCTCTTTTTCGCTAAGGGCAACCGACCCACCGGAAAGTGGGCGAGCTAACCATCCTGGCAGGGGCAATTAAAAAATGGCCCAGCGCGCAAGGTTGCTCGGGAAAGGCAACTTCCTGACTGCCCACTGACTGCCCGACTGGACGATATGGAAAACCGAGCACGAAGAGACAATCTAGTATTTTATGGTATAAAAGATTCCGACAATGAATTATGGCAAGATTCAGAAAAAATAGTCACTGAGCACTGCAGCCAGTACCTAAACGTATCTCTCGAACCTCGCAGCATTTAACGTGCCCACCGACTAGGCACTTATTAACCAAATAAAAACCGGCCGATTATCGTCAAATTGGCTCATTTTAAAGACAAGCAGCATGTACTATCGATGAATAGCAAATTCAAAGGTGCTGGCTTCAGTGTCTCCGAGGATTATTCTCCGAACACCCGTCTCACGCGGAAACGCCTCTATGACTATGGTAAAGATGAAGGGCTCAATTTTAAATTGCGCCACGACAATTTGATATCCGGAAGTAAGACTTATGTATTTGACCGCACCACTAATCATGTAGTTGAACACAAACCAATAGCAATCACCTCAAAAAAAACACACTGCGAAGCAGACTTACCGTTCCCCATTAGCATTCTTATTCACTAACATCCGTAGTGTGATCCCAAAACGCGATGCTTTATGCAACCTCGTTGAATCATGTTCTGCTAACGTAATTCGGTTAACCGAAACTTGGCTTACCTCTGCTGTTTGCGACACTGAGATATTACCCTCCCTTCCGAATTTTGATATATTTCGAACGGATCGTAGCGAAATGAGGGGCGGGGGGGCGTCTCATTGCCACTGATCGATCATTACGTTGCTCACGTGTGACAATTTCAAGCAGATTGGAAATGGTTTGGCTCTGTTGTAATGCATGTTATCCACGTGTTCTCATTCGTATATTCTATCGCCCCCCAAACCACGGTGTTTTATTTAATTCCTTGTTTCATGACGCCCTAAACACGCTAACGACCCTTTATACCAATACTCCAATTTTATTGTGTGGCGACTTAAACTTTCCATCTATCATCTGGTCTGATCTTGCCTCCACGCTTTCAAAATCTAACCCTGAGTGCGAATTTGTTCACACCTGCCTCACGTTTGGATTAGATCAAATAATCGACTGTCCAACTCGTTTAACAGATCATTCTGCTAATATTCTGGACCTTGTGTTGGCATCACAACCTAATAGCTTCTCACCCATCACTTACATTAAAGGGCTCAGCGACCACATGGCCATTCATGCTACATTTTCTTGTGATTTACGACACGCGAAAAAAATCAAGGAAACGCTTACGCTCTACAATAAAGGCAACTACGTTGGCTTTAATCGCGATTTTGCTGCTTTCCTTGATAACTTTTCGTCTGGTTTTTCACTACGCTCTCTTGAATCTAACTCTTTTAATTCCGAAATGCAACGCCTAATAAATTTACATATTCCGACCATAACCGTAACAGAACGTCCTGGTTCCCCATGGTATAACAAAACACTTAAAAGATTAAATAACAAAAAGAAGCGATTATTTCGTTCATCTAAAACTACAGGCACGGCTACCGCCTGGGAGAAATATTATACTGCCGCTACAAATTACGATACCGAGGTCATCAAAACTAAGAATAACTTCTACTCATCTACCTTGCCTTACATGCTGCATGAAAACCCGAAACGTGTCTGGAAAACTATTTGCCCCTCCACTTCTAGCAGAATTTCTCTGACTGATAATTCTGGTGTTTCCTCTTCCGAATCAGAGGTTCCAAATATCCTAAATGACGCATTTTGTTCTATATTCACAAACGAACCACATAATAACCACCCTGATGCACCCAGTTTTCTTCACACGCCTATGGATAACATTGCATTTGAACCGCGCGGCATCTCCATGGTCATCGATAAACTAAAAAATTCTTCATCTGCCGGTAATGACGGCATCAATGCCAAAATCCTCAAAAACACCAAAGACCTCTCCAGTATCATATTGTCTCTGATTTTTCCGCAGCCATATTCTTCGTGCTCATTACGACGGGACTGGCGCATTGGGAAGGTCATTCCGGTCTACAAGAAAGGTAACAGATCTTCACCACTTAACTATAGGCCAATCTAATTACCCTGTGTTTGTTGTAAAATTATGGAACATCATATATTCTCATACTGCCAAGTTTTTATCATCTCGTAACTTTTTTCATTCTAACCAACACGGCTTTCGTAAAGACCATTCCTGTGACACGCAACTTGTTCTTTTTCTGCATGGTATATACGCATGCCTAGATCGTAACATTCCCACGGATGCAATATTTCTGGATTTCGAAAAAGCATTTGATAAAGTCCCACACGCGCGCCTAATTCTTAAACTGTCACGCCTACACCTTCATCCCCTAGTTCTGGATTTTATTCGAGCCTTCCTTACTGATAGTTATCAATTTGTTCATGCTAACTCACACAGGTCATCCCTCTCCACTGTCTTGTCTGGCGTCCCTCAGGGGACCGTTTTAGGCCCTCTTCTCTCCCTTATCTACATAAATGATTTACCCTTTAACATCAGATCTAATGTCCGACTCTTTGCGGATGATTGCGTTATCTACCGCCTAATACATAATTCCTCCGACGCCGCCATTCTTCAAGAAAATCTTCCACGCGTTGAAGAATGGTGTAGTACCTGGCTCATGTCCCTAAATAGCAGTAAAACATCAATTATTTCTTTCCATCGCCGGCGCAACCACTGTGAAAATACTTATACAAATCTCAACAATCCTATTTCGTCCGTTGACTCATACAAGTATCTTGGTATCCATTTAAGTAAAGATTTAAGCTGGTCGCATCACGTTCCCACGTCACCAATTCAGCTAATCAAGTTCTAGGGTATTTGCGCCGTAACCGATCCTTAGCTCCCCCACCAATTAAGCTTCTTGCTTACATACCTTTCATACGTCCTAAGCTTGATTACGCATGTGCTGCATATGATCCCCACTATACTAACAAAATCACCACGCTCGAAGCAGTCCAAAACCGCGCCGCCATATTCATTTGCTCAGACTACACTCATTATTCTAGCGTTACAGCACTAAAATGAGAAAAAAAAACAGACAGGAACAGGGACACAAGAAAAGAAGACGACGGGACAGGCGCTGACTAGCAACTGAAAGTTTATTGCACGCAACACGAAAAAATATACAAACCACCAGGAGCACGCATGATGGACGCCAACAACACTGATTAGATGTTACAATCAGCCATGATCTTCAAGAAACGATATCTCACAGTCATGAACGAGGACGGATGGAGTGCTTACGCATGTGTCGTGGTTTCTATGAATATGAAATGCTTCGCTAATTTCCCTAGTTAATCTATCTTTGTTATTGTATAAGACCTTTGTGTCGTTAAAAAGTGGAAAATATTGTTGGGCAACAGGTGCGGAGGTGTTCCTATTACATTCTTTGTAGTGGAAGGCTAGGTTCGAGGAAGGGGCCCCTTTCAAAGAGGTGTTATGTTCACGCAGGCGGGAATTTGGGCACCGTCCCGTCTGGCCTATATAGTTCTTGCCGTACGTGAAGGGAACCCTGTACACCACACCCCTGGCACAAGGGACGAACTTTAAATCATGATTAACTTCACACTCTTTTTTTGTTTTTGTTTTTTGTCTTTTTTGTTTTTCTTCTCTGCTTTCCCTATCAAACCTGGTGCAAATTTTGCCCAGCTTATTAGGTGCTGAAAGAAGCACACTTACCCCATATCTGCGGCCTACCTGCTTTAAACGGTGGGACAACTCGTGAACGTAGGGCACGATAGCAAATTTCTTTTTAACCTGACCTGAAGGCTCCGGTGTCTTGTGCCTACAAGAGGACTTAATTTTTTAAAGTATTTTACTGCATACCAGTATTATAGCATCATCCGGAAAGCCTGCTGACCTCAGCCTCTGAATTTGTTGACTAAAACTGTGACAAATAGCATGCACGCAAGACTTGTTAATCGCAGAACCTAAAGAAGGGACGGCTATACCACATTTCACTACCTTGGAATGGCCAGAACGGTAACTGAGCAACTGGACGGTAACTGAGCGTGTTCCGTGCAATAAACCTTCAGTTGCTAGTCAGCGCCTGTACCGTCGTCTTCTTTTCTTGTGTCCCTGTTCCAGCGCTGTTTTTTTTTCTCAAGATGAACCAACTCGCTCAACTCGCCGTTTTACTGAAGCACTAAAAGCTCAGCTTAATCTTCCAACACTGGCCAGTCGGCGTAAAATCGCCCGTCTTTCGCTGTATCATAAATTTTATCACACTTCCGATCATCAAACTGCCCCGATAACATGCGCTCATCGCTTTTCTCGTAATAGTCACCCTAACGCTGTCTACCCTGAACGGGCCCGCACTAAAACATATAAATAGTCATTTTTTCTTCAAACCGCCAATGACTGGAATGACATTCCATCCAAAGTAGCGACCATCATCAATCCTATTGCATTCAAAACCACCATTGAACACCATCTGTGTTCATATTGACTCTTTTGTCTGGCCACCCCTCATGTAATGTCTCCTGTGGGCCCTTGAGGAAACAATAAATAAATAAAAAATACACTTGATTCGTAAAAGACCCACCTATGGCGGCACCTGTCATCGCAGGACAGGGGCGGATGGCGTGACTGCTGTACTACTATGCGAGGAATGGTATGAGGACTCCTAGGAACATACGGCTGTAAAGTTAGGAGTGACAAATTTATTTTAAAGTTATCACGTATTATCCTTAAAGTGGAGCTATCTTTGCGACTAACGCTGTTCATTGTGATGGAGAGGATTTTTGTGCTCTTGTCGAAAGACCGCTTACACTTCATAGCGGTCACGCAATGCTGGCCCCACCTTCACGATATAAGAGCTGCTTTTGTATTGTGTGTCATTCGGTGTACTCCTCTCACATATCTCCCACCTGGCTGGTAACTAAAAAATCTCCCACGCTGAAGTTCAGCGTAAGTATCTGAGGTTTCCCAAAGAAGGTTATTACGAGTGGCCCAAACGATCTCCACTTTCAATCGCAAAGCAAACGCGACAACGGGCAAGTAAGCTGAGCTGAGCATAATGGCTTGATCTACATACAACACCACCGCGACAGCCGATAGTTAGCCATCACAGGCCATTACAGCCCTGCCCCACGCATCATCAGTTCTGTGGAAGTGAAGGCGACAAAGCTGACACAGGAGCATGAAAACACATTCGAGCTGTGTTGTAGTCGTGAATACAGGCGACGGTAAATTCGCATCCATCCATCCATCCATCCATCCACCCACCCACCCACCCACCCACCCACCCACCCGCCCACCCACCCACCCAATCATCCATCCATCCATCCATCCATCCATCCATCCATCCATCCATCCATCCATCCATCCATCCATCCATCCATCCACCCACCCACCCACCCACCCACCTACCCACCTACCCACCTACCCACCCAAACCAGGAGGCGGGGGCAAAAGCACCCGCCTCCTGTGTGTTGTGAGTATGTTAAAGGAAGGCGGGTAATTGAAATTATCCCACACCCCTCTACTCCACCGGTTTCTCTCCTTTTACTCTGTTTTATGCTCGAATCATTATTCTATGCCCTGCTTAGGGGCTATATGGAGAAATTTAAAAATTGGCTCCGAAAACAAGAAGGGGCGCCGTAGCTGTCTCAATAATTGGGGGACACTCGAAATGCATGTGTGACGAAACAATTGTGAGGATATGTCTGAGAACGATGTAAAAGAAGATAAAAAGCAATAGGCACCATAGTGGATGGTTGCTGAATTCTTTCTGCAGGCTGCGCTTCATTATCCGGCAGTGCCATGGCATAGTACAGCGACGGCTTCTGCGTTTGTGCCGTGAAATCACTACTGCTGCGCAGGTATTACGTCGTGACCTTACGCTCAGTAGCCACTAGCCGAGCACGCTAGTGGCTTAAAATTACAAATGAAGTTGCCTACAAGAAGATGAAGGTGCAGCAAATGTGTGTACATTTGTTTAAGAGAAAAGGGCGGGGAAATGTGGGGCTCGTAATGACACTCATAAGAAGGACACCAATAGTCAATGAATCTCAGGAATGCGCAGAGAATTGTTGCTATCTTTTTAATTTGCAGTGTTAATCAGCAGAAAAGTATTAATGTGCCATGAGGCTCAAAGATAATTGGTTACATTGTGGAAGACGAACAACCACGCGTCGCTACTGAGATCCGAATCCTCAACCTGAGAATTTCTCCTAGCATGCTTTGCCCTTTGAGCTGGGGTGTCGGCTGTCCCATCTCTGCTTCCGAAGGGGTTTATGTTGCAGGTAACCTAACCTTCATAGATTTCACCCGGTTCACCCTAGTTTCGATGACTGTCGGCTTCATTCTGACGCACGTCTTAATAACAGGTGAACTACTTAACTGCGCTGTGAGTCAAAGGAGGAAGGAGGGAGTGAGAGGATGAATGACATTGGCGCGAGAACAGCGGTGTCCGGAATATCTCCGACCACAGGAGATCTACACAGAGCACCGGTAGAAAAGAAACCTTGCCCATGACGGCACATTTTACCTACCGAGTGTATGGCCGTTGCTGGCGGCCTTGTTTCCTCGTAGCTTACTGATTTCTTTAATTTTCACTCTGGCTCACCTTGTGCATTTTTGTATATTCAGTCTCAAATATACGATACACGAAAAGTTTATCGTCGTTTGTGTTATCCAATTTGTTGGTCTTATTATAGTGGGTAGCCAGCTAACTTTGTCCATGGTTTAAAAATATAATGAGGCACTCTGAGACGACGCGACCGAACTCAAATTGCTGGCTATTGCTTGGAGCAAGTCACAATATTGTTGCATTCATGTTAATTGCGTAATAAGTAGATATAAATTAACCAAATTGGCAAGCAATGAAGTTCGACAAAACATTTCAAATAGACAGTTCTAGAGCGGTCGACAAAAGGTGAGACCCAACAGTTCTTGATTTTCTATACATTACACATCAGTTTATTCCGCTCACTGGAGATGCCTTTGAAATACAAAAAAGCGCGATATACCCGCTTTCGCAAAAGGGTTGCAGTGCTCTCAGTTGTGCACTCTATAAACGAATAGAAGATTTAAACGGGTGTGCTACCGATTAAAATGCGACAGGACAGCGACAGGCTCTGGCTGTGCTATTTACGCCAGCAGTATGCTTCGCTCGCAGCGGTTAATGATAGCGACAATTCCACGCAGACATTATCGCTTGCCCTGGCTTAAATCGCACAGCCAGTGCCTGTGGCGCTGTGCTTTCGAATTTTAAGCGGTGGCCTACCCGATGAAATCATCTGCTTGTTTGAAGGTGGAACGTCTGAGATCACTGCAATCGCGGTGGGCAAGCAGGCAGCTCACGTAGTAGTTCATTCCGCGGGAATCGTCAACCACCGGAAAAGATAATACGTAATATATAGAAAGTTAGAAACTCGGGAGTCGGACGCTCCAATGATGCGATGAAGGCATATTGAGGCAAAATAACGACCAGGCAAGCCTGAAAACGGAGGAAATAGGGTTAGGAAGCTGCCTTGCAGAATCACTCTTTCAGGCATCGCCAAATCTGTCGTTTGTTGGCTCACAGCTCGACTAGGAGACTGCGAGCAGACAGACATGTTCTCCGCCTTTCGAACATGTCTTTTGACACGAGCGTGTCTCCTGCGAAAGCACTTGAGCACCGCTGAGCACGTGTTGACGCAGGACATGTGGCTGCTGTATAAAGTATTCGCTCAGTACTCTGTTGTTACACGCTACGTGCTGCCATCCGTCCTCTGCGCTTTCGATTGGCATTGGCTGCTGGAGTTTCGGACGGAGTCCACCAAGTGGCTTGCTAGTGGGTGCGCAGCCGACTGGTCCGGGCTGGTCGTGCGGACTAGCGCTAAGGCTACCAACCACTGCAGTCCTCTTTTAACAACTTCTCTGCACGACCATTCGATCATGACAGCTGTCGCTTTCGAGTAGAAACGTACGATGAGTGCAGAGGACGCTGCGGGCTAAATATTAGCAAGGTGTGTTGCTGGGCGAGTTGGTTGGGGAACATCTTGAGAACAAACAGCGCTTACAGACAAAGGACCAGAATGAGTCTCTCTGCTTCGATTTGATTCAACGCATTATTTTGGTTTTATCCCGTGTTTTTTTATTACGATGTTTTTTATCCTAAACATTTCTGTAAAAAGTTTTCTGTTATCTCACCTTAGGTTTTATCGCCCGCACGTTTTTACGATTCATTGCTTGTCTTTAGAGATCTGTTGTCTGTTCAATTTCATTTTTTTTTTTAGTGACCACATTTCCTGCTTGTTTTTATTCTCATCGGCTTCTCAGGTTTTTGCTTTTATCTGTTTTAACGCTTTTAATTCCGTCATCTTTCAGCCGTGCCGATTTTTTACATCTTCCGCAGGCTTTTCCTGCACCTTTTATGCTTCAGTCTGTTCAGTTTTTAGTGCCTTTATCTTTGTCACCTTTCATCGTCATTCGTTTAGCCGTTTTGGTTGTTGGCTTCTTCAGGATCTTTTAGATTTTTTAGAATTGTTTCTTAACGCTCCCTGCCTTTGTCTCCCCTGCTTTTCTCGCTTGTTTTTTGCTGCGTTATTGGTTATCAGTGACGATAAGAATACTTGGTCTATGTGTTGGCACTTTCCGTGCTCCCACTTTCCTGATCTTTGCGCATGCGCTTCACTCCCTCCAGTTCTGTATAAAAGGTGCGGATCGGCTCCCTTCCCAAATAAAAGTTGTTAGTCAGCGCAGTTGTGTGTTCTTCTTGTTCTGGTCCTTTGTCTGTAAGCGCTGTTTGTTCTCTAAATATTAGCCTATGTACGCCATACCGCGAGTGGCCTTATATCTGGTTTATGGGGTTTAACGTCCCAAAGCGACTCAGGCTATGAGAGAGGCCGTAGTGAAGGGCTCCGGAAATTTCGACCACGTGGAGTTCTTTAACGTGCACTGACATCGCACAGTACAAGGGCCTCAAGAATTTCTCCTCCAAACAAATTCCAGCCGCCGCGGCCGGGATCGAACCCGCGTTTTTTGGGTCAGCAGCCGAGCACCATAACCACTGAGCCACCGATATCTGCCGCGGTCCATCAGCGGCAGTGCTGCTAAGTCAGCCATAATTTCCGAGCTTTTCTTTGCCTTCCTTAGTGAGGTTTCCGTAGCCTACCTTAGTGCGTACTGGCCCAATGCGCACTCCACACTGTGCCCCCTTAGGACCTGTTTTGAATGGCTGCATGGCTCCCGTGGTGTGCTATTGCCGGTTCCACAACTCGACCCTGGCCTTACGAGTAGGACTGCCACTCACTGGCTGATTCTATTATACGCCACTCATTTGGAAATCTTACAGGCTGCACACATTTGTTTTCATCTCTAGCCGAAACAGGGACACCCATTACGAGAAAGAAAGAGCCAATCCCTTCTACCTGGTAGGCAGGGATGTCTTCGCAAGCTCCTAAATAGTGACAGCACACTTGATTTGCTGCAGTAAGGTCGCCCTAAGAGACACGGAGTTCCAATGTTTTTATGCCGCAGGGAAATCGAAAATTCATGACACTTCTCTTTTTGAGCACAATTTTCGTCAAACCTGCATGTTTTTTTACCTCGCTGTGAATTGTGCGACGAAAGCAGCAGAAGGTTCCTCAGGTCAATACAATCGAGGTTAAAGAACCTACACTGCCAGCTTTAAAGGGACACTGAGGAGAAATTGAAGTTGGCTTGTATCGACAGAATACCAGCTCCTGATTACAAAAACGCCACTCATACTGACAACAAAGCTCTTGTAACGTAAAAAAGAGCAAGAACCAAAATACAGGTATCGCCGCCACAGGCCAAACTCGCAAGTACAAGCGTGATGAGATCATAGAACAAAACAGTGTTGCTAGAATGAATGGTTCTAGCAACACCAGGAACCGAGAAACCATGCATCACTGAGGCGCAGCCAATGCATGCGCAAATCTCCTTGACGTCGCCAGATGGCGCCACATGCCCGGCTGCTACGCGCGCTCCTGAAGCATCGGGACAAATCAGCGCCTGTTTTCCGGCGGTAGGCGGGCTCCCGGTATTCCGCTAGCGGTAACAAGGTACACGGTATGCTAAAGGTGTCTATTTGCGAGAACTTCGTTGACGACTTCGAACACGAGATCCATCGTAACGCTGGCAAAACGCCAGTTCAAACGTAATCGAAGCGACTGTAGCGACGGCCGCAAAAGCCGATAGATGCCTTCAACGTGCGGCCGGCGGTAGCTTTATTTTCGGCTGCTGTTAGGCCGCACTGCTGGCAGCCAGAAATCACGGAGTCTGCGTTACGTCATGTGCACGTCATGTTTCACGTCTCTTAGTCCTCTGTCGTCATAGACGAATCCCAAGTTTGAATCAGAGCGGCGGGAAAAACTTTTTCAACTTCGAATCCAAATTTCTTAGAAATAAATGCATCTCTCGCTGCCTGCCAAGTGGCAACAAAGCCAGGACATGCCGAACTATCGGATTTTACTATAAAAAATATTAATAGTGCTCTCCTCAGTGTCCCTTTAAGTGTGGAGCAGCAGAATTATGGCGCGGGGCTTTAAGAAAATCAGTTTCTCTACAAGTAGCAGTAATTACACATGGTTCCGTATCGACGACGACTGCGGAACCAACACCAGGCGCAGTTTGACGTTTAATACTAAGAATACGAAAGCTTCAATAGTCTACTAAGTCATTGCCACCATAATAGGAAGCTGTTATGATTCTTACGTTTCGTAGCGTCAAGCCAGGACACATTGAACCCGTCGGGTGTCTTCAGCTTCAGAGTGCTGCTGACGGCGTTAGTGGCTACTAGCACTGCGGTGGCTTTCCTGTTATACGACAGAGAAGAATAGGTGTCCAATTAATCATAGGCTCATGAAAATTTATTTAACACGCACGTATTCTGTTCAATGCCCAAAATGAAAAAGCAGTATGCGAATGGGAGACCACCTCTGATTATTATGTGAAATGTTTTTTTTTTTCAGTTTCTATGGGACATTAGCTGTTGATGCTAGAATGAGCTCATCAGTGCGAACGAATTCATTATATTTAATTGAAAGAAATAAATATCCTCCAGTTGAGATCAGCCAGAATTAAACTTTCTCAGGTAACTACAACTGCCACATGAATCAAATTAATTTTTTTTTCTCTCTCGCTTTTTTGCAAAGGACGGAGACAGCTGCAAAAAGATTCCGGTAAAGGAGCTTAACGGGGCGACTGCCCACCTTTCGTTAGCATTGGGTTTCGCATACAGTCAGTTCCATATTTTTGGTTTAATTACCACGTGCGGTCATTATGCAAATAAATCAAATCATGGTTACAAGCTGTTCACAAATGCACATTTATACGGTCGTCCACTGCTAGATTGTACACGGCTATTATGGAGTATTGAGAGAATAGATTATAGAGTTTTGCAGCTAAGTAATTGTGGTAGACTCCGAGTAAACAAACAGCTCGAACTCCCACTTGGACGAAGTTTTTCTCCGTATCAGCCTTTTATTACGTGTTGATTGCAAGAAGAAACGATAAGCCTGTGCCCCCGTGGATGCAGCTGTCAAGAACGCGGGATTGCTGTGTTTCTAAGCTTTTTGTACGGGAAACTGTATCACCCGGGCGCTTTGCGCGCTCAATGCGAAAAGGAACTTCACAGCAAGGCGAGCTCAATCCTGCAGTGCTGGCGCTCTGTAGCAGACCACGCGGCGAAAGCCACGCCTATTGTTTCCACTGCGCCTGCGCGCCAGTTCCTCAGACGCCAGAGAGAGCTGCTGCGCGGAGTGCCGGCTGCCTGAAGCAGTGTTCAGGCTAGATTTGGCCGACCGTGTACAGCGTAGAGGGATAAATAAATCTCGTTTACAGGGATTTGCAGGCCACAAGTATAGGTTGGTTGGTTTATGGGGTTTCGATGCTATGAGAGACGCCGTAATGAAGGGCTCCGGAAATTTCGACCACCAGGGGCTCTTTAACGTGCAATGACATCCCACAGTACACGGGCGTCTAGAATTTTGCGTCCACCGAAATTCGACCGCCGCGGCCGGGATCGAACCCGCACCTTTCGGGCCAGCAGCCCAGCAACATAACCACTGAGCCACCACGGCAGCCGGTCGCAAGTATAAATGCAGATCGAGTAAAAGTATAGGAAATGCGCGAACGCTTTTCAAGAACAAACGAAAGAGAAAAAAAATTAGCTCACTGAACACAATGAAACTGCACATAAGGAAAAACACGCAAGGATGACAGCAGCTTGTCAACTTATTCAGACATTTATCTTTCAACAGTCCCGCTCACGTCTAACTTATTCAAAAGCGTCGGGGAAGTGTCACTAGTAGATTCTAATTTAGAGCTAGGGGCTGCCGGAACAAACTATCGCTATCTTTTTAAATGTCTAAATCATTTGGAAATTCTTATTCTCCCTTGTAGACTGGCAAAATTACCACTCTAAATGACGTTCAAATACAGACTATTTTAATTATTCAGCATCTTTGAAAATGCTCTGTAGCATGGTAAAAGAAGTGAACAATCGGAATCATGATTATCTGTGTGTAGTAACAATAGCTTATCTAAATTTTCTAGCACATGTTCTCCACACTAAATACCCGTAAATGAACTCGACTAGAATAGCCGAATTATAGAATAACAGTTTTCTGGGTTTGAATAGCGGTATTTATGTTTGCTTAGTACGCCTGTGGTTCTGAAAAGTTTCCTATGGATTCAATTTACCTGGTGGCCCCTAATTAAATTGTTTAAGAATTTCGCTTCTAAAACTTAGTCAACTCTTTATATCCTTCCTGTGCCAACAGAGATCCCAGGCACAGTAACTGTTCCTTTCTCAGGCCATTTGCCTTCGTCTACACTAAAAACAGGTATAATGTTTCTCCGCCTAATTTTTAAACGTTTATAAAAATAACTGCAACAAAGTGCTCCCACGTGCGCAACAGAAACGATATATTTGCGGTTTCGAGTCCGTAAATAATTTATGCGCAAAGAGAAAAGAAGCGGTCCTAAAATACTTTCACGCAGTGCGCCTGTGCTTCAGATTTCATGAATATTAATTTTGTGGAGCGTATTCCTTTTGGCATTCTAAAGAAATAAATGCTATTTGCAACGCGATGTACTGTCGCCCGCAACAGTCTGTGGGATCTGCGATGCATGGCGAAGCAAAGAAAAAATGCATTGCTGCGCAATCTGCCCTCAGAGTGCGGGCTGCGGACGCTCACACGCGGCAATGCCGCACCAGGCGTGTCGTGAGCCTCGACATCGCGCTTTGTGACAGCAGGCGGCGCAGCAATGCGGTTTTCCTTCGCTCCTCCGTGCATCGCAGATCCTCCAAACTTTTGCGGCCGACGGCACACCATAAGTAATTATTAAGAGTGTACTATGATAACGTATTCAGAGGCTTTTGATAACTCTATCTAAAACGCTAGTGTGCAGTAATGATTTGTAATGTTGCAAGAATTGTTCATTATTGTTTTTGGAAAGCAGTTTCATTACAACCCTTTTTCCGCAATCCCTTAGCAAAGAAGGCTGTGGAAAAACAAGTTGAGAACATTCTGTTAATTTCATATTAATTTTTCATTTTCGTCCCTAGGCTCGAATTCTAATGCGAACGCTTTCAAACTAAGCTACCAGTAACATTTTGAACACTCTTACAAATATGTCAAAAATACAGCTTTTGACCACTCAGTTTATTTATTATACAAGACATCCCAGTAAAAATATCCAAGTAATAGTTTACGCTACATTAAACATGCACATAATTTACGCATTTAGTACATTAAAAATATATTCCCTTCGGGTTTAAAAGTCCACTAGTTGGCTTCACTGGGTGAGGCTGCTGTAAGTTGCCATCAGCAGAAATAATGGCTGACGGGGCTATAAGCGATAAGCACAAGGAGCCCATCCCTGAGAAAGCGCCGAGGTTTTATGAGTGAAGCTGCCTGTGACAATGAAAGCGCAACTTCAACGAGAAAGATGACGCCACAAAGAAACTGCTGACAGAAATTGACGTGAGCAAAGAGGAAGTGATTCGACAAGAGAGATACTTGGCTTGCCTTACATACACTCCCCGGGAGACGATACAATATCTTGCCCGGTGACGCATTTTCACCGCAAACATGCTGGGCCCCCGTATTGTCCCACAAGTTCTGGACTGGTCGCGTTCAAATCTGGGGGCGATCTAGAAGAGAACTGCTAATGGTAACTTGCGTAAGGAATCGGTCAGGAGTCGACTTTTAAACCAACCATAATATGCGTGTCTACAGGAGTCTGCAGCCTTGTGAGTCGGGTTCTTTTTAGGTGTCATGTTCGAGCCCAGAGGTGGCCAAAGTGCCCTTGCCGCTGTAATGTTATACGTTCTCCACACGTAATGTAAATAAATGGTGATTGTCTTTCTGCTAGAAGTTTTCGTAAAGAAATAATGAGAGAAAAAAGAGAATGTTAAATTCTCCCTGAAGCCTGGTTTCTAGCACTGGATTGTTCCTCGGCAGCTTGAAGTGTTCCGCAAAAATGTTTATGCGGACTGCCCATTTCTTAAAATTCAAGTATACTTTGTTCTAATGAAAGTCAAGCGAAAACATGTCACCTTCCCGTCAAATGCTTGCACTTTCCTCTCCTCCACTATGTCGCACTGCAGGGGCATCTGCAGGAAGCAGATTGTGGTGAGTTGTGATTCCACGGTTTCCCAAGCACGCGCAGTGATGCTGATGATGCTGATGAGCCGTGCGCCACCACGGACCTGTGCACCCACACTTACCCATGCGTGGCACCGCCGACTCCGGAAAAAAGAATCCTGGTGGTTGAGCAGATACCGAGTGCTTGGACTTTTACTGCCCCTTGGTGGAGGCAACGCACCAATTTGGCCCTAGATTTTTGTAAGCGACGCATGCCGGCTTACCCGACAGGGAGAAATTGGCTGTCGAGACTCTCAATTCCCTATCCCTTTCTCACGACATTTTTATCCTCTCCGCCTCCTTGGTCATTGCTTGATTTTCTGGCAGCTGGAGTTAAGCTTGTGCGGAGTAGCTAGCCTGAGTTAGCCCCTATCTAGTTATAGTAGTCGCATACAGCTGGTGGGTGCAGGACTTGCTAGCAAGTTCTTGTCCCGTTCTCTTATTGGGCTGGCCCCATGGCCGAACGATACATATATTTGTGACTATCCTTTTTCCACAAAGCGATCGCTCTCCCAAAAAATGACAAACCGAAGTAACAGCTCAGTTAATCACGTGAAAACGAGAAACGTTTCAAAAATACCATGTGATTCACCGTGAAATAACGGAGCAACCAGAAAGAAAGATATCCTTGTTTGCAGCCTCAAAGACTCTGAGAGATGCCTTGGGCCTCGCTTGGGAGGTAACGAAACTAGGAAGTGGTGACCTATTGCCGAATTCAAAGTTAGCACGCATCATGCAGAACTCCCAAATTTTGGATCCACCGGGCACATTCTTTACATCGCGCACCCATCCTTGTATACAGTATGCCACGTAATTTCACAGATTTTGTCCCGCTTACGCAAAAGCCATGCCATAGGGCCACACTGAAAAAATGTCGAAAACGTACACCGGATAAAACGCGAAAAGATGACAGAAAAATAGCAAATACCTTCTACTCATTTTCCTCTGCAGCACCCTCCATGAATCTATTGAAGTTGACTATGATGAAATATGCGACCATACCTACATTCCAAGCCCCCGTAAGTGTTTTAATTGCCGTGGGTTTTGGCCTTGGCTCCCATAGATGCTGCGGCCGCCAAACATGCGCTAAATGTGCATCAAAAGATAACACAAATCAGAGAACTCAGAAGCATCTCCGCACTGCACAAACTACGCAGTCGAACAACCTGCTTATTCCAGGTCTTGCCCATCACGGAAGATGGAAAGCGAAATAATAACACTGAACACAAAGCACAGTATTTCATTCGAAGATTCACCGAAAAGATTTTCACTTTCTAATGCATCGCCTTTATCACACTGCGATCCACCTCTTGCCCAGGGCCCGGTTTGCCGGGTCACCAGCGGCGCTGTCCGAATGCGACAACAGCGAAAGCTGCCTTCTCATCACCCAAAGGCCGACCCACATGGAGCGAACAGACGCTGCGAATTTCATGCGGCGCGGCGGAACGCCGACGCGCTGCCGCCGTGCTGCACCACATACGGCGAAAAACTGGCGACCGCCGCCAGACCGCAGCCGTCTCGACTTCAGTGTTGCTGACCACGGGATCTTAATCTTAGTGAACTGCAACAAAAAACGATTTTTAAGCGTACTATAAAGCCATTGTTTATTAGAGGGCGGCAAATGAAACAAATTATTATTTATATTTGTCTCAATTTTATCAATTTTGTCTTCACTTATCAGACCGTAGGCTAGAGTAGGCGCTCACACTTGTTTAAAAATCCGTAGCGGATCCGGTCACCGCAAAAACTAGTGCAGATGGCAAAACACTTGTCTAGAACATGTTATGGGCGTGTTTCGGGCTTAAAGGGATGCTGAAAGGTTTCCCAGAAAAATTGAGTGAAGAGATGCACTTTACAGTTTTCCACGCTCGGAATTCGAATTTCTCATCGAAATTAGGCAAAGGAAAGCACAAACCTATTTTATTTTGGCGAAAAGTGCAGCAGCGGCCTCGGGCCAGCTCGCGCGCCTCGTTGCCGCCGGTGATTGGTTGGGCGCCTCGTGACGTAAACACTGGTGTTGGCTCGGTGAGCCCTGCTCGGTCGCCGCCGATGTAGCACATGAAGCGCGGCGCGCGGTGGTTCGTGGCTGTTGGTTTGATGCTTATATCACGATGGAAGGCATAGAAAATTACCAGGAGGATCTTGGCGTCGTCCCCTACATGTACGAACCAATCGCAAAAAGCAAACCGCTCCAAGGAAGCAACGATGCTGGCGCAAGCGGTGCTTCTGGCTTGGATGAAAGCGAGGCGTCAGCATCTCCATGTGTTGGAAATGTCATTTGGTAAGCACACTTTTCTAGCCAAACTTCATTCAGAGATACAATGAATTAATTTTGAAGCGAGCAAATGTAGTATAGCACTGCTCCACGAAACTTTCCAAATGCAATGTAAGCGGGATGCGATCGTCGGCATTGTTGTCTTGCCGCTTGTCGGTGCTGCCGCAAATCTCCTTGTAATCCACACAGACCACTGACATGCGCAAGAAGTTATGAGGCTCTTTTTGCTCGCAAATTTTATGCTGGCATCGCTTCATGGTCGCTGCGTGCCGGCTCGATTCATAACACACGCGTAAAACAAGTTCGCGGCGCTTTGCGGCAGAACTCGTCGAGGTGGCAAACGTGCGCCTTCCGTTCTGCGTGCCAAGATGGGATCTGGCAGTAAATTAAAATCCTTGTTTCGGCGAGTTGCTTCATACTGCAAGCCCTTGTAGGAATATCTCCATCCGTTTGCGGCCGCCTTTGTCGTGCTGTTCTCAGATCAAGCGACAAGTGATTTTTTTCACTAACTCGATGGCCTCGTGCTGCAACAGAGCAAGCGAATCGCAAGGCTGGCTGTAGAACACGTGGCGCACAATTATATAATATTATTAATGTATGAAGCCATGCTGCATTCGGCAATTTTTTTCGACTACATGTGTTATAATAAATGTATCCCTGGCAGTTGACTGATGCCATTGTAAACACTGTACCTCCAAAACAGGTGTTCCTGCGATCGCTGCATTGCAATGGAAAAGGAGGAAGATTGCTGCTGCTGCCAGGAAGTTAATGATATTGCCAGAAAGCAGAAGAATCCACAGTGCATTACAAGCACAAAAAAATTCAAAGATGCTTGTCTCAACAGGACTGTGCTTGAAGTGGCTCTTGCACAACGAGGAACCATTCTATCTGCAAAAGGAGACAAGAACTCCAAAAACAGGTGAGAAAGCAGGTGTAGCTAAGAGAGTATATGTACAATAATGTAATTTACTTTCACTTCCATAGGCAGTTGAGATATGCTGCATATCGGCAATTCGCATATCTCGTATGGAAAAGAATGGGGAAGCACAAGAGGCGTATCCTGCCAAGTTGTGTCCTGGATGCTATCCGCAAGAAATATCCGTCTGAAAATGGAGTCTACACAGGGTTCAAACATTTTTGAAGTTAATCTAGAGTGAGTGTTTGCACCCTTCACAACTTTGATGCATGTAGTAAATGTCTGACACAAAGAAGTGTGAATGTGAAGCACACAATTGAATACCTTTTATTTCATATCATTTTGCTATGTTGCCATACACACTCAAAGTAAAACATAGTTACTACTAGCACATACATACATACATACATACATACATACATACATACATACATACATACATACATACATACATACATACATACATACATACATACATACATACATACATACATACATACATACATACATACATACATACATACATACATACATACATACATACATACATACATACATACATACATACATACATACATACATACATACATACATACATACATACATACATACATACATACATACGTACATACATACATACGTAATTACAAGCATATTTACACAGCTGTCGTCTACGTCATCCAGGTTCTGCCACGAAACCATGTTCAATTCACTACTTGTTGAACCTTGTTTTTCGCTGCTTTACAAGTTCTTCTTTTGGTGTCTTCAGAAAGCGGCTGCTGAGAGGTGGCGGAATCTCCACATTTGTCGTCCTTCTTGTCCGCAACACCGTTGGAGCCTCGGACATAACCAGCTCTAGCAGTCTCTTGACATAGCCTGCATGAGGATGTAACAAAACGATGTTATCTGCACAAATAAAGTGGAGTACATCAGCTTACCATGAGTGGGCTGCTCCTTTACAGGACAGGCAACAGGATTCCCTCCTGTGGCTTTCGGGTATTTGACAAGCCACCTGTCTTTTACATCCTGTGTGCATGCCTGCCTTCTTTCACCATTTTCATTGTAATGCATGGCTGCTAGTCGAGTCCTGGAAACAGTTACATAACTCATTGCATTTGTCATGCAGAGCTATTTTATTGCAGAGAACAATTGCAGAGGACATGCAAGAACAATTTTGTGCACCCATAAGATGCAGAATACAATATGGAAAGTTAAAACGTTAGTAATAACATAAACCACTGCGTGTTGCACAATGCTTAGACCGTGGCTTAACTCATACTAAGCTGCCATTTCATAAAAATATGTCCTCCATGAATGTGTAAAAAAATGTTCAATGCTCACTGTGGCATGAGTATGCTTTTTATTTCTTATTTTGCTTACATACCAATCTCCCAGAAGAAATTTTCTGCACCAAAATACGCATCAGCTTGGTTTAAATATTTTGTCAAGATATAACTATAAAACTCAACACTTACCTTGCCACCATGCCTTAGAAGGAGTACTGGCACAACTTAGGTGCAAAGTGGAGCAGAACGCTGTGAAACGCTTCTAAACCATAGGTTTGGAACTTTGTTGCCAGCTGTGGTAAGTCTCTTAGGAGGACCTTGGCAGTTGCTACTTCCTTCAGCTTCTGGAAAGCCTTGGACTCTGAATGAAGAAGTACAGAAGCACCAGCTTTCTTATTAAAAAATGTACAACTCGTCATAAGCAAGCAGTTCCTGCTCTTGTATTATTCCACTTAGGGTAGTAACATTACATTTTTGAGTACCAAGCAAAGCAATATACTACTTGTCGTTAGACTGACTGTGTGGCTAGAAACGGAGCTGTAGTTCAAGTTGCTACTTCTGAAATTTGAAAAAAATAACTATCCATGCTACAGGAGACGCAATGACATAAAAAGTGACCAGAGAAAACATCAGATCATTCATCACAGCCCAAAATAGGACTTCAACTGAAAACAAGTTACAAAACTGTCCTAGATGGTCAGTCACAGTACACCATACTCCTGGACAGCTTTTTGTGCCTCTGCAGCAAAAGGCAAAGCAATGGATGGTCTCTATCCCTATGCTGAGGGTAGCAGTTCATTGTACGGCTTATGGGTGCAGGGGTTAACGGGGAAGCTGGAAAGAGGACGAGGATTTGCTGGTGCTGAGGAAGACCACACACCATGGCACAGGAACAAAGTACCATCTCCTTCCCTTTCTTGCACAGACTTTACTGTAGAGCCCCAGAAAGCTCTCCAAGAGTATAGTGTGCCACTGTTTGGTACAGCTGAAAAAAATTGCACTGATGTACTTCAGATTTCTATCAAATAGGCAGCGTACCTGCACTCAGCCACTCCCTTGGTTCAATGTCTTCATGGAGGCAGAATGGGAAGAGCTGATCTTCGTGGCTGTGAATGTCTCTTATATGATTTAGAAGAGACTTCCACTTTGGAACAATTAGTTCTTTGTGGCCCTCGCTTGAGGCAGCTGACCAGTAGAGGTGGTTGCCGACAGCCTGCGTCCATGCCGTGAGCTCTTTACAGTCGTCCCTTTTGGCCACAGCAAGCAACTTCTTGCGAACGCCTGACAGAAATATTAAAAGACAAGTGAAGCACACATTCCTTGCAAGGATATATAACAGAAGTTAACGTATTCTGATCCATCAAAAAATAGCCTGCACGATACCTTTCACGACATGCCATACATCGAATTCATGCATGATGTCCGCCTTCTCCTTTCGAAGAAAACATTTTATTTGTGCCTGCCGGTCCGCCACAATAGATGCTATCTGAACCTGGTGATCATGGAGAAATTCAAGGCCACGTTTCAGCCCTTCCAGCTCCATGTGGCTACTTCCACCAACTTCATTGGACTGTAAAATGTGAAAAGATTCAGTACTCGTATTTATATATTATAATTGCACATACTGTGGAGACAGAATGAAAGTGAAGTGACCATTTGCTGCACAAAACTGTCTTGTTGCGCTGCTAGTTACATAAACAGCATGCTATAAAAAACATGCTGAAGTTGAAACAAACCTGCACAAGCTCAAAATGTAATATTTTGTTGCGCTCAAGATCCATCAAGGAGTAAGTGCCAAACTTTGCGCTGAATCCAGGTGAATCGGCCCGGCCATCACCAGCAAGTTTGACACCTTGCTCAGTTACACCCGCAAGCAAAACTTCCTGTTCTTTTTTCCATACCTTAAAAGAAAAATTCCAGGAGCAATAAGCACTTGCAGTCAATTACTTAAAACAATGTTATAAGAAATTTGCTTACTGTCTCAATGGCAGGCCAGAGGTGAGAACGTTGGATGTTAAAAAATGTCCTTTCTCCAAAAACTTGCACACCAATAAGAGAAAGCATTCTAAGTGTAGCGGTTGGGTTGCACCCACTGAACAGTATTGCTGAGGAAAGCCGTAGGTTTATGACAGGCAGCTGTTGAATGCAGTCTTGATTTTGCCACAAAAAAAATTTGGCCTGATTTACAGACTGTACGCACACGGAAGAGAGTGCCTTTGCAGTCCACATGGCTTGTGCAAGGTGCAAAACACTTGCGGCACAAATTGAAGAGCACCTCAAGATGCTTCTCTTCGACTAAGATAATTCTCTCCTTCTCAGTGTTGTCGTTGCAGTCCTGATCACAGTTCTCACTGCAGTTTTCTTCATCAGACTCGACACTCCTGGAAGAAATAGCAACCTTTCAGCTAAGTTACACACCGCAAACAAACACAAAAACATGTAAAACTACTGCAGCTACTCTGATTTTTGGTTCTGAAATATTGGCATTCTTTAACAGCAGTAATATAATATACCCATGATCCCAGTCATCCAAGGGGCAGTAGTCATCATCACGGCTGAACGAGTCACCACTACCATCGTCACACAGCTCATCATCATCATGGTCACCCCAGCCTTCTTCACGCACGGTGGTGCACAGATTAACTTGGCTGGCTGTGCTGATCATGGAGGCACCAACCTGAATACCTGAAAAAAACATTGAGGTACATGCAGCAGTTATTAAAACTGAATGACATTTGTTTCATTCAAGCAGTAGTGTCCTCAAGCTGTTTTTACTGAAATTAAAATGTTTGTTGTGTATGATGTGAGCCCAACAGTTCTCTCAACAGTGTGCATATTTGTTTTCTGTACTGAAAGAAAGCATATGCCTAGGACATCATGGAAAAGGCATGCCAAATTAATGAGAACATACCTATAGAAACACCACAAGGCTACGTCTGCACTGCTTTTGACACCACTCTTTTTTTCATGTTTGTTTGTGACGCTTTAGAACACTTTACTGGTATTGGCTGCATTAGAACTTGAACAGACTTGTCAGCCTTGTCATCACTTTTAGAAAAGTTAGATGCAGGATCCTCAGCAGCATCTGCCAGTGGCATTCGACTTGTTGCACAGTCCTGATTTATATTGCTGTTTGGTGTGCATTCTTGACTGTCTGGTGTGCAGCCTCCAGGTGTGGTGTCATTTTCCATGCACACTTGATTTGCACTATCGTCTGGTGTGCAGTCCTGATCTTGCAGCAGTTCGCCAAGAACCTGAAAGGCATAAGCCATATGATGTTATTGTTGCAAACAGAACAAAATTGTGCTTCAGTATGAGCAAAATCTTCTGGTTTATTTCATAAACCATTTTGTTTATTGGCGAGCTCCGTGCAAAGTGAGATCATTTATTATATACCAAGTGTTTCTTTAAAAGGTCCAAAATTTATTTTAAAAAACGGGTAACTAACCTTGCATTAATTTTATCCCTGGGGCTATATTGGGGGATATGGCAGACACCAGTAATAGGCAGAAGGCTTCCATTAGCTCCCTAAACTGCATATCTTAATTAAATTTTTATTTTCATATTATGTTGTATTTGCAGATTTGGAGCACCTCCTGCAAATACTATAGCCAAGCAAAAAAGTTCTCTTTAAAAACTTACACCCTGACAGTCAACTTCACGCGCTAACACAGCGCCAGCGGGCGCGTCCGACGTAGATCACTAAAAGAAAGTGTACGCTTTGGGGCCGGACTGCAAGCGCCATGACTGCGTACATTGGGCGCTGACGAAGCGGCTATCAGCGAGGTCCCAGGCGAAACCAAATTGAAAACGAAACGCAGCGCGCCCGTATACCAGAAACATCTGCAAACAGTTTTCTCGGCGCTCCGAGCACGAAGAAAAATGTGCCGCGTACTACTTCCTATGTTCTCGCCACTGAGGGCTACGCATGAATCCTAGAATATTTGAGCTCCAACATAATTGAGTAAAGAGTCTGCATATAACGTCTTTTCACGTGCTCACCGAACGAAGTTCTCTGCTTACGCGCGGCGCGCAGTCTCCGGTTGTGAGGCGCACTTCGCGTCGCTCCACCTCTTGCAGTATTAGTAGCAGTTTAAGATTTTTATTCAGCCAAAAAATTTAAGGCCGAGCTCTGATATGAGTAATGCTGTACGAGATGAATGATGCATGCCTGCAAGCATAACAGCTAAGCACTTATTTTGTAAGCTGCAGTTTGCTGCCGTCCTGATATTCTCATTCCAGCGCCGTTCATCTCACTACTACCGAAAGTCTTGCATCCACGAAATTACGCGCCATACACTATACAGAACATCGGTTCGCGCAGTCAAGTTCTCATAGAGTTAATACACAAATTCTTACCTCGAGCTTCCTCCTTTTCGCGAAAGCTGGCCTCGGTGGCGGTGAAGAGCTCCTGTGCGCGAAGACAGACGGTATTGCGCCGGGTTTCAGTCGGGCTGACTTTGTTGACAGTCCCAATGAACGCATTATCGACAGGCTCTGGTTATAGTCTTCATCACGAAAGTGGTCAGAGCATAGCACTGTAGTCTTTGAGGGCTTGAAATCCCTTCGCTTCACAGCAGCGGCCCACCTCGCGGAAAGCTTCTTATCTTGTGGGAAATAATGAAAGACCACATCGTCGCGGCCGCTGGTGTTAGTGCAGCCGAAGGCTGCGCAGAACGCCGGCATGATAATCCACCGCTTCACTCGATGCTGCACACGTTTCTGTACGTCACCACGAACATAAAAACGCACAAATACAGGAACACACGGCAGATCGAAGCAGCTTACGATGGCACGCACGCAGAAACAAGCGCGGTCGCGGAGGGTGCGAGGCGACGGAACACCAGTGTTTACGTCACCACCCCACGGTTTCCGGTTTCGGCTCGCATCGTCAGTGTCATCAGCAGCGCTCGGCGGACAGCGGGGGGCGGAGCTACGGCGCAATTTTAAACGGCGATTACGTCGCTCCTAAGCGATGAATCTGCAAAAAAATTTCACCCGCATGATTTTTAAGGTTCTCACATCCATACGTAAGCATCTTAATGAATTCGAAAATCTCTTCAGCTTCCCTTTAACGCCTGGTATCTAGCGATAATATTTGGTTAAAAGTTGTTTTGATGTAAGCATGTGCATTTAAACTCATACGACTTCACCGTCATTTTGTTCCTTCGTCGTCGCGGCGGCTTTGGGAGCTGCGGAGCATACAATTCGGTCGTTCTAGACAAGCGTTTTACCCTCTGTACCTGTTCTCATACGCCGACGCGCGGGCGAGGCGGAACCGTCGCGCCGCTGCTGTTTCTCGCTTTTCTACACCACGTCGCCGCTTGCGGCGTACACAGATACAGTGAGAAAAGAACATAAATTTACTCTGTCTACGTACCATTCGCGTATGCATGCTTACGTACGCTAAACGGAGGCGCATTCCCACTTTTAGTTGAGCGTATGCTAGCAGAGACGCAAAAATAAACTCAGCCTATAGTGGCGCCATCTGGTTCTCAGGACAGGAACCAAACAAACCGACTCTTCTCCTAGAAGTGGGAGAACTGTCACTCTGAATAAAAAAATAAACCGAATTTATCACTTATACGTTTTCTTATAGGCAAGGTGAGACGAAGCGAAATACCGGTGCTCCATTTACGGCCAGTGAACGCTCTGAAAAAGGCTGCAACAACGAGAATTCAGTCCAAAGAGAGGGGTCCGGCTTCGTAGGGCGCCGCCATGTTTGTCGCCGCGCGCGGGCGGAAGCTAGATGAGGGAAGAGAGCGCCCTCATTGGTCCGCGCTGACAGCTAGCATTCGCCGCTTCCGGGGAGCGGCTGACCGCCGGGCGAACAAATCTAGCACTGCTTGGTCGGCGGCGAACGGCCGCCGGCGGCCAAGCGGCCGCCGCCGGGCGGCCGTTCGCAGGTTTTTCGCGAGGAAATCGCTCCATGTGGGTCGGGCTTAAGATGGTTTGGCCGTCCCTTGAGTCTACGGATAGCTACCCCTCCAGGCAGGCTTCAAAACCTGCATATGCGCGCTTTACTCGTGCGCTTCGACCACCTCCGCCCCACTAGGGTAGCGCAGCTCACTCGAGAGTTGAACCAAAGTAAGGCCCAGAATAACAGACCCCCTAGAAGACAAACAGTTTTCTGATAAACGTTTCAAACAAAAAGAAAGAAAATGGCAATTTTAATCCAGTAAAAATTGTAGCTGTCTTATAAAGAAGCTACAGTGATGTAACAGATTTTATTAACTAACTTTCACGGTGTTTTTTTGTTTTATACCAGTTTAGGACAACAGCACATAAACATTCTGAAAAGTATATAGCCTTTCGTTGCAACCTTGAGGAAGAGTGTAGGTGCTCTGGAGGTGCTTCTGTCGTGGTTAGGAAGGGCACTGCAGCTCGCGAAATCAAACTGCATGACAAGTGTGGAGCTGTTGCAGTCGCCATCCTTCGCTTTGAAACAATCGCATTATGTTCTGTACACGTGGTGCCACCCTTTAGAAGAACATTCAGAACGTCTGCCAGAGCCATAACGGCTAGCTGGGGAAATCAATCCCCTGCTGGTATTTGGGGAAGTGAGGAAACGGGCACTAGAGTCGTATTTTAGAACCTCAGTGTGTCCAGTCACGTCTGCCTGCTAAATACAGGGAACCCCACGTACTGCTCTCCAAGCTCTGTAAGAATGAGCGGCACAGACCTGTCTGTAGCTCATTCTCTGCTCTTTACTGATTTTAAATGAGATAGTCATCCCAAGCCACAAGGAATCACCTACGTGTGGTAATTAACTTTTGATCTCCACCATCAATCATTCCAAGTAAACCTCGCCATTGGAAGCTGCACTGATCCGGCAGGTCACTGTTTCGAGAAAATACCAGCCGTGGTAAAATATTTTCTTGCATTGCCAGCGTCCTCAAACTCAATGGAATATTCACAGCCTTCAACGCGCCGAGCGCTTACGCCGTCCTAATAAATTTTCACGCAAAACCAGAAATTTTGACATAGACAACATCGTAGAGAAGCAAAAACTGGACATGATAAAGGCTGAGGAATTTTTCGACAATACCCAACACAGGAAATGCTTACAAATGATAAAAGACCAGAGCAAAATCACGGCATACATGTCGCAATGCTGAGAAAACTGCCTGGCAGAACTTTATCTAATCCATAAATATTACAGTCACATCTAAAGAATTGTGGGAGCAATTTCGCAAACTAAATGAAACATTCTTCCCATTCACAATAACTTTTCTGAAGAGCCCTAATACCCAAAGAAGAAATCATGACCAGGCAGACATACTAACATATCGTGCAGTTTACAGTTCGTAACACTAAACACGTCACTTTTAATTATAGCTCAAGAATACAGCCGAGAAACACACATTGGACAAATAGCAGTACAAAAGAATTTGCCATAACCCAATCACGCTTCAAGAAATCCACAATTACACTCCAAGAAATGCACAGAGTACTGTACGCCGCTAAACAGACTGAACCCGGCCTTGTAGAGATATATAATGAAATGCTGGCCCATCTCTCAGTACCGGCCGTAGGGGCACTCTGCAGATCTTTTACAATACGACGCTGGGAAATATCCCGGAGGCTTGAAGAAAGCAGCTATTTTGCGACTCCTGAAACCTGAAAAACCTCCAACCCGATAGCTGTACGCCGATAGCTGTCGCAACTTGTTCTGCAAACTTTTCCAAAAGTCTATTCAATATTAGGCGACTGTTTATCCTCGAATCCTGCTAGCTTCGGGACGTCCACCAATATGGATTTAAAAGAGCATGTTCAATAAGTGACCATCTTGACCGCCTTAAAACGTAAAAACCAGGGAACAAATAATTCCAAATTCCATGATGTATTCCGTGTATGTCTATGAACTTCGAATTGGTTTGGTTTTATGGGGTTTAACGTCCCAAAGCGACTAAGGCTATGAGAGACGCCGTAGTGGAGGGCTCCGGAAATTTCGACCACCTGGGGTTCTTTAACGTGCACTGACATCGCACAGTACACGGGCCTCTAGAATTTCTCCTCCAAAGAAATTCAACCGCCGCAGCCGGGATCGAACCTGCGTCTTTTGGGTCAGCAGTCGAGCACCATAGCCACTGAGCCACCGCGGCGGCGAACTTCGAATTGCGTGCACCTGTTCCAGCTTATTATTCTATGAGAGACAGATACAGCATATATTAAACAGTTCAGCAAGTTGAGCAGATAGAAATCAGTTTAAATTCTTGCAAAAAACAGTAGATGTTCTTTTTTGCTCAAACGAGCATTGCAGAATAATGCCACACTTTAATGAACCCTTTCTTCCAATAAAATAAGAAGATCTATTTTTTCCCGCAAAATTTGAAAGGAAACTCGCATCCCTACCGCACATGAAGAAGCTGAAAAATAAAGCCTCTCAATATCTGAACATACTTGAAATGCTCTCACGTGAACATTTGGGGTCTGACAGAAGATGTGTTCTGCATTTTCATCCCTTTTTGATACCATTCTTCTCAGACGATTGGCGCGTTCTGTACGGCTCAGCAAGACCATCGCACATAACAAAATTAGACATAATGCAAAACTCAGGCCTGCGCCTTCAGTGCGATGTATACAGGACATCTTCCATAGTCCACCTCTGTGAACAAACAAATGGACCATCATTTGAAATTAGAACTGCTCTTACTTGAGAGCACATATCCTTAAAGTGAGGCCACTACCACATCGTAGTCATGAGTTGTCCTTCTCAAATACTATTCAACAACAGACCTCAAGCTACAGGCCACTGGTCTTGCGATTCAGAGATGTTCCAGAATCTCGATACACAGGCCACATTACCTGACATGTCCCAAAGATACGATCCACTACCACCATGGTGCAATTTTCCTGAAATCTGCGAGTTCACTCTTGCGCGGCTCCGCAAAAAGCAAACTCGACGATAAAAGATCGTAAAAGAATTCCTTGCACCTGATAGAAATACAGTAGCTTACGGACTCTTCTGATCCGGGTTCAAAACCAGATGTTTACGCAGGAATTGCACTGATAGAAAGGAATTGGGGAGAAACATCAGGATTTCAAATGTGCGCATCTTTCTTCAGTGCAGAATGTTACATTGTTTGAGTGGCAGTAGGAAAAATAGAAAACGTCAAACTCACGATGAATATTATTTGCACAAACTTCATAAGCATATTCATAGGTCTTCACATTATAAATACAATTACTCCGCTACTTGGTGACCTCATAGACAACATAATACTGCCAGAGCTCAAGGAGAAAACTTAACTGGGCCGGGTCCCGAATCGTATCGGAATTAAAGGCAACAAGAGAGTAAACTTTCGCGTGAAAGGAATCGAACGGAATTGTAGCAGGGTGCGGCAGAAAGTTAGGTAAGGATTTGAGATTAAGGAGAGCGCAGGGATAGGGTGGACGCCGATCGCACAAGACAGGGTTAACTGGAGGGATATCGAATAAGCATTTGTCGTGCAGTGCGCGCAATCAGGATCCTGCTACTGAAGATGATGCTTCACTTGATACACCTCAGACACCTTGCCATTCCTTAGAAGTCTGAGGTCCTTATTTGGTTTGCCGGGAGCCTCGAGATCTTTGCAGAGCCATGAAGCTTGATAAGGTTAGCTGACCCTGTTGCAAGTTTGTACTTTTATATATTTGAAATATTTCGCTCCTGTGCTGTCACTATGCAGTAACATTAAATTTTAGGGCCTCTAAACCTCCATTGCCTAAAAGCTATTCTACCAAATCCTACACAAGGGAATTTCCTATACCCTTAGTTGCTGCATGATACCCGTAGATGGCCATGCGCCTCTAAACCCAACACAGCAGAGCACCACTATGCCAGGATTCTTGCACGATACGAAGTCTCACTTTTATTTTCTCCGTTCTGGCTTCTGCAAAGCCACTTCTGATTATGCCGCTGACTGACGAAAGTATTCATTACCGCAGAAGAATTTCAGTTCGTGAGTTCAATAACTGCCGGTTGCAATTCATGAAACGAATGCCAAAGACCCGACTCTCTGGTCGCCTGCCTGCTTCTCGTCTAGCATTTCAATCAAGTCAGCGTCAGTACCATGTGGCGCTTTTTACTCAACTCATTGCGATTTGCTTGTGTTCATGAAACCTGCCAACTACCGGGATATCAGGACTGGATGCAAGTGCATGGGCCCCTACAGCCGCACATTTGCGTGTATATTTATCTTCACTACGGTAACAGTGATCCTCTGGCTATTGCTGTAGAACTCCTCTGTTTGCCAGCTATATCCTAACTATTCAGGAATCTCACATACAGTTTCTGCGAATCCTGTAAAAAATGACCGCAAAGCATACGTCCGCCCGCTTAACACTTAAATGCTCCGTTCCTCCTATCTTGACAGCCCATTAATTATACGTTATTTCTCCGAACACCACTGCTAGGCTAGTTAGCAAAGGGGAAAGCGAGAAAATCTATGCAACCAATAAAAAGGGGAAAAGAGGCAAGTCAGGGTAAGGTAACTCCAGATTTGCGGTGGGGCCTTTGTCGCAAAAAACTTGCCACTGTGTATACGCAACCCTCATACTTCGTGATCATCAGAGTGTTGGAACAGTGCTGTATTGATCTCAATCCACAAGAAAACTTAGGTCAAGGACTTTAAAAAGCACAGGCCAATCACCTTAGTCTCCGTTTTTTTTTTCAAGTATTCATGGCGGGGAGTGAAATGAGGCAGCGACGTATTCTTACACTTCACTGTCGTGATCCGGATCTGATGCCATTACGTGCCTTAAGTACATGCATTCGCACCCCACTTCAAATGATTGATGCCTATCCAAGAATGCTTTTTCGTTCCGAGAATCTCAAGCATTACTTAGTTTTGTGCAAATTGTATTCAGGCCCATCAGTTTTTTTCTACGCTACTTCCTCAAATATGCTCTCCAATCCTTCACCTGTGTTACTTGCCAAGGCAACGTCATCAGGAAATCCAGATTGCCTTCTATCACCAGCCGTTCCTAACGCAGATCTCTTAATACCTTACGTCAGTGAAGTTTGATTGCTTTCGCTATAGATGAAAATATCTATGCATCCGATGTACTGTTTTTTACTTCGAACATGCAGCTTTGCCGCGTGTTCCTTGCCTGTTGAGCCGGGGAGGCTTTGTACCTTGTGATTTAACGGGCGTAACAATATATTAAGGCGAAATCCTTAAAGGGCTCATACTGTCGTCCGTTAGCAATAGGTTTGACACCTTCGGCAACGTGTTAAATCGCGCACTAAACAAATAGGAGAAAAGAAATGCTTGCTTCAGATACAGACAGAAAAAAATGAACTTAGAAGCCACGTATGATGACTGTAGAGTAATTAGTTATTTAATTATAATCAAGAATGTCAAAATTGCATCGAAATAACGCAGACGTTGATATAACCGTAGGAACGGTGTGACGTCACATCCACCATTAGTCCTTACGGCATAGTGAAAACTGTCACAGAATAGTCGGGAAAACACCACATTTGCGCCAAATTAGATGGACAAATGTGTAATTAAGCGTAATTAACTCTTAAGATCCCCGAAAGATGTACAATTTGGTTATCGATATAGCCACGGGAACGGTGTGACGTTACATTCAACGAAAGTCGTCACTGCATAATGTCCTCAGCTTTCGCCTCTCAACACTTTATTTGCCATATTGTCCTCGGAAATTTTAGTAGCATCCTCACATATGCATCTCATTCAGCTTGTTCCATAATGCTTGCAGAATGGCCCAAGCTTCGACAAAGGGAAATACTTTCTCCTAATGTCGGAAGGTAATAACTTTTGCAGATGCTTAGGACATCATAACTTGGAGTGATATTGAAGAGGCCTTTGTCCTGCAGTGGACTTAATTAGGCTTATAATGATGCTGATAACTGGCATAAATATTACAAAGCAAGTGTTGCAAATAAAAGGAAGATGTCTTCGGGTTTAATATACACGCGTACCGGTCTTCACCGAACAGAACATATTGACTGCGAGTGGTGAAATACGTGGCTGTCTTACATGCCACGGGTCAAAGCTGCCGCGGTCCTTGAAAGGTACTTGCAACTTAGGTACTTGCGATTAGAAAGGTGCACTTTTTAATAGCTGGCATATTGATCATTGTATGGACATCAAGGGAATAGAACGCTTTGGAGCTCCGTTTATTGTGCGTTAGAAAACATTGATTCTTCGAAGCTTATCGAGAGCCCTCCACTACGGCACCGCTCAGTTCCATATAAAACTTCGTACGCACTTCTACTTTCTTCTGAGACAAGAGTTAAAGCCCTTCGCTGAAAGTTCAGGCTAACTAAACAACTGACGTAATTCAGATGCCAGTTTGCTCCGGCTGTGCATGCTGCAAATTTTGAGGGCGCTGAAAAATAGAGACTGGCATACTTACGGTTCCTTCCATATTAGCTTCTTTTGTGCCCCGAATGTTCTCACCAGTTTGACGGTTTCGTAGCAGGCCCCCAGAAATGCCTGAAGTTTTTCCTTGGGCAGAGCCTGCAAGAACAACCGTCGTAACAGTGCACTTCTTCAGACTGACCAGTAGCCGGATATCTGCTCTAAATGGCTCTTTCTCATGCTGTAAGCTCCTGTATCACTATCCTGGAAGCTATCCTACAGGCTCTTTAGGCGGTGACCTTCACGCCACAGTTTTCCACATGCTTTTTGGCTGCCCTACTGATCCTCACCCGAAGGTATTGCCCGCTATCTGAAGTTGGGGGGACTGAAAGGTCCTGCCATCATGACCGAATCCGACATCGCAGCTCCCTGCGGTGATCATGCTGTCGACTTTATGACGAAAAGAAATATGAACGTTTCGGCGCAGTGGTCCAGAGACACAGCGTAGCCCAACTTCATTTTTCACATTAATTTTATTGCGAAGGCAATACTACTCGCACTTTAAAGCCTTAGCGTGACCCTGCCGCAGTTACGTTTGACCTTTATCGGAGTGAATATGGGCGACAAACTCGCTCCTTCAGATATCCCGGCAGCAGTTACGCCGCGCCGCGCACCTGTGGCGCTACCGCCGCTGTGACGTCATACCAGCTGTAAATTATGGGCGACAAACTCCCTCCTTCAGAGAGCCCAGCTGGAGTTACGGTGTGTGTTTGCCGCGCTGCGCACCTGTGGCGCTGCTGCCGCTGTGACGTTATACCAGCTGTAAATTATGTTTTCTTTCTCTCAGTCGCAACAACACAAAAAAAAACAAACTATAAAAAATTACGGAATACGCTTTGAGTCGTCGCGCAGCGGCGGCCGGTAGCCAGGCGTGACCTGTAGACGCGACGCACTGCGTTCCTTCAGTTGGAGGAGCTGCGCTTTTTCCTTCGCAACCTACCAGGTTTAACCAAAGCTAAACCCCGCCAATTTTTTTCTCTCTCCTCTTAAACTAGACATTGAATAGGTTGGGGCAACCGAAAAGGAAATAAAAATAATAGGCCCCTGCCTGCACCGTTTACACACAACAGGCTTAACCCAATTGGAAAATAAAAGAGGATGCCCGTAGGCAAGTTGTAATTTGACCACCCGCGGGTGGAAAAATAAAATATTAGGGATAATGCTACATTAGCGACCCACAGCCGAGAGAGCGGGCCCGGGGAGGCTCCCCTGACCTCCCCTGGGAAGTAGCGGAAAGGGAAATGGGACGTGGGAAGGGAATGGGGACAGCGAGATTTTTGCTCTGATCCTTCAATTATCTCGACTCCATTACTGGCCCGCCTGGCCAGGGCAGGGAGAGCATCGAGATTGCCCAATGGTGCGGCCCCACTCACGGGATGCACGACCACCCACCATACGCAACGGGCTCCGACCGTCGGAGACAGGAAAACCTAACACGGGGTCAGTAGCTACCTGGGGCTCCTCATCGCTCACTAGAAGGCTTTTCCCACCTGCCGGCTACTAGCCGTTGAAGGTTTTTCGCGGTTTTTCGGACACCGGAAGTATGTGTGATTGTCCACGCCAGTGGACGCCCAGTTCGTCAACGGCCTCGCGGCCTCAGAACCGGTCAGACTCCGGGGGGCCCATCTGTGCTTCCTCCAACCATCCATGCACTTATTTCCTCTCCTAGCTTACTCTTCTCCTACTGAGGAGAGAGTGTTCAAGGCTGGGCGACCGGGCCACTAACCAAGAACGTGGCTTAGGATGAGATGACCCGGGCCTACTCCACCGGTACTCCACACATCTTCGGTTTTCGCCAGACTCTTACGAGGCAGTACTAAGCCCTCATCCCCCGGCATCCCGCAGGCGGTTAAGCCTGCGGCCGGCCGTAAGGCCGCTTCCCCGGGGCGGCGGTCCTCAGAGCCTGGCCACTATGAACCCCCGCGCGGACCTGCTTTCTCCGTAACCAGAAACCGACGCGTCGGTAGCCAGACTTGCACGCCCCCGCGCGCAGAGGAAGGAAGGTAGCATGTATTCGAAAACCTTTTGGCGTTTTGACATGCCTTCCGGGCCGGATTTCGTGGGTCCAACCTGAGTATAAACCCAGGCCTGCCTCCGCTCAGGCATCGGACCTCACGTGCACGACTGGCCCTCACAGTCGTCTGGGAGTCGCTGCCACTCCCATTGGGGGTTTGCATCCCCAGAGGATGGGTCCCGGCCATCCCATCCCCACTGCTGGCATTGCACCGAAACAAAGCCTAGTAGCCGAAACTACACCGGCCCGTATTCGGTGGCGGGGGGGGCCACGAGCAGGCTGCACAGTCAGATTCCCCCCCCCCTCTTAAACTAGACAGTCAGAATTATAACTACGGATCATGGGTCTTTAATTTAAATATAATTTATTAATTGAAACAATTTTGTTCATTTGCTTAAGGGGGCCGCCGCGGTGGCTCAGTGGCTATGGTGCTCGGCTGCTGTCCCGAAAGACGCGGGTTCGATCCCGGCCGCGGCGGTTGAATTTCTTTGGAGGAGAAATTCGAGGCCCGTGTACTGTGCGATGTCAGTGCGCGTTAAAGAACCCCAGGTGGTCGAAATTTCCGGAGCCCTCCACTACGGCGTCTCTCATAGCCTTAGTCGCTTTGGGACGTTAAACCCCATTAACCAAACCAAACCATCATTTGCTTAAGGATCAGCTTCCTCGCTTTTGTGCGGTAATTGCCTACTACTGTTTGCAAACAAACTTAAATGAAGCTTTCCAAAGTCGAAACCTTGCACTGGAACGTATGACATTAGTTCATGACTAATCTGTGCTTGCAAAGCAGCGATGTAGCTAACGCTGCAAGTCTCACCATCATAACACTGATCAGTTGTGAATTTTTATACCTAAGGACAGCACTTCCTCTCTAGTCATTGATGGATTCAATGATGCTTTCTAACGCAGATGGTTAGCTGTGACATCGATGTACACGACATCGAGGACAGACAACCTAGTTCGACGCAAGCAGTGTAGCAGATTAGAGAGAAGCCTTCCAAATGGACACCACGACCTTACAGAAGACCAGTAAGTTCCCAGAAATGAAGATACTGTCACAGACATTGCCCTCAATTTGGTAGCAAGAATGTTGGTCAAGGAGGGCTTCTATATATGAATTGTATGTTTTACAGCGACCGCTCTAACCGCCCGTTTCACAAGTTCAGGCATTGCAGTCGTAGTGCGCAACCGATGGTTTAGCGGAGCAGGTATACAGCTGGTAGTTACCATGCAACGAGAAAGTCATTGCGAGAGGATAAGAATGCGCAACACCGGAGGCTGGTTAGCGCGATATATATCGGAGGTTACTTGCCGTGGAAGGGGGCAATTACGCAAGAAGGAAGGAAAGTGCAAAGGCAACATATCTGCCAGTAGAGACACGCAAGGATAAGAAAGCAGCGCACGCCGCCGGAAAGTGGCTGCCACCGAAACAACCTATAGCGTGGTTGAAATATTGCCACGTATCATTGCAGCGTCCGTTCGTTCGCGCAAGGCTGCAGGAAAGGGGTGTGATCATTTTTTTTCTTGACGCGAGAAGCGACCGTACTAATCTCGATTGATCACAGGCATGCCGAGCTGTATCTACGTGTTTCCAGATTACTCTAGATGATCTCAACCTGTTATCTCGAAGTTTCCTTGTCGGCTTTAAATTGAAGGATGCCGCGAGCAGCGGGCCTTCGTAGTTCGACGACTGACGAGCACGTTTGTTGCTTACGCCGCCGCCGAGTGATTCAGTTCTTTTGCTCTCGTCCTGACTGCTGGATTGCCGTTACTACAAGGTGACATCTTGTGGAGGTGCTGGGTGCCTTCCATGTTCAGGACACCCCCTACAATTCGAGACGCCAGCCCTCTGAGTCATTCACCGCAAGGCCTGAGTCCAGTCCACCGCGCAAGCCGACGTCTGCTAGCGGACGCACCTGAGTTCGGGATTCTGCCGGACCCTACCCGGAAGCGAAAGCCAGTATCAAAGTCCACCATGAGCCTGCCCCAGGCGACGACTACAATCATTCTTCAGCAGCCCCGGGTGCCACCAACCTTCGACGCTTCACCTGGCGCCGACCCCGAAGATTGGCTGGAACAGTTCGACCGTGTGGCTGTCTTCAACAACTGGGATCATGCTACGAAACAAAGGTACGTCTTCTTCGCCTTGGAGGGACCAGCAAGAATCTGGTTTGAGAATGAGGAAGCTAGCCTCACGAACTGAGAAACCTTCAAGGAGCAGCTTCTGAAGATCTTCACGAATGTCGTGCGAAAGGAAAGAGCCCATCAGGTGCTACAGTCTCGCATACAACATCCAAACTAGACCGTTGCAATGTACACTGAGGAGATGAAGCGTCCCTTCCGGCGTGCCGACTCGAACATGAAGGAAGATGAAAAGGTCAAGCTGCTTATGCGAGGAGTTAAAGAGCAACACTTTGCGGGCCTCGTACGGAACCCATCCAAAACCATCGCGGAATTCGTCGAAGAGGCATCCACGATGAAAAAAAACCTTGATACCAGAGCCCGCCAGTATGACCGCCAGCAGCGGTTTTCGTCAGCAAGCTGCATGGACAACGCTAACAACGATAGCCTGCGCGAGGTTATAAGTGAAATTGTGCGAGAAGGGCTCCGACGATTGCTGCCAACAGGAATGCAGCCCCAGCTCACTTCGCTCACCGACGACATCCGGGACGAGGTGCAACAGGCCTTGGGTGTGACACCGACCACCAACCAGCCTCTGGAGCCTCCAGCCATGACTTACGCCGCAGCAGTGCGTCGTCCTGCACCTCGACGACGGGACCCAAGCCCCTATCGCCCTCAGCCAGCTGCGTTGGACCGCCGCCCACTCGCCCCAACGCGCCCGTCCTACGCGCGACGCGCGCAGCCAAGGAAATGCGACGAGCGGAGAACTCCCAACCAGCACCGCCCACTATGCTTCCACTGCGGCGAAGCCGGTCATATTCTCCGTTACTGCCCATACAGGAGATTGGGCATCCGTGGGTTTTATTACGACGCCCCACGACCCCGACCCGGCCAGCGACCAGAAGAAATCGAGGAGTTATTGCGTCGGGAAGAATGCTCACCGCCCAGCCGCCTATCACGTTCCCCGTCGCCATCGACACCACGTTTTGTATCTCATAACCGAGGCTACTCTGTGCGTTGACGCTCCCGCAGCCCCCGAAGGTTAAACTGAATAAAGCAGCCTCTGGCGGTGAGGTTGATTCTAAGCGCAAGGACAAAGATCCTCCACCGACGACAACTCCGACGACACCTACGACGACGACCACGCGGCCAGACTTGACGCCTTTACCTCTGCCCATAGAAGTAACTTCGGAGTACGCCCACCGCAGCCTCACTACCCAACGAAGCCGAGATCGGACACCAAAGACAACGTGCAATACCAAAACGCGAACACGTGACCTTGAAGTTACGGTCGACGGTCACGCGGTTACTCCCTTGGTCGACACGGCAGCTGACTACTCCGTCATGAGCGGGCCATTCGCTGTCCGACTCAGGAAGGTAACAACAACCTGGGATGGCCCGCTGATCCGCACCGCAGGTGGCAACCTGATTACGCCGTCACGACGCTGCACCGCGAGAGTTACTGTAAATGGGAGAACCTATGCGACAACATTCCTGATCCCACAGCAAAGCTCGCGAGACGTGATTTTTGGAATGGACTTCCTGAATGAACATCAAATGATCATAGACCTTCGATCTAAGTCGATAAAGATTTCTACGGACAAAGCCATACCTGTTCCGACGAGCGCCACTCACCACGTTGCCTTAAACGTCGTCGACGAAGCATTGATCGCGCCACCCCGACCAAATGTCCTCGCCTGCATAATTACTGGAGACATCGAAAATGCCGAAGGCGTCATCGAGGGGAACACCCAATTACTCCTGGATTGAGGATTGGGCGTCGCAAGGGGAGTCGCCGAAATCCGAAATGGCCAAGCCCAGGTGCTGCTAACCAACTTCACCGAAGAATACCGGCATCTAAACAAAGGTACTACGATTGCCTTTCTCGACGGGCTGCCAGACATCAGAGACATATTTGCCCTCCCCGACCAACCCGCAGAACCCTCTCACCAAGGCCATCAGCCCACGATCGACATCAACCCTGCATTACCCCTGACCAGACAAGACCAAATACGCAGTCTTCTTCAAAGGTACAGCGATTGCTTCTCATCAGCATCGAATATGCGACGAACCCGGCTTGCCAAGCACCGCATTGTCACAAACGAACACGCCCGACCACTGCGGTAGAACCCCTACCGCGTATCGCCGATAGAACGCAAAGCTATCTGCAAGCAAGTAGAGGAAATGCTACGTGGCGACGTCATCCATCCATCCAGGAGCCCCTGGGCAGCACCAGTTGTCCTAGTGAGAAAGTAAGACGGCCCCCTTCGCTTCTGCGTCGATTACCGCCGCCTGAATAGCATTACGAAGAAGGATGTCTACCCCCTCCCCCGCAACGACGACACATTAGATCGGCTATGGGATCGGCTATGCAACGCTAAGTACTTCTCATCGATGGACCTGAAGAGCGGCTACTGGCAAATTGAAGTCGACGAAAGAGATCGCGAGAAGACTGCGTTCATCACACCAGTCGGACTCTTCGCGTTCAAGGTGATGCCATTCGGCCTCTGCTCTGCCCCAGCGACGTTCCAGCGAGTAATGGATATTGTGCTCCCAGGCTTGAAGAGGCAGATTTGTCTAGTTAACTTAGATGGCGTTGTTGGCTTCTCCTCAAGCTTTGAAGACCATCTAGAAGGCTTCAGATAGTGCTTGAAACAATCAACACTTCAGGACTAACACTGAAATCAGAGAAGTGCCACTTCGCCTACGAGGAGCTGCTGTTCCTTGGTCACGTCGTAAGCAAGGATTGAGTTCGCCCCGACCCTCAAAGACGGCTGCGATCGCAGAGTTTCCACAGCCTAATGAAAAGAAAGCTATATGCAGATTCCTTGCATTGTGCACTTATTACCGGCGATTCGTCAACAACTTTTCCTGCATCGCTGAACCTTTGACCCAACTTACCAAGGCTGACGTTTCTTTTAAATGGGAAACGCCGCAAGCGGAACCTTTCGAAGGGCTGAAGCGCATCTTACAGTCCACTCCTGTGCTCGGGCACTTTGATGAAAACGCCGAAACCGAAATTCATACCGATACAACCAGTGTCGGCTTAGGAGCGGTCCTCGTTCAGAAAAATGGAAGACAGGAGAAAGTTATCGTGTACGCTAGCCGTTCACTGTCGAAAGCCGAGGCCAACTATTCAACCACCGAGAAAGAGTGTTGAAACTTGGTTCAGCGCGAAAGACGAACACAGAGAAAGGAAACGGCACACACGGAGCGCTACTAACAACTTATTTATTGATATATGCAAGAAACACATTTATAGTCTTCACACGCATGCGCACAATCGGGCGGCTCCAGGCTACTTTAGCAGTTTTGGATGACTCACACTTATCTAAGCTCACATTATGTCACTGAAGAAATCGCGGGAACCAGATAAGGAAGATAACTCTGAACATGAAAATGACAAAGGAAAGATAAGGAGGGGATATGACCAAAACATTTCGTGAATCGACAGACGAAAAAACATACGCTCCAAAAACATACGCTCAGCTGAGTACAAACTTATGGAAGGGTCGCTGATGCACTGGCTAGACCTTTTATGAATATGAAAGGCCTCCAATATGACTCTTGATGTTGTGCTTTTACTCCTACCTAAAACTTTTGCTTCTTTGAACCGTGGCGCGCTGCTGCACCCCATTACGTGCGAAACAAGATTCGCAAGCTTATCTTGAGTGATCATATTTTGAACAAGCTGCCTTAAACGGTCATTGATACAACGTCCTGTCTGCCCAATATAGCGCTTTCCACAGGACAGGGGAATCTTGTAAACCACTCCTAAAGCACATTTGACGAAGGGTTCTTCATGTTGCTTTTTGCAACCGCGCTCACCATCGCCGCAGATGCGGGGGCACAGCTTCGCCAACTTATTTGGCGCGGAGAATACAAGAGGCACTTGTCCCTGCTGGCCACTTTTTTGAGATTATGTGACACCTTATGAATATAAGGCATCACCTCAGGTTTGCGTTTTGCGCGTTCAGTTGCAGCCACGTTTCGTCGAGGGCGAAACTTCTTCAGGAGGGTTTCGGCTACTGCCGAAAGGACCGAGCAAGGGAAGCCTGCGGCCAAGGGAAGCCTGCGGCGATGGTGAGCGCGGTTGCAAAAAGCAAAATGAAGAAGCCATATGTATCAGCAACGCGAACACCACACAGGAAGAAGGAGAAGAAAGTAAAGAGCGCTCGTTCTTCTTCCTGTGTGGTGTTCGCGCTGCTGATACATATGGATCGCAACCAACTAGCCCGACAGATGGTGTTAATGAAGAAGCCTTCGTCAAATGTGGTTTAGGAGTGGTTTACAAGATCCCCCTGTCCTGTGGAAAGTGCTATATTGGGCAGACAGGGCGTTGTATCAATGACCGTTTAAGGGAGCATGCTCAAAATTTGATCAATCAAGATAAGCTTGCGAAACTTGTTTCGCACTTAACGGGGTGCAGCTGCGCGCCACGGTTCAAATAAGCAAAGGTTTTAGGGAGGAGTAAAAGTACAACATCAAGAGTCATTTTGGAGGCCTTTCATATTCATAAAAAGTCTAGCCAGTGCATCAGCGACCCTTCCATGAGTTTGTACTCAGCTGAGCGTATGTTTTTGGACAACGTCATACAACGTCATGTAACTTCCTGGCCCGTGTCTTTTTCGTCTGTCGATTCTCGAAATGTTTTGGTCATATCCCTTCCTTATTTTTTCCTTTCTCATTTTCATGTTCAGACTTATCTTTCATATCTAGTTCCCGCGCTTTCTTCAGTGACATAATGTGAGCTTAGATAAGTGTGAGCCATCTAAAACTGTTAAAGTAGCCTGGAGCCGCCCGATTGTACCCATGCGTGTGAAGACTATAAATGTGTTTCTTGCATATATCAATAAATCATTTGTTAGTAGCGCTCCGTGTGTGTCGTTTCCTTTCTTTGTGTTCGTCTTTCGCGCTGAACCAAGCTTCAACTATGTCCAGCCAACTAGACCAGCACGAAGTTTTGTTAGAAAAAGAGTGTCTCGCCATTATTTGGGCCACGTCGAAATTTTGCCCCTACCTGTACGGACGACCATTCAAGGTTGTGAGCTATCACCATGCTCTGTGCTGGCTAGCCAATTTGAAAGATACCTCCGGCCGCCTTGCTCGTTGGAGCCTGCGCCTTCAAGAATTCGACATAACTGTAGTCTACAAAACTGGCCGCAAGCATACCGACGCAGACTGCTTGTCGCGAGCCCCCGTCGACGCAGCACCGGAAGAGGAAGACGGCGACGCTTTCTTAGGACCGGTAAGCGCCAGCAGTTTCGCGCAGCAGCAGCGCTCGGATCCTGAGTTGCAAAGCCTAGTTGATTATCTGAAAGGCAAGACCACATCGCCTCCCCAAGGGTTCAAGCGCCAACTGTCGTCCTTCGTCTTTGACAATAATGTCCTCCTGAAGAAGAACTTCGCGCCCAAAAGGACAGTGCATCTTCTTGTCGTGCCGAAAAATCTCAGGCAAGACATTATGCAGGAATGTCATGATGAGCCGACTGCAGGGCATCTCGGGATTGCCCGCACGTTTCACCGCATCCAGGAGAAGTACTATTGGCCGCGGCTAGCTACCGACGTTTCACATTACGTGAAAACGTGCCGTGAGTGTCAGCGACGCAAAATGCCTCCGACTAGACCAGCCGGACTCCTGAACCCCATACCACCGCCAACTAAGCCTTTTCAGCAAATGGGGATGGACCTCCTCGGCCCCTTTCCGACTTCATCATCAGGTAACAAGTGGATCACCGTGGCCACCGACTACATGACCCGCTACGCCGAAGCAAAAGCGTTGCCTAGTGGTACCGCAACAGAAGTCGCAAAATTTTTGTCGAAGAAATTCGCCTGCGACACGGCGCCCCCGAAGTGCTCATCACAGACAGAGGAACAACATTTACGGCGGAGCTGACGCAAGTCATTTCAAACTACAGCCGGACAAGCCATCGGAGGACGACTACCTATAATCCACAAACCAACGGACTCACAGAGGCACTGAACAAGACCATCGCAGACATGCTCTCCATGTACATCGACGCCGAACACGAGATGTGGGACTCCATTCTGCCATACGTGATCTTCGCCTATAATACTGCCGTCCAGGAGACAACGAGGTTTACCCAATTCCAGCTGGTATACGGCAGGAAGCCCACGGCAACACTCGACGCATTGCTCCCGCACGTTACCGACGAAGACAATCGCGACGTCGCCGCCTACCTTCATCGCGCCGAGGAAGCCCGAAGACTTGCGCGGCTTCGCATTCAAGACCAGCAGCACACCGACGCCCGACGTTAGAATCTGCGCCGTCGAGACACGCATTACAAGCCAGGTGATCGTGTTTGGATATGGACGCCAGTTCGCCGCCGTGGATTGAGTGAAAAGTTGCTGCGACGCTACTTTGGCCCGTATACGGTTCTCCGTCGCATCGGTGGCCTCGACTATGAAGTCATCTCCGACGGCACGACAGCATCTCAGCGACGCCGCACACGCCCTTAAGTCGTACATGTCGTACGCCTGAAGCTGTATTATGAACGCTAAATGACTCGAAGTTTCCATTCTCCGTGTTTATTTTCATTTTAAAGCATCGAGAAGATGCTTCTTTAGGAGGGGGGTAATGCCACGTATCATTGCAGTGTCCGTTCGTTCGCGCAAGGCCGCAGGAAAGGGCTGTTATCATTTTTGTTCGTGACGCGAGAAGCGACCGGACTAATTTCGATTGATCACAGCCATGCCGTGCTGTATCTACGTGTTTCCAGACTACTCTAGATGATCTCGACCTGTTATCTCGAAGTTTCCTTGCCGGCTTTAAATTGAAGGATGCCGCGAGCAGCGGGCATTCGTAGTTGCACGGATGACGAGCACGTTTGTTGCTTTCGCCGCCGCCGAGGGATTCAGTTCTTTTGCGGGTGCAAGTCATCCCAGATAAAGAGCTTCGTTTCCAAGTTCTGTTGCTCTCTTCCTGACTGCAGGATTGCCGTCACTACAACGTGACTATATGAAGGGAGATGGTATAGGGAGAGCGAATAATTGCGTAACCTCAAGGTGATTCACACGGAAGGAATAAGGTATGGCGAGACGAGTGGAATGAGGAACCGTACGCGGGGGGGGGGGGGGGGGGGGGGGGATGGGTAGTTTCTCCGGTACTGATGCAGGCTATGGCGTGAGCACAAGAATAGAATGAGCATACGAAGAATACACATAAGAAGAATGAGCATAAGCGCGCGCCCAAGGGGAGGGTCCGCGACAGTGGCGCTGCGCTCCTAGAACGCTGGACTGGAGAGGAGTACTAGACGACGAGCGAGTACGACTTGAAAGCTAAAAGTTCTGCACTATAACTTGTACTTATGTGCATGTCGCTAACAAACATTTTGAAGGCGTAAGCCATGTTGTCCTATTAAATGTGCGTGCACCAAAAGTGATAAGAAGACTCCTAGCGATCCATCAATATTAAGTAGAGAAAAACATATGGGCATAAGCTCCCTAGCTACCCCGTGCTACCCGTAAGGCGGAGCGCAGTCCGTGGTACGGCGGCGACTGCCTTCACAAATTTAGCGCGCAGATCAGAAAGGGTGCTGCGGCATCACGAAGGCGGCTACGTAGAGACATGCCGCGGGAGATTTGCCAGCTGCGTGGCAGCGACTTACATCACGTCGCTCGGCGACTGCGTTAAAAGGCCAGCGGGCGATCTTACGCCTTCTCATAAGTAAGGAGTTTTTAGTGTCTATGCCGACTTTTTTCCGTCATTAATACCTGAAGATAAAAAGGTCGGCCACCTTCGACGCATGGCACCGATCGGTTCTCGGCCATCGAAAGGTTGATTGCTTCTAGTTTAACACAAACTCCATAGTCTGGAGAATGCATGATGTCAGAAGGATTGCCCAAGTAACCTAGACCTTTTTCAATTTTGATAAGGTGTTTCTTGCGAATGTTCTAATTTCTCTCCGTTAAATCCCCACCACCTGTTGCGGTAAGTGCCGCAGCTGACATCGTGAAAACAACCGTTTTATTTGCAGTAAGTCGGGCAGTCTCCTAAGCGGTTGCTCATCTAAAATTGGCATGGCTGTACTGTAGAAGGCGGTTCTTACCGGGGAAAATATATCAAGGGTGGCGTCATTTCCATAATCGTCCTTGAATAGTTTCTCGTCGATATGTTTCTGCAGTAAACGAAATGCAATGAGCACTATAACTAGGGCCCTGATATGGTTAAACCCACCTTTAATGCCTTCTTGGTGCCGCTGTCGCCGACTGAGATGTGGGCCATGCGGAAAGCGAGGAGTGCCCGTGTCCAGAACGAAAGACAATTTTATTTTCCCAGCTAGCTTCTTTGAGCTGGCAGCCAAGACAAAAAATAAGAAGCTTTTAGCAGGCTTTCTGTCCTCCCGCCAGTACTGAGGAGGTTTCGGGGATCGAGCTCCAGTGTGCAGACTGCGGGAACATACAACAGCGATGCACAGCTGGTTATTGCGACAGCGGAAGGTGCGGTGAAAATAGGGTTGCTTTTTCCAGTTACCTAGCGTTACCTATTTTAGTTAGGAGTACGAATATTGTCAGTGTCGCTCTTCAACGCGAAAATCATTACAGATGTAACGACGAAGAAGTTCCTGTTTAGGCGAAGACGGCGACGAACTTGTGGCCGTTGTGTTGAGCGGCATTGCCATCGCTTTGGGTGTGTGCTCGTGGTGCTCGACCTCTGTGTCTACGAGGCCTGTGTCTCTGTGTCTACCGCCGGCGCCCAGTACCTCTAACCATCCCAGTACCCATCTTACACGGCGAATATCCACAGGTCCAAAAAAAAATATTTCACCTAAAACTTCGGCTTTCTGCTTCCTTACTACAGCATGATGAAATAGGCCGTGGAATCTAAAAAAAGGGCAGTAACAAAAATTTGTAGAGGCTATCAGAATTGTTCTGTTATACTGGGGGCTTTCAGAAATATCAAGCATGATTCCTTAAGACCTTTCACTATTTTACTAAGCTGGACAGCCAAAATATTGCTGAAGGTTTCCTACAAGATTTCAATTCGCAGTGCTTTCTTTGAGCCTAGGCTCAGTCGAAGTAACGACGAGCGGAGAGAGGAGGGCTGCCTAACGTCCACATCCGAAGCCTTTGATCCTATATCAAACACTAGGATATTCTTCTCCAGCAGGTCTTTGCTCTTTATTTTACGCGACATACACCAGTTGCTCTAGGCAGACGTCAAACCTGCCACCACGAAGCAAGGGCACCGGAAACACTGTAGGCAGTGTTCCTCCATAGGCTCTTCCTCAAGAGCAGAATTCCGCAGGCTGCATTTAAGTGCATTATGACCGCACAACAGCTTAAACTTTAGGTCTCCGCGTAGATAATGAATGCTACTCAATACTCACATAATTATGCGACATGGTTAACTCACATTCATGTCAGATGCTTGGCATTGATAGCATTAGTTGCCTATGCGAGATAAAATCCACCACAACACCTAAAGAATGGTTATGGAGGCTTGTCAAAAGGAATTGTAATCCTAGTGCGCACTTTGTTGTCTGTGAGGTTTGTATTTCTTCTGAAAGACACCCCTGGTGCATCGGAAGTTTTTCCGATAACTGCTGTGCTAACAGCGTTAGAGATGTCACAGAATACTGTTGGTTAGGAATTGCATTCGAATATCACGTCACAAGTGCAGCAGGCCACTCTAGGCCGTCTCCTCGTAAGTGTGTCGAAAGCCACAATCGGGACGTCGGGGTACTGAATTCTGTTATACGCGTTTCATAGCAAGTTAGATTTGTTGAAATAGATGCTAAAGCCGCTACGTAGTGTTCTCAGTAGCGCTGCATCTCCTGCATTTGTACTTTACTGACAGTATATCTGATGATGGCTAGTGAAATCTCAGTATTGATGTCGATCTTTACAATTCCTCTGAAGCCTGGCTTTAGGCTGTTGATTTTTCAATAAACATTCGTGGAAATTTACGCGTTCAAGACTGCTGAAAAATAACTACAATGCAAGAGTTATATTAACGCGTTAGACAAACGAGCTCACTAGCTGTGACACGTTCCTATATAATGGGAGTTTATGTAACTGGCCTCTTCCTTTGGTCGTTTTTTTTTTCTCGAGCTAATTTTCGCCATAAATCAGACTCAACTGGCTCAGCATCCCACCTTACTACTATAGTATAACTCTGGTATATGCGGGGTTTTTATGGCAAAGAATTTTCTACCTTATATCCCAGTAACCTTATTGTGCATGTGGAAAGACCGATGCAACTGAAACAGAGGTACAGGGGTGGACAAAAATTGCGGGACGCGAGTTCTTGGAAAAACGTTTATTGTAGCTCCACCTCGGTGCCCAGTCGCCTGATATTGTTACCAGAGAAAGGAGCACTTAGGCCTTTAATACCTTCATACAATATCAGGCGACTGGGCAGCGAGGTGGAGTTTTTCCAAGAACTCGCGTCCCGCAAACTCCCCCCCCCCCCGCCCCTGTACTACGAACTTCAAGGTAATAAGAAAAACCGAAGCAATCATAGTTAATGATGAGAAATATTTGCAGTAGTTCGATTTCATGTGGTCGCGTGTTGATAATATCAGCCTTAAGGAGGCCGTTGATTCAATGAATACTGGGAATATTTCGAAGAAAGCACGACATCAAGTGTAACCAGTAAGATATCCGATAGGATAAGGCCTCTATCATCAAGTGATTCTACTATTCGAACGAAGTGCGGTGTGCCATGTACCAATGAATGAGGGCGAATTTGAACGTTGGCAGGGCAGTAGCTCAATAATATTGACAATTGCTTTCTGTGCGCGTAAAATTGTTCAAACGATAGCCACTACTGGGATAAAAGCTTCGCAAAATTCTTCAGAAAAATATTATGTATGATATGAAGCAGGCAAAACCGACCAGCTTGTTTGATGGATTTAAGAAGTTCTAATCTGTTGGCTGATTAGTGTTCTGGCGAATATGTGTTCCATTTCACTCCAGAGTACTTGGAGGAAGGGTATGGTGAAGTTGATATCTGATTTCTTAATGTACGAAGGGTTGTCGAGTTGCCTGTGGGCCTCTTTTGTAATTTTTGGCTTTGAGGGTGACTATGCTGTGGCATTTTTCAGCTGGCTTAACAGATATGTTAGCTCTGTCTTCTTAATAATTACGGTGGTAGAGAATAGCGTCTTGTGTCAAAGTGACCTAGATATCTCATAGCACACGCTAGGCACGATAAGATACCCCCGCTGACAATGAGCTCGAGCTCTACAAACACACGTAAGACCTACAGATATTCACAAAGAAATCAATGCAATTGTAAGCACGGGAATCGACTTCGTGTTCGATCAAACGGTTGTCTTTAAATGCCTGTAGTCTAAAGTTATTTGCATGCTTCCAAGAGCCTGCAAGAACACCTTTAAATAATGAAAGCTGTCGTAAGATCGCTGAACTAAAGGTATTCAATCTCCAGTCAGGCTGCAACTCTTCCCAAGGTAGAAAATAGGGACATTCCCAATCCCCGAATTAGAAAGCTCACAGCAAGGAGCGGTAAAGTCTCCAACGGAAATTCTGAATCCTACAGGTATATTCTGTCGCAGTCCTTGCAACTGAAATAACAACACGAGAGGAATACGAACAGTGCAGCGGACTTCCTCATTTTTCAACCACCTATAAATTGTTACTTTTCCTCCTTTTTACTTTGTTTTATTTTGATTCATTCGTGTCCTTTTCTTAGAGACATTCTTTCTTTTCTTTATTATTAAAAATTTTTGTTTTAAATATATTGATATAGTTTTATCTTTCATTTTGTACCTCCTGCTGTCATTTCCCAGTGACCCTTGGCTCCCCATCCCCCATTTTTTCCTAATTTCACGTTTTTTTGTTCATTTCTTTCCTTGTTTCTTTGTTTATTCCCGCATTCTTAAGAAACAACTACATATTTCTGTGTCATTTCTTATTCTTTTGTTTTCGGCCATTCTCTATTATTTTTGCATTTGCTCGCATTTGGTACCGCCGTCCTGCTCGATTTGGTAATTGCAGTTTTTTGTGATAAACAAGTCTTCCTCTTACCGTGCCTGTCAGTCTCCTGTGCTTGGCGAAAAGGCTTTTTCACGATCTTGTTTGCTTTCTCACCATCCTTTCGACAAACACAGATTTCATTCTGCGGATCTTGGCTATGTAGTTATCGCACTTTTACCATGTCTAATGCTGTAGTCCTTTTTCGAATCTCTTCGGTCGCAGTACCCACGCCTGGGCAAGTCTTATCAATATAGCTTTCGCCATCTTAGCGCCCTTGAAACATCACACCCTTCTCTCTCTTACCGGTAATTCCTTCTCAAAACACAGGACCTCTGTGCCCCCGCCAATGACGAACGCATTGCCCAGACGAACTGAAGTCCCTACACTTTAGTTAGTGCCCACGACCTCTTCAGAAGCTTTTTTTCACTTCCTGTGGTATAATTCTCTAACGTAATCACGTGATGTAATGACATCATGCAATTTTTGAAAACTTCACGTGCGAAGGCTTGTAGTATTAAGAGTGCTTTGAGTCATGATACGTTAACTGCGTCTTAAGGTGACAAATTCTGCTCCTTGTGCAATCCCACGGTTAGTTGAATATCTGACTATCAGCCATGATACGTTAACCGCGTCTTAAACTGACCACTTCTGCTCCTTGTACAATCCCAGAGTTAGTTTAAAACACCTCACAGCGGGCAGCTTACGGTCGAGGTCATTATAGAACCTGGGCAGTCCGGCATAATCGCCTATTTTTGCAATGGGATTTCGAGGGGCTTGACTACGCAGCTGTTATATAGAACCTTACGATCACTGTAGGGCTCAGAAGAGTGTGTGAAGCCAGTTATGATGACCTTATGTAGAAATCTGAAGAAAAAATCGCTACACAAGAACTTGTGGCGGAGAAAAAAGCTCCGTTTTTTCATCACTGTGGCCTCGACCGTAAATGAGGACCACTTTCCGTCTGTAATGAAGCTTCTCCATGATTGATTCAGAGTTAAACCCAGCAGTACAGCTTTTTGAAGCCGTCAGCAGGTTTTCCAGTAACACCACTCTGACTACGTTTTTCCATAAAAAATAAAATCTATACAAGCGTCTTGGTGTCTAGAAGCAATACGTATTGCTTTAAAGGGCTTCTGCACATGTACAACTTGGCACACATTGTCGGATTTACCGACCAGGCTACAGAAATAAATATGATGACATCGACGACAGAGAGCTTGAGAGAAATGCGTCAATGGTTGTTTCAGCTTCCATCACTTGGATTTGAAAGACTGCTACGGCCACTAGTGACCATCTTAGGAGCCAGCTTGCTTTGGCGGTGGATTTTCTCGGCTGAAATTGAGACTGCTGGAGTGGTAATCTATAGTTACTTGATTTTACAGAACGCCGACGAGGTTAACTGAGATATTAGGTCGTCGACAGCGGTTAAACTGCGTCTTGCGTAAAAAGCTTGCCAACAGGCGGATCGTTCACAACCACGAACAGGGTGTCGATTTCCCTCGACCAAAATACCAACCATTGTGCGTTTCAACATTGTCGCAGAGGCTTAAAGCTTACCTTGACATCGTCTGTGGCGGCGTTCGCTATGCATTTGTCTATGTCGGCTTGGAAAGCTGCCACGTGGAGAAATTTTGGGTAAAGAATCATGTACAAAGCTTTCTACAATTTCTGTCCTGGTAGATTTGACTTTCTACTAAAACTCAGAGTAGGAAAAACATATGTACAGCCATATTAGTAAGACTTGCAACACACTATCTTAAGGTTTTCGATGTCACACAATGCGCGCGCTGCAGTGGAAAGAACTGCTCCACCGACGGTCCGTTCAAGTGAGGTGGGTAAATAAACACGTTACTTGTAAAAGACAACTAGCATATGCCGCTTCTTCCTGTAGGCATTGACGACTTCCGAAGTGAAAAAAATTAAGGCACAATACAGAAATAATGTTTCTAAATACAAACACTCGAAAGAGATTTCTACCCACTATTAAGGTGACACGAAATTCCTATCCGCTTATCTGGGGCGCCAGCTTGCCAGCACGCGTCGTTAGCCTTCACGATTATGCATTTCTGTCAATTTATATCAAAAATAGAAATATACTGTGACATCCAGACATACTTTTTCAGTATAAGGGATCATAATTTTACTTGTGCAGTTAAACCTTTCCTCCTTGGTGGCGTTAGTTGACACCACAAAAAGAAATTCGCGCTGTCACTGGCAACAATTTTTTTTACCAAGACAGTGCTTCCAGGATCACTATGGCTAGCAGCATCAGTATTAGCGCATTTCTACTCAGTTGTGGGATCTCCGAAAAAAAATTCAGAATAAAACGCATGGCTAAAGACGAAGATTTATAGCAAAATCTTTATATGTCAACAGCTATTCCTTCTTATTTTCTGAGATAATTAAAAAATTTGCGAAATGCCTTGCTAAGCTCACAACAGCTTATATATGGTGGAATGGTACAGGCCAAGCTCGGCCAACGTTTTAAATTGGATGATTTTGGCTCTAGCAGGGCTGATTGTTGTCAGGAGAACTCATTGAGTTATTAAAGGTTTTATCAGAGCAGGCAACAATATTGACACCGTCTATTCGTCGTCATCGTTCTCGTGGAAACACGACAGCGCAGACTGCGCGCGAGCTCGCCTTGAGAAAAGAAAGAAGCCGAAGTGTGGGGGCCAGCGAATGCTCCGCTTTTGGGCTGGTACCGACGTCCACTGCTGTCGCCTACTTTGACGTACCCAACCGTGCGAACCGTACTGAACCAAGCGTGAGACCTGGCGGAGGTGCTGGGTGACGCATTCCATGCCTCGGACTCCCCCAGCAAGCAGGGATTGAAGTCCTCGAGGGTCATCTGTCATCGAGGTGACGCCTGTACACCACGGAAGCCGCCGGCTCCAAGGCCTTCAACCTGAGTTTGGGCTCCTGGAGTCTCGTTCGACCCAATCGGTTCGTCCAGCGCCATCGTCGACGACCGTCCAGCCCGAAATAGGCATGCAGACGACGATTAGTGCACCTTCCGTTGTGCTGCAGCAGCCTCGGGAGCCACCGATCTTCCAAGGTTCTCCAGGCGAAGACCCGGGAGACTGGCTGGAGAAATTTGAACGTGTGGCCCGATACAACAGCTGGGCAGATGACTCCATGCTTCAACACGTATTCTTTTTGCTGGAAGGCGCAGCTCGTATGTGGTTTGAGAAGCGGGAGTCGTCCAGAACAACGTGGAATGTATTTAAAGAGCAGTTCCTGAAGTATTTCACCACGGTGCTTCGAAGAGAACTGCTCCTTCAGTCTCGAATTCAGCTCCCAAATGAGGGCGTGCTTGTGTACTTCGAAGAGATGGCGAAGTTATTTCGTCGATCTGACCCGGATATGACCGAGCAGAAGAAACTTCGGTACCTTATGCGAGGTGTAAAAGCGCAAATCTTTGCCGGTCTGGTTCGCAATCCACCGAGCACGGTAGCAGAATTTCTGTCGGAGGCCACCACCATAGAAAAGACGCTCGATATGCGGTTGCGGCAATACGAGCGTCAGCCTTTCGCCATGACTGCGGCAGCCACTGAAATCAATACTACTGACGTGCTCCGCGAAACCTTACGCGCTGTCGTTCGCGAGGAGCTCCAGAAGCTGTCCCCGGCTACGCCGCGTGCGCCAACGGCTTCTACCCTCTCCGAGGTTATTCGGGAAGAGGTGCAACAGGCGCTTATAACACCAGCTCCCTTTCAGCCGTCTACAGCCCCACCGCTAATCACATACGCCGCTATTGCTCGTCGCGCGGAAACTCCGGCCCCTTTTCGGCCGCCACAACCTGCTCGTCCTGCTCCAGCGTATTCCCCCCGTAAAAGTGGCATCTGGCGCACTCCCAACTACCGTCCACTCTGCTATCACTGCGGTGAGCCTGGACACCTTTACCGCAATTGCAGGTATCGTCAGATGGGCCTGCAATGGATCCCTGCTGGTGCACCCCGTCCGCAGCCTGGGCCGCGACCCAGGGAAATCAACGACTATCTGGCCGATTCTGCCAGCGGGAAACGCAGGTCGCCATCCGCACGTCGTTTCTCTTCTCCTCGTCGGTCTTACAGTGACTTTCGGCGGGGAAGGTCGCCAAGGCCCCGCCAGGAAAACTAAAAGCAGCAATGTTTGAGGGGGAGGTTGCTCATTGACTCAATATACAAGACCCTGCTACGCCGCAACTAGGTGGCCACCTGATGCCACGACCGACTGCCGTCCAACACCGTGATACGCCGACTCGACATAAATGCCACCTGACGAATCGAAGCCAACCCGCGCCGCACCGCAGCCGTGACCGAACACCGCGCCGTACCTCTCACACCACGTCTACGACAGCAAACCTGAGCATTTCTCTTGACGGAACAGACGTCACTGCGCTCGTCGACACAGGGGCAGATTACTCTATCCTCAGTGGAAATTTCGCCGCAACTCTGAAAAAGGTCACCACTCCGTGGATGGGCCCACAGATTCGTTCAGCGGGGGGTCACTTAGTTACACCGACCGGGACTTGCACATCAAGAGTAGCAGTTCCAGGCGCAACCTACCTGGTAACGTTCGTTATACTCGAACATTGTTCACGTGACGTCATTCTCAGGATGGATTTCTTGACCGAGAATGGAGCGGTCATCGACCTCCAGTCAAAGGCCGTGTGTTTCTCCACAGAGAACGCAATACACAGAGATTCAGACCATCCGACCGCACTTTGCATCCTGGATGACCACGTCACCATTCCACCTCGTTAAGTCTCATGGTTTCTGTCGGCGCCAAGACTGTGCGGAATTTCGAAGGCGTCGCGGAAGGCAACCAGATCTTGCTTTTTGCCAGGAGCCTTGCTGTCGCCAGAGGAGTCGTTAATCTCGTCAACGAAGCAACAGACGTGCTGATAACAAATTTCGGTGGTGCACGCCAACATCTGAACGTGGGAACCGTTGTGGCTCACGTTCATGCCATCGTCCATGTCAGCAGCACACCCAGTATTTCCACAATATCGTTGTTGGAACAGCAGAGCCCAGTCACGCAGCAGCAACAAGATCTTCTTCTGCGCTACGTCGACACCTTCTCAGTATTATCGCGTGTTGGACGAGCTCACCTAGCGAAGCATCGCATTATTACGGACGATAACGTGCACCCTCTCCGACAGTCCCCCTTCCGAGTGTCTCCCGCTGAACACGACGCTATTGGCCGCCAAGTCAAGGAAATGCTCCGCGACGACGTAATTCGTCCTTCCCGGAGTCCCTGGGCAGCGCCAGTAGTCCTTGTGATGAAGAAAGACGGAACATTGCGGTTCTGTGTAGACTACCGTCGCTTTAACAAAATCACCAAAAAGGATGTCTATCCTCTCCCCCGGATTGACGATGCTCTGGATCGCCTCTGTAGCGCGAAATGTTTTTCTTGGATGGACCTGAAGTCAGGTTACTGGCAAATTGAGGTCGATGAGCGGGACCGTGAAAAAGAGCTTTAATTACTCCAGATGGCCTGTATGAATTTACGGCCATGCCCTTTGGACTGTGCTCCGCACCGGCAACTTTCCAACGCCTCATGGGTACCGTCCTTGCCGATTTAAAATGGCAGACGTGTCTCGTCTATCTTGACGATGTGGTCGTCTTCGCCCCGACTTTCCAGGAGCATCTTGGTCCTACAAGCAATAAGAACTTCAGCTCTGTATATGCGAAGTGGCATTTCTCATTTCTCAATTCTCTAAATGAGAAAAGCCACTTTGAGTATACAGAGCTGAAGTTCTTAGCGCACGTTGTGAATCAAGCCGGTGTTAAGCCTGGTCCTGAAAAAACAACAGCTATTACCCATTTTCCGCCGCCGCAAGACCTGAAAGCTGTCCGCCGTTTTCTTGGATTGTGCGCGTATTGCCGTCGCTTCGTGAAAGATTTTGCTCGCATTGCCGAGCCGCTGACGCGCCTAACAAGGACGGACATACCTTTCCGATGGGAAACAGCGCAAGAAAATGCATTCCGCAGCCTTCAAAGCCTCCTGCAGGCGCCTCCCGTTCTGGCTCACTTTCAAATTCAAATTAAAATTTATTTAGCATCAACAATGATGTTACAAAACCCGTGATGCTACGGGGTGCTAGCAAAAAGCCTGTAACGGCTTAACAAAGGCCAGCACCCTGTTCACAGAGCAACACAGCAGTGGACAAAAAGAGATAGCGATATAAAGAAAAGCAATATATATATGGCGACGGCTTTACATAATCATAATAATCATAATCATAATCATAATCATAATCATAATCATAATCATAATCTTCCATGTCTGACGGCTTCGTGTGCTTTCGCCAATGGAGACAGGGTCGCAAGGTTTTCAAGGAAAGCGTCATTATTTAGATGAAAGGCATGATGACGTTTTAACAGAAGTGCATTGAACTGGTTCGGTAATGGTTGTAAATTAAGGTCATCAAAAAGAGGTTTTGTGTGTGCGTCATTGAGTTCGTTTGAAATAAATCTTACAGCTTTTTTCCTGAGTCGATAGATTTTGGAAAAGTTTGTGTACGTTGTGCCCCATATCAAGTAGCAATACGATAATGTGGATGCGAAAAGGAAGTTATACAAAAGTAATTTAATGTGCTTAGGCAGAAAGTAACGAAAACGTGCAAGAATACTAACTCTTCGGGATAGTTTGGAGTGAACGAGGTCAGTGTGTGCGTTCCACTGCATATTCTAATGAAAAAGAACACCTAAGTTTTTTATTACTGTTACCACCTCTATGACTGAAAGACCATGTTGCAGGACAATATTTAAATTAACTGGTTTATTTTTAGGGCGAAAAAGAACTGATTTTGTCTTCGAGATGTTTATAGTTGAGGAATTATTTAGACACCAAGTGTTCAATACATCAAGCACTGCATTCGCTTTCTTTACAAGCAGGGGTAAACTGTGATGGGAGAAAAATAAGCTTGTGTCATCGGCATAAATAATAAATGATGCGTTTAAATCTATTTTAACAAGGTCATTAATATATACGTTCCACATAGTGGCCCGAGAATACTTCCCTGCGGAACGTAATGTAGCAATGGTTTGAAGCTGGAGCAAGAGTTATTTATGTGCACCCTTTGTTGGCGGTATTGTAGGTAGGATTTAATAAGAGAAAGGAAGCAGCCTCTGATGCCATAATATTCCAATTTGTTAATAGTGTAACGTGATTTATTTTGTCAAATGCCTTTGAGTAGTCTATGAAAATTCCAAGTGAATACAATTGGTGTTCGAAGGCGTTAAGAATGATTTTTTTTGCACTAGCAAGCCGCTTTCTGTAGAGCATTTTTTGGTGAACACAAACTGATACGGTGTCATAATCTGATGCTTGGTTAAGAATGAGCTCATTCGTACGTGTATTAGCTTCTCTACGACCTTGGAAAATACAGGGAGTATTGAAATTGGCCTGTAGTTAGACTTGTTACATTTCTCACCACCTTTAAAAATGGCAGTACCTTTGGCCACTTGGAGCCGGCGAGGAAATTGGCCTCATGAAAATATTTGATTAATGATGTACTCTAAAACAGGGGCTATAATAGTAGCAACATGTTTAAGTGGCCGAATCTCCAAACCATCTACATCAGTACTGGTAGCATTGTTTAGAGATAAGATTGTAGACACAACCTCATCTGCAGTTACTGGGAATAAAAATGCAGTCTCTTCTGTTGGTTGGTGCATAAAGTTCATGCAGCTTGGGTCATGATTTATTTATTTAAATATTTATTTATACACAGTACCTACAGCGCCCTCACTGGGGCATTATTATCTGTTATTATTATTATTATTATTATTATCTGTGGGCTATTTCCCACAGATGTGAAGAAATCAATAAAAGCTTTAGCTAATTCTTCTCCTGCAAGAGTTGTGCCATTCATACTTATCTCCATCGGGCTATCAATTGCACCAGTGTGCCGATTTAGGATTTTATTTAATCCTTTCGAAATGATTTGCGGAGTTTGCTTCCTGTCCTGCATGAAAAGGTTTTCAAAGTACTCTTTTTTAATTCTCCGTAATATGCTGTTCGTCCTGTTTCTGCGTTTCTTGAAGTCATCTAAATCGTTTTCGTTTCTGGATTTCACAAACTTTTGATAAAGAACATTTTTCAGCTTTATGGCTTTGACACATTCAGGTGTAATCCAAGGTTTGCGTGCCTTGCGTGGCCGCTTGCGAGCTTTGAAGGGAAAGCAATCATTATATACCTTTATAAATTTGTCTATGAAGATGTTATAAGGCTCCTCCGCATCAGCGCTTGAAAGAACACTCTCCCATGATATCTGTAAAACTAAATTATGAAAAGACCCCAGGGTATCTTCATTTATCGCCCGGAATGTACTTACAGTCGGTCTCGCGTCTTTTAATTGGAACTTTTTATGACTAAGCACTGAATATATAGGTAAATGGTCACTAATGTGTGTTTGAACAACACCTGAACTGATGGGCACATTTGTAGCATTGGTGATAAAAATCTCAATGAGTGTAGATGTATCCCGCTCTATGCGAGTTGGTTGTTCTATGAGATTAATAAAAGCATTTGTTTCTAAAGTGCAGCCCAATTCTTCACTTTGTGGGGAAGTCGACGTAAACGCCGACACGGAGCTCACAAACGACACGGAGCTCACAAACTCCATACTGATGCCAGCAACATCGGCTTAGGTGCTGTCGTGGTCCAGATACAAGCAGGTCAAGAACGAGTCATCCCTTACGCAAGTCGGTGTTTGTCACCAGCCGAATCAAACTATTCTGCTACCGAGAAAGAACGCCTTGCCATTGTATGAGCCGCTCCGAAATTCCGACCGTACCTTTACGGCAAATATTTTAAGGTGGTGACCGATCATCATGCCTTATGCTGGCTCGCAAGCCTCAAAGACCCGTCCGCTCGGCTCGTCCGATGGAGTCTGCGGCTCCAGGAATACGACACCACTATCGTGTACAAATCCGGCCGCAAGCACTCTGACGCCGATTGTCTGTCCCGTGCCCCAGTAGATCTTTCTACCGACGCCTGTATTGATGAGGACATCTTACTGAGTGCTCTCAGCGCCTCCTGCCTCGCTGACCAACCTCGAACTTCGAGATGTAATGGAATTTCTCAACGGCAGCAACACGACCGCCCCGCGCGCTTTCAGGCGCGTGTTGCCATCTTTATGCATCCGCAATGGTCTTCTGGTCAAGAAAATTTCGCTCCAAACAATACGCAATACCAAATCGTCGTACCGGCTAGCCTCGCAATGAAATCCTCCAAGCCTCCTATGACGAATCCACTTCTGGACATTTGGGCATAGCCCGTACGCTAGCCCAAATTCAAGAGAATTACTACTGGCCTCGTCTCCGTGCTGATGTCGCTCACTACGTCAGAACGTGCCGAGCCTGTCAGCGTCGCAAGGTGCCGTCTACCAAACAAGCTAGGTTCTTGATGCTCATTAGACCGCCCACAAGGCCCTTCCAACAAATAGGAATGGACATGCTGGCAACAAATGGATCACGTGGGACATCCGTTCCCACGTTCGAACTCTGGTAACAAATGGATAATTGTCGCGACAGACTAGCTTACCCGCTATGCACAAGCGGTTGGTTGGTTGGTTTATGGGGTTTAACGTCCCAAAGCGACTAAAGCTATGAGAGACGCCGTAGTGGAGGGCTCCGGAGAAACGTCAGCTCTACCCAGCGGCACCGCTTTAGAAGTCGCGAAGTTCTTCGTGCATCAGATCGCACTCCGCCATGGGGCACCTGAACTGCTGATAACTGACAGAGGCCCTGCGTTCATGGCTGAGCTGCTGCAGGAGATCTTGGTTTACAGTCATACCGACCACCGCCGAACAACGTCGTACCACCCACAGGGGATCGGGTTGACTGAAAGACTGAACCGAACCCTTTCTGACTTTATTTCCATGTACGTCGATATTGAACACAAAACCTGGGACGAAGTGCTCCCTTCTGTCACCTTCGCCTACAATACGGCCGTGCAAGAAACAACGCAGATGTCCCCATTCCACCTCGTTTACGGCCGTGCAGTGACGACGATGCTCGACGCAATGTTACCACATTTTGACGACTCTAGCCTTCACACTGATACCTCACGTTCCTGGAACGCGCCGAAGCGGCTCACCAATTGGCCAAAGTTTGAATTCAGGAGCAACAACTTCGAGATGCAGATCACAATAGGCGCCGTCATGACGTCCATTATGCGCCTGGCGACCGTGTGTGGGTGTGGTTCCCCATTCGGCGACGAGGACTGAGCGAAAAACTCCTCCATCGCTACTTCGGACCATACCGCGTGGTCAGGTCATTGAGCGACCACAACTACGAGGTCATTCCCGATGGATTTCAGAAGTCCCGACGGTCGCCGTGCCCTGAAGTGGTTCACATGGTCCGCCTGAAGCCTTATCACGAGCGGTAGCCTCGCCCACTAATACCGTTCAGTCCTTCCGACCACTCCACTCACTCCCAGCATCGGGACGATGTTTATTTTTGCCGGGGAGTAAAGACACCGTCTATTTGTCGTCATCGTTCTCGTGGAAACACGACAGCGCGGAATGTGCGCGAGCTCGCCTTGAGAAAAGAAAGAAGCCGAAGTGTGGGGGCAAGCGAATGCTCCGCTTTTGGGCTGGTACCGACGTCCGCTGCAGTCGCCTACTTTGACGTACCAAACCGTGCCAACCGTACTGAACCACGCGCGACAATATAGGACAGCACAGAGAACAGAAAACAGTACAGAGCAGCAGTAATCTATACTGATGTTTGTTCGACTCCCTACAGTGATATTACCATCGTGAATTTCCACATTGACCCCCAGGCTTAAAGCTTACCTCGATGTCGTTTGTGGCGGAATCACGCCATTCAGCCACAAAAGGATGTTGCACAAACCAAACATTAACTAATAAACTGAACATTAATGGAGCAGTCTCCTTGCACTTTTATTTTTTACCCCTCTCTCTCCCTCTCTCTTTCTGTCACATGAGGATTGCTAGAAAGCTGCCGGAAGCGACTTGGGCATTCACAGTGCAAGGAGTACGCCTTGTTGGCGGACGCCGCGTGCTCGTGCGAGGAAGAGTCGGAGGCCGTGGTGGGCCAAACCCTTCAATCCTTTGTTACTTTCCCTCTGGCCTCGATTTCCTCCTCAGAACTAGCTGAGAAGGTAGCGATCGCCCTTGCGATTGCCCACCCGCAAGCCCGTTATATTCTCACAGATCAGAAAACTGCAATGCTAAATTGCGCGCTGGGGTGACCTCATGTCCCTACTATTTGCATACTGATCTCGCCCGGTGCAAACCCGCCTAGCCACGTGGAGATACTCTGGGTGCCTGAGCACTCGAGAAACACCGGCAGCAAGGCCGCCGATAGCTCAGCTCGAGGCTTGATACTGCGGTCACAGGAGGCCCCCGTGTCGGATTTGTCCAGGCAGTGCATGCACACATTAAGTGAGCCGCCTCAGGCTTACCTAGCAGATGGTGTGGCTTATGGGATTTAACGTCCCAAATCCACACAGGATATGAGAGACACCGTAGTGAAAGTCTGTAGAAATTTCGACCACCTGGGGTTGTTTGACGTGCGCTGACATCGCGCAGTACACACGCCTCTAAAATTTTGCCTCGAGAGAGCCAGCTGTGCCAACCACATCACTCATTCGATAATTACCAAGAAACCACCAAACCAAACGCTCAGCAGCCCCTCTTCAACCCTCTGCAACTACCCCACCGCCACAGTTCCCCGGCGGATCCTCTTCCGCGGAGCTTGGAGCGCCTCCCCGGCTGGAAGGACTGGGAGAGCCTGTTGCGCTCTGAGGACCCGGTCCGGCAGAAGACCGCCACGGACCGGGCTGCGGACGCCATTAACCCTACGAACACGAACATTTGAATGTAGCTGGAACGTGCAAGCGCCCAAGCACCTGTTTGCTCCCAACCCCTCTGTTAAAATAAAAGTATTTATCACCACACCGATGGTGTGGCGGCATGTGGATGTTTTTTTCTTCTGCTTTTCTAATCAATCAGCTTTAAGCGATAACGTATTCAGTAATATTATAAATTGATCAACAACACAAAATAAATAAATTAAAACTCCCCTGTGCCCCTTGCTTTCTGTCGCTGTTGGTTTCTCTCATATTTATAACGAGCCCCTCATTCCCCTTTCCTTGTCTGCTTAATTGCTTTACGAGGGCCTCGGTTCTGGCTGCCTTGATGCCTTAGGAAGCATAAGAGGGTTCTCACACAGCTTCCACCCTCGCCGTTCGATGACGTTCTACGTCACATCAGCTGTAACTCAGGACGTGCTACGTCCGCCGCTTAAGAACGTGGGTGGCGCTGGTGAACACTCCCAAGCAAACATAAGCATAAACATAAACATAAATACCCCCGAAAACAGAAGATTTGACAGCCGTCGCCGTAGCTCAGAGGTAGAGCACCGGACGCGTAATTCGGAGGTCGTGGGTTCGGATCCCACCGGCGGCATGTGGTTGTTTTTTCTTCTGTTTTTCTAATCAATTAGCTTTAATCGAAAACATATTCAGTAGTATTCTAAATTGATCAACACCACAAAATAAATAAATAAATAAAAAAAAAATCCCCTGTGCCCCTTGGTTTCCGTGGCTGTTGGCTTCTTTCATATTTATAACGAGCCCCTCATTCCCCTTCCCTTGTTTGCTTGATTGCTTAGCGAGGGCCTCGGTTCTGGCAGCCTTGATGCCATAGGAAGCATAAGAGGGTTCTCACGCAGCTTCCACCCTCTCCGTTCGATGACGTTCTACGTCACACCTGCGGTAACTCAGGACGTTCTACGTCCGCCGCTTATGAACGTGGGTGGCGCTGATGAACACTCTCAAGGTTAGGTTACTTGTAAACATAAATACCCCCGAAAACAGAAGATTTGACAGCCGTCGCCGTAGCTCAGAGGTAGAGCACCGGACGCGTAATTCGGAGGTCGTGGGTTCGGATCCCACCGGCGGCATGTGGTTGTTTTTTCTTCTGTTTTTCTAATCAATTAGCTTTAATCGAAAACATATTCAGTAGTATTCTAAATTGATCAACACCACAAAATAAATAAATAAATAAAAAAAATCCCCTGTGCCCCTTGGTTTCCGTGGCTGTTGGCTTCTTTCATATTTATAACGAGCCCCTCATTCCCCTTCCCTTGTTTGCTTGATTGCTTAGCGAGGGCCTCGGTTCTGGCAGCCTTGATGCCATAGGAAGCATAAGAGGGTTCTCACGCAGCTTCCACCCTCTCCGTTCGATGACGTTCTACGTCACACCTGCGGTAACTCAGGACGTTCTACGTCCGCCGCTTATGAACGTGGGTGGCGCTGATGAACACTCTCAAGGTTAGGTTACTTGTAAACATAAATACCCCCGAAAACAGAAGATTTGACAGCCGTCGCCGTAGCTCAGAGGTAGAGCACCGGACGCGTAATTCGGAGGTCGTGGGTTCGGATCCCACCGGCGGCATGTGGTTGTTTTTTCTTCTGTTTTTCTAATCAATTAGCTTTAATCGAAAACATATTCAGTAGTATTCTAAATTGATCAACACCACAAAATAAATAAATAAATAAAAAAAATCCCCTGTGCCCCTTGGTTTCCGTGGCTGTTGGCTTCTTTCATATTTATAACGAGCCCCTCATTCCCCTTCCCTTGTTTGCTTGATTGCTTAGCGAGGGCCTCGGTTCTGGCAGCCTTGATGCCATAGGAAGCATAAGAGGGTTCTCACGCAGCTTCCACCCTCTCCGTTCGATGACGTTCTACGTCACACCTGCGGTAACTCAGGACGTTCTACGTCCGCCGCTTATGAACGTGGGTGGCGCTGATGAACACTCGCAAGGTTAGGTTACTTGTAAACATAAATACCCCCGAAAACAGAAGATTTGACAGCCGTCGCCGTAGCTCAGAGGTAGAGCACCGGACGCGTAATTCGGAGGTCGTGGGTTCGGATCCCACCGGCGGCATGTGGTTGTTTTTTCTTCTGTTTTTCTAATCAATTAGCTTTAATCGAAAACATATTCAGTAGTATTCTAAATTGATCAACACCACAAAATAAATAAATAAATAAAAAAAAATCCCCTGTGCCCCTTGGTTTCCGTGGCTGTTGGCTTCTTTCATATTTATAACGAGCCCCTCATTCCCCTTCCCTTGTTTGCCCGAAAGCAGAAGGTTTGAGAGCCGTCGCCGTAGCTCAGTGGTAGAGCACCGGACGCGTAATACGGAGGTCGTGGGTTCGGATCCCACCGGCGGCATTTGGTTGTTTTTTCTTCTGCTTTTCTAATCAATTAGCTTTAAGTGATAACATATTCAGTAATATTATAAATTGATCAACACCACAAAAAATTCAGGGGGCACTTTGACTGTCTAAAGTGCGTAGAGGCGAAAGCGTTTTCCGCACCACTTTGACTGCTTCTGTGGCACTGGTGGCGTCACATGTAATTGAGTACTAATTGCTAAGTGACGACAAATCACTAACCAATGGTTCATTAGTGATTTGTGCCTGAATACTAATTAACTGCTAATTAATGACGCTTAAGCTTCGCCTTTAGGAGTGGAACGCGACAGCGTGTTGTAGCGCTGCCAGGGAGTCCACGGAACGCCACCACCCGTTCGGCGCGATGCCTTGCCCTTTGAACGCTTTTGAGGAAAGGAAAGGAAAGGGCGCAGTAATTCTCTGTCATCTCGGTGGACACCTGAACCGCACCGTAGTGGAAGGGAGGAAGTGGCAGTGGAGAAGAAAGACAAAGATGGCCCGTAATGAAGAAAATGAAAATTCTATTTGAGGAAAGGAAATTACGTAAATCCTCAAATTATGAGGAAATTTGAGGAAATGACTGTCGCACATATCTCGGTGGACACTCGTCAAAATTCAGGGGGGCACTTTTTTGACATAAAGTGCGGTCACTGATGTTTGGTTAAGATGTTAAGCTTCGCCTCTAAGAGTGGAACGCGACAGCGTCTTTCAACGCTTCCAGGAGTCCATAGAACGCCATCGCCCATTCGGTTCTATGCCTTGCTCGTCGATAAATTGGTTTTTGAGGAAAGGAAATGTATCTGTCTCTCATATCTCGGTGGACACCTAAACCTCGCCGGAAGGGAAGGGAGGAGGATGGGAGTGAGAGAAGACACCGTATTCACTAGACGCACCTTTGTTCTTCCCAAAGCGTCGAGCTGGCATGGCGGAGTGGATAGCATGCTCGTCTCACACTCCGAAGACCGGGGTTCGATTCCCGACCTCGACCAATTTCTAATTCGGTTTTATTTATTTATATGGCCTGACTATAAAAGTTAATTAGGCTAATTGAGTCATTAAGCAAATAACTAAGCTCAGTCCCACTTACTTGGAGCATCACTATACGATCCCTTCAATTGGTTGCCTGGTTACTAGCCAAACTACAATTATCCCCGTTTGAAATTCGCGCACTGTGACGTCACGACCGTTTGGACCAACTGAAAAGCGTGACATTTCTGTCGACAACTGCTGCTTACAACAATGAGACATTAAGGGCTTGCGCCTTAATTAAAAAATTTAAAAATCCCCTGTGCCCCTTGGTTTCTGTCGCTGTTGGCTTCTCTCATATTTATAACGAGCCCCTCATTCCCCTTTCCTTGTCTGCTTAAAAAAAAACAGTTGGTTTTTGAGGAAAGGGAATGGCGTAGTAACTGTCCCACTTATCTCGGTGGACACCCGAACCGCGCCGCAAGGATAACGAAAAAGGTGAGAACGAAAGACGAAAAGAGCTAGAGCTGCTGTAGTGGAGACCTCGAGAATATTTCAGGCCATCTGGGGATCCTAATCTGCACTGACATCGCAAAGTACATGGGTGCCTTTTGCGTTTTGCCTGAATCGAAACGTGGCCGACGAGGCCGGGCTCGAACCTGGGTAATCCGGCTCAGTAGAGAAGCTCTTTAAGGACTGAGCCACCGCGTCGGGTCAAACTCAAAACCCTGCTTGCGGAGCAACTGCGGCGCGGCCTTGAGACTGGAAACACTGCTGCTTGTTGGTGGCGTTTTCATGGAACGCGTGCGCGATGCGCTCGCTAACTCTTTATGCTTTGAAAGGAATGCAAGCACCAGGGTAAAGCCGCTTGTGAGGATTAAATAACTACTGATCTATTGAACGGTGGTGAAGAGATGTTCTAAAAAACAGGACGCCCTGTATACTGTTACTGCATAAGAGGAGGAAGAGATCGAGCCGCAAATAAGGAACAAAGACGAAGCGTGCCGCGTCGCTTGAATGCGCGAACGTGAAATAGGAGGACAGTCAGTCGGTGTGTTAGGAGAATCGAAAGTTCATGTTTTCCTGCGCCATCCTACACAGTAACAATACGCAATGCTTCATCGCCTGACGCGAACAGGAATTCGGGAGAACGCTAATATTGCCTTGGTCCACAGGAAGCAAGATGTCAATGACAGCAAAAATAGACCGATCAAATTACCGTTGATTCCTTCGTGTTTACTGTATCTGTCTCAGGTTCGGGCAAGTGGTGCGAAACTCAACGTAAGAGAAAACACTATATTTTCGATCTTTGCACTCCCAGCCTTTTCGATGTGCAATCGTATTCATTTGAAATTTAGCTGCTATGATGTGGCTATGTTTTACGCAATTCCGTCAATCGCTTATCTCTCCGGTTCTTTTTAAGCAGAGATAAAAGTTGCGAAAAGAGGCTTCGAGAACGAAAAAGCGGTCAGAAAGGTGCAAAACTCTACACGCCACGTTACCTGCAACCATCAAGCTCAGCCGACCATGCGCGCTACATTAACGTAAGTAAGGCAGCGCGGGCAGTCGGCTCAATATTGAGAACGTATTGGCAAATGCCAGTCCTACATAGAAGTAGAGTGAAACCATACGTTTTCAGCACTGGGCCGATTGATCACCTGCGCTGCTTGGGATGCAGCTATTATTTTAGGTTATCGCTATTCTCATCCACAGAATTACGAATTCTTGCGCCTTCAGGTCTTACGAGGCATTTATTTTGGCAGCTGGGAACACGTCCCGCAAAGCGCTACTTTTTTCAGGTGCTCTGGAGCAACATGGGAAGTGGTAACAGTTTCATTACTTCCCATCAAGCCCTCTCCGCTTTTGCTCTCTAGAAAAGTCTTAATATTTAAGAGAAATGCACTGAATGAAGAGCCTAGGGTAGGGAACAGGTGAAAAAATTTCTGGAAACCGCAAGATGAGCTGCTGTCATCAATAGTGTCTTTCCATGGCGCCGCCCATAGCGAAACACTAGAAAAAAAAGGGAGAATAGAGACAGCACGAACACTACAAAAGGTTATGATAATATCAGCCTTGCACTATGTGCGGTAGGCTATAACAGTTTTTTTAATAAAGCCTTCAAGCTATATTTGAAGGTCCCACACTCAAAACCTCGTGTTCAGGAGGTACAAACTCAACCAAATCGCATGACTGCTCAGTACAACTGAGCAAAAAGACAACAGCGAATTCGTCCCTAACACAGACAAAAAAAAAGCGTCGAAGGATGAAAATTAAGCAAAAGTCGTCTAACCAAGCTATATGCAGACCACGGTTTTTAAACCGACAATAGTGGGTCAACGAAACAGAGTCGAGTTCTTCTTTGCACTGTGTCTGGCATGCTAATGGGCACTAAAATATTTTCGAGACGTTAATGAAGAAAAGTTCATGCGCATTCTTTGCAGGAATCATTTATAGTTTCATTCCCGGACAGCGTCGTAGTTTGCCCCGACCCCGTTTGTTATAGCCCCGTAGGTGGGGCGATATGAGAAAATTTCAAACATTAAAGAGCACTTAATTTCCCTGAACTACTGGCCTTTCCACATATTGTAGGCGTCAGGTGATGACCGCAGGAAATGCTTTTGGAATAACTGAATTTTTTTTTCATATCTGTGAGTAATAAGGAAATTGCCTGTCGTTAATTAATCCTAAGGAGCTAATATTGCATGACAGCATTTTTTCTTCAGCTGCACACCACCTGCAATTACCTGAAAGCGCGACTGAAGTGTCCACTGGCACAGGCAGCCATTAATGCGCTTTTTTTTTCCCAAACTCAAAAGAGTCAACAACGTCATCAAAGCCAATGCCAAGAGCACGATGAAAGGCGGCAGCCTATTGTTCCGGTGGTGCATTTCTGCAAATATTTTTTCAACGCAAAGACTAGCAGCGCACATTTCTCGGACTGCCGCCACGGTGCCCGAAGCGCGTTTGTGGTGTCAACTGATCCGGCAAGCCAGGTATGCGCATTTACTTTTTTTTTAGACTTTTGCGCACAGATGAATGTTGTCTATACCAACTAGGAATGGACACTGACAAAACCCGGCAGAGAACTGCTCGAGAAGATTCATGTTAATCTGCCCTATACAACAGACCAAAGGGAAGAGGTCCCACGCGATGTGAGAAGACGTATCAACGTGCACCTCATTCCGCGGAATATGCATCCCGCATATAAGATCGAGAGGTGGAAAGCAAGAGGGGAAGCCCTGCAGGAGAGATGGGACCAGCAAACAGGCACTCTTCACGTGGACGCAGCAGGGCTAAAGCATGGAGTCATGACTGCTGTGTTCTCAACGCCTTCAGGATCGATGATGAATGGCGCCTCGATGAAAACATCTAACCCCACTCATGCAGATGAGGCAGCTATTGCATTGGCTGTAGCATCTAACTCCAACGCCGTTGTGCTCACTGATTCCCAGAACGCCTGTCGCAACTTCAATAACGCATTAATTCACAGGTCAAGGTTATCATTGCTGACTAAGCATACACCCAACCAAGCCTCAATCATCTGGTTTCCCGGTCACCTGGAACTACTAGGAGGAAACGAAGCCGCTCACAGGCATGCTCGAGATCTTCTATACCGGGCATCTCCCCGTGATGACCATGAAGGCTGCCGCGACCCTATAGGTTTAGCAGTGTATGCTGACAATCTCGCGCCATACATAACAGCCAGGAAGCAGTACCCAACACCAACCAACACACACTACAAACCAACGCACACTCAACGCCAGCTAAGTTACACCAGTGGTACCCTACACTGTACTCTCCGCAGTGCCCACACTGTGGAGAGGTAGCTAACCTCTACCACATAGTGTGGGCATGCCAATATAATCCCTTAGTTGACCCCATTTCCAAGCCCTCAGAGGAGCAGTGGGAGGCTATCCTTCTCAGCGATGATAGTGACCTTCAGCACTGGCTGGTGGGGAGGGCCAGCGCAGCAGCAACAGCCAGTGGACTACCCGACTAGACGGCCCACCCACGCGCTCTAAGAATATTGAGCAAATAAATATGTTTTCAATCAATCAATCATTAAATAAATAAATCAACGTACCTCTGTGAAGAGACGCGTAAACTCACCTACCAAAACATATCAGGGAGAACCTACTCATAAAACCGCTCCCCAAGAAATAGGGACCACTCATGACCACAGTCATCACAGACTGTTACACTGCAGGGTTTATATCGGCAATAGAAAGGAAGCGATACAATGGTGCTCAGTGAGCACACAAGAAAGAAACGAACGCTGAGCACACAAGAAAGAAACGAAGAGTCGAAAAGAAAAAAAGAAAATCTGTGGCTTAGCTTGGTTAAGCCCGGTAATTGCGAAAGCAATATCCGTACGTACGGCATGGTACAGCTCGTAGTGTAGCTGGTGGTGGTGCTTGTGGTTAGACTTTTGGTGATGCATCGGTTATACAATCCAATCCAATTCAATCCAATCCAATTCAATCCAATCCAATCCAATCCAATCCAATCCAGACCAGTCCAGTCCAGTCCAATACAATACAATCCAATCTAATCTAATGCAATCTAATCCAATGTAATGCAATCAAGTTAAAATGAAGGTCAATGGTGGCCACCGCCGCGGCGCGATGGTGGCCACCGGCCGCGGCACGATGGCGGTCACCAGCCGCGGCACGCAACGGCGTGAAAGTGTAAGTAGTATTGCTTTCGCAATAAAAGTTGCAGTAATAAAAATCTCAAAGTGAATCCCTCCACCACATGCATAAAGAGGCGCGCTCAGAAAGCCACAATGCAGAAATGTGTCGGCGTACTGTGCTCTGTCATCGGAACACATGGAGAAATGGACACGCATATGGGTGACCACTCTTGTAGACATTTTAAGGTGAAAGCCTGTAATGCCTCATACTGTCGTTAGCAGCCGTGTCAGCAGCCGTGTTGGCAGGCGTGTCGGCAGCCATATCGACAGATGTGTCCGCTTTTTGACGAGTGTCCACCGAGATATGTGAGACAGTTACTGCGTAACTTCCTTCGTTCAAATATAATTTTCAGTTTCTTGAGCCCCCCCCCCCCCTTTCTCTTTATTCTTTCACTCCCACTGCCTCCCTTCCGGTACGTTGTGGTTCAGGTGTCGACCGAGATGACAGAGAATTACTGCGTCATTTCCTTTCCTCAAAAAGCGTTGCGTTCAAAGGGCAAGGCATCACACCGAACGGGTGGTGGCGTTCCGTGGACTCCCTGACAGCGCGACAATCACGCCGTCGCGTTCCACTCCTAAAGGCGAAGCTTAAGCTTTATTAGTTAGCAGTTCATTAGTATTTAGTCATTAATCAATAATTAGCCACCATAATAAGTCATCAATTATGTGTGACGTCATCCAATCGCGACTTCACCAGCGTCACACAGGCAAAGTGGTGTGGAAAACGCTTTCGCCTCTATGCTCTCTAGACAGTCAACATGCCGCCTGAATTTTTTTCACTTCCGTGCTAGTGAGAACCACGTCTTTATTGAAACATAGCCTATTATATTTTTAGTTTATTGTGAACGCGATGCTATTCGGCGCATTTCTGATGAACAGCGGGAGGGAACACCAATGAGTGAATAACTTAAACAAAAGATCAGCAAGACAAAAAAAATTGGCAGTGGTTTAGCTATGGTAGAGCCTGGCGGGTTGCGAAAGGAACGAGGAGAGAGAGAGGCGATGGAGAGCGCGCGGAAGCGGCGGCGGCCCCAGCACGCTAGCTATGCGCCGCTACTGCGCATGCGCAACTGGCGAGCGCGGAGGCCGCACCTCTTAGTCACCCGCGGAGCGACGGCGGCGGAGTGCCTGCTATGAGCCGTGTGACGTCACTGCTCCTCTCGCATGCGCAGTAGGGCCTTGCCTCAGCTCCCCGACATGGCTCGGCGACTCTCGCAGTGTTGCTTTCGCAACAGAAGAACCACGCAACAGTGGTGCCAGTAATACCTAAATGTTACAAATAAGTGACGCGACTGGTGGCCTTGACGGGTACAGCGCTTGTGCCATGCAGTAGTCGACAATGCGCTGCATTTCATACTTCGTGTAAAAGGGAAGGACGACAAGTTCTAGCCGACCGGAACGAGAGCTCCACGCACTTGTCGTTGTCTATGAAGGTAGTCCACTTGTTCTCCAGAGTTTACCGATTAGTTTTCGTCCACACACCATACTCACCATGAGAAAAAAAAAGGAACAAAAAAACTAACGTCGAATGTGAGACTGATTTTCGAGCCTTAGGGCATGAGGAGATACGGTTAGGCACGGAGCGGAGAGAAGTTGAGAGCTGCTCTAAGGAGTTTTCTTAGCTTATCTGGAAATTCACATCGCTGCCGATGGAGGCAGTAGGCGTGCTTTGCCCCCTGTGATAATCGCTGTCCACCTCCAGTTTTGAGTGCAACGTGCCAAAAAAATCTGTACACGGCAAGAGTTTCTACACCGTACAGGCTCTTATGTGAGTGAGGAAAAAAAACCAAGAAGAGAAGACGAAAACTTGTAAAGAGAATTAAGTGAAGAATGCGATGTGCAAAAGAAAAATCCACTCAGAATGATTAATACAATGAAATCAGTGGGAAAGAACAGATTTTTGCGACGAAGAAGACGATGATGTGCGGACATTGTCGCGGGACGGAGCAAACAGAAGTTAAGAGGGCGCTTTGCAATACACAACGCGAGTATGTGGTACAGCTTAAAACAAGACGTGTTCGGCTGCGGCGAGAGAATAGTGGTCTGTTCGCGCCTCCACGGGTGTGATTCCCAGTCGTGGATATTGCTGTGGTTTCTTTTTGCTGGCTTCGGATCTCCAGACATGCATCGGCAAGAAACGAACGATTTTGCTAGGCCCTGAACCTCCTGATTAGTGTTTTCGTACTAAAAAAAGAACATAAACAAGAATGGAGAAGATGGAGACGTGCAGCTCGGTTAATACATAGCCAGTTACGATGTCTAAACACGTTTCGCCATATAAGAGAATGAAAGGAACTTTCGTGGATCGCTAAGACACTCGCCACTACGGATTGTAGCTTTGAACTTTAGGCAGGGACGTAACCTTTTCACTCTTTCAATAGCTTCTCGAAAAGTCCGCTTGGATCTTATGAATAAGTTTCGCCTCTCGTACTAATCTGTCGTGGTGAGTGCGGAATTTTGATTACAGCATAGTAACTTCCAAACAATTGCAAGCATGACCAGAATGTTAACGCTCCTCGATGAGGGGAGCCCAGGAGAGATTTAGTGTGCGAGCGACGGTTATTAAACCTTATTTGTGCGGCAGCGTCAGAGCGAACGCTACGAGGAGAAGCCGTGCGCGTTACCACACTAATTCAGGATTGGTCTACAGGGGTGTGACGTCATACGCTAAGCTGTGGAAAGAGAATGGTTAATACATCAGGCAAAACGTAGCTATGACATGGTAGTACGGCTGAAGTGTCATTAAGACAAAAGAATGCCAATTAATTGTGCTAAAAAGAAAATTGGGGTAATTGGTCGGTAATACGCTAACTCTAGGCCAATGGGGCGCGTTCTTTCGACTTGGTTAAATGGAAGCGTTGTGTGCTTTGTTGCGTGTCACGGGATATGCCTACTGATTTATGCTAATGCGTGCGCAATTAGAAACGGCGTGTAATTAAGAAAGACCGTAGCAAATTGCAATTAATGTTGTTGCGTCATGCTTTTGAAGCGGAGCTGAAGTGCTTTCCTAAATTTTCTGAGGGCTATTTTCTGCTTGGCTGAAATTTTAGTCTACATGCTGGACACTAAGACGGTATCCCAAATATGAGCTGCCGCAAGTGAAATCACCTTCTGTAACGAAAACTAGGGATGTGGTGCACAGGACGGTCTCTATACTATCAACTGAGCGTGGGTTTCACAATGAGCATGATTAGAGTGTGATAAACCTGTTGCCAGAAGATTGCCAGCATTTGTCGACGAAACAGTATCCCGGAGGTATTGTATATCAGCTGAACAGGACCGGCAGTGACTCAGAAAAAAAAAACAAATTATAGAGCGCTCAATTTTTGTGAGCGTGTTGCTGTTGGAAATTGGTTTTTGAGAAAACGAAATGCCTCACATCTCGGTGGACACCTGAACAGCGCTGTAAGTTAGGAAGATGGGAGTGAAAGAACAGAGAAACAGGCGCTGTAGTGGAGATGTCCGGAATAATTTCGACCACCTGGGGGTATTTAACGCGCACTTACATCGCAAACCACATGGCCGCCTTTTGCGCTTCGCCTCCAACGAAACGCGGCCGCCGCGGTCGGGTTCGAACCCGGGTGTTCCGGTTCGGTCGACGAGTACCTTATCCCCTAAGCCACCGCTTCCGGTATATGAGCTTCTTGTAATGTCGTTTTGGACTGGAGGAGACGTTACGTAGAGGCAGAGGGCACGCCGAACCCTGATATAAACTCGAAGGCCATCGCAAAATCATTCATTAAGATTTATCGAGATCGTAGAATCAAGAATATAACGAACCCATGCTAGCGACGCATGACTGCCAGCCATGTGCCGGCCGCCGGCGTCCTATCTAAACAGCGATAGGTAGGAGTAGTCTGCCTTAACCATGTAATACAAGGAATCACCGGAGCTAAAAGAGTAATACTCTAACACTCAATTTTCAAAGGGATCTGTCCTCTATATTACCAACTGTTTTAGTTGTCCGGGTTCGAAATATGCGCGCTCGTGTGCATTAGCGCAAGAATGGTGCAATGAGATTTCTTTGAAAACTCAGGGCTGTGGAATGCAGGTCGCAGTTCACTTTGTCTCTCGCATGTTTTCGGCCACTTAGAGATAGAGCTCAGATTGTCGCAAGGCTTGCAATGTGTGGCTGGTATTTACGCCTCAATAGGCCCCCTTGAAGCTCTGCAGAGTTCCAATGGAAATCTTTCTTTGCCCATATGCGCCTAAACTTTGCGTCTGGCTACATGAGCAGGGCAGAATGGTGGGCCTGTTGGTAAGACATGTCAAGGGAGAAAACCAGCCAAAAAAAGACGGAAACACAAGAAGAGAACGACACAGGACAACGGCTGGACTAACAACATGAGATGCCAGTTATGTTTTATTCGTAGTGCCGCTGCTCTCCATATGCAGATATGGTGGTCTGCAAACGACCTTGCGTTAAAGCTTAGTGACAAGACTGCGTCCAAGTGCATAGCCCGTATATTGACAAGTTGTTCGCAACTCTAAGCGATAGCAAGTGCAACCGCGACTGCACTGAATGAAAACGTACACGGAATTCATTATTGCACAGCCAATTTTACAGGGAGCGTAAGACTGCTTAAGACATAGCCTTTTGAGTTATAAGAGCGATATTTTCAGCATAGCACGTCAACGCTGTAGTACATCACAAAACAGCTGCGATGTGCTAACAAGAGGACCCTTTATCTAACATTGAATTGATAAGTTTTGGAATATTACTTATGGGCTCGTTAATTATTGAGTGGAGTGCAGCCTGCGGTAAGTAATATCGATATCATTTGTGGGGATTGAGCTTCTTGGGCTGCCCGAATTTGCGCCCGCTTCCGCCGTTTCGTTCGTTAGAGAGACCCCCCGTGGGGTTTCCGCGAGCGGAATGTGGGCAGCCGCGCTGCATGTCGTCCCTTGCAAGGGAAGCTCTACCGAGAACCGCAGTAAATCACCCTCTCTTCCGTTCTTCCCGCTTCGACCTCGCGTCCCCATTGGGTCACGCCGAGTGACAGTTGGGGGCATTGTTTCGGCGAGAGGCCCCGAGCGGGAAATGGAACGGGGAGATCGCCACCGACTCGGGCAGCAGAAAGAAGCGTAGAGTTTGGCTCCCGGGTGCCTCGGCCTTTGCCCGGGGCCCAAGAGCGCGGGTGCTTTAACGTGCGCATCTAGTATGTATGCTTGAGTCCTGGCCCGAACCTCCGGAGTCGTGTAGCCCGCCTGTGCGGCGCAGACGCGCTCCGGATTCGGTAGGGCCTGATTTGGCTGGTTCTCCGTCATCGCCGGCCATTGCCGGTGACGACGCACGATGAGCCATCGATGTGCGACCTGCGTCGTCAAGATGTGCTCCGCGTATACCCCATCCTTCCTCGTGTTGCGCTGCGCGCGATTTGACCCTTTGGTTGGCCGCACGGCAGGCGATCGCTTAACTTAGCTGTGCTGTCACGCGCGTATATGTAGTCTCTGCTTTGCGCGCGCGGCTCCGCGGGCCCGCTTTCGGGTGCGGCGCCGGGGCTATGGGTTTCACCGAGGTCTGGGGATTAGTGCAGTGTTATGTAATGCAGCTGTCTGTGTAATAAACACTTGTACTCTCAAATAACTGCGCCTTCCTTCCTTCGGAGCGAGAGCGCAGGCGCGCACCAAACGCTGGCAGTGCCCTCAGCTTGCCCGAACCCCCGATATGTGGGTGAAGTGCCACCTAATTAGCACACCGTCACTCCGGTGTTGACGATCCCACACATTGTTTAGAAATTCGGATATGGGTTTACCCTCGGCGTTATGGCCCAATAACTACTGGCTACATCGTGACAAAATAATTGCGCTTTCGGGAAGACTGCGGGCAAAGGAATTTCTCTGGTGGACTGACGCGACAAAATAGCCAAAATGTGTAGTGCCAGAGCTAAAAGCTCAACCAGGTTTTCGAAATTCGAAAAACTGATATGGATAGTACATACTGCAGGATACACGGCCCTCAGCAATTAGCAAGCCTAACAGTAACAGTTCAAAACTTAACTATTCATTAAGAATTTCCCAGCCTGTTAGCAGGTTTTAGCTTTTGCTGGTGTACTGCACCGCTGACAGTGCTGTAGCGAAAAAATCGGGAAAACGAGTCAAAAAGATTGCTCACTCTAATAATAACGAACCTTTAAAATAAATATTCACTCATTATGATTTATTCCTGTTCATCTTTAACACCCTCATTAAATTTTAATGCCTCTTTTGTATGACTTCTCCCATTAGACGGCGCGTACGCAGGCAGCACCGTGTAAAAACGGCAGCCAAGTTAAGAAGCCCGCCTTTCCTGTAATTGGGACCGCTACTCGGCAATTAAGTGGACTCTGCATGAAGTGCGTAAAAACAAATTGTAGGGGGAGTTTTATTCGCTCGTCGTGGAGTCTCATCTGTACTTAGCAAAGTCATTTGCAAAAAGATGCACTGTCTGCCACAACCACAATGGCTAACAATGAATAGAAGAGTTGGAATGCGTACATCGATTCGAGCCAATATCGTACATTCTTCCGGAGAGCTCGTTCTCTTCAGAAACAGGGAGTACTCAAAATCTGCCTCTCAGGTACACGGACCTGAATACTGCAGACCAAAAGTCCTCACCACGCCGTCTTCATCGTCGGCGAAGGCCAGCCGGCAGAGATAGGGGGCGCCACTCGAAGCCAACCAGCTCGGTTTTCCGTGCTGCGGCAGCAGGTTGCTCGTCCACTGTGCCGCCACGAGACAGGTAGAGCAGTCACCGCCACGCCGAGTTTATTGCTTTCCAGACGCGCCAGAGAGCAGCATGCAGCAATGTTCTTTGCTCTTAAAGACTCAGAGGCGTTTTTAAGAAGCGAATCGGTGAAACTGAAACCAGATACAAGCGCTATGGACACATTGGCACCGTGAGCTACGCTACATTACAGAGGCAGCGCCCACCTCCTGTACATGTTCGGAAACATACTTGGCGCATTTTCGCAGTGCGAGTATGTTGAGAGTCAAACTGTGACGAACGTCACTGATATGTTCAGCATTTACCTGCTGTGCGACCTTGCTACACATGGCGACGCCTTTTATAGTGACAGGCGAATTGAGTAGCAGAAATCCGATGCTGTCTTGCACTTCGGTTCCGACCACAAAGTCTGGAATGCAGAAGGACGACACTAAGCTTACACACAGGCGACTGGCGCAGGAAGAGTCAGCGGATGAAAAAAAAACAACAACAAATGCTTGGCACAGGCGACCAGCTCACAGGGACGGGAAGAAATGCGATACTAGTCGCCGCAGCGCCGCTACTTTCACACATGGGAGAAAGGATTTAACATCAGGGCGCAGGCAAATTATTCCCGACTTGACCTCGCAGCGACTTTGCTCTGGCAATAAGGCGTTAGTTCGCGGCCAAGCGATTCCTATTACATTGAAAGTGTTTCCTATGATAATATGAAACCAAAAAATGTTGTTGCAATACGCACCTAATTTTGAGATATATCTATTGTCAACTTCCTGGAAGTATCCTTCGAGGAACAGAAAGAACTTTTTGACTGCCTCTCTGAGGTCCGTGTCTTCGTTTTCAGCAAACTGCCTCACCAACTGCACGCGCAAAGCAGACAAGAAACGCATTCACACAGCAGCTACTTACTTATCAGTGGCATCTCATTTTATGACCTTTTTCTTGTTAAATGTTCCCGTCCTCCAGCGCTATTGTGTGTGTTCTACTAAGGCAGGCTCTTGGCGGAATGTCGGCTATTCATCCTTGTGCATTCGTAAATACTGTGGATTGCTGTAGACTAAAACACTAGTGCATTAAACAGAACAACATTGAAGCACGCAGCTTTCCTCGCGAATTGTGTGTGATCACAGTATTAGCAAAATTTGATAATGTTTAAAATATGGCATGTAAATCGCCAAACTCATTCCATCTATTGGTCTGTATCGGGTGCCTCGCGTCTTCTGTATTCGCGTGTTTCACACCATACACCGATCCTCCTCTCTCTGTGCCCATAGCAGGGCTCGGTTTTCCGATTATCGCCGGCCTTCCACGATCTCCTCTCAGGGCAGATCGTGCCATGCGCTTTGAATGTTTGCAGAAGAGTACACTGTGGTTCCGTATTCGCGTAGATTAATAGACTGATTTCTCACTACCCCTCGCCGTATCATCTTCTCCAGGCGGCTAGTAAGACGGCAGTGCCTCCTGGCGTGAGCCATACATCCTCGCCCTCACTCTCCATCTTTGCCGTGCCAGCACGCCGTGCCAGCCTTCTCTGTTTGTAGAAGGCGCTGTGGAAGCCCTCAGCGGTGCTATCGCTCTCAGCGCCATGCAGCGCGTGGCTGCGAAACGAAGAGTCTCCTCTAACGTTCTACGTGCCACTTTTTCTTGAAAGAGTGCGGTTAGAGCACAGCCCCATATCCACTCTTTGGGGTTGGATGCGAACCGAACGTACCAGCGGCTTCTAGTGCATGTTTGGGTGTTTTCAATTGAGTGAGATGCTTTTGGAAGAAAAATGCTAAAGATACTAGGAATACGGGGAAAGGTCTATTACAACTAGCTCCGGGAAGCTGCTGCGATGACTCTGTAGGCAAAAAAGGAAAGACGTATCTCTGGATTTCGACTCTTGCTTCGCTTATCAAGAGAGAAGCACTGCGATCTTGAAAGTGTCATTGTGCTAACAGTACGATTACCAATCCTTATGCTAACAGCAACAGCGGATCTGCTCAATTTATGCAGAATATTTGCGATGCAGCCATGGATTCGTCTCACGAAGAAACAGCCTTTTCAATATGCGCTGGTTAAACATGGCGCCCACCTGTTTCATCATCAATCTAGAAATCATGCCACAAACGAAATAATGAATTGCACTCGACAGGTCCGCAATGTTCAATGCAACAAGTTCAATGCTGTTCGGAATACATTTTCTAAGGCATCGCTCTCACTCTGGGTGCCTATTTCAAGGTCCTCGTCCTCATGAATCATATTAAGTCACAACAACGGAGCCCAAAAAGTGATAGTCTTTTTCATTCACATATGTAGCCGGGACTTTCCTCTTCGAAAGAGCAACTTTTTGCCTGACCTCTGCAGCCAGCCTATTGCGGTCGCAGAGAGAGTTACTTAAGGGAAATAAATAGCGCACAAGAGAAGACGGGACAAGCGAGGAGACACAGACAAGCGCTAACTTTCAACAGACGGTTTATTGCAAAATCGAGAGCATATATACACATGTCCAGATAGGCAACAAAGAACATGATCGAAGATAACATCAACAAGACACACACCCCCTCGACAGCCATCTGCTTATCGTGCCAGATATGCAAGCTCTTTTTTCGACAAATTAACGGAAGGTTCGCTGACACAATCCGGTCCAAAGCGCACGATGTTCGACGCTTCAACAATCTCCCTGGTAAGTTGGTCGCGGTGATGATACAAGATCACAGTATCTTCAAAAATTGGACGGCAGGGAGGGTCACAGTCACATGTCTTACAATGCAAAGCCAAATGCCTGTCGACACCACCTCTGACTTTCTTCGCGTGCTCTTTTAGGCGTACGTTGAGACATCTGCCCGTTTGCCCGATGTAGAATCTACCGCAGGACAAGGGGATCTTGTAGACTGCCCCCAGCCGACAATGGACGTAGGTCTCTCTATGTCTGATATTACAGTCGGGTCTACGCATTTTGATCGGGCAACTCATTCTGCACAATCTCCCCTGCCTCTCAGGAGCCGTGAACACGACCTTCACATGAGACCGTTGACCCACCTTCTTGAGGTTGTGTGATACCTTATGCATGTAAGGTATCACCGCCAACTTTTCTTTCTCTCTTCTATGCTTTTTCTTTTTCCTGTCCTCTGCTCTTTGTTCATGACTTAAGTATGTCATACCAACATGCCCAAGCCTCGTCTCTTCTCTGCAGAGAGAGTGTTTCCTAAACGAATCCTTTCAGCGTTGAAAAAAAAAATTAAAAACCGGTGGCCCCTATTGCCATTTCATCAGCCGTTGCCAGTAGAATGCGACCAATATATGCGAACGAAAAAGAAAAAACTGCACGGAAACCGTGAGAATATTTTTTCAGCTAGCTGCGGCACTAAGCTTACTACTATTTGGTTTTAGATCTGCCCAAAAAAGCAGGAACCAGGTATTCACACGGAATGCCAGATTAACAGCTTTGTACGAATGTGTGTAATGAATACGAATGTTATGGAAAGTCACGCCCGAGATGAGAGGCAACACAAAAGGCACGAACACTAGCATGACCAACAAGCGAAGTGAATGAGAAAGCTGAGCTCCCAGTAAGCATCCCTGCTTCTTTAATGCATGTGAAATAAGCGTATAAACGATACATGATTTCACACCTTTCAGCTTCTGCAATGTGCTCCGCCCAATTTCTCAACGCACTGCTGTCGATTTAGACTGCATGGCCTAAACGTTTGTACCGAAAACTCAGCAAGGTGCTTACAATTTGATCCGTCCAATTCAAAGCTGGTTAAAATATTTATTATGTTCCTCTCCTCGGTCGACATTCAATAAGCGCAGTGCGCGGAGCTTTAGGGGAATATTTCTCTTGAATCAGACAGTTTTGAAGAAGGCAGGCTTCCTTTCCTCTTGACTTGCAACGGGCCACTGCATAGTCTATGTTTGGCAAAAGAACGTCATTCGAGGCTACTCTTTGTGTTCAAAAAGCATTACGCAGTCCTCAGTACGTGACACTGAAGCTCAACGTCGAAGCTTTACCACTAGCTCAGGAAGATTGTCCGAACAGATATTGCCACGTATCATTGCAATGTCCGTTCGTTCGCGCTCAAGACCGCAGAAAGGGGTGTTATCATTTTTGTTCGTGGCGCGAGAAGCGACCGGACTAATCTCGATAGAACTCAGCCATGAAGAGCAATGGGATGTCATAGGGCTCAGTCAGGTTAAGAGGACAGATCAGGCATATACAGTACTAAAGGGCGGGCATGTACTGTGCTATCGTGGATTAGCAGATAGGCGAGAACTAGGTGTGGGATTCCTCATTAATCAGGATATAGCTGGCAACATCGAGGAGCTTTACAGTATTAACGAGAGAGTGGCAGCTATCGTAATTAGTCTTAATAAGAGGTACAAGCTGAAGGTGGTGCAGGCCTACGCGCCTACATCAAGCCATGGTGACCAGACAGTTGAAAACTTCTATGAGGATGTGGAATCGGCAAGACCAAAGTAAAATCGCAGTACACTGTATTGATGGGCAACTTTAATGCAAAGATAGGTAAAAAGCAGGCTGGAGACAAGGCGGTAGGTGACTATGGCATAGGTTCTAGGAACACTAGGGGAGAGTTAATAGTAGAGTTCGCACATAAAAAATAATTTACGGATTATGAATACCTTCTTCCGAAAACGAGCAAACAGTAAGTGGACGTGGAATAGCCCCAATGGCGAGACTAAAAATGAAATAGACTTCATACTGTGTGCACACCCTGGCATCGTAGAGGATGTGGAGGTCCTCGGTAAGGTCCGTTGTAGCGACCACAGAATGGTAAGGTCTCGCGTTAGCTTAGATTTGAAGAGGGAACGTAGGAAACTGGTGAAGCGAAAGGCTATTAACGAGTTAGCATTAAGACGGAAGGCAGAGGAATTCAGAATGTCGCTGCAAAACAGATTTTACGCTTTAACTGAAGAAGACGACCGTAGTGTTGAAACAATGAATGATAATCTTACAGCTATCGTTTCAGAGTGCGCCGCAGAATTAGGTGATAGGATGGTTTGACAGGATACCACCAAAGTATCTTAGGAGACTAACGATCTGATTAAGAAACGTCAAAGCATGAGGACGTCCAACTCCACAGAAAGGATAGAACTAGCAGAGCTATCGAAGTTAATAAATAAGCGCAAGGTAGCCGACATAAGAAAGTTTAGCATGGAGAAAATCGAGCACGCTCTATGGAACAGAGCTAGCCTAAAATCAGTGAGGAGAAAACTGGGCATAGGTAAAAACCAGATCTATGCGCTAAAAGACAAACAGGGCAATGTCATCAGCAATATGGATAAGATAGTTGAATTAGCGGAGTTCTACACAAATCTATACAGTAGCGAATGTAATCACCAAGTTACTGCGGTGTCTCAGTGGTTACAGTGCTCGGCTGCTGACCCGAAAGACGGGGGTTCGATCCCGGCCGCGGCGGTTGAATTTCTTTGGTTGAAGTGGCGGCAACTGACAAAGGACAGAGTTAATTGGAGATACATGGGAGAGGCGATTGCCCTGCAGTGGGTGTAGTCAGGCTGCTGTTGATGATGATGAAGAGCTGCTTCTACGTTTTTCCAGATTACTGTAGATAATCTTGTCCTGTTATCTTGAAGTTTCCTTGCCGGCTTTAAATTATGTGATGCAGCTAGCGGCGGATATTCGTAGTTCGATGACTGACGAGCACGTTTGTTGCTTGCGCCGCCGCCGAGTGATTGTTCTTTTGCGGGCGCAAGTCAGCCCAAATAAAGAGCTTCGTTTGCAAGTCTTGTAGGTGTCTTCCTGACCGCTGGACTCCTGTCACTACAACGTGACATCCGGTGCAGGTGCTGGGCTGCCTTTCATGTTCCAGACACCCCCTACAAGTCGTGACGCGAGCCCTCTGATCCATTCACCGCAGGGCCTGAGTCCAGTCCACCGCGCAAGCCGACGCCTGCAAGGGGACGCACCAGAGTTCGGAATTCTGCCGGAACCTACCCGGAAGCGCAAACCAGTAGCAACGTCCACCATGACCTTGCCCCAGACGACGACTCCAATCATTCTTCAGCAGCCCCGGGTGCCACCAAACTTCGACGCTTCGCCTGGCGCCGACCCCGGAAAATGGCTGGAACAGTTCGACCGTGTTGCTATCTTTAACAACTGGGACGATGCCATGAAAATTAGGTACGTCTTCTTCGCCTTGGAGGGACCAGCAAGAATCTGGTTTGATAATGAGGAAGCTAGCCTTACGGATTCGGAAACCTTCAAGAAGCAGCTTCTGAAGACCTTCACAAACGTCGTGCGAATGGAGAGAGCCCAGCAGCTGCTACAGTCTGGCATACAACACCCAACCGAGACCGTTGCAGTGTATACTGAGGAGATGAAAGGTGTCTTGGGGCGTACCGACACGAACATGAAGGAAGAAGCGAAGGTGCAGTTGCTTATGCGAGGAGTTAAAGAACATTTCTTTGCCGGCTTCATCAGCAACCCACCGAAAACTGTCGCGGAATTCGTAGAAGAGGCATCCACGATGGAAAAAACTCTTGATGCCTGAGCTCGCCAGTGTGACCGCCAGCAACACTTTTTGTCAGGAAGCTGCCTGGACACCCCTAACAACGATAACCTGCGGGAAGTTATAAGGCAAGTTGTGCGATAGGAGCGCCGACGATTTATTTATTTATTTATTTATTTATTTATTTATTTATTACCTCAAAGGCCCCGGTTGTGGGGCATTACATGAGGGATGGGCGGATTACATGCAGATTATATAAAGATTACAGAGTACATAAAGATCAGGATACATAAAGATTACAGGATACATAAAGATTACAGGATACATAAAGATTACAGGATACATAAAGATTGCTGATTACATAAGGATGGCCTCAATCTTTTTTTTGAAGTCGATGCAGTTGACGATGAGTACGGCTTCCGGCGGCAGATCGTTCCAGTCCCGAGATGATATGACAAAAAAAGAACGGAAATGAGATGTTGTTCTTGCAGCGGGTGGGTATACGGTCTTGATGTGGTTGTTGCGGCTAGAAGGACGATGAGCTGTTGATATGATAGATGATCCTAAAGGAGAATGATAGAACTTGTGGAATAGGCATAGTCGATTTATTTTTCTTCTAGTTTCAAGGTTAGGCAAGGATGCTCTGGATTTTAAAGAGGACACGCTAGTATAGTAAGAGTAGTCACAATAAATAAAACGGATAGCGCGGTTTTGAACTTTTTCAAGGATTATAGAAAGGTTAGATTGATGAGGATCCCATACTGCTGACGCGAATTCTAGTTTAGGTCGGACGAATGTTTTATAAGCTAATAATTTGATAGAAGGGGTAGTAAAACGAAGATTTCGACGTAGGAAGCCAAGGGTGCGGTTAGCGTCATTAGCGATGTTTGTGATATGCGAAGACCATGTTAGGGTATGAGTTAAGGTGATGCCAAGATACTTACAGGAAAGAACAGATGATACTTCAGAACCGAAAAGAACATATTTTGAGGGAATATGGGATTGCCTGCGATGAAAAGAAAGCATGCATGTTTTAGTAATATTAAGGGACATTAGCCAATGCTTGCACCAAGTTTCGATTTGGGTTAGATCATTTTGGAGGGTGTCAGAGTCAGTTCTGCTGGTAATAGGGCGGTAGATTACACAGTCGTCGGCAAATAATCGGATGTTCGAGTTGACGTTAGAGGGAAGATCGTTAATGTAGATTAGAAAAAGCAAGGGTCCAAGCACTGTGCCTTGTGGTACACCTGAAGTAACGGGGGAAAGAGGTGACGATGATTTGTTGGCGTAGACAAATTGCTCTCTGTTGGTCAAAAAATTTTGTAGCCATTTTAACACCAAGGGGGTAAGGTTAAGACGTGAAAGTTTTAGTAGTAATCTTTTGTGGGGTACCTTATCAAAAGCTTTTTCAAAGTCAAGGAAGAGCGTGTCAACGGGAATGTTTAGGTCAAGATGAGAGCTAAGATCATTAACAAAAAGGGCTAGTTGGGTGTCACAGGAAAGTCCTTTTAGAAAGCCGTGTTGGTTAGGATGAAAAAACTTGAGCGAAACTAAAAATTTAACGATGTGAGAATAAATAATATGTTCCATTAGTTTTGAACAGATGCTCGTAAGAGAAATAGGGCGGTAGTTTTTACATGAAAACGATGAACCTTTCTTGGGGACTGGAACGATCTTACCGATTTTCCAGTCTTGCGGAAGCACGCCTGATGATAATGACTGTTGAAAAAGATGGCACAAAATGACACTAACCACGTTTTTAGTATTTTTTAGCACTTTAGAGTTCAAGCCATCAATGCCAGATGACGATGACACTTTCAATGATTCAATTAGTTTCATAATACCATTGCTATCGAACAAAATGTCTGGCATAGCTGGATGATCGAACACAGGGAAGTGCGGTAACTCGCCGTCCGGTTCGTTAGTAAAAACTGAACAGAAGAAAGAATTTAGAACGCGACAGACATCATGTTCCGGAATGAGATTATGGTCCTCATCATGTAAAGTAATAGGTGTGTTGCGTGAAGGATTAATGGATTTCCAAAACTTGTTAGGATTAGTGAGAAGCATAGAAGGTAATACTGATGAAAAAAAGGAACGTTTAGTTTGGTTTACCAGGGATTGGAATGTTTTTTCAGCACAATGGTACTTTTTCCATGAGGAGTCAGTGTTCACACGTCTGGCTGTACGGAAAAGCCGTTTCTTCTTGTTATTAAGGCGCTTCAGATCGTTGTTAAACCACGGTGACGATGCTTTTTCTGTGATCGTGATAGTAGGGATGTGCTTATCTATTAGTTGATGCATTTTGTGTGTGAAAAGGGACCAGTTAGTTTCTACTGACCGGCTTGAAAAGTCACGGACGAACCACGCCCCAAAATCGGTTAGTTCTGTGTTCATGGCAGCGTAATTACCTTTGTCGTATAATGTAAGTGTTTTTTTTGGTTTTCTTCAAACTTGGGACTTGGAATGAAAATGTGCTTAGTATAATGGAGTGGTCACTAAGTCCGGGTAAATGAAGTGGCGTAGAAACTTTATCAGGGTGGGAAGTGAGAATGAGATCGAGAATGTTGGAGGAATGATCAGTTTGCCTAGTAGGTTCAGATACGACTTGAGACAAGCCAAAGGTTAGGCACGTGTTAACAAAGTCACTTACAATGTTATTTTTTGATGTAATGGTGGGAAGATCGGACCAGGTAATGTCAGGAAAATTGAAGTCACCATAAAAAAGAATGGGTATGTGCTGATAGGACGTAGTTATCACGCGGAGTGCTTCGTGTAAGTGGGCAACAAAGGAATCAGTTAGATCAGGGGGCCGATAGCAAACACCAATGATAACAGGAGGGAACGAGGCATGACACTTAATGAAAAGGAGTTCGAGAGGGGAATCAAGTTTAATCTCGGAACAAGGATAAGAATGATGAACACCTATTAGTACACCTCCTCCTCGCCTATTAATTCTGTCGCGTCTAAAGATATTGAAATCAGGAAACATGGAAGTTACTTCGGAGTCCGCTACTGTTGAATTTAGCCATGTTTCGGTTAGTACAATTATGTTGATCTCCGTAGTGTGTATAAGACTTGAGAGGGAGTCTAACTTCGGTACAAGGCTGCGAATATTAGTGTAAAGAATGGACAAAGGGCGGAGCTTAGGCTTTTCCGGAGGATTACGTAGTAGCTATGGGGTGCGGGGAACAACTTCGTTTGAAATATGGTCATAAATGTAGGTAGTGCTGCCGATGATTAACTTATTGTAGCGGAGTTTGTATTTTTCACTTTGTGATTTACCAAATGCAAGTAGCTGTTTCCTGGCAGAGAGGGTAGTTTTCGAGTAATCTTCCGAAATACTGTAGGAACTGTTCTTTAGTTTGCTAGCAGAGGAAAGAATTTTCTCTTTTGTTTTGTAGTGAGCAAAGTTAACAATGATTGGTCTGTTTTTGTTGGCATCAAATTTTCCTAATCTGTGACATCTTTCAATGTCTGTGGGGCTGATTGTTATATCTAGTTTTTCTTTGCATACCGTCGTGATCAAGTTTTCAGATTCGGCCCATGTTTCAGGGTTAGTGTCTTTTAATCCAAAAAATAATAAATTCGAGCGGCGCGCCCTGTCTTCGTAATCCACCAGCTTAGACATAATGTTTGATATTTCACCGGCATTGTGCTCCGCAAGTTCCCGAACATCGCTGATATCGGTTTTTATTGCGGCAAATGTTGCGCAATCATCTTCAATCTTTGCTAGTCTGGTTTTTATTTCCCCCAGCGCTTTGTCGTTTTCAGTTAACGTGCAACGAATTGTTTTCATTTCTGACAACAAAGATGCTTGGCCAGATCGCAGTTCTTGCAAAGCCTCCATTATGTCAGAGTTATCTTGCGGAGCAGCGCCGCGGGTGTTGGGACCCGGGTTAACCTCAACGTCACCCGACAAGATCAGCAGTTGACGTATGACGCCAACACATTCAAAGGTAATTGCGACACAACACTGTGGGCTCGGCAGCACTAGCAAGGCCGCATAACGCGTACGCCGCGCAAATAGCGATTGATCATACCTCACCTGCACGACAAAGAGGCGATGTAGGTGAGTGTACGTTGGCATCGTTGCAGTGCTGCCGAGCCCATTAAGCGGCGCGGGCGGTGATGCAGTCCTTAAGTAGCTTGCACGCTCTGGTGACGTAGTCATGCTGGTTATCGTTGGGAGGAGGGTGGGCGGGTAGACTGGAGCATGCGCCGTACTCGGGCAGGAACCAAAGTTGGCGTCCGAGCAGTATTCCGTGGTAGGCCGGCTGAAGGGGGCACGAAGAAGGCACTGTGCCGACTCAAGCGAGCCAGCTGACTGCGGTCCGGCCGGGATGGAGGACGGAGGGTCGGAGTTCCGGGGACAAGAGGACGACGTTCCCGGCCGAAGAGTGCTGCCGATGGCTCCTCTCGCGTCAACACCACCAGCAAGCGGACAGAAAGGCACGAGCGCGAACATCAGCATCTGCACGACAAAGAGGCGATGTAGGTGAGTGTACGTTGGCATCGTTGCAGTGCTGCCGAGCCCATTCACGATTCATGCCACCGCGAACGCAGCCGCACCTTTCATCGCTCACAGACGTCATCCTTGACGAGCTTCAAAAGGCCTTGGGTGTGACGCCGACAACTAGGCAGCCTCTGGCAGCCTCCAGCCATGACTTACGCCGCAGCTGTGCGCCGTCCTGCGCCTCGACGACAGGACCCAAGCCCCTATCGCCCTCAGCCAGCTAAGTTGGATCGCCGCCCTCTCGCCCCGACAAGCCCGTTCTACGAGAGTCGCACACGGCCGAGGGAATGCGACGAGTGGAGAACTCCCGACCAGCGCCACCCACTATGCTTCCACTGTGGCGAAGCTGGCCACATTCTCCGGTACTGCCCATATAGAAGAATGGGCATCCGAGGGTTCTCTTACGACGCCCCACGACGCCGACCCGGCCAGCGACCAGGCGAAATCGAAGAGTTTTTGCGTCGGGAAGAATTCTCACCGCCCAGCCGCCTATCACGTTCCCCGTCGCCTTCGTCGCCGCGCTATGTATCTCCTAGCCGAGGCTACACAGTGCGTGGACGCTCTCCCAGCCCCAGAAGGTTAAACGGAATAAAGCAGCCTCTGGAGTTGAGGTTTCTTTTGAGCTAAAGAAGAAAGATCCTACATCGACGAAAACGCAAGTCCATGCCTCAAATACGACGAAAACACCGACGACGACGCGGCCAGACTTGAAGCTTTTACGGCTGCCCAGAGAAGTAACGTCGGAGTACGCCCACCGCAGCCACACTACTCGACGAAGCCAAGATCGTACACCGAAGACAACATGTAATACGAAAACGCGAACAAGTGATCTTGAAGTTACTGTGGACGATCACGCGGTTACTGCCTTGGTCTACACGGGAGCTGACTACTCCGTCATGAGCGGGCCACTCGCTGTCCAACTAAGGAAAGTAACAACAACTTGAGATGGCCCGCTGATCCGCACATCAGGTGGTAACCTTATTACGCCGTCAGGGCGCTGCACCGCGAGAGTTACAGTAAACGGGCGAACTCATGCTACAACTTTCCTGGTCTTACAGAACTGCTCGCGAGATTTGATTTTGGGAATGGACTTCCTGAATGAAGATCGGGCGGTCATCGACCTTCGATCAAAGTCGATCAAGGTTTCCACGGACAAAGCCATATCTGCAGCGACGACAGCGACTCATAACGTTGCCTTAAACGTCCTCGACGAAGCATTGAGCGTGCCGCCCCGATCAAGTGTCGTCGCCTGCATAGGTACGACTGGGCGTCGCAATGGAAGCGGCCAATCCGGAATGGCCAAGCACAAGTGGTGCTAACGAACTTCACCGAAGAATACCGGCATCTAAACAAAGGCACGACGATTGCTTTTCTCGACGAGCTGGCAGACATCAGAGACATTTTCCCTACCCGACCAACCCGTACAACCATCTGACGAAGGCCATCATCAGCCCACGTTTAATATCAAACCAGCATTAACCCGGTGCAGACAAGACCAAATACACAGTCTTCTTCAAAGGTACAGCGACTACTTCTCATCAGCATCGAATGTGTGACGAACGGGGCTTGCCAAGCACCGCATTGTCACAGACGAACACGCCCGACCACTGCGACAGAGCCCCTACCGCGTATCGCCGCTAGAACGCCAAACTATTAGCAAGCAAGTTGAGGAAATGCGTCCTGACGACGACATCCAGCCATCGAGGAGCCCTTGGGCAGCACCAGTCATCCTAGTGAAAAACAAATACGGCACCCTTCGCTTTTGCATCGATTACCGCCGCCTGAACAGCATTACGAAGAATGACGTCTACCCCCTCCCCCGCATCGATGACACATTGGATCGGCTATGCAACGCTAAGTACTTCTCATCAATGGACCTGAAGAGCGGCTACTGGCAAATTGAAGTCGACGAAAGAGATCGCGACAAGACTGCGTTCATCACACCAGACGGACTCTTCGAGTTCAAGGTGATGCCATTCGGTCTCTGCTTTGATCCAGCTACGTTCCAGCGAGTAATAGATACGGTGCTCGCAGGCTTGAAGTGGCAAATCTGTCTTGTGTACTTAGATGACATTGTGGTCTTCTCCTCAAGCTTTGAAGACCATCTAAGGAGGCTTCGGACAGTGCTGGAAACAATCAAGTCTGCAGGACTAACACTGAAACCAGAGAAGTGCCACTTCGCCTACGAGGAGCTGCTGTTCCTTGGTCACGTCGTAAGCAAGGATGGGGCTCGCCCAGACCCTCAGAAGACGGCTGCGATCGCAGAGTTTCCACAGAGTAATGACAAGAAAGCTATACGAAGATTTCTTGTATTGTGCGCTTATTACCGGCGATTCGTCAAGAACTTTTCGCGCATCGCTGAGGCTTTGACCCAACTAACCAAGGCTGGCGTGCCTTTTAAATGGGAAACGCCGCAAGTGGAAGCTTTCAACGAGCGGAAGCGCCGCTTACAGTCCCCTCCTGTGCTCGGGCTCTTTGATGAAAACGCGGAAACCGAAATTCATACCGATGCAAGCAGTGTGGGCTTAGGAGCGATCCTCGTTCAGGAAAATGGCAGACAGGAGAAAGTTATCGCGTACGCTAGCCGATCACTGTCGATAGCCGAAGCCAACTATTCAACGACCGAGAAACAATGTCACGCCATTATTTGGGCCACGTCAAAATTTCTTCCCTACCTACACGGCCGACCATTCAAGGTTGTGAGCGATCGCCATGTTCTGTGCTGGCTGGCAAATTTGAAAGATCCCTCCGGCCGCCTTGCTCGTTGGAGCCTGCGTCTTCAAGAATTCTATATAACTGTAGTCTACAAATGTGGCCGCAAACATCCCGATGCAGACTGCTTATCGCGAGCCCCCGTAGACGCAGCACCAGAAGAGGAACACGTCGACGCTTTCTTAGGACCGGTAAGCGCCTGCAGTTTCGCGCAGCAGCAGCGCTCGGATCCTGAGCTGCAAAACTTAGTTGATTAACTAAAAGGCAAGCCCGCATCACCTCCCCGAGGGTTCAAGCGCCAACTGTCGTCCTTCGTCTTTCAGGATAATGTCCTCCTGAAGAAGAACTTCACGCACAACAGGACAATGCATCTTCATGTCGTGCCCAAAGATCTCAGGCAAGAAATTATGCTGGCATGTCATGATGAGCCGACTGCAGGGCATCTCGGCATTGCTCGCACGTTGCACCGCATCCAGGAGAAGTACTATTGGCCGCGGCTAGCTGCTGATGTTTCCCATTACGTCAAAACGTGCCGTGAGTGTCAGCGACACAAAACGCTTCCGAATAGACCGGCCAGACTCCTGAACCCCATACCACCTCCAACTAAGCCCTTCCAGCAAATAGGGATAGACCTCCTCGGCCCCTTTCCGACTTCATCATCAGGTAACAAGTGGATCATCGTGGGCAACGACTATATGACCCGCTACGCCGAAGCAAAAGCATTGCCTAATGGTGCCGCAACAGAGGTCGCAAAATTTTTCGTCGAACGAATTGTGCTCTGACACGGCGCCCCCGAAGAGCTCATCACGGAGAGAGGAACGGCGTTCACAGCGGAGCTGACACAAGCCATCTTACACTACAGTGAGACAAGCCATCGGAGGACAACTGCCTATCATCCGCAAACCAACGGACTCACAGAGCGTCAGAACAAAACCATCGCAGACATGCTCTCCATGTACATCGACGCGGAACACAAGACGTGGGACACCATTCTGCCCTATGTGATCTTCGCCTATAACACTGCCGTCCAGGAGACAACCAGGTCTATCCAATTCGAGCTTGTATACGGCAGGAAGCCCACGACAACACTCGGCGCAATGCTCCCGCACGTTTCAGACGAAGGCAACCTCGACGTCGCCACCTACCTTCATCGCGCCGAAGAAGCCCGAAGACTTGCGCGGCTTCGCATGAAAGAACAGCAGCACACCTACGCCCGACGCTACAATCTGCGTCGACGATACACGCATTACAAGCCAGGATATGGACACCAATTCGCCGCCGTGGATTGAGTGAGAAGTTGCTGCGACGCTACTTTGGCCCGTACAGGGTTCTCCGCCGCATCGGTGACCTAGACTGAAGTCGTTCCCGACGGCACGACAGCATCTCAGCGACGGCGCACACACCCGGAAGTCGTACATGTAGTACGCCTTAAGCCGTATTATGAACGCTAAAGGACTCGAAGATTACATTCTCCGTATTTATTTTTATTATACAGCATCGAGGCGATGCTTCTTTGGGAGGCGGGTAATAGCACGTATCATTGTATTGTCCGTTCGTTCGCGCTCAAGACCGGAGTAAAGGGGTGTGATCATTTTTGTTCGTGACGCGAGAAGCGACCGGACTGATCTCGATTGATCGCAGCCATGAAGAGATGCTGCTACGTTTTTCCAGATTACTGTAGATGATCTTGTCCTGTTATCTCGAAGTTTTCTTGCCGGCTTTAAATTGTGCGATGACGCGAGCGGCTGGTATTCGTAGTTCGACGACTGACGAGCACGTTTGTTGCTTACGCCGCCGCCGAGTGATTCAGTTCTTTTGCGGGCGCAAGTCGGCCCAAATAAAGAGCTTCGTTTGCAAGTCTTGTAGGTGTCTTCCTGACCGCTAGACTGCCGTCACTACGACGTGACAATACGCTTCTCGGTCGTCGGTATGTCCAGCTTGTGACGTATTTCCTTTACGCTACTACTTTCCCCTGCCTCCCAGTTTATGTGGAGTAAAACAGAAGGTGAATTAACGGCCGATTATGCAAAAATGCATCATCTTTAAAACATGCGCATTTCATTCACACGTCCTGTGCATAGTAAAGACGGCAAAGACGCAAAATGAGTGTGTGGCCAACCTGTGTTCTAGAAGAAACATTCGCCGCCAAAAGATAAATTTGAAAATAAATATTTCAGGAGCAGAGTGTGTTGCTGGGCAAGATGGTTTGACATCCTGAACGTGCAGCGCTGACAGCGGAAGGACGAACGAGAGAAGAGACAAAGAGGGCGCTGAACTAACAAGTGATTTCGAAGGAAGGCAATCCGTACATACAGCATCCAAGCTATTGGCTCATGCCTACTTAAAGAGGTTTGAGCATGTGGGCACGGGGCAGGGCTGGCCAAAAGAAAAGTGGGCAACGGCGTTGAGCTTGTGCCTTGGTGGCGAAGCACTTAGGGTCTTCGGTCGGCTCTCGCCTGAGGATTCCGTGGACTATGACAAAGCGAAGCTTGCCTTGCTTCAGAGGTTTAAGTTCACCGCGGTGAGGGTACCGAGAAAAGTTTCGCCAGAGCAAGCCCCAGGATGGCGAAACGGCCTCGCAATATGCTGCCAGGTTGTTTAGTTTCTTTGACTGTTGGGTCGAGATGCGGGGAGAAGGCCGCACTTTTGAGGTGGTTCGCGAGATGGTGGTGAGCGAGCAATTTCTGAATAACTGTCATTCTCGTTTAGCCCTTTTCTTACGTGAGCGGGAGGGCAAGACAGTTTCCAAACTGGCGGAGGCTGCCGATCATTTTCTCGAAGCACAGCCGCATAATAACTTGTTGCTCTTTAAAGAGGAGGGTGAGCACACGATAGTTAAAGCCAAGGACGAGGTTTCACGTTCACAATCCCGCCTTCGATGTTTTCTTTGCGAGAATACTGGGCACAAGGCGTCGGATTTTCGGACAACGCCGAAGCAATTGTATTGCACCTGGTGCCGCGAGGTAGGACATGATGCCTAGTCATGCAAAGCTAAGAGACCAGGAGATCGTGAGGAGTCCGCCTGTTGCATGACACCTCGATATTCCCATCCCGATAACCCTGCAGAGGTAACGCGCGTAGAGGGCCAGTTGGGGGAGATGGTCTGTCCTTCCAACCCGGTGGAAACTGCTATGCCCGTGGGGCACGGTGAGGTGTTCGGCCAGCCTGGTTCGGTATTACGGGATACGGGCAGCACCGGCATTGTTGTGCGTGAGTCCCTTGTACCGGAAGCGGCACTTACAGGGAAACAGGCTACATTATTCTTGGCCAATGGGACCCGTGTAGAAGTTCCGGAAGCGGATGTGGTGATTTCTTCACCATACTTTTCGGGTAAGGCCATCGCGCGGTGCTTGTCTACACCCCTGTACGACATCATAATAGGCAATGTCCCTGGCGCTAAACCTCCATTCTCGGTTGACCCACCAGTTCTCACTGATCAGGCAGTTTCCCTTGCCATTACGGGTGCGGTCGATGTTCCTTCCCTTACGGTGACAGCAAAGGTTTCAGAGAGTAGCAAAAGCCCCACTCTTAACACACTCCACTTGTCGCGGCCGGAGCTTCGCCTCAAACAGGAAGAAGACCCGACCTTAGAGGTGTTTCGCAGGAAGTTGGGGCAAATATTTCGTGGCAAGGGACAGACCGCCCACTCTTTTGACACAGATGACGGTGTTCTTTTCCGAACATACCAAGTGTGTCCTGGCCGAGTCGTTGAGCAAGCGGTGGTACCGAAGGGCTTACGCACGCAAGTTCTTAAGTTGGCGCATAAGAGTGCATTATCCGGCCATCAAGGAATACGGCAAACAATAGCTAGGGTGCTCAGTGAGTTTTACTGGCCCGGTGTACAGGCAGACATAAAGAGTTATGTCAGATCGTGTGATATGTGTCAGCAGACTGTGTCGAAGGCAAGGGAGAACAGAGTGAATAACATCGTAGGACGGGAACATGTAAAATCATGGTGGAAACCGAGGTCGGTTTGGAGAAAACGGTTTCACAAAGGAAAACGGAAGTACTAGCTGAAAAAGTTCTCGGGACGGTGAAGTGGTTTGATGTGAAGAATGGAATACAGAAGAATTTAGCCCACACCTGTTCTTGTATTGTCTGTGTTTGCTCATGTTTGTTTTTGAGTGTCCGCTACCTACTTTTTATGGCTTCCGTGTTTCCTCGCCCTCTATGGACGCTTTACGTTGACTTTCCATGTGCTCTCTGTGCTGTGTGTGCGAATGTCTGTGGACGCTTCGAGCATTGACGACCATCGTATGTGTGGCGTGTAGTGTGCGCGCTGTGGTGCGGTGCTCTGTGTTGCGATCGTAGAACGCGTCTGGTGTCGCTCTCCTGAAGTTGAGTTCTTTCCCTTGGAAAAAACTTCCGAAGAGGGGGCCTTGTGTAAGGAGATAGCGCCACCCAGCGTCGTTCGAGAGGAGAAGAAGACAAAGCACGAGGAGCGCGTGCGGAGGGGAACGCCGGGACAGGTAGAAGAGGATTACGGGCAGAGAAGAGAAGAGCGCGGTGGGCGACGGACGTGGACGAGTTCTGCTGGCTCCCCGAGTTCCGGGCTTGGGCCTCAGCCGCAGACGTCCGGGCCAGAAGACCTGGACATCCATCGTCGAGAACCTCAACCACCAGGCCCAGGCGCCACTCTTCTCCATCCATCCGTCAGCTGCTCAACACAGGCCGCCTCTGGCGCCTACGTGACCTTTCCGGGATACCAGACCTGGGAACCGTGCCGGGAGACCACGGACGCTGACGCTGCGGTAGCGTTGAAGGCCAACGGAGAAACGCCGGCAATAGTGCATCGCCACTGGAACGCCAAGAGACTCCTTGACTGCCCGACACCCAGCCAGTCCTCCCCGCTCGTTGCTCGAATGAGAGACAAGTAGTGTGACTTTCCTTTTTGACTTTCTTTTTCCTGTATTTTTCGTAAGCACTTTGTTCTGTTCCCCAGTGTGTTTTTCCCGTGTGTTGTTGCGTTGCTCTCTTGTTCCTTTCCTTTTTTTTCACTCCCATACTGAAATTGGTTTCCTTTCCTATAAAAGCCGCCTCGTTTATTGTTTATACCTTTGTGTTTGTTTAAAATAAGACCTGCAATCGCACAGTCCTCACACGCCGATCCATCGGTATCATGTGATGACTTATGGTTGACGTTTAAGCATAAAGTGGAACACTGCATGTCCCTTTATGTTCCCACACGAGTAAAAACTGTAAAAAGTTTAATCCTTGGATAACTCGGGACATCATACATATGAAGCGCAAGCTGTCACGACTGAGGAAACTTAAACGACGTAAATCATCGGCAACTTGCACTGAACTCATTCGAAAACTCTCAAATGATCTAAAGCAAGCAATTAGGACTTCAAAACTGAAATTTACACATGTTACCCTCAGCAACTTTATCAAAACCGCTCCCTAAAAATTTTGGAGATGTCTGAACTCTAGTAAGCACAAACGAAGCCATGTAACTCCGCATGAGGCTTTAAAGATAGCTAATGACTTCAATCAGTATTTTCAATCGGTTTTCACGTTTGACGACAATTCTGTGCCTTACCTAGATTCCCAAATAGGTGACTGTAGCTTAGACCTGCCCGAACTAACAATAACTGAATAGGGAATTTTTGCCCTTTTACTTAATCTTGACGAGAAGAAATCTAGTGGAGGAGTGTACGATGGGGGGCTAGTTGGTAATCCATGAACTATGAACGAAAACCACGCAAAGGACGATACACAGGGAAGAAGCAGACAGGAATGTATGTAGAAAACCAGCGAAAAAGACGCATTCACAAGGAGGAGAAGTACACAGGACAACGCTGGAAACACAACTGTTGTGTTGTGTTTCCAGCGTTGTCCTGTGTACTTCTCCTCCTTGTGAATGCGTCTTTTTCGCTGGTTTTCTACATACCATGCACCAACTGGCCCAACAAGCTACGCTTCTTCAATACTAAGCAGACAGGACGAGCGCGGACTTGCAACTGTTTATTGAAACACATCTTCCTTCCATCACCAACCCTACGCATGCGCAACAACCAATCTCTATCTAATCGAGTTCAGGAACTTCAGTTCCTTCTTGTACAGATGGACCGAAGCCTCGCTTACACACTTTTCGGGCCCATATCTATCAATCTGCCAGGCTTCGATGACCTCACGTGTTTTCTGGTCTTTGGCCCTTCCGATTATCTTTGTGCGCTCAAAGAGTGGCGTGCATTTATTGTCACACGAAAGACAGTGTTTTGGCAAATGCATGCCGCTGTGAGGCCCAACGAATTTTTATGTTCTTGTAGGCGCTTATTAATGCAGCGTCCCGTTTGTCCCACGTAAACTGAGCCGCAACTAAGCGGGATTTCATACACTACTCCCATTCTACAGGACACAAACTTGATTTTGTGGTTAACACCACAGCCTGCTTTTGTTCTTGATTCATTGTTAGCGCGCACAAACGGGACAGCTTACAAGGCGCCGAAAAGAAGATTTCCACACCGAATTTCCTTGCCACTCTCTTCAGGCCATGCGAGGTCTTATGTACATAGGGCAGTACTTCAAACTTCCGCCTCTCACGAATGACAGGTTCTCGAGCACTAGAAGTTGAGACGAGGGTTTTCAACAGAGACCCGGCAGCGGCCTGCAGAAGCGACGAGGGAAACCCAGCAGAACTTAGGCGTGCAACTTAAGCGGAAAAGCTGAGTGAAATCTTGTGAAAACAGGACTTAAATAATGATGACCTCAAGCAGGATGAAGCAATTCCTCTCTTAATAAGCTTGGAGTGACAGGAGTCATAGGGTAAAAGGGCCTTTTTTGTTCTAGGCATGTACATCCAACACAAGTGGTCCGGTTCACTGAAAAACAATCTCAAGTCCAAAAACTGTAAGCAAGAGTTCTCAGGCAATTCTACAGTAAAATTCAAACTGGAAGCCTTGGATTTAAAAGACGATAAAACTTCATTAGTGACCTCTTGTGGGTTGTCATTGGGATTCATTATTAAGAGTATTAAAAAATCGTCTACGTATCGGAAAACTCGCGCGATGCGGTCGTCAGTTAGCGCCCGTGAGAGTGAACAGTCAACTTCCGCTAAATATATTTCAGTGAGAACTGGTGCCACACTCGACCCTATACAAATGCCTCGTTTTTGCACATAGAATTTATCCTCAAAACTCACTAGCGTTGAAGAGAGGTACACATTCAACAGTTCCATGAAACCTTCTACCGAAATGCCGCAGGCATTTTGGAACCCCACAACCCCCAAACGCTCTATACAGTTGCTGACCGCCATGAGCAGTTCATTGTGAGGAACCGAGTAAAACAGATCCTCAATGTCAACCGAGAAGCCGTAATTGACACCTGGCATGCCTTCTTTGAAAATTTTCACCATTCCGTCCGAGCTGGTGATCTTGTAGGGGTCTTCAGGCGACAGACTCTTCAGGTGTCTTTGAAGGTATCGGCTAACAACTGCTTGCCAGGTTCCTCTCTCCGTTACGATTGCTCTAAAGGGGCATTCCAGCTTATGACTCTTTGCACTAAAAAACACAGTGAGCACATGCACCTTGTTACTCATCACTTCATTCTTCATCCGCTCAAGCTTCAAATCATCTAAAAGCGCAACCGCTTTGGCCTTCGCCTTCGTCGGCTTCACATCCGCAACTCGGAAGTTCTTGTTGATCGCTGTTAGTGCCTTCTCCCCGAATAGTTGCTGCGGTAGGACCACGAAGCCGCCTTCTTTTTCAGACAAAAGAACCCGTAGCCCAAGCCCAGAATCACAAATTGAGCCAGCCACTCTTCTCAGCAGGGAAGTGCAGTCCTTCTTTTTCTGAAAGGTGTTGCCCACTGAATCAACTCCTTCCGAAAGGCAGCATCCTTTCTCTTCCCTTTCTACCTTGTCAGCGATCCTGTGAACCGAAGCCAAAAGCTCAAGTTTGCTGAGCGGTACTTCCAGGCTGAACTTAGGTCCCTTCCTGAGGACCCTTTCGATGTCGGTTGGAACAGTCGCCCCTCCAAGGTAGATAACAGGGACCTCACCTGTCTGCTTCTTTGGCGCCTTAGGTAGGCTTTGTCGTCGCTTGTTCCAAAGGAACTCAGTGGTAGTATCAGCCAGGTTCTGGTAGTCCTTGAATGTCCTCAGGCCGGCAGAGCCTGTCCCCTTCCAAGTGAAGCACACCAACCGCAGCCAGTCCCGTAGTAGTCGAACGTGTCGCCAACATTCGCTCCTTAAAATCTTAGCCATTCTTTTCCAGTGACCATCGGAGCAGCCGAGGAAGCCGTAGAGGCCCGCAACGCTGGGCGGACAGACGTGCTTCATCCTGCTTGAGGTCATCATTATTTAAGTCCTGTTTTCACAAGATTTCACTCAGCTTTTCCGCTCAAGTTGCACGCCTAAGTTCTGCTGGGTTTCCCTCGTCGCTTCTGCAGGCCGCTGCCGGGTCTCTGTTGAAAACCCTCGTCTCAACTTCTAGTGCTCGAGAACCTGTCATTTGTGAGGGGCGGAAGTTTGAAGTACTGCTCTATGTACATAAGACCTCGCATGGCCTGAAGAGAGTGGCAAGGAAATTCGGTGTGGAAATCTTTTCGGCGCCTTGTAGTAGTAGTAGTAGTAGTAGTAGTAGTAGTAGTGAAAATATTTATTTTTATTTATTTTTTTTTCAAAAGGAAGAGGTAGGGAGTAGCGGGATGGGGATAGATAGATGTGGAGCTTCAGTGGTCGGTCTTCCCTACTCCAGGATCCCGTTGGCCTCCGCCGCTGCCTTGGCCCTCGTCACCAGCATAAGCTGTGTGCTCGGGTCGGAGTCAGCCAGAAGGGCCTCCCACTGCTCTAGACTAGGGCTATTTACCTTTGGTAGTAAACGGCTTTTTTCGCAGCCCCAGGTGGCGTGGTACGTTGTGGCGTAGCCCCCACACCACACGCACTCTTTCGCGTATCTGTTCGGCCACATTTTGTGATACATGGCTCTGCTTGGGTAAGCTGTCCCGTTTGTGCGCGCTAACTAACAATGAATCAAGAACAAAAGCAGGCTATCGTGTTAACCACAAAATCAAGTTTGTGTCCTGTAGAATGGGAGTAGTGTACGAAATCCCGCTTAGTTGCGGCTCAGTTTACGTGGGGCAAACGCGACGCTGCATTAATAAGCGCCTACAAGAACATAAAAATTCGTTGGGCTCTCACAGCGGCATGCATTTGCCAAAACACTTTCTTCGTGTGACAATAAATGCACGCCACTCTTTGAGCGCACAAAGATAATCGGAAGGGCCAAAGACCAGAAAACACGTGAAGTCATCGAAGCCTGGCAGATTGATAGATATGGGCCCGAAAAGTGTGTAAGCGAGGCTTCGGTCCATCTGTACAAGAAGGAACTGAAGTTGCTGAACTCTATTCGATAGAGATTTCTTGTTGCGCATGCGTAGGGTTGGTGATGGAAGGAAGATGTGTTTCAATAAACAGTTGCAAGTCCGCGCTCGCCCTGTCTACTTCTTCCCTGTGTATCGTCCTTTGCGTGGTTTTCGTTCTTAGTTCATAGAAATCTAGTGGCCTAGATAATATTACGAACACGTTCCTCAAGAGATACGCAGAGTGGGTATCGAAATATTTGCTGCTTCTTTATAAGAAGTGCCTAGATAACGCAGAAGTGCCGAAAGACTGGAAAATAGCTAAGGTTGTTCCTGTTCATAAATCTGGGGACACTACAAATGTATCTAACTATCGCCCTGTTTCACTCACGTGGGTAGCATCCAAAATATTTGAACACATCATTCTTAAGCACATAGTAACATTCCTTGAAGAAAATAATCTACTGAGTTCTAATCAACACGGCTTTAGGAAAGGGCTATCAACTACAACTCAACTGCTGGATACGATCCACGATCTCGCATGCGCACTGGACCAACGTAACGAGATTGATGTTTTATTTCTTGATTTGTCGAAAGCGTTCGATCGTGTATCACAACCAAAATTTATGTTTAAACTTCAACATTTTCTTGGTTGTAATAAAATTACAAACTGGATACAAAATTACCTTTCAGACCGCAACCAGTTTGTGCAATATGACGGTCACGCATCGCACCATGTCAAAGTAATGTCTGGAGTACCTCAGGGAACGGTATTTGCACCCATATTATTTCTAATTTACATCAACGATCTAACAGTTAACCTTAACGCAACAGTCCGAATGTTCGCAGTTTTATAAAGAAATTAAAGCGTACGACGATCAAGTCACCTTAAACAATGCAGTTGGTCAAATAGCAGAATGGTGTCGAGAGTGGCAGATGACCCAGAATCTCGAGAAATCAGTGTGTATGACTGTATCAAGAAAAAAGAACCCGCTCGTTTTCTCATATGAAGTCGAAAATAAACCTTTAAAATCAGTCCAAAAATACAAGTACCTCGGTGTTGTCATCTCCTCTGACCTGAAATGGGATAATCATGTAGAATATATATCGTCAAAAGCATTTTCCGCACTCTTTTCTCTAAAGCGATGAATACCGACTGCCTATTCCGACACCAAGCTACTGGCATACCGTTCCCTCGTCCTTCCTGTTCTCGAGTACAACATCCTGTGTTGGTTTCCGCACACACAGAAATGCATAAATATGTTAGAAAGCGTCCATCGGAAAGCAGTAATGTTTATTTTTAACAAATATAAACGTAATGACTCTCCAACTGAACTCTTAAACAAGGCGAATCTCTGCACTATTAGTAACCGCGCCCGGATCTGACGCCTTAAATTCGTATTTTTCCTATTAAACGGTGCTCTTAAAATTGATTCTGAACTCTACTTAGTTCCTTCACCAAAACGCAATACCAGAACGAAACACTCGCAGCATTTAACAGAGTATAAATTCAATACTGACACCTTTCGTTATTCATTTTTTCCGCAAGCGATTAGGGAATAGAATATGTTACCTGCAAATGTTGTTAGCTCTGAATCTCTAAGTAGTTTTCTTTGTCAACTGTCACAATTGTTTATTTGAACTTTTTAGTAAGGCTTTGCTTGTACCTTTCGAAAAAAATATTTTTTCACATTGTGCTTTATTTTGTGTTTAATACTGCGTCTTCCATTTCGAAACTGTCTCCCATGATTATCCCTTTTACAATGTTATTTCAGTAGTGTGAACCTTCTTTGTGAGTTTTTTTCTTTTTTTTGTGACGTGCCTAAAAAAACGAAAACAAACATGTACCCATTCTTGCAACAGCCTCGAAAGAGGCTAGCAGTATGTTCCAAATAAATAAACAAAATAAAAAGGCAGAAACTGCAAAAAAGCATGGAAATGCCAACATGCAAAACAGCTAAGGCTGGAAGCAACCACAGTGGCAAAAAAACAAGCGAGGAACCGGAAATAAATCTTGGAAGTGAAATTGGAGATGTTCGTCTCGTGCTCACAGAAGTACTTCAGATCAAATCGAAAATTGACGCATTAGAAGAGATAAAGGCCACTGTGGATAGTATTGAGCAGTTTATGCAGGAAATGTCTACAAAATACGACGAAGTTTTGTCCAAAATGAAACAACAGGATGCAGCTATATCTGCCCTTGGAAAGCGAGTGGAAAAACTCGAGGTTCTGGTAGCAGAACAAGAAAACCAGGAATTAAGGCAACAAGTTAACGAACTAGAGCAGTACAGGATACGCCAAAATTTAGAAATACTCGGGCTGCCCCATCATGAAAATGAAAACCTACTGGAAAAGCTTAATGTCTTGGCCACTGATCTCGATCTTCTGCCGCTTTCCGAGGCAGATGTTGAGGCTGTTCATCGATTGCCCTCACGGTCTATCAAGGAGAGCACTAACAACGAGAGTGCTAGTAGTGACAGTGAGGTCGGGGAGAGTTCAAAGAAGGTTACACCTGTTCTTGTACGCTTCGTATCCCGTTCAACCAGAGACGCATGGCTTGCAAAAAAGGGACAGCTAAAGGAAGCGAAATCTAAAATCTTCTTCAATGAAAACCTGACAGCACAGAACAAGGCCCTATTTTGGAAAATGAAAAAACGGCCAAAGAAAAAGATTATGAGCTTGCCTGGTTGAAGAATGGAAAAATGTTTGTTCGTCGTGGCCCCCGCAGCCGAGATATCAGGATTAGGATGACAAACGATCTGGATAAGATACGTTGAGTAACAGGCCGTATCCACACCACGGTAACTGATAGCAGCACCCTTGAAAATGACAGCCCCGTTCGCATATTCTTATCATGATGCTGATTCGTTCAAACATTCCAAGCGTCTAAGAGAAAAAAATCGACTTTCTTTATTCCATCTCAACGCGCAAAGCCTTTGGAATAAACAGGATTCTGTGGAAACCCTCCTAAATGCAATAGACCATAAATTTGAATTTTTAGCTTTCACTGAAACTTGTTTTAACAACGATTATGATGTCATACAATTTCCAGGATACAAATGCGTATCAGTTTCACGCAGTAATAAGAGAGGGGAAGGTGTGGCCATTTATGTAATGAACTACCTAATTTATGTCACCATAGAAGATTTCTGTGTCATAGATCAGGACTTTGAGTGTGTCATGTTAAAATGTGTTGCTACCATATTTGCCGTTGTATACAGGCCGTCTGCTGGATCACAGGCAATGTTTTTAGTATTTCTTGAAAACATGTTAGAACAGTGCATGCAATTTAATTTAAATCGCCTGTAGTTATTTGTGGTGATTTCAATATCGATCTCTTATTGCCTGAATCTAATCAGCAAATGATGGTTGATATTTTTTTCTCGTTTGGTTGTGAAAATGTAATACATATGCCAACTAGAGTGACTGATATGTGCCATACTTTACTAGATGTGTGTTTCACAAGCTACGAAAAGGATGATGTGCAAGCAGGTGTACTGATAGCTGATGTTAGTGACCATTGGCTTATTTTCATGTTATTTAAACCATACTTTACAACACAGTAATTCCAAAATCAGTGCACCGATTACATATAGAATCATTAATGAAGCAAAGACCACAATATTTAGAAAGTTAGTAGCAGAAACAAGCTGGGCAGAGGTTTTTCAACTGTCTGACCCCGTTACAGCATATGACGTCTTCATTAAAACAGTTACCGAGCTCTATAATCAAGCCTTTCCTACAGTGCAATTCAAAAAAGTAAAAAGCCAGAAAACAATGGATAAATGCTGAACTTGTGAAAAGAATTATAAATCGTGGCAGACTATTCGCCTCTTTTGTAAGAACAAAAAATCTAGACAGTTTGATTGAGTATAAACGAATTCGTAACACGTTAAGCTTTGATATAAAAAAAGCCAGGACCAGTTATTACCAACATAAGTTTACTGATATCTGCAACAACCCTAAACAGGTATGGAATACCGTAAACAAGCTAATGTCCAAAAATGAGAGAGACGGCATCTCTGAGCTCGTTGTAATTCGTGTGCCTTGCACAGGGGCGTCGCTTGCTGACAAACTTAATGAGCATTTTCTCATATCAGGGGCTTCACGTAAATCTCAGGCAAGTAACTGTGATTTTACATCGTAGCTCACATCCAACGTCGAAAGCTCAATGTTCATGTTCCAACTACAGAATTAGAAATCTTAGAAATTAGAAAGCAGCAGTGCATGTGGTGCTGATGATATTAAAGTTCAACCTATAAAATCCGTTAGTCACATGATTAGTCAGACACTTACGCATATATGCAATCTGATTTTGAGTACCGGAATATTTCCAGACAAATTAAAAATTGCAAATGTCTCCGTCATATACAAGGGAGGCGATAGAAATACCGATAGAAATGGGCCACGGCACTGCTCACGAAATGCCTCGCCACTCACCGTTCCTGCTGTTCCAGGTGCTGGTGCTCACCGGCTATCACCTGCCTGTTTCACCGACTTGCCGACCGGTTCCGCAATCTTGCGGCGCTAGCTGGTTTCTGGACGGCTGCGGCTGCTCATCCGATCATCTGTGCGCACCCCTGCCGATTTTGGACACTTTCCACGGTCGGGCCTGGCAACATGCTACATTATCAGCTGACGAGGACACCTACATAAAGCACTCGGATTTCACCGCCCCCTTGGGCCACGGCACTGCTCAGGAAATGCCTCGCCACTCACCGTTCCTGCTGTTCCAGGTGCTGGTGCTCACCGGCTATCACCTGCCTGTTTCACCGACTTGCCGACCGGTTCCGCAATCTTGCGGCGCTAGCTGGTTTCTGGACGGCTGCGGCTGCTCATCCGATCATCTGTGCGCACCCCTGCCGATTTTGGACACTTTCCACGGTCGGGCCTGGCAACATGCTACATTATCAGCTGACGAGGACACCTACATAAAGCACTCGGATTTCACCGCCCCCCTTGGGCCACGGCACTGCTCACGAAATGCCTCGCCACTCACCGTTCCTGCTGTTCCAGGTTGGTTATTACGAGTGTTCTTGTTACCGTGATGATGATGTCTGTCTTGTAGCAGTGTCGTGGCCACCCCATATTCTGAAACGTTTCCGCTCGGCGGCAGTGTACATTTGGCGCATTTTGGTCCTGGGTGGGGACGTTGAAACAAACCCAGGCCCTATGACGAAGGGCCAAGAAGAAAAGCTCGAACTGGTATATGAAACTGTTCAAAGGCTTGAGATGAACCACACGAATATCCTCGAAAGTGTTAACAAGATTCTTACAATTCATATTGGCTTGCAAAATGAAATGAAGACTTTAAACGGTCGTGTGCATGAACTTGAACTTAAAATCGAGTCTATTCCAGTTCTTCAAAGTGACTTACTGTCTTTAGCTACCCGTGTGCAGGAACTGGAACTTAAAAAACAGTCAGTGCCTACCACAGTATCTGCCACGAGTTGTACACACGATGTATCCAACATTCAAGTAAAACTTGACGACCTGGAAAATCGTTCCCGCCGGTCTAACATTCTTTTTTATGGTGTTCAGGACACTGATGAGTCTGAAACTTGGGAAGACTCTGAGCGTCTTGTGAACGAATTCTGTTCTAGCAAACTTGGTATCACGTTGTCTTCCTTAGCCCGTGCTCACCGCATAGGCCGTTTTTCTCAGGAAAAAAAGAGACCCATTATTGCAAAGCTGTTCAACGAAAAAGAAGTCGAAACGCTTATGAGTAAGGGCTATAAACTCAAAAATACCGATTTCAGCATTTCGCGAGATTACTCGAAAACGGTTCGTGAGAAACGCAGCCAACTGTGGAAGTATGCCAAATCAGTAAAGAAAGAAGGTGACAAGGTCCGTTTGTCTTTTGATAAACTGCTTATCAATGGTGTCTCGTATTTCTGGGATGATCAAACCAGTAGCGCAGTGCGCGTGTCCCTTGCCTGACGCATCCCTTCCAGTTCTCGTAAAGTGGCTGGCAAACCACCCGGGCGGCCAAACGCGCAGCGTTGCTCCAATTACGATGTCAGTTTTCTGTACACTAACATAAGGAGTGTTCTTTCTAAAAACGTAGCTCTTTCTTCTTTAATTGATTCATGCTGCTCCTCGGTCATCGCGCTTACCGAGACTTGGTTAAATGACATGGTTCCTGATGATGTCATTTTCGCCTGTGACTCCGAATTCAACATATTTCGTTGTGACCGCACGGGCCGTAGAGGTGGCGGTGTCCTTCTGGCTGTCAGTAAAGTGCTCACTGCTGCGCCTATCGAGGTCACGTCGTACATAGAATCGGTATGGGTTCGGTTGAGTTGTGGTCCCACGGTCGCCATCATTGGCGTCATTTACCGCCCTCCGGACATGAATTCTTCATTCGCAAGTCAGTTTTCTAATTTACTAAGCGATCTTACTTGTCGTTTTCCGAATTCAAGCTTACTTTTACTTGGTGACTTTAACTTTCCGGCTATTAACTGGTCGTCTTTAACAGCTCCTGCCAATGATCCCGAAGCTCAGGCTTTCCTCCAGTCCTGTCTCGATTTCTCTTTGCAACAACTTATTTCTGAACCTACGCGTCGTTCCGCCACTACAGCCAATATTCTCGATCTTATCTTGACAAGTGATCCTCACCTTTGCTCCAACATTGCGCTCTTAGAAGGCCTTTCCGACCATTCCATAATCACGGGTAACCTGAATTTTGTGCCCCATAAAAAGGTAACTCGTACTAAACAAATAAGGTGCTACAACCGAGCAAACTTCGGCGAAATAAACGCTCAGTTGTCAGTCTTTGCTGATCATTTTCTTCACGATTTTTCGTCACGCTCCGTGGAAACGAACTGGAACCTGTTCAGCGTGAAACTTGCTACTCTCATTGACAGATTCATACCCGTCATCAGTATCCCCTGCACTAACACAGCACCTTGGTTTAATAGGCATCTACGTCGCCTTAATAACAAGAAAAAGCGCCTTTACAGACAAGCCGACAAGAACAGACACTCCGAATCTTGGCAACGGTACAAATTATGTGATAAGGAATATCAGTCTGAGTTGATATCTGCACGTAGGCACTTCTTCACACACGATCTACCGGCAATGCTAACAAACAATCCACGGAAGTTCTGGCAGATAATAAACCCCGCTAATCATCCTGACATTACTCTTACTAACGAGGAAGGCAGCAGTGTTCCAGTGGCCGAATGCGCCGAACTTTTCAATAACGCATTCACATCCGTTTTTACCCGTGAGGATCTCCCTCTACCTCCTGTTTCTGTCAGCACTTCTAATACATCAATGTCCGAAATATTTATCAGTGAGACCGGTATCTTATCCTTACTAGGGAAGCTTAAAACAACATCAGCATCAGATCACCTTGGCTTTAATAACAAAATACTCAAAAATTCATCTGATGGTATTCATCGTATCTTGTCCGCTATTTTTTCACAATCTCTATCATCAGGCGTGATTCCGCTGGACTGGCGCCTAGCTAAAGTTGTGCCAATTTTCAAGTCTGGCGATCGTTCCTCACCACTAAATTACCGACCCATTTCATTAACTAGCTCTGTTTGCAAACTTCTTGAACACGTAATTCACTCGCAGGTAATTAACTATCTTGAAGAACATAACATTATCTTTAAATATCAACATGGGTTCCGTAAAGGCTACTCTTGCGAAACGCAACTTGCCGGATTCATTCAAGACATACATTCATCGATTGATGCTGGCATTCAAGTAGACTCCATATTTCTTGATTTTTCTAAAGCTTTCGACAGAGTACCTCACAACCGGTTATTAATGAAACTAGCACTGCTTAATATTCACCCTCTTGTCATTGCATGGGTTAAAGATTTTCTGTTTTCCAGGTCTCAATTTACAACTGTCAATAACCACAATTCGTCTTTCAGCCAAGTACACTCTGGCGTCCCACAAGGAAGTGTGCTTGGCCCCTTACTTTTCCTAATATTTATCAACGATTTACCGGATTCCATTTCTTCCCATATCAGACTTTTTGCTGATGATTGTGTTATTTATCGCAAAATTTATTCTAACACCGATTGCCAATCCCTTCAATCTGACCTGGATTCAGTAACAGCATGGTGCTCAACCTGGCTTATGCAACTTAATCATTCAAAAACTAAATTGATGTCTTTTACTAACCGAATGTCTCGAATTCAAACAGCATACTCCTTAAATAATAGCTCACTCGAGCTAGTCACCACGTATAAGTACTTAGGACTTCACCTTCATTCAGACTTAGCATGGAACCACCATATTAACCTTATGCTTGCATCTGCTAATCGGTCATTAGGTCTCTTAAAACATAACCTAAAGCATGCTCCTCCTCACCTCCGTGCTCATGCCTATACCACTCTAATTCGACCTAAAATTGAATATGCCTCGGCTATTTGGGACCCTTACCAATCTTACCTAATAAATAACATTGAATCATTGCAGAACCGCGCCGTTCGTTTTATTTACTCCGATTATTCACGTAACACCAGCGTCACAGCCTTAAAGAAACGCGCAGGTCTCCAGGATTTATGTCTCCGCCGTAAAATTGCACGACTGTCACTTTTTCATAAACTTTATCATCATCCATCACTTCATAACGACTTTTTTTCTTTGCCTACTTCGATTTTTGACCGCCGCGATCATCCCTTTAAAGTTAGACGTTTCACGTGCAGGACATTTATCTATGCGCATTCATTCTTACCACGCACAATATCTGACTGGAACACTCTGCCTTCACATATCGCAACCACCACTGATCCTGATAAATATTTTAAACTTATATCTTCAATAACTACTGTTTAACTCTTCGCATACATTGTTATTTTATTTGTTGATGGCTTCCTTTTTTTGCAGGGTTTGTTACTAAAGATATTCATTGTATTAGTGTTCTGTTTGTATAATTTTAATAATGCAGTAATCTTCGTTCTTTGCCGCGCTGCCATTCTTTTGATTCTTTTGCTTACTTATATGTCATGCAAAGTGTTTTATTTGTGCTTTTGATTGATTCTTTTGCTTACTTATTTCATCCAGTGTGTCTTATTTGTGCTTTTGTTGTTTGTTTTATATTTGTGTTTTTTTTATTCTGTTCAATTGCCTGTGCCCCCCCCCTCTATGTAATACCCTCTCGAGGGCCTTTAGGGGTATTCTGTATAAATAAATAAATAAATAAATGTGAATAACTATAGACCAATTTCGGTACTACCAGTCCTCTCGAAAGTAGTTGAACAGGTTATAAACATCAGACTACTAAACTTCTCCAAGCGAAACGATATCATCGCCGAACAGCAATATGGATTTCAGAAAGAGAAATATACTGAAATGGAGCTAATAAAAATAAGGATAAGATAATTGACAATTTTGAGCAGTAAATATATACAATAGGTGTTTTTCTTGACTTAAAAAAACATTCGATTCTATCAAGCACCCGATTTTGTTGTACAAGTTGTATAAATATGGCATTAGAGGAACGGCTCTCACATTAATAAAGAGTTACCTCTCAAATCGTCAACAGTACACGAGCATTCCGAATGCAAAGTCCAGCTTAGGTCTGATACATTAAGGAGTTACGCAAGGATCAATCCTTGGGCCGCTGTTATTTCTTCTTTATATGAATGATGTAATTAACGTGCCCTCTACACCAGAAATAGTACTGTACGCTGACGATAGCAATGTATTCTTCTGCGGACAAGATCTGGAAGCCCTCCAAGTAGAAACCAATATATGGCTGCAAAACTTATCCACATGGCTCCGCCCTAACGAACTGCAGTTAAACACTAAAAAAAAACTAAGTACATTATATTCCGTGCACGTAACAAGTGCATTAAACAAGAAATACAAATTTAATTTCGTGATAAACCTATCGAACGTGCAATGTTTCATAAATTTCTTGGCGTCATATTTCACGAATGTCTTGACTGGTCACCTCACATTGAAAAAGTTCGCACAGGTATCTCTAGGTCCATTGGTATCATGTATAAATTAAAGGACCTTTTGCCTATGTGGCTAAAGAAACAACTATATTACACACTGGTACATTCGCGTTTCTACTATTGTTTTCTTGTTTGGGGCACAGCATCTAAAAGAAGCATAGAAAACATACTTATTACAATAGAAATTTCTGCGACTAATAGATAATGCACCATACCTTAGCCACACTGCCCCATTGTTTAGGAAACAGCAATTGCTTGCACTGTGGAATTTTATAAACAGAAAGATAGCGTTGGCCACTTGCCAACAAATGCATTTTGATCCTACCTCCTTTTGTCGTAAGTATCTCACTAAAGCACACAGGTACAACCTACGGCACATAATTTATAATAAGGAAAAAATACGTACGAACTACGGCGCCCAGAAACTTAGCTACAGAATTTCCAGTTTTTTAAACGATCACCATCCTGCTGTAAACATCATTCAAGAAAGCAAATCATTGAAAGCGTTCAAAAATTGCATCACCATGTATGTGTTGTCACTCCAGGCATAACCGCTCTTTTCGTTTTTTTTTCCTTTTTATTCTGTTGTCTCTCCTAGTATTTCTCCAACTGTACATAAATGTTCAAGATGAAATTACTGCAGCTCACTGTTAACCAACCCTTTCTGTATTTCCATTTCGTTTTTGTGTCTATTTCATGCGCTGAATGTCTTGTGCTCTCGAATGGGAGCAGGAAGGGCGTGGACACTTTGTCAGGCACCCATGTGCCTTTTAGTCTGCGCCCTAGGCAACTGTACCATAGAGTTGTCTGAATAAACACTTTGACTTTATCACTATTAAGCTGAACTGATCTCCTGAAACGGCACACTCATCCGCAAGCAACCTGATTTGCACTGAGGCAGACCGAACAACTTGATATTGGTTCGTTATGATGGCACCAGCGCGCAAAATGAAAGCGCTCGTCGTGTGTTTCTTCAATTTTCTCGTCCTTCCAACAAAGCTATTTTGCACGTTAACTTCGATTACAGTTACAATTCCGTTGACATGCAGTAAAACAATTATTGTCCTTGCACATTCCCTTGGGAGACCCCAAAACCGACCGGAAGGCAGCCAGATTATCCCTCATTTCCTGCTACAAATTGATATCGATTGGTTCAATAGTGATTTATTAAAGTGATTGAATTTTCCAGAGGTTCAATGCGTCTGAGTTGTAGCATGAGTTTGTCATGCGGAACTCTACAGAAAGATTTGCTAAAATCTAGGAAATAGCTCATCAATCTACCCGTTCTTATCGAGGCATGATGCGAGTTAATGGATTATTGTCTCTATTTGTGCAATTGTTGAGTAGCCTTTTTTGAACCCATGCTGGAAATTAGCCAGGACTCAGTGTTCAACCATAACTTCAATACTCTTATAGCAATATTGTGTTAAATTAGTTTACAACTCAGTGATATAAAAGTTACTTGACTGCAATTTTCTAACAAATCCCTGCCACCTTCAATGTGTAAGGCCACGGCTCTAGCTATCTTCGACGCACTCGGTAATTTTCTTTAAAATAATCAGATACAAAATATAGTAACAAGAAACTTTGCAATGAACTCGGCATATCGCTTCGGAAACACGTTTCGAAGGTCATCAGGACGACATCCTGATTTGGTTTTTAAATTATTAGCATAGAAGCTACGCCAGGGTGTGAAATAGAATTCGCATTGGAGGGACTAAATAGTTCTCATTTTATTAACTAATACCAAAGCTAGAAAACAATGTGAAAGTGGTCGTTGAAACGGCACGATGGGTAACGCTGTTTGGTTTCTATAGAACCATAAGCACATAGTTCAGAAACTGGTTTGTTTATTTTCGCTTTCAGAACTCAAAATATTTTTTTTGGTCCTATAATGAATTTTGACACCTTACGAACACTTTACTGCACGTGCAAGGTTTTCATTTATTTGTTTTAGTAAAAAGAAATATAGGCGCGGTTTCTATATCCTTTTCATCTTTCGCTTCAGGAGAATTACTTCCTGCACCATCCACGGTGTCCGCCTGCGAACTAGTTGAGGTTTTCTCTGCACAAACTCGTGTATACAGAAGTAGCACATAGCTTTAAAACTGCACCAAAGTGTGGTCACATCATTGTATGTAAAATCAGCCTGTGAACAGAAGGTCTGCACACAGAAGGTCTGCGTGGAGAACTGAATTCCGCTAATCGATGTAAGGCATAGCTGATTCAAATCATTCGCTGGCCCCTTTGCACGATGCGTGTCAATACTCACACCAGGGATGATGTCGTGCGCCTTCAGCGTGGGTGGAAAAACAGCCCAGGCGAGCTTGTGCAGCGGCATCGGCATGGTGGTTGCAAACTTCCATGCACGCTCCGTTCCGCTGATTCTTTTGGCGGCATTCCTTCGATCCGGTGGGAGGAAGAAATCGGAGCTCTGCTTAAAGCAAATTCCTGACCAATAATTTGTTCCATTACAAAAACTTAAATGCACATTGACATTACATAAAACGAGTCATTTATATGTATTGAACGGCATGTAGGGCGCTATCAAAAGAAGCCTTAGCGCTCATGTCCTTAGTGCATGTCCATCTCTCACACTCTATAAAAATGGCCTCACTGTAAAAGGTGCAAACCTCACAAGGTGCAAAACATTTAATAGTCACGGCTGTTTGATGTGCTTCACGCCAATAATTTTTTTTCTTTAAAAATAATAACGCCTACTCTGACTCTCGATGTTGTCAAGCTGTATATTCTGCTGCATGAAGAAATCAGTATTTTCTCATTTATTTGAAATAATTTTAGGACAGTGAGCTTCTACGCAGAAATGCGTGCTTATTTTCGCATCAAAATGAAAAGTAGCTTAGAGCTCTTCGTTCGCAAAATTATCAATTCAAGATGGTTTCCTTGAGTGGGAAGGATATTTATGTTGGCAGAAGTTGCGAGCGGGAGAAAAGGCAATACTTCTGTGCATTGAAATATTTTGCCACTGCGATATCTGTATTAAGAGGTTATGGTAGTACAATACGTTACGACATACGTACGCTGAAATTTGTTTATAAAGAACACCCTATCACTGCATATTTAACCCTACAAAAATCCACCAAAAATAGCCACAAACCTATGCAGGTAGTCATGGGGATACCACAAGCAAACACGATAGACAACAACTGATAAAGAACCAAGTACTCCCATAGTTCGCTTTGAGACGTATGCAAGCAGCAAAGAATTTGACAGAGACATTTAAAACTACTATGTGTGGAAATGCGAAAGCCTTAGTCTCTCTCGGTGCATCGAAGCGCCTCTACACACGCATCCCCGACGCATACACGCGCGCGTTTGACACCACCCCGAGCGCTGTACCGCGAACGGTTGCATGCAAGAGAAAGGAAATTGCACACTAGCTCTTTGTGCACCTCAACTGCTCCTTAAGGGAAGGGGCAAACAGCCTGGGAAGGCAAGCAATTGAAAGTGGGCATGTCATCGGTTCGAATCCCTGTCGCAAGCTAGCCTCCAACTTGACTAGCACAAGTATGGAACCACACAGAACGCTGTAAAAAAACGACTGCGTCACAATTTTGGTACAAATACAGTCGGGAAAACTGAGGTCGGCCAAAGCTGGGTATCTATAAACAAACGACATGCACAGAATGGTCCACTGTTAAAGGGACCCTCGCGCAGGGTGGCCGATGCGCTCCGCGAAGCGCCCCTTTTGAGAAGCGGCGAGAATAGGCGACACCAGGGGCCCGATTCTCGATATTCACATTCGCCTGTCGGCGCCATATTGCCTCTCTGATTGGCTGTCAGAAGTGTCAATCGCCGTCAATGGGCGTGCCAATCAGGGTCGGTTACACGAGCACTTTTTGCGGTGACGTCAATTTGACGTGGCATTGAAAATGCATTTTCGTAGCGCTATTCTTGGTGCCCGGCTGGTACATATATGTGATTGTGAAGGGAAAAGAAGCTACAAGTGGTCCGCCGCGAGAGCACTTGCGCTCGACTTGCCAATTTGGAGAAAATAGCTGCACACCGGAAATGGCAACATCCTAGAATCTGATTGGTTGGAACAATATCAGGTAAAGCACGTGATAGGCACACATTTTGGAGTGATGTCAGAAAGACGTTTCATCACGTTTACGTTGTGCCGCCATTGCAAAAAATGGCTGAAATTCGCCGCCATCATTTCGCCCGGCGAAAGCTACCCGAATCATGCAAATGAGTTAGTGAAATGCTGATTTATACGGCGTTAGGTAGCCGCACTTTAATGGGTATTTATTTCAAGACAAAACTAAGCTTACAAAAGTCTTGTTTTGATTGCACAATGTAATGGTATGGCGTTATAAGAGCACATCTGAAATAAGCAACCCTTGAGAGCGTTAATAGTGAAGGCTTAAGCGTACAGCCGCATAGGGGCGCTAACTGCTCTCCCGTTGCAAATCCTTCGCTCGCAGTGAGAAATCATCGGTCCGTGCGGTTAGTGAAACGCGAAAATTGCTCGAATGGCGGTGCCGGCGCTGCGATTTACTGCTCGTTGCATTCATTCGTCGTTTGTTAAATCTATAGTAAACTAAAGTATTCTAGTTCACTATAGTTAAATCCTATAAGTGGGAAAGGTGAGCGACCTTCAAGGTTACCGCGATGCTTTCGAGTTGTCTCTGACTAGACAGCTCGTCTGTGCAATCACCTGACGAGGCATATGGTGTGGTGGCTATGCAAGGATGCATTGCGGCGAGAAGCAGTGCCGAACTGTCGAGCTCTGAGGGGCGATCGCCAGCTGTGAAACGTCGCAGAACGGATGGGCTTTGCGCGCGTGATGAGCGGATGACACGCGGCCGAGCAACAAACTCCAGGAATGTGTCGGGCTTCTCGACGAGACATCCGTGTGTGTGTAGCGTCCTTTTGCATGCATGCTGCGAATCAGAAATTTTTAAGCATGAAATGCTTTTAGCCCCCGTTGTCGGCAGTGTGGTGACGTCACGCCGAGACCGAGATCCACTCATCCGGGCATTGAAATCCACTCATCCGGGCACTGAAATCCACTCATCCGGGCACTGAAATCGAGTCATCCGGGCACTGAAATCGAGTCATCCGGGCACTGAAATCGAGTCATCCGGGCACTGAAATGGAGTCATCCGGGCACTGAAATCGAGTCATCCGGGCACTGAAATCGAGTCATCCGGGCACTGAAATCGAGTCATCCGGGCACTGAATTCCAGTCATCCGGGCTCTGAAACGAGAACATCCGGGCACCGTACGAGACTTAACGAGATTTAACGAGACTCTCTAAGCCCTCCTACGCGACCGGCATGCAAGCAACGGTTGGTCTCCAAACGAGTCACAAAAAATAACTGCTGCCAGTGCCTTCTCAATGTTTATCAAGATATCAGTCGCGCTGTGCGTTTGATAATGCACAGAATTATAATTTCCGATTTCTAATAACGCCTGCAAAAAGCACATAAATGCCACGTACACTTCGTTGTCGTACGTGATCTCTTAGGGGCTTCGCGCATCGAAGCAAAGCTGCGCAGGTGCACAGGGGCCCGGGGGAGAAGCGCTGCGTTCAAAGGGCAAAGCATCGCGCCGAACGGGTGGTGGCGTTCCTCCCTTGCTTTACGGTGCGGTTCGGGTGTCCACCGAGATGGCAGAGAATTACTGCGCCATTTCCTTTCCTCAAAAAACCAAATGGCAAGGCATCGCGCTGAACGGGTGGTGGCGTTCCTCCCTTCCTGTACGGTGCGGTTCGGGTGTCCACCGAGATGACATTAGGCCCGTAAACATTTCATGCTTACTCTACTCTCGGTTACGGGAGAGGCAGAGATTTTTATTCGGCATTTCGCGTTGCTTTTTTTTTTCATCATACTGTTTTCAGTTTTTGCACACGGCTCAAGTTGAGAAAACAAAGTCTAGCATGCTAGTACGTTGGTCGATTTCTTTGTTTTTGGTGTTGATGAATGGGAAAGGCAGCATAGGGGAAATCAGCTGGAAGGCGTCGTTTCCTTAAGTGTGGAAAAAAAAATTGCGTGAAACTCTAAAAGAATACTATACCCTGGCTTAAGCATTATGAGTGAAGCAGACAAAAGTGATTTTACTATTCAAGGTAATATTTTCATAACAGTGCTACATCATCAGTTACACAGCAGTCACGTGGAAATCACCGTAGGAGGGTGAAAAAAATCATCTCTTTAGGGCGCGCGAAAAACAAATATGTACGACTCTTGTACATTTTATTTACAGGTGTGTTGTTCCTGCTGGTGAAGGTTCCAGCTCACTCGAAGTCTGTGAGGGATCCATCCATGACCCGTTTGTGTGCAATCTCTCTTCATGTGCTGCCCGCATGGAAATCGTCAAGCTGGTGAGCAGGCGCTTAGTGTGTTGGGGCAAGCATTAAGGGATAACATGTTTGCCTTTAGTAAGATTGCATACGGCTAATGATATCTGATTGCATATATATATAGTTTATTCAGCAAGCAAGAACAGTGTAAATAGAACCACATATGGAAATAATGTAAATTAATCATGTCTGTACTTTTCAGGTGACAGCGCAGATAGGTATGCATGACACGCAGTGTTGTTCTGTGGTTTTGAATTTCTCTCAGTGACCGCAATGTCAAGGTAGCCCCATTTCGATTGGTGCAAAATGCGAAAGCATGCATATACTAAAAAACTCAAGGTAGTCATAAACAGTTAAACTTGTGCCCTTCCTTGCAGTGCATTCTGTAGCGGTTTTCTTGAGCATAAAAAGACTGTAGTAATTATTTCTGTGCATCAGTTTGGGAAATCTGCCATCAAGTACCTCTAGCTATATAGAAACAGTTTTCTTTGATACTAATGATTGGTTTTGCAGTGAGCGTATTTTACATTTGTACGTAAAACTAGACTATTTCTGAACACTATGTCTAGCTCGTTGGGAGATTTCAGTGCACAGCATTGATTAGTGTGCAGGTGATGGTGTGCATCTTATGCAGATGTGGCAGACCACCCTCACCATGGGGTCTCATGTGCTCTGGAGCCAGGATACCAGATTCATGTTTGGTCACTTCCCAGCTGGTCTGCTTACCAGCTGGGTGGCCATACCGGGCTCCTGAGGTGTCTGCAAAGGCCATGGTACAGCATGATCAAGAGTCCTCTGCGAAGGTCACCACAGCTTGCATTGTGCAACCCAACATATTCATCCACACTCAGCTGCAGGACCATGACACCACTGGCAAGTGGTGATAATAGTAGGAGCACCAACACCTACAACAAGGAGGAGGACACAGCACCATTTGGGTTCTGCCTGACAGACCGGAAGTGCATGATCAGCAGCTGCGTGCGGGAATTGCACTCACTGCCACGGTTTTCACGTGTAGCTATGCCACAAGTAATCAGTGTACATTTGCTCTGCTTCAAGTTTGATGGCATACTGCTAGGAAGCCGGTGAAGTCTTCATCATTTCGGTGTTCTTCATTAAACTAGACCATATTGGTGGTATCCATGACAGTAGAAATCAGTTTTCTCTGGTGCTGCAGTTTTTTGTGAGTCAGGAAGTGTCCCAAGTGTTTTCAGCCTACCGTCTGCCAACTTGCTGAGTGCGTGCTTCAACACATGCTTTGGTGATTGTGAAGAAGTGCTTTCCTTCGAGTGGTGCCTCCCTATGTGCTCTGCTTGTACACAACGCACATTTTATTTGGTGGTTAAGTTCAGTGAAAGACAGGAAGCCACCAAAATGTTTTCCTTCTAGCACCAGGGTGTTCACTGCACATGCATTCACCAGTGCTTTTCTGTTTGCTTTGGTGTTTGTTGAGAGCCAGCAGTCCACAACATCCTCAACATACAGCATGGTCGCTGTGTCTCTAGTCATTTACAACATCTGTTCTTCAGGGTGCAAAATGCCTTGTGTGGCACTGTTTGTGTGATAAGATCGCAGCATGCTTTGTCTCATGGCATCTGGTCGCCTCTGTGTGCTTGCTTTTGACTGCCTCTTTCACAAGCTGCTTGTAGTTATACAGCAGTGAACTATTTTTCCTGAAGGAGAAGTCAGTAATTGTTTCATGGTCATTTTCCCAGAGGAAAATGCAAGGCCTGGCCAGCCTCTTCACACGTCTACCCATTCCCATCTTCTAGCTCAAATTTGTACCTGTGACGAAAACCTAGAATTTGTATATTAATTCAGTTGAAGGTAAATGGAGGTATAAATTATGCAGCTGGACGCAATTTGTGTTTCAATAATAAAGCTCCAAATGGCATTTTGTAGCTGGAAGGGCATGATCCGGTTCAATAATTCTACAAGAAATGAATCATAATAGTCGTAGTAGTAGTAGTAAACTTTGTTGATCTTTCTGGATTACTCAGGCGGTCTTCCCAGGTTTGGGATCTTTTTCTCCTTCCAGGATTTGTGGTCTGTGTTCTTTTTCTGTGCTGGGCCATCAACCTTGAATGCATGCATTGGAAGATCACTGCCCACCTGTCCTCCCAGTGAAACTCTGTTAGATCCCATTTTCATTGACATGTTTCCTTGCTTTTTGCTTCATGAAAATTGGGGATGCTGTTTGGTTATTTTATGAAAAATCTGAGACAACCTGCTCACCCCCTGAACCCTTAGTGTGACTGGACCATATCAGTGTACGTGCTGCCATTTTTCTGTTTAGCAAAGGCGACTGCTGGCTACTTAAGTTTGCGAACTAGGCAACACTAATGTGCATGTATACCACTGTCAAACGGTTATGAAAGACGGGTCTGTCCCAAAAAAATTCTTATCTTTGTAGACGCAACATATTCGTCAATGTGTATTGTTGCACTAGGTAATGATTCGCAGTTAGGCTGCATAATGAATTCTAGGATGCATGAAGTTCAGTGATGGAAATAAATTATTTCGCCAATAATGGCTTCCACAAACTTTTCACTCTGCATGTAAAAGACACCTCACTTTTTTTAAGCAAATTGTAACACCTAAGAGGCAATGCAACTTGTCTCGCTCCCCAAAAATGTAGGGCCACACTTAAGCTCAGCATTCATGGGTATCACACAACAGTGTTTATGGCTCCCTGCAGCGGTTTCTCTTCACACACACAGTCACTGTTCTTCATTCGTGTTCACACATTTATCACAGTTGCCTCAACACAGCTTCTTTGAACTCTTCCACACTGTAGTTCACCTACATAATGTTATTGTAATTATTTTCTCACTAATTGGCACATCTCTAGTTCACTGCAGTAATTACAATGCTAGGCTTCAAATTAAGCCAACAGCACCCGCGCATCACTCCCTCCCACTTTGTACCTCAGTAAAGTCAATGTGCCTGCATGGCCTAGTTGGTAGCGTGCCTGGCTGGCGATCCAGGGGCCATGGATTTCAAGGCAGACAGAAATTTATTAATTTTCTGTACGTAAAATCTATTATTTTATAAAGTGAAGTAGTTTCAGACATGTGCTGAAGTTTGATTCAGATTACAAATCCTCTTTTCAGTGTCTTTCCTTGCCGACATACACGCGAGAAGCACGTTTTTTGACACAATGCCGGCTGGATAACACTGGGTCTTCTGCAGAATCGCAGCCTCTCTCCTTGACAGTGGTGCGTGCAGGCTTTCTGTACCTTTCTTTTCTGGTTGCACATGGCACCCAATAACTTCTTAGCACTAATTGCGATGCCATCATATACCATACAGCACTAATGATATTACTTGGTGGTAGTCAGAAAAAAAATTATTCTTATAGTGTGAAAAAAGAATAGCAGCCTGTTTCCAACTGACTTGGTTTGGTTTCATACTTCTGCTAGAACTTAAAGAGAAATTAGCCAGCAAAGCTGTACAAGACGGTAATTTTTCAGGGGGCTTAAATTTTATGCACAGGCACTTGCAATGACTCCAATTTCATCAACATTTTGCAACCTGTTCTATCATTATATTGGTGATGAATAGCTTCTGTTCATTAATTTAACACTCTCCTCGGGGAAACTCTGAGTCAAACTTGTTTGACATTTTTCAAGCTGCCTTAATCATGCTCAAAAAAAAACAATTTACCCTCCATGCGCACACACCACTAGGCATTTTAAGTGTTGTATTTTTTTTTCATGCAGTGGAGTGTAATGCATACATAGAAGGGAGAAATCTCCAACCTGTCACTTATGCTCGAGCACCAGAGCGGATTTTAAATGCACATATCAGGCTTGCCCAAACAAACCGAAACCTCCTTTCCAAGGGATGGAATCACAGGAGCGATGGGAGGCTGCTCTGCGCATTGCATCATGGTGTGGGCCTTGAAGGTCGCCGCAGCCAAACAGTGCCTGGTCACCTAGAGTGGCCTGAGGGCCGTCGCCAACCTGTTCAACACCCCTTCAGCCACCCTCACCTGATCCACTGAAGTGGGACTAATAAAGTTATTACCAACCAAGGGCTCCTTCCTGCCAACGCGCTTCACCACAGTAATTTTGAACTGCTTCATTGAACAAATAATCTCTGAGCTGTACACAAGCTTTGTCCTCAGTAAGCCCTTTGTTATTGGAATGTGGTAATCTACTTTTGCAGAGCAACTTCGATTGGTCCTCAGTGTCCTTTCAGACATTTGCCGACATTTCAGCACCTACATCTGGTATGGTGCCCTTCACTGCACTGTAGATGTCATATTTTGAGTGTACATAGAGGGTTGTCTATTTTAGTTCACAGCAAAGGAAAGTACTTTGAGAGTGAACGCATTTCATTGAGCATTACTCTCCTGTAGTGCACAATAGTGGCATCACAGGGTCTTCATTGCATCAGCGTATGGTGTAAATGTTGCCTAACGGCATTGTGATCCACCACTCAAAGAGAACCAACAATGGCCCTGATATGTATGTGATCAGGAGTTTGCACAGAGGGAAAGTCATGCACTTGCACATCAGGCTAGAAACATGACTGAGGCCTCTTGTAGATTGCTCGTGGAGTGCACATGGCTTGCCAAAACCAATTCACATTATCCAGTGTTATGCTGCATTAATGGACCTTCTGCCAGAATACCACTGCTTGTCTGTGATGCTGCCTCCCTCAAATACTGTGGGCCATGTTAGCCTTGCATTTCATGCCCCCTTTGTGTGTTATCTTGCTGCTGTGCAATGCTTGTGCTCTTCTTGTTTTGTTTCTGTTCTTCCTTCTTTACTCACCATTGTTTTTATTCTCCTTCAGCTCCTTTACCTGACACCGAGGCATGTTCAGGCTTAATATGACATGTGCACTAGATAATACGCGTGTATGTGCATCCTATGATAATAACTTGCATGCACGTTAAAGAACCCCAGGTGGCCGAAATTTCCGGAGCCCTCCACTACGGCGTCCCTCATAGCCTGAGTTGCTTTGGGACATTAAACCCCAATAAACCAGACCAATAACTTGCATGAAGCGAATAAAGCAAGTGTCTTGCACACTGCATTAGCTGTTTGTAATGTGGCATCACCCTCCACTTTCACTATCCTCTTCTATATTCGTCCCACTCCCCAATGTTGAGTAGCATATGTGAAGATATCTTTTTCCAGCCGACTTCACCTCTCTTGACATCATACGTTGCCCTCTTACAAGGAATTTTGCTGCATTGAAAGGAGCTGCCTGGTGCTGCTGTAGATGCATTACTGTTGTCCTACAGCAAAGGAATTGTAGGGATGGGCATGACAAATTTTGTTTCACCTCTCACATTTTGGTGCGTACTTGCATCACACGAGTGGTGTAGCTGCCTATATGCCCTTGGTAAGTGCTGTGTACTCAGTGTTAGACAGAATTAAAGAGATTGAGGGCCTTTTCAAACATTGAAATTAAATAGCATTATTGAGAGCCTTTTTTTATTTGAATGGAATAATGTACCTGCCACTCTACGCCATGCATTCGTGAGCTGCTTTTATATAAAGTCCGTGAAGTCTGCTTGCAGGCAGACTTAGTTAATGTTCACAAAGCAAAAGATGAGTGCCATGTCCTATTCAGATTAAGTGAAACGCCAACACTGTGAAATACATGCTTCTGTTGACAGTGGACTTTTAGCTGTGTCTTTTTCTTTAAGTACTGGCGGGAAACAATATCTCCCTATTTTGCTTTCGCATTTGACGCTTTTGATAATAACAAGTACGCGCTCATAGCGTTGCACTTGACGCGATTCGCAGTCGCGTTTCGTGCGCGGCCGCTTGCAAACGTAACCAAGGGTAGCGTTAAGTTCTATGCACCTGAAGAAGTGACACGGTGAGGTAAAGCTTTCCAACGCCACTGACGCGTTGAGGTTACGATCGAGAGCCAGCCGTTTCTCCGCCAATTCCTCTCCCCGTGACGCTGATCGCATCTCAAGTACGGAGACGCGACACGCTGCGCGATGGCTTCGGGCAGTAAGCGGTCGCTCTTATTTCCGTGACGACCGGCCACAGGGTCTTTAGCGTCGCATTCAGCACCATCACTCAGCTAATGTGTGCGGCGAGTACGCCGAGACCACCGCCGCAACGCATTTCACCGTCCATCTCTACGGTGCTACTGTGCTAACTCACCTTCGCGCCGCAACTCGGCGTTGTTTTTTGTACTTGGCGCCAAGTAGCAGACGACACTTCATTTTTTTGTCGTACTTTTTTCTTTATTCTTCGATGTCGTCATTCTATTCTGCTGTTACGCATTTTCGCACCGCCCCGATTCACACGTCACGGGTACGCCCCGCTCATGGCGGATTGGCGAATATCGAGAATCGGGCCCCAGGTGCAGGCGCAGTAACCGCGGAAGGTGGAGCCAGCCACGCGTCGTCTGCTACGGCGCTCCTTTGGCGCTTGGCTTGCTGAAGTAGAAACTCTGGAACGCGACGGCTGAATTAAAAATAAAAACCAGATTTCTCTCGCAGCTACATAATGGACGTGCGTTTCTGCAATATATTTTTTGTCATTTCCGATTCTTATTAGGCAATTTTTCCGCTATGCAATAGTGGTGCAGGACAGACATCTCTAGCTGTCGTCCACTTTCTGCTCTGAACCCACGAAAGCAGTCTCCTGTAGCTGCGGCGGGGCTATTAGTGCATTTCGTCCGCCGCGATCTCGAACTGACGGCTGCCAGAAAGGTGAAACCGTTGTGAACCGAACAGCGCTTTATCACCGCCGCCTGACACCTGGGATATAAGAAATGCCGCATCATCCCTTTTGCGACCGGGCTGCTTTCGAAATCAGCGGCTTTCTGGTTATCTCCAGGTCAGTTTGCGTTCTGCCTTTATTTTAGTCTTTCATACGAAATTAGTTCGAAGAACGACACCCTTGGCGTGTGGCGGGGTAGCTGCGCCGCCCTGTTGCAGACAACACGCGGCCGGCTGCGCGTTCCACGCTTAGTGCCCATTTGCCTGGAGCCGCCGATTGGGCACTCGGACGTTGCATTATGCTCACTGTTAGAGCAGAACGAACCTGAAGTATTTTTTGCACGAAACAGCTGCACCGTTGGTCGTTCTGGAGTATGCATACCGCAACCATGTCGGCAATTGATATTGGGCGATGGACCAAATGCACTAATAGCCTCACCGAAGCTACAGAAGGTAGCTTTCGTGGGTTCAGAACAGAAAGTGGACGAGAGCTCGGGATGTATCTCCTTCACATTGCATCGCAGAAAAATTGCCTGAGAAGAATGCGAAATTAAAAATACATTGCTGAAAAGCACGTTCACGATGTTGCTCCGAGGAAAATCTGGTTTTTATGATTAAATCAGCCGTCACATTCCAGAGCTTCCACCTCAGCAAGCCAGGCGCCGAAAGAGTGCCGTAGCAGACGACGCGTGGCTTGCTGCACTTTTCGCGGTTACTGCGCATGCGCCTGGTGTCGCCGATTCTCGCTACTTCTGAAAAGGGACGCTTCGCGCAGCGCGGCGGCCACGCTGCGCGAAGTTCCCTTTAACAGTGGACCATACTGTACATTATTGTCTGAAATGGCTGTGCTCTGCTTGCTGTGCGCGTCTTACGGCTGCTTGATGACGGAATCTTATTTTTCTAGCCAGTGCTGGCATTTTCCTTACCACCCGCGAGTACACACACGCTGCCAGCTTTTCTCGTAATGGGACCAGTGACGCTTTGGCATTAAAAACTATAAACGTGGGGAGCACATACAGCCACAGTAGCTTGAACAGGAGGATTACACAGAGGCATGGAGATGCTCCGAGGTTCGCCGAATAAGCAAAAATAAAAACGACGGACGTGAGAATTTGAAATTAGAAAAGTAGAATCAAACCATTTACACGCCGAAAGCCTAGCAGACAATAGTTGACTGCAAAAACGTAGAGCGATAACGACTAATGAAGCTTAAGAGGAAGGTTATGAAGCAAAAGTACGACCGTAGTAGCCTGCAAAGGAGCCAATAAATAATGAGGCTAGAGAAACGCTAGAGAAATGTGAGCACGTCATCCTGAAGCAAACCAGAGGGCATGCTGACGGACGCTTCTTTGAGGTCTGAAATATAGGAAGTTTCCTCTATTTCGTAAGCCAGCTTGTAGTTTCTGGAATGTTTTCAAAACTATTGCCTCCGCGAAGGAAGGGAAGCATTGTTGTTTACTCTCACGTTTTCGCCAACGAGGACGCAAGTTCCACAGTGATGACCCTGCTATATTAACATCGTGATTGTTTAATGCTTTTCTGTTAGACCGGTTGATTTGTCCGGTCTGTGCCTCGCCTCCCGATATTGGGAGCGAATAGACCAAGCCTTTCACGCTCGTCAGAAAGGTGATTTTGTGCAAAGTGATGCAGCATGGTCATATACCTGGTGTCTCAGCCAACACATTTGTTTCGTGCTTGACGCTTTGAACATTTTTTCGCACATCCCAGAAGATAGAAGCTCTTAACGAGATCCGGATTTTGTCAGCCTGCATACTTATTTAGAAGAGATTTCCTGAATTTTTTGCTCGCATGACCCCGTTAAGACCATATTATAAGATGATAGTACGACTTTCAGAAGATTTTAGTCAAGATAGAAAGAAATTTAGCCAATGCAAGCTAGCATCTCATGTCAAAAATGCACATAAAAGAATCATGGAAGAAATGCACCCCCATCATAGCAATAAGCATGCCGGAAACCTAACGTTGTATTTCCCAGAGTCCTTCAACTTTAAAGCTCGAATGGTGCAGACGCCCTGCAGATACGAAATGTACCATTATACAAAGTAAACGATTTGAACCGAGCGCGAAAACGAAACCACTCGAGTGCACAACAATGAAACTTCTGTGCCAACAGGGCGCCGAGGTTCCGCTCTGGGTTCGGGAACTCTCACTAAGTTCAGACGGCCTGGTATCATCATCGCACTCGAAGCTGCTGTCTGATACGCAACCATCCGTGCTTCAAACTTGCTGTTTTCTGGATACCTTTTTACACTGAGCGCAACACAACTCATTTTGAACATTTTCCTTGCCTTACCGCTTAATATCTTTTTTATAAATTTTATACCTCCCGGCACCTGTGTTTACATTTCCTTTTGTCGCACATCTTGTTCGTGCGTTCCACTCCATGTGCATGTCGAACGTCTGAGTGAGGTTGCGCGGGTTCTATCAGCATCGCATACTTGTGACACCCGCAGTTAAAAGAAACGCAGCTTATTAGAAGCAAGGGCAGTGTTGCAGTCGGTATAACCATTAGGGCAACGGCCCTGAGACTCAGGCACCACGGAGACTCGTGGCCTCTCAACTCAGTCATAGTGAGCGAATCAGTTATAGCGAGACAATCCTCGGCCCGCATTCGTAAACCTTACACTTCCTCAGGGGCAGTGACGGGTGCAGGGCGGGGAAGAGAATCTAGCCATGCCTTCGAGGCACGCCGAGGTCGAGGGACCTCAATAACATGGACCCGTACCAACTCGCCCAATTTTCCACCCTTTTGAAATAATATAGCGAGTGGAGAAAGCAGAATAAAGGCGGGAGGTATGCAATGCAGACGAATACATTTGCTCAGAACAGTGTATTGCGAGCTATGCTCTCGTACTCAACACGCGCAAAGAATGACACTAATCACGAACGACTTTTGTTCTTTCGTCCAGTGTGTCATAGGCATTAGTTATGGAAAGAGGTAAGAATAATGCGCGAGAGCTCGCATAGTGTTTCGTCCGTTGCCAGCACTACAGGTGGAAAAGAGTGTTTCACCATGTGCTCGTCAAATTAGGCCAGCACTACGTACTACCTCCGCTGACTGAGGTGACCAAGCTCTTCTGAAATCAAATTCGACGCGGAAGACCATGCACTGGACATAGGAATTATTCACCCACTCTAGTTGTATCAGCTGCGCTTCACAGGTTATGCCGGCAGGAACTACTAGGCCAGGCGCCGAAGTACTTGTAGAATTCTCTGTTCTCGGACATGAAAATTAATAAGAAGACAAGGAAGGAAACGACTCCGGAGTGCATCGCGAGTTGCTTCATTGGGGTAGCATTTACAGAAACGGAAACAACAGAGGACGCCGTTGAGCTCCCACGGTTTCAGACACGCACGGATTTGTGGCAATGTGTTATTCGCACATAGCTGGCATATACACAGTCCATTAAGATAATTTCATCATCATCATCATCATCAGCCTGACTACACCCACTGCAGGGCAAAGGCCTCTCCCATGTCTCTCCTTAACCCTGTCCTTTGTCAGTTTCTGCCACTGTATCCCCACAAACTTCTTAATCTCATCCGCCCACCTAACTTTCTGCCGTCCCCTGCTACGTTTGCTTTCTCTTGGAATCCACTCCGTTACCCTTAAGGACCAGCGGTTATCTTGCCTTCGCATTACATGCCCTGCCCAAGCCCATTTCTTCCTCTTGATTTCAACTAAGATGCCATTAACCCGCGTTTGTTCCCTCAGCCACTCCGCCCGCTTTCGATCTCTTAACGTTACACCTATCATTTTCCTTTCCATAGCTCGCTGCGTTGTTCTTAACTTAAGCTGAACCCTCTTTGTTAGCCTCCAAGTTTCTGCCCCATAGATGAGTACCGGTAGGATACAGCTGTTGTATACTTTTCTCTTCAGGGATATTGGCAAGCTACCATTCATGATCTGAGAGAACCTTCCATATGCCCTCCACCCCATTCTTATTCTTCTAGTTATTTCCCTCTCATGATCCGGATCTGCGGTCACTACCTGCCCTAAGTACACATATTCTCTCACTACTTCCAGCACCTCGCTACCAATTGCGAACTCCTGTTCTCTTGCTAGGCTGTTGAACATTACTTTGGCTTTCTGAATGTTAATTCTTAGCCCCACCGTTCTGCTGTGCCTGTCTAACTGATTGATCATGCTTTGCAGTTCTTGTCCTGAGTGGCTTAGCAAGGCAATGTCATCAGCGAATCGCAAATTACTCAGGTATTCTCCATTAACTCTATCCCCAACTGTTCCCATTCCACTCCCCGGAATACCTCCTGTAAGCAGGCAGTGAAGAGCATTGGCGAGATCGTGTCTCCCTGCCTGACACCTTTCCGTATTGGAATTTTATTGCTGACTTTATGGAGAACTATAGTAGCTGTGCAATCGCTATAAATATCTTCCAATATTTTCACATAGCACTCTTCTACACCCTAATTTGGTATGCGCGAATTATGACGCCGATGCCCACAGACAGAAACAAACGATCCTGCATTGAGAAACTATGGAGACTGCCAGACTGCCAAGAATAACAAAAATGATGATGAGGAGGCCGGCCTACCACAAGCAGCCGCGAACACTTCAGCCGCGACTAATTATTTTGAAACCCTATATATCACGTTCATCACCAACCCAGAAAACGCTGTCTAATCGTGAAAATAATACAGAAGCAAAATATCTGTCGCGAGGAAAGAAACACTTCTCCAATATGCGTCAGCAGAATTAAACGTTTCCCAGCTGCGTTTGACCGAGGCACAACGCTGCTCCGTTCTTCTCGCCTGCCTCACACAACATACAGTTATCATAGAAAAGAACGAATGCGGCAGTTCGCATAGTAGAGCAGGTCTTTTTTTTTCACGGTAAACCTCAAGCATTTGCCCGCCGCGATATCAGTCCCTACTGCGGCCGCTCTGAAATTACATCATCATCATCATCACCCTGACTACACCCACTGCAGGGCAAAGGCCTCTCCCATGTATTTCCAATTAACCCTGTCCTTTGCCAGTTGCCGCCACTGTATGCCCGCAAACGTCTTAATCTCATCCGCCCACCTAACTTTCTGCCGTCCCCTGCTACGTTTGCTTTCTCTAGGAATCCACTCCGTTACCCTTAAGGACCAGCGGTTACCTTGCCTTCGCATTACATGCCCTGCCCAAGCCCATTTCTTCCTCTTGATTTCAACTAAGATGTCATTAACCCGCGTTTGTTCCCTCACCCACTCCGCCCGCTTTCGATCTCTTAACGTTACACCTATCATTTTCCTTTCCATAGCTCGCTGCGTTGTTGTTAACTTAAGCTGAACCCTCTTTGTTAACCTCCACGTTTCTGCCCCATAGGTGAGTACCGGTAGGATACAGCTGTTGTATACTTTTCTCTTCAGTGATATTGGTAAGCTACCATTCATGATCTGAGAGAGCCTGACATATGCGCCCCACCCCATTCTTATTCTACTAGTTATTTCCCTCTCATGATCCGGATATGCGGTCACTACCTGCCCTAAGTAGACAGATTCTCTCACTACTTCCAGCACCTCGCTACCAATTGCGAACTGCTGTTCTCTTGCTAGGCTGTTGAACATTACTTTGGCTTTCTGAATGTTAATTCTTAGCCCCACCGTTCTGCTCTGCCTGTCTAACTGATTGATCATGCTTTGCAGTTCTTGTCCTGAGTGGCTTAGCAAGGCAATGTCATCAGCGAATCGCAAATTACTCAGGTATTCTTCATTAACTCTTATCCCCAACTGTTTCCATTCCGGTGCCCGGAATACCTCCTGTAAGCAGGCAGTGAAGAGCATGGGCGCGATGGTGTCTTCCTGCCTGACACCTTTCCGTATTGGAATTTTATTGTTGACTTTAAGGAGAACTTTAGTAGCTGTGCAATCGTTATAAATGTCTTCCAATATTTTCACATAACACTCTTCCACACCCTGATTCCGCAATGCCTGCATGACAGCTGAGGTTTCCACTGAGTCAAATGCTTTCTCGTAATCAATGAAGGCTATATATAGGGGTTGGTTATATTCTGCGCATTTCACTATCACCTGATTGATAGTGTGAATGTGGTCTATTGTCGAGTATCCTTTACGAAAGCCTGCCTGATCATTTTCTTGACTAAAGTCCGAGGTTGTCCTGACTCTATTAGCGATTACCTTAGTAAATACCTTGTAGGCAACGCACAATAAGCTGATTGGTCTGTAATTCTTCAAGTCCTTGACGTCTCCTTTCTTATGAATTAAGATAATGTTAGCGTTCTTCCAAGCTTGTTGTACTCTCGAGGTCACAAGGCATTGCGTATACAGGGTGGCTAGTTTTTGTAGCACAATCTCTCCTCCGTCCTTCAACAAATCTGCTGTTACCTGACACTCACGAGCTCCTTTCCGTCTTTGCATTGCTCTTAAGGCTTTCTTTACTTCCTCCTTCGTTACTGGCGGGATGTCCCATTGCTGTGCTCGACTGCCTCCTTCAGTAACTTGGTTTGGTTTGGTTTATGGGGTTTAACGTCCCAAAGCGACTAAGGCTATGAAAGACGCCGTATTGGAGGGCTCCGGAAATTTCGACCACCTGGGGTTCTTTAACGTGCACTGACATCGCACAGTACACGTGCCTCTAGAATTTCTCCTCCAAAGAAATTCAACCGCCGCGGCCGGGATCGAACCCGCGTCTTTCGGGTCAGCAGCCGAGCACTGTAACCACTGAGACACCGCAGTAACTTGATTACATTCGCTACTGTATAGATTTGGGTAGAACTCGGCTAATTCAACTGTCTTATCCATATTGCTGATGACATTGCCCTGTTTGTCTTTTAGCGCATACATCTGGTTTCTACCTATGCCCAGTCTTCTCCTCACTGATTTTAGGCTACCTCCGTTCCTTAGAACATTCTCCATGTTAAACTTTCTTATGTCGGCTACCTTGCGCTTATTTATTAACTTCGATAGCTCTGCTAGTTCAAATATTTTCTGACCGGTTCCGATGTGTAGCCAGAGTAGCACAGATCTTCGCGTGCATTCACCAATATTATCCCACCAGTAGCGATCGGTTATAAGAAACATGTATATCCTGGCATATGTGGTTCAAATTTGTCCTACCTGTTGCGATGCGCGGCCAAAATAGCATACATTCCGACATACGTTCGTCAGTGTTGTCTGACCAGTTCTGATGGCTCGTCGACGTTGAACATTGCACTACTTAGCCTGTGCGCGTGGTTGCGCGGGAGCCAAGTATTGTAGTATTCTTCATAAACCGTGCAAAGTAATTTTTCGTTAGGCCGCAGTGCCTTTAGAAAGGGGAAAAAACAGCTGACAACGCACTTCTCAATTTCGTCGATTTAACGGTGAGAGAGCCTTGCAAAGCGCGAGCTCCCAAAGTAAACAGCGCCGCGCTGCTCCAGCCTTTTGGCAGCTATATGCGATCTGGTCGTTTTTGGGTATTATGTACTCGGGTCTTTGATTAGGAGCTGTCTTAGAGCGTGCGCTCTTCCTTGCTCAGTCCCTCAGCTTTGCGTCAACGTCGTCGGCGGCGGCCGCACCGCCATCCGCAGGACAGAATCTTTCACTCTTCCTCTCTCGATCGTCGCACGCTGGGATGATTTTGGCTGAGCCGCCCCCAGGCTAGGGAAAAACGAGCGCCGTGTGCGCGCGTGCACGTGGCCCAACCACTCTACATGACGCAGAGCGACCCCTGGTTCCCCCGCTGTCCCTAAACGTGGTCTGATGGCTTGCGGATTGAACTAGGCCCAACATCAACGATTCCGGGGCCGTTGCCTGACCTGTCCAAAGTTGCATCTGGGGGAATGGAGAGATGATCTCTGATCTCTGCTGGGTGAGATGATCTCCAGGAGAGAAGAGCCAACGAGGCGACACGTTCCACGCATTTTGCGATGGAAGGCAGAGAGCAGATCCAGGGGTAACCGTGTTCAGACAGACCGCTTCATTCGAATGCGCTGCCACAAATTCTGCGGTTTGGGTCGCCAGCATCTTGTGCCCTCTAAAGCGACGTTCTCTTTGTGATTTGTTAGTGCGTCTTAGTCGGCAATCTATGCAGTCTCGTAAATAATGAACTTAATTTTGTCGCAAGAGCGCCTTTGTGATTCTTCGCCCACTGGCCCAAGCCGCTCTACAATTGTGAGCGTGAGCTTGATTTTAGCAGTCATGACCGATATCTTTCACCTGAGGCAATATGACAGATATATGTGGTAAACATTCAGACGGTATGGGGGCTGGAGGGATGGCAGTAAGATTAAAATGTCTTATCTGATCCATTATACTCAGCATGCAGCAATTCACTAAGGTATCACAAAACCGACATCGCTGCATAACAAAAATTTAAGTGTCAAAATCGTAAAAGCCTTAAATGTTGCTGCTGGCACTGCAGCGAACGCCCGAACATTTCGATCACATCACACACCCGAAACTTCCCTGTGAGTTTTTAGTTACTCCATGCAAACTTTTCGCGCTACTGTATGGTACCTAAGTCATTTTGCTTCACCTTGCCAAAGCTATAGACTAGATTTGTTTGTACATCACCAGTGGCGCATTTTTCGCGCCACTTTTAGTTGTAATCATATACACAAGCTCATCCGTTGAGTTCGCAATCCATCATCACGCGTTCCCTGCATGCTTCATGATCGAGGCACCTTTGTATCCTTTTACCATAACCTGATGTTTATTGTGTGGTTAAGAAAAGTGGATGAGCGATTATGTAAAGTTCTTGAACTTTTTGATGCTGTCAGCAAATTTTATCAGCGTGGCTTGGCAAACGTTAGCAAGTTTTAAAAATGCGGGGCCCTGGGCGAAAGAAACCATCTTTGTAGTGCTGCGAATCGTGTGTCATAGTCTGTGGTCAGTTCCTTCTGGAAAATTACTTTCGTTGATAAGTCCTAGTTCTTAAAGCTGGCCCGGGGAAAAAAGAAAATTTTGAAGCAGACTATAATGTTCTCAGTAAGGCACGAGTTATGGAGCTTTTATTTTACCCTCCTCAAAGAACTAGCACGAACAGGTTGTTCGTGCATATTTTGCGGCCACTGCGAACGCAAAGCCGCTGCCCCGGAAATGAGCGGATTTTGTTGTTAGAGAGAGTGCGTCTCGAGGCGGTAGCTATTGCTATCACGCAATTTACCCCAGGCCAGTGTACGAAATGTTGTTCAATTAGCCTGAAAACTGAACAACTCTTCAGGATGTAAAAGTTCTGAAGACTAAGTCACACGGCTATCAGCGGCACCAATCTAGTTGGTTTCACACACCTTGCTAGGGCACTACGTTTTTTAAGACCGTGGTTACAGGCTCCCGGTTGCAATTAACTCTTACGTGGCATATCGTAAGAGAAAAAGAAATGCTGCTGTCTGCATTCACGCACAGGCGCTAAGAACCGCGTTTTTTTCCGTAAATGAGAAAATCCGGTTATATACAGTTCCAAACGCGTCATATAAGTTTGGCTGCTGAAGCGTGTCCACTGCCGTTGTCCGGTCTCCAAGTATTCTGCTGCATTTCTTTGATCTGACCGTCTGAATCAACCTGCTCCTTTACCTTCGGACCTGTGATCATGCCCTTAACTTTATGTCCTCAAAATATTTCTTCAGTTTTGCGCATATGATGCTAGCGGTTATTGTATATATTGTAAGGGAAGACTTGACGTAAGACGTTTATTCTAGCCCTCTGCCAGAGACGTGCTCCAAGCGAACAGCCCCAAGCGATGACGATGGGTATCTTCAGGTGAAGGAGAATGAAGTCGCAGCAAGAGAGGCGACGACGACGAAGGCTAATAAATTCCTCACAGTATATGTTACTGCAAATATAGTCTTGCTTTTTGGTTATTTATGTAGTGTCTTTATTACATACTTGATCTTTTATGACGTTATCTTCACTCATTCATAGATATTCTTTTTCATTGATTGTACGCATTTCTGGTTGTCCATTTCTTCTGTGTTGTCTATTAGTGGCTTGTCTCAGCTCCCGTCGCGAAAAAAAGTAGCCTGCAACGTTGGCAGGTAGCAAAACCTATGTAAAGTTTTAAATTTAAGAAATATCCTACAGCCCCGGTGCGGTGCCTCAGTGATTACGGCGCTCGGCTGTTGACTCGAAAGACAAAAGTTCGATCCCGACCGCGGCGGCCGAATTTCGTTGGAGGCGAAATTCTAGAGGCCCGACCAAATATTTAAGGGAATCCCCCAAGGTGGAGTAGATTTGTAATAAGGGAGTAATTACTCATTGACTAACTTTTAACTCCGAAGTTTCTGTGAAAGCTGTATAGCTTTCCTTTGTGGCCGTATGGCTGCGCTCGGGTGGACGCCAATGAATAATTACTCCCTTATTCTAGAGGCCCGTGTGCTGTGCGATGTCAGTGCACGTTAAAGAACCCCAGGTGGTCGAAATTTCTGGAGCCCTTCTCAACGGCGTCCCTCATAGCCTGAGTAGCTTTGGGACTTTAAACCCCAATAAACCAGACCAAACAATCTTGAATTCATTTTGATGCCGTCCTTTGGACCTGGTTTTTCCCTTCTGCAGTTGGTATATTTTCATATGTATTTATTTATTTATTTATTTACCCTCAGGGCCGTTAGGCGTTACAGAGGGGAGTGGGAATAATATGCAAGTACAAAAACAAAAGAGCAGCTAGAAAAATTGAATAGAGTTACAGCACACACTGGTATAAAATCAATAACAGAATAAACAAAAGGCAGCATTACACAAAACAAAACATAAAAGAAAACAGCAGCTAATAAATTAACAAAGTTATAGACACATACTTATATAAAATTAATAACAGCGTTACGAAATGCAGCAGTATCAGTAATTATAGCAATATTGTGAGGAAGGTGATTCCAGCTGACACAAGTTCTGGGTATGAATGAATCGTGAAAACATCTTGTACGACAAGGAAGGATCCAAACTTTGTGACGGTGATCAATGCGTGCGGAAATATAGGGTGGTCTTCTTAGCAACTTCTCTTTAAGATAAGGATTATGATAAATTTTGTGAAAAGTACATAATGAAGCTATTGACCTTCGATGGGAAAGAAGCTGTAGGGAAAGGTTAGTTTTCATGGCAGTTACACTACTAGTACGATGATAGTTGGAAAGTATGAAGCGACAACCGCGGTTTTGAATTGATTCTAAGTCAGAAATGAGAGATTCGACCCCAGGGTTCCACACCGATGAAGCATATTCCAATTTAGAGCGGACCAATGTTTTGTAAAGTATTAGTTTTAATGAACTCGGTGCACATGAAAAATTTCTGCGAAGGTATCCAAGCATGCGATTGGCGTTATTTGTAATGTAGTCAACATGAGTTTTCCAAGACAGGTTAGAAGAGACGTAACACCCAGATATTTATAAGACGACACAGTTTCAAGAGTGATGCCATTAATGCAGTAGGTAGAGGGTGATTAGGTAGACGAGAAATGGGCACATGCTTGCATTTAGTAATGTTTAGCCTCATATTCCACAGGTTACACCAATCCAGTACCTTGTTAATATCTGACTGAAGAACACATACATCATTATCAACATTATTTTTCGCGGTAAATAACACAGTCATCGGCAAAAAGACAAATGGAAGACGATATATTAGTTGGTAAGTCGTTTATATTGCCACGCGCCTAACGCGCCGCGCGGCCTCCGCGCTGAGTCGAAGACGACGACGAAGCGGCGGTGGGCTCTCGAGGCGCGCTTGTTCTGTTCGGTGTCCTGGAACCTGGCGCTGTAATTAAAAGAAGGCTCCCAGTCTTGGCTTCTTCCCGACGCCTATCTCCACGGCCTCTCTGGTCGTGACACTGGTGGAGGTGCGGCCGATGCTCCCTACTCCTGAGGACGACTCGACACGCCCGCCTCTTGTGACCACCCCTGTCCATCGTGCCAGCCGGAGGATCCGAGGCTTGTCCCCCGAGGCCCTCCCTTTTGTCGGTGAGCCCTCGACTACCCTACACTCGACTACACTCATGGCGACGCCAATACCCGCCCTGCCTCCGACTGTCCCTGCAGCCAGCCCCGCCTATCTCACTCTTCAGACCCCACGAACGCCTAAGCCCTTTCACGGTGACCTGTTTGAAGATGCCGAAGATTGGTTGGCGCACTACGAACGGATTGCGACCTTCAACTGCTGGGACGCCGCTACAAAGCTGCGTAACGTGTACTTTAGCCTTGAGGACTCTGCACGCACGTGGTTCGAGAACCGTGAGGCTACTTTCTCGACGTGGCAGGACTTTAGACGTCAGCTCCTGAGTACGTACGCCAACAGCGACCGCCGGGAGAGGGCGGAGCGTATCCTGTCCTCTAGAATTCAGCTCCCCAATGAGGGTGTTGCCATGTACGTCGAGGATGTGGCGCGTCTTTCTCATCGCGCCGATCCGGCAATGCCTGAAGAAAAAAAGCTGAGGCACCTCATGCGTGGCGTTAAAGACCAGCTCTTTTCCGGCCTCGTGCGGAACTCGCCCAACACCGTCGCGGAGTTTCTGGCCAAGGCCGTAAACATGGAGAAATTGCTGCAGCAGAGATCCCAACAGTACACCCGGCAACTGCGTCCGTCGTCGACACTGTCAACGTTGGACCGATTCGACCATGATCCCAGGACGAATCCGGACTCCCTTCGCGAACTCATCCGTTCAGTGGTCCGCGAGGAGCTGCAGCACCTTCAAGGAACCTTTGCCCCTCGCGTCAATTCCGTCACCAGCGTCATCCGCGAGGAAGTCCGGCAATCCCTCAGAGCACCAGACGCTGCAGTTGTGCCGGCGCCGCAACCGACTCCATACGATCCCGCGCCGTACCCGACTCCGGTCCAGCCAGTCACGTATGCGGACGTCGTGCGCCGCGCGGCCCCATCTCCTGGGCCTTTGCCTTACACCGCACCATTGGTCGCGGTGCACTCTGCTCAGCCTACTCCTTACTGGGCGGATCGTCGCCAGGCACCGCGGAAGACTGACCTCTGGCGCACCCCGGATCAACGACCGCTCTGCTATCACTGTGGTGAGGCCGGCCATCTCTACCGGCGGTTCCCCTATCGCGAAATGGGAATACGCGGATTTTCTATCGACAGCCCCCGTCCACGGCCTGGAGAGCGCCCTCAAGACATCGCCGAGTATGTCACCCGCCAGCGTAGTTCGCCGTCTCCTCCGCGCCGCGAGTCGCGATCGCCTTCTCCACGCCGGTCTTCCCCCTCTGGGCTCCGTTTCGCCTCAGGACAACGCGGTTCCTCGAGCCCTCGTCGGGAAAACTAGCTCCGGCGGCCTTTGGAGGCGAGGCCGCCGAAGTCGATCCGCCGCAAAGCTTCCACCGCTGCAGCAACCGAATAGCCCCGACGTCGGATGCCGCAACGCTGCGCAGTTTTCCCCGACGCGCCTTTCGACTCGCCGCGATGCCCTGACCCCAATCGCCGACCCGCTTCCGCCGCCGCACCGACCCAATCGCCCCGACGCCGAACGCCGCATCGCCGAAGAGTTTCCCTCAACCCGCCGCTTGAATCGCCCCGACGACGCAACCCCAGTCGCCGACCAGTTTCCGCCGCCGCACCGACTGAGTCATCCACAACAGCCATCGACGGGCCGCGCTGAAGGAAGGGTCTCTTTGGATATCCCTGTTCTCGTCGACACAAACGAGGTTAGCGCGTTGGTCGATACGGGCGCAGATTACTCTATCCTTAGCGGACGGCTTGCGGCGGCCCTGAAAAAAGTGACGACACCCTGGGACGGCCTCGACATACGTACGGCCGGCGGACATCTTGTCGCACCGCTCGGTATTTGTGTCGCTCGGGTTACGGTCCGAGGCTGCACATTCGTTGCCACTTTTCTCATTCTGCGCGAATGTTCTCGCGATGTCATCCTTGGCATCGACTTTCTTCGCGAGCACGGTGCTATCATAGACCTCCCGAATCGCTTGGTGACATTTTCTACCGCAATGGCCACAGAAGAACCTGCGCACCAGGGTTCTCGGCCCGCCCTGCGAGTTGCCGACGATACCGTTACGGTGCCACCACGTGCCAGCATTCTCGCAAGAGTTACCTGTGACGAGCCACATAGGGGACTGCGGGTTGTCGAGCCTAATGTCTCCCTCGTACTCACTAAGGGAGTTGCGGTGGCACGGGGCCTTGGATCCCTTCATGACGGTTGTACAGAGGTCCTTGTCACCAACTTCTGCAATTAGCATCAGCATCTTTTTTGGTCACTTAGCCATCGCTTACGTCGACTATGTTCAGGAAGTGGCCGAATGCTTTGCTTGCGAGGAGGGCACACCTGGAGGTGACACCGAAGCGGTCACCAACGTCGACATCAATCCAGGCCTTCCACCCGCTGAAAAGAGACAACTCCAGGACCTCTTGCGGGAGTTTGGTGCGTGTTTCACGTCGTCGTCTAAAGTGCGACAAACGTCAATAGTTAAACACCGCATTATCACGCATGAAGGAGCACGACCCATCCATCAGCAGCCCTATCGTGTGTCCCCTCGTGAGCCAGATGCTATCCAAACACAGGTCGAAGAGATGATCACAGACGGCGTCATCCAACCGTCAAGCAGTCCGTGGTCGTCTCCTGTCGTGCTCGTGAAAAAGAAGGACGGGACACTACGATTCTGTGTCGACTACAGGAAGCTGAACAGTGTGACCAAGAAAGACGTGTATCCGCTCCTGCGTATCGACGACTCCCTCGACCGACTTCGTCAAGCCAAGTACTTCTCTTCGGTTGACCTCAGAAGTGGTTATTGGCAGATAGAAGTTGATGAGAGGGACCGTGAGAAAACCGCCTTCATCACACCGGACGGGCTGTATGAATTTTGCGTCCTCCCATTCGGGCTCTGCTGTGCTCCTGCCACGTTCCAAAGAATGATGGACACCGTTCTAACAGGTTTGAAGTGGCAGACCTGCCTTGTTTATCTTGATGATGTCATCATTTTTTCCGCAACGTTCATGGAACATCTGCACCGTCTCAGGACTGTCCTCGAAGCCGTTCGATCCGCCAACCTCTCCCTCAAACCAGAAAAATGCCACTTTGGGTTCACCGAATTGAAGTTCCTCGGGCACGTCATTAGTGCTGACGGAATCCGGGCTGACCCAGAGAAGCTTGCTGCCGTCGCTGCCTTTCCGGTCCCCGTCCACAAAAAAGCAGTCCGACGCTTTCTGGGCCTGTGCTCCTATTATCGCCGCTTCATTATAAATTTCGCCCAGCTCGCCAGCCCTCTGACGCTCCTAACCCGTGATGACACGTAATTTTCCTGGGGTAACGAACAGCAGGCTGCCTTCGACGAGTTACGACGCCGACTCGAATCACCGCCCATCCTGGCACATTTCGACGAAGATGCCGACACAGAGGTGCACACGGATGGGAGCAACGTCGGCCTTGGCGCCGTTCTAGTTCAGCGGCAATGCGGTGTCGACAAAGGAATTGCCTACGCCAGCCGCGCACTATCGCGCGCTGAGTTGAACTACTCTACCACGGAAAAAGAATGTTTAGCGGTAGTCTGGGCCGCCGCTAAGTTCCGCCCATACCTCTATGGCAGACCGTTTTGTATCGTCACCGACCACCACTCGCTGTGCTGGCTGAAAAATTTAAAGGACCCTTGCGGCCGCCTAGCACGTTGGGTTCATGAAAGAAAACACAGCGCTAAATGCTACACAAACCACACAGCATGACGGACAGGACGGGCGCTGACTCCAACTAAGTTTATTGAAAGCCACATGTAGCATATATATAGCCCGAAGAAGGTGAACGCATGCGCATTTCTCACATGGCAACAACACCCACACACACACGGACGATAACTTCTCATAATCGCGTATTTTTTAACAATCTGTGCTCACTTCCTCGTACGGAGATAGAAGTGGTGCTGACGCACATGCCACCCCTCTCTTTGATAAAAAAGGCTTCTGCCAGTTCGCGAGCTAATCTATCTTTACTTCTGGTTAGAATTTTAATCTCTTCAAGTCGTGGTGCACAGTGCTTTTTATTTTCATCAATGCAAGAGCGGCAATGGGCGGGAAGGTTTTCGAACGAAACGAAAGCACTGTGCACCACGACTTGAAGAGATTAAAATTCTAACCAGAAGTAAAGATAGATTAGCTCGCGAACTGGCAGAAGCCTTTTTTATCAAAGAGAAGGGTGGCATGTGCGTCAGCACCACTTCTATCTCCCTACGAGGAAGTGAGCACAGATTGTTAAAAAATACGCGATTATGAGAAGTTATCGTCCGTGTGTGTGTGGGTGTTGTTGCCATGTGGGAAATGCGCATGCGTTCACCTTCTTCGGGCTATATATATGCTACATGTGGCTTTCAATAAACTTAGTTGGAGTCAGCGCCCGTCCTGTCCGTCTTTCTGTGTGGTTTGTGTAGAATTTAGCGCTGTGTTTTCTTTCCTGAACACAATGTCAAACCAACTAGCCCAGCAAAACGAACAGTTAAAAACACGTTGGGCATTACGCCTGCAGGAATTCGATTTCACCGTCACCTACAAGTCAGGCCGGAAACACACCGACGCTGACAGCTTGTCCCGCGCTACCGTCGAACCTCCCCCACAAGACACCACCGACGATGATAGCTTCCTTGGAGCGGTCAGTACGTCTGAGCTCGTTTCCAGACAGCGTGCCGACGCCGAGCTGCGTCTGCTCATCGATCATCTCGAAGGTGGGTGCCCTGAAATACCACGATACCTCGCTCGTGGACTGTCGTCGTTCTGCCTGCGGAGAGGAGTGCTTTATAAAAAGAACTCTGCCTCAAGTCCGACAACTTACCTGCTCGTCATACCGTCTGATCTACGGGATGAAGTCCTTCTTGCCTGCCATGATGAACCAACTTCCGGCCACCTTGGAGTTACACGCACCTTGTCCCGAATCCGGCAGAACTATTACTGGCTCAACCTTACTTCAAGTGTGAAGCATTATGTCCGGACATACCGGCAATGCCAGCGGCGGAAAAAACCCGCGCTCAAGCCTCCTGGACTGCTTCAGTGCATCGAGCCGCCACAAGTACCATTCGACAAAGTTGGCATGGACCTTCTGGGGCCATTTCCTCTCTCGTCGAGCGGCCACAAGTGGATCGTAGTCGCCACAGACTACTTGACCCGCTACGCTGAAACGAAGGCCCTGGCGCGAGGTACTGCCGCCGAAGTTGCCCACTTCTTTATGCACGACATCGTGCTTAGCCACGGCGCCCCATCGGCCATCATTACTGACCGAGGCAAGGCGTTTACAGCCCGACTCCTACGTGACATCTTAGCGCTTAGCCATACTGCTCATCGACCAACAACAGCGTATCATCCCCAAACCAATGGTCTAACGGAACGGCTCAGCAAAACATTGGCGGACATGATCTCGATGTACGTCGACGTTGAACACAAAACCTGGGATGAGGTCTTTCCTTACGTCACCTTCGCATATAATACTGCGACGCAGGAAACCACCCAGTTCACCCCGTTCCGTCTCGTGTATGGCAGAGAGGTACGCATGATGCTAGACGCCATGCTGCCGTACGGCGACGCAGAGCTCCCCCCTGAAGCAGGCCACTTCGTGGAACAAGCAGAGCAGGCCCGTCAGCTGGCCCGCTTGCACATCAAGGACCAGCAATCCGCCGATGCCCGACACTATAACCTTCGGCAGAGGGACGTGCACTACGAGCCGGGCGATCACGTGTGGGTGTGGACACCCGTGCGCCGCAAGGGATTGTGCGAAAAGCTTTTAAATAGGTATTTTGGCCCGTACAGAGTCCTGCGCCGCCTGAACAGCGTCAACTATGAAGTTGTCCCCCATGGAACTGTGATCGCCGGCGCTCAGCGTCACCGGCCGGAAATCGTGCATGTAGTGCGCTTAAAGCCGTACTTTGCGCGTGACTGAGCGCTGTGTTCACGCTTCGTTTTGTACCTTTCTTCCCTTACCCCACGTGTGAACTTGACTCTCCCCGCTTTCATCTAGCGCGCATTGTGTAGTTCACCTCACCTCTATTTTTCTTCTT